>NC_060277.1:28258119-29673228 GCF_021613505.1 Equus quagga
CGCGGCTGCTGCCCCCGGAGCGCCCGTGCCTCGGCGCCCTGGGCCCACGCGCTGCCCACGGCCGCGCCGCTCTAACCCGCTCGGGCCGCCTGCGAGCCCGGGGCCGGGCGGGCTGAGCGTCGGCTGCAGCGGGCTCCGCGCGCCGGCCCGGGGACGCGAGGCGTCCGCCCCCGAGGCGCAGCTTCCCCCAGACCTTCTGTGGGTCACCCTCTCGCCCCAGGCACCTTGGAGCGCAGAGAAAAAGGCCGGACTTTTAAAGGAGAAAAGCTGGTCCAAGGGACCCTGACGGTCTTTGGTTTCACCTTGGGGACGTCGTGGCCCGGCTGGGAGTTTCCTTCCCTCGTCTGCAAAGGGCCTGACCAGGGTCAGTGTTTCCACACTGAGCTGGAGGCACGAGAAAGATCCCTCGTCGAAGGGCACGCTGACCTGCTTTCTCTAATTGGAGAATCCCCCTGCCAAAAAAGAAAAAGAAATATGGAAACCACTAAATTACCTCCCTCATCACCAAGCTCGGTTCCAGAAGTATCATACATTTTGAGGGTCTGTATTTTAGGAAAAGATTAAAGGCACAGAACCAAAGTTAGTAATAGGGTTATGGCCAAAAATTTTGTTTTGGCCAGGAGACATTTGCAAAAAGTGGAAAAGTTCTATATGTAAATAATAAATGGAAAAGTAGAAGCTTTTGAACACAATTTAGTTTGGTTTACTAAACTTCTCGAACGCGGCAGTCTTCCTTCGGGACATTTTACTCTGACTTTTGTAGTTATGTATTTTGAATTTGCATGCTTGCATGTTGCAATTGAGTTTTATGGCAGTCTTAAAGTATTGTTCTCCGATCATACTAAGGTTTGGTGGCTATTTTCTGTTATTTTGAATACCAGGGACTGTTACGTGAACATATCCTTGTGTGACAGTACAGTAACTTGGCATTGTTCTTTGTGGCAATAGAAAACCAAACAAGAACGACGTGAAACAAAATATTAAACAAAACACAAATTGGATCTCTGTCCACATTTGCAAAATGAAGAGGTCTGGCTGATCCCAGGTGATCCTAAAGGCTCTTTGCTTCCCTGAGAGACTGTTTGTCTTTTGAAGAATTTGGAATACAAATATTAATTGAAATCTAGAGTAAGATATTATCTGTACTAAAATTTTATGCATTTAAACTGGGAGACATTTGATAGTTGAGTTTCTTTAATTTTATTAATCTCTCAAAACAGCTGAATCATTGTACATCCTGTGCTTCTAAATGGTGACATTCTATGCTAGTAAATAAAAATGTGTCATGGGAAACCAAAATCTGATATTTCTTACCACAAAACTGACTAATAGGGTTGACACACTGGAGCATTCACACCTGTTTATTTTCAAACAGTCTCCGGGAAAGCCCAAGAATGGTTATGAAGCATTTGCTGTAGTATATGAGTATAACAACACATAAGCAACGTGGCAGGCAAGAAGTTTCAAAATTGCTTTGGAAAATATCCACGGTAGATTTGCAAGCCTGCAAATTGTAATTGAAATCGTTTTCTGTAATTATGGCTGTTGGTCAGCTGGGATTATGAGCTATAGAGAGTAAGTAAGAATTCACCTCCAATTAATGGAAGAGTATATTGAATCATTAATTAGATTCTTTTTTTAAGGAAAATGTTTCTTTTATCTAAGTAGTTATAGGAAAATGTCTTAAAGTGAAAGTTACAACAGGTATTTTCTAAATTAAATAAAGAACCAAAAATTGCTGACAAAGTCCCATTAACAATGCTGGATCCTCTTCCAACCCAGAGCATTCGGGGATTAATTCACATAGACCCAAAGTGACACCTTCTCATTTTGTGTTCTTCAACAGAAGGATAATCTCTAGTGACTCTCGCACACACTCTGAAATTGGGAGGAGGGAGTTAAATTCTAGAAGGACAAGCAGCTGGCTGAGCCTATGGAAGAATCTTCATCTCTCTCAGCCTCATTTTCCACCCTGAACAATGCTGATAATACTATTTAGGTTGCAGAGTTGCTATGACTGCGAAATGGGTCAGTGTATGGAAGACTGAGTGCCTGGCACATAGTAGAACACAGCTAATCTTAGTTCCCCATCTTGCTTGGTAGGTGTTTGCTTATTGACTGAACAAACCATAGGATGAACAGGAGGTTACAGTTTTTGCTTTTAATTTTCAAAGCACTGTGTGGCAAAATCTTGATAATTGTTAAATCTGGGTAATGGCTGGATGGGGGATTTATTATATACTATTTTTTGTTTTTGTGAAAATTATCCATCAGAAAAATATTTGTGTGAAGCTGAAAAAAACAGATATTTCTAATCTAGCATTTGATTTTAAATTGCATTTTTGAAATTCAATATGGATTCCAAGGATAAACACAGTTATATACAGGGAACAAGTGGGTAAGGAATGGTACCAGAGAACAAGCCATGGTGATCTTCAGTTTTTTGTGGAATTTTTTTATTATGAAGAAGATCCAAAAAGATGACAGTGTTGATGTTTGTTAATTCTGGTTGTTGGGTTCGTGGGTTTTTATTATATTCGTTGAAATTTTTGTACTTAAAGTTTTTCAAATTAATGTAAAATCACCTTATTGTTTTATAAAACTATTATAAAGAATGCAAACAATACAGGTATATACAAAGAAGAAAGTAAAAGTTGTATCCCACCATCTAGAAATAATAACTACCCTTAACATTAAGTGAAAATCATTCTGTATGTCTTTCTTTGCATTCATATAAATAGAAGGATACTGACTCATTACTATATAGTATGCTACTCCGGTGACACATATAATATTTGGTGTTTCTTTGTCTTTTTTTGTTTTTGGTCTTTGATGGAAGTTCTAAAAAACAGGCTTATTTGCATTCTGATTTTAAGACTTTAGACTGTCTTATAAAATGTAGCATTTCTTAAAAGATTTAGTATGCAGCAACTGACTTTAAATGTTTTAAGTAGCTTACGTTTCTTTGCAGATAAGATGTATTTTTAGCTATTTAAAATAGATCTCATAATTTAAAACTAGGCTTAGTGTCAACATTTGAATTTCACTAAAATGCAAGCTCCATGAGGGCAGGGATTTATTGCATTATTGCAAATATTAATACTATTTTACTGACCATCTGAAACTTAATGATACAGCCAATTATGCTATAATGCTTCTTTTGCAAACAAGTATCATTCCAATGCAATTGATCTATCAGGGAATAATTTGAACATAATGTGAATCTTGCGCTTGCTTATGCATGACTAACCCAGCCAGAAACACCAAGTGAACACATTGAGCTGCAACCAGCTGACCTTAGCCATGTAAGAATGCACAAAACACAAAACACACACACTTCTCAAACATCCACCTTGGTTCACCGCATGTTAGCCTACAAGATTGTGTTCTGCTGTTCTTACACACTTGTGAACCTTTCTATATAAAAACACACTTATTCAACATCTCACACATGTCTAAGCATCTTGATTGAAAAATGCCAAATAGTACGTGCAGAGGAAAGCTTTAATATTGAAGAGAAACTTGAGATAATCAAACACATTGAAAGAATCAAGAGAACATGTGGCATTTCCTGACTAGCAGGAATAGGGAATAATCCGCATTGCAGATCATGACATGCAGCACCAGCAAAATAAGAGACCTCAATGGCTAGAATAACTTCTAGTACTGCAAGGTCAATAATAAGAAGGCTGAAAGAAATAGAAGAAATGGAAAGATTGTTGAGCATGTGGATTGAGAACCAAACAGTGAACAGTCTTTCTCCCAATCCAAGAGAAAGCTGTATCTCTATAGGAACACCTAGAAAGAGAATCCCCACGCCCCGGAGATGGGCTCCTTCTCCTGCTAGTAGTGGCTGGTTTGGTGGTTTCAAACATTGCTGACCCTGGTGTGTGGACCACCTGCTTATTTAGCCAGAAAAAAACAAAAAAGAAAAGATGATAGCCAATTAGCTAGCACACATGAACTTGTTAGACATGTTTGCCAGAAACGAACATAAGAACCTGAACTAAATAAACGTAGGAAAAGGGAGTACATTTGCTGCATTTATCTCACCTGGAGGAGAGGCAAATGTGTCTGTCTTTGATTCCTATCAAGAGAAGACTACATAATGTATCCACGGATCCAGCTTCTCTTGCATCTTTCATCAGGAATCTCTGGTGAACCTACTCCATGACATAATGGCAGGCCATCAAAAGTGAATGGCTCCAGGGCTGACCCAGTGGCAAAGTGGTTAGTTCACTCACTCTGCTTTGGCAGCCTGGGGTTCACAGGTTCGGATCCCAGGCACAGACCTAGCACCACTTGTCAAGGCATACTGTGGCAGCATCCCACATAAAATAGAGGAAGATTGGCACAGATGTTAGCTCAGGGCCAATCTTCCTAACAACAAAAAGTGAATGGTTTCCTGCTTGTGCCTTTAACCATTTCCAGGATATGGAGAAGTCAGAAGAACGTGAAACAGAGCATGAGGTTTGTTTATTTAAAACAATCAAATGACAAGCTTGAAAAGGAGAAGTTTACTGCTGTTTCTTCCAATCAAGAATTGTGGGGCGCTGAGTGATTCAACATAGGACCCACCCTCCTATCCCTCTGTTGCTTGAAAAATTGTAATTTCTCAAGAAGACTTATAAATTCATTGAACCTAGAACTGAAGGGAGAGATCAAGAATGTTGATTTGTTCCCTTAAGTCCAGATATTTAGATTCATAGAGAACATGAAGCAGTACGTCATGGCAGTTGAGAGAGCAGACACTTGCATCTGCCTGCCTAGGAATGAAGCTGGGCTCTATTTGTGTGTCCTCAGGCAACATACTTAACTACCTCAGTTTTCTCATCTGTAAAATGGGGACAATAAAACTATCTACTTCAAAAAGTTGTGGGGATTAAATGACAGTATTTTAAGGTTCTTAGAAATATGCCTGGCACTTAGTAAGTAAATGCTCAGTAAATGTTAGATGCTGGTAGTAGTAGTGGTGGTAGTAGGAGTATATGAGGATTATGAAGATGGCAACTAGATATTGCAATAATTTCCCATCTCACCTCATCTGGTCTTCGTGGAGTCACACAATTAGAAGAATTACAGAGCTGTTTGTTTTCAGTCTCTATGGGCTGTCTTTTGAGGGTCCATCTCTGGATGTGTTTGAAACATCAAGTGTTTGCTGTATACCTATGGCTCAATTTCACAGAGAACTGACTGAGCTGAAAGTCAGCCCAGGATACGTAGTATTGCAAGAATTTTGGAGATATGAATGGCATAACTATTCTGCAATTTGCACGTGTGTCCAAATGCTTGACAGTGTTGGGGCCACCTGACTCCATGAAAGGAAAACCTATGAAGTGGTGCTTGGAACCACCGTGAATTAAATGTAATTCCCAGGGTCTCTCATAGCATCTTGTTTTCCAGATACTATTGAAGAACCGTTCTCGTCTGATTTTCCTGATTTAAATCTAGCAAGGATTGAGCGTCTTCTGTTCCATAGACCTGTATCCCAAGTCTATCATAAAAGATAGATGAAAAGCCTCATAGATAGTGAATACTCATAATTGCACGTGTGTGTTTGTATTCATTTTCTATTGCTTTGTAACAAATTACCACAAACCTAGTGGCTTAAAACAACAAAAATGTATTATCTCACAGTTTTTGTGGGTCAGGAGTCCAGGCATGGCTAAACTACTCAGGGCCTCACAAGCCTGCAATCCAGGTGCCAGTCACACTGCACTCCTCATTTAGAGTCCAGGGTCCTCTTCCAAGCTTTTCAGGTGGTTGGAAGAATTCGACTCCTTGAGGTTGTAGGACTGAGGTCCCTGTGATCTTGGTAACTATTGTTTGGGGACTTCTTTCAGCTCAGAGAGGCACCAGCATTTTCTTGCCTTGTGGCCTCCACAGGCAGTTAACAACATGGTGTTTGCTTTCTTCCGGGCCAGTAGGAACATGTCTCTCTAATTTCCAGTCCCTCTCCAGTCCTACAGTGGAGTCTTATATAACTTAACATAATCACAGAAGTGACTATAATGTGGAGCATCCATCCCATCCCATTCACAGGTTCTGCCCACACTCAAGGAGAGGGGATTATAGGGCATGTGCACCAGCAGGAATCTTGGGGGCCATCTTAGAATTCTGCCTACCACAGTATGTGATAAAGTGAGAAATCAAACATGGCTGGAGATAATCAAATGTGACTTTAGCTGAGACATGAGAATCAGAGAAGACCGTGACAGCCTGTGGGCATGTTCTCTAATTTCCTCAAGTCTCAAGAAAAGCCACGCTCTCATTGGTGATGGAAGGTCAAAGGCATACTCCAGCCTAGGAGCCTGGTGGTGCATGAAGAGACTCATGTGTTATGTGAAAACAAAGGCTAGTGTGGACCCTCTGGAATCCAGAAGGCCACAATCCAATCTTCAGTACAAAATTTATGGGATGATGTGTCTGGGATTTCCAGTGTATTCCATGAGGTATCATCAGAAGATGAAATGGAAAGATAAAATCATGTATTGTAATTGCTTGGGAAAGTGGAATTCTCCTAAAGCAAATGGAAAAATCTTGCCTTCCTGGGTAGGATAAAGGGGCCAAGAACTATAGTGGAGTTGGCCACCTATATAGGCACAAACCAGATGGTGACATCTATGCCTTGGATAACATCTGAATGACTGTAGCATATGAATATTGCAGCCAGTATCATTTACATTTATATCAACTCTCTGTTCTTAATCTTAGATAGTTCTTCCACATTTATACACTTATACGTTATACATATGTACTGTTTGCACAGCATCATGCCAGGTCTTTTCATTTCCTCTCTCTGTTACCTGAGAGGCTCTAGACCAGCACTGTCCAAGAGAAATATAATGCAAACTACATATGTAATTTTAAATTTTCTAGTAGCAACATTAAAAAATAAGAAGAAATGGGGGCTGGCCTGGTGGCATAGTGGTTAAGTTCACGCACTCTGCTTCAGCAGCCTGGGCTTCGCAGGCTCGGATCCCGGGTGCAGACCCGGCACCGCTTGTCAACCCACGCAGTGGAATAGCTAGATAATATGGTAGATCTATTCTTAATTTTCTGAGGAATCTCCGTATTGTTTTCCATAGTGGCTGCACCAGTTCGTGCTCCCACCAGCAGTGTATGACGGTTCCCTTCTCTCCACATCCTCTCCAACACTTATTATTTCCTGTTTTGTTAATTATAGCCATTGTGATGGGAGTGAGGTGGTATCTCATTGTAGTTTTGATTTGCATTTCCCTGATAGTTAATGACATTGAACATCTTTTCATGTGTCTGTTGAGCATCTGTATATCTTCTTTGGAGAAATCTCTGTTCAGATCTTTTGCCCATTTTTCAATTGGGTGGTTAGCTTTTTTGTTGTTGAGATGTATGAGTTCTTTGTATATTTTGAATATTAACCCTTTATCTGATAGATGGTTTGCAAATATCTTCTCCCAATTGTTAGGTTGTCTTTTCATTTTGTTGATGGTTTCCTTTCCTGTGCAGAAGCTTTTTAGGTTGAGGTAGTCCCATCTGTTTATTTTTTTCTGTTGTTTCCCTCGCCCGGTCAGATGTGATATTTGAAAAAATGCTGCTAAGACCAAGGTTGAAGAGCGTACTGCTATGTTTTCTTCAAGAAGTTTCATGGTTTCAGATCTTACATTCAAGTCTTTAATCCATCTTTAGTTGATTTTTGGGCATGGTGTAAGATAATGGTCTACTTTTATTCTTTTGCATGTGGCTGTCCACTTTTCCCAACACCATTCATTGAAGAAACTCTCTTTACTCGATTGTATGTTCTTGGCTCCCTTGTTGAAAATTAGTTGTCACTGTATGTGTGGGTTTATTTCTGCGCTCTCGATTCTGTTTCATTGATCCATGTATCTGTGTTTGTGCCAGTACCATGCTGTTTTGATTACTATAGCTTTGTACCATATTTTGAAATCAGAGTGTGTGATACCTCCAGCTTTGTTCTTTTTTTCTCAGGATTGCTTTGGCTATTTGGGGTCTTTTGTTGTTCCATATAAATTTTAGGATTCTTTGTTCTATTTCTCTGAAAAATGTTGTTGGAACTTTGATAGGGATTGCATTGAATCTATAGATTCCTTTAGGAAGTATGGACATTTTAACTATGTTAATTCTTCCAATCCAAGAGCGTGGAATATCTTTCCATTTCTTTGTGTCTTTTTCAGTTTCTTTCAACAATGTTTGATAGCTTTTGGTGTACAAATCTTTCACCTCTTTGGTTAAGTTTGTTCCTAGGTATTTTATTCTTTTTGTTGCAATTGTAAATGGGACTGTATTCTTAAGTTTTTCTTTCTGCCTCTTCATTGTTAGTGTATAGAAACGCAACTGATTTTTCTGTTGGTTTTGTATCCTGCAACTTGACTGTATTCATTTATTATTTTTCAAAGTTTTTTAGTGGATTCTTTAGGGTTTTCTATATATAAAATCATGTCATCTGCAGATAGTGACAGTTTCACTTCTTCCTTTCCAATTTGGATCCCCTTTATTTCTTTTTCTTGCCTGATTGCTCTGGCTAGGACTTCCAATACTATGTTAAATAAGAATGGTGAAAATGGGCATCCTTGTCTGGTTCCTGTTCTTAGAGGGATAGCTTTCAGTTTTTCTCCATTGAGAATGATGTTAGCTGTGGGTTTGTCCTATATGGCCTTTATTACATTGAGGTATTTTCCTTCTGTACCCATTTTATTTAGAGTTTTTATCATAAATTGATGCTGTATTTTGTCAGTGCTTTCTCTGCTATTGAGATGATCATGTGATTTTTATTCTTCATTTTGTTAATGTGGTGTATCACATTGACTGATTTGTCGATGGTGAACCATCCCTGGAATAAATCCCATTTGATCATGGTGTATGATCTTTTTATTGTATTATTGTGTTTGATTTGCTAGTATTTTGTTGAGGATTTTTGCATCAATGTTTATTGGTGGTATTGGCATGTAATTTTCTTTTTTTGTGTTGTCCTTATCTAGTTTTGGTATCAGGATAACGTTGGCTTCATAGAATGAGTTAGGAAGCTTCCCTCTCTTCAATTTTTTGGAAGAGTTTGATAAGGATAGGTATTAAGTCTTCTTTGAATGTTTGGTAAAATTCACCAGGGAAGCTGTCTGGTGCTGGGCTTTTATTTTGGGGAAGGTTTTTGATTACTGTTTTGATCTCCTTACTGGTGATTGGTCTATTCAAATTCTCTATTTCTTCTTGATTCAGTTTTAGAAGGTTGTGTGAGTCTAAGAATTTATCCATTTCTTCCAGATTATCAAATTTGTTGGTGTATAGCTTTTCATAGTATTCTCTTATAACCTTTTGTATTTCTGAGGTGTCTGTTATAATTTTTCCTCTTTCATTTCTGATTTTACTTATTTGAGCCTTCTCTCTTTTTCTCTTGGTGAGTCTAGCTAAAGGTTTGTCAATTATTTATCTTTTCAAAGAACCACCTCTTGGTTTCATTGATTTTTTTCTAGTGTTTTTTTAGTCTCTGTTTCTTTTATTTCTGCTCTGATTTTTATGATTTCCTTCCTTCTACTGATTTTGGGCTTTGTTTGTTCTTCTTTTTCCACTTCCTTTAGGTGCACTGTTAGATTGTTTATTTGGGATTTTTCTCGTTTGTTGAGGTAGGCCTGAATTGCTATAAACTTCCCTCTTGGCAGCTTTTGCTGTATCCCATAGATTTTGGCATGTCATATTTTTATTTTAATTTGTCTCCAAGTATTTGTTTATTTATCCTTTGATTTCTTCATTGACCCAATCATTGTTCAGTAGCATTTTGTTTAATCTCCACATATTTGTGGCTTTCCTGATTTTATTCCTGTAGTTGATTTCAAGTTTCATAACTTCATGGTCAGAAAAGATGCTTGGTATTATTTGAGTCTTCTTAAATTTATTGAGACTTGTTTTGTGGCCTAATATGTGATCAATCCTTGAGAATATTATGTGAGCATTTGAAAAGATTGTGTATTCTGTGGTTTTTGCATGGAATGCTCTATATATATCTACTAAGTCCATCTGGTCTAATGTGTCATTTAAGGCCAGTGTTTCCTCATTGATCTTCTGTTTGGATGATCTATCCACTGTTGTAAGTGGATTGTTAAAGTCCCCTACTGTTATTGTGTTACAATCTATTTCTCCTTTTTTATCTGTTAATAATTGCTTTATATATTTAAGTGATCCTATGTTGGGTACATAGATATTTACAAGTGTTATATCCTCTTGTTGGAGTGTTCCCTTTATCATTATGTTGTGCCCTTCTTTGTCTCTTGTTACAGTTTTTGTTTTAAAGTCTATTCTGTCTGACATAAGTATTGCTAACCCAGCTTTCTTTTCTTTGCCATTTGCATGGAGTATCTTTTTCCATCCCTTCACTTTCAATTTGTGAATGTCTTTAGGTCTGAAGTCTGTCTCTTGTATGCAGCATATGTATGGGTCTTGTTTTTTATCAAGTTAGCTAAACTGTGCTTTTTGATTGGAGCATTTAGTCCATTGACATTTAAAGTCGCTATTGATAAATATGTATTTATTGCCATTTTGTTACTTTTCTTCTGGGTGTTTTAGTAGTTCTTCTCTGTTCCTTTCTTCTTCTCTTGTCCTAGCACCCTTTAAAGTAGACAGAATAGGTGGTATTACCTCTGTTTTACTGATGTATAAACATGCCTGAGTTCATCTAAGTAGCAGAGAGGAAACTAAAGCCTACATTTTCTGAAACCTGGTACTGTGGAAGCAGAATGATGTGGTTTAGACTGTGAGCTTCAGAGTCAGTCAGCGTGGATAGAATCTTAGTTCCAATATTAGTGGTGTGACCTTGAACAATTTACTTACCTTCTCTGAGGTTTGATTTTCTCATTTGTAAGATAGAGATAATAGTACCTTCCTTATGGGGTTGTTGTGAACATTATATGAGATAGTTTTTTAAATGTGTCTGGCATGTAGTTGCTGAGTAAATGTACCTCCCTGAGGATAAGTAAAGAAAACAGCTCTAAGTAAATGATTATTTCGCATATGGAACACATACCAAAGTTAGGATCTGATTCCAATTAATGAGCAGAATATTGATGGAATTTTGAGCTTCTGGGTTGCCTAGCAACCAAAACTAACTCAATACCACAAGCTCCCAGAGTAGTTGTTTTTAATCAGATCAGGAATTCAACTGCTCTTGAGGAACTCATCTTTTAAGAAGACAAAATTCCCCTATGAATTTGGAGTTGTGCGAGACATTTCAATAAGTGATGCCCCTACTCTTTAGTGTCTTTGTACTGAACTGTCTTGGATGTTGAGATCCTCCCCACTTCTGTTCCCCTAGGTGACAGAAGGTGTTAGAATAGCTGTTAAATTGGATAGAGAGTGGGAATGGAGAAGGGAGAGTGTTTGTACTTCTCTACCAATGTATTCAGTCAACATTCATTGAGTGCCAGGGTCAGAAATATAAAAACATTTGTCTTTGCTCCTTAAGGATTTTGGAATCTAGGAGAGGAACTCAGTCAATGTTGACCAGTAATACAGCAAATTATTTCATGAGTGGCTGTCTATGTCCCTGGCAGTATTCTAAGCATTATGGATTGAGCAGTACAAGCGGATATAGCAGGTCTTAAATATCCACTGTTAGGATTATTATTTTCTTGGCAGACCACTCCTGGCAGAATATCCCACTGTCTCCCAACACGTTAATATCAGATTCACAGCCTTGAAAGGCGGCATTGCCTGCTGGAGAGGGCATGAAGCTGAGCGGAGGGGGCCTTGAGCTTCCACCCGACTGCTGCGACTTACTGCCACTTTTACCTGAAGCAAGTCACTCAACCAGTCTTGTAGCCTGCTTCTCTCATTTGTAAGCTGGGCATGATTTAGATTCTGCCTCCCTCATGGAAGTAAATGTGATGCAATGACATAATAAATGTACAAGTTCCGAACAGATAAATGCAGTTTCTGAGCTAACCCTCATCAGTTTGCCACCAAGTTTCTATCACATTTCATTGCGCATCCTTGGACCTTCCTTTACATTTTCTTATTCCTTTAGAGCTCAGGGTCTTAAAATTTAAAGAGGAAAAAGCAGTGAGCTTGAATTATTGTGTTTATGTGCACTTAATTTTGTCTCCCTCATTTGCATCTCTGTATGCTAACTTCTTTTGCAGGGAAGATCACCTTTATTGCTTAAGAAATCCATTGTGCCACTTTGGCATCTCAGCATTTATTTACCCCAAAACATGACTTAAGGCCTCCAGGCCTTTAAAGCAGCAGCTGGTTGATGAATCATATTCAACATTCATATAGTGGTGCTGGCACGTATCAGAGGAACACTCATGCTCATCACCTGCCCCTGTCAGTCCTTCCCTTTCTAATAAAGTACATCTGTTTTGGTGACTGAATAAAAACACACCAAGTGGAGAAAGGCTGGGTGTGGAGTAATTTAATCAGGGCAAGTCAGCACGCTGTGTTGAGTGATACAGTATCAAGGATAGGAAGATGGTTGGGTAGCAGCTTATTGAAACAGAAGCCAACCGGAAAAGGCTTCTGTTCCTCTTATTTTTTTTTTAATTGGCCCTGAGCTAACATCTGTTGCCAATCTTTTTTTATTCTTCTTCTCCTCCCCACCCCCCCCCCCCCGCCCCCAGTACATAGTTGTATATTCTAGTTGTGAGTGCCCCTGGTTCTGCTATGTGGGATGCCGCCTCAACATAGCTTGATGAGCAGCAGTGCTAGGTCCGTGCCCAGGATCCAAACTGGTGAAACCCTGGGCCCCCAAAGTGAAGTGTGCGAACTTAACCACTTGGCCACGGGGCCAGCCCACACATTTCCTCTTATAATCATAACTGGTCACACTGCTGGAACTTAAGTAACCCACCATCTCTCTCAAGTCACGATGTTAAGGGGACAAGATTCCCATAAGCTCCGTCTGAATTGCTACCAACATTTTTATATGGCCTTTCTCTCTTAGCTTCATTTTAACATTGAGTGGAGAATTATAAATTTTAAGGAAGTTCAAACCAAAGTTCAGAGCTCTGCTAGCAGTGCTTTTGAATATTGGCTTTAATGGCTGTGTTCGGTATCCTGAGGAATTGATTAAAATATCCTAGTGTTTTGTTGTTGTTTCAAATATCCTAGTTTTAAAAGTAAAACAGCAGGGAGACTGACATTTGCAGGCTGGTATTTTGCAGTTCTCACTACTCATTGTATTTTTAAAAATTTTTTCTTTGTTGTGAACATCCAGGAGTATATATATATATAGTTTTGTGTTTTGTTTAAGAGGAAAAAGTAAACATGTTCCGGGGGCTGGTCTGCCTTCAATCTCATCGTCCACAGAGTGATGGGGGGAGGCAATCCTTAGGGGGATGCAGAATGTTTAAAGTGCATTTGAAAGCAGCTTAAGTAAAAACAACAATATGACTGTAAGTTAGGGGTCTGTGTTACTGTTTTTTTAATGACTCACCTGGTGGTGTTCTTGAAGTCATTACTTGCTGAGAAAAGAATCACTATCCAAGATGAAGAACCAGGAACTTCAACGACAGCAGCTCCTTTATTTCCACTTCTAGTTCTGTTGGTGATTACGCTGTCCCCTTTTTAACTTCACCTAAGTCATTTTCACCTCCATATGTGTATTTTTTTTCTAGGAGACCAGATCTGTGATATCTGATATTTTATTAACAGGTGTTCTGGAAATAATCCATCTCAAAAATAAAAACACTAAATATAGCACACAAGTTCAAGGCTTTTGAATGTTATTATGACTTTAAAAAATCAGTCTACTGAATGCTTCACATGGAAACCATTTACTGTTAAGAAACCTGGTGGTAAATGATACATATCCTGCAGCTCTGTCATCATGGTTAAATCTCTCCTGAGTCAGATCACTTATTAGCATTTTTCCCATATGGCTGAAAGGGTAGAGAATGTATGTGCAGAGGAACAAGTCAGTAACATTTTTGACCATCTGGTAAATAAATGTGTAAGTAGCAGGAATCTTAATATTATTGGTTTCGTTATAAGGATGCAACCTCCAACCTGAAATAGGTTCTAATATAGTAAAGTAGAACTGAATTTATATTTCTCAAATAATTTTGATGTAATTTATTAAACATTTCACAGTCTACTATGTGCTCTTAAAATCTGACTCCTAATTATGTGTTTCCTATGTTTATTGATTCATCAGGGCTCCTTATAATGCCCAGTTTAAAATATTTCGTGAGAGGTCACGTGATTGAATCCAGCTTTATAGGCTCAAGTGCTGAAAGTCTGCTCTGCCACCAACTATTGTATGGCCTGGGATGAATTACTTGGCCTCTCTGAGCCTTGAATTCATTTGTAAAGAGTGAATAATATATTGTCAAACAGTATCTCTTAAAGGGTGGGCCATGGAAAGCCATCAATTGACGTATCAAAATCACGTGGGAAGCTTGTTCAAAATACCAACACATAGGCCCCACCCTCAGAGACTCTGAGTTAGTATGTCTAGAAACAGTCTGTGAACCTGCATTTCCAGTTACTGTCCCAAGTGATTCTGAGGTATGCTGAACTACCGTTATGGAGATTAGCTGATTATAGTACTTAGCTTTCTGGAAAAATATGTAGTTAGCTAATTCAAAGAAATATTAAAATTTCTGTAAATAATTTATTATTAATAAGCACAACTCTAAAAAAGTGCATTTTAAACCTTGGAAATTTAACACTTGCGACAGCATTTGTGCTTAAAATATTCTGACTTCATAGAAAATAGTCTGTCAACTTGATTAAGTAATGCTAGTGATTCATTAAAATACCTCTCAATTCTCCTTGTTTAATTAGACCCTTTCTATTTTTTCTTGCACAGTAACCACAAAATATTTGTCGACTAGAACTGAACCAGGAGCCCAGATGAACTTAAAGAAGCTAGCATGGGATTCTTAGTTTTTCAGGATCAGTACACAGCAAACCCTTAATCACCACAACTCCAGCGTCCAGGCTATCTCTGGTTTTGTGAAGACTTAGCGAAACTCTGATGATGGAAAAGCAAGGGACTTAATTACTTGCTTCAGTATCATCCCACATCAATGGAAAGTGAACCACGCAGTGGTCCGGCCATGGAGAGAAATTCAACTTTATGGAAGAACCTAATAGATGAACACCCAGTCTGCACCACCTGGAAGCAAGAGGCCGAAGGAGCCATTTACCATCTTGCCAGTATTTTATTTGTCGTAGGTTTTATGGGTGGCAGTGGATTCTTCGGCCTCCTTTACGTCTTCAGTTTGCTGGGCTTGGGTTTTCTCTGCTCCGCTGTCTGGGCTTGGGTAGATGTCTGTGCAGCTGACATATTTTCCTGGAATTTTGTACTGTTTGTCATCTGCTTCATGCAGTTTGTTCATATTGCATATCAAGTTCGCAGCATAACCTTTGCCCGAGAATTCCAGCTATTGTACAGCTCCATTTTCCAGCCTCTGGGGACCTCTTTGCCCGTCTTCAGAACAATTGCTCTGAGCTCTGAAGTGGTTACTTTGGAAAAGGAGCACTGTTATGCCATGCAAGGGAAAACCTCCATTGATAAACTCTCCCTGCTTGTTTCAGGAAGGTGTGTACTCTTGGTGCTTACATGTCTTTCCTCTCTCTGAGTTATTAGCTTGTGTTTCTTTGTGCTACCTTTTTCCATCGTGGCGTACGATAGTCCTGGGCGGCATTTAGCCCCCTGAGGCATGAGAAAGCCCTTGACACATGACTCATGGAACACAGGCATTTAGGGCACCTGATATTGTTTACTTGAAGCAAGATATAATCTAGAGCTTTAATATTTTTTCTTAGAAATCAAATGTATGAATTGGTTTGTCTGGACATGCTAATCACTGAGAGTCAAGAAGAGGATGACGTCAGCTTGAATTAATAGAATACTTACATTGGCATGCAAAGTATTTTAAACAGACTCTGATAGGGCTTTCTTTTGTGTAATAGAGAACATTTAAACTTTATAGTGAAAAAGTTTTTTCAGCAAATTCTAGCGATTGCTCACTTGCTAGCGGGGGGAGGTTGTACCTCATTTATATATAGGTACAGATATAGATATACACATTGCAAACAGAAAGTTTGGGGGAGGAAACAATAATGTGTTTAGGTTTTTAAAAGGTTAAAAGTTTACGGAGATATTTACAGTTCTTCCATGTTCTCTTACTTAATTTAAAATCTGACTGAGTGCATTGAGACTTTTTATTGAAGTATAATACACACGCATAAATGGGCACATGTCATCAGTGTATAGCTTGATGAATTTTCTGATGAATTTCACCCAGTCTTCTAGAATCCTAACTGTGTGAAGAACATCAGTACATGAATCTTACAGGAGATTTTGTCACTCATTGTAATGTATGAATTTAATATTTTGCCCTTTAAAAATTTAAAAGCCAGAAAGGTCATCAGAGATCTAAAATACTGCTCTCACCCCTTGCCCCCAGTTTTGTGCTGGCTTTCTCTTTCCCTGATAAATGATGTTCTTTGTGTTTGGGTAGGATCAGAGTGACAGTTGATGGCGAGTTTCTGCATTACATTTTCCCCTTCCAGTTCCTGGATTCTCCTGAGTGGGACTCACTGAGACCCACAGAGGAAGGCCTTTTTCAGGTAAGGGATAACGACCACACAGTGCACACTGCTTCTTCCACACAGATAAGCGAGGTTTGTTTAAAAACAGGCAGACAAACATAAGAGCAGATGATGGAGGAATCATTTATACATAACTCGGGAAGTACTTTGCAGCATGCATTGCTTCCAGTGCCATTTGACTCTTGCTCATTAATCTCACTTTATACAGGTCCAGCAACAAGGAGAAGAATGATTATTATATATGAGATAAAAGAGTCCGTGATAAATATTCTTAAATTTTCCTTTGCTTAACTGCATATATGAGAATTAAAATATAATTAATTGAGATTTGACTGTAAACTAAACACTGCCACTGTGACAGTTTAGAAAATCACTGAGAATGACAAATCTACCCTTTATTACAAATTAAGTGATTTTTAAAAATTTTTAATCCTGATGGATTTCACTTGTTTTCTAGCAACAAAATGCTAAACTTCCTGTCACTACTCTGCTGCCAAGTCTGGTAGTTTTGAAATATAATCATTTCAGTAGGTTCTGTCTATTATGGTATACGGTTTTCTTATGATTAACACTTGTAACACACGTGTGTGTATACAAATACACATTCATATACATATTCAGAATAGGTAAATAAATTCTATTTTGTACTACAAAAATTGGATTAGGGCTAAATGTCCCAGGTCTTCGGGATTGACTTGGAAATACTTCTCTAACATTAGCCAATTTTATTAGTTTTCAGTATCAAGTGGCTCCTACTTCAGTAAAATGCAAAATATAGATCCCTGAATGTAGAAAATGGATAAGTTGGAGATGGGCACAACGTTGTGATTGTTCATGTTGTAAATTATATCTATAGTAATAAATTCTGTAGTTTGACTTGCTGTTTTTCCAATATATTGTGGGTCAGTAGGCTTTTTTAATCCTAAAAAAAAGGAGCAAGTGAAATTCATTTAAAATTGGGGGCAAAAAAAAAGTGTGGCAGTGGGGCTGGCCCCATAGTCTAGTGGTTAAGTTCAGTGCATTCCACTTCAGCGGCCCATGGGTGTGGACCTAGCACCACTCATCAAGCCATGCTGGGGCGGTGTCCCACATAGCAGAACTAGAAGGACCTACAACTAGAATATACAAATATGTACTGGGGGGGTGCTTTGGGGAGAAGAAAAAAAAAGAGGAAGATTGGCAACAGATGTTAGCTCAGAGCCAATCTTAAGAAAAAAGAAAAAAGTGTGGCAGAACTTTTCTTGCTTCCTAATCTTTGCTTACATGTGGTCTTATGGTTTTTCAGGTAACCCTCACAGCAGAAACTGATTGTCGATATGTGTCTTGGAGGAGAAAGAAATTATATTTGCTCTTCGCTCAACACCGTTACATCTCTCGCCTGTTTTCGGTTTTAATTGGCAGTGACATTGCAGATAAACTCTATGCCTTGAATGACAGGATATATATAGGAAAAAGATACCACTACGATATTCGGTTGCCCAACTTCTATCAAATGTCAAGTCCAAAAATGCCTAGAACACCCCTGACAGGACATTTTCGGAATTCCAGACAACATTGTGATAAATGATGTTGAAGTCTGAAGTTTTATAATTATAAACAAGACTCTCTTCATCATTCCCCCAAAGAAATAGCTAAATACAGAAAATTGAGCTTACTAATATTTTTATAAATCAAATTCAGAGGCAAGATGTCATTGCCAGCTGTTTTATTCATCTCAACTTCTGCATTGTGAATAAATTTTACAAATTTTTCTGTATTTCTTATTGGAATAAATGGGGGAGGATGAATAACTCTGGGCAGTTTGCCCTTTTCTGCGTCAGAACTGGGAGAATGAAATTTTGCATTCTCAAATATTTCCTCAGATTTATTCAAATCTATAGTCTTGTCCTATTGAGTTGGGCATTGCTTCTCAAGGAGCAGCCAGAAGTTCTCTTGGCACGAGAGTGGGTTGCTACTGTCCACATCAGTCTTTCCAGAACTCACTTTTTGCACCCCTGATGAAAGCAAAATGTACTATTGTAGTGGGCAGCAATTATTTATTTCAAGTGTGAAGTTATTTAATATGACTAGAAAGTAGAATAAATGCAAGAGATGATAATATACCAATCTTGAAGACTATTTTATTGCTACAAATAATTCATCAGCTTAATCTTTACAGTAACATATTTAAAAAGAGGCATCTTATGGAAAACAAAGCTACATAATAATTAGTGAGTCAAAGGAATACCTGTGAGCAAGCAGTAAAAATGTTGCACAATTGGGGCTGCCCCAGTGGCATAGTGGTTGAGTTCATGCACTCCACTTCTATGGCCCGGGGTTCGCAAGTTTGGATCCTGGGCGCAAACCTACACACTGCTCATCAAGCCATGCTGTGGCAGTGTCCCACATAGGAGAACTAGAAGGACTTACAACTAGGATGTACAACTATGCACTGGGGCTTTGGGGAGAAAAAAAGTGTTGCACAGCATTTCAGTTTCACCTGCTCAGCTGAAAGGGCAAGAGTGAGTGGTTTGGACAGTGAGGGACTCCTAGTGAATGCTCCCACCACACAAACACAGGAGTCTGCCTTATAGCTGTTCCTTCAGCTTTGTAAAGAAGAGCTTAAGAAAGAGACAGATCCTCAGTCACAGATCTGATTCCTATCTTTGGAAAACGGATTTTCTGAAGATCACACATAGGCCATGTTCTTTGATAGAAAGATCTATCATCATACATTTAACAAATGTGTATTGAGCACCTGCTAATGGCTCCAGGTGCTGACCTGGGCACTGGGGTTCCATCAGGTAACAGAGGTCCCATCCCTCATGGAGCTTACATTCTGGGACTGAGGGAGACAGATAATAAAATACATCAGAAAAACCTAGAGTTAGAAAGAGAGAGTGCCATGGAGAAAGATGAATCAGGGAAGGTGGACAGGAAGGGGCTTTGCAGTTTTAATAGGGTGGTCAAGGAAGGCCAGCGAGAGAACGTAATGTTTGAACGAAGACTTGAAAGAGGCAAAAGAACAATCTATGCAGATATCTAGGGGAAGGGCGATCCGGGCAGAGAGAAGAGGAAATGAGAAGGCCTTTAGGTATGAGCGTGACAGGCCTGTTCTATGAGCAGCTGGAAGGCCAGCAAGGCCACAGCAGAATGAGCACTAGGGAGAGATGGCCAGGAAGCAACTTCAGGCAGATTGGGTGGGGCCTAATAGGGTAAGGACTTGACTTTTATTCTGAAAGTTACCAGAAGCCATTAGGGAGTTTTAAATAGAAGAGTGATATGATCTGCCCTATGTTCTAATAGGATCACTTTGGCTTGCCTACTTAGAATAGACTGGGGGGACAGGGGACAAAAGTGGACTTGGAAGGGACGATCAGGATTGAGTGTGAGATACCTATTAGACACTGAAGTTGAGTCAATGGATGAGTCTAGAGTTCAAGAGAGAGGTCTGTGCTGGAGAGAAAGATTTGAGAGTATTTCATATATAGATGATGTTTAAAGCCCTGAGAATAGATGAGATAGCCAAGGGAGTGAGTGTAGATTCAGAAGAAAAATGGTCCTAGGACCTTTCCTTGGGGCACTCCATTGTTAAGAGGACAGAAAGATGGGGAAAAGTCAGCAAAGGACAGAGAAGGAGCAGCTAGCGAAGCAGGAAGAAAATCAGGAATGTGGGTCCTGGAAGCCAAGTGAAAAAAGTGTTTCAAGGAGAACCAAGTGATGAACTGTCTTAAATGTGGCTCAGGTCAGGTGATATGAGGTCTGAGAATAAAACCATTGGGTTGAGCATCATGAAAGTCACTGGAGAACTTGACAGGAGCTGTTTTCGTGGAAGGATTGGGGGCAAAAACTTGACTGAAGTAATGATGGGAAATAAGAGGCAAGAAATTGAAGAGCAAGTCTAAGGTTTTCAAGTTTTGCTGTGAAGGGAACTAGAAATGGACAGTAGCTTGAGCAGGAGGTAGGGTCAAGAGAGAGGATGTTTTTGCTGTTTTTAAGATAAGAGAAATAATGACATTTGTTTGCTGATGGGAATGATCCAGAAGGAGAGGTGAATTGCTGGAATGAGGACCTTGAGCAGGTGAGTGATGATGGAATCCAGAGATCTTAAAACAGGCATGCAGACAATCATTAGTCAGGTGAGAAGGCAGACGATATGGCAGTGCAGTGCTGGCAAGTGAAAGATGTGGTGGGAGCTTGTAAAAGTTCTCTCATGGTTGCTTCTATTTTCTCAATGACCTAGGAAGGAAAGTCAGCCAGGAGGCTGGAGGAAGAAGTATTGGGGTTATGTAAAGTACATTACTTTTTCTGTATGTCAGCATCTGCTGTAAGTGGGACAGTGTGATAAGGTCTGAATCATAAGTCTGGAGGAACTACTAAGCTATTCAAGTTCAGCATGAAGCAAAGGAATAGTTGGAGGGGTCCTTCTGTCTCCCAGCCACACATGGCCATCACGGGCAGCTCTTACAAGCAGACACAATGGCGGCTCTCTGCCTGGTGTTATTGAAGGCCTTCAGGAAGCACCCACTGGTTTGTCAGCGGACTTCGCAATGGCTCTGGGAGAAATGCATTTCTTTGAGTCTTTAAGACTTTCTAGTATTAAATATCAAAAGAGCACCCCAAGTAGAAGTCACACCTTAATTTAATAATAATTGTATTAATAATTTAACAGGGGTTAATTATCAGGTAGCTTTCTAACCATGAAAGTCAGCTGAGAACAAAGCAACGGAAAGAGGATGTCCATTTTGGGCTCAAATCGTGTGGCAGAGGGAAGAGAAGAATTTATACACAAGTTCTCCAGAAATCTAACCATTTTTAGGATGAGAAGGAAGGAGCGCAAATGTAATAGGATAAAGGGATGCTGGAAGAGGAGGTAAAGACATGCTGTGAAACCTCACTGTCTCCACACCTTTGTGTAGGGCTGGCACCGTCCCTCGGTATTAACAGATACGCTATCATCTGACACCTTGGTTTGCATCCTGGTTTTCTCACGCCAAAAAAATTCGAAACCCTGTAGTGACTTCTGTGTATCTGTTCTGTATGTTTGGTTTGAAATGTCTAGCAAACCACATTTTACTGTCTCAAAATAATCTAATCAACCCAGATGGAAAGGAAAAAGGAGATATCCCGGAAACGTGCCCCTGAAGTGCAATATCACAGTGCACTTAAAATTTAATTTCTATTAAAAGTTGGGCTCATTTTAATCTCAGCGTAATCGTTTCCAGCTCTAAATTACTGTGATTCGTTTATCATTGGTAAGAGCGCAGTAAGGTAAGGACCTGATGGTTTTCCTGTGTTAAAAATGCTCTATGGCTTTGTATACACGGTCCGTATGTGCATAAATAAATGGAGCGCCTTGTTCAAAAAGTATCAAGAATTTCAAGACGGAGACAGGAGAGCATTAAACCAAGTGCGGGCTCTGGTAAGCCTGGGGCCCTTTGTGACTGTACAGCTCACATGCCCAGAGGCTGGCCCTGGCCAAGAGTTGTTCCTGTGACTGGAAAGAATTGGGGTGATTGCTCTGTGATTTTTCGTCCTGAAGGGGAAAGGGAGTGGTTTTGGCTTAAAATGAAGCTATAAACCACCCCCCTCAGTCACCCCAAGCAAGACCCCTCTTGCACAGCCTTTATTTCACCTGGCTATTTGGAGGCTGTCCCTGCCCCAGGGGGCGGGGGGAGCTATTCCTCTGAACCTGATTTGACCTCTGTGCAAATAGGAGACGGGACCAGTGTGATTTGCCCTGGACTCTGCACCCCTAGAACTCATGGTCCTGAGATTAATCTACCATAAAGAATAGCATGATGCTCTCTGAGCACTTAGAGGTTGAAGAATTTTCTCTCTTCTTCAACAGAGGAGCAGAAAGAAATTCATTTGCTCTCTGCTCATCCGGATAAGCTCTGGATGTCATACTGTTACACTGCACAGAAGCAGAAGGGCAGAATTGATCTGACACAGCACTTGCAAGATGAAATCCCAAACTAAACTGGCAAGAGCCATAAGAAAAACATCCTAGGCAGACAGTACACATCATTATACTACATTACATAGTGTTATGCGCTTGAGACTCCTGGTTTGACCAAGGGCATAAATATACATGTGGCATTGGCCTGCACTTCTAACTGGGTTCCATGTTCCGTTATACTGCAATGGCTATAGAAGAAATTAACCTTCAGAAATGGCAGTTCCAAGTTAATATTATTTTTCAGTAAGACAGTTTTTATACAAATTAGAGAAATCAGGGGCCGGCTCCGTGGCCGAGTGGTTAAGTTCACCAGCTCCCCTGCGGCGGCCCAGGGTTCAAATCCTGGGCGCGGACATGGCACCGCTCGTCAGGCCACATTGAGGCGGCGTCCCGCATCCCACAACTAGAAGGACCTGCAACTAAGATATACAACTGTGTATGGGGGGCTTTGGGGAGATAAAGCAGAAAAGAAAAAAAACGATTGGCAACAGTTGTTAGCCCAGGTGCCAATCTTTAAAAAAAAAAAAGAAAGATATCAATGGGCCCGATTAATTCCATTATTTTTGTTCATTCTACTGAAATTTAACACATACATATCCATAAAAACAAGTAAATATCATTGAAATCTATTATAATAAAATACAGATTTAATTTGATAGCTGTGTATTATTTCAAGATCAAAAACCTCATAATAATGAAAAGACGTGGCAAGATTGAAATAGTTACTTTAGCTCTTAGTCATCTTACTATGAGTATTGCCATCATTTTAATGCTGGGTTGTACATTTGCATATAATAACAGCATGGTTTCAACATAAATTGAAGTTTTATTATTATGCTAAATTTGACTAGTTTTAAAACCTACTCGCTATTAAAGATTGACAGGGAACTTTTTTCCCTTAAGAACTGATGATGTGTGTCTTGAACTATAATTTTTCCCTTTATTTCAATTCAAGCTTTGGTGATCTTAAAAAATGTAATCTTATTTTATTTATAGGCTTTGAAAAATAATTCTTTTTACATGATTTTGTAGCAGGATTTTAGCTGCACTGGACATAACAGCCGATGTTTTGAGTCACCTAACTTGAGATTTCTACTCTTATTAAATATAAAATTATTTCCCAAATTATATAATTACAAAACAATATCTTACATCTATTTAATACCTCATAGTTTACAAAGCATGTGCCTACATGTGATTTCGTTTGCTTGTTCCTTGGAAGAATTCCATCTCATGGATAAAGATTAGAGAGGTCGGATCACAGTAGATGGTGACACTCAAGCCAGGTCTTCCAAATTGGTGTCCTTGCATTTTTCACGCTACACTGACCATGGTGTTTCTAAGTGACTTGAAGAGAACTAAAATGCCCCCAAGGTGAACTGAAAGAAAACTCAAAGCCAAAATGCTAGTTCCACATCTGCTGAATTTGTTAGTGGTAGCATGGGGAACATTATCCAACATGAACCTTTCTTCTTCCCAAGCATCAGCTTGAGCTCAAATGCAGTTTACAAGAGAAATGTGTGATTCAATGTAACTCTATTAACATGGCCATGAGTTTATATAATGAAAGAGCATGGCCAAGCTTCTTTGTTACAATTTAAATAAGTTTTTAAAATTTTGGATCTGTCCAATTTCACTTCGGACATTTCCGTGACTCACTTGAGATCTCTCCAGGAAGTTTACTGAGAAGCCTTCATTATCTCAGGCCATCAAGCTTTATGTGCCGCTCGCCCCTTATGTTACAGGGAAATGAATTCAGCGCCCCTTGTAGTGCTGTTTCTCTCTCTCCTTTTCAAGATGGAATAAAGCTCTATAAACAGGGAAACTTTGTAAACTGAAGCTTTTTCCAGTAGCCAGTTAGGTCTCCAAGATACAGAAGATATATTTTGGTGTGATGTACGTGGGGGTTTGTGAAGAACAGGGTATTACTATGGGATACAAATTAGTTCATCTGAGATAAAAGTTTAGCCAATGCACAAGCACAGTATCTATTTTTCTGAGAAAAGGATTCTCTTTTTAACCTCCTCCATCTTGTTTGCCACATAGTAGCTGCTTTCTAAATATTTGTGGAGTAGAAGGAAAGTAATTGCATCATTCTTAAATCCATATCTGAATTTTAACATGAATCTCCCTCCAATTTGACATCAGTGCCATTGGCAGTGTTCTCATGAAATAAAATGTAAGACCTGTACTAATATCATTTTTTTCCGCATGATACAGAACTATTACTTCTTTAAATGATTTTTAGAGCCACATTTTTCTTGCTGATATTGTTGAAGTGAGTTTGAACAACACTTGTCCAGAATGCACAGTTATAAGTTTTCAGGTTGCAAGATCATTCTTTGGGTTGAAAATCTGCAAGCTGATTTAGCTCAGTGACTCTTTGTGTTGGAAACATGCAATGGATTATTGCGTCCCCTGTAGGTAATTCCATTTTAAATGATAAATAATATAATTGGTCTTTGTATCTCATTTTTCTCAAAAATGTATAGTTTGGGAGCTCCTCTGACTTCACCTAAAGCCAGTCTCTATACATCTATTATAATTATACTTTTCTGTGCAAAAACTACCAGCTCTAGTGTCTGGTATATAGCAAGTGCTCATTAAATTATTTTTGAAAACAAGAAAATGTGCAGCAGGTATAAATTGAGAAGATACTGATCAAACAGATGCGACACACACCTTTCTTTTAACTTGTCATTAATCTCATCCTGCTCTCACATCTTCTTTCCAGTGATGGCAGAAAACACTTGATCCTGCCACTTAAAAGTAATTTCTTCCCATTTTAAACAATCGTTTAAAATGAATCCCTCAGGCTTTCTGTGTTTCCCTCTTGGCTCAGGGGTGTAGGGGCAAGTTGACAAGGCCTCATGGCAGAGCAGGAGAGACGTTTTGGCTTCTCTCTGTCCTCTGAGTGCTCCCTGGATTGACTGCGATGTTGCTTGGCCACTTGGTCTCTGGGCATCTGGGCTGATGGCCCCAAGACTGTGGCTGGTCCTGCTGTCACCTCTGACACTGAGGTCTCTGCATTCTTCTCCCACTGCTGCATCCTGACCCCACGTATTTCCCACCCATCAGACCACTCAGTGTTTCTGAATGAATGATTCAATGCATATCAGAGTTAAACCATCATTTCTTCCCACTCCTTCCAACCTATCTTTTCCAACTTGTTCCCATTCCATTATTAATTGGCTAGATGAGAGGGGGAAGGAAAGGAATGCAGTAGTGGGGAGTGAGAGGGTGGGTATGGGAGTGGAGTGTCCTGATTATGTTGGAGAAGTCACCATAATTCTCATGAAGTGATCTAATCTAGCAGAGTACTAAGTGTCATTTTGTTATTTTTCCTTCTATTAGAAAGAAAATATGACCATATCATAAGTAAGTTGGAATAGAAAAATGAAAAAGATAATAATTCCACTATTCTAACCCAATTTCTATTAACATATTGATATATATTTCTCCTGTTATTTTCTCCATTCATAATAATTTAACTTGTAAAACACAATTAAAAAATATATACTATTTCTTCTATTGGAGAATAATACTTGAAAGTAAATAGTACTTGAAAGTACTCAAGTAAATAATACTTGAAAGTAACTGCACTCAGTTACTCAATCAACTAATATTTACTGAGTTCCGAAGATACGTAAGTCACGTGCTAGGTACCATGGAGATATGAAAGGTAAATCAGACATACTTCCTACCCTCCAGAAACTTACAACCTAGAAGGAGAAATATGACTTGCACATAAATATATAAAAGGTAGCAAGTGATAAAGGCCATAATAGAGATAGAATTAATGCTCCAGGGGAATCCCATTTCTGTAATATCACTTTAAAACATGTGGGATTCACATGCCAAAATATTAATCATTAATAATGTAAGTATTATATGCCAAGGCATTTTTAATGATTTCATCATATGGCATCTTATAACGGTTATTAATAGTAATATTTTCTACTAGATTTTTTTCCTACTCATCATCAATTTTCTAGGTATTAACAGTTTTATTTATTCAATAAACAGTCATGAAATCATCTCCAAGATTTCCTGACTCACGTTGGAATGCTCTGTTGCTTTTAGATGCCATTTTCTGAACTTATAATATATTTATTACACTTCTCTTCAGATAACTTAAAGTGCTGTAGTTGATGTAAAAAGTATTAAGAAATCCCTAAGTTGTGGTATGCAGTAAAACTGTATAAGGATAGTTTTGTTTATGGCATGTAAACCAAAACAGCGTTCTGTCAGAAAATGCACCGCCCACGGTAATTCCAGTCTTATATAAAGAGACTAATGACTGTAAAATGTATATCTTTTCAAAGCACGATCTTTTTTCTCCTATGAAAATGTGTGAGGGTCTCTGTAGTTTTCAAACCAAATATCATCGTAATCATTTTGTGTGGTTCTAAATTGTATCAAGTATGTTTGATCTTGGACTAAAGAAATGTTTCATCTTGTTTACCATTTTTTATGCCAAATGATAAAACTGCTGGTGTGGGCTCATAAATATTTTATTAGGTTTTATATATGCATTAAGCTAGTGAGGTGTCTTATTTTCATGAATTTATTACAACAATTTACGTAGTAGTAATAATAAAAATTTGCATTTAAATAATTCTTTTCTCCTGGGAACTCTGAGTGCTTTTGCACATCAACTAGTACCGGATGGCACCGTCATTATTCCCAACGTTATTTTATTGTTCCCTCTTTATAATGTGTTGCTTGGGGTTTTTGTTTCTAGCTGATATCAATTACCGGGTGGGCTATGATCAGGCCTCATATTGGCCTCCAAAATCAGCCCTTTTTGAGAATTAATTACATAACAGAATGATATTACTCAGTAGAAAATCTATGATTGAAAGTGTTTTTATCTGCTTTTACCAGATATAGATTGAAAGTCATTCCATGGCTTCACTTTCAATCAAAATCTCATCTATACCATCAAATTACGTTACTAAGAATTGCTGAAAGTTATTTTTCTATCATTAACAACTTTTCCTTTCTAACCACCAAATATCTCATATAAAGAAGGTATTTACACACTAAAAAAACAGTACCTTTAAAAGTGTCATCCTCAGGATTGTTGCATTTCTCCTCTCTAAAAGTAGAGGTGCTTAACTTGGGATTCACAGAGAGGTGTCAAGGGTCTGTGAATTTCTAGAAATTCCCCAAAGGGAAAGAACAAAACACAAGAGAGGTCATCACAGTGGTTGGTGACAGACTTTTGTACCTGCTCTTCTGGGGGTATCTCCATGGGCCTGGGATCCAGTTCTGTTTTGAGGATCCAACCTGGGCTCCAGCTTTTTTTTTTTTTTTTTTTTTTTTGGTGAGGAAGATTACCACTGAGCTAACATCCACCACCAATCCTCTTTTTGCTGAGGAAGATTGACCCTGAGCTAATATCCGTTCCCATCTTCCTCTATTTTATATGTGGGACACCTGCCACAGCATGGCTTGATGAACGGTGCATAGGTCAACGCTGGGATCCGAACTGGCAAACTCCAGACCACTGAAGTGGAACATGCAAACTTAACCACTTATGCCACTGGGCTGGCCCCATGGGCTTCAGCTTTGAGGCTTCTTTGGGAATTGATTGTAAATTCACGGCTAATTCTCTGATCCGCTTTTCATATACACATTCTTAAAATGTGATTCCATTATGCTTACTTGACTTATAATAAATTTCTTCTCTTTGAAATAACTTCCTAAAAGATTAGGAAACCCTATTAAATGCTTCACTGATGGCCTTTGTTTGTTATTGCTAATATTTAAAACAAATAATTCACAAATGCAACTCTTCTGTTTTAGACGGAAAGCTACGTGAGGAGGAACAGACAGAGGAACTATCAGGCCTCGGTTCTTTGACATTACAGTCACTGTATGCACATTTCTGCCAAGCCCAAGATGGTGAATTACTGTAACTTAGCTCTGCCAAGTCCCCGGTTTCTAGAATCTATCTTGTTGCAAATTTTATGAGTTTGCTTTTGAAGCCAATATCTCATTTCTGGCTACTCCAAGGAAATCCCAAACCACTGGAAATTTTTGCATTCGCCAAACTCTTGCAATTTACAAACTTTGTTTAAAATATCAGTCTTGTGTATGCTATGTTCCATCTATTTAAAACAGGCAAATACAAGGAAATGAAACTACATCTTAGCTAGTTCACGTGTTCATAGGATATTTTAACCGTTTCATCAAACTAGGAAATTTTTTCTTTTTTAGGAAGATTAGCACTGAGTTAACATCTGCTGCCAATCCTCCTCTTTTTGCTGAGGAAGACTGGCCCTGAGCTAACATCCGTGCCCATCTTCCTGTACTTTATATGTGGGACACCTACCACAGCATGGTTTGACAAGCAGTGCATAGGTCCACACCCAGGATCCGAACCTGCAAACCTTGGGCTGCCGAAGCTGAATATGCAAACTTAACCACTGCACCACCGAGCCGGCCCCAAACTAGGGAATTTTGATGATTGAAATTCTAATAATTTTGTTGATTGTGTACCATGTGCACAGCACTATAAGGAGAATAGAAGAGATGTACAATTAAGCCACTAAAAGCTGGATGCCAGGCATTTTTAAAAACAGTCTCTAAAGATCAAAATAATCCTGTCAACTAAGAATTATTTTACTCGTTTTACAGACAACTAATTGAGGCTCAGAAAAGCTTAATAAATTATTTGAATCCACTCAGCTTATTAGATGTAAAACCATGGTTCAAATCAAGCTAATTCCAAACCCCCACTCTTTTGACCACCTTCATAATTCACCGTCCTCTTAAAGTTCTGGGTCACTCTTTTGAACTTTAATTGTGTTTCATTTAAGAGTTGAACCCTTTGGCTCATTGTTTGGTGAACCAAATGCAATCCAACATTTTTAGGGAGCCTCCCCCTGAATTTCGTATTAGAAATGTTTAGACATTGTTTTAACCATTTTTACGACTATGCTCCTTGGGATGCAACAATAATATGAAAGATTACCCCCCTGTGCTTTGAGATACTGCTTCCTGTTTTTCATTTAGCTAAGAGATAAAACACCTATTCAGTGCATAACCTCTTGGGTTATTCTGAACAAATTAACCAACTGAGTCAGTTTAAAAAGCAAAGAACACACCTATTAGAATGGCTAAAATCCAAAAAACTGGCAATACCAAATGCTAGCAAGAATGTAGAGCAAGAAGAACTCTCATTCAGTGCTCGTGGAAATGGAAAATGGTACAGCCACTTTGGAAGACAGTTTGGCAGCTTATTACAAAGCTGACATAGTCTTCCCACATAATCTAGCGATCATGTTCCTTGGTATTCACCCAAATGAGGTGAAAATACGTCCACACAAAAACCTGCACACAAATGTTTATAGCAGCTTTATTCATAATTGCCAAAAACTAGAAGAAACCAAGATGTTCTTAAAATGATGAATGGATAAACAAACTGTCGTACATCCATAATATGGAATATTATTCAGTGATTAAAAAAATGAGCTATCATGGGGCCAGCCCAGTGGTGCCTCGGTTAAGTTCTCACATTTCGCTTCATCGGCCCAGGGTTTGCTGGTTTGGGTCCCAGCGCGGAGGTACGCACCACTTGTCAAGCCATGCTGTGGCAGGCGCAGCACATATAAAATAGAGGAAGATGGGCATGAATGTTAGCTCAGGACCAATCTTCCTCAGCAAAAAGAGGAGGATTGGCGGCAGATGTTAGCTCAGGGCAGAAAAAAAAAAAAAAGCTATCAAAACATGAAAAGACATGGAGGAACCTTGTGTGGTGAAAGAAGGCAGTCTGAAAAGTCAATATTCTATATGATGCCAACTATATGACATTTTGGAAAAGACAAAACTATGGAGATAGCAAAAAAAAAAAAAAAATCAGTGGTTGCCAGGGATTAAGGAGGGGAGGAAGGAGAGAGATGTCTAGGTGGAGGATGTTTAGGGCAGTGAAACTATTCTATCTGATACTTAATGGTGGGTACATGACATTACTAAAGGAAAACTCTATTTCCTCTACTCACAACACTTCAGACACCAAATGCGTTGGGAGTTTTCCCATACCAACCAATTCTCCAACGGGAGACACCAATGGGTGTCCTACAAGTCAATTCTGACGCTACCATCCAGAGTTAGTGCAGACTCCACAGGCTAAGCGCTCAGTTCCCCAAGACTGCCCTCCACTTCAGACACCAATCACAAGCAGTGAGCCCCCAGGTTCACACTTCCGTCCAACTTGGCTATACATCAGGGTTCCCATGACCTTGCCCTCAGGTTTGATAATTTGCTGTAACAACTCACAGAATTCAGGGAAACTACATTTCCTGGTCTATCATAAAGGATATAATAAAAGATACAAATGAATAGCTGGATGAAGAGGTACACAGGGCAAGGTCCAGTAGGTTCCTGTGGAGTTGGAATATGCCATCCTCCCACCATGTGGATGTGTTCACCAACCTGGAAGTTCTGTGAATCCCTCAGTTTAGGGATTTTTGTGAAGGCTTCATCACATAGGCATGATCGGTTATTAACACAGTCTCCAGCCTCTCTCCTCTCCCCAGATAATGGAGGGTGGTGGGGCTGAAAGTTCCAAGTTTCTAATCATGGCTGGGTCTTTTTGGTGACCAGGCCCCATCCAGAAGCTATTCAGGAGCCCACCCAGAGTCATCTCATTAGAACAAAAAACCCTCCCTCCTATCACCCAGGAAATTCCAGGGAATTTAGGAGCTCTGGGTAAGATGCTCCTATCACTCAGGAAATTATGCAGGTTTCAGGATCGCTGTCAGAATTGGGGGTCAAAGACTTAATATTAGAAGAAAAGATGCTCCAAACACCACTAACACCCAGGAAATTATAAGGGTTTTCAGAGTTCTATGTCAGAAACCAGGAGAAGAGAGCAAACAGATATTTATTATTCACAGATGAATACATGACATTATATATTTGGCAAAACCCACAGGACAGTACACACAAAGATGAACCCTAATGTAAACTTTTGTTAATAACAACCCACCAACTGGGAGAAAAATATTTGCAAATCATATTTCCAACAAGGGGTTAATCTCCAAAATATATAAAGAACTCATACAAGTCAACAACAAAAACCAAACAATCTGAGGGGCCAGCCCCATGGCTGAGTGGTTAAGTTCACACACTCCGCTTCAGGGGCCCAGGGTTTCACTGGTTTGGATCCTGGACGCGGACCCAGAACAGCTCATCAAGCCATGCTGAGGCAGCATCCCACCTGCCACAACTAGAAGGACCCACAATTAAAATACACAACTATGTACTGGGGGGCTTTGGGGAGAAGAAGGAAAAATAAAAAATAAAATAAAATCTTAAAAATAAATAAACAAATAAATGTAGACTAAAAACAAACAAACAAACCTGATGAAAAATGGGCAGAGGATATAAGCAGACATTTTTCCAAAGAAGATATACAGATGGCCAACAGGCACAGGAAAAGATGTTCAACATCACTAATTATTAGGGAAATGCAAATCAAAATTACAATGAGATAGCACCTCACACCCATCAGAATGTCTGTAATTAATAAGACAAGAAATAACATGGGGCCGGCTCCGTGGCCGACTGGTTAAGTTCTCGCGCTCCGCTGCGGCGGCCCAGGGTTCGGATCCTGGGCGCAGACATGGTACCGCTCGTCAGGCCACGTTGAGACGTCGTCCCACATCCCACAACTAGAAGGACATGCAACTAAGATATACAACTGTGTACGGGGGGGGGGGGGGGGGGTTGGGGAGATAAGGCAGGAAAAAAAAAAAAAAAAGATTGGCAATAGTTGCTAGCCCAGGTGCCAGTCTTTGAAAAGAAAAATTAAAGAAGAAATAACAAGTGTTGGAGAGGATGTAGAGACAAGGGAACCCTCATACACTGCTGGTGGGAATGCAAACTGGTGCAGCCACTATGGAAAACAGTATGGAGATTTCTCAAATAATTAAAAATAGAAAAGCCATATGATCCAGCTATTTCACTACTGGGTATTTATCCAAAAAACATGAAATCAATAATTCAAAAAAATATATACACCCCTATGTTCATTACAGCATTATTCACAATAGCCAAGACTTGGAAACAATCCAAGTGCCCATCAACGGATGAATGGATAAAGAAGACGTGGTACATATATACAATGAAATACTATTCAACCATAAAAAAAAGACAAAATTGTGCCACTTAAGAACATGGATGGACCTTGAGGGTATTATGTTGAGTGAAATAAGTCAGACAGAGAAAGACAAATACCGTATGATTTCACTCATGTGGAAGATAAACAAACATACACACTGATAAGGAGAACAGATTAGTGGTTACTAGAGGAGAAGCAGGTGGGGAGAGGATGAAAGGGGTAAAGGGGTACACATGTATGGTGATGGATAAAAACCGGACTGTTGGTGGTGAGAATGATGCTGTCTATACAGAAACCAAAATATAGTGATGTACACCTGAAATTTATACAACGTTGTAAGCCAATATGACACTAATAAAATAATTTTTAAAAAAGATCCAGATCATTGGGAGTTGCTCCACTCCCACCCCCAGAGTTTCTAAGGCAGTGAGGTAGGTGCTGGGGGTGAGGTGGAGGGGTGCGGGAGGAATTTGCATTTCTAATGAATTCCCAGTTAATGCTGACAAGGGACCACACTTTAAAGACTGCTATACTAATAATGAAAAAAAATACTTTGTCGATTTCCTAATAATAATAATAATGTATCAATATTTGTTCTCCAATTGTGACAAACGTTTCACACCAATACAAAGTGTTAATAATAAGGGAAACTGTGACTAGGGGAGAAAGGGGGCACATAGGAACTTTCTATACTATCTGCTTAATCATTCATAAACCTAAAACTGCTCTAACAAAACAAAGTCTATTAATTTTTTTTTAAAAAATGAAAAGAAATTTAAAAACAGTCAATGAGGTTGGTTGTCAAACTGGTCAATGAAAAAGTTAATGTAACATTTAACAAGAGGAACTTGGACACAGAAAGAATCTAATTAAATCACTGTTTAATAACCCATGTTTGATGAGAACTGTCTGCTATGAGACCATATCAGAAGATGCTATGGTCTCCATGCAATTAAGATTAACAGTAGAAAGAAAGTACATCATCTACACGGATGTAAACCATGGGGAGACATAGAGAAGGAAGAGAATGCTACTTAACATTATAAATGTACTTTTAAAACTAGTGACTCTCTCAGGGCTTATTTTCACAAAACTGACTCTATCTGAATTTTGAAATCTCAACAAGGTTTTGTCCAAATAGTAAAAGCAGACTAGGATACCCACAGAGAAATAAAGGCAGAAATAACTGTTTATGTCAATCTAAGCTGTACTAGCCAGAGTTTTCACAGAGGAGACCGGCTACCCTATATTTTGCTATTTATGCCTCATATCCTTTTCTTTCTATACTTCCGCGCAAGTTGCCTCCTTGCATCCTGTTAGTTTTCAAATAGTGCTCAGAATCTTTCAATCTGATCTTTCCACGACCAGCAGGAGGAGGCCAGGGAGCATAAGGCACTCCAAAATCTGAGTTTTTGTGCCTAAAATTCTTATTTTCAATTTTATAGAGCTGGTATTCACATATCAGTGATAAGAAGTTTAAATATAAAATTACCTTTTAGTCCTCAGATGGGTTATAATCAGGGCTTTAGATTTAGTTCAGTCTCCTCTTTCTATGGAACACAGACTCAGAGAAAACTCTATCAAAGGCCATGACTCAAGTCCTGTGATATTGCATTCGATACTCTTTTCATAAGAGTACGCCATCTTTACGTGATCTAAACACCTTATGGGCATCTCATCCTGCTAGGTAAGGAGTGAGTGTGTCCTGGAACGGCTGACTCCCTAACCCTGCCTCTGGAAGCTGGCCTTCCAGTCTGCAAAAGCCAGAAGGCGGGCTGTCCTATTTCAGTAAATATGTTTGTAAATTCTTATAAAAGTAACATACAATCATTGTAGAAAATTTTGCAGAAGCAGCAGCAGGAGGAGGGGCAGGAGGAGCTGGAAGAAGAAGAGGGGCAGAGGAAGGGAAGAAGGGAGGAAGGGAGGGAAGAAAGGAGGAAAAAAAAGAAAAATCAACACTTGGAGTTAACAAATATAAGCATTTTAGTGCTTATCATCCTGGATGATTTGTAATATTCGGCACACTCTTGTAAATTGCCTTTTTCTACTTAACATCTATCTCACCATGGGAGGCAGTGTGGCTAGACATAGAAAGTGGCAGAAACTGTAGCTAGTAGATGAGAGTGCAAACTTTGGAACTAGACTGCCTGGTTCATACCTCGGTCACACAGCTGTGTGACCCTGAGCAGGCTTCTCGACCTCTCTGTTATCTCAGTTTCCCATCTATAAATGCAGATAAGAATAGTAACTACTTCTTCATAGGGTCTATTGTGAGGACTCAACGGCTTAATATATCTAAACCATTTATAACAGTGCCTGGCACAAAGTACATTCTATATGTAGGGTCAGTAAACTTTTTCAGGAAAGCACCAGACAGGAAATATTTTAGGCTTCGCAGGGTCCTATGGTTTCTATTGCAACTCCTCAATGCTGTCTTTGTAGCACAAAAGCAGCTGTAAAGGAATGAGCATGGCTGGGTTCCAATTAAACTTTATGGCCACTGAATTTGAATTTCATATAATCCTCACGTCATGAAATATTCTTCTTTTGATTTGTTTCAATGATTAAAAAATGTAAAAACCATTTTAGCTCCGCAGCAGTGGGCTGGGGCTTTGGGCCACAGTTTGCCCACCTCTGTTCTATACAATTTGCAGACATCATGATGTCTCTAATATCTTTCTACAAATTATTTTTGATGGCGCTTAGAACAAGATGGTTTGCATGTCCTATAATTTACTTAGTCCCCTATGGTTAGAATTTGGGTTATGTCCAGTGTTCATTATTATAAGCCACCCTCCAAAGAATATCCATGCAAAATCTTTGTGCCCATTTATTATCACAGCTACATCTTAAAATGTATTTAGTGCTAGCTACCAAAAGGCTGGCAGAGCATCTAGAAAGAAACAGACTCTGAAGAAGTAGCCTTGAAAACCTATCTTGTATAGTTATAGCAAATTTCAAACATGTTCGAGAAGGAGCTTTATAATATATATTCACACACATAGAACTTGCTATGTACCACGTACCATTCCAAGGCTTTATATGTATTAAATCATTTAATCTCCAAAACAATTCTATGAGATACAAGTGCAATCATCATCATCATCATCATCCCCATGGTACAAAAGAGGAAACCGAGGCACAGAAAAGGTAAGTAACTTCTCAAGGTCACACAGCTAGCTGGTAGCAGAGGCAGGATTCAAACCCAGTCTGTCCTGTGCTAAGGCCCGTGTTCTTGGACGCTATACTGCACTGCCTGCCCACCGCAGAGACTTGGCAAGTGTGCATGCACCTCCAGCTTCTACTTTATAACGTACCTGCGGTCTTTTTTATATTTAGATGATGCCCGGCACGCATGAACGACCTCATACCCTAATAATTGGCATAAATTCTATCCCACAATGGGACACTTGGGGTAGAAACTGAATGCTCATCTAACCTCCCTCTTTTGTCCTCCAACCCCTCCTCCCATGCCAATTCTTCCTTAATTTGCCCTGCATTTCTTACCCAAAATAGTTGTCCTCTATAAACAGTAAAGGTTGATTGGAGCATACTTTCATATCTTGTTTTCCAGTTACGGTCCCAAATCAACCAAATTCACGTGGCAAATTCGGGTGGAGCTTCGCCTACAATGGAGTGCCCTGCACCGCCAAGGGAATGCAAAGTTCGGATAAGTACCCTCCTTCTTGGAAAACAAAACAGTGGCTCCTGTCAAAGTCTCTCGCGCGTGGCCCTGGCAGCAGCAGGGCTGGCTTGCTCCGGCCCCTCGCCGGGTCCCCGAGGGCGGTGTCCTGGGTCCGTGTGGACCAAACCGCCAGCCTCCGCCGCCGGCCTCTGCCGCCAGTCTCAGATGCGAGTTGCGCGCTTTCCCGGCCCTTCCTCCTTGTGCTCAGATGCGGGCAACTGTCCCAGGAAGGAGTTATACGAGTGGATCGCTCGACTCTGAGGGGGAATGAAGATTCTAGTTCTCATTTCTTATCCTGATTTCTCTCCCTGCGGGCACCCTACTGCTCGAGTTACCCTCCCAGGGGATGATCAACCAACGTCGCTGGTCGCAAGATGCTGCCCGCCCCCCTACTCATGCCCAAACAAGGACAGAATCGAGAAGTAGAGAGGAAACGAGGACAGCAAGAAGCGGGTGTTTCAAACTGATCCCGGCTGTGCAGACGCGGCGCTGGAGTTGCAGGAGCCCACGGGGAGTCCTGGCCGAGGCCCGGGGCTCCGCCCGCCGGGGGGCGCCGGGGTGGCAGGCGCGTGCGCGGTGCGGCCCCAACCCCGGCCGCCGCCGCCGCGATGACTATTTTAGTCCAAGCCGCTGCCAGCGCGGGGACCCTGCACGGGCGGAGGAGCCTCCCGACCCGCCCATCGGCCGCGGCGTTCGCGTCGGGCGCCCGTCGAGTCGCCGTGTGCCCCGCGCCCCGCTGCTGTCGCCCCAAACTTCAGCCGGCGCCGCCCAGGCTCGGGGCCAGGGACAAGCCAGGTAAGGAGCTGGGGGCGCAGCTGCCGCCGGCTCCCCCCCGCGCGCCCGGCTATTTGCAGCCTCGAGCTTCCGGGGCTAAATCGAGAAGCGAAAGTTGGATCCCTGCTCCGCTGGGAGCAACTTTGTCGGCCCCGGCGGCGGCCGCCCGTTCCCCGTGCCTCGGCCGCGGGGAGCCGCCCTCGCGGGGCTCCCTGTCCTTGTCTGCCGCTCTTCACCCCCGGTCTGAGCGCCGCGGCCACAGACCCTCAGGCGCCAGCTGCCGCGATTCGGGTCTGGCAGCGCCAGCGTCCCCGGGCGCTCGGGTTCCATCGGGTGCCCGTTCCCGCGCTGTGCCGCGGGCCAGCCCTTGGTGAGCTCGGCCTCTCCCCTCCTTGCTTCGCTCCGGGGGCTCCCCGTCCCCGAACCTACAACGACTCCCCCTCCTTCCTGTAGGGCCGCCGGGTCCTAGGCGGAGGCAGCGCGCAGCCGGGCGCATCGTGTCGCTCAGCCCTTCCCGGCGCTGGCTGTTCGAGGTGGGGCACGGCGCTCACCGCACACCCTCGTGAACCGAGAGCTCCGGGTCAAGGAGAACAGTTGACGGTGACGTTCCTTCTTGAAGGAGCGAGGTGAGTGGGGCCCCTGGGGAGCGCAGATGGCTGGGGAACCCGTGATCCTTGCCACCCACCCGCACCCTCGTTTCCGAGGCTTTGGGAAACGGGTTGTTGGCCAGACGAGTCCCGGAAGCTGCTTGCTTTGAAGCAAGAATAAGTGCGAAAAGACTGTTAGCAACGTAATGCCCCTTGCCGTTCCGAAGATGTGCAAAGGTTCCGTTAGAATTACGGAATGAATTGAGTAAGTCTACTAGCGCGACTTTTGCTCATTGCTTTTTCATTTTTGTAGTTTGGTGAAGGGTTAATGTTAGTTTCACCATTTAGCCCTGCTTATACCAATTTGAAAACCAATAGATAAACAGGACCTTACCAGAACTGGTGATTTCAGGAATTAGACTCCGAGAAACTAATAGGAGAAAGAAAATTTCTCTTGATTTAGTCAAAATTAATCTGAACGTTTACCAATTTACCAGTCTAACCTTCCTCGTTAGAGCCATTCGTTCTGTATATAAGCATTAGTTCAGTGTAAGCCACATAAATCCATTAAGCAATGATCAAAGGAAGCTGAAACAGACAAGATCTGACCGATATTTATTGACAATAGGCAACTGTCTATTTGAAAATAGACATATAGATAAATAATACAGATATACATACAAATTAATAAATTATATATAATGAATATATAATGTTAATTATTATGCAATACATAATGCATACAGAAAATTAAATATATAGACTATATTCTTTCTTTAATAAGGTGTGGTGCATCAAAATATGTTGTAGGATTATCCTCCCCTTTGAAAATTCATATTACTATTTCCCTGGTTCTGGGGTCAGTAGCTCATAGTTTTCCTAGCATTTCTCTTGACCAGAAATTGGTATTTTTAGTGCCACTTGAAGAACTTCTAAGAGCCTGAAATTGAACTACAGTGGATTCGTTGGCAATACAGATGTAATCGGGTGGGTGTGGGGAGAAATATGTATTAATTAACCTACTATATAGATGTGTCTTAGAGCCACAGGCTATTAAAACTTGAGGGAGTTTCAAAGACCATCTGGTCCAGCTGTCCCTGTTCCCAGGAAGAAGCTGACCCAAGGAGCAGAAGGGACTCTCCCTGGCTCATGTGGCTCCTGGGGCTTGTGATGTAGACCCTGGCTCGCTCAACCTCAGGAAGGCGAGGCCCTCTCCTGTCTTTACTTTGGGGTTTGGGGAGACTGAAAAAGTGATTTCTGAAAGTGATCATTGCCTTTGTGTCCCTTCCGTATAGCTTCCACCTCTGCCCCTGGCATTCTTTACAGAGGTTAGGCCTTGGATATACAAAGATGAATATGACATTATCCCTGCCTCAGAGAGAACATAGGGTAGTTTAGAAGAGCAAATAGGACAATGAGAGTGAAAGCTCATTCTAAAGAGCCGTAGAAATGTTAGGTATTATTGGCTTATGTAAGGCGAATACATAAGCTGACATTGACATTAGCATATGAGTGATAGAGGACGTTGAATATCATTCTCCCTCCTGCAGAGATTATGAACTCAATTCTGATTTTGGTCCTTGAAAGCAAATTTTTCATAAATGGAGTTATTAAAATAATGATGTCCCCCCCATCCCAATAGGCTTATGTTTTTATTGATTCAGACGTTTGGAAAGTAGTTGACTTTTTATGAGTTCTTTCCTTTTTGCAGCAAATCAATATCTAAGGCAACTATTTCTCATATTTATGAGCTATTTCAGAAGGATGGGAAGAGACCTTTAATTGACTTGATTTCATTCACAGTTGTAAATTTGTGTGTATTTTTTATCATTTTAAGAGATTTGGAATTCTGTCACATTTATTTGTTAACATCCTTTCAAACCTGTACCAATTATTCTGCCCCCTAAAACCTTTATTTTAGTATGATGAAAAAAATGGAAAAGTACAGTTTATTGTATGACCTTATTTGGAAAGAAATTCATATTTCTAAACCAAATTTGAAGGTATTTTGGGTCCCAATTTGGAATGCTTTCCCTGAAACAGAACAGTTCATGTATCCTGTAAATCTACATAGTTTTTGTCAGGGCCCAATTTGTATAATTAATAATAGAAAGAGTTTTTTAAGCACCAGAGACCAAGGGCAGGTAATATGGTCTGGAAATAGTGCTGTTTTGTGTTAAGGTTTATGTAAATATGTGGAAAATGTATATTGTTTGAAATGTATTTGCTCCAGATTTTAATATTAAATATTCAAATGTATGTTCATGACCCCTCCTACGTGTAGGAAATCTGCAAGTTTACTACTTTTCAACTTGTGAGATGCTGCCAACTAGAATTTTTGTGGGAAAGAAAATAGAGATTTGAATTACACAGTAAAAGAAGGAGTAAATGTATCTTTCGTGTATATATAAATGATGATGATAATGTGTTTATTATGTGCATATATAGTGTGGAATGAATAAATGTATGATGTAATGATTAAGGACAAAATTAGAGCCTCCCAAATATCCTAAGCCTTCAAAGAGTAAACATTAGGGTGTTAATTTTTTGAGAGTATTCAAAAAATCAGTTTTTCCCGTTATTTTTCGTGTGTTTGGATTCAGTGTCACTAGTGGGAATATAATGGAAGCCGTACTAAACAACTTCGTTATTGCTGAGGTTTATGAACATTGGTGATTGTTTTTGAGACTAGTTGGTTCCCTCATTTCTCTCTCTCCCACCATGTATGTTTATATACCGATATATAGATATAAAGAGATATAAACAGATACAGATACATATATGTGTCAGGGAATAGCTGTGCACTGTAATGCTAAGTATTTTATATATTTTGTGTCATTTAATCATAAAGTCAGAAGAGGTATTATTATCATCAAAGATAAGTAAATGGATACATTTAATATGTGACAGAACTAGATTTGAACACGGATCTGTCTAATTCATAAGCACCAGAGAAGTCTATTTACCAATATTTAGTTCCCAGAAATAATTTGGATAGACTACCTATAGGAGTGATAAGGTACAGCTACCATTTGTATGACTGTCTTTTTGTTTCTTTGTTTTTACAGGAGCTTTCCAGATGAATTATACCGAGTCCAGCCCATTGACTGAATCAACAGCAGTAGGTTTTACACCTGAGTTAGAAAGTATCACACCTGTGCCTTCCAATGGGACCACTTGTGAAAACTGGAGAGAGATACATCATCTAGTTTTTCATGTAGCAAATGTTTTTTTTGCAATTGGGTTGATTATTCCAACTGCTCTTCACCTTCATATGATACTTCTTAGGGCGATGTTTGCTATAGGTAAGATTCTAACTGAGATACTATGGAACTTCTGTAACTGGCGTCAGCTGCGTTTTGTCCGGGGGGCTTCAGGTCTGTAGCATACCAAAAATATAAGTCTTCATGTGAGAATTAGCAATATATCAAATATCTTAGAGCATAGGCCTCCACATGCCGCATCCTCCTTTACTTACTTTAGATAAAACTAAGTGTGTTTTCCTATGTTGCTTAGATTTTCCAGATATCAGAAAAGCCATTCTTGTGCAAGAATGTGGACTCTGGAACCAGATTGTGTGATTCGAATCCAGGTTCCAACACTTGCTAACGGTGTAACTGTGGCAAGGGATGTAACTTCTCTATGCCTCAGTTTCCCCATGTGTCAAATGAGGGGAAAAATAGTAGCACCTCCTGGGATTGACTTGAGAATTAAATGAGTGTGTGTCACATATATATTTGACTTATAATAGTACTGGGACATAGTAAGAACTATATAGTCTTAACTGATTATTTGAATAGATGTTTACTTGCTGTGGCCAGTAAAACAACATTGGAAACAAAAGCAATTACCCACACACAATAGTTCAAGTTAAACTTTTTTTTTGAGGAAGATTAGTGCTGAGCTAACATCTGCTGCCAATCCTCCTCTTTTTGCTGAGGAAGATTGGCCCTGAGCTAACATCTGTGCCCATCTTCCTCTGTTTTATATGTGGCATGCCTGCCACAGCATGGCTTGACAAGCAGGATCCTAACCGGCGAACCCTGGGCCACGGAAGCGGAACATGCAAACTTCATCACTGTGCCACTGGGCTGGCCCCTCAAGTTAAACATTTTTGGAGGCCCCAGTAACCCTGATGAAGTGGGTTAAATTAATTCATGTCAAAATACTAAAATAATTGAATTATTTTAGACAGTGATTCTTGATAAATTACTCTCTATGTGATTATTTTCCTGATGATTCATTTATTCAGGTGCATTTTTAAGCACCTGTAATGTGTCAGACAAAGGTTGAAGAAGGCAGTCTCCATCCTTGAGAAAGACACTCTTTTGGGGGCCAGAGAAAATCAGATAGGCAGTCACATATGACATGTCAGATGCTGGGATGCTGGTGTGCAGCCAGTGCCGGGCAGAAATAGAGAGGATGGGCTCTGTGGAAAGGCAGAGCAAGATCCCACTGAGGAGATGACGTTGGAGCTGGCTTTTGGAGGATGAGCAGGGTTTCTCTGATTGTGAGCATGTGTGGTAGCCAGGTAAAGGGCACAGGGGAGAGGGAAATTCAGCATATTGAGGGACAGTGAAGAGTAGCTCATTGTGCCCAAAATATATGAAAAATGACAAGGAACGGTCAAAGAAGAGGCTGGAAGGGTAGCCGGAAGGTCACTGGAGGGACTTCTGTGGCTGTTGCCTCTGAGTAACCTAGAAATTGCAGCAGGAGGAGCAAATGTTGAGTAAAAACAAAAACAACACCCTATAAAAAGCAAAAGTGTTTGAATCCTGGGCGCGGACATGGCACTGCTCATCAAACCACGCTGAAGCGGCGTCCCACATGCCACAACTAGAAGGACCCACAACTAAGAATACACAACTATGTACCGGGGGGCTTTGGGGAGAAAAAGGAAAAATAAAATCTTTCAAAAAAAAAAAGCAAAAGCTAATTATGAATTTTAAGACAGAGTTTTGGAGATGGAACAGACCAAGGAGATCACTAGTCCAAAACTTTATAAATAGAGAAACTGAGGCCTGGAGAAGTTAAATGACTCATCCCAGATTAAGACCAGGAGAAAGTGGCTAAACCAGGACTATGATGCTGGCCCTCCAGCTTCACAGTCAGTCCTTCCATTATGTTACCCCGTCTCCTTTAAGTAATTGCTAGATAATATTATTTAAAGAACATCTAAATTTTTATATTTTGGGCCATTATTCAGGTGCCCCAAATCATTCTGATAAAATAAAAAATTGCAAATAAATAACTTTTTAAAGTGAGAAGTTAGCTTTTATGTCTGTATGTGTCACTGATATATCAATTGATAATTTATTTTAAATTAAAAATATATATTGACTCTCCCATCAGAAAATTGATCAAAAGAAACTGGAAATTTGTAATTTGTACAAACCTTTTAGAAAACAATTCTTCAGTGTCATCAAAATCTATAAATTTCGTTCCCTTGACTTACTGTCAGGTAATGCACTCTAAGCAAGCAGTCTCAAAAATAGATAAATTTGTATTTATAAAGCTGTTTTGACTACTTATCAAAAATTACACCCCAAAAATCTCATTTGTCTACCAGTAGGGAGATGGTTAAATAAATTATGGTTTAATCAGTTATAGTCATTAAAAACTACGTATATGAAGAATTTTAATGAAATGAAAAAAAGCACTGCAGTAAGTAAAAGAGTAGATTTTTAGATTGTATATTCTATGGTTTGCCACCAGATGAAAATGCATAAAAACTGCAAGTATCAGCACTGGTTTTAAGTATGTAGTAGAATTATGGATTTTTTTCCCCTTTTAAAAAATATTTTCTAGGGGCCGACTGGGTGGTACAGCAGTTAAGTTCGCACCTTCTGCTTCTCTGCGGCCTGGGGTTCGCTGGTTCAGATCCCGGGTGCGGACATGGCACTGCTTGGCAAAAGCCATGCTGTGGTAGGCATCCCACATATAAAGTAGAGGAAGATGGGCACGGATGTTAGCTCAGGGCCGGTCTTCCTCAGCAAAAAGAGGAGGATTGGCAGCAGTTAGCTCAGGGCTAATCTTCCTCAAAAAAGAAAAAAAATTTTCTATACTTCACAAATTTTCTGCAACAAAGTATGGGTTTTTTTTTTTCGTAATCAGACAAAAACCAAAATGTAACTTAGTGTGTTGTTTGGCTTCGATATTTCTAGAATGTGTTTGGCTTATTTTACATACAGAGGATAGCAAATTTATTAAGCTACCTTCTGAAGCTGTTCTAGACATCTCACGTGTGAACTTTGTTATTCAACAGGGTGTACCCTTTATATCGTCTGGGCCACTCTCTACCGATGTGCCTTGGATATCATGATCTGGAACTCTGTGTTCCTGGGTGTCAACGTTTTGCATCTTTCATATCTTTTGTACAAGAAAAGACCGGTAATTACTAAAAATTAATCAATAAGGAAGAGATTTTAAAGGTTAAAACCTTTTAAGGTACTTTGTTCAGACTTGTGAAGAAACATGTAACATCTTTATTCCTTTTAATATCGTTTCTTTGAAGATTAGACTTTTTGTTTATATACGCCTGAAGGTGAAACATTTGAATAGCATGAAATTTGTTCTGTAGACAAGTTTTTAAAACTTTTTAAATCATTAAGGCAATTTGGACATGAGAGAACATGACAATTTTCTCTCTTTTTTTAGTCATATAACTTCATTATTTCTTTTGTCTCCTGATATTTAGATGTCACTTGGGAATATCTTTGCCTAGTTATAAAATTAATTATTCATAGGCGATTTCCATGAACATACCAATGATTGACGAATAGCTCATGTTATTATTTTATGCCATTTTTTTAAATGTAATGACTGTATATTTTTTTTCTTACGCCCAAAATATTCATTTAACGAAGTCACCATTTTTGGTGAGTTGTTACCAAAACACTAGTATTTAACTTTTTCTTTTCAACTCCAATTGATCTTGTTGTGTTTCCTTAGTCATACTAAGAACAAAAAGGGGTAAATAGAATAGGAAAACAGCATGGCTCCTAGACATCGCTCCATACATAGTTTCTGACTGTCCAAAGCACACCAATATTCAGTAAAGCAAAAGATGTAATACTTGTCCTAATCTTATGTTCAAGGCCAGACGTGTGTAGAAAACTATTAGAAAATAAGACAATTCATAGGAAATTACAATTTGAATGGCACAGATGATGTATGTAATAGGCGTTCTCCTAAACTGTAGCCTCCTCAAACACTGTAACCTGGGTTGCTTACTGTATTACTTCATTTTCTCTAGCTTATGCTGTGTAATAAACAACCCGAAAATCTCAGTGACATATGATGCAACAGGTTTTTTCCTCACCCACCTTAGACGTGGACTGTGGCAGCTGTGTGGCAGCTGTGATTCTGTTCCATGTGTCTTCTTCTTTTCAAGTCTCTGCTGAAGCAGCAAGTTCTGTTTGGACGTGCACTCTCGTGGCAGAGAGAAATGTACAAGAGAACAAAAGAGAGACACCCAGTATCTCTTAAAACTTCTGCTCACATTTCATTGGCCAAAGCAAGTGACATGGCCAAGTCTGACAATGTGGGAGTAGGGTGGGGCAAGGGAATGTGTAATCATATTACAGGAGGTGGGAGCAGCAAATCACTGAGAACAGTAATATCATCTACCACACTTACTGTCGTATTCTCTGTTCCTGTCAACCATGATTCACACATCATAGGTGCTCAAAAAAACATTTGATGAGTGGATGCTTTCAAAGAGAAGACTTCAGAAGGCTTTGTGAAGGAATTGGAACTTGAGCTAAGCCTTGTAGGATGAGCAGATTATGAATATGAGTCAATAGGTTTTTCAGTTCGTATGTTCATAACTGTGCCGCATTGGCTAGCGTGCATTCTGGAAATGAGACACGTTTGTGAATAAATTATTTTAAATACTCATTACTAGAGCTCTGGAGTGGAGGAGTTAGATGAAAGTAATAGTGAGGATTACAGTTTCAGAATATCAGAACTTGCTGGAATCCCAGGTTCTGAATATAAGGTTCAGAAGTTGCTGATGTGATGATCACACTGCGTACGTAAATCACTTAGCATCTGTGCTTTTGTTTCTTCTTGAACTGTCAGGCTACTTTTTTGAAGGATATAAATGCTGATTCTTCATTAGCATGAAACAGCAGGACAAGTAAGAGCATTGCAAATGCTTCAGTCACGTCTGAGCAGCTCTCATGATCAGGGTCTGCGGGCTTCATAGTGTAGCAGCCATGGATTTCGTTGGGATGGATGATCGTTTGAGCACCAGTCTTCGCTCACGTGCAGCACCATTTTCCCAGACTCGTGCTGGGCCCACAGATGGGCTGTGACCTGGGCCTTGGATAGTCTGACAATAGGGACAATTTTCCTTTTCTCTTCTCCAGTAGCCATCTTTACTTTCCAGGGGTTCTCCAGTCTACAGAGTTTATTTTAGCTTAGGATGAAATTGCTGTGCTGGAACCCTTTTATATTCCACTTCGCTTCAGAATAAGAAATGAGAAGCAAACTTTGCGACCGTGGATGTTTGTTTTCCTATATTGATGCATTAAACAATAATTACATGTAGATAAAGTGCTGAAAGTGTGTTTGCATGAATTTCTTTCCACATTGATGCCTGTTTTATGTGTTTATTTTCTTGCTGTAATGTTTCAAAGTTCATATAATTTCTTTCTGTGAAGCAAGTGTTCTAAAAATGAAAGGATCTTGTGTTATTTAGAACGTTTTGCTAAGATCAGGGAGGTGAATGTTGTGACAACATTCAAAACCTCCACAGTTGCTTAATGGTGTACAGGAAGAGATGTGATCAGTAGTGCAAATCTTTCCCATATGCTCTCAGAGTTCAGTCCAACCGCAAAAGTGCCCTTTTAGCAAGTAAGCTTAGGTCACCACTTGCTCTCTGTAAGATTCCATTTGTTTGTTCTCAAAACCGTGTTGAGCCCACGGAAGCCAGTGTTTTGGTGTTGCCGCTTTAGTGCAGCATCTAGCCATTGCTGCATTTCAGGTGAAGATTGAAAAGGAACTCAGCGGTATCTACCGGCGGTTGTTTGAACCGCTCCGTGTGCCTCCAGATTTGTTCAGAAGATTAACCGGACAGTTCTGCATGATCCAAACCTTGAAAAAGGGACAGACTTATGCTGCAGAGGATAAAACCTCAGTCGACGACCGTCTGAGTATTCTCCTGAAGGGAAAGTAAGTGGTCCGTGGAAGTTGAAATTCCCAGTTTGCCTTGAGTCTTATCATAGCGTCTGGGTAGGAAATGAATGGAAGGGCATGTTGCTAACTGATGGAGGAAGTAGTCACAGAGTTTGTCACTGGTGAAATTTCATTTTACCACAGCATTTTAGAATAGGGCAACATGTTAATGTTACGTAGAATTTGCTGCCCTGAATCTTGTTGATGTCAGGATTTTCAATTAATATATTTTTTTTATTTTTTTATTTTTTTTTCCTTTTTCTCCCCAAAGTCCCCCGGTACATAGTTGTATATTCTTCGTTGTGGGTCCTTCTAGTTGTGGCATGTGGGACGCTGCCTCCGCGTGGTCTGATGAGCAGTGCCATGTCCGCGCCCAGGAATCGAACCAACGAAACGCTGGGCCGCCTGCAGCGGAGCGTGCAACTTAACCACTCAGCCACGGGGCCAGCCCCTCAATTAATATTTTTAACCTTTTATTTAAAATTAATGAGTCAACGCTGAAGTAGGTTTAAATTAGGCATTAAATTTCAAGAAGCTTATGCATATTTCAGAGGTGATTTATTTTTTGAATTTCACAAAAATGCAACTTCCAGCAACATCAGTCTTCTGGAGAGAGAGCCAGTGTATATTGTTCTGGCATAATTATTCATACCACCCCTTTCTCTCTCAAAAGTGTCTGAGTTTGAGGGGGCGGCCCAGTAGTGTAGTAGTTGAGTTTGGCACTCTCCACTTCAGCAGCCTGGGATTTGTGGGATCAGATCCTGGGCATGGACCTAAACCACTCATCAAGCCATGCTGTGGCAGCATCCCACATACAAAATAGAGGAAGATGGGCACAGATGTTAGCTCAGGGCCAATCTTCCCCAAGCAAAAAGAGGAGGATTGACAACAGGTGCTAGCTCAGGGCCAATCTTCCTCACCAAAAAAAAAAGTGTGTGAGTTTGAGTAATAAATTATATGGTCACTCCAGCTATAAGAGCAATGATAACCAATGGAGGGCACACATCTGATGCGATGCAGGATGCTGTCTTTTTGTTTTTCTTGTTATTGGTGAAATTTATTTTGAAATAAACACTTATGCTTCAGGAAGTGCTTTTAATTTTGCCAGTCATCTGTGGAGTCTTTCAAACTTGAATATAAAATGCAAAGCCATAAGATTATGGAAATTTTAAGGATTGTCATGTTATTGGTGAAACATCATGTGTTTATTAACATTAATTTCTGTTATCAGAATGAAGGTCTCCTATCGAGGACATTTTCTGCATAACATTTACCCCTGTGCCTTTATAGATTCTCCTGAATTTAGATCAACTCAGATGCACAAAGGTGAAAAATTCCAGGTATGTTTTGGCATGATTTTTAAGAAGATTGAAACTAGTTTATGTCTCATTCAAAATCCAAAGGATATTAATAGAAAAGTGGCCATGATTTGTTGAAAAAAGAGATTACCGTATGGTATGTATAGCATGATCCCATTTTTGTAAAACTTAAAATAGTGCATATATGTGCACAAGAGAGGTCTAGAAAGAGGTACCCAAATTGGGACGTAGTATTAACACATTGCTGGTTTGTGAGGTTGATTCCTTTTTTGTTTTCTTCATTTTTGCTTATTTGAATTTCTACAATTTTTCTATTGAAAACATCTAACGCCTTTATTATGAGAAAAAAGGAAAATGTCAGTTGTGGATAGTCAGTGTTCCTAAGACTTGTCATTGGTTACTTTTACTGGGGAAAAGCAGAAAACTGGCTTTGCCCTACAGAACTTCTTTTGTTAATCCCTATGAAAAAATCTAATCATTCTACTCTTTTATGTTTAATGAATATGTTTAAGGGCAAAGAATGAAGGTTTTCAGAGTTAAAATAATTAGAATGTGTACCACTCGCGTGATTCTTTTTGTTATCTTAAAAAACATTTGCTCCATTATGTGGCACTTTGTTGGGATTCTTTTTGTAAGTATCCAGTCCTCCTATTTTATTCCCCTCCTTATTGGTAGGAAAGTCACCAAGAAAATGGGTGAGCGTTTCCTTTCATCTCAGCCTCTCGATAAACAGCAGGAAGGAAATATCCTGAGAACGGGGTTGCTTATGAGCAAGAGGGTAAATCTATGTAGGTAAGAAATGGAATAGAAGGTAATGTTGTCACCTGAGGGAGGAAACGTCAGTGTTTCTTGATGACAAATCTTATTTTTGAGTCTCATTTAGAGACGCTATACAATTTGGGAGATAAAAGGGAAAATTTACAGACACAGTGTAGTTTAGTTACAATGATTTCAGCCCTGCCCTGCTCCCACCTGCCCTGCCTGAGTAACCTTCCTGGGTTACTAACTGCACAACTTGTTAAAATTAAGTGTATTTCCTAGAAGGTCTCATATAATTTCACTAACTGGGTACAGTGCTGTTCCCAAGCTGACTGAGCTTAAGATACCGAAGGAGAGAGCGAATGCTGTATCCTGGCTCCTGGTTCCTCTAGTTTACACGCTCACTGTGTGTTTGTGAAGGTCGGCTGTGCACTGAGATTTATGTTCTTATTGTATCTTTAATCACCACCATCTACAGACTCAGATAGGGCCACTTCTTTCCTGTGACCTCCTTACAATTTCTTTTTCCACAGTCCAGCTTTCCTCTCTTGTATCCATTTGTGTACAGTAGCAGGTGGTTTTACACAATAGCTCAGTCTCATATAATCCTGAAGAGACTGGAATCTGGGGAGAGGACGGGAACTGAACCTTCTTTGTTTCCAGAAGCAGGTGGCCCCTGAGAGGCCAGGGATATAACATGTGCTATCTTTTCCACTAGACTTCAAATTATATTATACAGTCATGTTCTGCATAACGATGTTTTGGTCAACGATGGACCACATGTAAGATGGTGGCCCCGTAAGATTAATACCATATAGCCTAGGTATTTAATAGGCTATGCCATCTAGGTTTGTGTCAGTATACTCTATGATGTTCATACAACGACACAGTTGCCTGACAATGCGTTTCTCAGAACATGTGCCCATCGTTAAGCATCGCATGACTGTCTTTATAATTAAGTTAACTGAAAGGAACTCCTACCACCAGTTACAATTCTCTTTCTTCTTGAGAACTGGGGGTTAGGATTTGGTAGTTGAGAAATGTTCCTGCTATTGCTATGAAGATTCCAAAAACATTACCAAAGTTCAGGGACCATAGCCAGGTGAAGGATATTTATTCAGCCTTTCCAAATACCAGTCAGCTTTCCTCTGCATAGAGTCTGGTGTGGCATTTCCTGATTGGTCAGTGCATTAAAACTCCTCCGGCATCCTCGAACCTGTGCCTTGTACAGATGGAGCAGACTCCATTAGAACAAGCCCTTGGGAGAGATTGTGGTGATTGTTTACAAAATGTTCCCACTGGCAGATAGTCAAGAGTAAAAATAGCTGTTGCACATCTGTGTAGGAGTCCATTGCCTCTTTCTGAAGCAAGTTCCCAATGAAAAATGTCATGTGCTCCCAGGGCCCACTTCTCATTACCTGTGGCAGAGGACACTTTAAAGTATCAGTGGTCAAACTTCTCCACCCACAGACTTTTTGCCTGCTAATCTCATTATTCTGTAACTCTGAATGGTTACATGTGTGCTGACAAGGAGCTACTTCCTTTGAATTTTTATTTCTTTAAATTCATTCTTTGGTAGGGGTGCTCGTGAATTATACAGTTGGGTGAAAGGAGGAAAGAAAGGCCAGTGAACTCAATGACTGTCCCTTGAGATTGCACACAAATGTTGAACAATTACATGTGGTCACTTCAATGACAGGTGTAGTGACAGAGCTGAGAAATCAGATTCTGAACTTACAGCTGCTCCCTCAGTGTTGACAGTCACTTGGGTACTTACAGATCAAAGTCGTTCCTTAGAACTGTGGATAGAATCTTGACTATCATTATTACAAAAAGTGGAAGTTGTCTTTTGTGTTTGGTTTCCTCTTCTTTGTGCCTTTGTTTTATATCAAGTGAGCTTCACCGTTTACATGTTTTTCTTTTGTATTCTGTCTCCCACTACTGCCTTCCCATAGTCGATAGCATGTCCTGTGCTGTGAAGCCTGAAAATCAAAGCTTTATTGACTTTAAGGGGAAAAGAATGTCTTGGAGGCAGATGTCCAAGCTCTTGTGAAATAAGGAATGCTAAGTTTTAATGGGTATTTAAATAAAACCTTATCTCAGCAGTAAGTAAATCTCTTGGTTAAGCTGCGTAGCAATTTCATCTGCCAGTGTTGATTCTGCTGTATTTTGGTGCTTATGAGAACTCAGTAAGCATCAGTTGAATAGACCACTTCTAGGGCATTTTCGAGTTCCTGGTGTGTGAAATGTATGATACATGAAGGAAAGAATAAATTCTCCCCTGGGGACAGTCAACCAGTTGTATTGTCAGACTGCTGTTTCCGATGCTAGCACATTGAGCCATTCCCTCAGACACCCTTGTTCTTATGTAATGTCTTCTCATTTTGTGAAGGTGTAGAATTGGTTTGGAATCTAAAGTGAGGGACTGAGCCAATGCCTTCAGGTCGCACAGCAAACCCGGTGACAAACCCTTAGTCTAATTCTCCACCTGAAAGAAATCCTTTTGTGTCTTTTATTGCCCTGCTTGCTCTTATTTCTTCACGAAAGTTCTTCTCAAGAACTCAAGCATGACACTGCTGAGGGACCCTAATAACTTAAGAAGCAAATTTATTTTACAGAAGCTTTAAAAATTCCTATATTGCTTAATAAAAATTCTTCATTAAAAATATGTTTTACTTAACTGTTGTGACAGGAAATCATTAAATGAAACTGTCTACTTGGCAGAAATGAAACATTAGCTGTCAAGTAAAATGACCTTGGTCAATATGCTACCTACCCACCTCCAACTAAACACCTGCTCTTATGGACTTGTAAGTTATTCATGCATACTGTAGGTATCGCTTATTATTTGAATACTGTTATTAAATTTAAATTTGGTAACAATTTAAACAGGTTTAAAGTATTTTTCAACCATCAATAGGAAATGGATTTGCTAAGCAAATTATAGTATATATTAAAAATATCATTGCCTCAGTAGAAGCTGGAGATTGTTAAAATTGTTGAAGAGAAGAAGTTAAATGCGTTATACATCACCAAGGTTCAATTTCGTTTTCTTCTCCTGGATGATTTCCAACTCCCCTTTTAACTTTTTCCCCCATTGCACATGAATTTTATTTTCCAAAGTCGTGGATGACATCTTCACAGAATGAAGGAACCCCAACCGTCCTAAACCTTTCTTCAGTGCTTGGGTGCGTGACTGGGCCACTGTGAGTACCCAGTGCACACCTTTCTCTAATTCCTCCTATACAATATTCTTTAGTTGCCTTGTGTTTACTTACCCATCTCCTCCTGTTTCTAGGAACTCTGCAGAACTGGCTTCACTATATACTTCTCTTCCTATAAACCTTGTCTTTTTTTGTTGTACATCTTTACTTGTTATCACATTCCTCCACTAGAATGTAGACTTCCTTACGTTGTGTTTAGCTGTTCTTTGCATGTGGGACTCTCAAGGGTGAGCCAACCTTGTGCACTTGGCCAGATTACTTTCGATGTGATGGTCTTGATGAATATTGAGCACATTGGGTAGATTTTGGCCTGGTGGGAAAATGTGTCTGGGCTGGAAGTCAGAAGTGCTCACTCCACTGCTAATTAACGTGTTCGTGAATACGTTTTTTTGGTGCTTCTCATTTGGCATCTGAAAAATGGGGAGAATATTACCTGTCTTATCTTAAAGGCAATTTTGAGGATCCACTTACAGGTAAATGTAAAAGCACCTAAATGTTTAAAAGTAAAATACGTAAGGTGAGTGGCATCATGTGCTGCTGTCATTCCCTGGTCATTCTCTGCCACTTTCCCCTGTTCTGTATTTGTCAAAACTCTTATTGCTGCCTGAGGGTGTCATATTTCTTTATTTTTTTCAGCCCTCTCCACCAGAATGTAAGCTTCACAGGGCAAGGATCTTGTCTGTCTTGTTCCCTATTTTAACCTCCGTGCCTTGTCAGTGTCTGGCATAAAGTTCACACATAATAATGTGTTTTGAAAGAACGAATGGAATTTAGTGTTTTATTGAATCATAGAGCTGCTGATACATTTCTTAAATCCAAATGTGTTTGGTTTTGGAGATTCCTACTTTTAATATAATAAATAAGTGCAAACTTTTTTCTAGGAGTATTGACCCGCTTTCTAAAGTAGCCAAACCTTCTGATTTGCTAAAGATCAGATTTTAGCTGTTGACATAAGGAGAGAAGCTGTGTTTTCCATTTTCTCTCTTGGTATACATAAATATGCCCGTGTCATCTGAAATATGTTTAATTTTATGACTAGCCAAGGGGAAAGCACTCCTTGGAAATATTTGTTCTGAGGCTCAGATATAACTTAGTGTCGATTTAAGAAACGTTTATTAATCTCCTACTTGGACAGGCGTTGGGTTTAATGCTGAGGAAGGAAAAATGGTTTCTGTCTCAACAGTATTGACATCCTTTTGTGAATTCCTTCGTATAATAAATACTCGTTGAGCACCACTCTGTGTTGGAAGCCGGGCATTCAGACAGGAGGATGCATTATTCCTGCCATCAGAGTGCTCAGGAGAGACAGATCTGTCAACAGATTCAGTAGATTTTGGATTCAGTGATATGTGTGCATCATGAAGCTCAGAGGAGGAGGACTAAATGATGGGAAGGGACCTGCGTGGGAGGAAGGGCTTCTTGACACTGAGCTGTGAGTGTGGCCATGGCCCTCACTTGGGAAACAATTTACTTGAGGAATACTTGAGCTCTGTGTAGTGTGATTACAGTGCTTTCCCACTTTCCGTGTAACAGTACGTAGGGAAAGGGTATGGTTTCCCAGTTCTGAGCTAACTGTGGGATCTCTGAGTGTCCCCAGTGGGCTACCCGGGAGCTAGCCTTGAAAGGTCACACACAAGAAATACCTATGACAGAAGGACCCTCACTAGCCACATTCATCAGTAATAGCCCGGGCCTTAAAACCAATTCACAGGAGGCCATTTTCTCATTCTCGAGTGTGTGTGTACACAGTCAGCTAGACAGAAGTTCTTTCATGCTTAACTTGCCTCACGAATCTTACCTCACTTCTTTTGCTTGAAGCTATATTCGTAAACTTCTGTTGTAATTGTCAGGGTGTAAAGAAATATTTAGCCAAAAATTATTTGTCCAATTGGAACATCAGTCTAGCGCACTTTACAGTAGCGGCATTGACACACTGGCCGTTGTCACCACACATTGTCACCACACCTCGCAGAACAAAACAACAAAACTCAGAGTATGTGCTTTTATTTAGCCTGAAGATTGCTTTTAAACGTAATTTTATATTTAGTTATAGAAGCTTGTGTGTATTGGGTCTTATTTTAATTTAACTGGTATGACAAATCATGGCTATAATAATATCCACTAAATTATTCTACTCCTTCCTTCCCCCAGATTACTACAGTCAGAATTCATACCCATAGATGTACTTGTTTCTTTCTATGTTGTTTCTTCGGCAGGTCACCATTATTGCAGATGATAACTGCAGATTTTTATGCTGGTCAAGAGAAAGATTAACTTACTTTCTGGAATCAGAACCTTTCCTGTATGAAATATTTAGATATCTTATAGGAAAAGACATTACAAATAAGCTGTACTCATTGAATGATCCCACCTTAAATGATAAAGTAAGTATTTTTCTGAGTGTCTTTATTTTGTTAAATAAATATGTATAGTGAGATATACCTCACTTTGTGCCATATATATTTTCCTAAATTTTCATCAATTACTCATATGTTAAGTGAAACGGAAACACTTGTAGTTTAGAGACCTTTCAGGGAATCATTTCTCAAGAGTAAGGAAGTATATTGTAATATATTTGCTGTGATCCAGTGAGGTGTCTCTAAATGTCAGGGACCTCCATTTGAGGTGATGAGGTCTGTCCTCTTCATATTAAACACTCTAAGGAAGATGGTAAGTGAGGCGAGGGAGCGGGGTTGGAGTAGGCCGGGGAAGGCAGGGCGGTGAGGAGGCTGCAGACTGAGAAAGGCTGACAAACCCCAGTGAGCGAGCGGGAAGTTAGCATTTTCACCCAGGTCTCTTCCAGTCTTGCATTTCCGCCTGATCAGCCCCGCTCCCGGAAAGCCCCTAAGTGACAAGAGAGGTCTGGGACGGAAGCCTGTGGCAATTCATTTAGGAATTTCAGAGCTGTGTAGGTCTTCAACAATGTACACTTTGATCTTCATATCCCCACATTTTCTTAAAAGGAAATTAAAATGATTACAGACAACAACTTGCAAAATATTGTTTCTGTGATAAGTACTGTTCTCGAGGGGCTTTGAGTATGCGTGAGTGCTCTCTTATAGTCATCTTATCTAGGCGGTTTATCAAATTCTGTTGGTACTTATTATTTTTCAGATTAGTAAGTAGGCTATTGAGTGTATTAAATTTTTTATAATGTATTTTAGTAATAGCTTATAATACAAATTATAGCTAACATTTAATTGGGTACTTACTATGTATCAGGTAATCTTTGATTTCAAGGAAAAGTATAAATGCTGCATAGAGGGAATATATGATCTAAGTCCCATCAGTTCTCAGAAATCTTAAAACTTTGCTTTGTAGAAGGCCAAAAAGCTGGAACACCAGCTCAGCCTTTGCACGCAGATCTCCATGCTGGAAATGAGGAACAGCATAGCCAGCTCCAGTGACAGCGAAGACGGCTTACACCAGTTTCTTCGGGGCGCCTCCAGCGTGTCCTCTCTTCGTAAGTTATCCTCAAACTGATAATACTCTCGGATTCTGATGGATGTCACTAGAAATAGACAGATGCAACTTTGATCAGAAAAATTACTTTGCAAGTAACTATTTGGCAACCTAAAGGTAACAATAAACATAATTAAATTTTTCCTAGGGACTTTATTTTCCGTATTGCACATCAGCTAAAATCCAGCTTTAGAACTCTTAGTTCCATCTCAGAAACTATTCACTTGTTTTGCCATATACTCTTCTTAAATACTGATTCACTGGCATAGTGTGGGAGAGTCCATATGGTTTGCTGGATATTTGGCTTTGTTGTTTTCATGATTTTAGTTCCAGTGAAAGCCTAGACCCAGCAATGTGTTAAAAATGGTGGGAACCAACTGCTGGATGTTTCACTGCTGGCTGGCTATCACAGTGGAAGCACCAAGAGTTAGGTGATTGGGTAATGGAGTATTCCAGAAGATGAAGGAAACCACTCAACACCCCTGTGAGTTACCTCATTCACACACCCACCAAGAGGCATGTTTTCCAAGAAGAATCTTGGATTGTTTAGATTGTTTTAAAGCATTCTAAGTAACACTAATGTCATGGATGTTGAAAGATAGTAAGTAAAATGAGATTAAAATTAAATTTAATTTTAAATTAAATGCTTAAAATTAATGCTTAAAATTATTTTCAGAATTATTCCAGGAATGATAGTATAAGAACTTTGAACAAATTCATGTGAAATAGCAAAAAGGCAGATGAATTCTCCCATTGCATAACCTAAAAACTATTAATATTTCCAATTGTATATTACTCCAAAGTAACTTTTAATGCAGGTACACATTGAGCATTCCTAATGTTTGTGTAAATGATCTTGTAACTTTGGATGCTTTAGATGAATTGGATTAAGAATTTTAAGTATTGCATAGTCAAGAGAGGCTGGAATTTGACAAGGCCATATAATTGGTGTAAGTTTCCAATGCAAAGTCTGTGACATAGAAATGGGTTGTGGGCCTAAAGGAGATTTCAGGAACGACACAAATGAGAAACTGGAAATAGTTGTATTTTATTCCAGAGTAACTATTGAAAGTACTAACTGAGATTGACCATCTCTGAAATCTGGTAGCATATCGAATGTATCATCTGCCTTGTTGAAACAGTTTAGTGGTCAATAAGCATTTTCAAATGGACCCATCTTAATTATACGTATAGTGATTGCTATATTAAGAAAGGTCAACCGAAAGGGAATTATACTTAAATATTGTATGTGAATTATTTTTCCTATAGAATATCTTATTTTTGTAGTTCTTTTTTTTAGTTTTACAGTCTTGCTTAAGAAGCACTGAGAACAAGCAATATATATAGTGTGACCATTTATTTTCTTAAAATCAGTTTATTTTTCCTGTAGTATTTTATTGTATAAATCTAAATCTTTTGGGGCTAACGTTTTACCAAAAAAGGCTTATCTGGAGTAAGTTGTTTAAATAGAATTAAAACATGTTTTCAAGATTAAGCACTGTACAGTACCTTCAAGATGAGTACTGTACTTGCCTCCAGACACCTGTATTTCCAGGTGTTCAGTGGATTGATCACACGCCTACAGACCTGGGTTCAGGTCTTGCTCCCATAATTATTAGCTGTGTGACCTGGAGTAAGTCACATGAGCTTTCGAATCTGACATGAGCTGTCGTATCTCGACACAGACCTGGCTCTGGTGCCAGCTCCTGGTCTGTTTCCTTCCCTCTTATCGTGAATCGTGAGTTTAAGCCAAACAGCCGTTCCCTGCGTGGATAATTAGAACTTCAGAGTTTGCACAGAAGTGTGCTCCCCTGGAGAGCAGGGTCGCAGTTTTACCTCTCAGTTCCCTTGTCTGGTTGTGTGCTGCCGTACTAAGAATGGGTGCACCCTGCTTCAGTTGTTTGATTAGTGCAGCCTCGGGTTTGTTATGCAGAATCTTACATATGGTCCAAATGCATATAGCTACCGATGTGCGCATGTTTTTGAGCGTGTGCGTGTGAATTGCACAACAGACCTGCTTCCCTTTGATCAGTCCTCATTCTGAGTTTCTCGGCTTCACTCCTGCCATTTAACAAAAGATGTTAGTACTTGAGCACAACATTGATGCTAATTATGAATTATTTAATGCACCCCAGCATGTAATTCATTAAAAACTGGTTCGTTCTTGTTTCTCTTGCTTAGGTGTTAGCTCAGAACTACAGAAGGCTGTTTTTATTTTTCTTTTGCCAGACCCATCAATATATGCCATCTACTTTTCCAGATTAAAAATTACATTCCTTGTAAAACTGAGAATACGAAACCAGTCTCTTAGGACTGTTAGGCTGAAATAAAATTTCTCACATTTTGAGCATGTGGTAGGCCTTTATCAATGTTAGGTTCCTAAAAAATGACTAAGCTCTTCTTATTCCGCGTTTCTGATGGGCCAGTGGGGGCAACCGTGGTAGCCGCTCTGAGCAATGGTATCAACTTCACCATGGAGAGAAGGAACAACGTTTATTGACAATAGCAGCTATTATTTTTTCGGGTGCTCCATACGTAATCACATTTAATCTCCACTCTCATCCTGCGTGGAGAGCTGTATTAGCTTCGCCAGATGATGCGGCGCTGAGAGACAGTCCCCCAAATCGTTGGCTGTGATTACGAGGCTGCCTTCTGGCTCATGTACATGCTGGTACCGCTCCCGGCATGTCCTGCTCACTCTAGGAGAGGAGCAGTTGCTGCCGGGGTCACTCCCATTCTCATGGCAGAGGGAAGACAGTCATGGCAGAATTACTGATGACTTTTAAAGCTCCGATTTACAAGTGTCGCATGCCACTTCCACTCATATTCCCTGGACCAGAGAAGTCACTTGGCCAAAACTGCTGTTAGTGGGTGGATCTTTAATCCTGCAGGGGTCATGCAGGAAGGGGCTGGCGACGGAGGGAAAGCAGGTGTCTTGACAATAACACAATCTACCACGTTAGTATTATTCCATTTTACAGATGGGAAAATTGGGACTAGGACATGCTTGTTCACTTATTCCACTTCCACAGGGGAGGTGCTGGGACACAAACCTAGGTATCCTGTCTCATTCCGAAGCCCAGGCTGTTAGACCATGTTGCCTCTGCATTTTAAACAGAAAAGGAAAATGCATATGACATTTGCCTAGTACTTTACAGTTTACAGGTCACTTTCACACCCCTTGTTGCATTTAAACCTGACAACTCTGCCAGCCAGGCACAGCGGCTGTTATTATTCCCCCCTTTTCAGATGAGTCCGCATACACTCAGTGACAAGGTCCCACTTACCCAAAGTCACTTCTTTCCCCTCCAGCCTCCTTCTTTGGGGAAACCTACCGTCCCCTGAATCCTTCATTATGACCAAGAATTGCTACAAATAGGTTTTCGCAGTCTGGTTAATTTCCATTTCAATGAAAATTTTTGCCTTATTCTTCATACAGGGGTTCTACATAGGAATGTTAAAAATTATCCAATAATATTCTCCTGTCATTTCCTCTTTTTTTTTTTTCTGGTGAGGAAGATTGGCCCTGAGCTAACATCTGTTGCCAATCTTCCTCTTTTTGCTGGAGGAAGATTGTCCCTGAGCTAACATCTGTGCCAGTCTCTCTCTATTTCATATGTGGGACACCGCCACAACATGGCCTGACGAGAGTGTTGCATAGGTCTACGCCTGGGATCCAAATCCACGAACCCCAGGCTGCCGAAGTGGAGTGCGTGTACTCAACCACTATGTCACTGGGCTGGCCCCTCCAGTCATTTATCTTTTAATTAACTTTCACTTTGCCTCATACTTACAGAATTACAAGCAATGCTGCTCTCTAAAAATTGTTTATTTTATATATATTCCTAATTAAACAACCATCACATTATTTCCTCTAGTCATTAGCTCAAATATGGAAGTAGATTTAAACATGAAAACCCATATCAACGTTTCTCATAATTATTTTTCAAATTAGGATCAGCATGGACCCCTTGCACTTGGTTGAAAAGTCTCTTTGCATCTCTGGGCTCCCGTTCCATCTGTCTGTGTCTCTGTGTGTGTTTCTACATTTTTTTTTTTTTTAAGATTGGCATCTAAGCTAAGAACTGTTGCCAATCTTCTTTTTTTTTTTCCTGCTTTTTCTCCCCAAATCCCCTCAGTACATAGTTGCATATTTCAGTTGTGTGTCCTTCCAGTCGTGGCATGTGGGACGCTGCTTCAGCATGGCTTGATGAGTAGTGCCGTGTCTGTGCCCAGGATCCAAATGAGCGAAACCCTGGGCCGCCAAAGCAGAGCATGTGACCTTAACTGCTTGGCCACAGGGCTGGCCCCTGTTTCTGCATTTTTTTTTTCTTTTGTCTTGTGTGGTTTGTCCTTTAGAGCATCGATTCTTAAACATAACTATGCATATGAACCACTGGGAGATCTTAAAGGTTATGATGCAGCAGACTGGGATGGGGCCTGGGACAAGTACCCAGATGATGTCGATGTGGCTGGTCCCTGAACTACACTTGAAGCAGTGAGGTGTGGAATTCCCTCCCTGCGTTCTGGAATTTTGCTGACTGCGTCGCCATGGTTATGATTAAGATGTTTCTGTGTCTCCCATCTACTGGTGGGTAGGTCTGGAGGCTTTCATGGGTTCTGGTGAAGGCTCTACTTTTAAAGATCTCGACCAGTCTGGGATAGAATGCCACGAACGTGTTTCCTAACATTGCACAGAAAATGTTCAGTTAAACAGAAATACAGTTGAGTAAAAGGTGAAGGGAAGCTTTAAGTGAACTGTTTAAGGGAATTGCTGCTGATCCCATTTCTTATGTTGTGCTCTATTTTGACACGTCACATGACGCAAAATCCAGAGCAAGATCTTTACCACGCAGATTCTGTATTCCACTTCAAATTATCATTTGAAGGCCAGAAAGTGAAGTAATGAGATAGCCTGAGAAAAACTGCTTCCTCTCTGCTTATTTGGTAGCACATAATCCAGTTACTTTAATTCTTTTTCCCTTCCTATTGCTTCATTTACTTGAGTCTCCTGTTGGAAGTGTGAGCGTGAGATAGGATGTCCAGGACGAGTGTGAAGGATGTAATGCCCTCATCTGCATATGAGCTCTCTGCTCCTGAACCAAGGTGCTCATCAAGGGAACTTGTCATCTTCTTGTCATCTTCTCTTCCTTATGAGATTTAGTTCCCTACATGTAACGTGTAAAACACACACAGGCATACACACGCTCAGATTGATTGTACTTGGCAATTCCATCACCAGTAAGTGGGGCCAGCAAAGGCAGTGTCATGGCAACACAAGGACATGTTTCCCTGAAAGTTGCAGAACTTTATCTTAGTTAATTGGAGTTAAATAACCTATTGTTTCGTTTGTTTGGTTGGTTGGTTTTGGTGACGAAGATTGTTCCTGAGCTAACATCTGTTACCAATCCTCTTCTTTTTGCTTGAGAAAGATTGTCCCTGAGCTAACATCTGTGCCAGTCTTCCTCTATTTTGTACGTGGGATGCTGCCACAGCATGGCCTGATGAACAGTGTGTAGGTCCACGCCTGGGATCTGACCCTGTCAACCCCGGGTCACCGAAGCAGAGTGCACGAGCTTAACCACAGTGCTACTGGGCTGGCCCCTGTTTGTTTGTTAAATCTTGAGGTAATATAGGCAATGCAGCCAGTTAGAACTCATCTTTGAAAGATTATGTTTCAGAAAAGCTTAAACCATGTATTTTTCAGAAATTGTAATTAAAATTTATGATTTTTTTAAAGATACCATGAAATATTTAGAGAGAGATTTCTCACTGACAAAAAAACCTTTTCTAGTTTTTTTGTTATTAATGTCAAGATGGTGCTGTGGACACTCTTCCAATTTCCTATGACCTAGTTGCACAAATACGCTTTAAGTCAAGTTAGCTTGCATCTGGTTGGTATTCTTGTCTGCGAAGACTGGCAACGTATCTGACATAATGGGTTTCTCTCAGCTCTCTTATTTATTTACCTGGAAAGATAGAAAAAGCCAATACAGCATTCTTAGTTTCAAAGCTGGTTTCATGAAATAATCTGTTCAAATCACTTTGTATTTCATTCCCCCTGGGAACAGCCATAGACTTATAAACAACAAGCTTTACGTGAATTATACAGAGAGATAGGAAGGAGATGTGATCAGGCAGCAGGAAGACGGAGGGAGAGCCCGTGAACGGTTCTCAGCCCCACCGGGACGGTTAGTGAAAGCAGCACCCCCTCTTTGTAGATGAGTAGAATGCAGCTTAAAGGGATTAAATGACCAGATCAAGGCCACTCAGCCAGCCGTGAAATAAGTGTTGAATTTGTCTAAGTTCTTGCTTTGCATTTTACCTTATAAATATTCATATCCATGTGTGACTATAAACTTGTCTGGGAGTATTCAGCCACTGCTGTAGCCGCTGACACATCCTGACCACTTTCATACGTGTTCTCGTTTAATCCCCACAATCACCCAGTGAGGTCAATGTTGCATTTTCCTCTTTTAAGGTTGAGGAATATGACATTGACCTCTCCTGGGTCCTTCGTCCCCCAGCCACTAGGGGCTGTGCTGTCTGTCTCCAGAACCCCCACCCACTGGTCCATGAGATGACCCCTACCCTCACACAGCATTTTTTCGTCTGTAAATGACTGTAAAGGGATTTTATATAGTTATACATTTTTAGTCTTTTAATCAAACATTTAAAAAATTGTGGAGTTAATATACACACAGATATCAAATAGCACAAAAAAAAATCTTTCAGTGAAAAGAACTGACTCCTTCCAAGCAGTTAGCTTGTGATCACAGTAACCCAATTTTTGTCCAAAATACTAAATAATATGCTGTTATTTATTGATTTATCCACTTAAGCTTTATCTACTAACTAACTTAGCTCACTTTTAACTTCCCTTCTCCCTTCTGCTCAGGATGGTGATGACGCTAGTTTTTATTCTTTTATTGTTTACTTTTGTAACATTAAATAATCCACTTAAACCTCCATTTCTTTTTCTCTATGAAGCTCTTTTAAAGGTGAAGAGATTATCATCCCAACCTTTTCTTTTTTTTTTAATTTTTCTTTTTTTAAAGATTGGCACCTGAGCTAACAACTTGCCAGTCTCTTTTTTTCTTTTTTATTTTTTTTGCTTTTTCTCCCCAAATCCCACCCAGTAGATAGTTGTATGCTTTTAGTTGTGGGTCCTTCTAGTTGTTGCATGTGGGACGCCACCTCAACATGGCCTGATGAGTGGTGCCATGTCTGCGCCCAGGATCCGAACGAGCGAAACCCTGGGCCACTGAAGCAGAGCTTGCGAACTTAACCACTCGGCAACGGGCCTGGCCCCCATCCCAGCCTTTTCTTATACTTTCTCCCTTCCACCTTCGAACTGTCATGGATCTCTTCTTTAGCCTTTAAACAACCTAGGTTGATAACATATACATTCTGCTCTCTCTTTGTTAAAAAAACTTTTTTGTGGTAAAATAATATAACAAAGTTTACCATCTTAACCATTCTTTTGTTTTCTTTTTCCTTAGAGATTGGCATCTGAGCTAATATCTGTTGCCAATCTTCTTTTTTTTCTTCTTCTTCTTCTCCCCAAAGTCCCCCAGTACATGGTTGTATGTTTTAGTTGTAGGTCATTCTGGTTGTGCTATGTGGGACGCCGCCTCAGCATGGCCTGATGAGCAGTGCTAGGTCCGCGCCCAGGATCTGAACCAGCGAAATCCAGGGCTGCCAAAGCAGAGCGCACCAGCTTAACCACTCAGCCAAGGGGCCAGCCCAACCATTCTTAAGTATACAGTTGAGCAGTATTAAATACTCTCTTCTCTTTGGTAACTGCTATTAAATCTTCCTTGCTTTATCTGTGGGTTGTTCTGCAAAGTTTAAAGCAAATAAACAATGTTGATATTATTATGCTTTATTCAGAATCAATTAGTAGGCTGTCACTACATTTCTTTCTTTTTGGTCCCAGTGATTTCATGACTTCTATTCAATGGAGTCTGTTCCTAACATCAAATTCAGATGGATTCTCCTTTTGTACACAGCATAAAAATCATGCCACAGCTTACTTCACACTTTGCCCTCCTTTTTTCCCTAAAGTTTTTTTATTGCCTTGCTTTTGGGGCCATCTGATTCCCCATAGCCCCACTATCTTCTAGATTCTTCTTCCTCATTTTTTAAGGTGAAATCCATTTTCTTTTTGAAGTCTCTGAGTGCTTGTTTTGTATTGGAACTATGCCTTTTCAGACTACTTTTTGTTTTTAAGGGTGTTTCTAGTTGCCTTTCTTTTCTTACCCTTGAATTTTTTGTCTTATATCCCCACTCTCTCAGTCCATTAATTCCATGTCCCCTTCTTCTCAGAGACCTTCACAGAGGCTCCCATTCTCCGGCCTCATCCTGGACTGGTTATTCTCTGGGTCTGTTGCACAGCTGCCATCCTAGAACTGTCTTCCCTGTTCTCCTGAGCTTATCCACCATCTCTGAGACTCTAAAGCTTTCTCTTTGTGGGGAGGAAGGACTTGTAGGACTTGCACTGTCCTTTGGCCGCTCACACGTGTGGCTGTGCAGTTCAGGGCCCTGAGCAGCCATCAGAGTAGTCAGGAATTGATCTGAGAATGACTCCTTGGGCCAAAGAAAACCTAATGGGAGCCGCTAACCTCCTCCAGTCTCCTCGGTTGCCCTAATTTGTACGCTTCTTCGCTCGAGTCCCTCAATGCTGCTGCTGAGACCCTCGAATGGAAATTAGGTAGAAAGGCCGCACCTCCCCTTCAGCCTTGCTGTTCAGAGAGCTTCAATCCAAACTCAATTTCTTCATTTACAAAAAATCTTATGACCTCAATAAAAAAAAAAAAAAAGTCTTAAGATATAAATAGGCAAAGGCAGGAAAAGGGATGATAATCTTTTCTAGCAAAGAAGCCATTAAATTCTTCCTCGTCCCCATTCATCAAAAATTATATAATCTAATTAAAATTCTAAACCTCTGTAAGATTTTTAATTACTTGCTAAAGCAGTTGGCCAGATGGTTAAACATAATAAAAATAAGAACACTTTGAAAGGAATGAAGAAAATATCATCAAAGTTAACAGACGAGAGAAAAAAAAATTTACATTATATTGGATAGTTTACGAAAATGTTGCTCCCTTTTAAGAAGTGTGTTTCTTAAGCAGAGAGAAAAGTCACTTGATGAACTTCATATTACGGTGCTAGACTTACTGAAGATCCAACTTGACGTCACTTATTCATTCTCTGGAACAAGTGTGACTTTCACTCTGGATTTAAGAACAACAAATATGTCTGTTTACTTTTACTTGCCCGAAGAGGCCCTTAGGCCCTCATGTAATTAGAAGCATACTGAAATAGAAATAAGCTTAATAAGGACAGAATTCTGTCAAGGGGAATCTCTCTTACCTGATTTTTCACTAAGAATTTTGACTAATTCTTACTGGTCTGTGTATGAAAAGGCTTCCTATGGTTCTTTAACTCTGGACGTTAGGAAGACAGAGAAAGGTCTGGTGGGGCAGTCTCCATGGAGGCCCATGGCTAGTTTGCACTTGTAGGCAATGACCCTCAAGGATGCACAGTGGGTCTTTTTTTTTGTTGGGTTTTTTTTTTTTTTTTGGTGAAGAAGATTGGTCTTGAGCTAACATCTCTTGCCAGTCATCCTCTTTTTTTTTTTCCTCTCCAAAGCCCCAGTACATAGTTGTATATCCTAGTTGTAAGTCATTCTAGTTCTTCTATGTGGGACACCACCACAGCATGGCTTGTGAGTGGCATGTAGGTCCATACCCAGGATCTGAACCGGCAAACCCTGGGCCACCAAAGCGGAGCACATGAACGTAACCACTCGGCCACGGGGCTGGCCCCTGGGCAGTGGGTCTTAATAGTAAGCTTCTGTCCTCTTCAGCAAGGATCTGCTACTAACCGCTGTCTGAGCAGTCTGCTGAGGAGAGCCTCTGCTTCCCAGATCCAAATCCCCTGTGGGTGTCCACGGTGTTGTCACCCACTGTGATCTGGCACAAGTGGAGGTGTCCACTGTTGCTTCAGGGCTCTTACTTCCGAGTCTGTCTGCTGCGTTTGCTCAAGCCTGTGTTTCTGAGCGTGAGTTTTCCTTTCTTACTCTCGGGCCTGCTGCCTGGTGCCACAGTTCTCTCGCTCACCTGAACACACTGAATATGGTGTACAGCTCAGCGTAAACTCTGCTCCACTAGCTGTGCCTTCCATGCGTTGATATCTCTGGAAGGGATGTGTAAGTCTTTTCAGGAGGAGATTTTTTTTGCCACCTGGTGTAATATGAAGCATCCTGCACGCGACAGTAACTCTTGACATAACCGTTTAACAATTTCACACCTGATGAGTCTGCATTGCGGTTCAGTCTGAGACTCTTGTTTTACATACCTTTTTTTTTTCTTTTTGAGGAAGATTAGCCCTGAGCTAACATCTGCCGCCAATCCTCCTCTTTTTGCTGAGGAAGACCAGCCCTGAGCTAACATCCATGCCCAACTTCCTCTACTTGATATGTGGGACGCCTACCACAGCATGGCTTGATAAGCGGCGCCATGTTCGCACCCAGGATCTGAACTGGTGAACCCCGGGCGGCCGAAGTGGAACGTGCAAACGTAACCGCTGCGCCACCAGGCCGGCCCCTTTACCTGCTTTTGTAGTAAACTGTGTTAATTAGCGGCCAGAGCCAATTGGAAGGTGATTATAGCTAATAGCAAAAAAAAAAAAAAAAGGCTAATTATCTCTTCTTGATTATAATAAATACCGAAGGATGTAGTTAACCGCTTCTGTCTCCCAACTGTAAAAGTGGTTTTAATAGAAGAAGGGTAAAAATCAGTTTTCTGGAAAATTTATGGATATGGAATTATTTGCCCCTCTAGAATGTGGAATAAATGAAGAGTAAAGGATTATACAGAGGTCGTGAACCTCATCATAATGTCCTCGGGGGGCCAAAGTAATTGGAAAAAGCACTTAACTAAACATGAGCTCAGTTTCTCCCCTCTCCTCTCCTCGTGCTCTCACATCTAGGCAAGGTCTTTGGCCTTCTGGGCAAATTTCTTGTGGTGCATCGGTGCATAAAATGGATGAAAAACCAGGCCAATTGTAGAAAGAATTAATTTCAACTTGCGTAATGTAAGCTACTGTCCTTGAAGCAGAATATTCTCTCTCTCTCTTTTTTTGGTTAACACTCCAAATTGGGTTTGGATTTATTAGTGGACAAAGAAATGATTTCCAGCACTGTGGTGTTGGCCTCTGGGCCTTTGCACTGAACCAGCAGGTCTCCTGCTGAGGTTGGATGACCACCAGGTCTAGGGCCAGGTGAGCTCCTTGCTCCTCGAAGCCTGCCTTTCTCCTGACCGTGACGGTGGCAGATGCCCAGGAAGGGCCAGGTGACATCATCCGTGGCCCTCAGAGGTGCAGGAGGCCCAGGCTAACTGAGGTTGGTCCAGAGTGGGCCCTCTCTGTGACTCTGAGTCCTGCTGAGCTGCCACTCAGTGTCTGGCAGTTACACGTCAGGCTGCGTTCCTGTTGCCTTGTGGTGCATCTGCCGGGTGGAGAAGGAGCAACAAGTCTTTGTTACTGTGGGAACTGGGAGCTGAGGGCTCCAGCTCAGCCACAGAGCCTGAAACGAAAGTGAGTCTGGTATTCTCGGTGTGCAAGGAACTTGAGCAGACAAATTCAGTCTTGCTGGCTGTTAAGGCCGCCTGGTTTATCCTGCCCGGATGTGTTTCTCATTCCTTCACTCCCGGTGAGAAAGGCCTTCACCATAGCAGCCGCCACTCTGCCTTCTCTCACGGGCTGCCCAGATGGTCTTTGCTTTAACTTCCGAGTAGCAAGTAGAAATAATAGTATGGGTGTGGTAAGGACGGATTGCTCCAATTCGACTTTATTTCCTCAACATTTAACCCAGCGTCTAGCACCTAGTAGTCACTCTGGGGTTCTTTTTGCTGATTGGATGAAAACTTTGTAGAAGGTGAGGGTACTGACGAACGTCATTGGTGTTGACTTGTGGGAACAGTACTCTTGCCCATGCTGTAAGCACCGTTGAGTCAGTCAATTATCAGGGGACATGATTCAGAATATAGTGATTACAGTACTTTTTCAGAGTGAGGTTTTACCACAACCGAGACCTGCCTGCAGTTGAGGAATGCTGATGGTGTCCTCTATAGGGGGCGGGGCTTGACCCGGCAGAAGGAAAATGTGATGGTTTCCCAAGTCCTCAGGATCAGCTTTCTGGAGGCACCATGTGGCGTTTCAGAGGAGAGATTTTTTTCATCTACTAAGTAATTCTCCAGGACTTGGCGGTATGGGGTACTTCTGAGAGGCAGCAGGAGAGAAGAGGCTGTGGTGCCTGCCCTCCAGATGCTTATTAGCATCTGGATGCAATAAGGGAGAGATGCAAGTACCTGTGACCACAGTGTGATGCAGAACGTGGAAGGGCTTAGTCATTTAGAAGAGAGCAGAATCTGCCCACAGAAGGAGTTAGGCAAGACAACGAATGAAGGAGACGGGGTTGGGACTCCACCTTGAGGAGTGGATAGGAATTTAGAGGGTAGGGATGGGAGTGGAGAGACCATTCCAGGTGGAGGGAAATGCAAGAGGAGAAGAGGAGGAGGATGGGTTGGACTTGGGGAGCGGTGAGTTTGCCAGAGCTTGGACTACAAGGGGAACGAGGCCCGACCTGGAGACCCCTGAATGCCACCCCAGGAATGTGATGGCTCTCGCCTTCCTATCTTTTAATGTTATGTGGTAACACTACAACTCTTCCTTTCCTGGACAAATATAGTGGGAACAGAATAAATTCACAGAGAAGCTGCAAGTTCTTGGAAAGTTTTCTCTGGGTCATTTCCATTTGTGCTGGGTCCTCTCTTCATTCTCTCTCAATGCAAAAATGCAGTGACTGGTGAGGTAGTTGAGAGGCTCAGATAACATTTTGGCCCCTATGGATGCTATAGAATGTCACCCCTGGTTTGACAGATAGGCTTCAAAACTGGAGATCAATTAGTCCCACTTCCCCAGTCAAAATAAACTGGGCGTGTTCCTCTTCTGTGTGTTAAACAATTAGGTCTGAATGCTCTCCATTATTGGTTTGATTTAATGCGCTTAGATGTGCCATCTTGTTCTTTGTTCTAAGAGTTTATTTCTGATTGCAAATGCTCAGCCTAAGTTAACATTTCAGGAGACTCAATCATAACTTGAGGCTAGAAATTTGATGGAAGCCATGGCTGTTGTGTTTTTTTTTTTTTTTTAAAAAAAGACAATTTTGCTGCACTCAGGACGGTTTAGATTAAGGAACACAAACCCCTATTCAAACACAAGTCCCATTTCCTTTATTTGCCATTCCTCTGGGCGATGGTGACTTTTAACAAGTTTTCTAATTATTTAGGCCGTTGCCTTCCGAAGACCATATTAATTAACTCATTTTATTGAATCAGAGTGACTGTGGCATCCTAGGGGCCAATCTAAGAACTTTCCACCTGTTGGGTCATTTAATCCTCTTAACAACCATATGAAGTAGATAGTATTAGTATTGTTCCTATTTCACAGATGGGGCAGTTGAGGCTCAGAAAAGTGAAGTAACTTGCTCAAGGTCACACAGATAGTATCCATTGCATTTGAGTAGACATTCGAATTAGACGTTGTGTTTGGTGTGTTTGATGTCACCTGTGCGGAAAAGGATCAAAAGACCTTGTCTGAGAGGGTCTGCCGTGCTGTGCTCTGTGGCGGAATCGTCTTCTTGGGCCATTTTAATAGAGGCTTACTTTCTACGGTTTATGTCAGTAGTTGTCTTTCAAGAAACTCAGTATTTTAATTGACTGTTTGAAAGTGAACAGTTTCCGTGGATGTACAACAAGCACATATACCAACGTCCAGCCCTCCTGAATTATGATCTTTTTATGTCGGAAGATGTGGCTGTTGGTAGTGGCATTTCCCCAGAAGTATGGTAGTAACTATACAGTTAACAACATATGACATTTAGTGGCATTCTCTGTGTGCCTGGCACCCTGCTAATCACATCACATGATTATTTTATTTAATCCTCCCAACAACCCCATGAGGCAGTCCTGTGAAAATCTCCCTTCTACAGGTGTGGAAACTGAGGCCCAAAGAGGTTTGGTAATGGAGGGCAGGTCACACAGCTGGGAAGCAGCAGAGCAGGGATGTGACCCCTGGAAGTGTTTCCTGAGCCGCCAGTCTTGACCCCTGTGTCTGCAGCTTCCCCCGTGCGGTGTGACAGACCGCTGGCCCCTGCCCTCCCTCCTGTTCCCTGCAGCGTGCTCTCAGGGCGGCCAGCCCTGTTGTGCTACTGCCTCTTGCCAGGGATTCACAGCTGATCTGGATCAGTTTCCTGTAGCCGTTCTGCTTTGTGTCTTAATAGGATCCCTCTCCTCTCCTTCTCTGTATTGCAAGTATTTGAAGAGTCGGATTTCACTGACTCTTCTTCTATCATCGACCCTTACACCCAGCCTGAGTTCAGCATTTGCTGGCTGACTGAACGCCACTCCGCCCTGCTGGAGGGCAACAAGAAGACAGCACAGGTGTGCATGGAGCAGATGGAGCCCCGACCATGTGGATCCTGACATTGAATGTGGGAACTGTGTGGAGGGGAGTTTATGTTTATGCTGTCTCGTGAGCTGCTCACTAGGTGTCTTGAGAAGTCTCTGCACCTATTTATGATAACTTCCACTCTTAGTTTTAGGCAGTATTTTTCTCTACATGAAGCATAGCCTCCATTGTATGGTAGATGCTCAATAAGCATTTGGTGAATGCATTATTGAATGAGGGGCTGAATGAATGAATCATTTATTGCTTGGTTCCTTTGGTATAATGGCGTCCTAAAAGGCCCTGGGGATGCTCCTGCCCCTGCTGCTACTTGGGATTGTATTTCCTCCACCTGGCTCCTCCCTCCTTTGTGTGGGGCCTCTCCCCATCTCCCCCTGCCACCTCTCCTCTTCTCTCCCTCCTCCCTTCTCCCATATCAGTCCAGGAGCGGCTGGACAGGTGGTGGCAAGCACTGTTCTTTTAGGTGGTGCTACAGATGATGTTAGATTCTATAGTTTTAGAATAGAACTATTCTTTAAGGAAATTAAGGAGTTAAATAATCGGCTTTCGAGGGCTTCAAATCACCATGTATGATATGAACATAGGAACATGCATTCTGAGTCCTAAACAGACTGTAGGGCAGCCCACTGGGAACTGTGTGTGTTTGAGAAGCTCATATCACACAAGCTCATGCAGCGGAATCCGTTCCACGTCTGTTCTCACGACTGAGAACCACTTCTTGAACTGGTTGCTTTATTGAAATGCTGGATTGAAAATACGTTACCAGCTATAGATTCTTGGAGAGTTTTATTTTCCAGTTGGAGTTTATAATTATTACATCACGCCAATGTCAACACAAATAATCCATAATCAATCTATAAATCAAAATTGGGGTGAGTTTACCATGAGCCCACCCTAAGGACCATGTAGCCCAGAGAGTACCTTCAGGAAGGAAGAGGAAGCTCTCCAAAGAAGTGGGGTCTGCAGAGACGTTATATACAGTCTTGGAACAAAGAGCATACATCACATATGATAGGAACTCAGCAGGTCGATGGTCACCAGGTCAGTGGTCACAAGGTGAACACAGCAGGTCAGTAGTTAATCCTTAGTTTCTAGGAAGAGATGCTTAGCCTTAAGGAAATGGCATATGGGGGGAAGCTGCATCCCTATTTTTAAGAGCATCAGTCTTGTCTTTGGGACGTTGTAAAAGTTTAAAGCAGATGTACAATGCGTGCCCAAGAGTCCACGTCTTTTGGAAAAAACAAGGTCAGGCCAAATTATTTTTAAACCAAATGGCTTCCTCGTAAACTCCAGTATGTCCTATTGGTTGTCATTTATTCATCACCGGTGTCAGGGCAGGCTGTACATTACGTGGTTGTCCTTTCTGTGTCTTTGACAGATGTGTCATCCCCACACCAGCGAGCCTCCGCCAAGATGAAACCAATAGAAGAAGGGGTGGAAGATGACGACGAGGTCTTTGAACCCGTGTCTCCAAATGCGTTTAAAGGCCATCAGTTGCCTTGATCAGAGAGAGGAGTCAAGTTACCAAGATGGAAATTGTCTTGAAGAGATCCTGAAAAATACCAGCACTTTTTCACAGCTTTTCGGTTACTCTGTTTTAGTACATCCAGACGGGTGGAGTCTGAGGGCAGGAAAGTGAGGAGGATTTGAAAATGGGAAGGGTATTTTAGCTCTCCTGTTTATTGGTCAGCTTTTTAAGTAATTGTTTTACTGAGCCTTCTGACTAAACCTACTTCTATTCTGAGATATATATTTTCACAGTATTTTCTAGATATATTATCATTTTAACTTTAAAAACTCTTAGTGCTCTGTCGCTGCAAATGCTTTCACTTATTTTTCTGAGTTGTGGTTCATTTTCCTCACAGACGATTTTTTTCTCCACCATGGCAATGGGTTGTCCATTGGATAGTTTTAACAAACAATGTAAGTTTGACATTGAGGTTGAAGTAACAAAAAGCGGGCTTTCTTCCGTTGATTTTTTGGATGGAAAAGTTTAAAGAAAGATGTGATTCAGCTGGAGTATATTTTTCCTCCCAGGCCAGACGCATTAATTACTCCTCCAAATCACCTTATTTCTTTGCACATTGTGTAGACAGCTTGATGATGAGCCAAACTCATACGGCTTTGCTCACATTACCCTCGTATTATGCTATTTATAAACTGGTCTGAAACATAAGGCTGGAAAGCTAACAGAGGGAAACAGTTCTGAGTTCAGTGTCGACGTTTAGCAAAACTCAGCTTACGTGTGATTTGGAGCCACCTTGCCCACACACTCTAGGGTGAGGAACACTTGGAGTAGGGAAGATAGGAGAGTCAAGTGGCCAAGAAACTGTCACAGAATGACATGACTGTCAGAGAAGCTTCATCCTTCAGTTGGTGTTCTGAAGTTTCAGATTGTACCCCCAGAGCCATCGATGTCTCTTTAAAATGTGTGCCAGTACCCGGTGCCAGAGCTGTGAATGTGAAGACAGCTGTGGGGGCAGACAGTTCGCCACAGGCCATGCCATGGCCACCCAACCTAGATATTGCTGTGAGGGCCCTGGTTCCAGATCTCTGTTTTCTATTAGAATCATGTTTCAGGAAACGGTGGTATTTGGGAAATGAGAAGTTTGCTTAAACCCCCAGTCAGTCTGGCCCGTGTGACTGTGGCACTCCACGGGGTGAAGCCCATTGATTGGCTGTGCTACGCCGTGCCCCACTGATGTTTATTTTGTTCCATCCACTAGAACCGACTTTGAGTTAGTCCCCTCTTATATTAAATAGCTGAGAGAAGTTCCAAATGAAATTATTTCCAGGTGAACTGAGCCAAAAGCAGCATCTCTTGTCAAGAGGTGATTTCTGTTTAGAGAAGGTAAATAAGCTACTCTAGCGTTACCCCATATTCCTAAAGCCATTTTTTTAGCTAATTTTTTTGGTAATTTCACTTGAGTTAAATTTACACAGTGGATTACTCATTGAGAAGCCGTAGACTGGGAGTCCAGCTCTTAACGTCTTTATCAAATATTGGCTTGTTAACAGCACAGTGGAAAAGCTGATTTCACTTTCCTATGATAGTGGGCTCTTCAGTTTGTAAATTAGAAATTTGTTTTGGGGAAATGAAGCAAAGGTAAACGACTGAGGCTTGGCTTTAAGGTTGTCGAGCTCTATTAGGTTGAACTCTCTCTGTGCCTGGGATCATGTGTGTCGCGACAATGTAATGGTGTTAACACTGCCGTCCTTTAGCTATGGGAGTAAAGTCACACATGCAGAAGACTAATTTATGAAATCACTCTCTAGAGTAATTAGATATTACATCCTTCCCTGAGCAGAAAGTAAGTGTAGATGCTGCAGAGGCCGCGTTTTTAATATTCTCTGCATCCACAGAACCTTGGGGTCTCCATCCCGTGACCCATCTTCAGGTTTGTCTCACTTTGTGAGCCTCAGACAGCAGAGAGGGTCAACTGTGATGATCATCCTGGATGTGTTTGGAGGTTATTTTCTGTAGTGCTGGGAGCAAACATTTTTAAAAGCACACTGCTATAATTAGATGATATAAAGTCACTTACGGTTTTTATTAAAATATGTGTGTGCATGTGCACATGTGCGTCACAGTCACTGATAACAAAGATTGTAACCTCAAGATCAGGAATCTTAAAAGAGCCACTTAGCCTGAATGGGAAACATGAAACTATTTTTAAATACACACCTCGAAGGAAGACAATGAGATTCAGAGAAAAGAAGCCACAAGCCGCTGAGTAGCCCTCCCACATAGAGTTGACAGCAAAGAAGCAGATAGGAAAATAGAAAAGAGTTTTAAGTGTCAGATCTCCTATGGATGACTTTAAATTCATTTATACAAATGAACAAGTGTATCTTTGTATAAGGCACAAATACACAGACAAAAACCATGTTTGCTGCCAAAGCCGCCATAAGATGCTTCCTGTGTTTTTGGCACTCACTCAGCTGTGTGACCAAGCTTTAGAAAATGGTCTGCAAAAATCATTCTATATATAACCCCAAATCTACTAGGTTTAAATGTAATGATATCAAGTCCATTGTATGAATCTAGAGTCTAACATTTATACCAGAAAGTTTGTCATTTGTAATATTTTGAAAGCCCTCATAAATATTTATATTTATGAAGTAATAGCACAGACATTATATAGATTCTCGGTGAGGTTTATATATTGTAAATGGGTAATAATGGGTGCTATATTCATGATTTTTCAGTTACCATCCTTGGCTTTCTGGGATCTTTTCTGTTTCTCCCTGTGGTTCAGTCTCACTTTAATCACGGGACACCTTCGTGCTTTGCTCTCAGCAGTGTGTGCACTAGGAGACCCGCTCCGTGTCTGGTTCTCCTTCCACGTGTCTGAAGCTTTTCTGATTTTATAACTTGCAGCTGCTGATTCCTGCCTCCTGGGTCCTATCATGGCCCCAAAGACAAAGTCCCTTGGAGGGTGGAAAAATCTTTGGGGAGAGTTGATGTAATCTACACATTCTGCCCTGTCCCCCATGCACCCAGGTAATGTCTCCACCCTCCAGTGAAGATTGTCGTGTTGTGTGCGGTGGTGCCCAGCTGAGCACCTGGGCATGCGGGTCTATCCCGACCTCGCAACTCCGTGCCCTCCTCCTTACAGACCCCAGGGTGCAGCTCCAAGGGTTCACTGTAATTTTTTTTCATCCATTTCCTTGGTCATTTCTAAAGCTGCTCTGCAGAAACCTCTGACCTTGCCATGCCTCACTTTCCCCTCCCTTCTCTCTTTCCAACTCCAGTTTCCCAACCTCTTTTTCTAATTATCCCAAACTAAAGTTATTAGAAATTCCCACCGGCTTGATTCAAATTCCCAAGGATTTGAAAGGATAGGATTCTGTGCAGGAAACTCGAGGTTTCAGCATAATCACAGCTTTGGTTCTGCTCACAGGACAGCACATTTTCTCACTGATGGTAGCCATGCTTTGATTGTCACAGAACCCCAAATACCTGTGTATAACCACATATTGTGTCGTCTGAGACCTCCTTTTGAGTATACTATTGACAGGTTTTTGTTATACTTGCAACCTAGTTTTAAAGTACACAAGGATTTTATGAATGCCTTATACAGACACATTATTTATAGGAAACTCATTCTTTCTGTTTTTAGGTACCATTTACATGGATAACATTTACTTTATAATAAATTTACGTCTTGTCTGAATAGAGCCTTATGGTTTAAACTATCTTCATATATTGTCATTTGATCAAATAAATTTCTTACTTAGAAAATGTGTATTTTTTTAATTTCATTCCTCTTACAGGTAGTTGATTTCTTCAGTGACCCTCAGAGGTTGTGGGAATTGCTCTGGTTTAGGTGGTCTGAGCAGACCTGCAGAAGGGGTGCTTTTAATCAGTTCCACTTAATTTCAAAAGTCTGCCATCTTGGCTGCCTTTGGCCGTGAAAAGAGAGGGCCACGAGGCAGTGTAGACTGTTGACTGGATGCGGCAATGGAGAAGGCTTGAGAGCTTCACTGTGGGGATGTATAGACTTCAACTTTTTCTCCCACCTTCTTTGAACATTCCCTTCTAGTTTCATAAAGTTCAACAACACAAGGAGTCGCATGAAGGAGGCCAAAAATCTCCCCTGGGTCTATTCTGTGGTGGGCAAGAGGGACCAGTCTTTCTATTCTTGGAGAAACCATGTTTTCTTCCATCATCTATCCTAGCTATTGGGATGGTAACTTGTCAGCCCATCTCTTGGCCCTTAGTAAAGGTCCTTGGCACCTAACTTGCCACAATCAGCCCCAAGACTAGACCCAAAAGGAAGGGACATTTTATACTACCATAAAAGGAATTAATTCTGTTGCTCAATAAGCCTTGTCACCTAAGCCTGGGTTCTGAGCCCTGAACTTCTTGCTTTGGGACACCTTCCTCTGATGTAAGCCTAGCTGTGGGACCTAACGGTTTCCATCTATGGCCACTTGGGGGCTTTCTGTGGGCAGATACGACTACAGCCCACTGTAAGTTAAGTGTCCCTTGCTGAGTTTTGTTGTAGTATCAAGAATATTCACAATTATCTCTAAAGGCTATTAAAATACTCCTCTCTCTTCCACCTACATATCTGTGTGAGGCCAGATTTTCTTCCTATACTTGAACCAAAACAATGCAGAGGAAGATGTGAAAATCCAGCTCTGTCTTCTCTTAAGCCAGACTTTTAAAAGATTTGCAAAAGTGTAGAGCAATGCCACTACTCTGGCTGATTTTTTGGCTTTGTAAAATAGCTATTTTCCAAGAAAAGTGTTCATTACTTTAACATGTAACGAAAGTAATGAATATTGCCGTTCTCGAAGCGCCTCCACTGCTGGCGTCTGTGGCTGCCCCCTGGTTCCCACAGCAGCAGAGCCCCGACTGGTTTCTCTATCTCTAGCCTCGCCTTTTCCAACCCACCTTTGTGCTACTATCAGAGTAATCTGAAAATTTGCAAACAGAGATGAAGACCTTCTGATGGGGCCTCCTTACCTGCAGAGGAAAGCCCACATTTTTAGCAGGGCCACCAAGGCCCTTCCATGTCCGGTCTCTCCTCCCCCTGTACCCCAGCCAGGGCGGGGACTGCTCACCCTTCTCTGAGCTCATCACAGGCCAGCCCATCTGCCTGAAATGCCTGCTCAGCCGCCTCCAGCGGTGCCCCAGGATAAACTCTACACCTCCCAGTTGAAGTGTCACACCCTCTGTGAGTCAGTTCCTCCCCACTTCCCACGGGTTCACCCCGCAGTGTGACCGGTTGTATGCTGTGTCACGGCCACGGCAGGGGTGTTTGTTCAGGTTCTCCCAGTCCCTTCAGATCATTGTGGAATTTGACAAAGCGCTTTCCCTTCACCACTCAGTATCTGAACACTACAGCACCGTGAGGGTGGCAGGACAGGCACTAGCATCCCCGCTTTGATGGGAGGGAAGTGTAGAAAGGCTGAGGCACTGGTCCAAGGTGACGCGGGCGGCAAATGAACAACCCAAACCCCAATGTGTGCTTGGTCTGGGCACTTCCCTCGTCCTACCTTACAACTGCGGAAAACCTATTTCTTTCCACCCGTGCTCTTACTCTACTCATCAGCCTGGTTCTCTTTCCACTTTGGGGCCATTTTCACAGTTCCAACATCATCTGTACCAGCTTGCTCCATCCCTGGATCCTAGACGTTAGACGCTACATTAATATTTCCCTGCTGTTTACTAGGGGCAAGGGTATCACACTGACCATCAAGATCTCCCAGCCTCCTTCATCCTGTCATGAGAGGACTCACCTCTCTCCAGCTTTCAGCTGAGCTTTCTGTTTTTCTACTCCTATTTGCTTGTTACACTGTGGTACTTAACATCGCCGGGCCAGCTCCCAGGACCTGCTCCCAGGAGAACGAAGGACCGTGACTCAGGACTTTATGCTCTGACTCCTTGCATGACAGGCCAACAGAACCAAGTGTGGTTTGAACTTAAGCTAAACTACCTCACACCTGAGTGAATGGAAGTCCCACAACTATAAAAACGGCTCTTATAGGAAAGGAGCCTTGAGGGGAAAACGATTATAGCCACTCCTTGATATTTACCTGCAAATGATGAAAACTTACAGAGCTGTGCACGCCTGTTGGTGCTTACACATTAATATGCCATTTGTGCAGAATCTGACTGAGGAGAAACACGTGGTCCTTTGAAGAAGCTCAGACAGGGAACGAACCTCTGGTCCGACCTCCGACGAGCCAGCGACACTGCACATCAAACAGAACCACTGGATATTCTTCATCTGCTCTGAATTCACTTCTCTTAAAATCGCTTCTGTTATCTTGGGGACCCAGCCAACCTTTTTCTTTTTTTTTTTTTTTTTTAAAGATTTTATTTTTTCCTTTTTCTCCCCAAAGCCCCCCAGTACATAGTTGTATATTCTTTGTTGTGGGTCCTTCTAGTTGTGGCATGTGGGACGCTGCCTCAGCATGGTTTGATGAGCAGTGTCATGTCCGCGCCCAGGATTCGAACCAACGAAACACTGGGCCGCCTGCAGCGGAGCGCGCGAACTTAACCGCTCGGCCACGGGGCCAGCCCCACCCAGCCAACCTTTTTCAATGTGCTTCTCACCATTTTTGTTGTTCTCATCTGATCTCTTTTAACTCTTCTACTTATTAGGATTGATATGTTTTGCTAGTAAGAATAATAACAATATAATGCTATATAGTAATCCTAGCTATCTATTGAGCTTTATCTATTTATCTGGTTAAATATACTATTTACCAGAGATTGTTACAGCCATTTAAAATACTTGATTTAGTATTTTCATAACAATCTTGGAAGAGAGTTACTACAATCATCGCTTTACAGATGTAGAAACTGGAGCTCAAAGAAATCGACTTGGCCAAGACAGCCCAGCTAGGAAAAGGGCCAGGATTCCATCCCACCTCTCTCAGCCCACAGGGTCTGTTCACAGTCCTCCAGTCCTCTTAGAGAGTAAGTGTGCAGCTACCAGCTTCTTCTCAGCTTCTTGCCTTAGGTTATCGAGGAGTTTCCATGCTGAAGTTAAAAAATATAATACTTTGTAATTTTTGTACATTTATTTATATAGGGAGGCATTTTTTTCTGAAAAAAATTAAAATCTGATGTTGACTTTTAAAGTAGTGCATAAATACGGGGTCTGAGTTACGTGATGCCGCAAGCAGATTTATCTGTGTCGTCCACCTTGACCTCCCTCTTAGCTCAAGGCAGCTCAAAGCCCAGGCCTGAAGAAGGAGGCGGAGTCCTTCTCCTTGGACATGGCTTTGAGGTCAGACAAATGCGGTTCTGCACACTGGCCCCAACCATGTGATCTTGGGCAGGCTGTTTAAGCTTTTAAAGCCGCCGTGTCCTCACACGTATGCTAGAACCTTTCCAAATACGTCCATAGTTGGCGCTCAGTAAATATTTGTTCTCATCCCCTTTCTCTTTTTCCTTTGGTTGCCAAGTCGAGTCCTTAAGGCTTCTGGAATCTTGGCAACCACAGTCCTTGTAGAGAGCCAGAGGGTCGGTGCCAGCAGGACCTGAGGGACAGGCAGCCAGGGATGGTTGCCACGGCCCCTCCTGCTCACAGCAGAAATGACTGAAGGAGCCCAGTGCTCACAGGACACAGTCCCTCTGGACCTGTTGGGCTGGGGCAGAGAGAGGAGCCACTCCTGGCTTCAACAAACAGCCCCAGAAAGCAGTAGGCAGGAGAAGGAAGCTGCGGGCCCCTCTGCAGTGGCCAGTGGGTGGAAAACAGTGGCGCTAGGTTAAATGATGCTCTCCTTGAGGTGAAGAGAAGGAAGAACATGTTAAGCTGTGGTCAACATTGAACACTTTAGTTTGAACTAACATCTTGCTTATCTCCCCATGGTGACCACTGGAGAGCTGTGAGCAGGTGGCACGCATATGCGTGGAACACACGATGGCTAAGTTTTGACAGGAGGAAGAATGGAGAGAAGTTTCTCTAGACCCCAGAGAGAGCAGTGGAGGGAGCAATTCTCACAAACTCAGGAGACTGTGTTCCTGACAGGATTTGATTGTTAAAGAATGCTAAGACCCTGGGCATGTCACAGCACCTGTTTGAGTCTAAGTTTCAACCGTAAAATGAAGGTAGACCAGATGACGACTCTTCCAGCTCTGGTGTCGATAATTCCAAGTGTGCACCCTTCTTACAGCCTGACGTGGTGTCTCCTTGCTCCACGTGTCCCTCATCATCCAACTGAGTCACGACTTTTTTTTTCTGGTTGAGGATGATTTGGCGGTTAGGCAAAGTCTCAGCGGCTGCCCCACTTCTGGCTGGCCTTCCTATCCAGGGCCGTCTCATCTTGCCCTGTCCTTCATAAATGCTGTGTTGGTTTGAGTTCGTGCTGCATGATCGTTGTCAACACTCAGAGCTGTACTAGCTCCTTTCCTCAGCAAGCATTCAATGTTTCCTTTTAAACTATTAAAGGGTTTCTCAAAAGTTCTCATCAAAGGAGTCACCTTGCTGAAAAACCCCTTTTAGCCCTTCTGGAATGTTTGCATCCAGAGGGGACAGAATTCTCAAATTTCAGAGCAGGTAGAGTATGTAAATTTCAACTAGCCCAGAAGTTCTCAAACTCAAGCAGGATCAGAATCACGTGAAGGCTCCTTAAAACCCGGCTTGCTGGGCCCCACCCCCGGAGTATGATACGATACCTCTGGGGTAGGGCCCAGAAAGCTGCATTGCTAATAAATTCCCAGATAACGTTGATGCTGCCATTAAGGGGACTACACTTTGAGGTCCCCTTAACTAGCCCAGCCCTCTTATTAGCAGGAGAGGATACTATGGCTGGGAAAATTGAGCCCAGGAGAAACTAGAACCCATTTATTCTCATTCACAACCAATGACTTTCAATCAAAAGCAAATTCTATGTTTTTTTTGGCTCCAGGCCAATCGTTCTCAACCTTTTTATAAGAGTCACTTACGGCATCAGTGACTCCAGGAGCTCATAGATAACTGTCTCAATACACCTGGAACAGCGATTCTTGACCCTGCTGCACACGGCGTCAGAGAGTCTGATGTCATGCATCTGAGCGTCAGGATTCTGAAAAGGCCCCCAGATGATTCAGATGGGTAGTAAATGTGACGCTCTGGTCTGGAGGCAAGTCCAGAAACCTTCCCTTGTCCAGGCATCCCAGGTGATTTGGGTTTACCTGTGGGCTGGTCCAGACTTCACAGGTGATGCTTTCCTGATCTTGCTTCCTGCTTTAGGAAATATAAAGAAGCAGGAGGTGCTGGCCTGTGGCCGAGTGGTTAAGTTTGTGCGCTCTGCTTTGGTGGCCCAGGGTGTCACCGGTTTGGATCCTGGGCGCGGACATGGCACCGCTCATCAAACCATGCTGAGGAGGTATTCTACACAGCACAACTAGAAGGACCCACAACTAGAATATACAGCTATGTACTGGGGGACTTTGGGGAGAAGAAGGGAACAAAAAAAGACTGGCAGCAGATGTTAGCTCAGGGCCAGTCTTAAAAAACAAAAAGAAGCAGGAGTGTCATTGTGGGGTTTGAAAAGTGAATAGCAGCAGAGGGCAGCATAGATGAAAACATTCAGTCCAAAGCAAATGTAGGCAATCTTGTTGGTGTGTGGGGTTTTTTTCTGTATACATCAATACCTATTTTTGGAAAATTGATTCTTTTTTAAAATTCAGATATAATTGACATACGGCATTATATTAGTTTCAGGCGTACAACATAATGATTTGATATAGGTACATATTGCAAAATGATCACCAAAATAAGTCTGGTTGGTTAACATCCATCACCTCAGATAGTTACAAGCTTCTTTTCTTGTGATGAGAACTTATAAGAACTACTCTCTTAGCAACTTTCAAATATGCAATACAGTGTTATTAACTGTGGTCACCATGTTGTACGTTACATCCCCAGGACTTATTTATTTCATAGCTGGAAGTCTGTATCTTTTGAGCACTGTTGGTGTGTGATTTCGATCTTTCCAACTCCCTTAGTCACTTTCTTTGACTCTGTGTACCCTCCTAAGTAACAAAGTCAGAAAAAAGCTTACTGCCTGGTTCTGGTGTCTGGGAGAAGAGAATAATTAGGATTCCGAGGTGTCTTTTCTAGCTCCAAGCCCGATTATGTGACCCGAGCAGTTAATGTCATCTCCTGGAGCCTGATTGTATATTTCTCTGTAGTATGGTAATGTTAATATCTGCCATCTTTACTTTAGAAGGGTTTCGTGAAAACCAAATGTCAAAGCACCATGTGAACTATAAAGCACTATAAAAGTGAAGGCTATTATTATATTAACCAGTGACGCATGATGGAAGCTTAAGATGAAAGAAATATCTCTTCACTAAATTGTACCTGGAAACTCTCTTGGAAATGGCGTCTAATTTGTCCTTGATTCTAGGTGCACACGTGCAAATCCCAAACCTAGAACACCTGGGTGTGATCATGTGGCTATTTTAACAAGATATAGTTTCTTCTCAGCTAGTGGGACTACACACAGACCTACAGAGAAATCTAAGTGAGAAGAACAACATCAAAGTTTTGAGTAATAAAATCCCAAACAAAAATTTTAGAAGTTTTGTATTTCTTACATTTTGAAAGGTGGATGAGATTTTTATGGGGTGGTAATGCAAGATGAGTATTTAATACAATATAGGTGTTTACAGTTTTGAAGTTCCTTATTACAAGAAGACCTAGCAATACTTGGATAAAATACTCTGCTTATTGACAAGTTACCGGCATCAATATCCAGATCTTCAGCATCGCGAACTCCACATCAACAACTTCTGTCTTCTGCATAAAAGCCCGTAAAGTCATTATTTAAAATGACACATTTTCCAGGCAGAAATTTTCCTGGGTAAGTTTATCAGTCATATGAAATATTCAGAAATTCAAACAGAAGACATGAGGTGAGGTAAAATAGAATTCTATTGTTTCAGAGAGTGAGTGATGAGTGCCCTCTGGTGGTATCATGCAGTAACTGAAATGCATCATACGTCATCTTCAGTCACAGGATTATGAAACTCCAGTTCTTCGACAGTTTCTTAAAAATCAGATTTACATCTTAGCCACAACTTCCAAAGACCCATTCTACAATGGACTACATTAGGGCACACAATTTAGATTGTGTTATGTTATTTAGGTTATTTTTTACAGAAGCCCTACAGAAAATTTTAGTAGAGACAGTGTTCCATTAATAAATATTTTTTAATTAAAAAGAAGCACTGTAGGTTCTTAATATGGCACTTCCAATGACATCTCTTAAAGAACTGACCTTGTATCACAGTTTTGTTTTGTTTTTTTACCTCTTTTTTTATTTCAGTAATGTTGGATTATAACATATTATATAACTTTCAGATGTACATCCTAATATATTTCAAATTCTGTGTAGATTACATCATGTTCGCCACCCAAAGACTAATTACAAGCCATCACCACACACGTGTGCCTAATCATTGCTTTCACCCTCCCCTGTCCATGCTTCCCCTCTGGTAACCACCAATCCAATCTCTGTCTCTATACGTTTGTTGTAGTTTTTATCTTTTACTTTTGAGTGAGATCATATGGTATTTGACTTTCTTGCTCTGACTTATTTCACTCAGCATAATACACTCAAGGTCCAGCCATGTTGTCACAAATGGCTGGATTTCATCATTTCTTATGGCTGAGTAGTATTCCATTGTGTGTATATACCACATCATCTTTATCCATTTGTCCCTTGATGGGCACCTAGGTTGCTTCCAAGTCTTGGTTATTATGAATAATACTGAGATGAACATAGGGGTGCATGTATCTTTATGCATTTGCGTTTTCAAATTCTTTGGATGAATACCCAGCAGTGGGATAGTTGGATCATATGGTAGGTCTATTCTTAATTTTCTGAGGAAACTCCATACTGTTTTCCATAGTGGCTGCACCAGTTTACACTCCCACTAGCAGTGTAAGTGGCTCACAGGTTTTATTGCTTATTGGTTTTGTTTTTGGGTGGGGCTGGGGATTGTGTTGGAATGTTTAGGCATTGTCATGGGGTTCCAAAGGAACTTGTTGCATCTCCTCTGACAGGTTTTGGGAATAACCATTTGGGAGGTTCCAGCGTGATCCTAGATGAGGACAAAATATTGAGCCAAATGACGTTCCAGTGTCCCTTCTAATTGTTTCGTTCTATGTTAGATTTTCCTGGGCAGTCTGATACGTCTCCCCTTTAATGCTTTGCAGTATTAATAAACAAAAGGAAAACACAAACCTAAGGAAGTGGATTGAGTGCTGGCACACCTCCAGAATGCTTCAACAGCAGCTTCTCACATTTTCCAAATTTTCTATTTTCCAAGTTTTCTACCATGAGAAAGTTTATTATTGTCATAATTAGATTTTATTATTTTTTAAAGATTTTATTTTTTCCTTTTTCTCCCCAAAGCCCCCCAGTACATAGTTGTATATTCTTCGTTGTGGGTCCTTCTAGTTGTGGTATGTGGGACGCTGCCTCAGTGTGGTTCGATGAGCAGTGCCATGTCCACGCCCAGGATTCGAACCAACGAAACACTGGGCCGCCTGCAGCGGAGCGCGCGAACTTAACCACTCGGCCACGGGGCCAGCCCCTGTCATAATTAGATTTTATTATTATTGCTTTAAATGGATTGCTTTGGTTGAGTGGCAGAAGCAAGTTTCACACAAGACTAGCTAAACTAACACCTGGACTAGCTAATGAAAATTATTTGTACAGAATTAATTTCACAAAAAAATGAGAGAATTTGAGGAGCCAACGCGATGATAACTGTAATGGCTTGACTATGTGGCATGACGATCTAAATGAAAGAAGTGATAGGGGCCGGCCCCATGGCCAAGTGGTTGGGTTCGCACTCTGCTTCAGCAGCCCAGGGTTTCACCCATTCGTATCCTGGGTGTGGACCTGATGCCACTCATCAAGCCATTCGTCCCATGTGCCACAGCTTGAGGGACCCGCGGCTAGGGTATACAGCTGTGTCTTGGGGGACTTTGGGGAGAAGAAGGAAAAATAAAATCTTTAAATAAAAAAAAAGAAAGAAAGAAGTGATAAACACAACTTGAAATATGATATGACAGTAGCGAAGCCACACTTCCAGAGGAAAATACGGAAAATCAGGAAGAAAGGACCACATGTCAATAATACGTCTGTTTGAACCAAGTCAGATGTAAATATGGTTTGATTCTTAGGTTCAAACTTTTCTCTCCTTGCTCTCTGACTTTGCAGCATTGCTGCTGCTATAACACTTAGCTGTCAGTCCAGTTTTCTTGACAAAAGAGCAGAACAAACCATGTCATTTGGGGTGTAAGCAAAAACCCCAAGGTTGGAATTGGTACTTCAAAGAATTTTACAAACTGGAGTTGGCAGATAGCTACAGACGTTAAGCAGCTCAGAAGTTAAACAGAAATGGAGGCCCTGGAACTTCAGAAAGCAGCTCACATCTTCAAGAAACTTTGATTAATTTTAGAAACAAAGTACATATGCACGTGTATCCTAAAGACAGGAAACTTTTGTGTGTGTATGTGTGAGGAAGATTGGCCCTGAGCTGACATCTGTGCCACTCCTCCTCTCTTTTATGTGGGACACTGCCACAGCATGGCTTGATGAGTGGTGCTAGGTCTGTGCCCAGGATCCGAACCTGCAAACCCCAGGCGGTGGAAGTGGAGCATGTGAACTTAACTACTATGCCACCGGGCTGTCCCAATAGGAAACTTTTTCAGTGTAAATACTGAGTTAAGAAACATGCCTGACATGCAGTGTCAGAAACATTCACCATTTTCTAGGGTCCTAAAACCACTTCAGTAAGTGTGTGTGTGTGTGTGAGAGAGAGAGAGAGAGAAAGAGAGAGGGAGAGAGGATTAGAAAAGGCAACATGCTGATTTCTAAACTGAGGATAACAGAAATTATATTTGAGTAACAGTAAAAGCTTTTCTTTTAAATTTCAACTGTTTCTAGAAAGCAAAGCAGACAAGAGACCCATAGAAAGAGTTTTTGAGAGAAGAAAAAATCAATTTCATGAAAATAACAAGAAAACAGGAGCAGGATCTATCACGAAATGGTAGATTGTCACATAAGCAATTTTTTGATTATCAGCCTCACAGGCAAAAGCTTCATACGAAGGCTCTTACAAAAAGTTTACACGAGGCACAAACAGGGGTCAGTAGTGCAACCACAGGGCTCCGTGTACACACAAAGAAAGCCTGGGATTCTTGGGCTTCCTATCATCTGAATGGGCCTTAAATTTGTTGTTTATTACCAAAAAGAAAGGAAACATTAATGACAGAAGTATATTGGACTCCCTATATTATAGTTGTCAAATTCTCCCCTCTAGGGGCCAGCCGGGTGGCGCATCGGTTAAGTGTGCACGTTCTGCTTCAGCGGCCCGGGGTTCAGTGGTTTGGATCCTGGGTGCGGACATGGCACTGCTTGGCACACCATGCTGTGGCAGGCATCCCACATATAAAGTGGAGGAAGATGGGCATGGATGTTAGCTCAGGGCCAGTCTTCCTCAGCAAAAAGAGGAGGCTTGGCAGCAGATGTTAGCTCAGGGCTAATCTTCCTCAAAAAAGAAAAAAAAAATTCTCCCCTCTATCATTTAAACACTACAACTTCTTTCTCCCAGTGTAGCTCTCTGCAGAGGATGAAAGTGGTGAACTATATTTCTCCAAATCAGCCTGTGGGTGCACCGGCATAACATGCTTGTGTGTTCCTAAACATTTATAAAAATTCAGATCACCCAAAGCCCCAGCTTTTCAGTGATGCTCTAGGGAGTTCCATTAAGATACCAAAATTAATTATCCTTGTGTCCCCCACAAAATGGCCACTTAGAGAGCAACCAAAAGAAGTGGCGAGAAGTCCCTTCCCTCGTGTTCTTTCATGAAAGTAGTTTCAGAGTTAGGCTATCTTCCAGAAACGTCCATGTCTCCAGTAGATCTATTCCCTCTGCCTTCAGACATGTGCTTGGCATCCTTAAGGAGCAACCAACAAGGTCGTGAGAAGATGCTATTAAGATATAGAAGCAAAGGGATACTTTTCCCTGGCATTGGGATCGATCTAGCTTGTCTGTCTGTCCGTCCATCATTTTATTGTCAGATTCACTAGGTTTCAAATCCATGAGGTGTTGGGAAAGATATCCACCTTCAGGAATAAGAGGAAAGAGCAGAAGTCCAATCAATGCTACCATTTTAGCAAGACAGTTGGGAAGAAACTGTAATAATGTTGCAAAAACTTTGCTAAGGAAGTAACTTCATGATAATTATAGTAACTTTGTTAACACTTGTAGCTTTTCTACACGTTAGCAGATTATTCCTGATCTCTTAAGTATTTTTCCCATAGTGAATTTTTTTTATAAAGCAATAAACAAAAAAACCAGTCAATTTTGTCCATCTTGAAAAATCCTTAACTCTTACCTTTCTAATTGCTGCATTTATCCTTCCTTTCACTCAATTTCAAACAAGTAGTATAGGCTGCGTTGCTATTTTTTAAACCTCTGCAATTTGGTTTCACCCATATTTCTCCATTAAAATTTTTCTATCAATCTGGATACTTTCTACTGACCTGCCTTCCTGTTTACTAATCTTTTGTTCTGTTGCTTTGAACCTGCTGTTAAACTTATCTGTGGATTCTTATTTTCAGTTATTATAATTTTTGATTCTAAAGCTTCTGTTTGACTTCTATATCTTCTCTACTTATTTCCTATAGTTATTTTTAAAGTCTTTGTATGAGAATTGCAGTATGAGTTATCTGTGTGTGTTTCTCTGTGTTGTTTTCCTTTGTTTCCAGAAAATCAGTCTTGTTTATTAGCATGCTTTATACCTTTTTGATTGGATGCTGGATATTGTAAATGAAAATTTGTAAAGGCTCTGGGTAATGTTATCTTTTTCCAAGGAGGGTTGTTTTCTTTTGGTAGGTAGGTAGTGTACAAGCTGGTCACCTTGGTCCCATCCAGAGTTAACTGGAGGCTTAGTTAGGGCTGGTCTGTTTCAATTTTGCCCCTTCCCTAGCGCACAGCCTACCCTCTTAGGGCGTCACCCTTATTCCTAGGTTTAGGCCTATTGGGATCCAGACAAAAGCCCCGGTGTTTGCCAAGGCCCATCTCACTCTGAGGCTTCAAATACAATCTCTCTCTCTCCAGCACTAGATGGCCAAGGAAATCTGTTAACTCCTTCAGCCTCCCAGCCAGGGGCCGGACAAGGGTGACACAAGGAAGGCACCCAGGGCAAGGTACCACCCTGAAAGTGAGGGCCGCTTTAAATCTTATGCCCTAGGCACCTCTCTCTCCTCATTCTAATTGTGGCCCTGCTCTCAACTGCTGTTTTTTGCTGAGTCTTAACATTCAGTCATTGATTTGAAAGGAATCTGTATTAAGATTTTGGGGGTTCCCTTCATGTGAGGCCTCATCTCTGGGGTTTGCCCCTCAATTTTCTGTTGTGCTGGCAGCTCTGAATTTCTGTTTTCTCAGCTCATTCAGAATTCCTGTTTGGGTTCCATCATCCTGTGGCCCCTCAGGGAACTGGAAGCTGGAGACCCCTCAAATTCTGGCTGCATTGGTTACCCTCCACTGCATTAAAAATATTGTTTTTTATACTTTGTCCCACTAATTTTGTCCCGTCTCTTTACTGATTGTTTAAAGATGCATTGCTTTGTTTCGACTCTAATCTTTTGTTTATGCTGTTTCTTCTGTCTTGGATTCTCTTCCTTTACCCATCCAAACCAAACCATCCTTCCTGCCCCACTGAATCTCACTTCCTCCAACCACATGTGCATTTATCAAAAATGTTGTTTTCGGACAATTTTTTATTGATGTGACAAAACATTATATGATGTTAACGGAAAAGTGTAAAGTTCCAAACCATAGATAATATAACCTAGTTTTATTTTTAAAATCTATCTAGATACAATTCACTGAAAAAAAGAGATCAGAAGAAAATTAATAAAAAATGTTAATGGTTATTTCTAGGTGATGAGATTACGTATTTTTAAAGTGTTCTCCATATTTGAAATTAATAAAAAATGTTATTGGTTATTTCCAGGTGATGGGGTTATGTACTATTTTAATTTTCTTTCAAGGTTCTTCATATTCTCTACAGTAAAGTACAATGCTGCTTTTCTAACAAAAAGCTACTCTTTTAAATAACAATTATCAATGAAAATAAACATGGTTGCAATGTTTATGTAATAACTTCATGACATTCATGAGAATGAAGGAAAAGTCTAAAATGGTTTCTCCACAATGGTCTGAATATTTTTGTTTCAGGCTACTTTTCCTGACCACGTGAAGTCCGTGTCTGGATTCACAAGTTTGCACACTCCATGCTGGCTAATGCAGGACGATTCCTAATGATGATAGGACCCATTTCCTTCTTCATTCATTCTGAATGAATGAACAAATCCAGACTGAATTTATTCAACATCGGTACCGTCAGTTCCATATTTATAATCACCGCTATCTGAGGATATCTTAAAACTACTTAATTTATGCTCAGATTGGCATAAATACTGCCTGAATAGCGTTTTATCCAGTCACTTAATTCAGCAATAACACAAATCATTAAAAAAAATCTCCAAAACTCATCATAAATGCCAACGTTATATGTTTTATTTTTAATCAAGTAATTGCTTTAAACCTCAAAATATCCATAATTGACAGAGTAAGACTTTAGGCATGAAATGAGAATATAAAATTCATGGTCTGCAGAAAGGCAAACAGTACTTTAGTCCATGAAGACAACTGTACACGAGTGAAATGCCATTGCAGGCATCTACTCCTTCTTTGTCCTTTAAAAACATACAGTTCAAGTGTTTTTATTTTCACTTGTAAACAACATGAGTCAAAATGGACAATGAGGTAATCTAAATACTACACAGGATAATTTAAAAACACTAGATAAAACACCGTATTAAAGACATACAGAAATCAGTGTTCACTTTGGTCTCCAGTATGGTTAGAGTTGTTAATACCAAAAAAGCAACACGTACTAATTAAAGCCAGCTTGGTGGTGGGTGCCAGTGGTTGATAGATGGAAGTAATTCAAGAGGTAGTCAACACCATCATGTTCAAGCTGGTCACTCTCACAAGTGTTAAGCCACAGATGTATTAAATATTGTAATAGTTTCTCACAGTACAGTACTTTACCATAACTTTGCAGCTTTGTTCCAAATAGAAAATTTAAAAATGATTCATAGGTCAACCTCTCACTCTAATTGAGCAACTATGACACAGATCACACAACCAGCACGTCTTAAAGAGGCTGTTGACAGCTATGTAAGATAGAATTTGATGCTTTTAACAAGTTGTTCTTCTCTAAAACAAATAAATCTCATTAAGACATCTAGAAAATTAAAGTCAGTAAAGCTGCACTTGTACACTTTCCCAAATTTTATAACCAAAGGGGAAATACACATATATATTTTATGATAAACATTTCTTAGAGAAAACAGATAAATTAATTTAAATTAAGTTTAAGACTTAATGAGATTTCCCATGTCCTGTATAATTCATCTTACAGTGAATGTTACGACTACTAACACTTATGGGCTTCTATTCACAAACTAAATACAGCTAGCAGTAACTTGGGGCCACACCGGTGCAAAATAAAACTGGGCCAGAATATGAAAAAAATATCGGCAATAAAACATCCTATATTTGTAGATGGACCAATGCTAATAACGTGATGTTTCTGGATCTTTTTTGCTACATTGCACGCCAAACGTCCAAGTTATAAGCAGGTAAAAATCTTTCTAATCTCTCACTTGTAAAAAATACATCCAAGGTCTTCTAGTGAAGTCTAGAAACGCAAGCATAAAAATGCTTCTACTATAATCTGCCATGTAGCAATGAATAGCTCACAGGGCTCAGAGGCTGGTAGTGCATCTTTCTTAGGAATTACATTTGTGTTGACATAGCGGGGAGGTCACAGGGCAACTAATTCACAGACCTCCTGCCCAACCCAGCAGTAACCCCTGTAAACTGATGCTTCCCACAGACCTCCCCCTCAGTAGCTAGAAATGGCATTGCACGTTCACTCTGTTCACTCCTCGGCAAGCTGGTGCTAGTGAGTTACGTGCCTAGGGCGACAACGCTGCAATATGCTTGGCCTCAGGGCAGCACAGACACAAACGAAGGAGATTGGCATCTTTTACGCTTTTGCCCAGCGTGAACACACTCATACACCAACCTCTCCTCTTGCCACCCCTTCCCACCCCCGACCTCTGGGCAAAGCAGCTATTTCCAAGATTGCTCCTGTCTTCTGTTTTGCTTAAGTGGAAGGGTGCCCATAAGTCTTTAAACTAAATACATGATCACTTTAGGGAAATGCTTGGAGACTTTGCTAACTAAATGAGATGCTTCATTATTCACAAGTGTTTGTCAGAAACATGCAGTTGTGAATTGCTATCTATAATATAGATTAAAAGGTTGTGTACCAGAGAATTATCAGCCACTGTAAGGCTGGAGCAGCATAAAGGTGTGCTATGCATCAGCTATGAGGTAGCCTTTTGCTGTAAACAGGATAATAGTTCACCCATGTAAATGGACACTGTGCTCACATCAGTGACATTCACATGTGCAAGGAGTTCAGGAATTCTGCTTTAGAGTACTTTTCACATGAAATAAAAATAGGAGAACTGATATCTGACACTCGGAAATTTTGATCTATGTCAAACTCAGAGGTAGTTATTACTAGCATCAGTACATAACACTTACACAAAGGTCTAAGCCATTTGGTTTGTTTTGAGTAAGCAGGACTGTAGACTATTCTGTAAAGAAACGACGACAACATTATATGGTATGTTCCCTGAGCAAAGTTCTTTGTCCTGAGTAGGTTATGTAATAGTGATAATATTCTTATATAAAAAATAAACCCCAACTTTTAATCATAAGATAGGTTTGGTATGTGCTCTTAGTTCAGTCTGGTAAGATGCTTAAAATGATTTCAAATTGCACCCATAAGGTCCAAGTTATAAAATGTTTCTGGGTGGTTTTTTTTTTTTTTACCACGATCTCAGCTCTGAACTTTTCATATGTAAACAGGGAATGTCCAATTCTCAAGTCCATAATTTCCTATTTCTATAAGGTCAAGGAACTTTGGTTTGAATTTTCAAAGTGACTTGTTATGTTTTGCATTTTTACTGTTAACCTGCTTAGTATACCTGCTAAAAATTAAGCAATGCCACTTTGATTTGTCTACATAATTTAAATAAGCTTACGATCCTCACATAAGGCAAGGAAGTACTTCTCTACAGCTATATATCACATTCAATATCGTCAAAGGTAAGCTTTGCATCACAGCACACTGATATTTCAGTATATACCATGGAGATTCTCACAAACACTGTCGTGAAATTCAGGCTGAGTTGTGAAGGACTGGCATCCCAGCCTGAGGCATTTTCTCCTTATGCGTGGCATGCTGAACAGCAGCAACTGTACATGTCTCCCATGGCAGGACGAGTTGGGGAGGGAGCGGAAACTGTTCAGCAGAATGTGTCTCATTTGAATCATGCTATTTTCTTTTTTTTTTGATTATCTGAGCTTACACCAACAGGCTCATACAAAACTATATTTATTGCCAATGTTAAGCATTAAAATTAATTGGTACCTTCTTGGAGGTGTTTCAGAAATTTACTCATAACATCTAGAACCAGGATGACACCAAAATCATCTTTTTCCATTACTGAAACCTAAAGAGACCAATGTAATGATTGGTCCCTGCCAGGTGATTACTATAACTGAGGACCAACCTGACAAGCGTCTCTATCCTCAGCACTGAAGGTTCATCCTGCATCCACCATATACGTTACTCCAGCTTGTGTAATAGAGGGAACTTCCATAAGATCAATTTTCTCGTATAAAATACTTCTAGCTTTCTGGTGGGAGAGGTTTTGGTACCTCTGCCCCAGATCCATCACTCTAGTCGCCTGCCACCAAACACTGCACTTTTTAATATTACTCAAGGTCATATGTATTGGGCATTCGTGAGCATCCACTTAATTTTCATTCTCAACCCTGGCATTTTATTCATATCTGTGCTGTTTTGTTTATTTGTTTTAGAAACAAGTTAGATAACTCTCCAGGGGGAATAAAAACAGCCCCAAAGATATATACCAAATGATTGGAGTTTTCCTCCAAGGTCTCAGTAGTCAACAAGGAGGGCCCCCTGCTCAAGGTGATGGTTCCAAAGACTGACGCGGTCAAGGGAGGCTGCTGTCGCCACAATCCCTTAAAAACCTCACAACGTGTAAAAGATTACAATGAGCTGGTATCAAAATACCACTGAAAACAATCAAGTCACTACATTTATACATTGCCCTCCCCTTCATTTCTCTTAATAGGCATCTAATTTACAATCAAAACATATGAATTAAAAACATTGAAATATCGGCACAGAAATTACACATTCATTGTCTTTTCTGGAGTTATGTATCCCAGTTTCAAAAAAAGCTATGGCAGTCAGAGGCATATGGAGTTAAGGAACTGCCTTCAAGGTTTGGGGGATGGGGGACAAGCTCTACAGATATCAAGAAAAAGAGGCAATCCCAAGTTTGGGAGAACTGATGTCTAAGAACATTTAGTACCATATGATTGGCAGCTCTGAGATCTGAAGTATCCTTTGGTTCACACAAAAGGTAACATCATGTCTTTATTTTTGTGTAATATAAAGGGAGTGGTATCTCAAGGAAAACTCCAGGGTGATTTTCAAAACCATCTAAAATGCTTCACATGGGTTTTCAATGCTTGGGGATGTCCAATTCTGTGAGAGAGGGTGTGTGCTTGTATCTCTAGATACACATATATAAAGACAAGCCCTCTTTATATATATGTCTACACTCCTATATCAAATCCTCCTACACACACACAGGCTCGGGCTCTCCCCCTCTCACACACGCACATATAGATCAACACTGTCCCTCCTTCTCTGGGTGACATAAAACAGACACCCTGCTCGAGTGTAATTTGCTTAGAGTGATTTGTCTGTTTAAAAAAATTCACAGTTCCTCAACAGTAGTTAAAATGCCAGGTCAGCTGCTGCTTGTGAAATACTGTCCCCCTGTACTTGCATGAGGTAGACTTCCCAACTGGGGAGAGAACACGATACGCTAAGAAGAAGGGTTATGTCTTTTTCCTTTTTTGAACGGAAGGCCCCTTTTTGCTTTGTTCTTCTGCAGCTGCAGACGACTTCATGGAGGAAGCTTCTGGAGGTGACCTGCCTGGCCATTCTGAGATCTCGGACCTAGCCTCCGGAGGAAAGGGTGGTGATGTACAGCCATGCCCTCCCCCCACCTCTCGAGGGAAAGTCGAAGTGCATGGCTGGGATTCGGCTTCCTGTCTTCCCTGAGAACTGGCGGGTGGCTGTGCGACAGTTTTATGTGGGCAGTTGGCCACCATGTGCGTGATGCTCTGACAGTAATGGCACTTCTTTGGCTGTGGAGGTAGACTACATTCCTTAGCATGATGATCAAGGCCACCACAGTTGTAGCATCTGCAACAAGAATAATGAAAACATCTTAGAAGTAGGGAACATGTATCATAAAATACATGTCATAAATCAAAAAGATACTAAAACGCACAAACGGTCAAGGAGACCAACTCCTTTTAATGTGCTTTCTTAATAAGTCTGTAATGATATTTATCATACACTGCTTCAAAGATTAGCATCACCAAAATGCTCAGCAAAGTTGTAAAACTACTTGTACTCAACACAACAGTCGATGAAAAACAAGAGGACTAAAATATGAAAGAATATTTATCACTTCTGTAGAGAAACGAGTTCTTTTTTAGATTTGACAGGTTATTTTAAAAGAACAGTTTACTCCACTAGAGGGCAGTCATGTTCAACAAAAATAACCAGCTGGTTTTAAAAAGAAGATCGCTAAAAAATACAGCTGTTAACATAACATGCAAAGCCAATTCACTCAGCAATTGGGAAAATTATAGACCAAATTACATTTTATGAGTTTAACATTTCTTTGGGTGTTAATTATTTTGGCTGTGGAACCCAGCTGAACTGGAAGAATTTTTTTCCTTTGTACAAATTAGGTAGCGCAGCGAAATTTGGTAAATAAGAAAGTCAGATGTCTGCGGTGAATGATTTCTGGCAAATTACCAAGTAATTTTAGAGTAAGGCAGTAAGTATGTGAATCAGAAGAATGCTATAAAAGAAAGCTTCTAAATACTTAGATCGGATTAAGAAAGGTTGATGTTAGTTCAGTGATGAGAAAAATTTACTTTTTTTTCTGTAAGAAATTAGTTTTCCTTTAGGGTAAATTCTTCTAAATTGAAATAAACACAAATCCATCCTTAATTAACATTTGAATGCACATTGGGGGCACAGCTTTGTACTACATGTTTGAAAATTTGACTTAGCTTCTAAATGCTGAGCAAGTAAATTATTTGGAAGATATATTTGCTCAATTTCAATCAGATTTTCTTTCTTTTAAAATTTCATATTAAAAACAATGAAACGTCATAAAGTGGAAAAAATAAAATTTTATACTTATAAAGGTTTTTAATCTACTTGATGAGTACGAATTTGCTTATTAATTTGTCTCCAAATGAAATATTTTAAGAGCTTTCTATTTTTTATTTATTTTCCAAGTACATTTATGATTCCATAATTCTCATTATGAAACACCAACAAGTCACAACATTTTTTTTAAATGATAGCAAAATAGGTGGTAACTGTAAGAATCAGCTTAAGATCATAACGACAACAAAATAATTTTAATTACACTGTGTGCACATAGCAAGCTTAATGACTTATAGTACCATATATTTCAAAGGAAAACTACTAAGCTACTACTAACCCACTGAGCAGTATGTGCAGGATACTTACTATTTCATCTTCTGGGATAACTTATGAGTGAAAGGATAAAATAAGGATAACTGTGGCCTCCTTCTCCAGCTATCAATATTAACTCACAGAATTCAGGATAATGGATTCACAAGATGGGCCTTTATTCTTTGCAATAATTAAGTATTTACGTCAGGAAAAAAGACTTCATCATATTTTCAAAAATTAAAGGGAAAAACCAAGAAATCGCTTTTCCTCACTAAATAATTTATTGTACAACTACATACCTTAATATAACAACTTAATGAAACAATATAATAATGCGGATTCAATATGGTTTCAGCCATGTGTTCTAAGAGATAATGCAAAATTAAAGAATAATAAAAATTACCGATTAATGTTTGAAACTCAGGTCCCCAAAATAACACACTCAAAAATGGCATCTTTGAAAAATATCACCATATTACTTAATGTTTTCCCACATCCTTCTCTTCTATAATGGATAAGTGAATTCTTAAATTAAATTTGCCCATCTATAAAATACCTTCTTTTGAATTACATTCACTTCCTTGAGGAGAACATCCATTCAGGAGCTCCTTTTCCAAGAGAGAAAATAGGTTAAAGGCTTCAGTAATAGAGCAGGCTGTCCCGTGGACACACCAATTTCATCCGTCACTGTAGTATGCACTGTGTTATCCAATTCAGGGGACCGTTTTGCCCACTCATTTACCAAAGGCCTGATGTGAGGATTCCACTTTTACAAATGGGTCTTCCATCATATGCTGTATGTGCATTTACCGCTACATTTGGGTTGTAAAAGTTATTTTTAAGGATGCTATATAATTTTGGTTTCCTTGCATTTTGATCCGCAGAGTTAATTCACTCCCCTAGCTTTTCAGATATGTGCTATCAGACCAGACTGCCTTCCACACTGAGAATATTTGCATTCAGTGTATCTGTGCTTATTAGCCTTAAAAGGGGAGGAGTGGTATTTATTCTTGACTTGTCTTTAACCATTCACTGTCAATCACTCTCACCAAGAGTGCAGATCACACCCCATTATGAAACCCCTGCCTTCCCAAGGGACTGACACCAAAATGGAAACGTTCAGCCACTTTTCAGCTCACAAATGATACCACACCACACACTCCATACCAGCTCTCCGTGGTCCTAGTCCCCTTTGTTCACTCTCCACACCTCTCCAAATCAGCTTGGTCTTGTGAGTTTGAATGAATTTTACATTGTGATGCAAGCATAAAAATGGCAATGTGTCCACATAGAGCCACATGCTTAAGAAATATAAGGACACAGTCTCACAAGTAAAAGGCTATACACAAAGAAGACTATAACCATACTCATTATACGTTCCCAGAGACCAACATAAAAAGGAAAATGATTCATATCAAGTATTTTACAAAATGATGAACCAATGGCACTAAGAATATTTTCTCACATAGCAAATGTAAAGATAAAATAAACAGAAATGTTCAGATTAATCTTAGAACTTTATCAAGCTCTTTATAAAATTACTTTATAAATACTTTAATTCTAATGAGCTAGCACATTCTACAAATATTACTTCTTATTTAAGATGCTTTCTAAGATGAAAGACAAATAATCAAATTGGAGTCAATTTTTTAGAGGACTATCAATATAAGATTAAAATTTTTAAATGAAAGGAGAATGCCAACAACAGATGTAGTAGGATAGAAGCACCTAAAATGGCAAAATAAATAAAAATAAATCTTTTAGGGCTTTAGAACTACTTGGTTACATTATGAAATAAGGCACTGGGTGAGTCTTAATAAACTAAACCCAAACACCACATTAGTTAACAAGTTAATCAAAACATAGCCAAAGTTCTGAGGATTCCATAATAAAACTGAAAACTTCGATTCAGAAATAAAATTTAGATCTGCTATGACCCTTAGAGAAATTCTCATTTTTTGGGTCCAAACCACAGAATAAGTATATTATATATTCAAATGATAACCAGCAATAATGGTGAGAATTGAGCTCAATTGAAGATCACTAGATTAGAATATAGACATTAATTTTTTAATGATACTTCAATAATGTAAGTGAAAGAATTCATCAATTGTATATTCCCCCCGGGATCCCAAAAGAGATAAAAAATTGGGGAGAGTAGATACAGATACCAAGCCAGCTTCACCTGTTTAAAAGCGTAATGGAAAATATAACTTAGGTGCTTCTAAGTATTTGAAAGTGTTAACTTAAGAATTTATATGGAAACTTAAGTCCATATCCTGGGGGGTTTGATGGGGGCATTAAGGACAAGGATACAGTGATCTGTAAGCTTCTCAAGAAGAAGGAAATGTTGAAAGCAATATCAAGGAGAGAGAATAGAGTGGAAAAAGAAGTACAAGCTATGGGGCAGGAAGAAGGGATGAATATAGGAAAGGAGTTCAGAAAAATCCCTGGGAAAGAAAGACGAGAGAAAGGTTCAACAGAGTTTCCAAATGGGAGGCCAGAGGGGCTGAAGAAAAGTCACAGATTGGAAAGAATTTCAGAAACTAACTTGAAGAAATGGTCACTGACTTTTTGAAGAGATTGTTTCTCACTGTTAACCTGATACAGTCCAACTAAAATCCAGAAATGATACTAATGACATTCATCAAGTCTTTAGTTTTTGATTTTAATATGTCTGAACAATTGTCATCTAATTCAATTTTGTGTCAATCAACCGAACACCCGGGAGTGTTGCATCCCAGTCTGCTGGTGGGATGAGCAGAAATGCCATCAGAGAACCCAAAGGGCTGAAGAAAGGGGAAGGACCCAGAGTGTAGCCTTTGATGGAAGCAATCTGCCTACCCCACCCTGTATGTCCTGAGGGCAAGAGAGACAGATTCTAAGACCAGCTTTCCAGGAGGCCCCATTTTGTGCTGATAGCTTCCAAACAATCTAAATTTGCACTTGGGTATAGTTTATCCGCTCCACAGGATCTGCCCCAAAATGCGAAGAGTTAGAAAACTTGGATGAATCTCGAAGCTAGAATGGCCTTTTAACAGTGCACACATTTTTCTGACCTCTACCAAAGCAACCTATTCTTTATGTGAATTTCTGTTTCTTTTATTTCATTTGTCTTATATCCAAACTCCTAAGACTGTAAGCCAATTAAATAATAAAGCACTTTAATAAAGTTAAGTTTTACATATTTCTCCTAAGCGCAGTGGTAAAAATACTGAGTTTTCAAAAATATTGGTTAGCGATGATGCATGTTTTTTAAAAAATCTTCTTATGAAGCAAATACATATTTAATGCCAGAAAATTTTTTATTTGTATCTCTTGAAATACAGATGCCCTCATTTACCTTAACTCATGCTAAAAATAAAATGAGCTATACACAGTAGGGCTGAACATACTATTAACAGAATTAAAATCATAATAAAAAATAATAAGAGGTTCAATTTATTAAGAGCTTACTATGTTCTGATACTGTGCAAAAGGGTTTTAGTGTGTTATATAATTTAATCTTCCCCTAAACCCAGTAAAGAAGGTACTACACTATCTACACGTGTGGATGAAAAAACAAAGATTCACGATAGTTGACATAGAAGGAAATTTTAGTTGAAAATAATAAATTTCGCTTGCATTTTCATTATATAAAAACCTTATACTCAGCAATATTGATGTAAATTTTATTATGCGCAACTCTAAAAAATATAAGGTCCTGAATTCAAAACACCAACACACACACACACACAAATTTGAAGTCGATTTTTCTTGGAATTCGGTTACTGTTCTGTCACTATGCTGTGGGAAGTGATCTCTTTTCGAGCCAGCCCCAGTATAAAATGAAATGTGGGAACTAGTCCAGTCCAGACTTTTCATTGCCAATGCCCAGTTTTATTTCTACCCGTCTTGTACTTTACATGTTGAAAATTTCTGTCCAAAAAATTAGTAAGTAATTTTTCCATTCTCCTCGATCATAGGTTTAAGGCTGTAAATCGGAACTTCAGGTTGACATACTATAATTAGAGCTATCAAAATGACTCATGAAATTCCAGTCAAAATAAAGAAGCCTGACATTTCCGTTGGGCCATGAAGTCATAGTGTGAAGTGAACGATTTATTTAGGCCTTGCAATAAATATTGCAATGAGATTCTACTGGTTGGAGTGAATGTAAACTGAGATTGCCTCTCTTGGGGAATTTGACAGTATATTTCGAAATACTAATACACATATCCTCTGAGCCAGCACCTCTAACTCTATGAATTTGCCCTATAGGAATGGTCAGTGATAAGCACAATGATTTGGGTACTAAGATATTAACTAGAGTGTTGTCCATATTGGTACAAAATAGAACAATTAAATGGTAATAATACTATTAACAATAATAAATACTTATAATCAAAATTAGGTAGTCTGGCTACAGAGTCCTGCTCTTTACTGAGCTATAAATACATGAAAATGAAAAAGAAATTTAAGTCCACATATGCTGAGAAACACTCTACAAATATTAAAAGGAATGAAGTCAAAGAATATTTAAAAAAATGAAGTAGATCTATACGTATTGACATGGAAAGATCTCCAAGACAAATTAAGTGAAAAAAGCAACCGACAGGATAACACATAAACATAGTATAATCCCATTTATGTTTCAAAAACATGATATATGATTATAAGTAATTGCATGCATTTTTAAAGGCATGGGAAAACTACTGGAAGGATAAACAACAAATTAACAGTGGTTACATCTGGGGAGGGGAATAGAGGTAAGGTAAAGGGGAACTTTCTTTTTTCTTTTTTTTTGGTGAGGAAGATTGTCCCTGAGTTAAATCCATTGCCAATATTCCTCTTTTTCACTTGAGGAAGATTGTCGCTGAGCTAACATCTGTGCAAATCTTCTTCTGTTTTATGTGAGATGCCACCACGGCATGGCTTGATGAGTGGTGCTTGGTCTACACCTGGGATCCAAACCTGTGAACCCCAGGCCACTGAAGTGGAGCACACAAATCCAACCACCATGCCACCAGGCCAGCCCCAGGACTTTTTCACTCCATAAATTTTGTATAGTTTCTTTTTTAAATAACAAGAAAGAATTTTTATTTTATTTTATTTTATTTTATTTTTGAGGAAGATTAGCCCTGAGCTAACTACTGCCAATCTTCTTCTTTTTGCTGAGGAAGACTGGCCCTGAACTAACATCCATGCCCATCTTCCTCTATTTTATATGTGGGACGCCTACCACAGCATGGATTTTGCCAAGCAGTGCCATGTCCGCACCCAGGGTCCGAACCGGCAAACCCTGGGCTGCCGAGAAGTGGAACGTGTGAACTTAACTGCTGTGCCACTGGGTCAGCCCCCCAGAAAGAATTTATATATTATTTGTATCATTAAAAAAGAAAAACAGAAATTATAAAACTTCCATTTTGTAATATTACCTTCATTATTATTGTTAGTCATCTTACAGTGAACCTGTATACCAGTAGTTGTAGAATTATCTTGGAAGTCTTTAAAAAATACTTATGCCCAGGCCCTACTCCAGACCAATTAAATCAGAATCTTTGAGAGTGGAGCTCCAGACATCAGTATTTTTTAAAAGCTTCCCAGGTGATGGTGAAACAGCTACTTGTTGAACCACAACTGTATCCAAACCCGAGTTTAGCACTGACAACCTCAGCAAGGGATCACTCCCTAACCCCAACCACAAGGAATGTGGCTCACACAGGATAAATCTCCCAAAATACTGTTTTCATAGGTCATTGAGGAAAGAAGCAGGGAAGGAGAGAAGGAGGGAAGGATGCAGGGAGGGAGGAAGGAAGGAAAAAGGTGTCTATCTATTTCCTTCTGGGAACTAAACACGATTCCCTGGAATTCCTGGCTGTGACAGCACAAAAGCCCACCACCTTTTCCCATCACTGATTCCTGCTTATTTTGGAAGGAAAACATTACAGAAACCTACTGAGTTTAGCTTCTGAAGTAGTTTCTCTGTTTCTGAGGCCATTATTCAATTCTTCGTTCATCAATCAAGGATGGGTTCAATGTGTAGGCATCCATGTCATCAAAATGGGTGATAATTTACAGCTCTTGAATCAATTGCTACTTTCTGTAAACTTCACCATCATTACCAATTAACATTTATTGATTTCCCATAACTCTTTTAATTCTCCATCTTCTGCTGCCTGCATCTAAAATAATTCTCAAATGCATAGAAACTTGTTTAGTATAGACATACTCTGGCAAACATTTCTAATGGCCAAATTCAGTTGGCTATTACATAGAAAATTAATTTCTTATGAATATAATAACAAGATCTCCGCTTTTTATAAAATCTATTAGCCATGGAATTTTCAAAAACTCTAATATTTAAACTACATTTTGCCTAAGAGTGCCACTGATAAAGTAACTACTGCTCACTCTGTTTTCTATACTTAGAAAAAAAGAAAGTCATAATAGATGGTTTAAAACCTGCATAGGGAGACCACTCTAATGGTAGGTTTTCAACATAATTTTTAAAAAGCCAAATTTAGTCAGTATAACTGCATTCAGTTCTTTCTGGTGCATAATAAACAGTAGATGTTTGGATGGCTCTGTACTGCCTCCTTCTTGTCATAGTAAGCAAGGGTCAGTCTGTTGTGGCATGGAACTAATGTGAATTCAAAGCGCTAAAATTGGTGGCAGTGGAAATGAATACGCTATGTCTCCTCCAAACCTCAGTTTTCAGACCATTTACTAAACTGATTTGGGGTTTGCACTGAGTTCAAAGGGTATTTTTTTACTTACCAAGTACTGTTCTAACCTCTTTCATCATCTGCTTCTATGATGAGAAAATATCTAGATTCCTTGCCTGTCAGTGGATTCAACTGCTTATAATACCCATGCAATCATTTTCATAAATTCAAATGAAAAATAGAAAAAAATAAGCACTTAAGAATATCTACTGCATGTGCACAACTTTGTACTACATACTAATGAAATGTATGTGAGTAGTTAGCTGGATAGTAAGATTTATATATTTACATATTTTATCTTGTTTGATGTCTTCTCCTGACTGCTGTCTAGATTGTCTTATGTTTATTAGTTTTTGGAAAACCTCTCTGATTAATCCCATGGTCTGTCATTTGTATCATAACGCCAGCTAAAAATGCACCGAAGTATCTTGAAAACCAGCTAAAATACAGTAATAGCTCTATTTGCAAACCTTTCATCATCTTATAAAAACAAGAAGGTAACACAGAAAATGTGGGGGACAGACAGGTGATGAATGGCAGTGCAGGGTATCAAAAGTACGGATGGAACATGTAGCTTTCTGAGAGAAGAGGACAGGAAAGAGGAGAGAAATCATTGGAGAAATAGGGGCAAAGGGAGCCTTTTTCATGTAAGGGCACTTCATTCAGGTATAATTATGAGCCAGACATTTTTGTATTTCATTCCATTATGTTAAAAAAGTCCTCAGTCGATTTTGTGGCAATTCCATGGAAAAAAATCATTTTTGAGGGTTTGCAACTTCGTACCATAACTCGAGAAGGAGCACAACAATGAATTCTAGGGCATAAGTTAAATCTGTATTTGAAATAGAAATGTTATCGCTCTTTTAGGTACAAACAACATCCCAGACAGGTAATCTGTTCTGGCTAATGGAAAAGTTAAAAAAAAAAAAAAAACAAGGAGAAAGATGTACTCACACACAGATAACTTAATGCTTTTCAATTTCTTGGGCGTAAAAGCGGTTTGTTATGAAATAGGACACATGCAGTGGGCACTCTGCCAGCACTGCATTCATGATCCCAACACAACTAAGGAGGAGTGTCCAGGTCAGGACATCACACACACACACACACACACACACACACACACACACAAATAAAAGCCACATGCATTTTTGCAGTGATGGTGTTACAACTATCCAAACTGCAGGTTTAAATTCATCCTTGTCAGAACCAAGGTTGGTTTATCTACCATATTTGGTCACCCTGACCTTTAGGTATAGAATATTTTAGAAGAGTAGTGCTGGTATCAAATATGAAGGAAAGGGACAAAATTCAATATTTAGTTTATCTTGAAATGGTCAACGTTAGGTGTTTGCTTAAATGGAAGAATCAGATTATAACATGCGATGTGAAAATGTTGGTTCATTTATCTGTTACAGCAGCATTGCTGAAAACTTCAACCCCCAGGGCTGCTTGCTTTTCCCCAGACCATGTCACATTCACCAGTGTCAGAGGTGCGACATCTGTTGTAAATAAGCATCGGTTCAGCCTGAAGAAATACAATTCCACTACTGCTTTTGTATCCACTTTTATAAATGTTTTTCTTTCCTGCCCATCACATGATTTCTTTTAACTCTGTAAACTAGCCTTATTTTTATGGTTGATGTTATTTCACAAGTCATTCTAAAGTGATATCTTTCTCCTCATGTGTATGTTGAGATTTTTTTTTTACTATTAAAGATTTGGCCAGAAGCACAAGAAATTTTAAGAGGAATTTCACCATGATTATTTGATAAGTGAAGCAATAATTTCTTATCTGGAGAGGTGGATTAAACACCAAAACAATATATGAGATTATTTCAATACATAATAAAAATACTGTGGTATAAAAAAATACCTTAGGTATATAAATAAGGACTGCAAAATAAAAAGGTGACTAGCTCTTATTTTATCACACAAAGCTCTCTGTTAAAACATAGAAGGAAGAGACAGCATGAGAAATTTCAAAGGAAGGAAAGATGTACAGAGGTCAAGAATCAATTTCAGTGGCATGACTGATGAACTGGACTGAAGAAGCTTAGATAACAGTTCCAGATTTATACTGCTTGTTTGCAAGCTGGAGGCAAAAAGATGGCTCGATTAAAAGATGCTATCCTAGTTTTAGCCAAGTGAGTTATTATTATTATTTTTTAGCCAAATGGGTTATTCAAAGCTTTGAAGTTACCATGACTGAGTTACCTTTCATGCAAATAATAACGTTGGTAGTATTTGACTTTCTATGAAGATAGTATTAAAATACCTCCCTATTGTTGTATTACTGAATTAATATTAACACTGAATTATTGCTTTATTACTGAATTAGTAAGAACTACGTGTTAACTTGCCATTTTGAAAATGTTTATGTGAGTAGCACTAAAAAATATTTATAGAGGACCCATTGTCCTAGAGCATGTTGCCTGGTGTGGTCTATCTAAAATGTACCCTCAGGATTAACACAGGTGAGAGGCGAACGAAGATTATGCCAAACCATCTTCCATCTCTATAGCTACTCAGGAATCAGAAGGAGTTAAAACTAGTCTGCTGAAATCACCAAGGAAAGGCTTCTAAGGATCAATAACTTTGATCTCCACATCCAGCACCAGCTACTGGTGAGGAAGACGACGAAACACAGATGAGAAGTAAATGACCTCTGTCCACTTCCCCCTCTAACCCAACTGGTCTTCCTGTGAGTGACCTTATAGATTGCCCTTTGCCAAGAATCAGTGTTCCTACCTCACCATGGAGGCAGGCAGGTGAAAACTGAACAAGGAAAATTGCTACTATGTTCAGATAAGCTCTACAAACTGTGATATTATCTCCTATCCATGTAGGTCTGATCTTGAAAATTAAAGCTTAAGGTAAAGGCAGGTAAAGTATTCTTGGCCTCGTAGCTATTTCTTTTTTTCCTCCTTACTAGTTGCAGCTGCCCTTCATGTCATCCAGCTTTTTATATGACTAAAGCTTGATAGTCAAGCTGCTAAGGCACCCTTGCAGATCTTGTCTCTGATCACTGATCCCTTAAGGAATCTTGTTTCCCTATTTGAACATTTTAAGGCTGTGACCCTGTGAACACATGGCCACTAATATAAAAAGAGACAGCTGTCAAGCCAAGGAAGGAGATAAAAACTGAAGGTAGGGATGAGAAGTGCAACACGTCCCCGGACCAAGCCAGGGTTGTTTACACATGTCCAGAGACTCTTAATAAGTGCTAACCAGTAGGGCTAGATTCTACACATTAACAAATTATTCGTGCATATTCTCTAAGCCAAAAAATGGCTTGTCTTGAAGACAATTCCTTGAGCATTTGAATGATAGAATTTTCATCTCCCTTGGTCATCCTTTCAATTTGGCTGGTAGAAGTTTACATGAAGAATTTGGTTTATTCTTTTAGTGGGACAAAAGAAACAAAGCCACTGAATAATTTTTCTAACAAAAAAAATCTTGAAAATATCCTGACAGATGTGGTGAAAGGAGGTAAACTTGTCTGAATAATATTTCATCTTTTTACTCTAAAAATGTATATGTTTCATAACACTCATAAATATTTAAAAATACGAAAATACGATAGCTGCAAACGGCAAAGTGCTATTTACTTATCACACTGAACATGAAGTTCTCTTTATATGCTTTATTTTCATAATTGAATTGGACACAACATGTGTAGGGGAAAAGTTGTGCTTCAGTAGAAAACTGTGCATTGCTTAGATCTAGAGCTCACACTTCATGAATTACCTGATTCTGATTCTACGGGAATTATTCTACAGCTTTTCAAATTGCCGGTAACTGATAGCAATGCAAAGTTATTGCCTATGAAGAGGCAAATTCTGTCCTGTCAGGTTCAACTGACTTTCTTTTTTCACTGTGGGAGAAGCTAGTTTTGCCTCTATTTGCATATTAATTTCAATATTCCTAATCTACACACGTGTCTGTTCTTTGGATTGTCCTTTGAACAGTTTATAACATCTGCCTGTTTCCCTCATTTAACTGAGTAAAACTAAATCCTTAACACTTGCTCATTTTATATCTGTATGAAAGTCATGATGTTACTTTTTTTGAAAACTGTCCTTTAATTCTCATACAGTAAATATGCACCATAGAAGCCACTGGATGAGATGCAAAGATCATTATGACATCATTATAACTTGCTCTTTAATCACAGAGAATCTAGAAAAGAGATAAGATAGATGCACAACTAACTTTAATCCTCAGGGTTATTGGACCCAAGTTTAGTTTTTGTGTTTTGTCTCAGTGATCTTATTTTTCCTATACCTTGAAACATTACGCTTTTTCACAATCTTGAGAATTATTTCCCATTATGCTAAAAAGGAGCTAATAAGAAAATTTAAGTTTTTCCAAAGAAGACATACAAATGGCCAACAGGTACACAAAAAGGTGCTCAACATCACTAATCCTAAGGGACAGGCAAATCAAAACCACAAGGAGCTATCACTTCTCACCTGTAAGAATGGCTATTATGAAAAAGACAAGCGATGATAAATGCTGGCAAGGATGTGGAGAGAAGGGAACCCTTGCGCACTGCTGGTGGGAATGTAAATTGGTGCAGCCACTAAGGAAAACAGTATGGAGGCTCCCCAAGAAATTAAAAATATAGCTACCATATGATCCAGTAATGCCACTTCTGGGTATATAGTCAATGAAAACGAAATCACTATCTCAAAAAGATATCTGCACCTCCATGTTCATCCCAGCCTTATTCACAATAGCCAAGACACAAAAACAACCTAAGTGTCCACCGATGGATAGACAAAGAAAATGTGGTGTATATACACGCACACACACATACACACACACACAATGTAATATTATTCAGTCACAAGAAGGAAATTCTTCCATTTGCGACAACAGGGATGGACCTTGAAGGCATTAAGCTAAGTGAAATAAATCAGACACAGAAAGACAAATACTGTATCATTTCACTTATATGTGGAATCTTAAAAAAAAAAAAAGTCAAACTCATAGAAACAGAGAATAGAAAAGTAATTGCCAGAGGGTAGGGGGTGGGAGAAATAGGGAGAGGTTGGTAAAAGGATACAAACTTTCAGCTGTAAGATGAATAAAGTCTGAGGATATAATGTATAACATGGTGACTATAGTTGATATTGTATAACTGAAATTTGCTAAGAAAGTAGAACTTAAATGAATGTTCTTACCAAAAAATAAAAAAAGGTAAATATGTGAGGTGATGGATATGTTAATTAACTAAATGGGAGGAATCCTTTCACAATGTACACGTATATCAAAGCATCATGAGGTACACGTTAAATATCTTACCAATTTATCTGTCAATTATACCTCAATAAAGCTGGGGGAGGGCGTGTGGAGAAAGAATAGTTCCCTTACAGGACTTTATGCCACCTTAATGCTTTTTCTCTTCTCTCGTATTTTATATAATTTTCACCTCAGTTTGCCTACTTCTCAGCTCACTATGCTGGAAAACATTGAAATAAAAGTCAGGAAAATTGAGCTCTTGCTTTTAGCTCTACTAATAACTAATTCTCCATCACTTGCAAGACGGTGCTAGGACTTGAACTCTTGATTCTCTCCCAATTTGAACTGTGTGTGAACTTGGAATCTCTCCACCCTCGTAATGGGCAACTCAGCCTGGTTTTATGACTTTCTCCGAGAAATATCTGCCAACCCAGCAGTGGGCAATGGGAGGTAGAAGAGATTCAAATCTATCTAGAGTTGGGGCTGGCAAGGTGGATGCTGGGAAGGGACAAGAGGGTGAGAGGGACTAGTTTGCTCATAAAAAAAGCATTACTGAAATGAGTCAGTCTGAGCTGGGAGGAGAGGCAACTGAGACAGAAGGAACTCAAAGGACGAAAAAAGAAGGAGGAGAGGATTTTAAATACCTAGAATCAACATTCTTCTCTAATTCCATAACCCTAAATATCAACTACACCACGTGGTCATCTGGAATGGAGATTATATCAATGATCACTCAATTGTCCTGTGCAATCCTGGAGTTCATGACTGTTGCCAGAGAACTTAATCTGTTTAATATTATTCTGTATTGCCTCTATAATACTCTATTAATTATACAGTTAAATTATTTTCTGATAACCATTTTGAACTTAAGGCTTTTACAGAAAAAAAAAAGAAAATTTAAAAACGATGTGATCATCTAGAGGGATGATGAAACAGTGAAATAAATCATCACTATTTCATCATCCTTCAGTTTTCTTACTGCATGGCCCAGCATATTATCTGATCTTCCCAGAAGTTAAAAAAGACCTTAGAAGACAGGATTTTCGTAGTCTTTTTCTTTTTAACCTTTCATTGAACACAGCTGAGAATTCAGGCTTTTTCATTTTCTGTCTATAATGGCAAAGAGAAGAAAATTGATACAAGATATTTTGCAACTGTTAGACACACAAGAACACAAATACAAAAAGACAGACAGCAGTACTCCAGACTCTAAAGATGACGGGGAAATGAACTGTATAAGCTGAATCTCAGTTTATGAGTCTTTTACATAAGACAATATCCTAGATGTATTTTCTCAAACTCGAGAATCAATGGGTGAACAACATACTTCCATGGACAAAAACGGAATTTGTTACCCAGTTAGTCACTCTACAGAGAGGATGTCATCATGCAATATTTTTTGACAAGAAATTTTTGCTAAAAGGACATGTAACAGTATTCTCTCACCTGTTATCAAGTTTTTGCTGGAAATTTACTTGACATGGTTCATAAGTAGACAAATGCTGAAGACGTTGACTGAAAGGAGATAAACAGTATAGAAATGAAAAAGTTCATTGAATTGATCATTTTAATCAACGTCTACAAATGAAAATGTTTGGCTATTATGGACTGAAAAAAATGACTACCCTCTCCTCAATAAAATTATGAGCCGTGAAAGTTTTCAAAGTATTGCATTTTGAGGATACAAAGACAAGTAGAAGAACAAAGGTAAAAAAAAAAAAAGCTGGAACCTCTTAGAAATATACTTGAAATCTGGATCAATATTTATAAGATGGATATGTTCCAGGCTCATTCATGAGCAATTACTTGCATTCAAAGGATACTGCCCATTTGGGATATGTATATCTTCACACCAGAAAAATACGGAATAAAATTTGGGCTTTTTACATTTAAATTCTTATTTATTTCCACTATAGTTGTTTTTTTTTTTTATAACATCCCTTTATCTTTATATCTGTTAATTATTTGTAAAATGACTTTTAAAATACGCTTTAAAAGGGTCTTTTGGACTCAGATGGCAAATGGTGATGACTATTCTTCCCGGTATACTGGTGGCTAATAAAATGTAGAATTTGATAAATTTTGTAAGAAACAGAAAATGTTATTGTCTTTTCAAGAGAAGATATGATCACAATTATTGGGAGCAACAGGAATGTTTCTGTAAAGGAGTTAGTCTGGCTATAACAGCTAGTTAAAAGTTAATAAAAATGAGTAAGGTTTATACAGATGGAAGAGAAAACATGCCAGGTGAATATATGGCATGAATAAGAAGACAGTAGAAAACTGGAGGTTATGTTTAGGAAGGCAAGTTGGCTAGCTTGGAAAAGAAAATGGAAACCAAGATTGAGCAGAATACTAAATATATTTTATAATTTAATATTTTAAAAATCTTTCAACTTACAGTTGAAAAACAATTGAGTTTCAAAGTTGATATATACATTGCTCATGACCACAAACCTAATAATGGAGAGCCCAGGATTTCAGCCTGTAACTGCAGTGATCCACGATAAATCACTTAATCTCCTGGGTTTCCTCATCCATAAATAAATTTCATTACCCAGGAATCCTTTTTAAATATGATAATAATTCCCACTTACTTGACATGGTTGCTGATGGTCTCAAGTGAGATAAATATTTTAAAATGCTTGCCAAACTACAAAGCTCTATATAAATGGTAGGTGCAATTTCTTTCCCTAATCTTGGATATTGTATTCCTGAAACACTTCCACCCAGTAGTGGTAAGATAATTAATGGTAGAAGAACTGAAGCTCTCATGAACTAGATGGGGAAGAGCAAAAATAAATAACAGGAAAAGCTTAAAATATCTCCCCCTTTCCAAGAACATTAAGAGAAAGAACTAAATGGTCTAATAATGATATTTTGCAAATCTTATGGATGCCCTATAATTAATTTGTATTTATCGTTCCTTGTCCACTGGGATGTTCTTTACCACGTCCTACTCTTGCATTTTGATGTGGCGGTAGTAAATTAATTGACCTTGTTGCAGATGCCATGCATTTTTTTCCTGTGTGTAGATCACTGTTGAAATGTTCAGTATTTTTCTGATTTATATCTTGGAATCCCTACAAATAAGTTTCAGAGTAACTTTGTTTTAATAAATTCTATCAGAAAATTTTGTAGATGAAGAAAATTATGCAGGTGTTAATCTGTGTATAATAGTTTTATGTATGGGAAATTTGCTCACTGTTCCTATATTCTACAAACTATTCTTTCATCTGGCTTTCAGGATATTCTATTATATTGGTTTTCTTTCTACCTTTCTGATATTATTTTCCTATCTTATTCTCAGTACCTTCCTGGATTCACCAAGATCTAAACTTACCCTTGTCTATTATCTCTCCTTTGAAAAATTGATCCATTTCCTTTAAACAAACTATTTTCTTTATGCTGATCACTCACAAAATATTCCCACTTTGATGTCTTCCTGTAATCTCAAACTCAATTTCTCTCTTCAAGGCCATTTTGACCCCTAGTTTTCAGATCTCCTCCAATATTGATTGATCTTTCCTTTAAGTTCCATCATTCATCATTGCATTCATAGTGTTTATTGTTACATTACTTGATTGGCTCAAAGGAAAGGAAAAAGTATTATTAAAATCTTCACTATCTTTTTGTCCTTTAAAAGCAAAACAAAAAAAAAGCAGCTTACTCTTGGTCATTTCTCTAAACCTATGAACAGTCTTTTCAGCTTCTTGTTCATTTGGGGACAGATTCCTTGCCTTCTGTCTTTATGCAATGACAAAGATGGTCATGCTAACTGATACTCTGGGTACATCTGTCAGCCCACTTGGCCCTCTCAATCACCAACCAGTGACGACTATATTAGTATTATCTTGGATAATGTAAGTGAAACAAACAAACATTTATTAAATCAGTCACCATGCATTATTTTTTTAAATAGTGTAATAAAAGAATAAAAGTAATCAAAAGGAAAACTGTTATGAGCTGTTAGAACCTGAAGGTAAAAAAAGACAGTATTTAGTACCAAAGGGCAGCATTATTACAGTGGGAAAGGTATAGGGTGACTAATGCCAAAAAGAAATAAAAGCATTAATTAATACCTACCATACTTTTTGTATCAGATATTACTGTCACGCATTCCAGTCAATATTGCAGACTAATAGGCACCCACTGAGCTATCATTTAACCCTATGGCAGAAGCCTCATCTCCTGGGCAAAAACTACCAAACTCAACTCAATTTCCCTTTATTTACTCATCTTCCGAGAAATCTTTTTGACTTTTTTAACTAAGCTTCAGTAATCACTATATAAGGAGTTTTCAAAGAAGTAGTAATGGGAGAACTAAAAGGTAACTATATGTTGATGTGCATCTTTGGAGATACTGCTAGTCTGAAACTGGAGGAGATGCTAAGGATCACTCACAGATTTGGGAACATCATCAAAAGGATAGACGGCAGTTAAAGTCATGGGACGGAAGTCAACTAGCAAAATGTGAAGAGTGAGAAGAGGACTACAGATAACATTTTCAGAAATATTTCTATTTAATAACTTACAGGTGGAAGAATCAGTCAGGTGTCTATGAAGGAATAGTCAGAGAAGCAGTAGGAAGGCAAGAAAACAGGCATTTCCCTAGCTTAAAAAAAACTATAGTTTTGTATTGGAGAAAGTGGCTAAGAGTGATCAAATAAGAGGAGGTATTAAAGTAGGCTGATGGATTTAGCAAGCAGGAGGTAGTAAGAAACCTCAGGTGGAACATACAATGAACACAAAAGAATTAAGTAACTACAACTGAACTGCAGTGCCAGTATCAAACTTAACTTCCTCAAAGTCAAACGTGTATATCTTAGGAAAAAAATCTTCTCAGAGGATTCACTTCCTCAGAGAGCGGAGAAGCAGCCCTTTCAAGAGCTGTACACTATGTATTCTTTTGAAAATCACCAGTGTCCAATAGAAAAACAGACTGAAGACACGCACAGGAAATTCACAAAATGAGAAAAAAAAAGACACATATTTTTAAAATACACTAGCAAAAATGAAAATTAAAAAAATTAATCATACCCAAAAAATCAATGAATTATATTCCCTTCAAAGTAGCATATAAAAATACTCTGACTATACCACTGAAAACAGCTAAAAATAGTGGATAAAATATTTTACAAACATCTTTTGAAATGCATTACTGATCAGGCAAGAAAGTAAGAGATGGTTAGAAGTAAAAAATGAAGTGAAGGCAGAAAATTAGGGCAGTAAGTGGAGCACTGAAACAGCCTCTCACCCCGGAGGCATCTACCGAATACTGCCAACCTCGAGGTTTGACCTCGCAAGTGGGATGGTGGAGCAGAGGAGTCAGGAAACACCTAGGATCTGCCCAGCGGTTGGGAGTCTAATAAGGAATCATGCCCCACAGAGCTAGAACCTCCCCAAACTGCACTCCCAATGTAAATAAATGAAAAATAAACTTGCCCTGCAGAGGGGAGGGCATATGGAAACTTTTCTACCCCCAATCTGGCACTGGGAGGAAGAGAAAACAAATCTCCCCTGAGAACTAATAACCACCACCCAGACTGTGTTTGGTGTTGCAGCTCAAGCAGCGATACAGCCTAAGCTGAGTATTATAAAATGGTTCTCAGTTGGCACATGACAAAGCAAACACAAAAACACTCTGCAAAAAATTCGCCTTTCAAGCCAGGAGTCAAAGAATTCCTATAGATAAAAGTCCAAGAAGTATGACTGGTTTAAAAAGAAAAATCATAAAAGACAAAAGAACATAGGGCACCATGAACTCTAGCCAGTAGAATCAGACCCAAAGGCCTCAGGCATTTGGTTGATCAGATTCTGACTGTAAAACAAATACGTTTTAATATGTTTAAAGCAATGGTTCCTAACATTATCAGGTCAATGTCTACTTTTTTTAATAAATATTTTTGTAATATCCCCATTCTTATCCCGAAAGAAATTTAAAATAATATAATCTACATATACACATTACATATGCATATATATTCCTTAACTGTGATATATAGGAGAAAAAATGATTTATAGTAAAATAATACATACTTCAATCAAAAAATGCAGTAACAAAATCACACTAGAAGACATAATGAAATTGTCACTGCTTGTACTTGTCTATGATAAATAAATTTGGATTTAAGAGTAGCCATTCCATACAAATACAGAAAAATAAAAGAGGTACAGGAGAATACTAGAATAAAAATTAGTGTGAGTATACCTATATACAACAAGAGAAAGGAAAACCACCTTAACTGAAGCAGCATAACACGTCAAGACAAATTTTGTAAAAACCAACATATAAAAATGAGAAAATACAACACTCTTCAAATGAGCTAGACCTTATTTCATAAGTGCAGTATCCAATTAATTCTCCATGCTGTAATCTAATGGACAATAGTGATGAAGTATAGCAGAAAACATCCAAGTATCTTTTAATTCTACCACATGCTGAGACATAAATTCAGTGTCAAGTATATAAAAGGACCTTGGAAACCATATCCTTTAATAGGAGATGGGGAATAGCTGATGGATTGGAAGACAAAAAATAATTCAAAAGGTTATAAAGAAATTGTTTCTGGAGACAGTGACACACTAAGGCTGAAAAACAACTTGCAATCCCAAAATAAATAATTTCCATATGCAATTTTTATAATATAAAGTGTTTTTATCTCTATGTTACAAAAAAACCTAGGAATACATAGGTTCAGTGGGCTTCTGATCATGACAGATTTACTGTTACTAGACTTGCTCTTCTTCAGTAAACAACTATAAAACAGGAAAAGATATACGAGGCAATTGTTTACAGGCACTGGATGGGACAACAGACAATGGAAAACTGTGATGCTTTATAGAAGGGAAATATTTACAGTAAGCACCATGTTTGCCTGGTTTTCTGCCTGAGTAGACTTTTGGACTAAGGGTCAGGAGATGGAACCAAGCACAGCACAGTGGTGTCAGTGAGCTGAAGAGGTATAGATCTGAGATCAGCGTTTATGAAGCGGTTGGAATTCGTGGGACAGACTGCTGGAGAGAAGAGATCTGTATAAAAGAGCATCCCCACCCCCATACACAGAGTGAGACGGCAAAGCACAGCAGAAAGAGGCTGTTGTTTGGGGGACAGATAAGCAGATACCCAAGGTCACACAGGGCTGGGAGATACGGAGCTCCACTCAGCTAGAAGGGAGAGACCACAGTGGATTCTAACTGCAGCACTGTGGGCAATCCAGTTGAGATCCCAGTAAGCTCATGTCTTAGGAACAGGGACCATACCCTAGAGGAAGGGCTGCATCTAGGACCAAACACAGAACCAAAATAGATCAACACTAACCTAGAATAAAAACAAGGCTGGCAAAATAAAAATCCACCAGTAATTCAGCTGCCTGCCAGGAAAAAACTCAACACTTTGTAAAGAAGATAAAAACCCAGATTCCCTACCACCTATTAGCCACAACATTCTGCATACAATAAAAAAAATTACTAGATGGGTAGCGAAGCAGGAAAAAACAACCCATACTCAAGAAAAAACAAGTCAATAGAAAAGACTCTGAAAAGACCCAAATGTTGGGAATAGAAGAAAAGAGCTCAAAACTGCTATGATAAATATCTTCAACAACATGAAGGGCAAAAAGGACATAATGAAAGAAAAAAAGTGAAATTGACAAAAAAAAACAAGAAAAAGAAAACTATAAAAAATAAACTAACTGGAAATTCTAAGACTGAAAGTTATATCTAAGATGGATTCATTGATTGGGTAACAGCATCATGGAAACTGCAGAAAAAGAGTCAGTAAATTTAAAGACATACAAAAGAAATAACATGAATGAATTACAGAGAAAATAAAGGACTGAAAAAATATGAAAAGTGCCTCTGTGACATGTGGGATAAATATGAAATAGTGTTTTATATACGTAATTAGAGTTCCAGAAGGAGAAGAGAGAATAGGGCTGAAAAAAAAATACTTGAAGAAATAATGGCCAAAAATGTCTTAAATATGAGAAACGTCTTGGATAAACAGATCAAAAAAGTTCAGAGAACCCCAAACATGATAAATGCAAAGAAAACCACACCTTGGCACATGATACTACTAAAAATCCAAATAAAAGGGCAAAGAGAAGAAAGGGATACATTTCATACCAAGTGAAAAAGAAACAAATTACATTTAACATCTTCTCAGAAATAATGGAAGCCAAATGACAACTGAACAGCATCTTTAAAGCAGTAAAAGAAAAAATACTTTCAATTGAGAATTCCAAATCTGTTAAAATTATCCTTCAAAAATGAGAAGAAAATAAAGATATCTAAGAGAACTTTTGGCCAGCAAATTTCCACAGGAAGAAATGCTAAGAAAAAAGTTCTTCAGGCTCAAGGGAAATATTACTACATGGGAACTTTGATCTACACAAAGAAATGAAGAGAACTAGAAATGGGTGATGTGCACATAAACATAAAATGCTATCTATTTTCTACTCTTAATTACCTCTAAGATAAATACCAATTTAAAGCAAAAGTAATAAGACTGAATTGTGGGATTTATAAGTTATGTTGAAGTAAATATACGATACAATAGCACAAAGAGTGACATGGGGTGAACAAACTCATACTTTTATAAGGTTCTTACATTTTATCAGCACACGAAACAACATTAACCAAAAAGAAGGCAGAAAAGGAAGAATAGAGAAAAAAAACAAATGAGAAAAATAGAAAACAGCAAAATGGTAGACTTGTGTCTAACTATATCAATAATTAAATGCAAATAGTCTCAATTTTCCAATTAAAAAGCAGAGATTGTCAGGTTTGATAAAGAAAATTACTCCATGCAAACAATAATCATAAAAAAGCTAGTGTGGCTATATTAGTACCAGACAAAGGAAACTTCAAAATGAGATATATTATAAGAAAAGTTGGAAATCTCATAAACACAGAAAGTCAATCTATCAGGAAGCATAATACTCCCAAATGTGAACGCAACTAAATTGCTACTAACAGAGTTTCAAAACACAGGAAGCAAATACTGTCAGAACTCGAAGAAAAAACAGAGAAATCCACAATCATGGTTGGATTTAAACATCCCTTTCTCAGTAATTGATAAAACAAGTTGACACACACATCAGTAAAGATACAGAAGATTTCAGCAGCACTATCAACCACCATTACCTAACAACACACTCAATATCTGCAGAAGATGCATTGTTTTTGAGTGCATATGGCACATTGTCCTGGATAGAACATGTCTTGGGACATAAAAGAAGTCTCAATAATTTTCAAAAATTCAAAAGTCCTATAAAAATACGTTTCCTAATCACAATGGAATTAAATTTAGAAATAAATAAGACACACAGAAAACCCAAAATATTTTAGAAATTACACAAAATACTTTTAAATAACAGATCAAAGAAGAAATCACAAGAGTGACAAAAATCAAAACAAAATATGTTAAAATTTGTGGGATGCAGCTAAAGCAGTGCTTAGGAGGGGAATTTAAAGCTTTAAATGTTTACATTAGAAAAGAAAGGTTTAAAATCAATGGTCTAAGTTTTCATCTTAAGGAGTGAGAAGGGGGGGCTGGCCCCGTGGCCCAGTGGTTAAGTTTGCGCGCTCTGCTGCAGGCAGCCCAGTGTTTCGTTGGTTCGAATCCTGGGCACAGACATGGCACCGCTCATCAAACCACGCTGAGGCAGCGTCCCACATACCACAACTAGAAGGACCCACAACTAAGAATATACAACTATGTACTGGGGGGCTTTGGGGAGAAAAAGGAAAAAATAAAATCTTTAAAAAAAAAAAGAAGTGAGAAGGGGCCGGCCCAGTGGCATAGCAGTTAAGTTCGAAAGTTCCACTTCGGCAGCTGGGGGTTCACTGGTTTGGATCCTGGGTGCGGACACGGCACTGCTTGGCAAGCCATGCTGTGGTAGGCATCCCACATATAAAGTAGAGGAAGATGGGCACAGATGTTAGCTCAGGGTCAGTCTTCCTCAGCAAAAAGAGGAGGACTGGCAGCAGATGTTAGCTCAGGGCTACTCAAAAAAAAAAAAGAAGTTAGAAAAAGAGCAAAATAAACCCAAAGTAAGTAATATGAATTAAATAATTATGAGTAGAAATCAATGAAAGAGAAAATAAATAGAAAAAGTTAACAAAGACAAAAATTTGTGTGAAAACATTAATAAAATTAATCAGCTCCTAGTAAAACCGACCAAGAAACAAATTACCAATATCAGGAATGAAAGAGGGAATATTGCTACATGTCTTACAAAAATTAAAATGATATAAAGGAATATTATGAATAATTCTATGCCAAAAACATTCTACAAGTTAGATAAAAAGGAACCAGTCCTTGAAAAAACACAATATAAGAGAATAAAGAGACTATTCTGAATTGCCTTCTGTAATGGTTAATTTTATATGTCAACTTGGCTGGGCCATGGTATCCATTTCTTGGTCAAACACCAGTCTAGATGATTCTGTGAAAGTCATTTTTAGATGTGATCAACATTTAATTCAAGAGACATTGAGTAAAGCAGATTACCCTCCATAACCTGGTCATTTCAGTACATGCAGAGAAAAGTATTTGACAAATCCAACATTCATTCATGACTAAGCACTTGCAGAAACTAGAAATAGAAGAAACTTCCTCAACCTAACAAAAAACTACTATCATAATTAATAGTGAAATGCCGAATACTTTCCTCCAAAGAATGAAAAGGCAAGGATGTCCACTCTCACCACTTCTAAATAATATTTTACTAAAGTACCCAGCCAATGCAATAAGGCCAAAAAAGGGAAAGAAATAAAAGGCATAAAGATGAAAAAGAAGAAAAATCATCTTCATTTGCAGACAACATGATTGTTAACATATAAAATCCTAAGGAATCTACAAAAGTAATACAATTAATAGGTAAACACAGTCATCAAGAAATCAATTGTATTTTTATACACTAGCAGCAAACAGGAAAAAATTTTAAAAGATTAGATATAATAGCATCAAAATACATAAAATACTCAACGAGTAAATTTAACAAAAGATACAGAATACTTTTCACACTAAAAACTACAAAACATTACTGAGAGAAATAAAAGAAAACCTAAATAAATTGTTATATATGAATTTAACGAATCTGAGGACCCAAAATTGTTAAGAGGTACATTCTCAACAAATTATTCTATATATTAAATGCAATCCCAATGAAATTTCCAGTTGACAAGTTCACTTGTAATTTATATAAAAATACAAAGGAACTTGAATATCCAAGGCAATTTTGAAAAACATAAACAAGGTTGGAGGACTGATTCTACCTGATTTCAAGACTTACTATAAAGCTACAGAAGGGTTTTTCAATCCCAGAATTGACATTTTAGGCCGTATAATTCTTGTTGTGGGGGCTGTCTTGTGCATTATAAGATTTTTAGCATTTTCCCTAGCCTCTACTCACTAGATGCCAGAAGCAATTCCCCTACTCAGTTGTAACAACCAAAGTTGTCTCCAGATATTGCCAAATGACCCCAACAGGATAAAATCACCCCCAGCTAAGATACAATAAACAAGACACTGTGGTATTGGCATTAGGATGGACAAATAGGTTAATATAAGAGAACAGAATCCAAAAACATGCCACCTTTATGCAGCCAATTGATTTTCAACAAAGATGCCATGGTAAACCAAAGAAATAAAGCAAGTCTTCATCAAAAAGGCATTAGAAAAATTAGATGAACTTTAGGGGAAACGGGAAAAAATTAGGGGAAAAAATGAATCTCATCCTCTACTTCATACCACATATTAAAATGAATTCATTTATGAGTAATAGACCTAAACATGAAAGGTAAAATCACAGTAATAAAAGGCTACTCCATTTAAGAAGCAAACGAGCAAAAGAAGAAATACAAATGGCTCAAAGTACATGAAAAGATGCTCATTCATTATGATGAGAATGAAAATTAAAAGCAAAATGATACACCACTATACAATCAATAGAAAGACTAAAATTAAAACATTAAAGTTATAAATATGGAGAGGATGCAGAACAACCTGAACTCATAAACAGAAGTGGTTTAGAAAACTGGCAGTTTCTTATGAAGTTAGGAAAATTACTCTATGATCCAGTATTTCCACTTTTATGTAGTTACTCAAGAAAAATAAAACTATATGTCCACAAAGACTTTTACAAGAATGTTTATAGCAGCTTTATTCAAAACAGCAACACATTGTTAATGAGGCATATGTCTGACAACAGGTAAATGGATACACAAATTGTGGTATATTCATACAAAAACTCCACTGTAATTAAAATAAAAATGACCTAATGACAACAACATTAATCAAACTCATAAATATTATGTTGAGTAAAACAAACGACATAAAGTGGGATACTGCATGATTTATTCCAATTATGTTAAGTTCAGGTAAAACTAATCTATGGGGACAGAGATCAAGAGTGGATACATATAGAAAGCAGAGATCAGCGAGAAAGAGGCACAGGGTAGTTCACGGGGATGATGAAAATATTCTATATACTGATTGTCATATTTGTTATATGAGCGTACATTTTATCAAAACTCATCAAATTATACATTTCAGGGGCCACCCGGTGGTGTAGTGGTTAAGTTCGTGTGTTCTGCTTTGGTGGCCCAGGGCTCACTGGTTTGGATCCTGGGTGTGGACCTACAAAACCCTTGTCAAGCCATGCTGTGGCAGGCATCCCACATATAAAATAAAGGAAGATGGGCACAGATGTTAGCTCAGGGCCAGTCTTCCTCAACAAAAACCCAAATATATATATACACTTCAGATCTGTGCATTTCACTATATATATATATATATAAATTTTACCTCAATTAATAAATATGTAAAATGGCAATAATATGAAATATTTTAGAATAGCCCTTATTCATGTTAACTTGATAATATTTTAATTTAAATCTATTAAAAGAAGTCTCAAATCTGCTCTGCAACATATTTACATATGACAACTACAAATGCACACTGATATTGATGTGCTGTATTGGCAACTCAAATACTAACAGTGGCACAACTGTCAGTGACATGATTTTCTGAAAGGTAAACAATTCTTGGAAAGTTTAAAAGAAAACAAAGTATAACCTTCCCTCAATGTAGTTTCATTTCTATAAAATTTGGTATGTATTAGAATAGACCAAAAAGTTACCTGTCCTTAAATATAAAATAGAATCAAGTTTCATGCTCGGACATTTATAGACAGGTGTTTCACCAATATGAGTGCTGGCATGAATATCCAAAAGCAATAATGTAGATAAGACAATATATGTGTGTTGTGTGAGACTGTCTCACACACTGAAATTGTCTAGACTCCCTACACAACAGTAACTCTTTCAGTGACCAAATTGAGGAGATGGCCCAAACACCCTTTCTCATCATTGACCATCACCTGTAGGGGAAATGACCAAAATCTCCCCACGAATTTCAAAACACCTTCTATGCAATGGTACCATACCAGTTGAGAACCACTGATTTAAAGAAATAACAAGGGATTGAAAATATGGTCAGGAGCAAAAGACTCTCAGCCATCACCAAGTAGATGTGAAAAAATATATAGAATACCTAGAAATAGAAAAAATAAGTAATTGAAACTAAAAACTCAATGGATGATTTAAAACACAGATCAGAAACCACTAAAGATAACATTAAGAACTTCTATTTCCAGCAGTATGACCACAGATACTCTAAAGAACACCTGGATAAAATGCACATTTTCATGCATTGCTGGGCTTACAGAAAATGATGAAAATAGCCCCCACAAATAAACCAAGAGAAAAAGTTAGAGCAGGGAGCAGTGAGCTATAAACAAACAGGAAAGGTACAGCTTCCCCGAGGGTGAATGATGAGATTAGTGCTATAACAGGTGACTAGACTGACACATGGGTCAGCAGCATCTGCACTTGCTTCCACACCAAGGCAGGCATCCTTGAAATTAGTCATAATGATCAGGGCTATGGAAATTCCTAGCTCCAGGAGAAGCAAAGACAATTCCTTCTAAGGCAGGTTTTCTTGGGGCAGGCCTGGTGGCGCAGTGGTTAAGTTCATGAGCTCCACTTTGGTGGTCTGGTGGCATTTGCAGGTTTGGATCCTGGGCGCAAACCTAACACGGCTTGTCAAGCCATGCTGTGGTGGTATCCCACATAAAATAGAAGAAGATTGGCTCAGATGTTAGCTCAGCAACAATCTTCCTCTAGCAAAAACAGGAAGATTGGCAACAGACGTTAGTTCAGGGCCAATCTTCCTCCCAAAAAACAAAAACAAAAAAATAAAAAATAAAGGAAAGTTTTATCAATTTAAGCCTGCATTATTTTCATAGATTATAATAAAATATTTATAAGCCTCTAATCAAAGATCACAATACACTAAGAAATAAACCACCATGAGTGAAGGTCAGCAGAAACAACAAATGACAGATTTAGATTTCCAAGGACTGTACTGGAATTGTCAAAAACAGACTACAAAATAGCTAGAGACAAAGTTTTTTAAAGAAATAAATGATAAAGTCACAAAAAAGAATAATCAACAAGAGACTAGCAAAAATAACCAGGCATATTTGAAAATATGAAATTCAATAGAACTATTAAATATTAAAATAATATCATTGACATTCATAACTCAGTGAAATTATTAAACAGTAACTTAGACACAGCTAAAGGTAGGATTAGCAAACTGGAAAATAAATCTGAAGAAATTACACGGAACAGCATAAACAGATAAGATTAAAAATGTAAAAGAGAGGTCAAGAAATTCTGAGAATAGAGTAAGAATGTCTAAAGGACATCATACACCAAATGCATGTGTGTGTGAGAGAGAGAGATTGTGAGGGAGAGAATAAGGGAGAGGCAACATTTGAAGAGATAATGGCTACTTGAAGAGATAATTTCCAGAAGAGATGATAGACTTGAACATATAGATAGAGAGCAGGATAAATAAAAGTGAATCCCACATCTATGCATTTTATAGTAAAACTGTAGAAACCTAGGACAAAGAGAAGATCTTACAAGCAGCTAGATAGAAAAGAATAATGATCTGCAAAGAAATAGCAATTAGACTGATGGCAGATATCTTAACTGCCATAATGGAAATCAAGAAACAGTATAATATGATCTTTAAAACGCTGAGAGAAGATATGTTAATTAGAAACATATACCCTGTGAAACCAGCTTTTAAGAATAAGAGTAAAATAAAGATATATTCAGATAAAAACAATAGTTTCCACAAACTGATGTTCCTATAGAAAATTCTAAAAGATACATATTGAGAAAAAGAAAACTGATCCCAGAAGGAAGGTCAGAGATGAAAGAAAAATAGTGAGTATACAGTTTATTAAGCAGGTAAGTAACAATGACTGATTCTAATAATAATGATGATGATAATGATAATGTATAAGGTTAAAAAACAAAAGTTGAAGCATAGCCTATATGTTTGGAGGCGATTCCTAGGCCTTAAAGTACTTTATGTCTTATTGTTTGGTAGAAGGGAATTGAGAGCAGAAGTAATATCAAAAATATTTAACAACTATTATAACCAATCAGAATGATCAGTAAAATAAACAGTATGGCTATAATCAGTGCATAATTGCTGAATATCAGCCTTAAATTGCAGACAAACTTTAGACTTCGTTAACTCACGTAAACATGGTAGAATTTCAAGGGAATCACTAAAAGACTAGAAATACACTGTTTCACCCCTGCATTACTTAGGGAGAAAGGTGCCGTAAGAAAACAAACAATTAAAACTTCAATCAGTGAAACAAGGAGAAAGGAGAACAACAAAATAAAGAAAGAAAAATCCAAGGTGAATAGACAGCACAAAACTTGTCGTCAAAATATATCAATAATGTCAGTAAATGTGCACAGGGCAAATGTTCCAGTTTAAATATAGATTGTCAGATTAGATTTAAAAAATACAAAAATCACTCATATTTGGCTCATAAGGGTCATATAACACAAAACAATATGAAAAGATTGAAAAGAAAGCAATGGAAGAAACTATATCAGATGTTACTGACTGAATTGTTTCCCCCCAAAATTTGTATGTTAAAGCCCTAATCACCAATGTATTTGGTGACAGGGCCTTTAAAGAGGTGATTAAGGTTAAATGAGGTCATAAAGGTGGGGCCCTAATCCACTATGACTGGTGTCCTTATAAGAAGAGGAAGAGACACTAGGGATGTGTGCGTTATGGAGAAAAGGCTGTGTGAAGACCTAGTGAAAAGGCACCATCTGCAAGCCAAGGAGAGGGGCCTCAGGAGAAACCAAACCTGCTGACACCTTGATCGTGGATTTGTAGCTTCCAGAACTATGAGAAAATAAATTATTTAAGCCACTCAGTCTATGGAATTTGGTTATGGCAACCCTCGCAGCTAAGACATCAGACAAATATTTACCAAAAGAAAGCTGATTTTATTAATAAGAAGAAGGAAAATAAACTTTGAGGCAAAAATATATTCTTAGGGATAGAGAAGGATGCTACATAATGAGAAATGGCTCAATTCATAATTTAAATGTGTGTGTGTGTATATATATATATATTTGCATTTATATATTTACATAAAATAGACAAATCCATCAATTTTGGATACTGATTTGAGCAAATCAGCTATAGAAGGCATTTTGGAATTATTTGGGGAAATCTGAATATGGCATGTGTTTTAGATAAGAAAAAATGTATAACACTGTAAACAAGATTATTGACTAAAAAATAGCAGGTTATAAAAGAGCTATACACTTCGCCAAATACATATGTAAACACACACACACACATAGAGATAGAAGAAAGATCCAGGGCCAGCCCTGATGGCCTAGTGGTTAAAGTTTGGCCTCTCTCTACTTTAGCAGCCCAGGTTCAGTTCCAAGGCACAAAAGTACAACACTTGTCTGTCGGCAGCCATGCTGTGGTGGTGGCTCACACAGAAAAACTAGGAGGACTTACAACTCGGATACACAACTATGTACTGAGGCTTTGGGGAGGGAAAAAAAAAGAACGGAGAGAGGAAGATTGGCAACAGATGTTAGCTCATGGCAAATCTTTCTCAGCAAAAAAGAGAAAAAGGATCCAGAAGACTACATACTAAAGTTTTCATGTTGGTCCTGAGAGTACAATTCTTTTCTTTTTTTCGCTTGTGTGTATTTTTAAGTTTTATATAATGCTTATGTTGGCCCCTTTAATAACAAATGGTTATTTAAAAAAATAAACTGAAAAAGAAGCAAAGGGCAAAACAGGATGTTATTAGTACGCTGTCCTTTGTGAAAACAGAATATACATTTGTAATTACTTGTATGTACATTTAAAAGTCTCTACAATAATAAATAAGAAACTAAGAACAGTGGTTAACTATTGGGAGGATGAAAACTAGGGGGTGGGAGAAAGACTTTTTAAAATAAATAGTAATATATGCACTCACAAGACGTAATTATTGTGAGCATATAAAATACAGCTGCTATTTTTTAATGAAACTTTATGTATATTACATATATGATTTCAGAAAATTTAATTATTAACATCAAACATCTGAAGGATGGAGGATCTGGAAAATCATTTAACCCAGTGACCTTTTAAATGATAATACTTTATGTTTTGATTTCAATCTCTCCTTTTTTCCCAAATAAAGAACAAAAGCATATAAATGAATATTAAAGTGATTTTTCTTGCTAGATAAGAAAGTAGTCATCTAATCTCTCTCTCACCTATGAGCACTAGAAACAGCCCTTTGTTAAAGTCACCACTGACCTGCCAAATTGAATGGCTGCTTCTCATCTTACCTTCTGAGCCACATATCAACACAGCTCATCACCCTCTCTTTGAGACATTTCTCTCTTGAGACATGGCTTGTGAGGAACCACTCTCCTAGTTTTCCTTTTCTCTGCCCACTCTTTCTTGGCTGTACCTTCTAATGTCAACTTCTAAATTTTTCTCAGTCCTTGACTCTCAAAGTGCTCTCATTGATCCTCATGACTTTAAATATTGTTAGTACATTGATGGCTCCAAAATTTATATTTCCACCTCGTCCCTCCACCTTGAACTTCAGAAAAAATCATCCAAATGTCTATTGGACATCTCTGCTCTAGAAGCAGCTCAAACTTAATACGTCCAAAGCACTACTGCTGCTTCTCCAGCCCTGCTTGCCCCTATCCTTATCTCAGTAAATTGCACATCCTTCACCCAACTGCTCACACCAGAAATTAGAAGTCATCCTAATTCCTCTCTTCCCCTCACATTCCTTATCCTCCAATCTACCAGTAATTCTTGCGATACTCCAATCGCGTCCAGAATCTGACAACTTCTTTCCACATCCACATCCCTGTCCAGGCCATCATCACCTCACCTATTTACGTTATGGTAACAGCCTCCAAAGTCGTCTGCCTACCTCTACTCTTGAGTCACCAGGATCTGTTTTCCACACAGCAGCCAAGGTGACTTTTGCAAAACAAAAAATAGGTCATGTCACTCTTTTCCTCAAAACTTGTCACTGGCTATCCATCTGACCAAGAATAAAATCAAACTTCACAAACAACTATGGCTACACGGCGCTGTATAACCTGGCCCCTGCAAATTTCTTGGCTGTCACCTTACACCTTGAAGTGCCATTAATCACTTACATCATACTGACCTCAGAGTCTTTGCACAGGTTTTGCCTTTTGAATAGAAATCACTCTCCCCAGATTTACACCAGGCTTCTTCCATCTCTTCAATCAGGTCTTTGCTCAGGTGTCATCTCCTCAAGCATTTCTTGACCACTTCACCTAAAACAGTCCTCCTCTTACCCTCTGTTCCCTTACCCTGCTGCTATTTTTATTCACAGCAGTTGTCAATACCTGACTTTACCTTACGCATTTATTTGTACAGTCATCTGCCACACGAGGACGTTTCGGTCAAAAATGGACTGCATATACCATGGTGGTCCCATATGGTCCCACGGTTAGTACCATATAGCCTAGGTGTGTAGTAAGCTATACAATATAGGTTTGTGTAAGTACACTCTATGACGTTCACACAATGAGAAAATTGCCGAACAACACATTTCTCAGAACATATCCCCATCATTAAGCATGCGTGACTGTATGTCTGTTTTTGTTTATCCGCCTCACACTAAAACATTTGCTCCAGAATGGCAAAACCCTTATATGTCCCATTCTCTACTATATTATCAGTACCTAGAATAGTGCCTGGCACATAGCAGGTACACAAGAAAAGGTGGTGAAATGAATGAATTTACAGATGAGGAAACTGAAGCAGAGGGGAAGTTAATTGGCCCAGATCACAGGTAGTTTATTCAAGAAATATTTACTGAGGACTTATATACCACACAGGTGCTCAGAGCTAGATATACAATGATGATTAAGGAAGATCAGATCCTATCATCATGGAGATTTCATATCAAAGGAACTCAGATTGTAGGTTTCATGGCCTATTGCTCTTTCTATTACATACACTTCGAAATTTTTAAAAAGTCCTTTGAGAGAACTAAACAAAGCTAGAATGGGACATTCCTTAGCAATTCAATTATAACTAGGTGTCCCTGGATGTCTATTTCTTTTAGTCATTAATAACTGCATTTCTTTTCTTTTATATATATTTACTTAGCCTAAGTGAGCCCTATATACCTTTTATAGCATCATTTGTAAAACACAGTCTTACATTTTATACGTCTTGAATTTCCTAATAAAACGAAGTACCTAAATCAACATTTCTCAGCTATTTTGGTGATCTCTGACACATAAAAAAATTTGAAGAAAATTAATGAGGCCATTTATTGTCCTGATAATATAAAAACATAAAGTAATTCTAAAATGTTTTTTACTCATTTAGTACAATTTAAAATTACTAACTACAAAAACATAAATACCATTTCAGAAAACAGAATGAAAATAGTACATGGATGAAAGAACCTCTAAGTCTTAGATTTTTTTTTTGAGTGGTATTAGCACACCATTCATTGATCCTTTAGAGAGACGCATGGTCAAGTTTACAGTTCTGAGTTCTGGCCAGGTTTTGCTCAGCATCCCACCAACTGGAGTTGGCAGAGCAGATTGGCCATGCACTATAGGACACTAGACTTCCTTCCAGAGCCAAAAAATGAGTAATATTTTTAGCATCATCCAAGTGTATGCAGATATGATAGCTTTTTAATTTTTTAATACAATTTAAAATGAGTGGATTTAGGGTCAGCCAGGCCCTAAACAGACCTACCTATATAAAATACACATTGAATAAACAAACACTGCCTTCAGGTATTCCTAGAATTTTTCTCAGTCTGTGCTGGGATTATTTACCCACTTTTTCTATCAATCCTCTTAGCAGTTTAACTGTTAGACTATCCATAATGCATATACCTGTAGTGTTATTTTTCTCTTCCACCTTTGACAGTACTGTTCTATCATATATCATACATCCAAATTTTGCTTACCATTATACAGTTGTAGATATTAAATAACAGAGGTAAATTTTTTAACAAATATGAATAGATATTAAACTGTTTCCATTAAAACAATCTCCATGACTATATTAATTCAATTCTTAGAACATGAACAAAAACAGATAAAGCAATAGTTTACAGCTATGATTAGATGTATGGCTTCATTATGGAAATTAAAATTTCTATTTATAATGTTAAACCTCAGATTTATCAACTGCAAAACTGGGATTCCTGTACCACAAGAATTTCATGAATAAAACAACTTGAATTCCTATCAAAATACCAATGGGATTCTCTTGGTAGTGATGGCAAACCTCAACAACTTGATTTTAAACTTCATCCAGAAAAATAAATGAGAACAGACACAAGAATATTTTTCAACAGTAACAATGGGAGACTTGCTTTCTAGGTATTAAAAGGCATTACAAAAAAATATGGAAATTAAAACAATTGGTGGAAGCAAAGTCAGGACAACAATGCAAAATTAGTGAGCCCTGAAACATACAAACTAGAAGTAATATACAGAAGAATTCATAACAAAAGAAGCTTCGCAAATCAGTGGAAAGAGTTCAACAAGAAATGATGAGTATGGGGAAATTCAGAAGAGAGCTTCATACTATATAAAGTGACAAATTAAATTTTATATGGATTTACGAGTTAAAAGAAATAAACCAGAAAAAAATATAGATCAATATTTATCTGATAACTGGATGGTAATAAATGAAGGCAAAAACAAATTAGAAGAACTCATCGAATGAAAGAGCAATAAACTTGGATATGCCAAAAATGATCATAGATGAGGCAAAATTATTTGTAGGTGAAAATATTTCAAATCTTGAGAATCATAAATGCATTGAAAACTTATCAAAATCAATAAAAGAAGTTCGTAAGGTGGCCGATTACAAAATGATTATACAAAATCAATACTATTTGGAAAAAATTTATAAAAATAAAAGGAAGAAATCTCACTTTCAATAGTACATACACACACACACATAAAGGTAATATACCCCAGAATAGACTTTATACATGTGTTTAGATTTACTCAACTTTTTTTTTTACGCTAACTGTGTAGTTTTTGTTTTCTTCACTTAGGTCCTGCATAACTCTTATTAAGCTTTATTCCTGCATTATGTCTTATTAAACTTTATTCCTACATGCTTTCATCTTTTTGTTCCTTTGGTAAATGGAATATACTCTTCAGTGAGCAGAGGAAGATAGAGAGAGGTTCTTGCCTTAGTCATGCATCCCTCCATCCTCCTATCTCCCTTAGCAGAAGGGTTATGGTTTAATAGTTTGTTTACCGCCAGCTCAGAAGAGCAGAAACTACACTTTCCATTGCTCAGGGATTTCTGTCTGCTCAAGAGACACTAAAAGCCAGCTCTGTACTCTTGTTAAGGGAAGAAAAGCTACAATTGGAAGAAAAAAACAATAATTCATAAGGACAATGTAACCTGAGGAAGAAAGTTGCACTTTTAGAAAATGTGGCCCCCACTGAAATTCTCTGAAGAGAATTTTAACATAAACTAATTAATTTAGAAAAGGGGAAAAAAAGCCTCTCTGGAACAAAAACCATGATTTCAAATTTTTAAAACTGAACAGAAAACACAGTGAAAGGAGATAGTCACACCTGAGAACTCAATATTCTGGATGTTTAAGAAGAACAATCTTACAACAAAAAGCAGGACAGGAGAAAGAAATGCCGAGAGAAAAGATATGAAACCGTAAAGACCAATTTAGGAGCACTAACAGTTGGATAACAGGAGTTCCAGAAGGAGGAAAGGAAACAAGTAAGGAAGAAACATGTAAACAAACAGCAGAAGTAAATTTATAAACACATGAAATGAAAATTTACTGTAGGTGACATTATTTTTGTAGCAAGACTTTCTCAATGAAGGAAGTAGTGTGTTGATTTACATTATGCCACAAGTCCTTGTGTTGCTGGAAAACGGAAAACTGTTTGCAGATGGCTCCTTTGGTGTAGTGCTGTTTTATGGACATGAGTTGTTTTTCCTAACCTCATCCAATCTCTCTTTTCATAATAGCACCTGAATTTTCTTCTGGAGAGTCCTTCTTCTCCTACTTTCAATCCTTTTTGTCTGGATGGGGCTCACCTCACTCCTCAGCTCAAGGGGTGGGCAAATGACTCAAGTCTAGCAAATCAGAGTTCACATTACAGGACAGGGCTTTTGTTAGAATTGCTGGTAATTCTATCCCTCTTGGCACTTGGATGGAGCACTCAAATCCAGATGTATCTGAAACGATTCTAATTCTTGGAATTATAAATTATGTGAGTCAATAAATTTCCTTTTTTCCTCCTTAAGCCAGTGGTTCTCAAATTTCAGAGCCCGTCAAAATTACCTGGAGGATATGTTAAAAAAACACCTAGATTGCTTGGAGCCATACTCTGGGATAAATCTAGATGAGGCCTAAAAATCTGCATTTCTAACAAGATCTCATGTGATGCTGATGCGGGTCCAAGGACCACACTTGAGAATAATTGTCTTAAGCCATTATGAGTTGGTTCGTATTACTTACACCTGAAAGATTAGTGACCCCTATATCTCCAGTCAGATGAAAAAGAACCCTTGAAGCAAAGTAACAATTTTAAATTTTAAATTATCTAGAAAAGAATTAGAAATTCCTACCAAAATCTATGTAACACAGTTAAACTTTTCTTAAAGGAATATTCATGGTCTAAAATCCTTATTATTTATGAAAATAAAGATTGAAAATACGCTAAGTATTCAACTTAAGAAAATAGAAAAAATACAATGAAATTAACAAAAGATAGAGAAGATTTTATACAGGTATAATCTGAAAGTAAAGAGATAGAAAACCGACAAAAAGCAGCAGAAAATGTAGATAAGATGGAAGCTAATTATTTGAAAAGGTAAATCCACGAGAAGCCTAAATAGGAAGAAAAAGAGAAAATAAAAATATAAAATGCTAGAGATTATTAAAGTCCAACTGTATATATGGAGGAGACTAAAAGAATACGAGAATCTTACTGCAACTTTATGGCAACAAATTAGAAAATCTAAAGGAAATAAATAATTTCTCAGCAAAATATACCAAATTTGACCTAATAGGAAGCAGAGAAACCTAACAGATAAGGGAAGGCTCAGAAAATATACAAAAGACAAAGGGCTTGGATGTTTGGAACTTAGTTCTATCACCTTTTAAAGGTATGGGCTCTAAATTATTTTGATCATGCACACTGATCAGTAAAACACTTTTGAACACCCATCCCAACATATGTTTATTTGTATTTACAAACTAGATACATACTAGCATACATTATAAAACAAAAAAATATAAAGTCAATAAATATAAACAAAAATTGTGATATATTTTCCATGTATGAAGAAAATGGATCTGTTGCCTTGTCTATCTCTAGGGGTGTAGACTTTCCACGTGGAGACCACTATTTTAATTCTTATGTATATTACATTATTCTACAACATAGAAGGAACAGAAAACTCCCTAATACATGAAGCTAGAATAACCTTAATAATAAAATATGATGAGGAAAACACATAAAAACGTCCAACTTCATGTATGACCGATAAATATTATGAAATTGAATACATCAGCATATCATGACCAAGAAGGGGTTTTTTCCCCCAAAATATAAGAATGGTTCAACTTCATAAAGTCTAGTGATGTAATTCATTTTGTCAACAAACTGAAGTAGAAAGTTACAAATTATGTCAATAGATGCCAAAAAGACTGGATATAATCCAGCAGCCATCCACAACAAAAACTCTGAGTAAAAGAGAAGAAAAAGAATTTAAGAATATACTATAAATTAACCATTCTCTTGTTAATAGACATGTGGGTTGTTTCCGGTCTTTCGCTATTACAAACAATACTGCAAGCAGCATTTTTGCACAGTTCTCTTTGTGTACATGTGACCATGACCCACAGTGAGAAAACATTTTGCATCATGATTCAGTACTCACACACAAAAACACACATAGCACACAACCCAAAAGTTTATGAAACAACAGTTACTCTTACTACATGCAATGCACTGTGATGATTTTTATTCTATTCTATTTCATTAAAAAATAATAATAGTACTGGTTATAATCCACCAAATTAACATAAAAAACTACTAGTGAGCTTCAATCCACAGTTTGAAAAACGCTGCTCTGGAAAATCCACTTAAAAGTGGAATCAAAGGACATGAACAATTTCCATTCTACCAGATGTTGCCAGATTATTCTCTAAAGTGGCTGCATCAATTAAGAGTCTCATGAGTGTTATGTAACATTCTTCACAATACTTGGAATTGTCAGACTTTGAAATTTCTGCTAACTTAATGGGACTGAAATGGTCTCTCTCTTAAATTAGTAAAGCTGAGCATCTTTTTGGTTATTGAATATTCGTTTTGCTCTTCTATAAATTAGTTTATTTGCTCATTTTTCCATTGGGTTTATACTACTTTTTGATTTGTAGTCCTTTATATATTTTGGATATTAATTCTTTATCAACTACACATATTGGAAATATCTTTTCCCACTCTATAACTTATTTTCTAACTTTGTTTATATTGTTGGTACTGGACTGTTTTATGTCAATTTGGTTATGGCTGGTAACTATGTTTCCCAGAATCTCTTTCTCTGAAATTTTCCAGATTAGAGTAGTCAGCCAAAAGAGAAACTTGTACAAGATATGGAAGGCAAAAATGAAGCAGAAGCCATTATTTTTGGAGGGTCGTCATGGATAGGCATGGTAACAGACAGACACAGAACTGCCCAGCAGGTCCCAGCTTGTTCTCTCTGGTGCTCTGTGCCCAGCCTGTCTTCTTGATGTTGGTCCCACTGACCAGCAGCAGCCTGCAACCATCCCTTGTCTACAAACCCAGAGGCTGTAGCTACACAGAGGCAGCAGTTTCTCCCCAGGGGCCCCCTCTTCTCAGTTCCCCTGCAATACCAGATGTGCTTGGCTTTTTGGAATTCTCTGCAAGTTCTGATTTGTCTATCTAGTCCAGGGCTTCTGAAGACTGGTTAGTGACTATTTCTCTAATCCACTGACTTCCCTTCCCCAGCAACACCCACATTTGTATAAAATCTAAATCCTCAGTTTCCATAATACTTAGAGTGGTTCTAACTTCCTGACTGAAACCTTTGCCAGGTAAAAGTTTTAAATTCTGAAGTAGTCAATTTAATCTTATCCCTTATAGTTTGTGCTTTTTGTGTCTTTAAGATTTAAAAAAAATCTTTCCCAAACCGAAGGTCATAATAATGCTTTCCTATATTTCCTTCTAATGGAGTTGCAAAGCTTTGTTTTACACTTTTTAGGTCTTCAAATATGGTATGAGGGAGGGGGTCCAATTTTACTTTTTCTCTATGGGCAGATATATTCCCAGGACCATTTATCTTCTTTCCATTACTTTCCAAGATCTGAAATGCCATGTCTGCCATATATCAAGATGTATATATATTCTCTTTTCCAATGGTCTATTTGTCTTTCACCGGGCCGTCATCTCACTTAACTACATATACTTACATAGTTGTATAATAAATATTGGTATCTGGTAGGAAGAGCCCCCACACTTTGGTTTTCATCTCCAAATTTGTGTGGTTATTACTGGCCCTATGAACTTCCAAATCAACTTCAGAATCAACCTTATTGGAAGTTTGAATTGAATTATATTGAATTTTTAGATTAATTTACAGGGAATTACTTTCTTTAAAATATTGAGTCTTGCCATTCATTAACAAAATGCCTTTCTCTGTTTACTTAGGTCTGCTTTTATATTTCTCAATGTAAGTTTATCATTTTCTCCATAAAAGTCTTTCATAGTTCTGTTAGATTTATTCCTGTGTATAGTACATCATAGTTTATGCTCTAATGGTAAAACAAACCTTTTTTTGAAATTACAGTTTCTAATTGTGAGTTCCTGGGATATGGGATTGTCCTTCCATTCCTGACACTCAGTTGTTCTCAGTTCAACTTTTGTATATTTAACTTAATAACTAGCAATCTTGTTAAATTCTTTTATTTATTCCATTTATTCCAATAATTTATCTGTAGATAACCATGGATATAAAATCAGATTGCTATGAATAAGAGGAGAATCTAAATGGGCTACTATATCTGAGGAAACTAAAAGCAAACGCTTAAATCAGAGAACAGAATCTTGAGTCAGCCAAGAAGGAAAAAGCAGGAACTGACTTAACAGCAGTTCCATACAATGGTCCTATAAAAAAGTTGCTATACGTAGAGGCTTTTATTCGGGACAGTGTAGAAGGGCTAGTGAGGAGGCAGGCTAGGTATAAAGAGCCCCTGGTTCAAATTTAGCAAAAGGCGATTGAGCTCCTCCAACTATGACCATATCCTGCTTTCCCAGTTAATGAGGACAGCTATGAAATTCAGTTGTCTTTAGTATAAGATTCTCGAAAACCTGAGGGTTTTAAAAATAACTGTAAAAAGTATAGATAATATTTTTAGCCTTCATAGAAGTGCAGAAGTATATTTTTAGCATCTCTAGAGATTCGAAACATTTTCTGTAGCTACTAAGAGGCAACAAATAACTCTCCCTCCCAAAAGGAAGGAAAACACTTGATTTCGTTCCTTAAGTCATATATTTAAAATAATCACACAACAGACAAGACCTAACTTAAAGAAAAGTTTTAGAAGCCAAAATTCTTGAATTCTTGCTTGACTTGTTCTAGATTTTTTCTTAAGAAAAGATGATCATGAGAGCATTTTTCCTTTTACAAAACATTTTCTCAATTTAATACTTATTCTCTCCTTATATCCAAAGGATCTAGCCTTTAAAAACAGCTCTTCATTATGTGAAAATGCATGTTAAAAATATTACTTTATAGAGAAACATCAATTATGAATCTGATTTTACAAAAGTGGAACCCGCTGTACTCAATTATTACTTCTTACTGATAAATGCAAGCAGATTAAAATTTATATATTATTATATATATTATAAATTATAACACAAATAACGTATTTTATTTTACCTTTATTTTACCCATTTATACCAACAAAAAGAAAAATCTCTTTAGGAGAATAGGTCAAGTTGTAGCTCTTAATCTGTTTATTTTAATCAAATTTCAAAAAATTAAAATTCCAGTGTAAATTTAGAAGAACCTTTGCACAAGCTCTTCAAATTCACCAGAACAGAATTTGACTTGTACTTCCTTATTAATGGAGAATTTTAAAAGGCTAGCAGGAGGCTGCTAACAACTTTGTAATTCCCAGGATTGTTACTCGGGCTTGGGCCATAGGACTAGTATTTCAGTGGAGGGGTTCAGCAGCGCAGAGTAAGGAAATTTTCTGTTATTAATATCCATCTTAATCATTCCTTATTGTGTTTACACAGGAACAGATTAGACATCACGGCAGATATAAACATAAGAATTTATATTTTTTAAAGGTTAAAAGTGACACTGAACAATGTCATATGTTCATTAAAAAATATACATACTTAGTATTAAAGGCTAAATTAATTTCCTTTTTTTGAAAGAACTTCCAAGTCTTGAAATATTACCCAACTCTCATAATCCCTTGTATTGAAACTATGCAATAAATATTTGATCTCATTTTCACCAAGACCACAGGCGAAAGGAAGAAAGCTATGTAAAATTACTTCTTAAACACGCAATTTCTACTTGAAATATTGTTAGGGTTGCATCTGGAACATTTTTTCCTATAGGCATTATTTTATTTATTTATTATGCTTAGCATAAAACAGCAATCAGAAAATCAACCTAAAATTGTGATTACGTGCCACTTGGCTTCTGACCATTCTCACCAGGCATATTGGGAGACCTATGCAGCGCCAAATGAAGCCCAGCCCCACACAATGTCTTGCGGAGGGTGATGAGAATGGCACATTGTCTGCGCGGTCTGAACAGAGGTCACAGCAGGGAGAGCATCTGCTAAGATAATGTGAATGAAGGAAACAACTATAATTGCCTCATTAAGAGATCTCTGGCCAAATAATCACAAGAAGAAAGGATGTGGAAAACCACCCTAAAATTAAGTCTATAATAAGGAAAATTTGGGGTAGAATTAAAAATGCAGAAGAATTAAGGAGACCTGTGTATTCTATTGGTTTTACTAATTTTCTTAGTCACTATATGGATGAATGGAAACTTGGATGCAACAGTCCAGTTATTCAACCCCAGCCTTTGCCTGTCATTAGTAGGAAGCAGAAGATGCAAATTCACAGCTGTCCAGGATACAAACAAATGGAAAATCAAGGGTGGTGGGGAATTACTTACACGGGACCCGAACATAGGAACTAAGAAGATTTAAAGTCTATATTCTGAAATTACAATGAAACACACAATTAAAGGCATAAGGAACCTTTTTAGGGGAAAAGAGGTAAAATATAAAAGAGTAAAGTCTAAGAAAAACAAAAGAGAAAAAAGCAGAAATTGTCTCTGCTTGATTGACTTATTTTCTTCTTTTTTCACCTGTCTTTTAAAAATAGATTTTTCTTAAAAGTCCATAGTATACAATTACAACTAAATCCTCACCACTTCAGATTATCAGCCAATATAGGTATATATATATTTTATTCTACATTGTTGATAAGTTAAAATTATTTCATACAAAAAGCTAAGGTAAATGTTTTCCCAATTTAAATTTAAATTAAGTACCCAGTCTGGACACAAGACTAGAATGTACTGAAACTATGACAAATTATTTTTGCATTTTCGTGATATTTTGAGGTTAAGCTTTATGACTAAATTTGTATTACACAGTTAAAGTTTATTATATAAGTAAAATCTTGAAGTGAATTATGGTTACTGAATTTTTCTGATTCCAACAAACACAGTAAAATTAGCTTGTTACACCCATAAGCCAGGTTTAAAATAAGCAAACTATTTGATGACTTTGATGTTTTGCACCCAAAATGTGCTGGCTAATTTTTCCATTCCATTTACCATTCCGGTCTTTAAACTGCCTTAATCTCCTGCCCTCAGATGTTGACCTTGTAAGAATAGGGGTCATAGGTCAGAATAGACAGACCTCAAAGGATCTGGACTATCAATTCATGCCTGAGAGATTTCTCTTCCACAATAGGAACCTACTAAACAGCAAATTCCTAAATCTAATCACACAAGTATCAGGGTGAAACAGTTATTTATTGGAATTTGTTGATTTACATTTTTCAAACATCTCCAGCATCTAAAGAGCATTTTTCTTTTTCTTTTGAGAGCAGGTTCTAAGATATAATAAATATAAAAATAAAATCATTGAAAGAACTTTCAATGTAAAACAGATATCCTTAATAAAATGGCATCATAAACCTAAGTTTAGATGTATTATTTTCAGGAAGGCTACATAGATTTCAAAAAAAAAAAAGCAACTATACATATATATACACCGCTAGAATTCCTGAATTCCTGACCATAAAGCAGTTGGAACACTTGAAATGATACCACAGAGATAATGAGTGGAAGAGATTATCTCTGCTGTCAGGGTAGGTGGGAAAGAGGGTGGAAGAGGGTTACCGCTAGTTAGTTTTGAGTTCACTTGCTCTAAAGGTGAATGAGGGCATTAAATAAGTACTTTTTCTTTTTAATAAACAAATGAAAATACACAGTACTTCAATGAGGAAAGCATAAATCGATCAAAAAAACCCTTATCGTTTCCAAAACCTTCTTGCAAATTTAAAGAATCTGAAATCACAAAATTATGGCCCTGTAAAAACAGCTTTACTATCACACATCCTCACTTTTATTTAAAAAAAAGGCAAGTTAGCTCTTCTAAGGTGGGATAAATTAGACATAGATAATGAGCTTCTGTTTATGTTCACTTTGGTCTTTCTGATCATAAATGGTAAATATATAATAATATAGCATTCGAACATTGTTTTAATGTTAGACTATAAGGAATGTCAAATTTCATAATCAATTTTTAAGTCTAAATGAAGAACATCTCAAAAATGCTAAATTAACAAGTCTTTCTAATATGGTCAAAGGAAAGCAATTTCCTACACTTCCACACCAAAAGCAATAATACTGAAAATCATAACAATTAACCTTCTTTCAAAACAAAATACATTAAACCTTCAACTCATGTAGAAAATCAAAAAGCTTACTCGTGCTAATGCAGTGATACAAATGAAATATTTCATAAAATGGAATGAAAGCAGTAGAACGTTGGTATTATTTTCTAAGTTATTTAAAAAAAATTTCAAGTCAACATTGTTGAAAGGGGACTTGCGTTGTTATGAATAGCACTTCTTGGACTGTGTGGTTGGGTCAAAAGATGTGGAAGGTTAAGGAGAACAAAAAAGATAGTCACTATCCCAGAAAAAAATTAGAATAAAAAAGGAGGTAAAAAAAGAAACCATAAACAATAAAAAAGATACAAGGCTATATATACACCCAATATATACATCTACCATGTATGTATGCTCTTCAAATGTTTTTTTAAAAAATTATACATATTTTTATCACTTAATTATTAAGAATTAAAATAATTTAACCTATATAGAAAGATTTTCGGACAAGTTGTTTCAGTCCACATCCTTTTTACTAGTATACACACTTGTTAGTATAAGCTAAAATTTTATTATATAAAATATTTAATTCTATATTATAGGTTAACATGATTATTTCACATGGATACTAAAAAATCAACAGTGGCAAACAAATAAAATAAATATTCTACTATCTTCCCCCACAATTTCATTCTGTTAAAGATTATTTCTTTATCCTCACAGTAAACTGTGGTTTTTTTAAAAGAATAAAAAGGTACTAAATATAGGCTAGTTTTTGAAAAGAAAAATAAAGTTTTTAAATCTTTTGTTAACAACAGCCTTCATTTTATTATAAAGAGCTTTACAGTGGTCATTAAATTTCTTTCCTCTTTTGAAAATGAACATAAGAAAAAGTAAACAGCAAAAATAAATCTGAAATTATTTCATTTGAAATTTTAAGAAAATATTTTAAATGTAGAGGATTTAGAAGACAACAAGGTAACACTCCTATTGAATAACCGGATGCTAGTAACTGGAGGCAAAACATTAAATTCAGCAGAATTTTAATACAGATTCAAAAAAATAAGCCCACTTTCTTTTGTAAGTAGTTTATGCAAAATTAAAGCATAATCTTTAAAATTATTTTATATTTCTTGCCACAAAGACATAAAAGATGGGTCTACAATATACATGAATATTAGAATGGAACAAATAAGTTCTCTTGAGTGATGGAACCAAATTTTGAATTTGTTAAATATTTTAACACCAGGTAATAAAAACGTTAAAGTTTCAATTTTTTAACCTGAAATGACAGAAATTACATTAAACTTTCTAATTTAAAAAAGATTTTAGGGGCTGGCCTGGGGGTGTAGCAGTTGGGTTCGTGTGCCCCACTTCAGTGGCTTGGGGTTTGTGGGTTTGGATCCCAGGCGTGGACCTATATACCACTCATCAGGCCATGTTGTGGAAGCATCCCACAAACAAAATAGAGGAAGATTGGCACAGATGTCAGCTCAGGGCCATTCTTCTTCAAGCAAAAAGAAGATTAGCAACAGATGTTAGCTCAGGGCCAATCTTCCTCACCAAAAAAAAGAAGATTTCAAGAGAAAAGATATTCTTTTCAACAGACGGTGTTTGAACAATTTATATTATTCAAAGGCCAAAAATGAGCCTCAACCTAAACCTCACATCTCATACAAAAACTAACTCTAAACAAACCGTAGATGTAAATGCAAAATGTAAAACTAAAATACTACAAGAAGAAAACATGGGGAAAAAAATCTTTGCGGCCTAGGATTAAGCAAAGATTTCTTGAACACAGCAAAAAATAAACATGACATAAAATAAAAGATTGATAAATGTCTTTATCAAAATTTAAAACTCTTGCTCTGTGAGAGAGTTTAAGAGATTGGAAAGACAAGCTACAAACTTGGAAAAAATATTGCAAATCATATATCTGACAAAGGGCATGTAAACACAATTTATATAAAGAGCTCTCAAAATGCAACAATAAGAAAAGAACCCAGTAAAAAATGGGCAAAATATATGAACAGACACTTCACCAAAGAGGATATCAGGATGACACAAAAATACAAAAAGAAGCTCAATACCAGCAGCCATTAGGGAAATGAAAATTAAAATCATGATGAGATATCATTACACGTCTATTAGAAAGGCTAAAATAAAAAAATGCTGACAGCACCAAATGCTGACAAAGATGCGAAGCAGTTGGAATTCTTATATTGTTGGTGGGAATTCAAAATAGAACAACCAATCTGTAAGAAAATTTGGCAGTTTCTTATAAACTTAAACATACACCTGTGACCATATTATTGAGCAATCCCACTGCCAGATAAATGAAAATTTATGTTCACATGAAAACCTGTACACAAATGCTTGTAGCAGCTCTATTCATAATTGCCAAACTGTAAACTATTCAAATGCCCTTCAGGGCTGGTCCCGTGGCCGAGTGGTTAAGTTTGCACACTCCGCTTCAGCGGCCCAGGGTGTCACTGGTTTGGATCCTGGGTGCGGACATAGCACTGCTCATCAGGCCACTTTGAGGTGGCGTCCCACATGCCACAATTAGAAGGACCCACAACTAAAATATACTACTATGTACTGGGGGATTCTGGGAGAAAAAGCATAAAAAAAAAAAAAGAAGATTGGCAACAGTTGTTAGCTCAGGTGCCAATCTTTAAAAAAAAAAATGCCCTTCAACAGATGAATGGATAAACACTGTTATACCCATATAATGGAATACTATTAAGCAATAGAAAGGAATAAACTAGTGATACACTCAACAGTGTGGATGAATTTTGAAGCCATTATACTGAGTGAAAAAAGCCAATTTCAAAAGATTACAAACAAACTAAGCCCAAGTTAGTAGAAAAAAGGAAACAACAAAGATCAGAGTGGAAATAAATGAAATGGAGACTAAAAAGACGATAAAAAAGAGCAATAAAACTAAGAACTGGTATTTTGAAAAGATAAACAAAATAGACAAACCTTTAGCTAGACTTACCAAGAAGAAAAAGAGAGACGACTCACATAAAATTAGAAATGAAAGAGAAGACATTACATCTGATACCAGAGAAATACAAAAGATCATAACAGACTACTATGAATTATACACCAACAAATTGCACAACCTATAGGAAATGGATAAATTCCCAGAAAAATACAACCTACCAAGACTGAATCATGAAGAAACAGAAAATCTGAATATAGTAATTACTAATAAGGAGATTGAATCAGTAATCAAAAACCTCCTAACAAAGAAAAGTCCAGGACCATATGGCTTCACTGGTGAACTCTACCAAACATTTAAAGAAGACTTAATACCAATTCTCAAACTCTTCCAAAAAATAGAAGAGGAGGTAACACTTCCAAACTCATTTTATGAGGCCAGCATTATCCTGATACTAAAAGCAGACTAGAATACCGTAAGAAAAGAAAATTACAGGTCCATATCTGTGATGAACATAGATGTAAAATCCTCAACAAAATATGACAAAATTGAATTCAACAACACATTAAAAGGATAACACGTTACAATTAAATGGGATTTATTCCAGAAATACAAGGATGGTTCAACATCTGCAAATGAATCAATGTAATACACCACATTAAGAAAATGAAGGATAAAAACCATATGATCATCTCAACAGAGGCAGAAAACACATTTGACAAAATTCAACATCCATTCATAAGAACCCTCATTTACTAAAATGAGTATAGAGGGAACATACCTCAATATAAAACGAGCCATTTATGACAAGCCCACAGCTAATATCACACAATGGAGAAAAGCTGAAAGCTTTTCCTCTAAGATCAGGAACAAGACAAGGATGCTTACTCCCACCACTTTTATAAAACACAGTAGTGGAAGTCCTAGCCAAAGCAGCTATGCAAGAAAAAGAAATAAAAGTTATCCGAATTGGAAGGAAGAAGTAAAATTGTCTCTATTTGCAGAGGACATGATATTATATACTAAAACCTCCAAAGACTCCACCAAAATACTGATAGAACTAATAAACAAATTCAGTAAAGTTGCCAGATACAAAATCAATATACAAAAATCAGTTGGTTTCTATACACTAACAATGAACTATCAGAAAGAGAAATTAAGAAAACAAATCCATTTAAAATTGCATCAAAAAGAATAAAATGCCTAGGAATAAATTTAACCAAGGAGGTTAAAGGTCTATACACTTAAAACTATAAGACATTGATGAAAGAAATTGAAAACGCAAATAAATGGAAAGACATTCTATGCTCACAGATCGGAAGAATTAATATTGTTAAAATGTCCATATCACCCAAAGTGATCTACAGATTCAATGTAATCCCTTTCAAAATTCCAATGGCATTTTTCACTAAAATAGTACAAACAATCCTAAAATTTGTATGGAACCACAAAAGACTCCAAACAGCCAAAGCAATCTTGAGAAAGAACAAAGCTCAAGGCATCATGCTTCCTGATTTCAAACTATATTACAAAACAATAGTAATCAAACAACATGGTATTGGCATAAAAGACACATAGATCAATGGAACAATGGAACAGAATAGAGAGCTTGGAAACAAAGCCACATATAATACGTCAGTTAATTTAAGATAAAGAAACCAAAAACATACAATGGGGAAAGGATAGTTTCTTCAATAAACAGTAATGGGAGAACTGGGCAGACACATGCAAAACAATTAAACTGGACCACTAGCTTACACCATATACAAAACCCAAAATGGATTAAAGACTTGAACGTAAGACCTGAAACTATAAAACTCCTAGAAGAAAACATAAGGTTTAAGCTTCTTGACATAAGTCTTGGCAATGATTTTTTGGATTTGACACCAAAAACAAAGGCAACAAAAGAAAAATAAACAAATGGAACTATATCAAACCAAAAAGCTTCTGCATAAGTGAAACCACTAAGAAAATGAAAAGGCAGCCTATAAAATACACCCAGCTGCCCATGGTTGCTAGTAATGTAACTTGTGTGGCCACTATGGAAAACAGTATAGAGGTTCCTCAAAAAATTAAAAATAGAATAACCACATGATCCAGCAATTCTACTTCTGGGTATTTACGCAGAAGAAAGGAAACCATTATCTTGAAGAGATATCCGCACCCCATGTTCATTACAGCATTATTTACAATAGGCAAGACATACAAATAACCTAAGTACCCACTGATGAATGAACGGATGATGAAAATGTTATACATATAAACACACGTGCATACATACATACACACTCAACGGAATATTAATCAGCCACAAAAAAGAAGGAAAACTTGCCATTCAGGACAACATGGATGGATCTTGAGGGTACTACGCTAGGTGAAATAAGTAAGACAGAGAAACACAAACACTCTAACACCTCACTTATATGTGGAATCTAAAAGAAAAAACAAACTCACAGAAACAAAGAGGCTGGTGGTGACCAAAGGTGGGAGTTGGAGGGTGAGGGAAATAGGTGAAGGTGGTCAAAATGTACAAACTTTCAGCTATAAAATTAATAAATTCTGAGGTTTAATGTACAGCAGAGCGACTAAAGTTAATTATACTCCATCGTATATTTGAGAGTTGCTAAGAGAGTGAATCTTAGAAGTTCTCATCACAAGAAAAAAAAATTGTAACTATGTGAAGTGATGGATGTTAACTTGTGGTAATCATTTCCCAATATATACATATATGGAATCATTATGCTGAACACCTTAAACTAATACAATGTTGTATCTCAATAAAACTGGTGGGAAAAACATTTTTATTCCAGGCACAAACAGACAAAATTACGGTGACGGAGAATAGGTCACTGGTTGCTAAGAGTTATAAGTGGAAGAGGAGCAAGAATAAAAGAGAGAGTTTTTTGGGGTGATAGACTATTCTGAATCCAGATTATGATGGCGACCACATGAAGCTATACATGTGTTAAAATTCATAGAACTGGACACCAAAAGAAAAAAAGTCAATTTTACTATAGGACAATTTAAAAAATAAAATAAAAATAACACTCCAAGCAAACAAAATACACAGAAATATACCAACACTTACTTTCTCTTTTAAGAGAAATTAGCAGAAATTCTAGCTTTCTAGTACTTCAGCAAATCAAATCAATTATTTAATATCATTATTTTAAATATTTTGTAGGCTATAAAATGCATTTGAAAATATCTTATGTCAGTAATTAAGAAGTACTCAAAAAATGATGAGGACTTGTCAAAAGGACATAGAAACCAGCTCGAAGGGGCTGTTTCTGGCTGAATCTGGGAAATTTGAGCATTAAAATAAATAATAATGGTTACAGACTATAACTCATTGGAAAAAACAGAAACCCAAGGTGTGTACTAATATAATAAATAAATGAAAAATGGCAAGTTTGATGAAGACTGGGATATTTACATGGTGTCAAAGTGTATCCCCACAAAATGCTAATAATTACAAAAGGGAAAAGTAACTTTAAAGTGGAAAAGCTGGGCAGACATCATCGTGACCAAGAGGTCAGAGACATCATCATCAATAATGGGAAAAATCAAAATTGTATGCCATCTGATAGGATACAATAAGAAGGACAGAGCGTCACTTCCATGACATTCTTGTCAAAGATGAACAACCTCAACCTAATCATAAGAAACTATTCGACAAACTCAGACTATGATCTGGATTCACCCTGGTGTTTTCAAGCTTGCTCCTCTGACCCTTATATTGCCTATAAATTCAAAGTCAGACTGAAAGGATTTTGTTAGATTCAAGTTAACCATTTTTGGCATAGTACTTCCAATTTATAGGCAATATAGCTGTGTTCAATAAACAAGTTTAAAGAAACTAGAATAAATCTAGATTATGGTACATTCTACAAAACAATTGGCCTGAGGCCAGCCCTCTGGTCGAGTGGTTAAGTTCACACACTCTGCTTCAGGGGCTTGGGGTTCTCCAGTTTGGATCCTGGGTGTGGACCTACACACTGCTCATCAAGCCATGCTGTGGTGGCGTCCCATATAGAGGAACTAGAATGACTTACACCTAGGATACACAACTATGTACTGGGCCATGGGGAGAGAAAAAAAAAGAGGAAGATTGGCATGAGATGTTAGGGCCAATCTTCTGAAAGAAAAAAAAATTGGCCTAGAAGAACATGTGTGTAGGGAGGCACTGTTTTAGATTACAAGAGACTTAAGACATAAAAACTAACTTAAAGTCATGTTCCTTAACTGGATTCTGATTTGAAAAAAATAGCCACAAAAGATAAGTTTTGAACTGGGGAAATTTTAATATAGACTGGATACTAGATGCTACTAAGGAAGTATTATTTATTTTGACAGGGATGATATAGCATGATATTACAGTGTTATGCATCTGTAAAATATTTTGAAACTTTAAAAACTTTTCACAAAAATGTTTATAATTATTGATATATATGACATGGGTATATATATGGATGTTGACCATACCATTTTTTTATTCTGAAAACTTTCATAATGCAAAGTAAAAATAAAATAAAATGGGAGAAAATCATAAGAATAATCATAGAAAGTATTAAGAAAAAACAGTGTAACAGAAATTAATCCAAGAGCTGGTTCTTTGAAATACAATAAAATACTTAATCAAGCAAAAGCGTTAGGAAAAAACAGGCAATGGGAAATAACTAGAAAATCTAGAATATTTTAAGATTTTTGAGGCTACTTTACATAATTATGCTAAGAAACATGAAAATCTGGATCAAAGCACAATTTTATTCTCATTATTAAAGGTGTCTCAGCAAGTAGACATGGTTAATGACCGTGGGAAAAATCAAGAAAGTTACCAAAGATCTCTGAAGTCTTTTAAACATTTAGAGAGCAAATCACTGCCTTGGTAACTGTTCCAGCCATCAGCTAACACTGTCGCATCTTGTTTTCTCATTGTTTCAGTTTCTATACAGGAGTCTCTAGGCTTATTTGAATATTTTATTGCAGTTTGTATCCATCATTTTATAAAAACAAGTGGCACAGGGAACTGCTAATTCTAGTGACAAAAATGATGGACATCCTGTACTTAGTTAGAAATCATTAGATATCAAATGTGTAAAAGCTTTAATCACAATAAGAACACAACAAACAACAAACGTCAGCAGTTGGAGCAGTTATTCACCCTCTGACCACCACCAACTTCTACCTTGTCAGCTCATTCCTTCTAGTACTCCAACTTCAGCAATTCTTTGACCCCATTTGCAACCTACACACCATGAGCCTGACACTTTTTCAATGTCTTTACTCCTTAAACAGTTTATATTCTATGATCCATCATTGCAACCGCTCCCTTGCATACACCCTCAGCGTCCTCGCTTCTTTCCCTTTGTCATTCTCACTACCAAAGCCCCAGCTGTAGTTAAATCCATCTTTCTGCCTGTTTCACAGCTGTAGCCATTGAAGTCAACAATGGCAGGAGAAAAAACAGGATCACACTGCCCACTAACCTGAAGTGGGTTTTTTGTATAATCTGGAATTCTAACTTTTCTCTATAATGCGTTCACTCTTCTATTTTCCGATTTCATACCTTCTCCTTTCTTTTTTAATTTTGAAACCTCCTCTTTGCTTCACATTTCCCTAGGAAAACAGCATAAAAAGATGAGAAATCTTACCTTATTCCATCTTCACATCTACCTACCCACCCGTATGTGTACCCGTATGCTGTGCCTTACCTCCAGTTTTGAAGAATGAACCATCTGTCCTCGCTAGCTCTCTCAGTTGTGCTTTAAATCCTGATCCTCTCTCCCACTCAAGGAAATCACTCCAGCCATTGCCCTCCCTCCCCTGCATGTTCAATCTTTCCTTTACTACTAGACCATTCCCACTGGCACATAAACATGCTATAATTTCTTCCCCTCAGATACTGCTTCATTTTTCTGCTCCCATTTAGAGGAAAACTCAAAAAATGATCTGTTCTTGCTGTCTCCACTTCCTCTCCTTTCCTTCTTTGTTGAACACAACACACTTAGGCTTTTACTCTCACCAGTCCACTGAATCTGCTCTTGTCAACTACACCAATGACTTCCCTGTTGCTAAATGGTCAAGTGTTGTTGGTAATCTTACTTGATCATTTCACCATGAGCACTGTTTAACACTACTGATACCCTCTCCTTGAAACACTTCTTTCCTTGACTTCTGAGACAAAATCTTCTCTTGATTCTCCTCCTCTTTCCCTTTTTCTTACTTAGTGCCCTTTGCTATTCCTCCTACTCTTCCTGATCCCCTAAATGAGGGAATGCTCCAGGGCTCAGTCCTCTTCTCTTTTCTATGTATGCTCACTCTGACGGAGATTTCATTCAGTCCTAAGGCTGTAAATATCACCTTTTTTGCTGAATACCACCAAATTTTTATCTCTAGCTTGGAACTCCATCCTTATGCATCCATCCACCTAATCTACATTTCCACTGGGATGTCTACTATACATCTCCAACTAAATATATCTGAAATCATGATTTCCTGCTCCTTCTCTAGTCTTCTTCATCTTGGTAAATGGTTCTTTCATCCTTCTGGTTGCTCAGGCCAAACAAACCCTGAAGTCATCCTGAACACTTCACTTTCTTTCACAGTCCACATATGATCTGATAGCAAATCCTGCTGTCTCTACTTTCAAAACATATCAAGATTTTTGTTTACCACCTCTACTGCCACCATCCTAATCGGAACCACCAGTATCTCTTTCCTGCATTATCGGAGCTGCCTCCTTAGTGGTCTCTCTACTTCCATTCTTGCCTCTCCACTTTGCGTTGTCATCACAGCTGCCAGAAGGATACTTTAAGGAGATAAATCAGCTCATGTTACTTGTCAACTTAAAATTTTCCAATGACTTCCCATCTTCCCCCAAACCAAAGTCCTTACAATGGTTGACAAGGTCCTACATGAAGGAATGTCCTGCTGTCTTACTTCTCTACTCTCACCCTCCACTACTTTCCCTCTCTTACTGATTCCAATCCAGCACACATGTAAAACATGCCAGAACTGGGGCCAGCCCAGTGGTGCAGTGGTTAAGTTAGCAAGCTCTCCTTCAGAAGCCTGGGTTTTGCCAGTTCAGATCTCCGGTGCAGACCTATGCACCACTTATCAAGAGATGCTGTGGCAGGTGTCACACATATAAAGTAGAGGAAGATGGGTATGGATGTTAGCTCAGGGCCAATCTTCCTCAGCAAAAAAAAAAAAAAGAGGATAATTAGTAGCAGATGTTAGCTCAGGGCTCATCTTCCCCCCAAAATAAAAAATTACAAAAATTAAAACATGCCAGAACTATACTTAAAGATTTTACCTCAAAGACACGGGAAAATAAAGGATTTTGTTTTATTTTATTTTACATTGCTTTACTTGTATGTATATACTATCTCTCTCTTTGGGAACAGAAAATCACTTTAACAGGTAAGTGTATCATTACACCTTCACACATTTTCATGGACTTTCTTTTACACAAAATGAGCTCTTAAAAATGTAGATGAAAACTGAATTTATTCTCTTACTGATGGCTTTTCAAACCAGTGTGAAAATATAGACCAGACAATAAATGCTGTTGAGATAACTAGCTAGCAATTTGGAGAGAAGAGAAAAGAAAATCCAGATACTTATAGTCCTCCCTTCAAAAACAAATTACATACAAAGAGAAGAGATAGTTAATGTAAAAGATGAATTAATAAAAATTACATTAGAAAATATAGATGAATGAAGTATATTTTTAATTTGGTAGTTTGGAAAGCCAGATAGCAATCAAGTCAGATAGCATTAAGGAAAGCGTGACAGACATGTCAGTATAAAAGTTCAAAACTTCAATACTATTTTTAAAAGTCACTAAAATTAAAGCTAAAATACATTTCACAAGCAAAAAAAAATATTATCTATTTGAGACAAAAGGTTAACATCGTAAATATACAAAGAGAATGTGAGATAATAGAAAATATATATTGGTCTCTGCCCCCAGTTCCTGACACAGAGCTCCTAAAACCCTTGTAACTTCCTGAGTGATAAGAACACTAGAAGCATCTCTTGTTCTAATGTTGGTCTCTGACCTCTATTCCTAACACAGGGCTCCTGAAACCCTTGTAACTTCCTGGGTGATAGGACTGTCTTGTTCTAATGAGGCAACTCCGGCTGGGTTCCTGGATGGCTGGATGGGGGCTGGTCACCGGAAAGAGCAAGTCACAATTAGAAACTCGGAATTTTCAGCCACAAACCTACCATTCTCTTAAGAAGGGTGAAGGGCTGAAAATGGAGTTAATGATTGATCATGCCTATTTGATGAAGCCTCCATAAAATCCCAAATGTATGGGGTTCAGAGAGCTTCCAGGTTGGTGAACACATCCACATTGGGAGGATGATGTACCCCAGCTCCACAGAGACAGAATCTCCTGCACCTGGGACCCTCCCAGAACTCGCCCCGTGGATCTCTTCATCTGGCTGTTCATCTGTGTCCTTTATCATATCCTTTAACAAACTGGTGAATGTAAGTAAGTGTTTCCCTGAGTTCTGTGAGCCACTCTAGCAAATTAATCAAGCCTGATGAGGGGGTTGTGGGAACCTCCAATTTGTAGCCAAATCCAACAGAAGCTTTGGGTAACCTGGGGACCCACCACCTGCTTTTGGCATCTGAAGCGTGGTGGCAAGCAGTCTTGTGTGACTGAGACCTTAACCCGTGGAATCTGATGCTCTCTCCAGGTAGATAGTGTCAGGATTGAGTTAAATTCTAGGACACCCAGCTGGTGTGATGGAGAATTGATTGGAGTGGAGAAAAATCTCCACACATTTGGTGACCAGAGGTGAAGTGTTCTGTGTAAAAGTAAAGGAGACACACAGGAGAAAAACACATTCAGGAAGAACTGGGTTTTTCCCAATATAGGAAAGCAGAACACTGATTTTTTTCCTGAACAGAGAACTTACAAATCAATAATAGCAAATGAAATTCTCAACAGAAAAATGAGCCAAGGACAAGAAACCTACAATCCATAGAAGAAAAAAATAAAAATGAGGGGCCAGCCCCATGGCCGAGTGGTTGGGTTTGCACGCTCCACTTTGGCGGCCCAGGGTTTCGTGGGTTCGGATCCTGGGCACGGACATGGCACCACTCATCAGGCCATGTTGAGGCAGCATCCCACATAGCACAACTAGAAGGACCCACAACAAAAAAATATACCACTATGTACTGGGGGCATTTAGGGGAGAAAGAGCAGGGAAAAAAAAAAAAAGAAGATTGGCAACAGTTGTTAGCTCAGGTGCCAATCTTTAAAAAAAAAAAAAGTTAAAAAATAAATAAAAAGGAAAACTAACATATATTTAACCTCTAATCTAATCAAAAGATGCAAAGGAAAAAATGAGCCGCGTCTCTTAACCTACGTAATTGGAAAAGATTAAAAAGATGACATCATTCAATGAGCAGTCTCACTTCTAAAGGGGTTGTACATTAGCCCTAATCATTTCTGGAGAGCATTTTGGAAATCGATATCAAAATTTTTAAAGTGCATAGTTTTCGATCCAGATTTTTCACTATTAGGTATTTGTCCTAAGGATCTAATCAGACAATTTTTCAAACATGTACATATAAGGATCCCCACTGTGGTACTACTGATACATTCAAAATACTGGAAACAGTCTAAATTTAGCAATTAATTTAACATAGCCTTGTTTACATTTTGGTTCATTCACACGGTGGGAGTTTATGCAGGTGCTAATGATTGACATGAAATGTTCCATGATATACTGTTAAGTTAAAAAAACAAATCCAAGTTTCAAAAATACTGCATACATATTATGATTCCCACCTCTAGTCAGGATTTCAAATAATTTTTTTCCTGACTTCTTTACAGTTTTTTATATTGTTTGAATTTTCTATACGAGTTATCTTTTAAAAACAGACAAAGCAGTAAGTGTATCTGCATTTGAAAAAAAGTGTTAAGATGTACAGAGGGGCACTTCTGTCTGTTGGGAACGTCAGCTTCTTTCTCATTTGTGGTCTCAGAATGGTCTGGTGGAAATGATAGTCAGGAGACTACCCAGTGCTCAATGCTGAAAGCTCAGTTAAGTATATTCTGCAGACAGTTCAAACTGCAAGAAAGCCTATACTGATGAATTCTATTCAACTATGTGGCAGTGGTGGTATTTTATTTTATTTTGGCTGGGCTATGCAAAGTCCAATAACATCATAAAAATATAAGTAAATTTTCAGAAATCTTTTCCAAATACAATAAAGTCATAAACTAACGAAGTAAAATGATTACCTATCTCCCTTTGGTTTTCTTTTCTGTAGTGTCTTCCCTTTGGGTCTTCTTTCACTTCCTAAACAGGGGCTCCCACCAGGTCCTGTTACCCGTATTGATTCAAGGCCTTTGGAAGATTTTTTAAATGTGAATTCCACTGGTTCTCCTTCTTTTAGGCTTCTAAATCCTTCCATGAATAACTTGCTCTGTAAAGGGGGAGAGGGAGAGAAAGAGAGAGAGATCATGATGATTAAAGCTTTACAAATTATCTCTATGATTTTAACATAGCAAGATATTCTCTGTTACCCATTACAAAGTATAAAGTCTTTTTTTTTTTAAGTTCAGTACAAGTTATACCATTATAAGTTTCCTGTTGCAATGCTGGTAGTGGGAGGACAAACTAATATCATTTTTTAAAGGCAATTTGGCAATACTTAAAAAAATTTAAATACGCATATTCTTTGGCCCAGCAATTCCACTTCAAAAACTCTCCTACAGACATATTTGCACAGAGGTTCGGAAAAAAAAAAAAAAAGACCCATATCAAATTCACTACAGCATTGTCCGGTAAAAATATTACAACTACCCTAATGTCCATCAATGGAAAACTGATTAAATAAATTATAGTAGAGCTATATAATGCAACACTGTTGAGCCACTAAAAGAAGATCTACAGGTATTAATGTGGGAAGATAAACATAATATTGTTGAGCAAAACAATTAAGGGTAGGGGCCAGCCCAGTGACGCAGCGGTTAGGTTTGCACCTTCCGCTTCGGCGGCCCAGGGTTCACCAGTTTGGACCCTGGGTGTGGACCTAGGCACCGCTTGGCAAGCTGTGCTGTGGCAGGCGTCCCACATATAAAGTAGAGGAAGATGGGCAGCAGATGTTAGCTCAGGGCTAATCTTCCTCAAAAACAAAAAAATTAAGGGTAAAGAACAGTGTGTCTACCATAATGCCAACTATGTAAAGAAGTTTTTAAAAGATACATGTTTTTTTACATAGAGATGGGGTCTGGAACAACAGACAGCAAATCATAAACAGTCATTTTCTCCAGTCCTTTTATGGGAAAGTTGGGAAGTTTTCTGACATACACATTATTATACTGTTTGAGCTTTCCATAATTTGAAAGGAAACATTTTTATAAGTTGAAAGATAGTTGATTTCTGCAAAAAAAAAGGTTCCTTATTGCAAAAGTGTAATCTTGGTTACAAATATTAATAGGCTTTTTCTACCTAACTCTCTCCAACAAAGTCAATGTGCCAATTTAAAATATACAAAAAAAAATTAAATCATTAGTTTTATGTATTTCTTCAAATCTCCCTATGTAAATTATTTTACAGATCCAACTTGGCATATCAAGTAGCTTTTAAAGACTTTTCTGCATTTCGGGGCAAAAGGAAGCAAAACTAAATATGGTTGGAAACTTTGGTGCAAGTCTAGTTCTTTAAGTAAATAGCTACGCACTCTGAAGGAGCCATTTTATCTCTTCTCTATTTATCTATAAATTTAACGGATTTGAGTTTCCCCACATATGTCCTGAAGAACAATGTTTTCGAAAAAGACTCCATGAAGAAAGGATTTTGTGGGTAAATAAATATGTGAAATGCTCTATGTTGTTTCTCCTTAGTTAAGTCACATTAGCATATTAAATAGTCTCTGAGCTTCCATACCCTCCCCTCTAACTACCACCAAAATAAAAATCTTGTTTGTGTTTAATTCAGCAATTTCCCGACCTAGTTGATCCCAAAGCCCTTTCTTTATAAACACAGATAACTAACACACTTAGGGAAATACTGGACCAGAAAAATCTTCACCCCTCCTAAGTCCATGACATTAAAGGCAGCTAAATAATTACATATAACCAAATAATTACAAGAAACAAATAAAACGACACTTCAAAATTAAATGCAAAAGGAGACTATGCCTTATTAAAGCAATATGACACAAGAAAACAGAGTTTCTAACCAGTTTCTAGTCAGGTTATCTGCCACTGAGAAATCCTTCAGCTGGAAGTCTGCGACTCAGCAGCACATTTTCTGCTGTCTGATACTATGTAGAAATCAGAAAAAGAAATCACAACTGCCTACACTCTTTTAAAAAAACAAAAAAATTATTGTTTTTAAAGCTTTATGTAACATTTCCAAATCTTCTATTTTTTTTTCTCCTCATTAATTATAAATAGCTCTTTTGCTTTCATTTCCTTTCTCGCTCCCCACTCAAGAAAAGTGTAGGGGCCCGCTCCGTGGCCGAGTGGTTAAGTTCGCGCGCTCAGCTGCCGCGGCCCAGGGTTCGGATCCTGGGAGCGGACATGGCACTGCTCGTCAGGCCACGTTGAGGTGGCCGTCCCACATCCCAGAACTAGAAGGACCTGCAACTAAGATATACAACTGTGTACATGGGGGGTTTGGGGAGATAAAGCAGAAAAAAAAAAAAAAAAAGATTGGCAACAGTTGTTAGCCCAGGTGCCAATCTTTAAGAAAAAAAAAAGGAAAGAAAAGTGCAGATTATCAAATCAGATAAACTGCAGCACAGGTCAACTGTTGAAACTGAGAAAACAAAGGAACAGTAGTTTTAATTAGAACTATCGTATGTTCACGTTTTGCTTCTGTAATAAAAATTCTATCACTTACTTCCTTATGGTTCCTAGTGTATGGGTGCATTTAATTTGATTTCATTCTCTACTATTACAATTTTTGATAGGTATCATTTATAAGTGAACTGCTTTTCCAAATCTAAAGTAAAATTCCACTCTTATGGACCACTAAGTTCTGGCTATTCTTCATGATATTCTGAAAGAATACTTTTTGGTATTCTATCATATACTCCTCCTTCCCCAAATTAGTACATAAGGCAATTTAGATTCATAATAATTACCAAGAAAATAATAATATCCCCAAGAAACTAGAATGGCTTTGCAAGAAAAAGACAAGGATTCACGTAGAATACTCTATCTTTACTACTATATCAAAATTGCTACTACATAGATGGGAAAGGTTTGTTAAAAGACAGTGAATTAGTTCACATTTCTTCACAAAAATCAACTTCACCCTTTGACTTGACAATTTTTATTAAAGGTGCTTCCATTTTTCCAGTCACACTGGTTCCAATCCTTAGTTTTACCCAAACCATTTACTGACTCTTGGACATTCTTACTTCATAATCTCTTTCATCTGCTCCAGCAATTTCACTGGATTGCCACCGCCCTACTTCAGGTCTGACTGTCTCCTAGCTGGATAAGTGTAATAGTTTTTCATTGATACTTCAGCATCAGTCTCCTCCCTACTCCACAGCACCTTCCACACTGCATACTCTCTCTGAAAAATTCTCAGCCTCTCAGTCTCCTGTCTCAAAGATCTACAATACCTCTCTTAGATTGTAGGTGAGACCATTCATAACCTTACCTCTAACTATATTTCCTGTCACTCTAAAACACAACTTCTCCATGAACAAAGCCAGCTGACTTGTACTTCACTGGACACACTTCACGTTTTCTCACATCTCTGTACTCCAGCTTATACTGGTGGGGTCACACTCTCCTAGTCTTAACTGTCTATAAAAATCTTACTCAAGGGGCTGGCCCCGTGGCCGAGTGGTTAAGTTCGCGCGCTCCACTGCAGGCGGCCCAGTGTTTCGTTAGTTCGAATCCTGGGCACGGACATGGCACTGCTCATCAGACCACGCTGAGGCAGCGTCCCACATGCCACAACTAGAAGGACCCACAACGAAGAATATACAACTATGTACCGGGGGGGCTTTGGGGAGAAAAAGGAAAAAAAAAAAAAAAAACTTACTCAAGACTCAAGGCATTGTTCAAATGATCCTTTATGCAATCATCCTCAATTGCTCCAAGCTGGAAATTCTCTCCTCTTTCATTTAATTGCTTCTTCTATATACTTTTTATAATACACTGCTGTGTAATGTAGATATTTGTGGACATTTTATTTCTTATTTGCTTTTTTTGGCTTTATCTTCTCCTGAAGGCCAGGGATGGTGATATATATATCTTAGTATTACCCAAAGGTCTTAGAATAATGCCTGCAATAGCTGTCATTCAATACTTAAAAGCCTTCTAGATTTAACATCACTAAGATCCCTAAAGATGATTTAGTCCAACTCTCACTCGAAAAAAAAAAGGTGGACTGAACTCTAAGGTATTAAGTGAATTGCTCACGCAAAGTCAAATTTTCCAGCTCCTACTTCAACTACATAAAATAACTTTTTGTATTTTTAGTGTCAAGGTGATACTGTGTATGGTAAATTTGGAATAAAATGCTGATAGGATTATAATGGTTCATGGTAATACATTATTCTCTGACTCCATTCAGAAGTTCATATAGATCTATTTTCCTTGTTCTTCCCTTTTCTACCCATATTTTCTAATCATCTTCATTGATATGCCTCACAATCCATGATGTTCTGCCTGTGTGAACTAAGAATGTAGATTTATGTAGATTTTTGTTTAATCTACATGTAAGACCTGTACAAAGCAGGACTTTCAGTGTCTGGGTTTACATTGTCATCTGAGACACTTGTTTGGACTAAATAAAGGTTTATTCTCTATAGGAGAGAACTGCAATTCTTGAATGAATAAATGAACAAAGGAATGACCAAATGAAGGAAGAAGCATTTAGAAGAAGTTGCTGACATGCCTACTAAGACATAAGGCACTAAAATGGGGACAGGCCAATTGTGAATGTGCCTGTGTTAAGTTAACTGATCTAACACGTCTAATTTGCATTCCTCTTCCTCCCCCCAAAGAAGCTTCCCTTTCTTCTCACTTCCTTTTATTCCAAAGTTTTAAATTCATTGTGGCACAAGTTTATTTCAGAATTATAAAAATACTGACTTTCAACGTCCTTGCTATACTCCGTTTCCTCTTCTCAATCATTTCTAAATGACTTTCAAAGAATATGGATTCAAGGAATATGGAGTCAAATGAGAGCCATCCAAAGGCTATACTTTACTTACCAAGTATTTCCACCTAAGGTTCCAGTTAGAAATGGGATTACTTATCTCTCTTGGCACATGCTTTTTCTCTCCAAGTAGACTGGGAAGGCACTGAGGTATTGCTACAGTTTTATACTTGGTTCTTCGTAGAAGTAAGAGTATATTTTCTTCTCCAGGAAGCATAAGCTGACTGGCAGTTCAAGATGGCAGGCTGAATAAACATGTGCCTAATGTTACTCTTTAAAAGCCATCAAAATGACAGTAAAATAACGATGAAGAGAATGAGAGGGGTGCCATCAACAGAAAGCAGAATTCAAGAAATTTTTGGAAGTTAGAGAAACTGTTGACTGGTTAACTGAGCTGAAGGAGCCACACCTGAACAAAACTAACAAAAGGGACTGCAAGAGAAGTAGGAACCAACATTCCTAACAGCACCCAGAGAGACTATGCTGAGACATAACACATACAATGAAGAGCAAAAGAGAACAGGGGGATCAATGAAATGTCTGTATACGGACTAGATAGCCATTTCATCCTCCCACTCCTATTCCTATCTACACACGCGAAAACAGCGAAGCATGACCCCAGTGCAAATAACGTGAGAGGTCTCTCCTTAAGAGACTGAAGGAAATATCTGGGCAACTGATGAAATACTGAATCCTACACACAAACTCATGTTCATTCGTACAGCTGGGAGGCCACCGGTGCAAGAGCTGGCTCCCTACCCACTCGACCTTAAATCATTCCTACCCCTCCTTCTTACCCCTCATTCATATATCTGAAGGGTCAACCAAGAATCACAAAACATGCAGCACAACAAAGAAAGGCCCAGATAAAAGAAGGAAAAAAAGAAATTTTATACACCATCTAATTAGTATCTTCAGAGATATTTGAGACGATATAACATCAATAAAACAAGAGCAAAAACAACCAGGGAATTAAAAAATCACTCTCAGAAAGTCAAAAACGATGGCGGAACTTAAGTGAGTTGGAAGTAAAAGGTTAGAGAATCTCTGGGGACATAGAATAAACAGACCTCCCTAAATGAAATATATGACAGAAAAGACCAGAAGTCCCGAGGATGAATCCAAAAGGACATACATCCAACTTGAACTAGGGTCCCTAAGAGTGAGATTACAGAAGATGGAAAAAGGAATTATGAACTGAATAATATAAGACAATTTCCCAGAGCTAAAGGGAATACCAAGGAGAGGTCTCTAACTAGGTGAAGGCATTATGGCAGCTACTAAACATGGGTACATTTCTGAGTGCAGGAAGAGAGAGGGAGATTTTCATGAGACTGAAGATAGTAACCCAAACTGAGCTAACGGTTTAACCATATGCTTGTGTAGCAGGATAGCTAATACATGTTTAGCGAAGGCAAGGAGCTTTGTTTAGGTGTATGATTGTGAAGGGAGTGACCAAAAACGAGGCTGGAAAATGCAAGTAAGAGCCAGATAATGGAAATTTTGGATTGACATCCTAAGCATTTCTTTGTGTCTAAAATAAAGACCACTGATACTTTTTTGCTTTTAGAAGTAGCAAGATCAAATCTGTGTTTTCAAAAATGTAACTTCTTTGGCAATACCTTGGATGCGGAGACATGACAAATGTATGTGGGCATCCCTGTTACAAGGTAACTGTCACAGTCTTAGCAAGAGATTGTTACAACTAAACTGAAAAATGAAAGGAGGAATTGGTTTTGCAAAACACTTCAGAAGTTATACATATCACTTGCTATAAATTATTACTTGCCCCATGTAACAATTTCTTGTTAAAATGGAGAGTCATGCGGTAAGAGTAATACAAACATCTTTGCCAGCCTGCTCCAAGGGCTTCATCAGAAGGAGGACTATCTAACATAGTCGGCTGGGAGACAACAAATGTAAAAATCAAAATCTGGCATTTTTTAAACTACCAATCCTTGAACAACTCAATTAATAGACTTTCTCCAACTATAACAACAATAAATTTAAGTGACTCACTCCATTGTTAAGTAGCACAATGAGAATATAATTACACGTTAAATCCGTTGCATGGGTTTCAATCCAATAAGGCAGGGTGATAAAGGTATGTTTAAAAAAACCAGATTTCTGGAATAACAGATAATATTAGTAGGCTGAGGAGTAGAAAAACCTTAATGAAAATTCAAATATATGTATTTCTTTTCAATATTTTAAGACTATTTTTTCTAAGATATCAGTGGAAAAATACACGATTAGTGAAGGGCAATTAATTACTACAAAACATGCAGTGGTAGACATATTACATGATGTGCATGAGTAATGGCCAAGACTCTTAAGGACTATATGTTTTTGATTTACATGCCGAGATACTCCAGAAATCATTAAGTCTGAGGCATTCACAAGACCACTACAGAAAGATCAATGGACTAAATACCAGAAGATGTGGGATCTAGCCTTGGCTCCACAACTAATGTGTCACACAACCAAAGACAAATTGCTTACCATTGGGTGAGTCTCCTTCTTTTCTTTGTGTTGTAAAATACAGATCTCTATCCTTTGTTACAACATTTTTTTTTTCCAATTCTATGACTTCACTCTGTCTATATAGACACAGATGGAAATGAATGGGTAACTATTTTTTAGTCAATGTTGCAACTTCCCTTCATGTATTCTTTATTTCTCAACTTACTGAAGAGGAGAAAGATTTTAGTTCTTAGTTAACTCAAATCCCATAAGAAAACAGAAGGGAAAAGAAATACGTGGCACTGTAGAAGTCGACATTTACTCAGTTTTACCTCAGAAAGTAAAATTCAGGTTAGCCTTAGTCAAGTCACTAAATTTCACACAAATAGGATCAAAAATAATGAAATTTTTCTACTTTTCCTGAATATTAAAGAAAGCCTTAAGGAAGTCCCTCCATCTGGCCTATACTTCAAAACTGAGAACACACTAAAACTGGCAACACTACTAGAATGACATTTAAAAAGCATAATGCAGGACTGGCCCAGGTGCAGTGGTTAAGTTCACACGCTCTGCTTCGGCAGCTCAGTGTTCGCAGGTTCAGATCTGTAGCGGACCTATGCACCGTTCATTAAGCCATGCTGTGGCGGCATCCCACATAAAAAGTAGAGAAAGATTGGCAGAGATGTTAGCTCAGGGCCAATCTTCCTCACACACACAAAAAAAGCATAATGCAAAGCATGCAGGGATTAAAGCTGGATTTGAGTCCCAATCCTGCTACTTATAACCACAAGCTGCATGACCACAGGCACATTAAAAAACCCTGTGCCATGGTTTCCTTATCTATCAACTGGGGATAATAATCTCTTCAAGGAATAAAAAATATCTACTACAGTTATTGCGAGATTCCAAACCATTAATGTAAAATGCCTAGAACAGTACTGAGCACATGGAAGAGCAGCTCGATAAATAGTTTATACTATTTTTATAAGCATCCAGTTTGCTCCTGTACCTGCTGACCCAAGTACCAGAGAGATAGAAGAAAATATACAGGTTTAAGAACTTATTCAAAAACAGGCACTGTGCTGAAGCTTTCACTTGTTATCTCACGTGATCTAAACTATCCATGCCCCTGACCCCTACTTGGCAAATGTCTGCACATTACTGAGTTTCAGTTTAAACATTATCTCATCTTCAAACCCTTTCATGACTTTCTAGAGCAAATACAGGTACTCTTTTTCCAGTCCTCCAATTATACACGGCATATATCACCATGATAACACTTATCATACTGCATTATTATATGTCTGTTGATTAAAAAGGCTACAAACTTCCTGAAACGAAGTATCATAATTTTTCATTTACATCCCCATGCCTAAAACCATCCCTGAAACATAGCAGGTGCTCAATATATATTCAAGGCAGAGGAGGAGAATCCAGGTGGTGGAGAACAAAGGAAAGAGGGAGGGAGGGAGGGATGCAGGACAAAGTAGCTGTGATTTTCTCTCTTTTAGATGAGGATTTTGAAAGACTCAAGGTGTAATGTGATGAATGGTGGAGTCAGGACTCAAACCCAGATCTTTGACACCAAAAGCCCTTGTTTACATGATGCCTAGTCTAACACTCTCCAGAATATTTCAATTGTACCTCAACATCATAATCACAATATCAAGGTTTAGAATCTTGAAGCTATAGGACTCTCGCAGGCCTCCCTACTCTACTCATGCTCATCTTTTATTCTTTTAACTGTTTTGTTTCACTTTTTTAAATTTTCTGTAAAACTTCTTAGCTGATACAATGAATTGTAAGAAATTAATCCTTTTATTGTAGGACATCTAATTTTATTGTTTCTCTTTGAAAATAAGAGGTACTTAATACATGATGGCTACAAAGGAAATTTTTTAAAATCCTATCAAATCTAAGCTTCAATGATATTCATGCTTCATCACATTGAAAGAATTCTATATTTCAATTAGATCTCACTTACAAAAAATACATCTTGGGGCTGGCCCCATGGCTGAGTGGTTAAAGTTCCACACACTCCACTTTGGCAGTTTGCAGGTTTGGATCCCGGGCATGGACCTACTCCACTCACCAGCTATGCTGCAGAGGCTTCCCACATACAAAATAGAGGAAGGCTGGCACAGATGTTAGCTCAGGGCTAGTCTTCCTCAAGCAAAAAGTAAAGAGGAAGATTGGCAAAGGATGTTAGCTCAGGGCAAATCTTCCCCACCAAAAAATGAAAATCTCAACATGGTGCTGGACAAACTGGACATCCACATGCAAAAAAACAAAAAAAGATTCTACACAGTTCCTACACCTTTCACAAAAATTAACTCAACCTGAATCACACACTTAAATTTAAAATACAAAACTATAAAACCCATAGAAGATATGATAGGAGAAAACCTAACAACCTTGGGTATGGCCATGACTTTTCAGACACAACATTAAAGGTATGATCCATGAAAAAAATAATTGAATAGCTGGACTTCATTAAAAGTAAAAACTTCTGTTCTGCAAAAGACAACATTCAGAAAAGGAGAAGATAAGGCATAGACTGAGAGAAAATATGTGCAAAAGATACATCTGATAAAGGACTGTTATTCAAAGTACATAAAGAACTCTTAAAACTCAACAATAAGAAAACAAACTCCTTCATTAAAAAATAGGCCAAAGACCTTAACAAACACCTCACCAAAGAAAACATACAGATGGTAAATATGCTTAAGAAAAGATGCTCCACATCATGTGTCATCAGGAAGATGTAAATTAAACCAACAATGAGATATGATTATACGTCTATTAGAATGGCCAAAATCTGGAACACTGACAACATCAAATGCTGGTGAGGCTATGTAGCAACAGAACTCTCAATCAGCGCTGGTGTGAATGCAGAATGGTGCAGCCACTCTGGAAGACAGTTTGGCAATTTTTTAACAAAACTAAACATACTCTTATCATACAATCCAGCAACTGTGCTCTTTGGTATTTACTCAAAGCAGGTGAAAACTTACATCCAAACAAAAACACACATACGAATGTCTATAGCAGCTTTATTCATAACTGCCAAAACCTGGAAGCAACCAAGATGTCCTTGAGTACATGAACTGATAAATACACTGTAGCACATCTAAACAATGGAATATTATTTATCACTGAAGAGAAATGAGCTACTAAGCCATGAAAAGACATGGAGGAACCTTAAATGCATATTACTAAGTGAAAAAAAGCCAATCTGAAAAGGCCACACATTTTATATTCTAATTATATGACTTAGTGGAAAAGGTAAAACTATGGAGAAAGTAAAAAGAATTGGGGTTGGGGTGGTGGTGAAGGAGTAGGGCACAGAGGGTCTTTAGGGCAGTGAAAATACTTCATTAAGATACTATAATAATGAGTACATATTATACATGTGACCAAACCTATAGACTATACAACACCAAGAGTGAGCCATAATATAAACTATAGACTTGGAGCGATTTTGATGTGTCAATGTAGGTTCATCAATTGTAACAAATGCACCCTCTGGCAGGGGATGTTGATAATGGGTGAGGCTATGCGAAGGTGGGAGCAGCGGGTACAGGCATACCTCAGAGATACTGCAGGCTTAGTTTCAGACCACCAGGATAAAGCAAATATCACAATAAAGTGAGTCCCACTAATTTTATGGTCTCCCAGTGCATATAAAAGTTATGTTTACACTATACTGTGGTCTATTATGTATGTAACAACATTATGTCTAAAAAAACAATGTACCTACCTTAACTAAAAAATACTTTATTGCTAAAAAATGCTGACCATCATCTGAGCGTTCAGCCAATACTAATCTTTTTTGCTGGTGGAGGGTCTTGCCTCGATGTTGACAGCTGCTGACTGATCAGGGTGGTAGTTGTTGAAGGTTGGGATCTGTGGCAATTTCTTAAAATAAGACAACAATGAAGTTGGCCACATCAAGTGACTCTTCCTTTAACAAATGATTTTTCTGTACCATGTGATGATGTTTGATAGCATTTTACCCAGAGTAGAACTTTTTTCAAAATTGGAGTCAATCGTCTCAAACTCTACTGCTGCTTTATCAACTAAGTTCATGTAACGTTCTAAATCTTTTGTTGGTATTTCAACAGTCTTCATTCACAGCATCTTCATCAGGAGTAGATTCTATCTCAAGAAACCACTTTCTTTGCTCATCCGACTTCTTATCTGTTAAAGTTTTACCACAAGATTGCAGCAATTCAGTCACATCTTCAGGTTCCATTCCTAATTTTAGTTCTCTTGCTATTTCCACCACATGTGCAGTTACTTCCACCACTGAAGGCTTGAACCCCTCAAAGTCATCCAGGAGGGTTGGAATCAACTTCTTCCAAACTTCTGTTAATGTTGATATTTTGACCTCTACCTGATTCACAAATGTTCTTAATGGCATCTAGAATGGTGAATCTTTTCCAGAAGGTTTTCAATTTACTTTGCCCAGATCCATCAGAGGAATCACCATCTATGGCAGCTATAGCCTTATGAAATGTATTTCTTAAATCATAAGATTTGAAAGTCGAAATTATTCCTTGATCTATGGGCTGCCCAACAAATGTGTTCGCAGGCATGAAAACAACATTAATCTCATTGTATATCTCCATCAGAGCTCTTGGGTGACCAAGTGCATTGTCAATGACCAGTAATATTTTGAAAGGAATCTTTTTTTCTGAGCAGTAGGTCTCAACAGTGGGCTTAAAATATTCAGTAAACCATGTCGTAAACAGATGTGCTGTCACCCAGGCTTTGTTCTTCCATTTATAGAGCACAAGCAGAGTAGATTTAGCATAATTCTTAAGGGCATGAGGATTTTCAGAATGGTAAGTGAGCGCTGGCTTCAACTTAAGTTACCAGCTGCATTAGCCCCTAACAAGAGAGTCAGCCTGTCCTTTGAAGTTTTGAAGCCAGGCACTGACTTCTCCTCTGCACCTATGAAAGTCCTAGATGGCATCTTCTTCCAGCTATTTCAACTATATTGAAAATCTGTTGTTTAGTGTAGCCACCTTCATTAATGATCTCAGCTAGATCTTCTGGAGAACTTGCCGCAGCTTCTACATCAGCACTTGCTGCTTCACCTTGCACTTTTATGTTATGGAGACAGCTTCTTTCCTTAAACCTCATGAACCAATCTCTGCTAGCTTCAGACTTTTCTCATGTAGCTTCCTCACCCTTCTCAGCCTTCATAGAATTGAAGAGAGTTAGGCCCTTGCCCTGGGTTAGGCTTTGGCTTAAGGGAGTGTTGTAGCTGGTTTGATCTTCTATCCAAACCACTAAAACTTCCTCCATATCAGCAATAGGCTGTTTTGCTTTCTTATCATTTGTGTGTTCACTGGAGTAGCACTTTTAATTTCCTTCAAGAACTTTTTCTTTGCATTCACAACTTGGCTAACTGGTGCAAGAGGCCTAGCTTTCAGCCTGTGTCTGCTTTTGACATGCCTTCCTCACTGAACTTAATAATTTCTAGCTCTTGATTTAAAGAGAGAGGTGTGCAACTCTTCCTTTCACTTAAACACTTAGAGGCCATTGTAGGGTTATCAATGGCCTAATCTCAATATTGTTGTGTCTCAGGGAATAGGGAGGCCAGAGAAGGGGGAGAGAGCTGGAGAATGGCCAGGTGGTGAAGCAGTCAGAACACATACATCATTCATAATAAGTTTGCTATCATATATGGGCATGGTTCACGGAGTGGAAAACAATTACAACAGTAACATCAAAGATCACTGATCACAGACCACCATACCATACTATAATAATAGTAGAAAAATTTGAAATATTGTGAGAATTACCAAAATGTGACATAGAGACATGAAGTGAGCAAATGCTGTTGAAAGAATGGCGCCGACAGATTTGCTCGACACAGGGTAGCCACAAACCTGCAATTGTAAAAAATGCAGTATCTGCAAAGTACAATAAAGGGATGTTCAATAAAATGAGGTATGCTGTATATGGGAAATCTCTGTACCTTCCTCTCAATTTTGCTGTGAATCTAAAACTGCTCTAAAAAAATAGTCTTTAAAAAGGGGCATAACTTAAAATGTCATGGAAATAAATAATAATGACTGATTTTTAAAAAATACATCTCTGATTTTACTTGGCAGTGGTAGACTATCAAGTCTATGTACATTATGAAAACTTTAAGGATGTATACTGTAAACCTAGGGCAGTGTTTCTCCACCTGTTTCTCATTATGCCCCTCATAAGGAGCCTTTTTTCCTATTTGCCTCCCCCCATGAAATTTCAATAACACAGATATACTGAATATTTGTTTATGTTCTGTGGCTCTTTGGAGGGCCACAAACCATGTCATATTTAGGAGGTTTTTGCTCCCCACCCTCAAATCCAAGTTTCACCCTCTTGTGATCTCCTCCTCTTTGAGAATGCATGCCTTAGAGCAACGACTAAAAGTAATATAGAAAAGTATAGTTAAAAAGTTAACAGATGAGCTAAAATGGAACTTTAAAAATAACATATCAGCAGATAAGAAGACAGAAATGGAAGAAAAGAGATAAAATAGAAAACTTAAAAAAAAGAGGATGGAAAGGACACACCACCAAAACAATAAGCAACGAGAGGCCTACAGCTGTGTTAATAACAGTAAAAGTGATTTCAAGTCAAACAGTATTACCAAAAATGAAGAACGAATTATTTCTTTTCATAATGAAATAATTATTTCATTTCATAATAGTAATAGGCCTTGGGAAACATAAATCATTAACTGACAGAATTATAAAGAGAACTAGACAAATACTAATCATATTTGGAGGTTTTTTATAGGCAACTCTCAGCAGTTGACAGAACTAGGAAAAAAGCCACTTAGGACAAAAGAAGATCTTAAAAACCATTATTAACCATTTTGCCCTAATTGACATTTATACATATATACACAAACTGCACCCATCAACTGCCAATATAACTTTTTGCAATTCCACGTGGCCCATTCACCAAAATAGACCATAAGCTGAGCCATTAAAAAAGTCTCAATATATTTCAGAACATCTTAAAAAGTATATTCTCTAGTTAAAACAGAATTAAAATAGAAACCAATTATCAATAAGATAAACAAGTACAAATATTTGTAATTAAAGAAGATACTTTTGATGAACCTGATAGATGAAAGAAGAAATTACAAGGAAATTCAAAATTTTAATGATAATGAAAAATACAACATATCAAAATTTGTGAGAGGTTGCTAAAATTATCCATAAAGGAAAATTTACAGATTTAAATGCTTATAAAAAAAAAAAAAAGGAGGTCTCAAATCAGTGTGAGAGTTTCATCTTAAGAAGCTAGAAAAAAAGAGCAAAGCAAATCCAAAGTTAGTAAATGGAAGAAAATAATATGAGTATAAATCAATAAAATAGGGGGAAAATACAGATAATGAAGAAACCCAAAAATCAGCGCTTTCAACAGAATTGACAAACCCCTAGGGTAGACTAATAAAAAGAGGACACAAATTACCAAAATCAGGAATCAAAGAGGGCCTATCATTACCAATCCTAGAGACATTAAAAGGATAATAAAGGAATACTATGAATAAATGATTGCCAATAAAACTGACAACTTAGCTGAAATGGACAATTCTTTGAAAATTAAGGCAACAATTGAAAGAGAAAATAAAGTAAAATTCAACAAAACCTCTTAGCAAACTAGGAAAGAAAAAAACATCCACAATCCAGTAAATGACATCTATGAAAAACCCAAAGCTAAATCAAACTTAATAATGAAATACTGAAAACTTTCCTGCACAGATTACGAATAGGGCAAGGATGCTCACTCTTGCTATCTCTATTAAACATTGTGCTGAAGGTTCTAGTCACTGCAATAAGGAAAAAACAAAAAGGCAGAAATATATTTGGTCTTTGTCCCACTTTCCGGCACAGAGCTCCTAAAGCCATTGGAATTTCCTAAAGGTGTCTTTTGTTATGTTAATGAGGTGACACAAGGAAAGCACCAGGGGAACCAACCAAGTGATTAGAGGGTTGGAACTTTCAGTCCCAACTCCCTGACCTCTGGGGATGGGAGAGGGGCTGAAGATTGAGTTCAATTTCCAATGGCCAATGGTTTAATCAATCATGCCTTCATAATGAAGCCTCTATAAAATTCCAAAAGGTCGGGTTCAGAGAGCTTCTAGGTTGATGAACAAGCAGAGGTGCTGGGAGAGTGGTGTGCCTGAAGAGGGCACAGAAGCCCTGGGCACCTTCCCACATGCCTTGCCCTATGCATCTCTTTCATCTGGCTGTTCCCGAGTTATATACCCTTATATAACAAACCAGTAATCTAGTAAGTAAAATGTTTCTCTGAGTTCTGTGAGCCCTTCTAGCAAATTAATCAAACCCAAGGAGGGGGTTATTGGAACCTCCAATCTATAGCCATTTGATCAGAAGCACAGGTGACAAGGTGGACCTGTGATTGGCATGTAACGTGGAGGGAGGGGAGCCTTAGGACTGAGCCCTTAACCTGTGGGATCTGATGCTAATTCCAGACAGATCGTGTCAGAATTGAGTTGAATTGTAGGACACCCAGCTGGTATAGGAGAATTACTTGGTAATATGGGAAAAAAATTCACAAATCTGAATTGGAGTCAATTTTATGGAGCAACTAGAACTCTCACACATTATTGGCAGGAGTATAAAATGGCATATCTACTTGGGAAAAGTTTCACAATTTCTAACAGAATTAAATATATGCCTGTCCTATAACCCAGTATTTCACTCCTAGGTATTTCCCCAAGAGAAATGAAAACACATGTTGATCCAAAGACACGTATGCAAATGTTTATAACAGGTTTATCCATAATAGCTAAAAACCAGAAACAGTGTAGATATCTTTCAATAACACAACAGATATTATGCTAACACAAATTATGCTATGTATGTATAATAGAAGACTACCGAGTAACAAAAACGAATGAATTACTGGTATACGCATCACAATACTCGTCAAGAACCATAAAGGGTCTTTGATTTTACCTCAAAGACAAGCTAGATAATTAGCCTGCTAGAATTTCACAGATGCTGGGAGAAGGCATGGTACTACAGAGTCAGAGACAAGTGACAGTTTATTACACAGAACAAGAGCGGTAACCAGTTATCGATATTTCTGCACTGGTTCTACAAGCCCCCGTTCCCACAGGGTGATGTGAAGAAGGTCAAATGAAACCTACACACGGAGGCTGCATTACAAGAGAGGAACCCTGGCCTGAGGGAACCTGAATTTTTTCTAATGGGCAGTAAGCATGCTTGCCCTTTACTCTGGTCTATGTTCCAAGGCAGTTTGCTACATAAACACCCTAAAAAAAGAAAGTCCTGAGGAAAGGAGAGTCAGTGCCTCAGTCACAAAGCGGGCAGCAATCTGAGACCACAGGAAAACTGCCTCCCAACAATACTGAGTGAAAGCAGCTTTATACAAAGAGGACAGACTGTGTGATTCGATTCATTGGAGCTTCTACAACAGACAAAACTAATCTATGGTAGGAAAAAAATTAAAATAGTTGTCGCCTGTGGGTGAACGGGTGTGTAGACGGACTGAAGAGGGACACAAAGGATCTTTCTGGAGTGATGATAACATTCAATGTCCTGAGATTACTTCAGGTTACAAAAGTGGAGACAGTTGTCAAAGTTATTGACTAGCGCACTTAAAATTTTTGCATTTCACTGTCTATCAATTCTATCTCACAAAAGATATTGAACTCTAGTTAATGATATGCATGCTGAAGGACCTAGGGGGCAGTGTATTGATGCCTGCAACTTCTTCGGAAATGCATCAAAAAGATAGATTAATGGATTGACAAAGAGGTAACAAATGCAGAGCTATGTGAAAAAGCAAGTATACAAAGGTTAATTATACAATGTACATGTTGGGTATAATGCTATTCACTGTTAAAATTCTTTCAACTTCTTTGCAGGTTTCAAGTTTTTCATTCAAGAATCTTGTAAAAATACATCTTTTATTTATTTACTGATTAAAGATTGGCACCTGAGCTAACATCTGTTGCCAATCTTTTTTTTTCTTCTTCTTCTCCTCAAAGCCCCCCAGCACATAGTTGCGTATTCTAGTTCTAGGTCCTTCAGGTTGTGCCATGTGGGACACTGCCTCAGTATGGTTTGATGAGCAGTGCCATGTCTGTGCCCAGGATCCAAACCAGCAAAACCCCTGGCTGCCGAAGGAAAGCACGCGAACCTAACCACTTGGCCATTGGGCCAGCCCCTGTAAAAATACATCTTTTGACACAGAGATACTTTATGAATGAGAGATATCTTGGCATACTTAAATTTAACTCTTGTGTGTGTGTGAGGAAGAATGGTCCTGAGCTAACATCTGTGCCAATCTTCCTCTATTTTATGTGGAATGCGCCACAGGGTGGCCTGACGAGTGGTCCTAGGTCCCTGCCCAGGATCCAAACCTGCAAACCCCAGGCTCCTGAAGCAGAGCATGCAAACTTAACCACTATGCCACCTGACTGGCCCTTAAATTTAAATTTTAAAAAAGAAATAAGTTGAAATTGAAGTTATTATAATATTTATAAAGTATTCAGTAAAACCAGCATGTTCATGACACTATATTGGACATTACCAAGAAATTTTAGAAAATCAAATATTTCCTATAATTTCTAATTTACAATCTATTTTATTCTACTTGTATAATTGGAAAACGGGAGAAGGTGGATGGGAGGACAGAGAGAGAGGTGAATGAGAAGTAATGAATAAGGAACATGAATGGAAATAAGAATAATTGAATATAAGAACTTTGGAATGAATTTACAGAATTATTTTCAGAGTGTACACTGGGTTGCTGGGCTGATGCCTGAATTTGAAGGGCAGCAGGAAGGTGATTTAGAGAACAACACATGGGAGCCTAGGTCAGGAAACTAAAGAGAACAATTGACATGGAGATGCTGTTCTCATTTTTAGCATATTTTCTGAGAGGAATTATACTTCATCCTCTCCTCCAAGACAGTCTCTGCCGTCTGCATGGAGCTGATTTGGCTTTGAAAATAGTTTGATATTCACCCTTTATTACAATGATCCTTGATGGCGAGAGGTATTAGGGAAGATGAATCAAGGAGAAGCGTGCCCAACTCCTCTTTAGAATTGAGGGAAAAATTAGGAACTTCTCAAGCTGCACAGACAACAACAAAAATTCTAAACTTATCTTTTTGGCTTTATCCAATGTAAATAAAACAAAACAAAACAACACCAAAAACTCAGCTTTCCACAGTTCCCCCTGCTCATCCCCATCTGAAGCCCCGTGGAAGAGCGATTTTTAAATTGTGCTATTTAAAGGAACTCCAAACTTCAGAAAAATCCTTCAGTGATTCTACAGTAATTGATTTGAGTTTCTCTCTTTTAGTATATTTTTAAAGTATCTTAAAATCCGTAACATACAATCTGGCCATATTATACTCTAAGTCAGGGAATCTTAACATGTTCCTTGGTACCACTAGGTTTACACATTTTTTAACTGTACAGATTTCAGAAGTTTCCACGGGTATCTTTCAGTGCATGTATTAAAACTTGTGCTTTTGATTTACAATAGCACAGCTCTGTATTGCTCGTTCATTAAAGCTTCTGGCTTGCTTATGGCCATTCACAAAAAAAAAAAATCAAACAAGCACAGTTACACTAGAGCACTAGAATAACTAGTATCTAGTTACACTAGATACACAAATGTGGCAAGATCCAGGCACACAATGTAACTGTCAGCTGTTTATTAACAAGTGAACACATACCACGCTTTGTTATAATACCTTGAGAGTTCTTTATGGCTGAGTAACAGTGTGTGCGAAGTGAAAATGACTACCTTTAATGCTAGAAAGAGTTTTCTATTTCTTGACCAAAAGCAGGACATTTAAAAAGAACTGCGTTGAGTCATCAGACTCAAGATAAACAAGTTCCATTATACTAACAACAACGAACTCTTCAATTGTTTCCATCATGTGGATAGTTCCCAAAACTTTTGTAGAAAAATCATCATTCAAAGGCCAGCAAATATTATAACATTATTTGATGCTGTGGTCCTTATTTTCAAAAATAAAATGTTTTCAAATATACATGTGTTTCAAATAATGAAATTTAGCAAAGTGTACGGTTGCTGTCAAGAGACGGTGTCATTTTCAAATATAGAACAAAAGTGTCTGCTAATTTATTTTTAGTGTAAACTGAACGACTCAGCAGTTTGGAACACAAAATTATATCACTTAACCTACTGAACTGAATATAAGAGAAAAGTTTACTGATTTAGCAATGTGGTGTTACAATGTTACTGGGCTTACAAAGATAATGTTAGGAATAAAATTCAAACAAAGTTTGAACATAAAGCATGAAATTTTAAAATGTGACTGCAATTTTTTCTGACAGAAGGGTACTGACATATTTCAGGTATTTTTTTTTTTGATGACAATATAGAATAACAATTTTTAAAAAGATATATTTAAATATACACATGTTTATTTTCAACTAAGAAAAAGCTTTAACTAGCTGAGGAATCTGGTCATTTGAAACCAATGGACATTTATAATTCAAGGATGCAAGCAGTTGTTAAAGATTGCCAGCGACTCAACACAGAAACAAAAATGTCCTACAATTCTGTCAAGCTTCCGAATCTGCTTTTTCTTTTACGGAAACTGCTACTAAGGAAAATAGCTCCCATCTTTTATGAAATAGTAATGTTTTTATTTTCTCTACATTTACTGAACACTAATTTTCAGCAAGTTACCAGGGGTGAGTGGCAGTTCTTAAGTCACACAGCCATAGAATTTGAAGCTGGAAGGGAACTTAGACGTCTCATTCTTGGAAGATGGGTAGATTGTAAAATCCATTAAAATAGCAAGAGCATAACATGCATAAGTGGAATGCCATTGTGGTAGCCATTACAGCTGTTACAAATAATCTGGTTGTCCTTTTCCTTCAGGGCAAACGGTAAGCTTGCATTTCACTACTGTCTTTTAAATTAGGCATGACCACGTGACTTGCTTTGGCCAGTGAAATGTGAGTAGAGGTGGCTTGGATACTTTTCATGTAGAAGCTTTCAGAGCTTCTACCATCTGCCATATTCCCCTTTCCTGCCTCCACAATTAGGGTAGCAAGTTTCACGATGGAGCCTCCATTAGTCTGAGTCCTGATGTGAGGACCATGAGCAGAAGGCATTGCAGAACACATTGTACACATAGTACCAGAGAGAGAAAACCTTCATTGTGTATGTCACTGAAAATTTGAGATTGTTATCAAAGCATAACCTAGACTGCCCTGGTTGGTTGAGAAAAAGGAATCTAGAAGTGAATTGTGGCTACACGCAAAACCTAAAATATCTGATATTATCTTATGGGTTGGTGAGTGGGAGGCAAGGAAAATCATGGTGGATGGCAATCCATATTATGTAGTGTCAAAGCATTTAGCAAAACTGTCACATAACAAAGTATCTTGGTCACTCTTAAAAATAGACAGCTAAGAGTCACCAGACATTTCCACATGGGGAAAAGGAGCCAAACCAACAGAAAAAAAAAAACCCAGAAAAAAAACAAAAACAGGAAAAAAAAAAAAAAGCCTGGAGAAAATAACATCATGTAGGGAGAAGAAATCTTAAAAAAACTGCAATTAACATCCTCAGACAGATAAAAGATTATATTGCATCCATGAAAGAAGTCAGTATTCTTCTGGAAACAAGAAAGGGCTCTTGGAAATTGAATATATTATTAGAGATACTAAAAACTCAACAGAAGTGTTAGAAAATTGGTTGACTACTCCAAAAAGAGCACAGAGGCAAAAATGATGAACAATAGGAGTGAAAGCTTAAAATAAAATATAGCATCCACCAGTAGGAGTTACAGAAAGAAAGAAATAAGAAGAGAAGACTTTGAGAATAGTTCCAAGAACAGAAGGACATGAGTTTTCAAATTGAAAAGATCAAGTCATGAAAAAAATTAATTTAAAAACCCTGCACATCAATGTGAAACCTCAGAACAACCCAGATTGGGGACGGGGGTGGGGAGGGGGAGGCAGCAGGGGGTGGGGTCTAAAATCTCCTATGGAGAAAGAAAAAGAAGGTAGGGTCTTATAAAAAGGAACCAGAATCAGAATGGCATCTGACTCCTCAACAGCAACAATGAACACTAGAAGATAACAGAAAGATATTCTCAAAACTGAGAGAAGAGTATTTCTATATGAATTCTATACCTAGCCAAACTATCAGACACAAAGAGTCTTGAAAACTTTACCTCCTTAGTAGTACACCTTCTTAAGAACAGTTTAAGAATGTGTTCTATCACAACATGGGAGAAAACCAAGAAAGATGAAGACATGACATCCAGAAATAGCAAAGAGGCAAAGGAAATTCCCAAATGTGAATAAAGGAAAGCCTGGGAACAACAGCTGTCCAGTAGGACTGTACAGAACAACAAAGTTTAGACCGGAGCGAGAGTGTGGTAAGCTTGAGTAGGCAATGCTCCAAGAAAAAAAAAGGAAATCGGCAGATGATCTGAGATGTCTGAAGCTACTGAGTAGCTTCCCAGCTCTGCTGGAGATTTTGGAGACATATTAATGGTAAATAGAAAATTAGGGGAAAAAAAAAGCAATTATTAACTCTAATAGCTGTTAAAAAAAAAAAAAGGAAAAGCAATCACAATATCCTGTGATTCCTCTGTGAACATTTATGTAGCTACAATAAAGTAAACACTAAATATTGATTTAATGAAAAATTGTGCTACATTTTTTTGAAGAACGGGGGAAACAGTGGTATAAAAGAGCTGAATCTTCATCTTCTGCTGGAGGAAGTCTATAGACAATATCTGGGGAGAAAAAGAAACAGCACTATGAAACATGGTAGTAAATACCAGAGGAAACAGCGAGACAGTTTTAATTTAGTTTCCTGTATAAAAAAAACAGAAGTGGGGGTGGGAAGGAAAGGGGCATAGGATTGCTTTTCCTTTTTTCCTGCTAACCCTTATAAAACTATTTGTTCTAACTATGATTTTTTAACTATCACTTTGATAAAATTAAATTTAAAAAACAAAATCAGAGAGATCTAAATTTACCACCTCCTCACCCATTTATTCCTCAGTCTTCGGGAAAGTGACCTCTGCCCCAAACTCTACAGAAAGGTCTCACTAAGGTCACCTGTGACCTCTTCGGTGTGAATCCAGGGGACCCTTCACTCTTATCATATTTGTCAGCTTTACAGCATTTGACATAAATCACTCCCTCACTGCCTTCGTGTCTGGGACCCTGAGGCCTAGTTTTCCTCCTTATGCCTCTGGTCGCTCCTCCTCAGTTACACCCATAAGCTGGTCTTTCTTGACTTTGAAGTTATCGTTGTTCTCTAATGTCCCATCTTGGCCTTCTCCTCACTACATCTGCTTTCCCCAGGATATTTTCTCTATTCCCTTAGTTTCAACTACTACTTATAACTCCCATTATAGTATCCCCAGCCTAGACTTCTCTCCTGAGCTCCAGCCTCACATATCTAACTGCTTAGTAAATATTTCCACATGACTTTCCCTCATTACGCCTAAAACTTAACTAACTCATATTCTCCACTACTACTACTAGTGAACACCTGTAATGCTTACACACCAGAAACTATTCTAAGCATTTTACACACATTAACTCATGTGCAAATGAAGCTAATGAAAAAATTAAGGCACAAAGAGACTAAGTAACACACCTATGGCTACAAAGCTAATAAATAAATGGCAAAGCCAGGATTTTAAGCCAGGCAGTCTTAGACACCTATATTACCTCCCTAGTCAATTCTTCTTAATGTATTCCTTACCTGATAAAAAGTCATCATCATCCACCCCATTGCTCGAGACAGAAAGCTCCATCTCCCCCAACCCCACATCAACCAGGCATCAAGTTCAACTAATACAGATCTTACTTCCATAACACCTGTGGGATCTGCTCCCTTCCTTCCATTTTCCTAATACAATTCTCCATCATTTCTCACTTAAACTGGAACTGTAGCTTCCTGCTGGTCGCTTTGCTTTCAATCCCTTCTCCACATTGTGAACATCCCGAAGCACAGATTAGCTCTTTCTCTCCCCATACCTGCACGTTACCCTGCTCACATACACAGGCTTCAAAGTTTCCAACATGTTCCTAGTGTTCAGCATGAAGTTTAACTTCTTAGTCCTTTATTTTTTAGCCTCTGCTTATATTCCTAGGCGTTAACTCTTCTACTCCTTCTCCATGCTTTAGCTATAGATCTCAAACACCAGGGTCTCTGCACATGCTACTAATTCTGCTTCGAATACCCCCCTACACTTTCTTCTTCTCTACCTTGGCCAGGTCCTAGGTAGACAAACTTCCTTTCTGTTTTTTTGTTTGTTTGGTTTTTGTTTTTTTTGGTGAGGAAGATTGTCCCTGAGCTAACATCTGTGCCAGTCTTCCTCTATTTTGTATGTGGGATGCCGCCACAGTGTGGTTTGATGAGTAGTGTGTAGGTCGCCCAGGATCCAAAACCATGAGACCTGGGTCGCCAAAGCAGAGCACACAAAACTTCACCACTACACCACCGGGCTGCCCCTTCTTCCTTTCTGTTTTATAATACCTGGTACACATCTATGACAGACTTTCCTACCTATTATTGTAATAACTTGTCTTTCCCTCTGAAGTGACCGCAAGCTCCAGGAGATCAAGATATCACTTCATTTCATCCATCCAACAGGAAAACAAGGCAGACAGGTTATATAACTTGCAGAAAGTCACACAGCTAGTGATCAGAGGAAATGCTATCTAAATCCAGATCTGGATGACTCCAAAGGTAATGAAGGTTTTTATGCAGAAGGAGTGAACATGATGAAAGCAATATTTTATGATAAGCTGCTACAACTTAAAACCAATAGAGTCCTTTTCGTAATCCTGGGCAGTGGTTTAGTGGTTTCTACAGCCAACTGCTCTGTCTTAAAATGAATGTGAATAAGGGCAGGGTTCTCCTAGCAGCTTCATCACATTTTCTCTTTCTCTTTGTATTAACTCTTCCATTCAAAACCACGGGTCATTTATAAAAGTTGCATCTGAGAGAACAAAGTGCCCAGAATTAACTATTATAACAAAAGACACTTACAAATACTTTATTTAAACCAACAATTTAGAGATGAAGAAACTACATACCAAATTAACTTTAGAAAAATAAATGCCCAAAGTCTTCAGGCAACAAAAGCAAACACCAACAAATGGGACTACATCAAACTAAAAAGTTTGCAAGACAAAAGAAACCATCAACAAAATGAAATGGCAGCCTTCTGAATGGAGGAAAATATTTGCAAATCATATATCTGATAAGGGGCTAACATCCAAAATAAATGAAGAACTCATAAAACTCAATAGCAAAAAACCAAACAATCTGATTAAAAGATGGGCAAAGGGTCTAAACAGACATTTTTCCAAAGAAGACATACAGATGGCCAACAGGTACATGAAAAGATGCTCAACATCACTAATCATCAGGGAAATGCAAATCAAAACCACAATGAGATATCACCTCAGACCTGTTAAAATGGCTATTACCGAAAAGACAATAAAAAGCAAGTGTTGGTGAGGATAGGGGGAAAAGGGATGTGGAGAAAAGGTACACTGCTGGTGGGAATGTACACTGGTGCAATTACTATAGAAAACAGTATGAAAGTTCCTCAAAAAATTAAACATAGAACTACCTACCATATGATCCAGCAATTCCACTTCTGGGTATTTATCCAAAGAAAACAAAAACACTAACTTGAGGAAAATATATGCATCCCTATGTTCATTGCCTCATTATTTACAATAGCCAAGATATAGAAACAATCTAAGTGCCCACTGACAGATGAATGAATAAAGGAAATGCGGGTACGTATATACAATGGAATATTATTCAACCATAGAAAAAGAATGAAATCTTGCCATTTGTGATAACATGGATGGACCTTGAGGGCATTATGCTAAGTGAAATAAGTCAGACAGAGAAAGACAAATACAGTATGATGTCAGTTATATATGGAATCTAAAAAAACAAAACAAAAAACAGAGAACACATTGATGGTTGCCAGAGGTGAGGGGGTGGGGGTGGTTAAAATGGGCGAAGGGGGTCAAAAGGTACAAATTTCCAGTTATAAAATAAATAAGTCCTGGGGGAAAAAGTGCCCAAAGTCGTAACTAGTCAGTGGCAAAACTGGGAGCAGATCACGTTTCCTGTCTTCAAAGTTAGTGTTCTTTTTCACTATGTACACAATGCTGTTGCCCAGAAGCCCAACTTTATAGTAGTTTACAGCTTAACACAGTTAAGTCTTTATTACTGATTAACTTGAATCAAAGTTTCCTCACAGTAAAGTTAGCTAAGTCCCAAATCTACTGTCACTGTAATATACTGTCAAAGTTAGAAGGAAAAACTGCCCAGTTTGGGAAAAAACACCACGATTTCCCTCACAATAAACTTATAATTTAAAAGCCATGGAAGAGGCAACACCAATCACCTCCTCGAAAGACACACACCCTCATATATATGCCCATCTATCCTCTAGAGGAGTGCTGACCAACAGAATTTTATGCAATGATAGAAATGTTGTATATTTGCACCATCCAAGATGGTAGCTACTAACTAGCTACATGTGGCTAAGGAGCACTTAAAATTCTGTTAGTGCAACTGGGGAACCAAACATTCTATTTAATTTTTACTAATTTAAACTTAAATAGCCACATGGGCTAGTGACTACCCTGTAGATAGTCACCGTCTTAGAGTTACGTCATAAAGATCTGAGGGATACTTTGCAAAGGAGGTTTGAAAATAGACTACATCTCTACACCGTTCCATTCTACTAATATAAAAGAATTAACATAGGTAATGACTATAGATACCATATTATTTTGAAATGTTTTTATTAACTCCAAGCCCATCTTCATCTTCAATCTATGTATCAGAGAGCAGGATATTACATGCCATGGGGAAAAACCTTTACGGCTGGTGCGAGATTGGGCAAAGAATGAGCAAACCTCCTCCTGTGAAAAAAATCAGAGGGTCTCTTCAAGTGCCCAGCCTGCTCCAATGATCACAGAAGGGTCACAAGGCCCCAGGGGATCTTTCCAGGCATGAAACAAGTTCCACAACTCTGCTCTAATTCTTTCCCTGGATGCATGTAAGGCAATGTCCCAGCTACACCACATTACAATTTTTACATTACTACAAATTGTTCCAAATAACCAGACAGAAAGGAAAAAGATGTCATTTTAAGCAAAGGCTTCATTAATTTATGACTATGCCATGTATTTTATCACTCCTCCCCTTTCTATGACATTTAAATACTTGTCTAAAAAAATTATCTATCAGCTAGGGATATGGATTTTTTTTAATATAAAGAAAAATTTGGAGGAGGGCCCATTTTATTCTCAGGGATATCATAATACTTCCTTAATTAGGTCATCATCTTTCAATAATACTGTTTTACTCTCTATGATATTTTCTTTTGCACACTTTCCTACACTTTTCTCATGTCTTTTCCATTTGTTCAGCATCCTTCATTGCCCTTGTAATTATTCTTTCTCTTACACATGTCCCTTTCCCTTAAAATCCTGATAAAATTTTTTTCTGACACTCATCAAACCTAAACAGTATTTTGTAAATGAACCAGCTGCTGTTGAAAAAAAGCACACACACAGGGATTATTGGTGTCTAAATGCACGCAGACCTCTCCCAGCTTTTTTACCCAGCTCTGTGAAGGCCCACAGGGTCGTAGATAAGAGAATATGTGGATGGCTCAACACAAGCAGTTACTACCATAAATAAGTCAAGCATAAATCTTGCTGACAGTGGGAAGTCTGGAGCAGGAAATAATACCAAAAGAAATGCCATCTTCAAGTATAAAAAAACTGTGATTTGTGTATGTTTCAAGGGCAAATGATTTGTATGTGTTCCAGAGGCACAGCTTGTAGACACAGTATATATCCACGTAAGTAGGGTGCTCAGCTTGCTTAAAAACAAACACAGTAACTCAGGGCCAGGGCTGCCACAGACAGGCTTCTACAATGTTTTAATAAGAATGGGCATCTGCTCGACTCAGAAGATCCTCTAGTTTCCTGTTAGCGTACAATGGTGGCAATAAGTGAAGTAATAGCAGTAAGTCAGAGGCTTCTAACAGGATGAGATAAAAAAACTGAAAATACAAACAAAATATAAAACATACAAACATGTCAACACATCTATATATGTTTTCACATCTACTGTTTTTAAACTATTTCTGGAATTTAAGGGAATTAGTAATATGAACTGGGGTTCAAGGAGATGGAATTCTTTGAAAATAAGAGGCGATGTGTCAATATATTTGAGTCAGCAGCACAAATCTGGTCAGGTTACTTAAGCTCTCTGTATATAATAATAATACCTAAATAGGGTTGTTACAAGAATCAGATGAGTTAATATATGTCGACTGCTTAGAACAGTAACTGGCATGTAGTAAATCCTATACTCAGACCACACCAACATTAAAAGGGGACTTTGCATGTAAATGTGATAACATTTTTAAAGTATTTAAATAATTGCTATTGCTTTTCCCCCCTCCATCACAAACAGTACCTGTTCATTTTAAGATAAGATAAGACAGATAAGGAAAACAGAGGGTGAAAATCTCCTGAAATCCCATCATATCACTATTACCATTTTTGTTTCACCATTATGTTACGTAACATTATCATCATAAACTTCCATTTTCTCATATGCATAGATAGATGGAGATAGAACCATTTTTTAAAGCACCAAGGTCCTACTATACCCAATGTTTTATACACCACTACTTTTCATTGGGCAAAGTAATTGTCTTTCCATTGCATTCAACACTTTAAGGTCATGTCTTCAGGAGCCAACTGCACCCCTCTCCCACCCTTTAACCAGGCAAATTCTTATTTGAAACTTCTGTATAAAAAACACAGACAAATTTGCTCTGGTTGAAGCAGCATTGAGTTGTCCCCAGCCTCCCCCTCTCCCAGTGGTCCTCAGAGTACCTCCAAGGAAATCAAGGACACTTCTGAATACAGTTTAACAATCTAAGTTTGAAAACATCATTTTGTAAAACTGGCTACACAGTATTACACTATATGGAGGTTCATAATTTAACTAATCACCTAATGATGAACATTTCGTTGTTTCCAATTCTTTATTATTATAAGAAGTACTACGATAAAAATCTTTGTGTACACCTGTCCTTATTTACAGGCTTTTGACATGTGTTGCCAAACTATACTCCAGAAACTTCTATACTTTTCCTTAATTTCTATATTTATACTTTTTTTGAATTTCTATTTTCCTGTCCCTTGCCCATTTCCAACAAGAATGCTTGTTTTTTTCTTACTAATTCACAAGACTTCTTTACAATGCAAGGACTTTAACCCTTTGTCTGTGCATGTAAATAATTTTCTTATTGTGCACCTTGCCTTTCAATTTCCTAACAAGTTTTTACAAGCAATTTGTCTAATTAATAATAAAAATAGCATGAAAAACATCCAATGTTATGCACAATATTAAAAAAATCTGGTTTACTCTATTCTTCAGGTACATATGTAATTTATACATAATTTACTCACTTTACTTAAATGTTTAAGACTCCAATGTTAAGTAAACTATACTTTATGAAATTAAAATATATTTGGAATAAAAGATTTCGCTCATTAAATAAACAGCCATCATTACTGTTATAAATAATAGGTCATTTATATATAAAATTGACTTTAAATGTAAACATCAGTGAATGATTAATGATACTGGATTCTAAGAGGAAATGAATGGGCAAGAAGAAATTAATTTTTTATATCCGAACTTGTAACATGATACAGCTGGCAAGTTTGGAGAGAAAAAAGCAGTTAAATATAAATGGCGAAGGTCAAAAAATTTAAATCACAAATAATAACTTGATTATTATTGTCTATATTTTAACAATAAATTAAACTATTATACTAAAAGTAAAATTAGATTAAATAAATCATCTAATCCTAACTTATTTGGGGGTATGTTCATTGCTAAGTATGTTCCCTGTTAAAGTTTAACATTGAAAAATCTGAGTAAAATGATAATAAAATATTAATGAATTTGACATCCCTCTTTTAGTTGAACTTCAATCATTTCTAGGTTTTGTTCCTTATGGAGTTTCATAACATGAAACGCTTCTTAAAATTATGGGCCATGAATTAGGCATGTTTAATTTTAATATTCTGTTATGGTATAATTTCATTTGTATTACATATTGTATCTAAAACTATTCTATATATGATTAAAACAAATTATATGTATAATAAAATACTTAAATTTTACAGTATAAAAAGGGTTAAAACAATCTTTCAACAATCAGGCTTTTCCAATAATGGAACCTTTCTCTCCTCAGTTTATTACTGTGAATAAATAAGACAGTTTTTTCAAAGGCATCTACAGAAGACAACCTTATCAAAAAGGCACAAGGGAATAAATTAAGGATGAAAGGCTAGTCGATGAGTACCACCAACACTAATGGGGATGCCAGCATCTTAAACCTGGAAGTAGCAGCCTTTGCTAATGCTCTCAGACTAAGTTTTACGGGATGTAAACCCAGCCACATGCAGATTATAAATTCTGATTCCAACATGAGTATGAACTTCTTACCACTAGCAAATTCTACCCTCATCATTATTTTCTACCATTGTCACCAAATGTCAAACCTTTCAACCTAAAAATACTTTATCATTTTAACAATCAAGTATATTTTGTAACTTTCAGGATATCTTCTAGAAATAGTGTTGGTGGGTGTTATATACTTTTGTTGATGCTGTATTATAATACACCATCCAACTGAGAAACTATGTATACAGATATCCTTCAATTTTGTCACTGTCAAAGGTTCATAAGTTTTTATTCTTCTCTTCCTTTACTCTATCTTATCAGTAATAGAGGCTTGTTAATTCTTCCTCCCAAATGTTTGCCATTTCCTTTATATTATTGCTTTTACTGCCTTTCCTCTTCTGAGAAAACTGATACCCACATAGACGACTATGGGAATGATCCACTTCAATCAAGGTAAAAACATAGAATATAAAGTGTAGGATGGCACATTGAGCAAAAATTTGTTAAAAGTTCAGAATATAAAATTCTAACCATAACAATGTAAAAAAGCCTATGGATAAACACTTCTAAGAAAATAAAGTTATTTTGAGTTACAAGAAAGGTAAAATGTTCATTAAAATCATTTTTAGGTATTTAATAATTTTTCAAGGCAGCTTTATCGTCCACAAACACTAATTTCATCATACCATAACGTGGTTCAGGGATCTTCCTGGACTATATTCAAGTTGATCATTTCAAACCATTCCCAACTGGTCTCTCCTTCCCTTTCCAGCTCTCCAAACCTCCCATAATTACTCTCTTTATTGTATCCCGACTACAGACTTACTAGAGCACTTCCCAGCACACCCAATCTCTGTCTCTGCCACCAAGCGTCTGCTGAACTCGCCTCTTCCCTTATCACGGTTACAAACTGAGAGAGACAAAAGCAGCCCCTCTCAGCCGGGGGCTGGCCTGTCACTATCAGTCAGACCTTGTATTGCTGGGAGTCGGCTTGGTCCTCAGAACAGCACTAGGGTGTTTAAACGTAACGTTTTATTTTGAATGTAAACAATTTCAAAGAACACCAACATCAGACAAGGTCCCTCTGTGACTTTATCTGAAGAGACAAAATCAAGAATATCGCCCAAACCAAAAAAAAATCGATGTCCCCCTTTCCTGGCTAAAATGTCTGCTTCCTACCAATTCCAGTTTTAGCACCACTATTTTCTTCCTGCCTTCTAGATAAGAATTATTAAGATACACAATCACAGAATTAATCCTGCTTTCTGACAGCATCAAATCCAAGACAAACATCTGCTTCCTTGACCCTCCCCCCAAATCACCCAACATAAACCCAAATCCTAGAAGTCCTTTCTAACGCCCTCTCACTGAGATGCTCCAAGGTTCCACATGATGTGTTGTATCCCTCATTGCCACAAGTTAATAACTCCAATTTTGTCTGATTCACGTGTGTTCCTGATGGCATGTGTGTGTGTGTGTGTGTATGTATAGATATATGTATAATACATACTATATAATGCTTTTTATTTTTATTTATTTTAATCTTGTTCAAAATGCTTATCTGAAAAGTCTCTATTATCTAAACCAAGCTATTTGTAGTTTCAGTATAATCTTTTACAGTTCCTATTACATTTCATGCATTTACTTATATGTTAAGTAATATTTTTCCCATTACAAGCGCATATACATTTGCTCTTTAATTCCATAAAAAAAAAAAAAAAGATAAGCTCCTTGTGGATCCAAATATCTTTATAACACTATAAAGGCGGCCCTAAATATGTCATTAATCCCTTTTATTTACTGGTACTTTCCAAAATTCTGTTCCTGGATCCTTTTTTTCCCACTCTACATTTTTTTCTTTTATAATGCTCTCTACCTCACTTTCACTACCACCTAAATCTGAGGACTTCAAAGTCTGTAACTGTAATCCAGACTTCTCTTCTAAGACCCCATAGATATCCAACTGGATGGTTCCAGGGCCTTCACGCTCACATTTCTACAACAAGTCCCCAAAACCTGCTGCTCCTTCTCCTCCTGTAATTTCCATCCTTGTGCCTCTCCCATCCCCCCAATCACGGAAGTCAGAAATCTAGTAGTAATTCACCTACCTTCCTCCTTTCTCGTCCTCCACAACTAACAGTTTGCCAAATCTTGAGTGTTTTTGATGTTTTTCTTAAGATCTCTCATCTTCCTCTCTATCTCCAGTGTTCCAACCTTGGTTAGAGTCCTCGCCACCTTTCTCCTACAGCCGCAGTCCTCTTAATCTCCCTCAAATCCATGCCGAATATAATACCGCAGCAGAAACCATCTACAGTGAAAATCTGTCCAAATTAGTTTCCTGCCCAAAATCCTTCAACGGCTCTCCAGTGTCAATAAGTTAAAAGCCAAATCTTCCACCTCGCCCACCTTTTCAACTGCCTCTCATGCTGATCCCTTGCCCTTCAGCCATACTCAACCATTTGAAGTGTCCTAAAAATGCCAGGCTTTGGGGAGAATGCTCACTCTGCTGAGAATCAACTTCCCCTGGATATCTGACTGACAAATACTCTCCTCCTACAAGGCTAACTTTAATAATCATCTCATATAAAATATTTTTAACACTCTGACAAGTCAAGCATATTCTCTTTTCGGATTCCAATGTACAAATTGTCCAGACAGCATCTACATCACCTGAATGCACTTCTGTATTTATAGTTTTTTCTCCTATTCTGAGCTGCAAGGTCCTTGAAGACAGAGTCCATGACAATTCATCTTTGCCTCCTAAGTATCTAACACAATGCCTGGCATAAAATAGAACTAAATAAATAAGTTAAATATTGATTTGCTAAGTCACAGTAAAAGAAAAATTTTACTTTGCCATGAATCTTCACTTAAGAGTAAGGTTAAACGTTAAAGAATGTTCTATCAAGTACTGGTGTAGTTCAATGACATCTAGAGATAAACAGTTTCTTTGCAAAATGCTACAAGGAATAGTAACATTTTATAAGATGATCAGTTTATCGCTTTTAGAATTGTTACTTGTTCCGACGCTAACAAGAAATAAACAGGACTTAAGATCTTACCTGTTAAATCCTGAAATTAATATATTAAAAATGGCTATTTAGGGGGCTGGCCCCACGGCCAAGTGGTTAAGTTCACGTGCTCTGCTTCAGAGGCCCAGGGTTTCGCTGGTTCGGATCCTGGGCACGGACTTAGCACCACTCATCAAGCCATGCTGAGGCAGCGTCCCACAGGCCACAACTAGAAGGACCCACAACTAAAATATACAACTATGTGGGGGGGGGGGGGCTTCGGGAAGAAGAAGGAAAAATAAAAGCAGCGTGCTCTGCTTCAGTAGTCCAGGTTCAGTTTCCAAGTATGGACCTACACCACTCGTCAGTGGCTGGCTGTGTCAGCGGCTCACATACAAAGAGGAAGATTGGTAGGAGCCAGCCCCATGGCCAAGTGGTTAAGTTTGTGTGCTCTGCTTCGCTGGCCCAGGGTTTCACCGGTTTGGATCCTGGGTGAGGACAAGGCACCACTCATCAGGCCACGTTGAGGTGGCATCCCACATACCACAATTAGAAGGACCCACAACTAAAAATATACAACTATGTACTAGGGGATTTGGGGAGAAAAAGCAGAAAAAAAAAAAAGGAAGATTGGCGAAAGTTGTTAGGCGCCAATCTTAAAAAAAAAAAAAGTGTAAGATTGGCAACAGATGTTAGCTCAGGGCAAATCTTCCTCAGCAAAAAAAACCCCATTATGAACAATGTCTTAATTAATTTCTAATTTTATTCTAATCCCAAAGCAATATAAATAGGGAAACTGTAGTATGACTATCTTTATTAGAAAGGTAAAAAATTCTGAAAATTAAAAAATTTACTACCAACCTTAAATTATTTCCTGTAAAATAAAAATGAAGAATCTCAGGACTGTTCAATAGAACTTTCTGTGATGATGGAAATGTTCTATATCTGTACTGTTCAATATGACAGCTACTAGTCACATGTCGCCACTGAGGACTTGAAATGTGGCTACTGCAAAAGAGAAACTAAAATTTTAATTTTAATTAAAGTTTTTTTTATTTTTATTTTTATTTTTTCGTTCAGCAATATTGGCTCTGAGCTAACATCTGTGCCAATCTTCCTCTATTTTGTGTGGGATGCCACAACAGCATGGCTTGATGAGCAGTACTAGGTCTGTGCCTGGGATCCGAACTCACAAACCCTGGGCTGCTGAAGCAGAGCACGCTAACCTAACCACTATGCCACTGGGCCAGCCCCCCAAGGTTAAATTTAACGAGCAATATGTTATAAATGGTTACCATATTGGACAGCATAGCCTTAAATATTTCCTTTATACAAATATAACCTAGAAGAATAGTTATGCAATACATACTCTAAAATATCTAGTTTTGGCATCTTAATAAACTGCTGATTTTCTTTAATAATAAGCCTATATTAATTTATAAAGTTATTTGCTGGCCCAGCCCCAGTGGCCTAGTGGTTAAGTTCGGTGCCCTCCACTTTGATGGCCTGAGTTCAGTTCCTGGGTACAGACCTACACCATTTGTCTGTTAGTGGCCATGCTATGGCAGTGGCTCAGAAAAAAAAAAAAAAAAAAAAGAGGAGGATTAGCAATGGATGTTAGCTCAGGGCAAATCTTCCCTGGCACAAAAAAAAAAAGTTCTTTGCTTTTCTACTCTCATCATTAAATCAAACCTCAGATTTGGATGGAAAGGTGCTTTGATTATAAAAGAGACATTTAACATACTACTTGAGGTCTTCTTACATCTAACATCTCCACTGAAACTATGCAACTACTGTAAACATACAATTAAATTAAATTTCCATTCTCTCACCAAAAATATAACAGGAAAGGCTCTTTTGTCACAGATGAGAATACCAGCTCTGGGACTTATTATTTCTATGACCTCACTCAAGTTTTTTTTTTTTTTTTCTTTTTCCCTCAGTTTTTTTTTTATTGAGTTATTGATAGGTTACAATCTTGTGAAATTTCGATTGTACATTAATGTTTGTCAGTCAACCTCACTCAAGTTTATTTAACCTTCTGAGCTTCAATCTTCTTTTAAAATGAAATAATTTCTAACCCAGATGAATATGAAGGTTAAATGAAATGAAATAATAAACTTGCATTATACAGTGTCTGACCCTTATTAGACAATTACTAAATGTAATTTACCTTGTCCACTTCCTCCACTCTCTCCCTTTTTCCTCCTGTGTGAATAAAAGGCTTTTGCTCTCCAAAATAACCAAACCGTGCTATTTTTCTCTCACTTCTGAGAAAAAGGACATTTTCCTCTCTTCTTCATTTTTTTTAAATTCAGAGATTTATTCTCTGAATACTTAGAAAAAACACAATATTAAACTCTATGGTCAGAAAAATATTCCATGTAACAAATGTAGTAACAAATGTTGGTGAGGTTGTGGAGACAATGGAACCCTCATACACTGCTGGTGGGAATGCAAACTAGTGCAGCCACTATGGAAAACAGTATGGAGATTGCTCAAAAAATTAAAAATAGAACTACCATATGATCCAGACATTCCACTACTGGGTATCTATCCAAAGAGCTTGAAGTCAGCAATTCCAAAAGTCCTATGCACCCCAATGTTCATTGCAGCATTATTTACAATAGCCAAGACATGGAAGCAACCTAAATGCCCATCAACAGATGAATGGATAAAGAAGTTGTGGTATATATGTGCAATGGAATACTACTCAGCTGCAAAACAGAACAAAATCATCCCATTTGCAATAACATGGATGGACCTTGAGGGAATTATGTTAAGTGAAATAAGCCAGTTAGAGAAGGATAATCTCTGTATGATTCCACTCATATGAGGAATTTAAAAATGTGGACAAAGAGAACAGATTAGTGGCTACCAGGGGAAAGGTGGGGTGGGGGGTGGGCACAAAGGGTGAAATGGTGCACCTACAATACGAATGACAAACATTAATGTACAACTGAAATCACACAAGATTGTAACCTATCATTAACTCAATAAAAAAATAATAATAAAAAAAATTAAAAGAACCAATCAAAATTTATCTTTTTAAAATGTATTTCTTTGGGGCTGACCCCATGGCTGAGGGGTTAAGTTCGCATGCTCCGTTTTCGAGGCCCAGGGTTTCACCAGTTCGAATCCTGTGCACGGACATGGCACTGCTCATCAAACCATGCTGAGGTGGCATCCCACATGCCACAATTAGAAGGACCCACGACTAAAATATACAACTATGTACTAGGGGTCTTTGGGGAGAAAAAGGAAAAATAAAATCTTAAAAAAAAAGTATGTCTTTTCTTCAATTTTTTCTATGCATATCAGTAACAAAACTAGGGTCATATTTTTAAAATTTTGCTTTATAGAACTTACTACAAAATGAACATTTTCTAAGTCATTAATTATTCTTCACATTACTTTTTTGATGTCTACTATGTTATTTATTCAGAGCTAAACAAAATGTTTGGCTCATAGTAGATAGTCAATAAATATTAGATGAATGAATGGTTCCAAGGTTGTCCACTGTATGGACATATCAAAGTTCAACCATCGGCTGATTTTTGCACATGTTCATTTCTGTTCACATCAATACTTGCAGTATTATCAAGAATGCGATAAATTTTGCCAAAAATCTTTAACAGATTCCGTAGCCAGATATTTCCCTCTACCGTGGTGAAATTCCCCCTTCTTAGATAAGCATATTAGTTGGACTGTCTCTGTTTGGCACAAGGCTCTATATTTTATTTACTTATAATAGGTACTTCATTTTTTTTATAATGTTTAGGTATCTTTCAACTGATTTTCTAAACCAACATTTAGATAATGTTCAAAATAGTTGTCTCTTTAATTGCATAATTACTACTTAGGCTTAAGAATTAAATACAATACCATCTTCACTATTTTATTTTACTATTTTCTAGATGTTAATATCTTCATCCCATTATTTTAAACTGATAATTAAAGAGATTAAGTTTTTATGTATACCAAAAATTAATTTCTCTTCTGAAGGAAATAGCCATTAGGTTCAGATATAATTTTTAAGGCTTTCCAACTATTCAACATTGAACGTTTTAACATAGCCATCGTGTCTAAATGAGATATGATATATTTAGTATTTGTGCTAGACAGAATTCCGTAACTCTCAATTACCCTGAAACTTGTGTAATTCCCTCCTTTGTAAAGATAATGGGATATCACCCTTGTGATTATGTTATTCAGATATAATCAGTTACTAACCAGTTATTTTGAGTTAATCAAAAAGGAGACTATAGTTTGTCTTCACCTCTTTATAATCACATGAGTTCTTTAAAAGAAGAAACTTTCTCTCGCTGGTGACAGAAGGGGACGTCAGAGAGATTTGAAGCAGGAGAAGGATTTGACCCACCATTGCTGACTTGAAGATGGAAGGGTCCATGAGGCAAGAATATGACTGTGGCCTCTAGGGACTGAGGGTAGTACCTGGCTGATTGCCAACCAGAAAATGGAAACTTCAGTCCTATCACCACAAGAAACTGATTTGTACTAACAATAGGAATGAGCTAGAAAGAGAACCCTGAGCTAGAGATAAGAACACAGTTGGCTGACACCTTGATTTCAGCCTTGACATATTCTGAGCAGAGAACCCAGCCACACTGTACCGGACTGCTGACCTGGAGACTGTGAGTCAATAAAAGAGTGTCATTTCAAGCCACTAAGTTTGTGGCAACAGAAAACTAACTCAATACTGAAGGAGAAGGAAAGAAAAGAGGGGGAAGAAAATCATAAAAAAATGTATACCTCATACACTGCAGGAGGTAGTGCACAAAATAGTGCTCAAGAACTAAGCTACAGTTCAAAAATAATAGTTCCAGGGTAATAATCTCTCTTACATAGCACCTACCTATCAATGCAATGTGGAAGGTTCAAAAAAAGCCTGGACATAATTTTAAGTCTTTGGGGTCTGTCGTCTACATTCTTATCTATGAGTGCCTCTCCTCACCCCTTCAGATTATGAAGTTCTCAGAGCTAACAGTAACTTACTACCTCTACCAAAACAGAAAAGTATCTGGGTGATCACTGGTTCTTATTCATTAGACTTAAATGAAAATTAGTTTCATTTGCATGTTACTATCCTACCCAGGACAGTGGTTCCCAAAAAGCCGTGTAGAAACTCAGATGACGTTTTAAACACTCCATTGCAGAAATGTAAAAAGTAAGAACAAAGTTTATGCTTGCAAGTTGTCTTCCTTAGTGTTTTCCCTTTATTCAGAGATGATATCCCTCTTATGAAATGACAGTAATTACAGATAAGTGTCCTTCTATGACAAAACAAGAAAAAGGCGGGGCTGGCCCCGTGGCCGAGTGGTTAAGTTCGCGCGCTCTGCTGCAGGCAGCCCAGTGTTTCGTTGGGTCAAATCCTGGGCGCGGACATGGCACTGCTCATCAGACCACGCTGAGGCAGCGTCCCACATGCCACAACTAGAAGGACCCACAATGAAGAATATACAACTATGTACCCAGGGCTTTGGGGAGAAAAAAGGAAACAAATAAAATCTTTGAAAAAAAAAGACAAGAAAAAGGCAATGCAGCATTGTGCTGGAGCTGGCTTGTAGCAGCTCAATAGAGCTGACAGCCAAATCTGGAGGAATTCAATGAGACAGTTGTTAAGGACAGCCATCATTAAAAATTAAATTACAAAAAAAAATTCAAATAAATTATATTTAAAAAATTGTAAAAAAATACTTATTATTTTCTAATTATTTTACTATATTTTACTATTATCTATGTTCCTGAGGTCATTTACATCTACTGAAGCTGTACAGTGGAATTACTATGTAACAGTGTGTCACTGTGTAATTCTTCCCAACTCCACATTTATTGACATTACTTTGATAGCTTGAAATCAGCCATGGTGGAGGTATTTACACCATGGAAATCGGCAAATGCTACAAATCAGGGCTTGCTTTATTGTTTTGTTGATTGTCTAGACACTTAGGAAAGTGATGGGGAAAATGTTAACAAGGCAGATTAAACATAACAGTGTATCATGTCTGTAGCTGTTAGTGTAAAGAACACAAAAATTGAGGAAATATTCTTACAGTATTAAAAACTTGTTATCCAATTCTGCCAAGAAGTTGTTCACAACGAAGTTCTGACATACATCTTTCTCTTTGCTGTTTTACTTTTGTTACTCAGTATAAAAAAATATCATTTAACATTCACGTAAGAACGAAACTTGTTCATCAGTTGCAAGCACAGTGTGGCTACAGATACATGGGTTCAGAAAAAAATAAACAAAAGCATTCTTTGAGAATCAATTGGCTACATGTAATTTATAATAAAGAGTACTGCATATGTATTGTTATTTGTAAATTGTGTTCTACATCCTCTATATCAGTAGAATTTATAACACATACAATTTATTTTTGGAAAGCCAATTATTAAACATTTACCAACTAATTATATTTTTTTAATGTTTACTGGTTCACCAATATTACCAAAATTACAACTACTGATACAGAAACAGAATTTATATTTTTAAATCATTTTTTTCTCTATTTGTAGAACAAAGAGTTTAGTCCTCAGGAGGAAGAATTTTAGGCAGTTGTAAGTGGTGAGACATTTTCAAGTTGAGAGCAGAGTAGAAGTGATGGGCTAGTAAGAGTGCTGGTGTGATCTGAGGATGGGTGCTGGTCAGTAAGAGGTTCATTACTGGACCACACAAGTATATAAACTGAGGAAAGAATTTGTACAAAGGTATTTGGCCTGCCACAGATCAGAAATTTTAAAAATTGGGGGAAAAAAATGCTTGGAATCACTACTCTAGGACACTAAAATTTGCCAGGAGAGTATGCCTGATATTGTCCCATTGAGTAACTGGCGTAAATACCTTCAAGCGAATTCTGCTGCTACTCAATGCAGCCAGGGCCTAGAGGCCAGAGGGATTCCCAGAAGCTGCTAGTAATAGATGGATGTGTATCACCTATCTTTGTTTTTCTTTTTTTTCCCACCTGACACAGAACCTACCCTGGCCAAATTTCAGCTTCCCTACACCACCACCACCACCACCACCACCACCATTTACCAATTTTGAGCTATCTTAACTCTGCTTTTAAGATGCCCAGATGCACAGCTGATGTTTTCTAAATACTTACCTGATTTAAGCTCATCTGTTAGGCTGTTTTTATATGATGAACTACCTTCTCCCAACTTTTCTGGATGTATTGAACATTATTTATGTTTCTGGTTTTGTAAAGTAAAAATATATCACTAAAAATGTTTAGAAGATGTGTAAAAGACCTTTAATTTCTTTTAACAGTGAACTCATAACAATAAATTATGAGCTAAAGTGCAAAGATATTAATATTTATTAATACACAGATTACAGGCCGTTGGCCAAGAATTTCTCAGTGTTTGCCCCCATGAAACCATGTCCCATGATACAATTACTACGAAAAAAAAAAAAAAAAGAGTGAGCGAAATGTTCAACAAGTATGGAAAAATACTACATTCTATATCTCCATCTTGGAGACTAATAGCATACTATATTATAAGAAGGCATTAAGAAGTCACGTGGTACATGAAGAAACAAGCTGATTTTTGCATAACCAAGAATTTTCCAAACTCATTGAATAAGGCCTTTTCTTTCTCTTTCAGGGAACACTTACTAATACACCATAGAACTACTTGTTTTCAAAACATGCTTTAGAGCATTAGGCATTATTCAGTGTCACCACTGAGCCTAAGGCCACTCAAATTAATTCCTTCCTATGATAATCCTGTCCATATCTAATACCACTATGCGCAAACACCTTTATGTAATGCCTAAGGGATATTCCAGATACATTTTGGCCATTTTGTGAATTTTCTCATCAGCTCTTATAACTCTATTTTCAGGCTAACTTGGCTGCTCAAACTTGTCCATGACCTAAAGACAAATTCTTTTAACTCTATACCTAACAGTACTTGACATGTTTAATGAAATATCCCTATAAAAAGAGCAATGCAGGAAGTCTCCCTGGTTTTTCTGGATCTCACTGCATTAGTTTCTATGACAGCATGATTTCCTTTTAAGTGCTTTGAAATTGCTTGGCCTTGGTTTTTGTAGGAAAGTCAACAAGAATTAGGAAAGAAATGCATTCATTTTGATTTACAGTCATTGCCTTTGGAATAGCAAGCAGATTTATAAATTAAATTGTGCAAGTATTAGAATTAGCTGGAATTACTGAAGCTATATGAATTACATGAAATTGGCTCTTTACTCTCCAGTGCAAATGAGGTAACCGAAAGCCAAGAATTAAAAGTTTGTAATAAAAAGATAAAGTGATAGGAACAGAAGAAGAGCAGATACAAGCTAGGCAGCAATGGGCAAATGACTGAAATTTCAAGCTAGTTTTCCTTTGTTAAAAGCAGCTTCTCCAGTAAAGAAAAATTGATTAATCAGAGAAACTGACAAGGATCACAGGAACCTGGTCAATTTCTCTTAGCAGCCAGCTCCATGTGTTAAAGACTTTGAAGCAGAAAGACACCGATTATCAATTTCCTACAGAAGCTCTTTACACAAGGAAGAGGGAGTGGGGGGTGGAAGTTGAGAAAGAGAAGGAAAAAAACACACAAAGTGGTGAGAGTAGCAAAACGAGGGAAAGATTTTAAAGTAGCACGGTTTTAGAAAAGATGGGAAATAATAGTGCAAAGGAAACAAAGGCTAAGGTGAATTTATAATGTGGAAGGATATGTCCTGCATCCTTTGTGATACTACATTTTTGCTAGCTAAAATAAGATGTTCCAGAACCTACTGCGGTGTTGAACCTCAATTCTGATTAGCATTATCTTAATAATGGGTCAAGCAATCAGGAGACAAGAGAAAATTTATAGCGTGAAATATGTAGCAGAAAATGATAGCAGAAGGCATACCTTTTAATACATGGTAGGAATAAAATTAGTAAGTGTAGATTAGGGATGGGCTCTTCCTAGTGGATGTGCTAAGAAAATGAGTAAGACGGCCAACAATTTAAGTACACACGATATAAAAAGGTTAATTCATTTTGAGTGCAGAGGGGGCACCTCAGTGTATAAAGAAGATGCATGGGTGACAACCAATAAATATGTGGATGAGCACATAATGAGTCAATCGCTGTTGAGAAAGGAACATTTAAAAAGGGTATAAAGGCTGTTTCCTTTCATATTAAGTGAAAACTGTTCCTTTAACATGGGTTTTTAATTTCTATAATGCAAGACAGAACATGAAGTATATTCGCCGCAAATTTAGGTCAGCATATGATCTTCTGGGCATAAAAAGGAATATATAAATTTGTGCATCTCTGAAACCAATTTGGGAATTTAAAGTTGAGAGGGCTCCTGGGAACTCCTTATGTCATATAAAATTTTCAAATTCAAAGGACTATTTCTAACTTTTAACACCTGCATCATTTTCCCTCCACAGAACACTCTTCCTCTTTGCTCTGTGGTGGAAAATCTTCCTTTCTCAAAGAAATAAAAATTCACCTCTCAACTGCAAATGGTACTTAATATGTTTTGCTTATATATACAGATTCATCAAAACTTGTGTAAACTTATACATTTTAATAACAATTATTTCATGGAACTTTATTAAATTTAAGCCAACTATATTACAGAATTTTAAATAATATATTTTAGAAGTGAAGTTCATCTCTAAATACAGTTAGCAGAATTAAATTCTATATCAGTTAGGAGAAAAAAATATTAACTTGCCTATAAAACTGAAAAACTAGTTGAAGATTTAACAATGACCTTCTAAATTTTTAAACAAAATGAATACACATACCAATCTTTTTCATATTTTCATGTGAAAATAAAAACATATTAACATAATTCTGTTGTTTTTTCCTGGATGACAAAATTTCCCAAAGGATTTAAATTTAAATAATAAATGTCTCAAAGGATTTAAATTTAAATAATAAATAAATAATACTTTGGCGTAGTAGTTAAGCCTGGAGCGCTGCACTTTGGCGGCTCGGAGTTTGTGGGTTCAGATCCTGGCAGACCTACACACCATTCATCAAGCCATGCTGTGGCAGCATCCCACATACAAAATAGAGGAAGACTGGCAACAGATGTTAGCTCAGACCAAATCTTCCTCAGCAAAAAAATTAAAAATAAATAAATAAATAAATGTCTCACATATTCAGACTTGTGAACTTATGAGTGGATTAAAGTAAAAAGTAATGTAGGATGTTAGGCTTATTCTTACTTCAACAGATGTACACTTTATCAACAAATATTATTTAGAATCTGTCACTCAAGTGCTTAGTATATGTTTCTCTACTTTCTTTTCTCAACTTCCAAATTAATTTATAAATCTCTATCTTACCTATTATAATTTAATTAGTTTTAAACTCCTCTAATTTATAATTGGCAATAATTTGACAAGGAGAATTCAAATTTATTTTTCCCCATCTGTAAAAAACTTTTCGGCAAACAGCATAAGAAAGTAAATGATTCAAAAACAGCATTTGTTTTTAAGTTATAAAGGGGAGAAAAAGAATAAAAGAAAATACACTAAAAGGTAGGCAATGGTCATCTCTGGGTGGTGGGATAATGGATGATTTTTATCATCTTTATACTTTTCTTTGTCTAAATTTCCTATAATGTACCACACTTATAATCAGAACAATACAATATATAACATTCTAAAAATAAAAATGTTAAAATGTTTCATATTTTGCTTTTAGTCCATATTGTTGCTTAAATATGAACTCATTGGTAATTTCTTATTCCAAATGTCCAGCCCCTCTAAAATCATTTTATCCTGTATTTCTGTCTAAACAAAGATTATAGATGCTAATTATGAAGCATTATATATTTGGTAAAGCACTTACCAAATTGTTAAATCAGAGGTTCACAAATGGGGGCAATCTTGCCCTCAAGGGGACATTTAGCAATGTCAGGAGACATTTTTGGTTGTCACAACTGGGCAGGTGTTCTGCCGGCATCTGGTGGGTGGAGGTCAGGGATGTTGCTACACATCCTATAAAGCAAAGCATAGCCCCTCACAACAAAGAATTATCTGACCCAAAAGGTCCATCCTGACCCAAAGTGCCAAGGTTGAGAAATTCTCCTGTGGATCATTAATATCTATTTCTCTTTACTAACAGTACTGCTATAGGTACCTCAAAGTATGATTTTTAGAATGCTCTAGAATTCAGACTTAGAGTAATCATCTAGAATTCAGACTTAGAGTAATCATCTCATTTATATTACTTTTATTTTTTCCCTTTCCCCCGAAACAAAACACCTTCCTTTTTTACGCTCTTCTTGTTCCAATTCTCCTGAGATTGATTGCCAGAGTTTAAACATTACTATGCGATTTTTTTAAAAACAAAAGACGCTGTATGATGTACTGAATATTGTTAGTCTGTGTTCCTATTTTTTACAGTGGAGATAAAGATACAAAATAGATGAGAGGAGCTGGGAGTGGTACACGAAGGCAGGTATTTTCATTTATTTTGTTCTGCTCATTGCTGTATCTCACAAAGTAGGTGTTCAACAATTATTTGATGAATAAACTGACAGAGCGAAGGCTTGACAGCTACCACATTCCCTTTGGAAAGTGATCTACCTGCAGAAGCTCACCACTGCACGATCCTAACATCAAAGCATATCAAATGTCTGCCTTTAATCCCAAAGCTTCTTCATCCCATTTGCCCACCTTTCAGGTTCTTGTTCTTCTAAGCATGGACTCTAGAGCTGCCAACCAAGACTAAGCTCTGATCATTAAGAGCTCAAGTATGTAGGACAGGAAGTTGGGTGGCATTTTGAGATTATTAAAAAAAGAAGAAAAAAACAACTATTGATTGGACATGAGGAATACAGAAGAGTCATGAGTTAGAAATGATATTAAATTTTCATATCTGAGTAACCCAATTCAGTAGAAAGCCTGAGATAGGGCAGGGTGAGAAGCATGTCCTCCAGAACAGAAATCAGTACGTACAAAAGGAATTGTTACTGATGGAAGTTCTACCCAAGGAAATAAAATAAAGGCAGAGAGAAGGTAAGAATCGCAGAAGTAAAAGAACAGCAAACGGCTGGCCCCATGGCCACTCCACTTCGGTGGTCCGGGGTTGGCCAGTTCAGATCCTGGGCGCCTGCCTACACACCACTCATCAAGTCATGCTGTGGCAGTGTCCCACGTAGAAGAACTAGAGTGACCTGCAACTAGGATATACAACTATGTACTGAGGCTTTGGGGAGGAAAAAAAAGAGGAAGCTTTTAGCTCAGGGCCAATCTTCCTCACCAAAAAAAGCATAAAAAAAAACCCAACAGTGAGTCTGTTAATAGTGAAATGTAAATAACTGCTCCCTCAAGACTGAATAAGCCAACTTAAGTCTCATCCCTGCTCCGGGACTTAACAGTAGTCACCAGGAGAATACCATGTGCTTAGAATGATAGGAGCTACCCCTTACGTGGGAGATAGAGTCACCATTCCCAAGGATACAGGGAGATGGAGGCAGATACATGAACAAAAGAATCAGGGTTTTCATCAGAAGGAAGAATGGAAGAAATGGATGCTGGGTATGCAACCAGCAGTGTCCACCACAAAACTTTACTTAGTTATTAACTAGGATGCAGATTTTTACATTTTTTCCCCATTAAGTTGCACATTGTGTGGTTAGTCTCATTTATCTGCTAAGCCTTGGCCCTGTTACCTCTTACACGAGATATCTTTCTCTGTACTATATCAGTTGTAGCATATCTACATTTTTTAAACATTTAAAAAACAAAAACAAAAAGAGGAAGAGAGTTGGGATACCCTTTCTTCCCCTTTCAGGCACTAGGCTAGACACTTAAATACATTAACCCGAAGACTCCCAACCCTATAAAGTTAGTATTGCTCCCTGATTTCTATAATATGAAATCCAAGGTGAAGTAAGGTAATGTGGTAAATTTCAAATGGCTAGTTAGCACTGGAGCTGAGTCTGTCTCACCGTATTTACGTTTAACATCATCTCATCCCCCTAATGACACTGCCACTTAAAACATTTAGTAAATATTCATGTCAATGTTCTCTGGACTTAAAAAGAGAATTAGACAGACACTCCTTCCCCTCCAAACTCTGCACACTTTAGACTTAGCAGTAAACGGTGGTAATAAATATAGCACAGAAGCCACCATCTTTTCTGCTAAAAAGAAAAAGCAGAAGCCCAAAAGTGTTCTGAGCCCACAAATGCAGAGTTTACCATATATAACTCAATGCATAAGGGACATGTAAGAGTGATATTAAAAGGGAACTAACTGAAGATAAGTTGAACACTACGTTTTCTTAAACAATAAGAGTTCCCACATGCTCTCTTGGACAATATGAACCCAGCTAGTTCCCTATAATTCCTATCTTTTTATCCAGTGAAAGATAGGGAAAAAATTCCTGATGGATTACACTTTTTCACTATTCAGGAAATGTTTTTGAGTAGGAATTATATGAAAAGCCTGCACCTACATATTGTAGGGAATACAAAATTTGGTAAAACAATCCCACTTAGAGTTTACAACTTAGTAGGAGAAACAAGAAAACAAAATATACCAGAAGACAATTTATGACAAGTGATGTATTATTTATAAAGTGTTTTGGAGCCTGTAAGAAGGAAGTAACCAATTCTAGCTAGAATGATGAGAAAAGCCTCAGAGAAGGAAGGACTTGAATTTGGGGCTGGATTCTGAAAGATGGCAAGGATTTCCAAAAGTGAAGATAGGAAGGAATTTAGGGGAAAGACACAGTACTGTCTGTGCAAAGGGGAAGAGACAAAGAAGTGTAGGGTATGTTTACAAAGTGACAAGTTCTACTTGGAAAAGCCAACAATTTAAGTAAGAAGAAGGAGAAGAAAGATGGGAAAAGTATATTTAATCCAATCCTGAAGAGCTTGGATGCCTGGCTAAAAAGTCTAAATTTTATTCAGAAAACAATCAATGAAGCTTTCGGGGAGTGAGTATTTTAAAGAAATTCAGAAATAACAACGTCCAGATGAAGACCAAAGAAGGATAAATCTGCCGGATCACAAGCTGGCCCAGTCTTGCTTCATCTTCCACCACTCCCCCGCCACCCCCTTTCCCTGCTCCTTCTACCCATCAAGCACCTCGCACCCTAGTGACACACTGGTCTTTTCAATAGGCTCTTTCACCTCTCTCTCTTCGCCTATTTGCATATGGAACGCCCTCCCAGAATGCCAAATTCCTAGGTATTTGCACGGCCCACCTCAAATGGTCTCTTCCTTTATAAAGTCTTTCTCGCTACTAAAAGCTTGGGCAATTCCTACCTTAATGCTCTTAACCTGGCACTTATCACTCTGTTAAGTGTTGCTCACACATGTAGCACACAACAAACACACACCCATACACACACACACACAACTGCAAGCTTCTTAAAGACAGGGACTGGATATTACTGATCTGTGTAATCGTAATATGTTGTAAAGCTAACGCTCAATAAAGTTGCCTTTCCCCTCCTGCCTCTGCACACCCCCCTTCCTCTGCTGGAATGTTCTTTTCCTTGTTCTTTGTCTACTCATTTTTTACCCCTCATCACAAATTTACTGCCCCAAAGCAGCCCTCCCAACCCTGAGACCAGGTCAGGGCCCTCACGGGGATATACTCCCAGCGCCATGTACCTTTTCTTCATTGCACTCATAGCGGTCATTTACTTTCACTTGTGGGATCTGATTATCTGTCTCCCCTACTGCTCTTTAAGCTCCATGAAGTCAGAATCCCTCTCTGCTTTTTGTTTACAACTGAATCTCCAGCACTTAGCATAAGATAAGCACATTAATATAAAATTAAAACTGCTAAAAGATGTGGCTGGAACCCAGAGATTTAAGAAGACTGCTCTGGAGTCATACTGCTGACTCAATAGTGTGAGATTAGGCAATTTGTCATTCTAAGAACATTTTCTTCATCTGTAAAAATGAGACCATAGTAGGAACCATCTTTCAGAGTTGTGAAAATTTAATGGACATAAAATGCTTAGCACAGTACTTGGCACATGCAAATACTCTATAAAAGTCACATGATACTATTATTATCATCCTGTGTTATTGTTATTGATGTCATGATTACTATCACTGCTACAATACAGACTGGCTGTAGCTGAAGGGTTCTCTTGTGCTGGCACAACAGAAGCCTTCATAGAGGAGAGTTCAAACAGTCGTGGGATGATCAGGAGACAGGATCAAAGGATGGCAAACTGGAGTAGCAGTAGTGGGAACTTAGCATTAGCAAGTAGCTAAAACAAAACAAATACAAACATTTATTGATCTGGAGAGGAGTTGGACCAATAGAAGAAATATAAGACTACATTCTAACTGTATTTTTAAAGTTATTCTATCCACAGTTTACTTACACAAGCCATTTTTATATTACCTTAAATGTACTTGCTATTATATTTTTGAATATAATATAGTAAATAATATTCAAAAATTTTAAAATATCTTTGGTTCATTCCATAAAACCTAAGTATTACATAATATTCATTTTTATCTTTTCAATATAAATTATGACTTCTAAAATCCTCTTTAAGCTAATTGTGAGATTCCATGGCCATTCTGCTTAAGTTTTTCAAACTAGGGTTAACAAGCCTAAGAGACTTAAACAAATGCATGTGGAGCTAAGTAAAGGGATTGCCCTTTAAGATGAAGAAATGCGGGGCCTGCCCCCATGGCTGAGTGGTTAAGTTCCTGTGCTCCACTTCGGCAGCCCAGGGTTTCGCTGGTTCAGATCCTGGACATGGACATAGCACCGCTCATCAGGCCACATTGAGGTGGCATCCCACAGGCCACAACTAGAAGGACCTGCAACTAAGATTTACAACTATGTACTGGGGGGATTGGGGGAGATAAAGCAGAAAAAAATAAAAAAAAAAAGGATTGGCAACAGTTGTTAGCTCAGGTGCCAATCTTTAAAAAAAAAAAAAAGATGAAGAAATGCTAGCAGAAATATCTATAGCACAACAGAAGAAACTTGGGCCCTTCAGAAATCTTACATTACGGTATAGGGTTTACCCCACTGAATCTGCATTTTTTTACTTATCCTGAAGAAAAAAAAAAAGAGATTGTGTGAACAATCTCTCTAAGGAAGTAAATAATTTAAACATTTCTAGATCTAGCAATATCAATTTATTTTCATTGTTAGCCTATTTTTTGAATCAGTTTGTGGTTTCAAAAGCCTTCCTCTAAGCAAATATATGCTAGATACAAACATTATCTTTAGATGACAAATGATGTAGAGTAAAACATTTCACATATACTTTCTTTCGAAATTTAGGTAAATAGTGCAAACATCAGTAAGTGTTTAGAAATGTTAAAATTACCTAACCATTCATTTCTTTTGTTCAGAACTCACTGTCCTCGCCACTGTTAGGAAAATCACTGGCAACAACCTTTAGAAAAGGTATGAAGAAATTAACCAAAGCTAAGTAAATGGAGAGAAGTGGAGAAGGACTAGATTTGACTTTGCTAATGCCTAAACAGACAGACAGACTTCTTTTTTCATAATGACAGCAATATCCAGCTGCACCAAAAATAAACTCTAAATTAATTTAGAATAAATTTTAAAGAACTCTATTATCTGCTATCAACCTCTTCTCAACTACAGTCTTCACCAAGGGGATGATACTTCTGCTAAAGACAGACCCTTTCTGCTGAGTGATTGCTTTTTCCTGGTATCTCTAGAGCTAGGGCCTCAGGCTTCCTTCCCGAAGGGGAGTGGGGGAGGGGGAAAGAAGGGGAGGAGGAGACTACAGAAAGGCCACTCAGGGCTGTAATAATTCCTGGTGGCAAATGAAATAATCATGTTAGGGCAGGGAATAATTTGGGGACAGCATAATGCTTTAATAATTTGAATAATTTCTTTTCTCTACTTACAGCTAAAAATTTAAAAATATAAATCAAAATAATAAGCTCTATTCTAAAATCTCATTCTGAAAACATTATCCCATGTCTTAGGAGATTTCCCAAAATCCACATGGATTTTGTAAATTTGGGTAATAAATATATGTTGAATACTGAATCTCATAGGAAATTCTGGATTACTTTTACCCATATTAATGATTTAATAGTGGCCAGATACTTTTAAAAGAAAAGACAGAAAGGATGGAAAAGTCAACACCTAACAAGACAATTTCCCAAACATTATTTGTTAAGATTTTCAAACATCAGAACATCTTTTAAAAAAGAAATACCCAACCCTAAACTAAAGATTATGTACTGAAACAAATGTCCATATTTACTTGGCCCTTCATATATTTCAACTATTTGAAAAATTCTTTCCCATTTATTATAAAGTTTATTTTAGGAGAAAGAAAATCCAGAATTAAATCTTTCATCAACCTTAAAGTTACAGTAACCCACATGAAAACAAGTGGCAATGTCCCAAATGGTGTTACTCCCACAAATGAGCCTTGGACTTTTGACTAACCAAGAAGATACTTAAAGCCATTTCAATTCATTTAAAAAACTACTTTTCTCCACACAAGCTAAAGAAAATTTTTGCAGGAAAAAAACCAGAGCTATAAAACAGAAAACACTTAACTTTTCATCTTTTAATATCAAATTTTGTTAGCAAAAAGAAAAGCAAGTAGTACACAAAAAAACCTAGTAGCAACTTTTTATAAGTAGGTTCTTGTTTGTTAACTTTTTAAACTTACAATGACACTAAGATACTACATGGATTATTTCAACAATAAATGTGAGTACTAGGTTCAAATACTTCGTCATAGATTGCTGGTGTTTTATGCATACCTTGCAATCCAAATGGTAAGTGGAGGACAGCAGATTTGAAAGATTTAGTATCCTAAACCTTTCTCAAAAGCAAAATTGTAGTGACAATTTAAACATTAAATAAAATAGCAATAAATATTTAAAAGTTAATTAATTAACTAAACAGAAGTTGAAATACTTAACTGTAAAGCACACGCAAAATAAATCACGTACTATAAATTCTAACGTAAATGAAAGCATGGACCAGCACATTAATTACAGACTTCATATCAGATCCTAGTTATTGAAAAGCTGATAACCCACTGCTATTAAGAAACTTAAGCAGCTTTTCTATATAACTCAATAAATTTTTCATATTTTCAAATCTAATTAGCCAAGTTATCTTGGATTAATGGCAAAATCATAGGATTAAATATTACTGCCCTTTAGGAACTACAAAACTATGAAAAAGAAACAATGCTTTTTTATGTAACAATAGTCTGGAACATTTTATTGAAATATAATATTTTAAATAAAAATGCATCCTAGATTTTAGAATGGTATCCTTCTTAGAAGTCTTTTAAAAGTACTTACTTGCATGGAAATATCATGTGGCAAAGAAATTATATTTTAAAAATCATTGAGAGGATACTTCTTTTAAAAGTACCATTGTTTCAAATATTTTACTTAGCATTTGGTGACAGTTATATTGTTTACTAAAATAGAATTTAAATGTTTGGAAAAATAGCTTAAGAACAAATTAAAATAAGCTTAAAGATTAAATATTTAATGGTTCATAACTAAATTATAATATCATGACTAAACCACCAAATTAGAACTAAACATCAACATTTATCCTCATGTTACCTAAGTTCATAATGAAATTAGTCTATTGATATAAACATTCTAAGAGCTGGATAGCATTTTCTCCCAAACTTCTAGCTACCCTGCTTATTACTATTGAGAGGTGAGACAGAAGAACAAGAAGAAATATACCCAATTAATTCCTTCTTACACTTACATGCAGTCCTATAACACATTTCTTTTTTTTCCCTACCAGCAACTTTTCCTTGCTAAAATCATCTCAACCACCACACCTACTTTCTTTACACTGTGAGTTCTGAGAAAAAAGCGACAGTTCAGAAACCTCAAATGATGCTAAAAGATAACAGATGGAAAAGTAAGTAGACTAAGAAACTAGAAGATGTAGATAAAAAGAACAGTATATTTTAAATCTATTTAGTAACCTTTTTTGGCTTCCATAAAAACAACAGCATGGATGTAAAATAAGGTACAGTTGTTCAAAACAAATATTTTAATGCATAAAACACATCAATTAAATAAGAGGCACATTTCAATAAATATTTCATATAAACATAAAACTTTGATATTCATTTTGAGATTCACTTCAACCCTATCTGTAACTAACTAAAAGGGAAGTCACATGACTTACACAATGAAAGAGAAAGAACAGTTTTCTTTCCTTTCCTTTCTACAGGAAGAAACAAAAGCTGGTATTAGCTATCCAAGGCCAATGGGTGGGGCCTGCAAGCCAAAAAGCTGTAATGGATTGAGGTTAATCTTAATGGGGGCCCACTTTAACCTTCTGAAAGCATCAAAAATGTGAAAACTGCAACCAGTACTTACATAAAATAACAAGCATTTAATGTAAGTTAGGTTTTACAACTAGAAAATTCTACAGGGGCATAATTCAGTTTATAAACAATGTTGCTGCTTTTGTTGGGGTAAAATCATCTAACTGATTCCCTACACAGATACACACACCATCCCCCACTGGCACACAGATACTTCACAAGCTTCTTGAATAAATAGGAGTATCCAATGTCCAGGGTGATGGGTGGTCCTGAGGTCCTGAACCAGAGCTGTATACTTTTAAGGGATGCTGAGATAAGAACAAAGTGTTTTGTGTTTGTTTAAACCTCGGTCTACATTTAAAGTCTTTACACCATTATTGATACAGTTCATAAACTTGTGCTATAATTGATTCAGGCAAGTTTTAAGTGTCAGTGTAAATGCTAGAAATTAAGCACATCAAAACAAAATACTTTGGGGCTTTTTACAGATCTGACTCAAATTAGCTAACTCAATTTACTTAAAAGTAATCACTACATTTCAAAGGTGTAAAATCTCAACCTGAGATAGAATATCATATCACCACACTTTCACTACCAACAGGGATGCTTTCATAATATCTTATGAAATAACGTGTTGAAATAAAATTATATGCATCAAATAAGGTGCAATGCAATAAAAAAACTTCTAAAAAATAGCGAAATTAACCCACGTGGAGTCACAATCAAGCATCAACTATTATGCCCATTTTCATACTCCAGGCTTTATTATAAGTCTAATATAAAGAGATTTTTTGCAGCGCAGAAAAGCAGGATTTACAAGTGGCCCAAGGAAAAGATAAGCGATGAATAGTTCTGACCCCGGCTTCTCTAGCTTGATCAAGTGGGTCTGCAACCTGAGCCAAAGGGCGCAAATTCCTCACCATTCAAAATTCTTCAATGGCATGGGGGAGGAAACAGTGAAAGGGGCGAACACGCAAATCCAACTGTCCTGAGATTCAACTAAAAATTTTAATTAGAGAGCTTAAAAAATGAGGTCAGTACTGTGATTAAATTTCTGACTCATAGTTTAACCAATCCTAAAAAGAGAACCGGTTTTTCTCCTGTTAAAATTGAAAAATACTCATTCATTTATCTCTTTAAATGTGTGGCTTACACTGAACTGTGTTAGGTATGTGTGTCTCTAATATCATTTAATCTATTTAAAGGAGTTGCTGAAAAGTGGAATTAGTTTCCAAGCACCAGTGTTTCCATATTGTAAGCAAAATTACGTGTTATTATAATCATACCTTGGAAAAAAGTTGATAATATTTATTCCAAGCTTCACAATACATCAATGATCTAGTAAGTATTTAAAGTGACAGATATAAGCTGTGTTGTCAGACTTCTGTTACAGACTGAACTAAAGACAAAGCGATTCATTTGAATTGAAAAATGTTAAGATAAAAGAATTTAGGCATTATAATATCTGGGAACATTCCAGCTGCTATCAGTAATGGCCTAGGGAATTGCTTACAAAGCTTAAGGAAAGAAATAGTCATGAACAACAAATCATGGCCAAAGCAAAATTAATTTGAAATTTACATAGAGTCTTATACAGCACAGAGTGAACAAAAATCTTAAGAGTTATCAGCAAGTTAGATTTACAAGATTTTGAAATAGAGGCCAACTTCAAGATTAACAAAAGTAATAAATTTAAGTGGGTTTTGATTTTAAAAAGTGGACTGTTATAACAAAAAGTTAAAGCAGCTGGTACAAATTAAGTGTATTTTTAATAGCAAAATAAAATAATATGATTCTAAATATTGGTAAAGATAGTTTCTACGCATGAAATCTGAAAACTATGTATTTTAAGACTGATGAGAAATCATTATACGTAGCTCAAAATTTTAAAACAAATTTATTTTTTCATCATAGTTATCCCCAAATTAAATGGGTAGAGTCTATATAATTAGATTTTGTAAAAAGAAAGTGAATAGTACATGGGAAAAAATGATCCTTTGCTTTTATACCTTGTATGAAAAGAATGAGAATTAATTGAAAAAATATTATTAAAAAGTTTGCTAAAAGAAACAAAATAGAAAGAATTTATAGCAAGCTGGAGAGCAGACTCTTAAATCTATCATCAACATTGCTTTACACTTAGTATGTGATCAATTAAAAGAAACACTTGGATAAATTATGGAACCAGAAATTTTTCTAGAGTAAACCATTTCTTTAAAAGTTAATACTTTTATATGACAATAAGCCATCTTGTCGATTTACACCTCTAAGAATGTTTACACAAAAACTCAGTTGAGAAAGACATTAAATTTCTGACAAGAAATATGAATAACAATAACCCTAATTATGGCCTTTAGGTAAGCAGTCAGTTTATATTGTATGAAAAAGAGCTATAAGGATAAATGAAATTAAGGCTGAAGATTAGTGAAATGCACACTAGTTAATCTCACTTTTATAAGCATAGAAACTACTGGTGATGAGGTAATCTTCAAGCAGAAACAGCTAAAGACAAACAAACAAAAAACATGAAAATAAGTGTGGATTCTATTTGATAAAGGATACTGGATTGTAGCTGACGTCTAACCAGACAAAGTTAGAAGGAACCAGGTCAATAAACCAGTTAATATGACATATCAACAATCATATAGGACAAGTGAGCCTCCTTTCGTCAAGGGTGACTACAAATGGACACACAGGAACTTTTTGAGGTGAGGAAATATTCTGTATCATGACTGTAGTGGTGGTTACATAGGTTGTCAAAACTCATCTAATTGCATACTTAAATATGGGGAATTTTATTCTATATAAATTATACCCCAATAAAACTGACAAGGCAAAAAACAAATGGCATGAGCTCACTACCTTTTAAAAATTCTGACAACGTATATAGTGAAAGCATCAATAAAAATATAGTGCTTGAAATACAGGTTATAACTAAAATCTGGGATTGCCACAATTTTTAAATTTTTTCATGTATACTACCTCAACTTACCCTTACCCTAACCCTCAAAAATAGGGAGAAAAGATATTATTGACCACATTTTACCCATAGAACAGCAAGGCTCCGAGTAAGCGACTAGCCAAAAGTAAGAAACCCATCAACTGGCAGAGCCAAACCTAAACCTCCATTTCTGATGTTTTCTCCTTCACTCTATCACACTTCTTCTCCTTTGCAATTATAACCACATACAACAAACATCCTTGAGTGCTTATTATCTCCCAAGTTCTGTGTTAAATGCTTTACATGTGCAATAACATTTAATCCTCATAATAATCCTATACAAATGTGTACTTTTTGTCCCCCCCTCTATAAGAACACTGAGACACTGATGAGGTAACATACTTCCCCTACAGACATATAATAAACTGGAATTTGAATACTCATAAGAATTAAATAATTGTTAATAGAGCAAAAGGTATTAACTTGTCACAGCAGGTCTATTTAAGACAATATTTTTTTCCTTAGCTTATACTGAAGAATACACAAACGGGATATGCACACCTGAATACACATGTAACACCTCATGACACAACTAACTATTAAAACAAAAATATCTATATAACAAAATTATTTCCAAGTCTCAGTTTATATCCTGGAATTTTAAACAATATTAAATAATATTCTATACCATAACATTATGGTAGTTCACCTGTAGTTCACCATAATGGAAATTAAGCTATTAATATTACACAACACATTTTGCCCAATTTTAAAGAGAGCACATAAAACAAGATATCAATTTAATTTTCCACCATAAATACATGCCACTGAAAGTCACTTATCCATGATTTTATTGTGGTAAAGATTAGTTTACATTTTAGTTTATTTATTCAACACATATTTGCTAGGCAATTTATAGAACAGTATCTCTACTCTTCACAATGACCAGAAAAGTTAGGTATTATCACTCCAGTTTGCAGCTGATTATAAAAAGAAATACAAGATTAAATCTCTCAATTATCTGTAAATCTTATTTTAGACAGTATTTCCAAATTGTCAAATATTTAGATATGGGGGGGAGATCAGATAATCTTCCAATTTGTTGCTAGATAAAAGACAAAATTAATCCTGATGTATCAAAATGCAACATAACAAACACTTTCATGACTCATTTCACAGAGTACTCATTAAAAGATCATTTCTAAATGTACCCCAGTGATCTGCAAAGTATTTTCCTGAATATATTACTGTTATCAACTTTTCTGATATTAAAAGATGTTATAATCAAATTATTTTAGAGAGGAATACAAATCATTGAAGTGTCTTCTGGACTGTATATGTTAACGTCATAAGCCACAGTAACCATATATTGAACAAGCTGATCTTCCTGTTACTTATAAAATTCAGTGAGAAATATCTCAAGGTACAAGAATTGACAATAATAAAGTAACTTATTTCATATTTAGTTCCAAATCAAGTGCATAGAATATCACATTTAAAGTAATACATTTCCAGTTTAATTAATCAGAAATATCCTCACTTTATTTGTTTAGGTTATTCTTGGTTTAGAAATAAAAATACAGTACACCATATTCTTAACTAGCAACTTTTAAGTTAACCACAGTACCAAAAGAACTGCTCAGTTAAGATATGCAAAACTATCTGCAATATTTACATAATTTCTGAACAGAAAGAATTCAAACAAATTCAAATAGTAAGGGTTCCTTGCTGCTCAAAAGCAACAAAATTTACAACTGAAGACACTTTTTAATCTACCATGTTTAGTGCAGGTAACAAAAGAAGTTGCTGAATTCTTATGAAACCCAAGAACTCCAAGATGAGTTAAAGACATTATGCTGAATACTTTCAAGTGGTTTGTCACTTACATGCTTGTTTTAAAAACAGTTCTTTGATTTATTGCCTTGTTTGTTGTGAGTGGTTTTTAAAAAAGAAGAATCAAAAATAAAGAAGAAAATATTTGAATTATACCAACAATCTTTAAAAGAAGGAGGAAAGACTATGTCCTAAATATGTACCCAATTCACATTTCATATTTAAATTGAACGAGAAGCTCTCTTTAGAAGTACACAAAAAAAGAGTCTTGAAACTGGACCAGCATTTGAAAATCAGAAGAAAAGTATCCAATATCTTTTAAGACAATTAAAGTCTGATTTTTGATTTTTAAATGCCTTTAAGTGGGACTTTATGATTAACCAGCTTTAAAGCATTTCATTTAGTACTCTTCTGAATTGGTCCACTGGGCAAATCATCTTGAAAATTTGGTAGCTTTGGAAAGATTTTTAAAATATTAAAATGCATAACTCACTAACGTTATATGATCACATTTTTAAATTTCCAAGATTTCTCTGTCTAATTTTTTTTGAAAATGACATTTTCAATAGACCCAATAATAATAATAATCACATCAATTCTGCATGTGAAAAATGTTTTCATGCTAAACTATGAGAAAAGTAAACGTGCCTAATAAATTGGTGATGAAATATTATGAAAAGCCCTTAAACATGAACACATTGGAGTAAATTTATATCCATAAATTGTGTAATTAATTTTGAAAAAACTGAGACATGAACTCCATGCTACAGCAATTGAACTGTATATAATACTTAAAATTTTCATATATTTAAATATTAGTCATCTCCAAATGTTTTCATATCCTTTACATTATTAATAAAATTGCTTTGAACTTATTTCAGTTACAATATTTATTCTTATTTCTTTTATTTCCATTACTTTTTGAGATGTTTTCCAAACAAACTAATAAAAGGAACATAAAGTATATAAAATATTTTAATATGGACACTTGTATTCTCCATAAAGATGAAACTATAAATCAGAAATAAAGAGCATAAGAAAAACATATCAATACTTGAAAGGTAAATGAAGACTTCAAAACCAAATTATTAATAAATATTTGAGCTCACTTAGTAATGGTTGCAAAATTGCAGTAATTTTGAAAGTACTCTTTCCCTTTAGAAAAAAAATTCTTACATAAATTGTGAAGTAAATGAAATATATTTATGCTTAAAATCCTTTGTACCATATTTGATGGCAAAGAATTCCAAATATGTAACCCAAGTGAAGAAAATACTATTATGCAAATGAGCTGAATAAAGGGCAATAAGGAGAATGGATTCTATCCCCCGGCTGAACAAAATAAAGTTCAAATTGATCACTTTATCTTATTAGGTGAGATAATGACTTTGGAAACAAATGTCAAAAACTTATATGATAAACATCAACAGGTAGTTATTGGGTAACATTGCCTTTCTCCAAAAAAGATCTAATATTTAATTACCATGTGATTCATCTAAAGTACCACCAAATATTTAAGTCCTGTTAAAAGCTTACAATATTTCAAAAAGTTGCCAGAGATCTTTCCAGGCAATTTAAACATGTTATCCCACAAACTAACTGTGGATGAAAATTTTTTTAAGTTATTAATAACAATAAACTAGGGTAGGAGTATTAATTATCAGTACTTACAGAATAATTGTATTCTAATTGACGAGATCATCTTAGTAAGAACTCAGACTGACATATCTGTATTAACCATGTGTATGCCTTCTTCCATTGAGAAACAAATCTCTGTGTTTTATATTGGATTCCTAAGAAATTACTACAAATTTATCCTATATACAAACTAAATCATCATCAAAATTTTCAAATTTTAAATATTAAATATCTAAGGAACACCTTATCAAGAATATCAAGAACAGTGAGCTGACAACATTCACAGTATAATATTTAAACATTTTTGTTAAGTTTTTAAAAATAAAATATTATTGAACGCTATCAATGTTTCGGTATTAACGTGTCAGAATACATATAGTCATTAACAATCCATAAAAATATGGTTATTTAAATCACAAGTGAACATTAGGAAGTCAAAGGAAGCCTGTCATTTTAAACCACCAATGGTCCCACACCATCCTCAAAGAGCAGAATCTCACTGCATTTATCAACGAGTCTAAAGAGAGGGAAAGCACACCACCTAAGGCAGGCGTTTATTTTGGAGGAGTTAGTGACATTACAGAAACTAGAACAAAGTCTGAATGTATTACTGCCAACAGATCTTAAATAGAACCATGTAACTATGTACAGCTCTATTTTAAAAACACACACACACATCTTCTCTTCATTTCATTGCAACTGAATTTTTTTTGATGCTCATTTCTTTGCAGTCAATATTTTTAAAACAGAAAAAAATATCCTGGGTACCTTGGCATGAATTTTTAAATATTATTTTAAAGAAACCAAAATTATTTAGTTTTTTATTTCCCCAAATATATACTATTGAAAACGTGTTTCAGAATAATTTCAAAAAAATCAATGGCACATGTACTTCTGAACACTCAAAAAAAAACCCCACTATTTCATATATTTAAAATAACAACTAGATATTAGTCCAGTTGAACATTTAAAATTCCTAGTTATCTACAATGCCTATTCTTTAATAACAAAATAGCATATAGACACAATGGGGAAAAAATCTAATTTACAATTACACACAAAACCTAGTATGCTTTCAAAATGCTCATACAGTAAAAATGGCAGCTAAAATAATAAAAATGTTGTAAAAGCTTTTACAAAATGGTCCTGAATTGCAACCTGATTGTGTTAAGTGATGCTCACATGATACCTGCACACATCATTCATGACCATCTAATTGTTACTTGTAGTTGCTTAGCTAAAATCCATAGGATTCTTCCCTTCTTCAAAACAATTATTCATATGATTTATATGCAATTTATATAGTCCCAATATAAGACAGAAACCCCTTTACCTAGGCATCAAAGTCAAGAAACAAAAAAATAAAGCAACTGATACCTAAGTGATTTTTCCCTGAAAAAGACTGAGACATACTTCAAAAAACAAATACATACTATAACTATCAAAAAAATCCCCTAAAATGTCACTTTCTAATTTTAAAGATTATCACTGCCCTGTTTTTTTACATCACAAAAATGCTAATATTTAAGTTTTATTGACTTTTTACATACTTCTTCCTAAGAATGTATCTTGACATAGTCTTCTCAACAATACAAACATATATATTTTCAGAAAATTTTTATCCCATACATCATTTTAATGCTGTTCTTTTAGTAAATAGAAGATATGTAACAGAAGATTAAAGCAAGTCTAATATTAATTAATGTTTGTACTCTAGAAAGTGTTTGTTATCTATAAATAAAACTTTTCCAGCAATACACTATTTCTTAATTCAGTGGACATAGGAATATTTATCAACATATAACCATTAAATAGCTTAAATTTAGATGTCTTGTGGTTCTAGAATTAATACTGGTTAACAAAATGTTTAATATTTGAATATATTAAAAGGTAAACATAGAAAACCAAATTATAACAAGGTGTGATCAGACAAAGAAGAAAAGGGCTATTTTTTTTCATTCATCTATAAAACAAATTTATGAGATCGTAAAGAACAATTTAACAACCTAAAGAAGGTTCAAAGGGGGGAAAGCCAGAGCCTGAGAGAAAATGGATTTGTCAAAGATTTCAGTTGTTCTGTTTAGGGAGGAAAAAAGCAGAAAATGTGGCTTCATTTTGCAATATAAAGTAGGAGGCATAAAATCCAGTAGCCTGTCTGTGGACTTCTATTTACGTATTTAAACCTGTTTCAATTCACAGATTATGCTGATCCTTCCACGTGTAAACAGCCAATAATGATGGCCAGGCCTTTAGGAAAGGAAAACACACACCACACAGCAAGGTCAGGAAGCTACCAAGCACCACAGGACAACAGATCAAAACAGAATGGTTTCATGTGTTTCTACTGTTTATATACTTAATTGGAAGATGATATTCCTTAGGGGGGAAAGGAGGTTGTAAATATTACCAGGAACATACAACATGGTATCAAATAAAGTATATAATCTTCAGGCAAATATACTAAGTATTTCCTACACGTATCTGCGTCAGTCAACCTGCAGTAGTGATAGCCATTCACTCCATTCTTTTTAACTCAGATGTCAAACCAAAACAAACTTTAGTCTTAAATCCTTTTACTCTTACCTAAGAATTTATTACAGAGAATTTATATTTCTTTAACTTCTTTTGATGAAATAATCAAGTGTGCAAACTGTAAATATCTTTTTCACTACAAAGAGATTAAGCAATAGAGGAGTGAAAGGGGAAGAGGTATTAATATGCTTGTTTCTGGGTAAAATTTTGAAAATGAGAAGCAATGACATTATGTTCTGTATTTAAGCATCTTAAAAAATTACAACACAATATAAGCAATGGTGGAAATTTACCCCAAGTAGCAGAGTAACACATTTTAAACACACAAACTAGAGCCGCCTCTGGCCACATGTTTTTTTGAGTTCAGTCTCTTAAAGAGACAGTATCCTTGGACCTATGCCCTACAGGGGCATATTTCTAAAATGTTTGATTACCAAGCATCCTTTCTTGCATTTCTTCAAATCCATACTAGGCCAACAGTGTTCTTTTTTTTTTTTTACTGTGAAATCAAATTATTTTGATTTGAATCTACAAATGACTACCAGGCAGGCAGAGATGAAATAATAGCTGAAGCTACTGTGACTAGAGACGTCTAAAATAAGGGGACTTACAGAGTTCTTACAACAGCAAATTGGTGTTTTGTGGGTTTTTTTTTTTTTTTAACTTAAAATGATCACTGTTTCTTCATTCATCTTCCCACTCATTCACCAGGCTTACGGGACAGAGTACATTGTAACCGACAACACCGGAAGCTACACTACCGCAATTTCGCTGTGCGAAATTGCTGTCGAATGAAGAGCGGAACTTGCTAATAAAGTCACCCAGCACCCAAGCAGTGAAATTTCAAAGATTTCATTTGTTTAGGAAAAGATACCTGGAAAAAGATACCTAGGAACGGGCCCATACACGTACCCTGAAATCTGGATTAACTTGTGATTGTAAGGAAAATTTTGTCTTTCAATCTACCTAAGAACACACTATTCTAGGTCCATTGACAAAAGTGATCAGCTCCTCCACATGGAAAAAGGTGAAGAGGCGGAAAAAAAAAGTTTGGCTTACTTGGTGTACAAATACATCGACTGGAATATCCAAGGGTCTTCCCTCTCGGCTTATCATGGAGATGAATCCAAATCCCATTCGCACATTGAACCATTTACAGTGGCCAGTTCCGTGCAAAACCTGGGATTCCTCCTCTGCCTGCTCCGCCAGCTTCCCGGGCTCTTCGCCACCACCTTTGCTTGCCCCGCCTGAGTAGAACAGGACAAAAAAAGTCAGTTAGTTCGTATTCCTATACTGTTCACTGAAAGAGAAAAAAACTCCTTGGGGGGGTGGGGGAGAGGAAATAGAAAAAAAACGCTACTAAACGGTGGATTCCTTCTTCTCTTCCACAGAAAATATTTAAAACATTAAAATATTAAAGGGTTAAAAGGGAAAGCGGGGGAGGGGGAAGCCACACTGTTCTATCGATCACAGTAACTTCCACGTTTCTGTACATACGTGTACTTTTTCACTTAACTCCGCTTTTCAGCCACATATTACAGTACAGCATGCGATACTTTACTTGCATATTGCTGATTTAACACTGATCCCATTTACAAAGAGAATTTTTCAGCGAAACTATTCTCTCCGGCGGGCACGAGGAGGAAAGAGAAACCGTGAAGATGGTTAGAACTAGTAATGCACATGCGGCAGCAGTGAATCCAGGGTTATTTGCAATGTACATTCCCCTCCCCCCCAATAACTTTCAATTAAAGTTGGGGTGGAATGGGGGAGGGGGCAGGTGTATAAAAGTTTTCTTGGGCTCACTAACTGAAACTGCGCTTAATCACACTCAAACAATTCAAACAATAGCCCCCTGAAAGCTTTTCAAGTTGTGAATCAGTGTGGGCGGTACAAAACATTTTTGGAGATCTATAACAATAGGTTGCAGAAAGCCCCATAGCGCGATGGGGGGTGGGGGGGATGCCCAGTATTGGGGTAAAAGGGGAAGGGGGGACGGGCAAAGAAGGGTGAGAGAGAGGGAGAAGGGAGAGAAAGGAAGAGAGAAAATCACAGTAAAACAATAGAAAAGAAAATTAACCTTCGGCCATGTTGCCCCACGGGCCCTCTGCTCCAAACTCGTGAGATGAAAACTTTCCCTTTGGAACGGAGTGATCTTCTGCATCAATCTAACATCTTGATTTTGTGCGATCACAAATTTAGCTCGCATGGTCTAATGTGCTTTCCCTCTTTTGATTTTTTTCTCTTCTCTCTCCAGTTTCTGGCCCCCTGAGCACACGTGACTTTGTCAATTACATGCTTTCTTGCTACTAATTTCACCTCGGATCCTTAAGGGGCTGGCGAGAGGAAGAGATAACCAATCGCCATTTCATCTATGCTGACATCAAAATAATTTATGAATGAACACGAAAAACTCAAACATGTTATCTTAAAGACAATTTGGGACGCTTCTTTACGATAAATCAGAATGCTGATTTTGTGCTTTTATTTAAACACAATGGAAGGTCCTTGTGAATCGTCGATTTAGAAAAACGGCACAGTCATATATGTGCACACGCGTGCCTTACACACAAGCCTGTCTAAGTAATCTCATTTAGGGGGAAAAAGCCGTTTAAATAAAGCAACTGAGTTTTCGATTTTTTTCCCCTAAGAATTCAGCTGCTCGATAACAGTAACCCTACTTAGGACGCACATTTCACATTTAATTCAATTCTTAAAGAGAAAAATATATAATTTACCAAAGATCTAATTAAACCTAATTACATCTCCATGAAACTTCAGATAATGGTAACATACACCTACAATAAGACAAAAGCACACAATTACCTGATGGTGCCCTGAAATTTTTTTTAATTTAAAATAAAATCCTACCAGAAAAATCGCTATCACCTTCATGCAGTCAAATTGTGTTTGGGTTTATCACTTCGGAACATTTTGGAGGGGGCTGGTAAGGAATTGTACTTCACAGGTTTCTCCGCCATCTCTTTCCGGGGGAGGAGATGTGATTAATGACTTCCTAAATAACAGCCCAGTTTTCCAGCCTAACATGGAGTGAACCTCAATCAGTGGCGATTGTTCCCCAAGAGCAAGACGACGCAGGGCAGGGAGGGGGAGGGGAGCGCCAGGCAGGGGAGGTGAAGAGGAGCCGCCAGCACAGGCGGCTGCAGAGCCAGAGAAAGAGGTGGGGGAGAAAAAAGCGGGCGCGGGCGGGGGGAGGGGCGAGGAAAGAGGGGCAAGTGGGAGAAGAAAGGTAAATTCGTCTCGTGTAGACTGGACCCTGACCTTTCAAAAGTCCACTACCAGTGGACAGAAGGCTCGAATGAACGAAAATTTAATAACAGATTCGGTTCCCAGCGTCCCTTCCCTGGGCCGCCCCCAGTTTCAAAATGCTTACCCTTTACCTTTCAAATTGGTTCGAACGATTTGTTGATTACTAGATGCTGATGCCAATATTACCGCCCTAATCGACTACAATAAATATTATAGATCAACTGGAAATGCTTTATTTCCTTGAACATGTAAAATATCACCCGTTTTCGAAACATTAAAACGCACCACCACTGTTTCCCCCACCCCACCCCCTATTTTCTTAAACAAGCAGTTTACGGAGAAACTACAGATACCACTTCCCTTCGGCAAAGCCACGGAGTCGACCCTCCCCCACCATGCCCGCAATCCCCCTCCCCGTCTCTCAAACATGTCCACACTCCTAACTCTGTTTCACTCTAACACTGTTTCACACAAGCTAAAATGTAGAGATTCTGAATCTAAAAGCTTTGGAAACCCACATAATGCACCTAATTACACCTCCTCACCATATTAAACAACTAAATATAAATCTATACTAATTGGTTCAGATCTGAAAAGGATGTATTTAAATATATGTTATTTTCAGCTGTTCCTGGAAAAAGGCGTCAGTCAAGACTGATGAATTTGTAAAGATTTTTGCTCCGTTTATTTCTTTTGTTGTTTCTCAGAAATGGGGCAAAGCTTTTCCATTTTATTTACTTTGGGGGAAATAACCATGTGCCAGCTGGTAGGGAGGGAAAAAAGTGTAAAACTCCAAATGCTTTTGCAAGAGTAACAAAAGCTCCAAGCTCTCAAAAAAATTATTGCTAACATAACATTCACTGGGCATTATTTTAATAGTAGAATCGACTGACTACACTGACCTATAATGAAGGAACTTTAATGAAGGCGTTCCAGGTTAAACATTTCACAGAATATGAAATAGAAAAACTAATTTAAAATGTTATGTTTTTTCATATTTTAAATGAATTACTTTTAAAAATCAACATCTAGTAACAGAGAAAGATAATCTGAAAAAGTATTATAAATTGAGGGGAAGTGCTATTTATGTAAAAGTAATTAACATAAAATTCACAGGCCAGTATAGTTTTGTCACTGACATATATTTATGGTAAATATTTTATCTGTAAGTTTGTTTTTAATTAGAAAATAGCTTAATCATAAAATCAGAAACAATATATAGGTGGATTCTGAATTCTTGTTGGTTGCTAAATTTGTTGAAATTCAAACCTATCAGTATACACTTGAAAAGTGTGAAATACCATAACTGAACCACATTGTATGGGATGGTTATGAGATTCACAGTCTTGCCTGATTGGGGGCCTCCAGTATTAGTGGAATTAAGGTAGGGTTCACTGGACTGGTCACTGGTGTCAGAGGTTATCGACTCATTCATTTCCTGAGAGGGACATCAGCCTTTCAAGTTGTGTAGAAAGCTTTTTCCAACTGGGAACTCTGAGAAATCCTCTAACATTCATTCACAAAGAATTTAAGGCAAATGCATTAACATACCTAGGGGGTAGGGGAGAGAAAGGAAGAGGAAAGGATAGAGGGAGTAGGAGGGAATGAAATTGGAAGGGAGAGAAGTGAAGAAAGGAGACAGAAAAGACCACTCACCATTTCAGGGATATGGCACTGTCTTTTAAATAGATTCGTCTTTTCTGCACCCCCCCCCCGCCCCCAATCTTCTGAGCCTAAGATCCTTTTATAAAACTGACCATAATCTCTTTAAGCTCATAGAGTGCTTCTTTCACATAAAATGGTCCTATGAATCTCCTAGAATGCTTTCCAATTTGTCACCTTCCTGAAGTCTTCTGGTTTTAATTTTTTTCTCATTTCCTACTTGTTTTTGGTGCCTGAAAGACCTGTGCTTGACTCAAAACGCATGTTTTGTACTTGTGAAAGCCAAATGTTTTAGTAGCTTGATTTATCATAGTTCTTTCGAAATGACTTTAAAAGGAGTTCAAGTAGCCACAAAGACTCGTCAACGCACTGGGGGGAGGGGGATGAAGGAAATAACCTATCATACGCCCGTTGGTTATCGCAATCTAAGGTTTCTCCATTTAAAAAACGAAGTACACATTTTCTCAGTTGTTTTTTTTTCTTTAATTCCAACAGTATAATGCAAAGACCCGAAAGAGGGGCCGCAGCCCACCGTCGTTGTTGCAACTACAAGCAATGAGTGACTTCTATGAAAGCAGAAACAATGCTTCGGTTCTTCTTCAACTCGGAGGAGGGGCCGTGGCCCCGCACCGGCGGCTCCACCCGCGCCCTCCTCCCGCAGCCGGGCCGGGCTGCAGCCCCCGCGGTCTCCGCCGCCCGTCCCTTCCGCGCGGCCCGCGCCGGGGCGCCGAGACCCCCAGGCCCGCGGAGCTGCCCTTTCCCTCCACCTCCCGCCCCGCCACTTCCTCTCCCCTTTCCCTCCAGGCACCTTTCCCTTTATTCGGCACATCACCACCTCAACGCTGGAAAGTCGAGCCGTTCCAAAGAAGGCTGATGATTTCTTACTAATTAAGGGAGTTCTCCATTTGTCATTTCGTCCCCAAGAACACCAAACAAAAGAAACCCTTGCCTTCACCACTCTGAAGGCAACATTTGGCACAATCTACTACTTTTACTACATTTCCTGACATATATCATTTATAATTTGATCCCTTTATCTGCGAGATGTCAGAGCCCCCGCAATCAAAGAAAAGTGAAGTCAAGCTGGGGGGGGGGGGCCAGGAGAACCCGAGAAAAAACCCATCACCCCCCCCCCCCCCCCCCCCCCCCCCCACCAGGCCATGCCTAAAATGGAGCTGTCTTCAGACAGACCCTGGCGCCGTCCTTTCGGGAAGCCACGAAAACGTCGCCGTGCGCCTTTGGAGGCTCAGGAAAAGCCGTCGGCTGGGAACGGGGTGGAGGGGCGGCGGGGGGCGACTTTAGGGACCCCGCTCTCCGGCCGCGGCACGAGGTCTCCCGCCTAGAAGCTGCGGACCCGCACGTCGGGCAAACTGCCCCTGATCCCTCCACCGCGTTCCAGTAAACTACTTGACTGGCAAATAACTTTCTTGAAATTCTTACAATACGGAGTCAAATGAAAGGAGTCCTCGGCTGGGCGCGTTGGTCTTAAAGTAGAGGCACTTCAGAATATGGAGGCATTTTGTTTTTGTTTCCACAAAGCAAAATTCCGTTCTCATTTAATTTCCTTATCTGGACGCAAAATGCTTTGGCTTAACACAATTGTTCCAATTTCAGAAGTTTTACACAGCTGTAAAAAGCTCTTAAAGTTTTTCCTTATATATCAACACATTTCCATAGTATAATTAAATAAAATTATGGAAATACAGAAACCGATCAGCATAAATTTTAAGTTTTCCAGACAAATCACTTTCATTTATTTCAAAAAAACAAGCATTTGCAATTGTTTCCTTCTTTTTGGTCAGTTTTGTTTTGGCAAAGTATTTAGAGCAACAGAATTAATTCAGAAAGGGGCATTACCTTAAGCCCACCATTTTGTAGAAAGTTTCTTTTTAAAAAACTGGAATAGCAAAACATCCTATTCTGTTAACATACTTCTCCCCCAATGAAAAGGAAAAATAAAAACTTTATTATTACTCTTCTCAAATATTTTCTGAACTGTGCTCAACAAATACTTTCTTAAATGATTTTAATTAGAACAGTAATAGTTTAGAAAAATCATTTAGCAAGCATCACATTACTTTGCCCAGAATAGCACAAAAGGAAATTTCATGTTTTATTTGAAAAATGAGTCCGTTTTTCACCTGTACTACTTGACCATGTATGCTTCATAATTTAAAGATCTTTTTGCAGTAACTATTCTGCGTCTGTAGAAATGACACTAAATAATGTAAACATACAATTCTTTCCCCCCCCCAAAGCAACGAATGAAAGTTTATTCTTTAAAACTTAATTTTATCAAAAGAAAATATCAACTGAAATAAGAGTGTGGTCTGTTTCCCAGGTATTTCTTTTAATATTTTCCCTTTGGGTTTATCTGGGAGAAGGGGACAGGTAGACGGAAAGTGAGAAAGCAAAGACCAGTGCAGGAGTAAAAGAGGAGGCAAGTGAGAAGAAATCTTCAGGCTTTAAAGATGCCTCTGTGGGAAGCAAACATGTGGAGAAAAGGCATCCAGCTAGAAACTGGAGGCCAGAGTTCTAGTCCCACTTAATGACCTAGTGACTCTGGGCTAATCATTAAGTGTCTGTGGGCCTCAGTTTCCTCATCTGCAAAGTGAGTGAGGAGACTGGACCAGTTGATGTTTAAGTCTTTCAGTTTAAACATAATCACTGGAAATAACTTTTCTTTTGGTGAAAGTGGAACCTCTCCCCAGCCAACCCTTTTTTAATCACAAGGAAACACAGACATGAAACTTTATTGCAGTCACTTAACACATTGGTGTTAACATTATTTCCCAACAGAAAAGAAAAAAGTCTCTGCACTGCCTCCAACTTGCACCTAGAGAAAAACCACAATCAATCGTAAGGGGAAACTAGATGGTAGATTAAAATATTGTAGCAACTTTTCAGAATCTTCTTGTTCATGACACCCATTAGAGCATCCTCTCTATGTCAAAGGATTCACTCTAGGAAAAAGTAAAGTGTTTGTCAAATGGCAATGCCTATCAGTGGCTTCCTCATTAAACTTTCTGATCCCTACTTTCCTCATTATCTATAATCCTATATTTAAGTTTAATAACAGAACATCTTTTTACTTGTACTTATTAATGCTCATAAATTTTGTCATTTCACAGCTCTTAAGTGTATTTTCAAAGTAGTACTAGTCAAGAGTAGAGCCAAGACATTAAATTCATCAGAGTAGAAGCTGGAGTAATATATTATCATCAAATAAAATTGTTACTGAAAAAGACAGTGTGGTAAATTTTCAGTTAATTTCAGTAACATAAGAAAATATTTATATATCAAAAGTCAGCTTTTACAGTACACCTAAATAAATGAAAGGATATATATTTTTAAAAGTCTAGGTTTAAAATGTTAGAAGTTCAAATGATTCATTTTTGCAGTATAATGAGAAACAAACTTGATACATGTTCATGAAAAGCAAAATAAATAGAGCTTCCCTAGGTCAGGGAAATTCCCTAATTCCCTGAAAAGTGTCTAACATATTGTGCTATTTATGCTATGGTAAGTTATTTGAAAACAGCACCAAGTCTCTATTCTTAAATTCATTCAACAAATATTTGTGAGTGTGTATGTGCTACGGGAGTTACAAAAATGAACAAACCACAAATACTTTTCACTCAGCTCCATAAGTATTTAAATATCTATTCTCCATCTTCCCTGAGTTATGGGAAAAGGAATCACAAAATCCAATACTGCTAAAATCAGGAGGAAAAGGAGTTAATTAGAAAATTTCATCCATGCAGTTCTGGTCAGAGTATCAGTATACAGATGAAGTGGCCTGGAGTACAGTAGGATTGTTACCCATTCTGCCAAAATGGAGAATTCCTGAGGGCAGACAAGTTTTCTCATATGCCTCCAGTGATCTTTTTAAAACATGAAATAAAATATTTAATTAAAAAAAAAGACTAACCTGGGGCTGATGAAACCTGGTTGAATGACCTCATCGTCTTCTGAAGAACCTAAAATCAGAGAGCTCAAGTCAGTACTACATTAATTGCCTATTTAATTGCCTCTTCTTCAGCTTAATGGCTCATTAGAAAGCAATAAAATGCCTAGGTTTTGACTCTGTGAAGTGACCTGTAAACTTTTTTTTACAATTTAAGACTTACCTAGCAAAATTAGATAACCAATTGGCATCAATTTGTCTTTCATTCCTATTAAAGGACATTGGTTTAAAAAACATTTTAAACAAGACCATTAAGATGTAGTCAAAGAACCTGATTTCACAAACAATGCAGTTTTAAAATTTTTTAATATTTAATTTTACACTGTAACTCAAGAATTCCATTTTCTTTTTTTTTTTTACCATAGTTAAAAAATCAACCTAACCTACAATATTGTGTTTCTTGATGAACTTATTTAACTGTTCTCTTCATATATATTTTAGAAACTAAATCATGAGAATCTAATTGTGGTACTATACCACTGATTATGGGTCTCCCTATTACATTCAAATACTTTTTGAGAAAAAATTACTTTAATGGTAATACATTTTAATCATTAAGATTATTTAATTAAAGGTATCTAATATGCATTAACCTAGATTTTAAAAAGGAAAAACAGTTCTTCTTTAAAAAATATGAGTAAGTACAGTTGTTTCTGATATATCCGCTGGTAGATGTCACAACACAGTAAAACTTGCAATAAAGAGGTCACCCAATAATGAAGTATAGTGATTGGAAGAGAAACTCCTGATGGCCACTGAATTATCATTTTTATCCTTGGGTCAGAGTTATTAAGGTCTGGAAAACAGATTGGTTTGTACATGCATCCACTCACCTGCTACCACCCAGGGTTGTCTTTCTTCCCTTAACTAAGTTTTACACACTATATCTACTATACCAACTCATGAAAAAAGAAACCATTATGTGTAATTTCCTTAAGCTGCATTCTAATTTTCTTTTCAAAATGAAATGGAAGCTTTTCCAAGTACAGAGTTCTACTGAATGTTGACCCAAGATTCTTCTTACAAAGGATGACAATCCCACTGAGTAAGAGTTGAAAAGAATAGAGTAAGCATGTGAACAAAAGACACACGAACCTCTGGACATGAAATCCTGAAGTTATCCTGTGTTTATAACCAAGACAAAAGATAATGACAGACCCTAACATTAACAAAATGCACTATCAAAACTTATTGAAACACAGCTTTCCTTTACATTGAGACAATCTTGTTTTATTTTGCACATTTGGTTTATGTGAGGGTGTATTTAAATAGTATACATAAACTTCAGCAAAACACTAGCCCAACCTTTTCTATTCTAATAGCCCATAGGCCATGTTTAATCTTCTCCGCTTATATTGACAGAAAATTTCAAAGCAACATATTCTAAAGATGTGTAAAAACAATTGATGGGTTTTGTAAAAAAAAGAAAAAAAAACCTTTTTAAGTAATTCAGATGATATAAATGGTAGACTTATAAAGTAAAAATCAAATGGTGTAAAAAACTTAGCTAAATACCACTACTTAATTTAAGAGCTCTAACTATGAGCTTTCTGCGTTTAGAGAAAGCCAGTCAATTCAAATGATGAAGATATTAAGATTTTTCACTATCCAAAGTTACATATGTTTTTTGGTTATTGACAGTTTTAAATCATCATCCCTTTCAAAGGAAAATAAAGATGGAATTATTTCACAGACATTACTATATTTTACTGATGTTAAGTAATGATTTAAAATTTTTCAAAAACAAAAGAGGTGGTAAAGAAAACAGAATTAAGTTTTTAAAAATCCATTCACCCAATGTTTACAGAACAACTATGATGGGAATTAGACAGGTAAATATTATATAAAATATTTACAATAGTAAATGTTCATATTCTTAGTATAGGTGACTATTTTTTTAAATGAAATAACAAAGAATTAAAATAATTCTTTAAATGCATGACTACTCCAAAAACAGCTTTTGTAATTTTATACACACGTATTTTTATTTAATACTATAATTTTTGGTAAATATTAGAAAGCAAAAATCTCTAACTCTGGTATCCTAGAATACATTTCTCTGCTGCTTCACTAGAATAATCCCTGTTCATCATTTAAATTTCCACTTAGATCTCTTTTTGTTGTTGTTCCATACCGAGTACAATGCCTCTACCATGTAATACTGTACTGTAATTGAATATCATACTGTAATAGCCCAGGAATATGTTCTCTCTCCCAGCTTGATGCCATGCTCTATGGTAGGAGGGATTGGTGTATTTAGCTAATCATTGTAATCCTTGCATTCTTTACCGTTCAATACATATTTTTTTAGTGAATCAAAGACTTCATAAATTTCTGAACCTGGGCTATCTCTAGGATGCCTTTCATGAATTAAATGGACTTGTATACAAAATTTTCTTAAAAACTATCTTTCCATAAAAAGAGCATGTGATAGGCAATTAATTACTTGACAATTGAAAATACAAAATATGTACACATAAAGTAATTTCAGTAACTTTGAAAAATATATAGACTTACTGTTACAAAACTGCCTAACTTTACTGTTCATCACAAATACACTCATATTTCATATTCCCTCCTATTATAATATACAATTCTTCTTAACTACTTTACATATTGTTAATCCACTGTTGTAACCATTCAATGTAAAGGAAAATGATTATCTCTTCATTATACCCTGTAATTTATTAGGAAATTGCCAAGCTGTTAAGCCCAGAGAATTGAGTAGTAATAAAAATAAAATAAAGTACTACTACATAACATGTTACTCAGAACTTTATTTCAATTCAATTTACACGCTTTTACTTCTAATATTAATAAAATGCAAAAGTTAATTTAAGTTGGCAAAAAATGATTTAGCAACCAAGAATATTCACCATAATAAAAGGAAAATTATTTCATTACTTATTCTCATCACTACAATTTCTCAACATTTAAAAGAATATTTAAGATAATTTTGTTTTTCTTATTATCAGTATTTTCTAAAATAACGTAAGTATAAAGTACATTATATTTTACTAAATAAAACATTCACATTATGGTTTATGACAAAAATTACAGTCTATTTACAGTACGTCTCAACTATCATTGAACTAAATACATTCTTTGGAAAGCAAAGGAGGCAACAATGTGACTTCCCTTTCTTCGAATAGTTGAGGGAAAAGTTCCTAAATGACTCCACTTAACATCACAGAGCAAACACACTACACAAACACCAGAGTAAAACCTAAAGCACAATACTTATTTACATTGGCTATAACTTAAATATAACATATATACATATGAAATAAAATATTAGATCTGGAAATTCAATACTGAAGTGAATGTGTGTGCTTTATGAAAATGTTTTCTCATACTGTCTTCTATAGGAATGTTTAATATGTATTAAAACCCTTCACTGTAATTATTTTTTTGCAAATTAGACAATAGACTAAATTCAAATGCTGCCTAAGCAAAATCAGGATAAATTATTTTGTAATTTAACTGAACTTCCTACTGTAATCTTAGATAAAACTGAAAATGCTGTACCCTCAATTATATATAGGTACAGAAAATTTAAAGAAAATAATCTACTTAAAACCAAAGTACGACAAAAAATTTCGTGTGACTTTATACAGTTGAAAAAACGTAGGTATTGCAGTGTCAAAATAGAAAACTTCACATTTGCTGAAATATTTTGAACATTATCTGAGAAAATGAAAAAAATTATATTACTTTAGAAAAAACATTTCAAGATTGATATTTTCATATTTATGAAGTAAATCATAATACACTATTATTTTTACTATTTATAATACATATGTAAACACTTAACCTCAAATTAGAAGCCAATATTTATAACACTGCTGAATCAGAGATGAATTAACTTTCTCAACCATTTTACAAATCGAAATTTTATTGGTTTTACGTAAGATATGGGCAGCTCTAGCATTCTCTTCAGATACTGTAGGAAAAAATAGTTTATTCTAGAAAATAAAAAATTTCAATGGATAATAATTTAAGTCAACTGGCACATTGTCAAGATTGTTTAAGGCATTGACTATGGCACAAATGTCAGTTGGTAAACAGAATTCTTTAACTTCAATGTGAATGCCGTAACACAACTGAGTCACAGTAGAGTTGGTTTTGCTAATGCAAATGGTTTGTCTTTTCCACCATATAAAACAACAATTTTATATAATAAAGCTCATAGCTGAGTCACTGTTAAGATAACACTGAATAAAAAAAAAGCAATAGTTTTTAGATTAAAAAGTGTCAAAAGAATGGCAAAATTCCTGTCTTAAAGAAGTTAATCACATATATGTTGAAGGTCCATCATAACTTTAAGATACAAGCTTTAAAGTAGCTTCTTGATAGGATAAATAAAATTGATTCTAAGTAAACTCAAACATTCCTACTTAAGATTCTAACAAGAAAATTTTATTTGATACATTTTAAGTTTTAACATACAACATATTTAATAGTTAAAAATTTATATCACAAGAGATTAACAACTAAATGAGAACTTTTAATGCATCTGAAATAGTTTCAATAAACATTTTAATATAATAAAGATCAAGAGATGTTTTAGAGGCTGCTCACCTTATATCACTGTCAGTGATGATCTAAAGGTATAATAAATGTAATATTAAATTAAAATAATAGGATTTTAACTAGCAGAGGAGATTATACTAAGAGACTAATGCAAAAAGATAAAACATAATTTACAGATTTTTCCTAAAATTTTAAATCTACAAAAACAGTAAAGTCTGTTTTTAACCTATACAGTCTTCATTATTCTAGTTGAAATGTTTCTGTAGAATTTGAAAAAAATGTTACATGTGGGAATTTTTTGACATATATAACATTAGCATTTCAGGTCTTGCATTCCCGAATAAGAAATACTGACTTGAAAATATCTAGAAAATTTAAAACATGTTTTTCCACCATTAGAACTGGTCATTCAACACTAAGTCCTTTTTTCTATATAATTAAGCTTTTGTTCAGCCATGAAAAAACTAGAAACTGATTGCTTGAAAATGAGCTGCATGCCCTTTGTCCTGGTTTGTCACCTTTGACCCTTAATTTGATGATCCTGCATATCAACCCATTCTATTTTTAGGAAAATAATGTGAAAGTTCTATGCCTAAAATAGCACATTTTACTGAAATATTAAACGTATTACAACATTCCCTTTCAGGTAATTTCTACAATGGTTTCATACCAGTGTTCATTTCACAATGTAGAACACAATAATATTTTAAGCAGTGACAGCCTGGTGTTTGTCCTGCTTCAAACAATAGAAAATTTCTCCAAAGTGCTAAGTCAAGATCATTATAATCTCACAATCTATATTTTTCTCTACATTTAGAAAATTGCATACATTATTGTTTTTAAGTAGAATTTACTTCATGAGTGATTTCTAATTTTATTAATTTTGATAATCACATGTTTTGACGTTGGTTTCGATGGTGCTAGAATATAAACCTGAATCAAAAATTACAAACATCAAGTACATACTCAACCTTACAGTGATGTCAACTAAAATTGCACAGTTTTTGAGAGAACTCATTGGTTGCTTAAATTGGTTTTAAAATCTTGTCTTCATCAGCAAGCAGCAGCTTTCAAAGAAAGAGAAAGACTAGCACTGATTCCATTGATTTCACTGACATTATTCAAAATCAGTGTTATACAGTAAATTAATATACTTAAGGGATAAAATTTCTTTTTACAATTTCTGGTTGATTTCAATACAGCTGAGTAAAAAGAATACATGAAAAAGCATATGTGAAATATATGTATATATTTCCTACAATGATTATGCTACTTGAACCTTTACACAATTTCTGTGTACAGTTTTCAGTCCGACTTAGCAGTGACCAATATGGCTGTCTTGGTTCAGCACTATGGTCAGCGACTTCAGAGAGAGTCATTGTGTCGGAGAAATCCAACACAGTATACATGTACATACTGGGCAAGTTTCTTAAACCGCTATGATTCTATATTTCATATATTCCTATATATGTTCATATAAATCAATCAAGTGTCTTAATGTAAAGAGTTTTCATTGTTCTGTTTGGCAAGCTAGAAATTTTTTTCCTTGTCGTTCATCAAAAACAGTACATATTTGTAAAGAAAATATAGTCCCTTTAAAAGGCAAGAAAATCAGGCAAAGGTTCTAAACCATTTAAATATAAAAACTTTGGGCATTTATGGATGATAGAATTTTATAAGAAAATAAGATTCTACTAAAAATTACCAAATAAAACAACTCTTTAGCTGACCAAAAATTTATAATGTCCCTTTCATAATCAATAGCTTTAATTACTTCTAAATTGATTCATCTCTGAATCTCCACTTTCCTTTTTTCTCAATCATTTCCACTATGGATTAAGAGAAATGTTTATAGATCATTTCTTGACCTGAGCTTTCTAATACAGTCCCCAATTTTGGTAGTTATGAATAGCCCTTCAACAATTTTAAAGAGACTTCGGTCCTATACCTGAAGACTGTTATGCAAATGTTTTATTTAATAACTTATCTTTCCCTTAATCATGGTTTTTAAATTATAATAGCAGCGTGTTACAAATACCAAAAAAAGTTACATGATCAGATACCAAACATTATCAAACTATCAGACAGGTAAGATCTGTTTAATCTTCTCTTTCTTCAGGGTAAACAGGAAAAGAAAACCATTAAATCCACTATATTTACTAAAATTCTGGTGGTTTTTTGAAATTTACATGTGCAACACATTTTAAAATAAATCACTCTGAAAACTAACTTTGAGCATTACCATATTAAAATTCAATCTGCTCCACTTACAAAGAAGTATAGTTAGCTGTATTTCCCCCATAACAGATTTTTTATTTAAATCCTGATTAATTTCACAACAAATTTTTCATTGTTTCTGAAAGAAGTTTGGCACAGACATATAATAATACACTCTACGATTTGACAAGGATTAATGAGAATTGATCCTTGAATCATTTGGTTCCAGAGCTATTAATTGAAAAGCACCTATAAACAGTTCTAATAACCAATATGCATTACAAATTGATTCAGACCCTTAAATTCTTATGACATTTTATTATCAAGCAACGATTAGCTGATCCTATATGTAAAATTGAAAAGTCAAATAAAGCATTTCATTCATTTGTAGCATCTTCCCCTCCCCACCAAGTACTAGAAAGAGGCCTGTGCCTGTTTAATTTCTAAAACTCTTTAGGAAATTGAGGCACACTGGACTGTCCTATTTTATACATTCACAGATAAAGAATTTGGGAAGCAAGAAGTGTCCCCCAAATGGACAAGGGTCTAATTATTAATCGAAATGGAATACTGATTATTACATGTTATGTTAATTTGTAGCATGACTCTTCTATCAATTCTGTACAAATCCATAGCAGGAAAAAAAACATGGCGTAAATTTCATAACAATCAAATTTATATTTTGAAAATCACATAAAACTGGCATAAACTGCCAAGAATTCAATTTTAAATTTTAAAGTTTCCCTGAAATCTTTTATAAATTAAATTGTGATCTCTTATAACTTAGTGGACTTAAAATTTCGCTTTACCAACAGACGCATTTTAAAAAGAGTCTTTGCATTACCACCTAACTAAATATGGTAATAATCTGCACAAAAAATGAAACATGAGGATTTCTTTTGATTAGAGTAAAAATCACTTTAAGTCATACTTTGCCAACAACGTTGTAAAACGTGTTAAATTCATTCTAATACTAGTTGTCATGTGTAATTTTAACTTCCACAATATTTGTGACCAAGAAACAAAAACTACAATAAAACACGAGCATAATTTATTTTTCCCTTGCATTAACAATTGTAAATATAAAAATCGCCCTGGAGAATTTAGTTCTATGCACAGTAATACCTGGCAACCTTAAAAACCTATGGACGAAAACAAATCCACAGATAGGAACTCAAAGAAACACAGGAACCTAAGATTTCAGTCTGTGTTACATGAAACAATTCAAAATGGCGGACTATTACTTACATTTAAGAAATTTCCGCAATGAGGACACTAAATACATACTGTAAGATGTTACTCGAAAACACTCAGTATTTACCAACGTGCAATTAAAAAAAAAAGTTTTTGGAGTACAAATCCTCGGAATGCACCCGCATCCAGGGTTCCAGTCAGTAGTCAGTTAATGCTCCTGCGAACGCATCGTTTCGTCTTTGGTTCTGTTCTTTTCAAAAGCAACCGAAAGCCAAGTGCGTTTTTCTCCGATCTCCTCAAATCCTTAATTTTAATTCATGAATTTACATCACCGACACCGAAGCAAACAGGATCCCCGACGCCTGCCGGCTACAAAGCAGCTCCGTTGGCGGAGTGCGCGAAGGGCAGGAGCGGACGCCCCCTGGCGGCGCGGCCCGGCGTGTCCAAGGCGCCCGCACCCGCCGCGCGGACCGGTCCCCGGGCCCCCAGCCCGCGCCGCAACATCGCGCCCCGAGTCGCTCGTGCCCGCTCCCGGCCCGTGCCTGCCGCCCCCAGCCCGCTCCAGCTGCCGGGCGGGGCCCGCGGCGCCCGCACCGAGCGCCGAGCCAGCGGCGCGGAGCGGGGAAAGAAAGGTGTGAACCCGGAAGTACATCGCGCGCCCGCATCTCCGCGGTAACACGGGGGCAATAAATCAGGCCGGCGAGGGAAGGACCGGGCTCCGGCTCCCGCACGGCAACTTGCTGCGAGACCTGTCACTTCCCCACCGCGCCCCGTCCTCCCCCGTCCCTGGCGCGCGCGCCGCCTCCTTTCTTCCTGCTCCCCGGCACCGAGCTCCCCTCGACGTTGCTCACGTGCCGGCCCCGGGGCCGCGAGCGGCGTCCGCAGCGCGCGCACACCCGGCCCCACTCGCGCCCGGCCGGCCGCGGGGCGCGCCGCTTACCTCCGGGGCCTCATGGTCGCGTCGCCAGCCCGGGGGTGAGCGGGGAGGGGGTGTGAGTACGCGGGTGGCGTTCAGTCCGGGGGGACGGGCCGGAGGAAGGGGCCTGGCGTCTGTCACTTCCTGAGGGAGCGCGGCGGCCGGAGAACCGGGCTGCGCGGCGCGCGGCGGGGCCGGGAGGGTCAGCACATTTGGAGCCGGCGAGGGGACGCGGCGCGGAGGGGCCGGGGAGCGAGGGCGGCGCTCGGCTGCCGGCCGCCGAATCCGCTGTCGCCGCCGCTCCGCCGCCGCAGCCCGGCGGGTGGCGGGGCACGGGGAGGAGGGGGCCGGGCCGGGGGGGCCGCGGGGCGCGGCGGCGGCACCGGGCGGCTCGACTCGAGCCCTGCGTCAGGCGGCGGCACGCGCACACCTGCCCGCCGCCGCTCCCGGCCGCGTCATTGGCTGCCCGCGCCGAGCGCGCGAGATTGAACTTTCCATTCATTCTCGGGCCGGCCGGGCGCGCACGCGGCGCCGGAGCTTGCCCCGCGGGCGCCCGGGGACGCGCGCCGCCTCTCCCGCCCCGAAGGCGCGTCCCTGCGCGGTGTGGGCGCGCGCACGGTGCCTGCCGCCGGCTGATCTCGTGGAGCCTGCGAGTGTCCGGGCCTGAGACTCCGCTCCGGCCGCGCGCGGCGCCGGGTCCTGGGCTGCTCGGGGAGGGAGGGCGAGCGAAAGTGGAAGAACGTTCCAAATCGTCTCCTCAGCCCTCCTTAGCTGACAGACGCTCTGCAGGTGCCACGAGATAGTGAATTCCTATCTGTGCAACCCAAAGTAATCAGTGGTTATGAATCTCAGAAACCAGGGAGCTTCCTAGATAGTGTCGGAACTTTGGGGAAGCTGTTGTCAGCTGTGTTCTACATTCTGCTTTCCTCAAGGATAAAATCCTCAACCACAAATTGAACACGTACCTTAATGATCTCACAAAATGCCGAAAGATTGTGGCCAAAAGTACTGTGATATGTGTTTATCACATATCACAAAATTATCTAACTTAAATATATCTAAATATATTTATATATTTAATTATATTTAAATTATTATAAATTAAATATATTTAATTATATATAATTATGTAAATATAAATATATAAACCTAAAAATATCTAATTATTTATCACAAAATACTAACCATGGTATTTTGGTATGTCATCTCAAAATGTCACTGCCTTCTCTCATATTATTTTCTTCCCAATAACTTCCTTCTTGTCACTCAAGCTTTCTCTTTATACTCTCAAAAGCAAATAGTCCTGGTCAACCTTGGCCTGTCCAGCTACAAAAGTGAACATAGCCTTGTGATCTGTGATCTGGTCTGATCAAATACAGGCTATTTGGTAGAACTGATTAAAAGGATTAAATATTTCAGCAACCTAAACCCAGATGTGTTCAAAAATAAACATATGTATGTGGATGTAAAAACAAAAGTGGAAAATTTGAACATGATTAATAAAGGCAAGTTAGTTGGATAACCTATGAGTAAAAGGCAAATCTCTAAACCACTGCTGTGTGGTGATGACTATATTCTTCAGTCCACTTCCTGGATTAGGATTAGGAAAGCAGTTCATCTGTCAGGGATACCCACCATCTAGAAAAAACACTTCTGGCCTGAGGGTGAGATAAGTGCAGACAAACTGATCAGAAGCAAAATCCCACTGTGACCCCCCCTAAGAATTTTCCAGATTGGCTACCTTTGGCAAGTTCTCTAGATGACTGCCCAACTTTCCATTAAGCCTGTGTAGAATGTGACTGACTTTAAAGATGCTTTTTCATTGGCAAGTACGTGAAGTATTTTTGAAGTATTTTTGACATTTATCATGGAGTAGTACAGAAGATTCTTTTAGATACAATTCTTAGTTATAACCATTGTATCAATCAATTGCAATTGATTTGTTATAATGTTACATACTTTACATTATGATTCCAAGTATAATTTAGTGGGAAAGGATGCAGACATTGATCACTAGAAATGAAAAACAGAGCAATTAATTATATATCACCATCTGAAATATAATATGCTTTGACTTAAAAGCATTATAGTAATTTTTTATTTATGAGTGGAGCTTACAAATGATGCACTTACAAAATGAACATTTTTTTTTCAATAACTATGTCTTGTAGGTGCCTTAGAAGACTTTAGGTATATTTATGTATACCTGTTTAAAGTCCTGAGAAGAATTGTAAACAGAAAATAAAAATGAAAACGTAACCTAGAGTTGGTATTCTAAACAATCAAGAGGTCATCTTTCTTTTTGATTTCAAAGCAGTTATCATCATGGCATCGTGCTGCTGTCATAAAAATAAAAAATGAGACATTATAATACTTAAGGTATTATTTCATATCAGGTGCTGGGAATGAGAGAAAATGAACTTTCATAGGCTAAGAACTTAACTAAAGAATATCTTAGCATGATTAGAAACGGTTGAAAAGCCTCAAGAGAAAGTTAAAGGCAAATGGATTTGTCATTTGTGTATGGCTCTTGACAATTTCTTTCTGAAAGCGAATATTTCTACGTGGAGCCATGGTGATAATTTGCTTTTCTCTTAAAATTATATCTGATGGTTACTCCATGAGAGAACAGGCTCTGATTCTTAATATCTCCAATGCTGACAACAGTGCCTGGCACTTAGTGGGTGTGAAAGAAATGTTGTTTTTAAATTAGTGCATGAGAGTGCACCTTGATTACATTTTCAAGCAAATAATTAACAACACATTTAGAAAATATAGGATGTAGGGGCCAGCCCCGTGGCTGAGTAGTTAAGTTCGCTCGCTCCCCTTTGGTGGCCCAGGGTTCGGATCCTGGATTCAGACCTAGCACTGCTCGTCAAGCCGTGCTGAGGCAGCATCCCACATGCCGCAACTAGAAGGACCCACAACTAAAAAAAAAAAAAATATATATATATATATATATATATATATATATACACAACTATGTACTGGGGGGCTTTGGGGAGAAGAAGGAAAAATGAGATCTTTAAAAAAAAAAAAATATATATATATATATATATAGGATGCAGTGTGTTATATCTTACTCCCCTTTTTTTATGACTGGAGTATATGAAAGTAAATCCCAGAAATCATATCATCATATTTATGAATTACAAGTATTTAGTGTTATATTATTGAAAAACCAGGTTCTTTGCATATTTATTCTTCTGCTCTAAAATAATTTTTAAAATAGAGTTTAAGAATAAGGAAAGGATAGTATTGTATTTGTTTGCTAGACTCCTCTCTAATGACTCATCTTCACTTGATCATCTGCAAAGACCCTATTTCCAAATAAGGTCACACTCGCAGGTAGTGGGGGTTAGGACTGCAACGTCTTTTGGAGAGGGCACAAGTCAACCCATAACTGTCATTGTTAGAACTAGATGATTTTGCTTCTTCACTGAAAAATAAGCATCTTTCTGCAGAGAACTGACTAGATCCACATAGGGGTTTTTCTCCCACGTATTATAGTAAAAGAAATAACTCCTGTCACAAATGTTTGTTTTAGACTTCTGTATGCCTATCACAAATATAACTTATCTTATTTTCAAAATTAAAAGTTTATAAAGCAAGCACTGTCACCCAAATTGTAAGGTATCTATTGAACTCTCCCTCACCTATAGAAATGTCAAAGAGAAAAATGAAAAATGGGCTGAGAGTTTAACATTTGTAAAAATTATGACAACTTGTGCCTGCCTCTGGAGCTGGCAAAACTGCTGCAGTTTGACAGCACACTCTGTCGGTAAGGCTGTGGGTAAACCACTACTTTCATACACTGCTGTGGGAGTGCACACGGGGCATAACGTTTAGAAAGGGCAATTTGGTGAAATCTGTTTAAATTATCAATAAACCCTATGACCTAGAATCCCTCTTCTGGGAAAGTATCTGACAGATATAAGTGCTCACATAGCAAATTATGTGTGTACTAGGATTGAACATTTTTATCGTAATGAAAGAATGGAAGTAACCTGTGTCCATCCACAGGGGCTGGGTTAATAAACAAACAATGGCACATTGATACAGTGAATGTAAAATCTCTCTGTATACTTAATACGGAAAGGACTCCAGAATACATTGTTAAATATAAGAAGCTGCATGGCAAACACCACACATGCTGCCTTTGTGTTTAAAAGAGAGGCGATAATGAGAATATATATATTTATATTTGTTGTTATTTGCATATAGAAACACTCGAAGGATACACAAAAAATGAAACAGTTGCCGATTGGGGGACAGATAGGGAGATCAGAGTGGATGGGAACAGAAAGTCAGGGAAGACATAATATATGCTTGTTATGTAGTTTTGATATTTGAACCATGGGAGTATACTACATATTCAAAAATTTTTTAATAAAAACAGTAAAGTATAACAAATTATTAATGCTACTTCTAGGGAAAACACTGTTAAAAACCTTTCCATTTTTTGAAAACTCGATTGTTAAAACAGATGATCTTCAAAAAATGAGAGAATGGATCAATGAAGCAAATGTGGCAAAATTTTGATGTGTTGAATCTCAATAATAGGTATATGGTAGTTTATCATACTAGTCTCTCCAATTTTATCTGTTTGAACATTTTCTTATTTTTAATGTTCTCTTAATCAGAATTTATAAAATCTCATGAGTTATCTGAAAATTCAATAAATTTCTGAAAAATGGGAAAAATTAGATGTCACTTAAAAATTGTTAATGTCTAAAATGCCAAACTTTGGGTGAGTCTGCCTAATTCAGGGCTTTAAGGCAGTTGACTAGAAATAGCCAGTGAAGCCTCCTCTGAGTGGGTAGTCTGGTCACATAAAATGACCAGGAGAAAAGGAATACTTGACAGGAAGGTGATTTATTGTTATAGTTCATAGCCTACATCGATCTGTAGACCCCAACTTTTTTTATTCGAACTTGCTCATCTACCTCCAACTTCTGAAAACATCATTGTTCCTGTCTAAACTTTCTATTTTACTTGTACTTTAAATTAATAGAGCCATGATGTTAAAATTTTATGTTGGCACCCCATCAGTAAAAAAAAATTGGAGCACGCACTTCCAATATATATGTATTCATTTATTTACAGGTTTTGTGCATGTACTTGTGTACTAATACATTTTGTACATTGTAAACCATGTACAAAGTAGAAATTTAAAATAATGAGATAAAAATCAAATTGTAACTATGGATTTCTCATTCTTCATTGGATTGTCTTCTGTGCTCATCCTATTTGGAGACCAGTGGATTTGAGCATCCAGGCCGGATGCTGGGGACAGCACACAGCCCTAATACTGCCCCGCTATCGCTTAAAGGCACTATTAAAACAGAAACTATACAGATTAGTAGGAAATTTATCTCCATTCCCTTAGTTCTGGAAAACTAAGATTCAAGACTTAATGATAGCACATCAGTAGCATCATTTTCATATGCTACAGTGTAATATTAATTTAGCCTCACGAAGACAGATGTTTTTGCTTGCTTTTACTCTTTAGAGTAGGTACACAATAAATAATCATAGAATAGATTGAATAAATGAATACTTGCACTACTTTCATCCAATTCTCCCACGCTTTTGAGGCAGAAAGGATATATTTATTATTATAGCCACCAGAGGGTCAGAAATCCAAGGTCTTGCAATATTTTAAAAAGCAGCTACATTTTCACCTCATGCATGAGATGAAACGTAAGAGTTTGAAAACCTTTGGCTAACTAAAAATTGACCTTGAAGCAGAAGCCAAATTAAACAAAAACCGACTTCTTGGGGCTGGCCCCATGGCGGAGTGGTTAAGTTCGCGTGCTCCGCTTCAGTGGCCCAGGTTTCACTGGTTCAGATCCTGGGCACTGACATGGCACTGCTCATCAGGCCACACTGACGCAGCATCCCACATGCCACAACTAGAAGGACCCACAACTAAAATATACAACTATATACTGGGGGGTATTTGGGGAGAAAAAGCAGGGGAAAAAATGGTTTTAGCCTCTAAGGGGATTAAGATATCTCAGGGCAAACATGAAATCAAGGATGTGACACCCAAAAATCCTTTCATTAGGATGAGATGTCTCAAGAAAAAGAGTGTAAGATATGGCTCTTTCAACCCACCATTAGAGAGAGACATGAGAGAACTAATTCAAATCAAAATAAACTGTGGATATTGTTAATAGCACGTGGAATCAATAACAGGCTTGTTATCATGTAGAAAAGCCTATATTCTAGGAGAGCTATACTGCCAAAGGCATTACCAACCTGGTGTAAAATTGCATGAAAATGTTCTAGACTTTCAACTTCTCTTAAGCTCATAAGAATCTACACAGAGAGAGAGTTGAGAAACATGTGCAGCCCCGAAGGAAGGCATATTCTCCAACAACCACTTCTGATGTGGTCAAAGAAGTAATGGAAAAGGAAGAATCATCCGGGGTAGGGGTGGGGGAGCCTCAGGGGGAGAGAGGGGGGCAGAAGCTGTGAGAACAACAAACAAATGAGCTCCTTTTAAGGAGCAAAATCAGGACCTTATCAAGGAAGATTTCCCCATACCTGGGTTGGGGACCTCACAGCATCCGCCCAACAGAATTCCCAAATTGCTTTTTTTTTTTTTTTTTTTTTTTAAGATTTTATTTTTTTCCTTTTCTCCCCAAAGCCCCCCAGTACATAGTTGTGTATTCTTCGCTGTGGGTCCTTCCAGCTGTGGCATGTGGGACGCCGCCCCAGCGTGGTCCGACGAGCAGTGCCATGTCCGCGCCCAGGATTCGAACCAACGAAACACTGGGCCGCGTGCAGCGGAGCGCGCGAACTTAACCACTCGGCCACGGGGCCAGCCCCCCAAATTGCTTTTGATGAGTGACTACTGTGTGTCTTTCATTCTTCTCCCTTTTAGAATGAGAGTGTAGATTGCAGTGTCAGTTCTGCCATTATACATTGAGTGTGTTCAGGCCGTGGGAGACAGATATCTTCCCTCTTTGGTTCATATGTATTGGAATCAAGGTTATTCACATAGGCACCCAATGAGGAGACCACTGTGAATCAGTCAAAGATCCAGAATTTTGAGCTTCATTTCATAACTGGATGGGATTTGGGGGTTGTCTCCCTTGGGAAGGAGGTTACAGATTCTGTGTCTAGGAAGAAGAGACACATGGCTATGTGGTGACAAGAAGGGTGGACTATAGAAGATACTTCCCCAACATCCACATCTCCTCTTCTGGCTACAAGGAAGTCTCACCTACAGTTGGGCATGGCCATATGACTAGTTCTAGCCAATGGATTAGAGATGGAGATGACAAATGTCTGTTCCTGGCTAGAACATTTCGTTGCCAATGTAAGAACCCTCAGTGTCTCCTCTGCTGTTGTGACCAGTGATTTTCCAGCTGGTGGAGCCTCCATCAACCTGAGTCCTAAAGTGAGAACTATGTGGAGCAGAGCCTGCATCAACATAAAATTGACATATAGCAAGAAAAAGATTTAAAACTTCTTGGTTATGCTACTGATCTATGGGAGTTGTTCTCATTCTTTCCACAGCATAACCTGGTTTACTGTGACTGACACAGCATTCAATATGGTAATTGGTAGTGTCAGTATGTTTATTAGTGATTTCTACCTGAAATATTTGCAGTCCATGTTAATAGATTTTAGGTTTCAGAAAAATGGTAAGATCTCTCTTCCTGAAGTTAACAGGAATGTCAAAAATGAAAATATCCCAAGACCAACTTTTCAATGATCTTAGATAGAACTTTAATAGAAGTTGAAGTTTGAAGGAATAGAGTACCAAAAGTGGCAAACCTGACGACTAAGTCCAACCCTAGATAAAAGTATAAAGAAGGCAAATGTATCTCCCAACTCTGTGGTAGAGTCTATGCAAAACTGGCTGCAATAATTTCCCTCCCTATTTCTATGCTCTTGGGTTGCCCCCATACACACTGACTTTGAACTTGTCCCTGACGTATTTTGGATAATGGGACAGAAGAGATACAAGCACAGGCTTGACAAGTACCTATGCACTGGGGCTTGCTCTCTCGCTGCTTTTTGGAACCAAGACTGCTCTGTGGTCGGACTTGGGGAGGATGAGAGAATGTGTGGGGCAAAGATGAACTGTTCCAGCTGAAGTGCCCTCTAGATCAACCAACAGGCCAACTGCTACCCCAGTGAGTAAGGCCATCCAAGTTCTAGCCACAAGTCAAGCCAGTCTAGACCAGAAGAATCACCCAGCTAAACCAAAGATATATGAGAAATAGTGTTTTGAAGTTTAAAGCCACTACAGTTTGGGTGGTTTGTAAAAGAGCAAAAGTTAGTTGATGTGAATTCCTACCCTCAGACCCTCTGCCAGCTTCTATTAGATGATGTCTCCAGGTTGTGGGAAGCTACTCACATACTCTAGAGAAGTGGGTCAAGGCATTTTTCCATGGTCTCTGGGTTACCCTTCCATTTTCATCTAGACCCACCTTCTCTCTGATGAGAGCTAACCTGGTAAATAAACTCATTTTGCACATATAATCACAAGCCAGCATTTTTTTTTTAAAGATTGGTACCTGAGCTAACAACTGTTGCCAATCTTCTTTTTTTTCCCCCCCTGCTTTTTTCTTTCCAAGTCCCCCCAGTACACAATTGTATATTTCAGCTGTGGGTCCTGCTAGTTGTGGCATGTGGGACGCCGCCTCAACATGGCCCAATGAGTGGTGCCATGTCCGTGCCCAGGATCCGAACCCTGGGCCACCAAAGCAGAGTGTTCAAACCCAACCACTCAGCCATGGGGCCAGCCGTGCAAGCTAGTATTTTTTATGTGGCTTCTCACACAATTTTTCCTATCTTTGCTTTCTAACCAGGACACTTGGGGAAGAATTTCCAGGACAGGCAAATTTGTTCTGAGCCACTCTCACGGTGGGAGGGTCAGAAGTGGTATTTGGGGAGCATAGATGAAGAATACTTTGCTGATCGTGCCCATATTCTTTACCTAAGATTATTACTGACTTACTGGAAACTGAATAAAAAGGTTAAGGAATGACACACAAATAAAAATAAATTCAGGAACTTCTATTTTTTGACAGTTTTCCTTTCAATAAGGTTACTCAGAACTTTAAATATAAATTATAAGAGGTACTGAGGCAATACAATTCAAGGTTCTGTTGTATGGTCATTGTTTAATCTGGAAGAGGATTGCCTGGCATCATCTACTTTTAGCTTTGTCAGAAACACAACATGTGAAACAATATATTGCAAATAATTTTTTAATTTTTTTTTTAAACTAAAAACCTCCTTCAGGGTTGTAGGTGGTGATGGGCATGAAGGAGATATTTCTGCTAAGATTTAGAGCCTATTTTCAAGTTTTAAATACTAGATTCTCCCGCAATAAAAGTTCAGAGGGCTCAAGGATTGTCCATAAAAATAGATCTGTTGAAAAAAGAAAGATATTAGATTATTTCATTGCAACATATTTTGAAATGTCAAAGAAGGAAAAGAAAAGATGCTTCAAAACTTTGCATATTCACACAGAGCTTTTTTGGTTATTTAGCTTGAACATAGATTATATTAAACACTTTTTTTTTTGTAATTATAGAATTGATTGGTGAAGAATTCCAAACTGATGATCTGCCCAGGGTCATTTCTTCCACTAATTTTACCTTCGTAACTGAAACTGCTGTGCTTTCAGCCCTACAGATCAAGCCATGGAAAGATAAGGTCAAGTACAAATGGTACTTGGTATTTAAGAAAGGCATGAACAATAGGCTCAATTTATGGGACAGAATAAAAATATTGTGATAGCCATCTTAATTTCCATTTATTAGAACACAGCATAATGGATGTTAACCTGGGGCAAGTGGCAGACCAGTCTTAAGCAGTCAGAAAATCTATTCAGAAGTAAATCCAGCTGAATACCAGAATGTATTCATTGTGATCTGATGGAGTGGATAGAAGTTATATTGTAATTCATTTGGATGGTGGGAAATACCTTCTAAAATAGAAAAGAAGAATTAATGTGTTGAATTCTTACTAAGTGTCAGACTCTGTTCTAAGTGTTTGTGTACACCATCTCATTCATATCTCATAAACCTATGAAGTGAGCATCATCATTTCTCTTTACAGAGGAGGAAATCTGAGGCTACTCACTTCATGTTTCTCAAAGAGCATTCTGCAGATCGTCCACATCAAGATTACCTAGAGAGCTTAAGAGAAGTTTAAATTCCTGGACCTCAATTCAAATCCTCTGAATCATAATTTCTGGGTCACTTATAAGAGAACCAATGAACTAAATTATACAAAAGTTATGAAATATGTGAAAGTTTTCTCTTTTGGTGGGTAGGTGTTAAAAGTCATCAGTTAATCCACCTCTGTTTATGACAAAGTTCCTTCGTGCCCTGTATCTGTACCTCTAATTATGTTTCTATAAGTGGCAAATTACTAACTTTTTACCTGCAAATAAAGGCAGCATAGTAAAGAGGAAAGAAATCAATGTTCTAGACTTTAGCATCTACATAGTCTCTTCCTCAACAGGCTATAATGAAGGACACCAAAAGCAGTTGTTAGTGCCATTCTTATCGCTTGTAGTTATTCTAAAAATATCTCCTTGTTTTTATTTTACTTTCCTATTTCAGTCTCACTTTTCTACCTACTTTCTTATTGTGCACCAGTTTTCTTCTTGCCTTGGATTTGTCACTAGTTGCTAGGGATGCTTAAAGAGACATTAAATAACACTCCCTTTTCCTGTTCCCAGTTCTAAACCAATTAAGATGTATACAAAGAAGTGAGACAGATGGAGATTAGAACAAAAAAGCTAGATTGAAAACTAGGGCTTAGATCAACAACCAATCAAGCTTCCTAATACTTCTCACCAAGTCTAGTCCTTGGAGTGACCCACTTACCTGAAATCACTGCTTCAAACCTGTCAAATCCAGAGTGGTAACAGGGACAAGAAGCTTCCAGCCGTGTTTCTAGAAGACAGTTTTAAGTTGGGTATGGATATCAGTACATTTGTATTGGGACACATTTAGAACATATATATATATATATATATATATATATATATGAAAAGGCAACTATTACTATAAAATGGGGACCTCATAAAATTTAGTCAACTTCAATTCCAGGGGCTGGGTGCTAGGCCTGGTAGAATGATTGTGGGAGAAGCATTTACCTCTGACTACTGTCTTATGTCCATGCCCTCCCTCCCAATGATAATCTACAGGAACAGAAATAGAATGATGCCATACAGATTCCTATCAGATTCACCTTGCTTGAAAGTTCACCTTGCTTGAAGAGATTCAATAAATCTTGTAGAATCATGATTAATTATATGAATTAATAATGTTAAATCATCCACTAGGAATTAGTATATGGTTCAAGAAGTCACATAGTGATTCTTAGAAATGCAGATGCCGAGGCCCCAGTGACAATCCTCTGTGACTCTGAGTTGGGATTTTGAGAAAAACAGAGCCAGGGACATCTCTGCTCTCTCCTGGTATACCTGGTGACATCATAATAAAGCAAGTAGGGATTTCCCCAAAGGTGGAAGGCTATTGAGCCTGATTTTTTTTTGTAGCCCATGTAGCAGAAAGTTCTAGTCGGAGGAGTGTGATACAGTCTATGGCACTGGTGATGACAGTGGTGGCAATAGCAGCTGTGAAAGAGGGTCAATCAGCTTGAGGAGGTAGAGCTTCCTGAAATGGTATACAAAGATGAATAAGACTGCCCTGTTCTCATGGAATTTATAATTTATTATATAAAGAAGATGGGAACAACTTATTTCAAGAATAGAAATAAGAAAAGTGACAACAGCCATGACATTTATCATGCTTACTATATTCCAGGTGCTATGTAATACAGTTGATCTTTACCACAAAATCATATATTATTAACATAATCCTTATATTTTATAAATGCATAAACTGAGATTTGGGCAGGGGAGGAGGTAGGTGTTAAATAGATTGCTCATGGACACACAGAAAGTAGATCCTTAAGCTAGGGAAACTATGCAAAGTATCATGAAAATGAAACCCAGTAGATCAGGTGGAAAGAAAGACTTAACTGGGAGATGCTTAAGTATGGTTGCTGCCAACACCGCTTTCTCAATAGACCAGTACCTTGCCTAGAACACCACGAGCCCTTGTTGAGTTTTTTTGTGTGTGAATAACCGTAATGAGCTTAACCTGATTTTAGGGGAAGGCAGTACCAGGAGTCACATTTTGTGATTTGTGATTTGAGTCCATGTTTTCCTCTGTTACTCTTCTGGTCTGAAGAGAGAGACAGACAGGAGAGGGTTTAGCAGGCAAGCTTCAGAACAGAGGAAAGCCAAGTCTGACAAGGGAGAGAAGTGCCAAGAATTCAGGTCCCAGTGATTACCGTGGATTCAGGCATAGATAGCAAGGACAATTGGAATATGCATGTAATTAGCTAGAGCTAATTAGTTAACAGCAGACTTTCAGTCTAAGCTCTAAAACCCTAAAGTTACAAAGCAGCTGAAACAGCTAAAGTAAGGCTTTAGATGTTGAAACTGTTCCCAAAGTATAACATAGAAACTGAAGCAGCAAACATAATTGAGAACAGGTCCAAAATACCGGAAGTAGGAGATTTCTATTTTTCTCAAAGACAGCAAGGAAAACCAAAGATTAAGTCATGGATAAAAGTTAAGATTCGCTCTGAAAGTAATGTGACTTGTACCTAAAATTATGTTTTTTATATCACTTTTTGTACATTTTTTTACGTTGTAGAGTGAACAGCTAATTTATAGTATTATCTTAATAAACGGTTATTTATTTAGATTTAAATATTTACTTCTCAAACGTACAGAGCTAACTTCTTCTGGAACTCAAAGAATTGTCATAAATAGCTTCCAGCTAGGAGACTGTGCTTCTGGGTCCTGATGGAGCAACTTAATGCTATTTTATATGAGGAACCACGAGAAGTATCTGATGGATGGGAGATGGAAAGAGTCAGCGAGCGACATTGGTTACACAAAGCTCAAAGCAGGTTACAAATTTTTCTTTTAGCTTAGAGTCCCGGGACTCCTTGGAGAAAGCTTTGGGATTGTAGGGCAAAGAGTGGAGATGAAATCCACTCAACTTCTATGGAGGATGGGGGTAGGGATTAATGCATCAGGGAGCGCAACAATTCACCACATAGCAAAAGAGAGGTTCTTATTGATCATCAGGGAAAGGATATTCTTTTCAGTCTATTTTTTTCCATTCAGATTTGATGAATTCTAGTTATTTGTCCTCAAGTTCACTGCTTCTGTCCCGTCATCTCCTGTCCACAATTGAGCCCATCCAGTGATTTTGTTGCTTTGCTTATTGTATTTTTCAGTTTTTTATTTTCTATTTGGTTCTTTTTTTTTAACTTCTATCTCTTTGCTGAGATTTTCTGTTTTCATTTGCTTCGAGAGAATTCATAATTGTTTGTTGAAGCATTTTTATGATGGCTGTTCTACAATCCATGTCAGATAATTCCCACATCTGATTAATGTCAGTGTTGGTGTCATTTCATTGTCTTTTCTCATTCAAGTGTCACTTCATTCAAGTCTTTTCTCATTTTCCTGGCTCTTAGTATGACAGGTGAGTCTATGTTGCATCCGGGACATTTGGGCTGTTGTGTTAGGAAGTTCTAGGTCCTATTGAAGTGTTCTGTCATAGCAGGCAGTCACTCTGTTTAGGATTAGCATGCAGGTCCTAGTCTGCTTGTAGACTGTGGTTCCAATGACAATGTAATTTTCAGAGCTTTTGCTGTGCTATTTTGGTCTGCTTGGTTTTTCTAGTGCCACTAAGCTTCCCACTGATACCTGCTGGTGCCACCTGTGGGGACGAAAGGCACCCCCCCTTCCCCCTTCCCCGACCTGTGCCTATAGGTGGGGAAAGGAAGTCTTCCGCCCACAGGGATAAAGAGTAGTTCCCTGTGGCCACTTGTTGCCAGAGGAGCTTCCACTCTCTCTCCCTTGCCAGTGTCACTTAGCCTGCTTGGTGCTGTTAGTGGGACTCCTGTCCCATCAGGGGAGGGAGAGCCTACCTGGGCATCTTCTGCCACAAGATTGGGGTTCGGGAGACATGGGGTCTGGGTTGCCCTCTGTTGCTGGGTGAGGAGGATCATAAGATACCTGGCTACTGCGTTGTTCCTCCAGTCTTGAGTCCCTAAGCCAGTCTGCTTTTCCCTTTTCACCTTTCAGAATCCTCCTATGATTGCCTCTTTCATTATTTCCAGGATTTATAGCTGTACTTAGGAGTAAGGAGAGATAAGTGTAGGCCATCTTGTCTGGACTGGAAGCCCACCAGAAAGGATATTTTTAAAGGCAGTGTTGTCATGTAAATACTCTCTAGCCAAACCTTAAGGGAATTGGAACATTCACTGAACAGATATTATTAAACATTTACTATGTGCCAGGAAGTGTCCTGGAGATATGGAAATGAACAATAGATTTCGTGCCTGCCCTCATGGAGGGGAGTTTTCAGTAGAGTGAATAATCATTTAGTAGTAAGTGTTATATTTGGAGGCCAAAAAGGTATCATTTAAAAAAGAACACTTTGTCACTTCTCTGTCTTCCTCTCTGGGTTCAGTACAAAAAAGACCAGGAGCACATTGTGGCTGGAGATGCAAAGAAGTGTGCCGACATCAGGACAATACTGAAAACAGTAGCCCAGAAAGCATTGCCAAGGAACTCAGTCCTGCAATGTTTATCAAAGAAGAGCATGAGCCACTTGGGCTAGGCAAGGGAACAGACTTGGGACCCCAGTCCTGATAGTAAATAGAAGCTCAAGCCAATTCTCATCGCCTCCCAGAACCATACTGAGCAGAGATGTAGGGAATGGTAGGATTAGCCCAAGGGTTGTTTGGACAATAATAGGACATGTGAACGTGAGACAAGTGGGGCTGTGTTTCACACCACTAAGAAGAAGCAGGATTGGGACTAAAATATTATTTATGATATTGATTCGTAGAACAATGTTTTAATCTCACAACTCACTCTGCTATAGTGATGCTCTATCTGCAAAACAAACCCATGGGGCAGTTAGCGTAAAATGAACAGTTGATTCAGAGTGGTGTGGAGATGCTCAAATTCCTTAGACTCCGGTTTCTGTAGGGTTCCCCAAGGGCTTAGAACTCGTACGCTCCTACTTAGCTGAACAGTGACTTGGAAGGGGTCTGAAGAATAATTAGTGCATCAAGAGGAAGTTGTCTGGTTCAAGTTATAATATCTGTGTGGGTGCACATGAACATCTGTACTACCATCACCATCACATAGAAACACCTAGGATGTTGTTTAAAGGACTTGTGATTGATGCCTGTGGTCCACTGAACATGATAATTGGGGAAATCAGAGCACTTCTATAAATGCAAAAGCACTTCCAGCATCCTCAAACATTGTAACATTTCTGAAGTCAGTCAATTAATTCAATACGAAGCTCTAGACTCCTTTTCCTTCAATATTTTCTTCAATTTGACGTTTAGGTTTTATTGACTGCAGTTTTCATCGTATTTCAATAAAGTTAGTGTACTTCCTCCATCTATGTACTTGTTCTAGTATATTTATCTTCATTTGGAAAAATTTTTATTACCATTACTTCTCTTTTTTTTTAAAGATTGGCACCTGAGCTAACAACTGTTGCCAATCTTTTTTTTTTGCTTTCTGCTTTTTCTCCCCCAATCCCCACAGTATCTAGTTGTATATTTTAATTGTGGGTCCTTCTAATTGTGGCATGTGGGGTGCCACCTCAGCGTGGCTTGATGAGCAGTGCCATGTCCGCGCCCAGAATACTAACCGGTGAAACCCTGGGTCACTGAGGCAGAGCCTGTGAACTTAACCACTTGGCCACGGGGCCGGCCCCTACCATTACTTCTTTAATCGTAATTCTATCCACTTTTTCTACAAAGCATTTTCTTATTATTTACATATGTCCATTCCACATTTAAATTTCCAATGTACTAAAATGCTATTTGCTGCAATATCAAAGCTGATTAATTTTTTTCAACATTAATCTTAAGTTATTGAAATGAAACAAACTTCTTGAAAAAATTAGATCATGATAGAGTACATAACATAATAAGTAGAATTCTTAGAGTTAAGAGTTTAGTAAATGCTGTTCAAAAGCACTTCCCTATTTGAGGTCATTTTATAGTGTTGTGGGAACTAAGTCAAGGTAACAAGGTGCCCATTTTGAAGATGCAAGGCTGAAAGCATGGGAGGCAGTGAGAAAGGCAAAAACTAAGCCGCGTGGAGCCCAATCCCCCAATGGAGATGGTCAGTTGCAATAGACCCTGTGGCCACAAGCTACCATTTAAAAAATTCTTTAATCTGGCTCCTTAATCAGGGTGAGAGGGCTCTGAAGGGTAAGAGAGAGGGGATTCTATATTAGGAACCAAATTTGCAGCAGAGGAACAAAGATGATTGGGTAGAGAAAAAGATAAGTCGATGCAAAAAAAAAAAAAAGAAAGAAAGAAAGAAAAAAGAGAAGAAAATGGTTAACAAACTATGGGGTGTCATATCAACCTGATTTTTCACCAAACCATATGACTCACTCAAATAGAGAATAAACCAGCACCCAAGGATATCCCACTGAATAAGAAAAATAAAATGTTTTTTCATAATTTGGCATAGCCGGACAGTGCTGGAGAGTAACATAAAGCCCTAACACTTGGCTACTTACAGCCACATGTTTTTTACCACCACTATCCCACCCCCTTAGGCAACTAGGGGACTGTTTATAAAATTAAAAGCATCAAAATGGAATCTCCAGCTCACATTCTAAGGTAGGGATTTTAATGGTCCCCAAATGAATAAATAAAGGCATTAAGACAATTCCACCATGCTGTGTTTGGCAAATAGCAGGAGACACGCATATAGGACCTGTACAGAAATGCTAGAACAAAACCAAAATGGAATAAAGGAAGTAAATTATAGATGAAGAGCACACTTTGGAAGAACAAAGTTTTACATAATTCCTTTGATTCTCAAAGAGATTAAAGAAAATATGGACTCTACAAAACAAGAAAAGACATGTCAAACAACCCTAACTCTATCTCTAACCCTCCATGTAGTCTCTACTAAAACAAACAGAAGCACTTCAAAAATTTTTTGCTTCATCTTTAAGAGATAAATGAAAATAAATGATCAAGTTATGTAGGAAAGGACTAGCCATACACATTGAGCTCATTTAAACACAGAATTAAGCTTCAATAACGCTAATAATTATGGTTAGAAAGCAGAATATAAATCTTATTATTGAAAGAGAATATTAGTGTGTAATAATAATTTAATAGTCTAAAATGAAATTCTCAGAGCATGTAAACAAAAATTTGAAGTTGGAGAAAATGGAAAGCAATATTAGTACCTTATTTTACTTCTCTGTCATAAGGCACATTCAATAGAAATGTTAAATCTGTGATGTGATTTTACTGTTTTTATATTTGAATAAGAATAGAAACCATTTTCATTTCCTTAAAACTAAGTTTGGGTGGTGCAAGAAGCAGGGGGTATTTAATTAGCCTCATGGGTTTGTTATAGAACCTCAGAGATGGAAGAGATCTCTGAGGCTACCTATGAAAGTATCTATCTACTGGCCTAACAAATTCTATTGTTTTATTTCAGACTGTGATCAAAATGATGCCAGTCAGCTGAGCCAAGTGTGTACATTCCTCACTCAACCCAGACAGCTTAATAATGGTTCATTAAGCAGCTAATTAGACTTGCATTACTCTCAGCCACAGGCTCACAGACCCCGCCCAGTGAACACACCTTTGGCATGCTCCTTGCTCTTGATGCATCTTACTTTGTTTTGCTATTCAGAAGCAGCCCAAGAAGGATTTTTCTGTTCTAGGGAAAAAAAGAAAAAGAAAAATTTTTGTATTTTAAGCAGCTTATTGGTGCACTCATTTTTATTTGTTTTGATGAACATGTTTCAAAAGAGGAGCATTAGAGAATTTAGTGATTCCATGGCTTAAATCTAAAAGGAGAAACTGATGACAGTTGCTGGGTAGGTGGCAAGAAGCTACATGGGAAGGTGCATGTGCATGATCATAGTGTGTGGTTCTTTTGTGAAGAAGAAGGTCCTGCCTTCATGACCTGAAGAAAATCCCAAACACATAAATTCAAAGTCCACTTATTTGGTTCTTGAGATGACAGGGTATTGCCTGTGCAGAATCCTAACATGCAAAATTTTGTCCTGTTCCTATTTTGGCAAGAGGCCAGTTCATGGACCTCCAGGGCTTGCAAAACGATCACTTAAAATGAGACTTTTATTCTTGTTATCAGAATTGTCACCATAATTGAGTTTACTCTATTATTTTCTGAATATATTATTTTACATATTTCAAGTAAACATTTCATGCAATTTCCAATTTTCTTGTGTCATAGATAATAATCTTAAAAATAAATTAGAAATTAAATCGACATCAGAGCCTTTGGCAGGCTTACAGTTCATAAGTGCTGACATCTAGTGGTTGTTGCTACTCTTTGATAAAATACTATCCAGCTGGTCCATTCTGCAGGCTCTATCGTAATGAGTGGGTTAAAAAGTACTTACTTCAAAATTTAGGTAATTTTATTCTCCTTATAAAACTCTATGCATTTCAAATACTTTGATTAAGAAGAATCATTCTGAAACCTTGAAATTAAACGCAGGATTTTCTAACCTTTTTTCCCCCTGCAAGTATGCCACTCACAAGTGCAGTGCTTTCCCATCACAACATCCTTCCGTATGTAGTGATTTTCAAGAGGGGCATGGAAGACAGGTGGGAAGTCCTAGGGCACAGGTAAGAAGTTTCCCAAACCCCTTGAAACTTACTAGTTTTAGGGCCCTGCCCGTGGCCAAGTGGTTGAAGTTCTGCACGCTCTGCTTCGGTGGCCCGGCCGGGTTCATGGGTTCACATCCCGAGTGTAGACCTACTCCACACACCAACCACACTGTGGAGGTGTCCCAAAAAAATAGAGGAAGATTGGCACAGATCTTAGCTCAGGGTGAATCTTCCTCAGCAAAAAAAGAAAGAAAGAAAAAAGAAACTTACTAGTTTTAAGTTTTTCTTTAGTGTCTGCTTATGAATGTGGATAGCATCACCAGATGGTCATGATGCTTAAATTCACTGGGATTTCCTGGAAGTTTAGATCTAGTACTATTTTGGTGATTACGAAGAATGCTTAGAATGAAAACATACGCTAATTAGGCATGTGCTATTTGCAGACTAGCCCTAGGGACACAAAATGAATTATTTTGAACCTCAATATTGAGAAATGTTAAGGTAAAGGAAACAAATGTGTCATGAAATGATTGTAATTTAGCATGATAGGTAGAATCTTTGAACTGTGGTAAAGATTGAAAAGCACAAAGGAGGCAATTATTGGAGAGATGGAGAAAAATTTTACATAGGCGTGATCTGTAAACCAGGTTTTGAAGATTATTTTTTAATTATCTGGGTGACAAAAGAGAGGCATTCCTCACAGTCATTTATTCATTAGCCATTCAGTAAAAATTGAGTACCTACCATATGCCTAGTGGGGTACAGCATGTGCAAAGGCTAGAGATAGAAATGGTATTTTAGAGTATTGCTAAAGCAGAAAATAGAAGAAATTGGGGGAGCAGTAGGAAATGAAGGTGTGTGCTTTGGAAAGATAAATCTGAGTTCAAATCCCATACCCACCAAACTTACTTAGTTTATAAACTTAACCAAGTAACATAAGCTCACTAAATATCATTTCTCCCATCCATACAATGCAAGAAAGACTGTTTCACAGGTTATTGGGAAAGTTAAATGAACTAATAGATGTGAAAGTTCCTGGCATGGAATAAGGTTAGTTAAAAGGTTAGTTATTGTATCCATCAGCTTTTGCTGCATGATAAACAACCACAAAAATCTTTGTGGTTTACAATAATTAGCATTTATTTTCATGCTCATTGGTCTGGAGGTCAACCACATATGAACTGATCTAGGCTGGGTGTGACTGAGGCACTCTGCTTCAGGCTGTGGGTCCAGCCCACATATGTCATTCTAGGCTCAGGCTGTAGGGACAAAGGCTACCAGGTTATGTTCTTCTTATAGTGATGGCAGAAGCACAAGCCCGAATGTGCAAGCTCCTTTCAAGCCTCTGCTCATATCACATTCCTAACATCCCATTGGCCAAAGCAACCACATGGCCAAGTCAAAAGTCAAAGGGCAGGAAGGCACCCTGTGCCTCCATGGAGCCATGAGGGGCATGGATGTGTCATACTACCAATAGGAATAAGATTTTGAAAGTGATTTATTTTGTTGTATTTCTTTTATTGCAAAAAGCTTATATATCATCCTAGGGAGCTTGGACTTAATCCTGCAGGTAATGGGAAGACACCTGGTCAAATCTGTGAGTTTAGAAAGCTTCTGATGCCATGGGAAGTAGAATTGAAGAGGAATAAGACTTAAATCAGAAATACCAGTTGCAGTAATTTCTTAGTCCAGAGATAACAAAGGCCTGAGATGGAAATGTGCCTTGGCCTGCAGAGAGGCAGGAGACTCTATTGAATATAGAGAAGAGAGTAGTGCGGTAGCTTAAATCCTGAGTCTGAATCTTGAAGAATTTATTAATTTTATTTTATTTATTTTGTTTTTAAAAATTATTGAATAAATCTGACCAGAGCAATTCTCCTTAAGACTGTGGAATTCAGGCTTGATAAACTGGAGTAATCCTAAATTACATAAAATAATCTCTTTGTCCGATAGATGTAGAAAGTGCAGCTAAAGCAAAGGTGTGCTAGAGGCAGGTTATACTGGCTCGTGAGAGCTAGTTGTTAAATTTTCAGGAATTTTGTGAGCCAGTTGATTTACACATCCATTATTAAAATTTAAATTGTGTTAACTTATAATGAAATAAATTATACTAAAAATAAAGGTAATCGTTTCTGCTTCTAGCCAAGATGAAGTAACAAGAAATGGATTTACTTGTCCTCCTGAAAAAAAAAGTTTTAAAAACTCAGACAAAATGTATGAAACAACAGTTTTCTGGACACTGGACATCTGGTAGCAAAAGACAGTGAGATGAGAAACAAACGAGGGAAACCCTACAATTGTCTCCAGTTTACTGACTTGAGAAAGGTTCTAGGCCATGGAGCAGAGTGGGAGAACGTAGGCAGAGCCCAGGACTCCCTGAGTTGAGGAGACGGAGCTTAGAGTCCAGGAAGACCAAGGCCACTAGAGTTCTCAGGACGAAATACCAGAGAGGAGAGAGTTGCAGAGAGAGAGCAGCTCAGAGCTCTGTGAAGGGTCCCTCTGGAGTAGTCTGCAGAGTACTGATCAGCACATGCATATAAGGAAGTCACCTGAGGTGGAAAAAGATAATCCTATCTGAAAGGATTAGAGGAGCTAGGACTCTGCCCACACACGATCTGAGATACTGTCTGTCACCACCAGCTGGAAAAACTCAGAATTGCGGTAAACTACTGAGAAGGGTGTTGCCTCAGTAGTGGGGAATAATTAACTCCAGACTAAATACTGCTCTGGCCCCACTTCAAAAAAGTGAAAATTGAGACCCAAAAGGAACAAACTGTTTTCAAGTAGCTTAACTACATCTCAGAAAAAGCTCAAGAAAATTTAGAGGAGTACGAAAATATGCAGCACTCAACAAGTAAAATTCACAATATCCAACCCAAGATTACCATGAATGCAAAGAAACTGGAAAACAGGAGCTATGAGAAGAAAAGTCAATCCTTTAAAACCAACTCAGAACAGATACAGAAGTTACGATTAGCAGAAAAACAGTTATTTATTTTAACTACTATATTCTATGTGTTCTAACATTTAAGTAGAAACATGGAGGATATAAAAAAAGACCCACATAGAATTTCTAGAAATGAGAGCTGCAGTGTCTGAGATGAAAAAATATACTAGATTGGATTAATAGCTAATTAGACATTGCAGAAGATTGGTGAACTTGAATACATAGCAATAGAAATGGTCCATAATGAAACCCAAAGAGTAAAAAAATTTTTTTTAATGACAAGAGCATCACTGAACTTTATGATAGAAACAACCCAAACATCCATCAACAGGTGGACAAACAAATTATGGTATATTCATACAATAGAATACTGCTCAGCAATAAAAAGGAATAAACTATTGGTATACACAACAATAAGGATGAATTTCAAAATAATTAGGCTGTGAAAGAAGCAGGACAACAAAAGGGTACATACTGTATGATTCTACCTATATAAAGTTCTATAAAATCCAAACTACTCTGTAGTGACAGAAGGCAGATCAGCGGTTGCCTGAGGACTAGAGTAAGGACAGGAGGGGATTACAAAAGGGCACAAGGAAACTTTTGGGGTTGATGGATATGTTTACCATCTTGTTTTTGTTGATGGTTTCACAGGTGCACATGTAGGTAAAAAGTTATCAAATTAGGGGCTGGCCCAGTGGTGTTGTGGTTGAGTTCTCATGCTCCACTTTGATGGCCTGGTGTTCACAGGTTCGGATCCCAGGTGTGGACCCAGCACCACTCATCAGGCCACACTCTGGTTATGTCCCACATAAAAAATGGAGAAAGATTGGTGATGTTAGCTCAGGGCCAATCTTCCTCACACCCACACACAAAAAAATCAAATTGTACACTTTAAATATGCACTATTTATTATATGTCAGTTATACCTCAATTAAAAAAACAAACTCTGACTCACAATGGTAATTCAATAAAATTTAGGTATTATGAAAATCACACAAGCACACAAGTAAGAAATACTCAGAACTCCTCATTTCCTAATTATTTTACTACAGTTTACTATCATCTATGTTCTTGAGGTTATTTGCATTTATTGTATCTATATGGTGGCAATACTATATGATGGTGTGTCACTTCACATCTCTTCACAACTCCATGTTCACTGACATCATGCTGGTACCTTGAAATAGGTCACGTTTGGAATATTTACATAATGGAAATTGGCAAATACCACATGGCCACTCCCATCACACACATTTCCCCCGCCCTCCCCCCCCCCCACTTACCACCCCCTCCCCCAGCCCCCGCCAATCCCAAGAGCCTGTTGTTAGCTAGTTAGAGAGACAGGTCTAAAACCAAGTGCCCTGTATCTAAATCCAGTGATCCTTTCACTAAACCATGCTACCCATCTCACCAGCATAACTAGAAACTGCCCAGAGACACGTTGGGGAGGGGGAGACAAGCAGAGACTGAAAGGGCCCTTTCCTCCTGCCTTCCAGCCTGAGGAGCAGCCCTAGTTAAGACTGTGAGGCATAAGACACTTTCCCCATTGTTCCTCTCATTTTCATTTCTTCACTACCCGCACCACTCCCTTTCCATCTCCTTTTCTCCTGATAACAGAACAGATCTGCTCTCAGAGAGCAGTGCTTAACAAAAAGGAATACATTATTTATGGTGTCATTTCAGCAATCAATTAAAATGACACCTCTTTTAGCAAGGGTTCTTCCTAACACCTCTCTGATTATAACATGTGAATATGGTGACTATATTTCTGCCCCTAAATCAGGCATATAGTTTGAAGATGAAATTTGTGCATTTCCATGGTTTATGAACACCATGGGAAGAATATCTGAAATCTGGATTTTACCACAAAGTCCACGTAAGCTGAATTCCTCAGTCGTCACCAGCCTTTGGGTTCAATTGGAGTCAAATATGTGGTCAATCACGTTTTAACTTCCTGCTCCCACCTGCTATCACAGGACCTCCAGGCTTCCTCTAAATTCCCAGGTCATGTCTCACATCAGCTTAGGAAGCCCACTCATATGCTCTGGAATTCAGGTCCACCTAGCTATTATGCCGCCCCAGAACAAAAGCCCCTGGAAGTAGTCCCTGACTTTGTGGCCCACATCCATCACAGTATTGAATCTATTGAAGATGCCATCTTTCGTTATTTTCAGAGCTGCCGAATCTGGAGGTGCTGAAGCAGCCCTGCATTTTCTGAAGCTATTGTTGATGATGCCACATTATGTTGTCCTGTGAGAAGACAAGTGGAGAATGCCTCTCTTCCTTGCTAATGTCAAGTTGTGTCTTCTTGGCTCCTAAAGTTCCATATAAAGTGTTCCTTGGAATTCTTTTTGTAACTTCTATTTCTGGAGGGTTCCAACGGGAATTAATGGAGCTGAGCTGGGGGACGAATATCCAAGACACATAACATACTATTTTTTCTAAAGCTTCTGATGCATGGTTGGGGGAAATGTATAGGTGTGAGAGATGGCAGGGAAAAAAAGAAATGAGGAAACCACATTAAGAGTCAGGTCCAGGGGCCAGCCCTGTGGCATAGTGGTTAAATTTGGTTTGCTCTGCCTCAGTGGCCCAGATTCGCAGGTTCTGATCCTGGGCATGGACCTACACCACTCATCGGCCACACTGTGGTGGTGACCCACATAAAAAATAGAGGAGGATTGGCACAGAAGTTGGCTATGGGTGAATCTTCCTCAAGCAAAAAAGAGGAAGATTGGTAATGGATGTTAGCTCAGGGAGAATCTTCTTCATAAAAACAAAAAAAAAGTGAGGTCCAGTTGTAGCTAAATGCTGGTTTTGACTCAATAGGGGCCACTACATTCAATCATGTGAATAACCTTTGATTTTTCCTATGGTGGTATAAACTGGTCTTATTTCAATTCTCTAACTTAATTCTCAACACAGAGATGAGATGTCTGGGCAGCTCTTATAGAAGTGGTCTTTTAGTTGCCTAAAGAAATTAAAACAAGTGTTCAATCAGATCATATTGCCTAATAACTTAGCTTTCTTTTTTTATTTAACCAATGATCCTTCTCATTCCACCACTGAATCTGGTATTTTTAGTTTTGCAGGATAAAGATTGAGAAGAGTGTGTTTGAAAGGCGGGGAGAAGTGCAAAGTAAAGAACCTCTCCTTTTCCTTCTTTTAGATTACGTTAGCATTAACGGAGGTATAGATACTAGCATGTGAAATCAATTTTACAAAGAGAAAAATGAGGCACTGAGGGGTTAAATGTCTTAGCTTCTCAAAGCCCTTAAAGGTAGAAATGAACTAAGGGTCTGTGTCTCATGACTCCTAGATCAGCGAACCCTCTGTGTTGGCTGCTTCACTTGTCACCTTATATCATCTACGCAAATCATAGAGTCCAACCTGCTGATAAATGTCATGGAGGAACATCTTTATGTTAATTCTGATACTTCTTCATGACTGCAGCCCATGCAGTTGTGGAGAATTCTAGTGTTCAGAGCCTTCCTATAATGGTTTTAGGGAAATCATGAAAGCCTTACAGAATGGTAGAGAATCTTTTGACAAATCATAACCGTCTAGGAGTGAAGTTTTGTTGGAGAGTGTGTTTTTACATCTCTCCTAATTTTCCAGAGGGAGATGACTGGACAATTTATTTACAATTTAAAACTCTGAAGGTTTAAAACTGTACTTTAAGTTCTAAAGTCGCAGAAGCAATTGAATGACTTAGCTCAGGCAGGGAGTTTGTAGGGCTCGGTTCTAATATTAGACAAATCAGTTCACTCATCTCTAGCTGACCTATTTGTTCATCCATCCAAGTCATTACCCTAATCCCTCTATAACTTCTGTCTTCTGTAAGGTAATTAGCACATATGGGATCCATTTGTTGCAGGCTTGTCACCTCCCTGACAACAAGTTTAATCTACATACATACGTTTATGAAAAACTTCCTCCCCTAAGAGGAGCAGCTGATTGATTAAACAGAAACGGGTAAAGTGTACCTTGGCAATGGTTGTCAGGCAAGTGTGGCACCATCTTCACTCCAGACATGAGTACTGCTCTATAATGCGACACTGGAGACCTCATTGCTACATTAGTGGGTATGTCCAGTACCTTATGGGGTGGGAGGTGATGACTGCAGAAAACTAGTTAACTAGATGGCTGTGTAATGACCATTTCTTCTCATCCAATTATGCTCTCTTAGTTCCCTTATATGTCTTTTGAAATTATATATGAAAGCTGTGTTCTACAAAAATAGGAGCTGTAAACTAGAGGAAATATGTGTGTTTATATGTATTTATTATATATATACATATTTTATATATTCATTATTGCCTATGTAAACACACACATGTATTTTATGTATTTCCTATATATAAATATACGCACAAACCTACGCATACAGATTTTTTCCACATAGTATAGAAGAAAAGTTTTCTTCTCTTGAATTGTTGCTTGATCAGCTCTGATATGAGGAAGCAAATCAGGGAGGATAGTGAATACTCCACTTAAGTTTGTCAGCAGTCTTTCTTATCAGTTTACTCCTATAGACATCATTGCTTGTATGGAGTGGACAAACTGTATCCTTTTCCAAGGGACAAATTAATTCCAGTTGTCCAAAAAACCCCAGAAAATGTAGACGGCATGGCCATACCAATCCTTTGAAAAAAACAACAGCACATCTTCTTTAGAAAGTTATTTATATTTCCCTGGATTCATTGACGTGCCCTCACCCCACTACTTTCTTTAGGCCAAACAACTCTAATCTGCTTCTAACCTCTTTCCTTGCAGAAGCTGGCAAACTACGTCCTATGGGTAAAATCTGGCTCATAGTCTGTTTAAACTAAGAATGTTCTTTACATCTTTAAAATTGTCTTTGAAAAAAAGGAGAATATTTGATGCAGAAGAATATGTGGTCCACAAAGCCCTGAAAATATTTACTATCTGGCACTTTACAGAAGAAATTTCCTGATCCCTATTCTAGGAGTTGGCTCAAAGCTCCTAAGTATAGCATCTGCAGGAGGAAAATCATTATGGTCCAGGCTTGGCCCTTGATATTCCTAGATATTAGGCAAGACTTGAATGTGATTTAAGCAGGAGTATAGTCTCCTGTATGTCTCTGAACAGAGAATGAGCCTCTTAGCTAGGAAGGTATCCTATAACCAACAAAGCACAAATTTTTAAAAAAGTACACACGGAGCCTGGAAGAAGTTTGAGGACATCCACATAGTCAGTCACACCATACCAAATCCATTGTCGAGGTCAATGAAGAGGCTTATGTTAATGCCAGATGACATTTTCATCCGTGATAATTATGCTGGTGATGCAGCAAACTGAAGTAGATGTATGGTCCTCCACTACTTCTGCTTGCTTATTTGCCAAACTTCTATTTACAGTTTCTTCCCACTAAGTTGGCAGCATTGTCAGTCTCTGAGAGAGGAGTCTCTAATGTTAAGAATCTTACTCACTGTACTCTGGGTTTCTGTCTTCTAATGAGGTTTTTCTTTACTTAAAATATTTAAAAAAGAGTGTAAGGGTTCTCTTCTTGCCCTTAAGAGGTGACTTTCTTCTTGAATGGAAAAAACTTCTCTTGATACTATGTTTACTTGTCTGTTTCTCCCAATTGTGTTGGCATCCCTTTATCTATTTTGGATAAAATCAAGATAAAAGTTTTTCTCAACTTATATGCACATAAACACACATACAGAGTTGTGGCTTTCTTCCTAAAGGAGGTCCATATAAAGTCACTTTAAAATTAAATACCTAAGATGAGGATGGGAATTATCATGTCAGTACTTATCAATTTTCCCTTTCCCAACTCGATTTCCTTTCCACAACCTCACTCCTCTTTTCATTCTGTTTGCTTTATCTTCTCTTGGCTAGTGCAAAAGAATTAGTAGTGAATTAAGGTATCTGCTTCCAAATGTCAAGACCACCTAGGTCACAGGTATAATCAATAGCATCCAGTCAATCCTGTTCATGCCTGTGAGCAGTGCAAATCTGTTAGCTTTTATCTGTCCACACCAGGATTACTGCTTAAAACTATTATCTCACTATTGTTGGCATACATTGAGCACTTGTGGATTTTAATCGACTTAAATTGAATTGAATTTAGATAAAAGGGCAGGAAGACCTTATTCAAGTTGTACTGTTGTGTGGACCTTCTTGCCTGCTTCTGTACTTAAAAGTGCTGTTTCTAGTCCCAAGTCTGAATACCTCCCCTTTTCTATTTTATTCAGCCTCAGTTTGTACCCCATTCCTTCCTTTTGTCTTCAGATTTGACTTTTCCTTTCTCTGACTGTGATTCTTGGATATCTGTCTTTGGATCTTAAGACATTTACCGTGCTTCTGCCTGGGCTCTGTAGATGCTAGATTGTAGGTGCCTGGCCTCTGCAGTTGGCCTCTGAGCCATGTCTGTGCCTTTGCTCTAGCCACTCCTGATAGACAGTAACAGATGTCTTTTTGTAGGAGCAAACTGTCTACCGCAGGGTTGGTAAGGGAGGTGAGGGCGCATGTGTCACTGTCCATGGTCCTGAATCACCATTGATCTGAAACACCATGTGATTACACTCCATTGACCTTGCTTTCCAGCCTAATTCACGGTCTTGGCCTTTAAGTTCTACTCTGCCATACATTGGAGAAGAATATTATTTTAAGTTGCAAAGCACCTCCAGGAGTATGCTATGTGGAGGTACTGAAATAGTGAACTGGGCTTGCATCTGCCACCTGAGTTTATTTTCATTTGACCAAAAGATTCTTAAAACCAAAAACGATGAGTTGAAAGAAAATGGTAAATGTGGATGCAACTTTTATTTTCCCAAATTATTTTCTTTTGTGATCTCTCTATTATACTCAATTCTATAACTGTCTGTCAATGTACACTGATAGCTTTATATACATAATTATCATCGTAGTTCTGTGCACAAGATTTTTAGATTTTTGAACTGTCACAGGGACAGAGAAAATCTTAGGGGATTTAGATTTTAAATAAGTTTGCCCCAGATAGTTGTGAAACTCTGGTAAATAACCATGTTATTAATGGAAGCTGAATTTAAACGTTAATTAAAGTCGCTGAGAATGGCAAATGAATCAGAATCCAGATATTCACAAAATCTCTTCTTTATCTTTAGATAAAGAGGATTACAAAGAGGAAGAATTTATATGAATAGAGAAAGTAAAGTTTCCCTTTTAGGCAAACAGGTTTGGCTAAAAATTGATAATCACTGAAGCTGGGTTATGGATACTTGGGGGTTCCTTATATATATCCTCTCTGCTTTTGTTTGTGTTCGAAAAACCGCATGATAAAAAGTTTTAAAAGTTGTTTTAAATAGTTGGAAACAAAATAAAAGACATGAATAAGATTACACTACATCTACATCTATATAATAAAATGCCAGATACGTATCGAAATTACTTCTAGACTCTGTCATGTAAACATGCTTAAGATATAATCCTGTCATAGTAAGAGAGCTTTTAAGGGCATGGGAAATTCTATCTAGCCTGGGCCAAATCTTGGTCTTGCTGAATTCAAAAGTTTGGGGTTTTTTTAACTGGCAAGATTAATACTTAGGGGCCGGCTCGGTGGCGCAGCGGTTAAGTTCGCACGTTCCGCTTCTCGGCAGCCCGGGGTTCGCTGGTTCGGATCCCCAGTGTGGACATGGCACCGCTTGGCACGCCATGCTGTGGTAGGCATCCCACATATAAAGTAGAGGAGGATGGGCACAGATGTTAGCTCAGGGCCAGGCTTCCTCAGCAAAAAGAGGAGGACTGGCAGTAGTTAGCTGAGGGCTAATCTTCCTCAAAAAAGAAAAAAAAAGATTAATACTTAATACAATTGAGATATTTGTGTTAAAAACTTTAGAAAATACAGAGACACATAAAGTACAAATTGCTGCATCTGACCTTAACTTTTCCTTTCTCAATATAATGTCCCTCCTCAGAGGTGATACCATCATCAGGTTCATGGGTATTATCCTTGTAGACTTTTAAAAAATGACAATATTCATGTGTAAATTTATAAATATATAGTCCTATTATACATATATGTTATCATATTGCATAATTTTTTTCTGCCAATTGATTTTTAAGCTTAACTCTATTGAGAGAGAGTGATAATCATTAAATAGGAATTTACTCCTCTATTTAAAATACCTATTTCATCTTAGGACTAAATCTGTTGTCCCATCATTCTAATGACAAGCTTCTGAGCCTTCCTAGTGTAGAAAACAATACAAAGGATGAAATTTCAAAGATAAGTGAAAATATTTACTGCCTATTATTACCACAGTCCATGTAGGTATGATAATTTGTTAACCTGAGGCTATAAAACACCTGGCAATAGTGAATTGGAAATGCTTCTCTAGTTTTCCAAGTGCCATGGTACTGAGCCATAATTAGACTTTGAGTTATGGTGGATTCTGCCCTGGTCCTATAATTACAGCCTCACATGCAGAGTCTGACAACTTTGTTCTGAGTCATCCATGTGCTCGTGGCTGCCTGTCAATTGCTCTCTGTAACTTTTATTGAGCAATTACTACAATTACAGACCTAAGCACTAGCAGGGACCAAAACAATCATGATTTGCTTAACAAGGGTAATGGCACAAAGCCACCCCATATTATTGACATGTCAACATCTTAAAATGTTACCTGCTCCCTTAAAACCCAGATTTGTTTTTCTTTGTGCCAGCTTTATTCTTTTCCGGATGTATTAAGATATAATTGACACATAACATTGTGTAAGTTTCAGGTGAACAACCTGTTGATTTGATACATTTATAAACTGCAAAATGATTACCACCATAGCATTGGCTTCCACCTCCATCCTGTCACATAGTTACCATTTATTTACATTTTTTGTAGTGAGAACATTTAAGATCTGCTCTCTTAGCAGCATTCAAGTATATGACACAGTATTATTAGCTATAATCACCATGCTGTACAGTGGATCCCCAAACTTGTTGATCTTCTAACTGGAAGTTTGTATCCTTTGACCAATATCTCCCAATTTCCCCCAGCCCCCACCCCTGGTAACCACCACTTTACTCTCTGTTTCTCTGAGTTTGTATTTTGTAGATTCCACATGTAAGTGATATGACATAGTATTTGTCTTTCTCAAAACCCAGATTTTTGCCTTCGTGTAAGTACCGTCACCTTAGACATCACTCAGGCAGATCAACTGACTGTGTTATAAGACATTGACTTTTAAATACTTTATGACAGAAAGAATTTCTGTGTATATGAAATTGATAAAACCTGTGTAACTTTTCCTGAGGTGCTACCTGACCTCTTACTAATAAGAGTTGGTACTGGGACAATATCTTTGAATATTTTCTACTTAAAATCGTATGTGTCCCTTCCATGTGTAGGAGCAAATTTCCAGAACCAAATCTGCAGTGAGATTTTCATAAAAGGCAATATGCCTTGTGGAAGAGAAGTTATAGAAGAGAGGAGAGATTGGTAAGGTAGGTACTAAGAATTCTAGTTTTAGCTCTGCCATTACTAGCTGTATAGTTTTGGACAACTCATCTAATCTGCTCACATCTCAGTTTCTTCTGTCCAGTGGAAATTTCTTTCCTGCCTCCAGGGATGCTTTTTATTCCATCACCAAATATTTATTGACTATTCAAGGCAATGAGGGTATAGAGACGGCAAGTCTCTACCTCTAAGAAATCACTTAGTGAGAGAAACAGACAGCAAAAGAACCCAACGCATGGTGATTAAGCTGTAACATATGTGTGTAGAATAAGCTGTGGGATCAGTGAGGGCAGGCCTCTCATTCATCTAGGGGGTGGCATGAGCTGAGTCCTGAAGCAAAAGTAGGAGTTAAGCAAGTAAATGAGGTTGGAAGGACATTCCAGAGAGAAGCAACGGCACATGCACATGTGACAAAGATCTACCTATTTGGAGAACAAGTATTTTGTCATGATTGGAGAGAAGCATACATATAGCAGAACAGTGAAAGAAGATGAAGCCGAAAATGGGGCCTCGGAAGGTCTTTGCCCTTCCAATAGTCTGAACTTTATTCTGAATGTGATGAAGACCACTTGAAAGACTTTAAGTAGGGAGATGATATCATCAAATATTAGAAAGACATTTGTGTAAGAACAGTGAGGAAGACTGATTGCAGGGGATGAGGCCAGGCTCAGGCAAACCAAGTAGGATACTACAGCAAATATCCAAGGAGGATATATATGCAAGAGGAAATGATGAAGGCCCGATTGTGGCCATGGTAATGTGGATAGAGATAAAAGGATAGATACAAGAGATGCTTAAAAGGGGGGGGGGGGGCCTGGTGGTGGAGGAAATGGTGAAGTTGGTTAAAAGGTACAAACTTCCACTTATAAGATAAATAAGCTTTGGGGGTATAATGTGCAGCATGGTGATTATAGTTAACAGTACTGTATTATATAGTTGAAAGTCACTAGGAGAGTAGATCTTAAAAGTTCTCATCACAAGAAAAAAAACATAACTATGTGAGGTGATGGATATTAACTAAACTTATTGTGGTGATCATTTTGCAATATATACATATATCAAATCATTATGTTGTACACTTTAAACTAATACAATGTTATTATATCTCAATAAATCTGGGAGCCTGGAAGGAATAAGAAATGCTTAAGGGGGAAAAGCAACAGAACTGTGAGACCTCTTGGGTGTATGGGTGAAAAATTCAAAGATACTGCCATGATTTCTGGCTTATGCATTTGGATGGATGTAGGTAAAGACTGAGATAAGGAGACACACCGTCTTCGGGCTGGGCCGCGGTGGACGTTTTGAGGGCATCCGACTCGCAGCGTGTGCGTGCCGCGCCGACTCCTGTGGACTCCTGAGCCGGCTGTGTAGCTTTCTCTCTTTGTCTCATAACCATGTCCTCCAATGAGAATGCTAATTCCCCAGCTGCCCGCCTTAACAGATTCAAGAACAAGGGGAAAGACAGCACAGAAATGAGGCGGCGCCGAATAGAAGTTAATGTGGAGCTGAGGAAAGCTAAGAAAGATGACCAGATGCTGAAAAGGAGAAATGTAAGCTCCTTTCCTGATGATGCTACTTCTCCGCTACAGGAAAACCGCAACAACCAGGGCACTGTAAATTGGTCTGTTGAGGATATTGTCAAAGGCGTAAACAGCAACAATTTGGAAAGCCAGCTCCAAGCTACTCAAGCTGCTAGGAAACTGCTTTCTAGAGAAAAACAGCCCCCCATAGACAACATAATCCGGGCTGGTTTGATTCCAAAATTTGTGTCCTTCTTGGGCAGAACTGATTGTAGTCCCATTCAATTTGAGTCTGCTTGGGCCCTCACTAACATCGCTTCCGGGACATCAGAACAGACCAAGGCTGTGGTAGAGGGAGGTGCTATCCCAGCATTCATTTCTCTGTTGGCATCTCCCCACGCCCACATCAGTGAACAAGCCGTATGGGCTCTAGGAAACATTGCAGGTGATGGTTCGGTTTTCCGAGACTTGGTGATCAAGTATGGTGCAGTTGACCCGCTGTTGGTTCTTCTTGCAGTTCCCGATATGTCATCTTTGGCATGTGGTTACTTACGTAATCTTACCTGGACACTTTCAAACCTTTGTTGCAACAAGAATCCTGCACCCCCATTAGATGCTGTTGAGCAAATTCTTCCCACTTTAGTTCGTCTCCTGCATCATGATGATCCAGAAGTATTAGCAGATACCTGTTGGGCCATTTCCTACCTTACTGATGGTCCAAATGAACGGATTGAAATGGTCGTGAAAACAGGAGTGGTACCCCAACTTGTAAAGCTTCTAGGATCTACTGAATTGCCAATTGTGACTCCTGCACTAAGAGCCATAGGAAATATTGTCACTGGGACAGACGAACAGACTCAGGTTGTAATAGATGCGGGAGCACTTGCCATCTTTCCCAGCCTGCTAACGAACCCCAAAACTAACATTCAGAAGGAAGCTACGTGGACAATGTCAAACATCACAGCTGGCCGCCAGGACCAGATACAGCAAGTTGTGAATCATGGATTAGTCCCATTCCTCGTTGGTGTTCTCTCTAAGGCAGACTTTAAGACACAAAAGGAAGCTGTATGGGCTGTGACCAACTATACAAGTGGTGGAACAGTTGAACAGATTGTATACCTTGTTCATTGTGGCATAATAGAACCGTTGATGAACCTCTTAACTGCAAAAGACACCAAAATTATTCTGGTTATTCTGGATGCCATTTCAAATATCTTTCAGGCTGCTGAGAAACTAGGTGAAACTGAGAAACTTAGTATAATGATTGAAGAATGTGGAGGTTTGGACAAAATTGAACTCTACAAAACCATGAAAATGAGTCTGTGTACAAAGCTTCGTTAAACTTGATTGAGAAGTATTTCTCTGTAGAGGAAGAGGAAGATCAAAATGTTGTGCCAGAAACTACCTCTGAAGGCTATACATTCCAAGTTCAGGATGGCCCTCCGGGGACCTTTAACTTTTAGACTTGTACAGCTGAGGCAGAAAGTTGTTTGTTGTGTGCTGTGTTTGGTATAAGTTTGTCTTAACTGTTTCTCTACTAAGAACTCTTTTTAAATGTGGTTTGTTATTGTAGCACTTTTTACAACGAAACTATACTTGAACAGTTTCAAACTGTGTACATACTGTATGAAGCTTCTCCTCTCAATGGGTTTCTTATTTCTATGTGGAATTTCATATCTTGCAGTGTCCTGTAAATAAAGCTTAAATTCCACCCTTTAAAAAAAAAAAAAAAAAAGACTGAGATAAGGAATACAGGTACAGTAGCAAGATAGTGGGTATTTGTTGTTTTTGTGGCTGCCCAGCATCAGAACTCCCTTCTTTTTGGGGGTCAACTCTCCATAATACATCTCAGCTACAGTCAGAGTCCACCTCCCACCACAGAAGCTAAAAAGACAGACTCACTTTCCTAGCCTCCCTCCTTTGAAGCTAGGGTGGAAACACATGTCCGAGACAAAAACGATCAGATGTTCCAACCCCAGAGTTTAAACTTGAAACCAGTGATGCGAAGAATGGAGTCTCCATTCTTGTGGTGGCAGTAGCAGCAGAAGTTCTGCTGTGGCATCCAGTGTTTGCTGTCAGCAGCTAACAGCTGATAGCTGCGATGTGGCTGTGGTGCTTGGCATTCCTCTGCAGTCACATCAGACTCTTTCTGTGGAGCAACCCTGGCTGCTGTCCAGGTCTCCTCGGACTTGCCTGGTTCCCAGGCCTGGCTATATGCTTCCTAGTGACTCCTTCTCAGCTTAAATCAGTCAGAGTAAGTTTGTGATGCTTGTGACTAAGGTCTTTGATGGATACTAGCTAAGCTGGAGGGTAAGATGGTGTGGGGCTGCAGAGAAAATATTTTTATGTTTCTGTACAGCTAGGGCTTTCTGAACAAATGTTACTGAAACTTGATTCCAGCAAGCCTCGAAAGGTAACTTATGACCAATTAAATGAGAGACTTCTAGAGAGATTGCCCTCAGAGAGTCATGTGTCTACAGTTGGGGGAGTGTGAAAGCCAGGATCATGGAGGTATCCCTGGGTTGTAAAGTGGAAGACAATCTCTTTCCCCTGAGAGATTTATTTACATGAGAATCCAGGATCCTTTCCATTCCATCTCCAAGGAGACTTTCAGTCGGGAAGGGGACAGCTGCCTCTCTCTTTTGTATGAATGTCCAGATTCTCTTTTGAGGAGGTCAGAGGGTGGTGGGGGTGAGTGGTGGGAGTGAGAGGAGCATTCCTCTCCTACAGTATAATCCCCATGTTTGTAGAGTAATATCTAGCCTTTATTGTATCACCTCAGGGGAAAGAATTGGGACATGGAGAACCACAGGGTGGTTATTGGCTTTTAAGTGAATAATAATGATCTGTCTCTACTCCAGAAACCTCATGTGTGTTTTCAGGATAATATTAATAAACTTGGAGAGAAAGGAACAAATAGTTGATATCTTCATGCATCTTGGAGACATCAATGGACTGGAGGTAGCAGTTTTCAGGGGTTCACAGGGGAAGGACAAGGGGACTAAGAATTTGAAGTGGTGGCAAAAGATAAGAAATTGGATCAAAGTTGTATTAAGAAAAGAGTTGTGCTGGTAGAGAACTGATAGTTGGGGAGAAGCAGAAGCAAAGAACTTGGGGCTTAACCCCTGGAGAATGTGTATCCTCAGGGACAGGGTCTAATCTGTTAACCAGCAAATTAGAATAGGAATGCTTTTCTCTCTAAACCTCATGCTTGCCAACAAATATTTGTGCTCCTACACTTGCCAAGTAGTATGCTAGCTTCTTAGGATACAGCAATGAACAAAAATAAACCAAGTTCCTACCCTCAGGGAGCATACATTCCAGTAGGGGGAAACAGAGAAACAACTATATGTGTCAGGTGGAAATAAATATAGGAAAAAATAAAAGAGGATGAAGGAACTAGAAAATGACAGGAGTCGGATGGGTATTATTTAAAGATAAACAGGCATATTAAAAAAATTTAAGAATTTGAATGGGGAATTATCATTTAATGGGTACTGAGTTTCAGTTTTGCAAGATGACAAATATTCTGGAAATGGATGGTGGTGACAGTTATACAACAATGTGAATGTACTTAATTCCACTGAACTGTACACTTAAAAGTGGTTAAGGTAGTAAATTTTACCATAATTTTTAAAAATTATCCTTATATATGTTCTTTTGCATGTATTCAAGTATATCTATGGGATAAATTGCAAGCTGAATTGCTTGGTCAAAGATATGTGCATTTGAATTTTATAGCTATTGCCAAACTGTCCTCCAAATGTTCTACCAATTAACACTATCTTCACCCATATAGAAGAGCTGTTCCATTTCCCATTAAACTCATTCCAATCAGGTTTTACACTCATCACTTAGACTGCTTTACTAGATCCATCTACAGTTGTCTATCTGTGAATGTTGGATGGCGTATCACCTCAAATTTCTCTGCCTACAGTCACTCCCTAAGGGGTCTCATCCAGTTCTGCAGTTTTAATACTGGCTAATGCTGATGAGATGTGGAATGTAAATATGATGAGAAATGTAATATATCTATCCGTGACCTCTTTCCTCAATGTTACACTCATATATTTAATCTTCTACTTGACATTTCCTTTTAGATGTCTAATATACATCTCAAATTTAAAGTAGTCTTGATTCCTCCGTGTTCCAACCAGCTCCTCCTCCAGTGTCCTCCGTATCATCCATAAATGGGAACTCCAGTCTCCCGGTAACTTGGGCCAAAATCTTTAGGCTTTAAATCTTAGACTCTTGACTTCTCTCTTTCTTTGAAACCCGTCATCCCATCCACCAGCAAATTCTTGAAAATCATCATATCTCACCACCTTCACTGAAATAATCTTGGTTCAAGTCACTACCATCCCTCTATTGAATTGTTGTGACAGCCTAATAACTCACCTGCTAGCTTTCATGCTTGTACACCTACAGTTTATTCTCTATTCAGTAGCTAGGGAAATCCTTTAAAAATATACACCCAATTACGTCACTCCATTGATTCAAACCATTTGGTGGTCCATCACACTGTGATCTACCTACTCCAGTACCTCTTTGACCTTGTTTCCTAGTACTTTCCCCAGAGCTCAGTGTATTCTAATTGCACTGGGCTTTGTGTTATTCCTCAAACACCCTAAACTCTTTTCCACTTCATAACTTTTGTACTTGTGGTTCCTTCTGCCTCTTTTCCCCCATAACATCTTTGAATAGCTATTATTATATTATTTATTTTTATTTTCACATTTTAAGCTTTCTCTACTAGAATGTAAACCCATGAGGAGGGAGCTATTGTTTGTTTTGTTTACTGCTATATCCCCAGTACCTAGAACAGCACCTGGAACAGGACAGAAATACAATAAACATGCGTTCAGTGAATTAAAACGTGCATGTTTTCATCTATTTTCTGCCATGTATTTCACCTCTCCCCCATCTCCACCACCAGCTTTCACTTGTCACTTTCTTATAGACCAAGACAGCACCTTATATTTATCAGTATCTTCTTCAGCATGGACATGAAGGCTCTGCACATGTTCCATCTGTTGAACACAAAATGAAATAGGGATTTGGAGAAATAAAGAGGTGTCAGAAGGATGAAAGGCTATTTCTTCTAGTCGTACAGTCTGATGATACCTTCTAAAAATGCTTAAGGGTTATAATGAACCCAGTTATAAAAAACTGTTTAGAATAGAATAGCTGGTATAGTAGTTAGAATGGGGCCAGCCTAGTGGCACTTCTCTGAGCATCACTGTAGGTAGCACATGGCCATGTGGGCCCCTCATTGAGAATCAGACCCCTTCCTACCCTCAATGCTCCTGGGAACAATTCCTTCCAGAAATGTGGTGGTTGGGGCCGTATAATCCTCTAACAGGAAACTTTTCCAAGCATCACTGGGTCTGAGCGCAGAAGTGCAGGTGCTCTCCCCTACCACCACCACTGTTTCTCAAGCATCTAGTCTAGAGCACCCACTTCCCCTTTCATTTGCGTTCTGCCCCATCCCCACCAAAGCTCTCTCCACAATGACCCAGGAGGTATCACTGGATCTATTGTGTTGAAATCCGGAGAAACTAAAGATTCTGTATAGATTATTCAGGAAGATAAAAAGAAATCACCCCTCTCCAATTGAGTTAGTGCTCAGCTAAAAAACTACCATTAAGCATCAAAGATTTGCTATATTCTACTTCTAAATCTATATACTCGCATACCCAGATATCCACATTCTAGGTAATTGTGAAGAAAAAAATAGATCCAATCATCTTTTTTGTTTTTCTGCCAAGATTTCCATATAAAGTCAAGCCGTCTTTGTGAATGCTATAGGCATACTCAGTCAGAAATGTAATTTGAAGAACCATTGGCCAAAATGGTGAAATGTAGGGGTTAAACTGAAACTGTGGGATTGGGTAGAAAGCAGGTTGGGGCACAGAAGTCAACGGTTAATTAAGTAAAGCTGAGGCTAAATAAGGACTTTGGAGCTGTGTATGTGTCTAGGTAAAATAAAGCTGTAAGGAAACTGTTCCTCCCTTGATAACATGAAATCCACCACCTCCAAGGCTCAGAGTGGGGAGGCTGATCAAATATTTTTGACCCTGTCCCTAATGGCTAGATTGGGTCAAGTGGGTGATGAGGAGGCACAGTCTTCCATGGTGGCTATTGTGGAGGGTGGAGAGGACAGCATCTCTTAGATCAACTCAGCTTACCTTTTTCCTAAAAGCAACAAGTACTAAGATAATCAATCAAGAATTTCTGGGAGTGTGGTAGTGCTAAAAATGAGGAAGGATTCAGGAGAAAAATGCGAGTCTGAAAGTACAAACAAAAGAAGCAAAAAAAAAAAAATTTAACAGAACATTTCAGGAGAATAGATGTCAACGATGTGCCAAATGATGTTAGTCCCCAGATACAGACTTTTAGAGTTGAATAAATAACTCTATATGCTCTGTATTGGGCAAATTATTTTGCGTCTCTCAGCTCCTACCTTTTGGGAACTGTATCTCCCATGCACATGGTTCCTAAGAGAGCAACCTATTTAAATAGCTTGACCCTACACCCTGGTCCAAGAACGGGCCATCAAGAAGAGTCGTAAGGTGTGAGACCATGTTTCCTACCATGAAATACACAATGAAATAAGTGAAATAAGACAGATACTGTAATTACCCCCATTCTGCAAATGGTGAAGATGGAGGTTAAGAAAGTTTTTTCAAGACACACCATCGGTAGGGGTAGATCCAGGAATTCTAATCCCGCCTTGTTTCCTTCTGAGACAAAGCCTGGTTGCAGAAGGCCTCAATAAGTACTGTCAACTATTAAAATAAGACTGAAAACGTTGTTTGAGAACAGACTGTGTCAGGCTTTGAATAGTATGCTTGGGAGTTTAGACTTTAAATTATGGAGCATGGGGACAGCTGCAGATTCTGAGGCCGTAAGTAAATTGTTTCGAGTTGTTTTTTAGGAAGATAACTCTGACAGAGACCAGAGAAAGTTCTAATGGTGACTCCTCCCCTTGGGGTCCATGAACCATCCTGTTGTATTAATAAATTCTTTTTTTCATATAAGCTAGGTGAAGTCACACTTCTGTCACTTGTAGCTGAAGAAGTCTGATTAATAAATCTCAGTTTGCAGATGAGGAAACTTGGAACCAGACTGTTTGAATGAATCCCAGTTTTCTGATGTCAGTGTCAGTGCTAGAATGCGCATGTCTCCAATTCCTAGTCCCAAACCACTCTTCCTTGGGAAATTACACTTTTTGTTTTTTCACTGTGCTATCTGTCTTGAAGAAAAGGTGTACAAATCAATTCTTCATGGGCAGTTGAAAGTGATTTTATGTAAATTAAACCCACACTGATATGAATGTGGAAAACCAGTACTCAGATAACAGATGCATTTATTAAATGTACTTAGCAAAACATCATCCCCTACTCCAGACTCAGCCTTGATAAGGCTCTTCAGATTATACAATGTGATGATTTGGAGGTAGAGACACATTATGTGGACATAAATAGTGAGAAACATGATAACACGTGTTCATCTATAAGTCCATGGCACCAAAGTGGAAGAAAGACAGAATCAAAGATACTTAACACTAAATTTGAATGCCTTAGACCTAGCTTCATGAGAAATGGAAGACTTGAATTTAAAGTAATTGTCTTGCTCCATGAAAATCTGTTTAAAACTTTTGACAACTTTTGAACAAGCTTTTCTCCCTCAAAAGAACTTACTCCTGGGACTGGCCCCAGTGGCCTAGTGGTTAAGTTCAGGGTGCTCTGCTTTGGTGGCCTGGGTTGGGCTCCTGGGCATGGACCTACACCACTCGTCAGCAGCCATGCTGTGGCAGTGACCCACATACAAAGTAGAGGAAGCAAAAAGAGGAAGACTGGCAATAGATGTTAGTTCAGGGCCAGTCTTCCTCAGCACACACACACACACAAAGAAGTTACTCCTGACTACCACTAACTTTGCAGTCATCTTTAACTCTTACCCATCTAGTCCATTGTCCCTTTAGATTTTAGATCCTGCATTGCGTCAATTCACAGTACTCACATCCATCTTTTTTCTTCACTCCTACCTTAATACAGTATTTTGTTTCCACTCACCTGTATAATTGTAGTGGTCTCTTTTTCTTTTTTTTTTAAATTGGCACCTGAGCTAACTATGTTGCCAATCTTCTTTTTTTTTTCTTTTTCTTTGTCCCCAAACCCCCAGTACGTAGTTGTATATTCTAGTGGTGGATGCCTCTGGCTGTGCTATGTGGAACACTGCCTCAGCATGGCCTGATGAGGGGGTGCCATGTCCATGCCCTGGGATCTGAACCAGTGAAACCCTGGGCTGCCAGAGTGGAGCGTGTGAACTTAACCACTTGGCCAGGGGGCCGGCCCCTGTAGCGGCCTCTTAACTCATTCAACTGTTGCCACTCTCTTCTAGTACCATCTAATTATGTTGCTTCTCACTGCTTGCAGGACTGGCTTCAGGCTCCTAAGCATGGCATTCAAGGCTAACTGAAATCTAACTAAGACATGTTGGCCTTAATTCTCCAATTACCCATAAGCCTCAGCTAAATCAGCTATTAATGCTCAACAAGCATCAACTGTTATTATTTGTTGTTAATCAGATTGACCTGCTTTTTTTTCTTCCCCATGTATTAATGTGACCTCCTTTCAGGCATGAAATTTTCCTTGATTCTACTCCCTACAGTGAATGGATGATTCTCTCCCTCACATCTCCAGGGGTTTGGGCACAACTTGAAGGACTCTCCACTGTTGGCTATGTATTTCTATCATATTTGTACATCTTAACTTTCTTTCCAGAAGTTGAACTCCTTGAGAGTAAAAAAGAAAAGTCTTATTCTTTATTGTACTGCCACCTTGCATCTTGCACATAAATATAATTTTGCATTGAATTTGAGACTAAGTTACTGATGATGGAATGAACTCACAACACCTTTTATCTAACCCAAATTGAATGTTTGAAAAAGGCAGAATTTTACTGACGTGGGAAAAAACTCAACACAAATAAAAATGGTTTTAGATAGACATAAGTTTGATGATACTAGTTTTCTTGACGCTATTGCTTTTTGGTAGGAAACATGATCTTTCATGCTCTCTCACATGACCATTAAGGTCAGTAAACTTACTACAAAATTTAGAAAACTCTTTCATAGCACTAATTACTGATTTTATTTCATTTATTATGAAAGTCAGAGACTTCTACAAATGCTTTAATGGTTAAAGTTTTAAAATTCTCAGTGTAAGTTTCGTTTTGGATGTTGTGTATCTCTATTTATGTCCTAAGGCTTCACTTTGGAAGACACAGCATTGTTTTAATATTAGCATAAACCATGAAATTTTTGTAATAGGTATATGAAAGTGTGAAACATCAAAATTATTTTAGTCATAGCCAAAAGCTCCTACTTTACACAATCACAATTTATATGATTTATGGAAATCCCATAATTTACTCCCGAGAGTTAATACATTTTTGATCTTAAACTTCATGGAGGTTTGCAATAATCTACTCCTGAGAAAGTTCTGGTGGCTTGCAATTCATAGCCATGAGGAACAGCTGCTGTTGGCATGTACTTCCTGTGGTTGATATGCAGAGAAGAGAATTGGTGTCTATAGTTCTTTGAATTCATAGAGTTAGATATGTATCTTTAATATATGTGTCTTCAATGTTTGTAGTGTGTTATCTCAGGACTCAAGAAAATACAAAAAATTATTTGACTGCAGTTAGATTTTTTCAGGACTAATTCTCTCCCGTGTACTAAGCACATGTGTTGTCTGGAAAGGAGAGCATCTTCCACTTGATCACTGTATTATTTCTTCTTGGTCTTAGGGAAGAAGCCTTTTGCTTTGATGGAATAAACACTTGTTACCTTTGTGCATCATACGAGATATTAGCTCTTACTATTCCAGGGGCCACACGTCTCCTGAGAGCACTGTAGAACGAACATCTTCTACTTACTGGTTTTGTTTGTCTTTTGAGTGGTGGGAGTTTTTCATATACAAATTCTTTATGAGATGTGTGCTTTGCAAATATTTTTTCCTATAGAGAATTTGCCTATACATTTTCATAATGGCATCTTTTGATGAGTATAAGTTTTTAATTTTGAAGAGTAAATCAAATTTTTGCTTTTATGCTCTTTTGCTTTCAGTGTCCTCTATAAGACGCCTTTGCCTTCTCCCAGGTCATGAAAATAGTTCCCTATATTTTCTTCCAGAAACTTCATAGTTTTAACTCTTATGTTCAGATTTATGATCCTGAATTAAGTTGTGTGAGATGTAACTACGGATTTAGGTTCTTTTTTTCCTCCAAATGAATATCAAATTACTTCAGTGCTATTTCCACTGATTAGAATCTCTAGTATAATGTTGAAGAGGAATGATGAAAACAAACATTCTTACCTTATTCCTGATCTTAGGAGGAAAAGGATCAATATTTTGCCATAAATATGATATTAGAGAGAGAGATAAAGCACTTGAGTTCTGGAACATTCTTCAGAAGAGTAAGGGAGCTTCTTTCGTGGAAGATCTCAGCCACTTCTCATTTTTCATTGGTCTGAACTCTAAACTATCCACTATGGATAGTGGCCTGGGATGAGATTACCCCTGATCCACATGCTCCTAGAGTCAGGGGTAGCGTCAGCACATGGGCTGTGCAAAAGTCGGAACACTGAATGAAATTAGGAGTCATAAGTAAGTGTTAAGGAAAAAGAAAAAGAAAGATAAAAAGAAAAAGAGGAGGGGGGAATCCTTTAGAATAAAAGAGGCTTTAGAGACATATCAATAAAGTGTGATTTGTGAGCATTATTTGCTTTCTGATTCAAATAAACCAATTGCTAAAAATGATGACAACTAAGAAAATTTGAACATTCTCTGCATATTTGACAACGCCAATGAATCTTTGCAAATATTTTGTGTATAATAATAGCATCATAATTATTTTTTGGTGTCCTTATCTTTTAGAGATACTTAAGAAATATTTACAGATAAAATTCTATGATGTCTGAATTTATGTTAAAGTAATATGGTGTGAGGGTTGAGGAGTAAATGCGAATATTGAGAAAACAAGATTGGTTGGTAACGCATATACTGGGTTTTATTTTGTTATTTTCCTTGCTTTTATGTAGAAAATTTCCTTCATAAAACTTTTAAAACCCTCCACTGAGAAAAAACAAAATAGGGATTGTCATCAAAAATAGGGAGACAATGTTTTGGAGGCAACTATAGTGCCCACTCTATTATGTACTTTTCATATATATATATATATATATGTTTTGTTTCTGATTGTTTAAAATAGTTTATTTTATTTTCACAGTTTTGAATATGGAATGAACTCACAGAAGTCAAAATTAGAAAGATCTGAAAGGGTATACAGTGATGAGTTTCCCTCTCATGGCTGGTCCTTATCACTTAGTTTTCTATCCCCATCACTCTCCTCGCCCTCCCCTTGGAAACAATGCTATCCTTTTCTCATATGCACCATTAAAAAAAATTTTATTGAGGTAATAATACCTTCTAACATTGTGAAATATCAGTTGTATACTATTATTGTCAGTCACCATATATATGTGCCCCTTTACCCCTTATGCCCACCTCCCCACCCCCTTCCCCTCTGGTAACCACTAATCTGTTCTCTTTGTCCATGTGTTTGTTTATCTTCCACATTTGAGTGAAAACATGTGGTGTTTGTCTCTCTCTGTCTGGCTTATTTTGCTTAACATAATACCCTCAAGGACCATCCATGTTGTTGCAAATGGGACGATTTTGTCTTTTTTTTTATGGCTGAGTAGCATTCTACTGTAGATATATAGCACACCTTCTCTATCCATTCTTCAGTTGTTGGGCCATATGAACCAGTTTTTTTTTTTTCTAAAAGATTTTATTTTTCCATTTTCTCCCCAAATCCCGCCCTGGTACATAGTTGTATATTTTTATTTGTGGCTCCTTCTAGTTGTGGCATGTGGGATGCAGCCGCAACATGGCTTGATGAGCAGTGCCATGTCCACGCCCAGGATTCGAACTGGCGAAACCCTGCGCCACCAAAGTGGAGTTCGTGAACTTAACCACTTGGCCACCGGGCCAGCCCCTATGTACCAGTTTTAATAGCTGCAAAATATTGCATTTTATACATACCACAAATTCTTGAACAATTTTCTTATTGTTAGATATTTAAGGCAGTTATTTTAAAGAGATTCTATTTGTATTTATGTTTATTGAGGTATAGTTGACATAACATTATATTAGTTTCAGGTGTATAATGTAATGATTCAATATTTGTATGTATTGCAAAATGATCACCACAATAAGTCCAGTTAACATCCATCACCATACATGGTTACAATTATTTTTCTCATGATGGGAACTTTCAGGATCCACTCTCCTAGCTACTTTCAAATATGCAGTACAGTATTATTAACTATAGTCACCATGCTGTACATTACATCCCCATGACATTCATTTTATAACTGCAAATTTGTACCATTTGACCCCCTTCACCCATTTTGCCCACCCCCCACCTCCTGCCTCAGGCAACCACCAATCTGTTCTCTGTATCCATCATGAGCAGTTATTATTTATTTATTTATAAGTTTTCCTGTGCTTTAGATCTTATATCATCAGTTATTCCTTGTTATGAACTGAATACTTGGGTACCTCCAAAATGTCTATGTTGAGGGTTTTGTCTTTTTTCTCCCCAAATCCCCCCAGTACATAGTTGTATATTTTTAGTTGTGGATCCTTCTAGTTGTGGCATGTGGGATGCCGCCTCAACATGGCCTGATGAGTAGTGCCATGTCTGTGCCCAGGATCCGAACTGGCAAAACCCTAGGCTGCTGAAGCAGAGCATGCCAACTTAACGGTTTGGCCATGTGGCCGGTCCACTTCTTTTTTTTTTTTTTTTGGTGATGAAGATTGGTTCTGAGCCAACATCTGTTGCCAATCTTCCTGTTTTTGCTTGAGGAAGATTGTCCCTGTGCTAAAATCTGTGCCAATCGTCCTCAATTTTGTATGTAGGACACTACCACAGCATGGCTTAATGAGTGGTGTGTAGGTCCATGCTTGGGATCTGAACCCATCAACCCTGGGCTGCTGATGTGGAGCATAGGAACTTAACCACTACTCCACTGGGCAGCCCCACAAAATTTCTATGTTGAAATCCTAGCCCACAATGTGATGATATTAGGAAGTAAGACCTTTGGGAAGAAATTAGGTGATGAGAGTGGCACCCTCATGAATGGGGTCAGAGTCCTTATAAAAGAGACCCTAGGGAGCTCGCTAGCTGTCTTTCCTCCATGTGAAGATACAACGAGAAGACAGCTGTCTGCAATCTGGAAGAGGGTGCTTACCAGAACTCAACCATGTTGGCACCCTGATATCAAACTTCCAGTCTCCAGAACTGTGAGAAATACATGTTTGTTGTTTAAACCACCCGGTCTATGGTTTGTTTTTGTTTTTGTTTTTGTTTTTGAGGAAGATTAGCCCTAAGCTAACTACTGCCAGTCCTCCTCTTTTTCCTGAGAAAAAGGAGGTCCCTGAGCTAACATCCGTGCCCATCTTCCTCTACTTTATATGTGAGATGCCTACCACAGCATGGCTTGCCAAACAGTGCCATGTCCACACCCAGGATCCGAACCGGTGAACCCCGGCCCGCCGAGAAGCAGAATGTGCGAACTTAACCACTGTGCCACTGGGCCGGCCCAGTCTATGGTATTTTTTAACCACCCAGTCTAAGATATTTCTAAGACATTTCTTTTTCTCTGAAATATTCAATTACTTTCAACCAGAGCATTTAAAACACCCTCAATTATAGGATATCTGGTAAAAAAAAACAAAACAAAAAGCCTTCCCTGAACTCCACATCCCCCTCCAGTTGCCTCTCTATTTCTCCTCTCTCCTGCCTGGCCTGAGCCAACCCATCAATATTCTCCTGGGGGAGACTACCTTTACCTCTAAGATTTATCCAGTTTCCATTGAGATTTCCGGAAGTTAGTTCCTCTCTGGGAGGTCAACCTGCAGGGATCAATCTTGGACAAGTTAACTCTACCTTCCCACCATCATCAGGTGTTATTGATTTTATCACCCAAACATTTCTCAACCTATCCAGTTCTCTCTACTTACAGAGCCACATGTTAGTACAAAAGACAATCACCTCTCCCCTGGACTAACTAGTAGCCCACTAACTAGTCTGTCTTTATCTACTTTACCATCAATCCAATCCATTCTTTATGCTGTGGAGAGACATTTTTCCCTCCAAACACAGATCTGATCATATTACTCCCATCAGCTTGAAATTCTTTAACGCTTTTCCACTGCTCCGATGCTAAAGGCCTTATGGCCTTCAAAGTCCTGATGGACTGCTTCCTTCCTCGTCTCATCTCACAGTCTTCCTTTCAATCCTTGGCTTTCAGAGATGTTAACAGAAAGGCAACTTTCTTTAGCTTCCTTGAACATTCCATGCACCACAGGATCTTTACAAATTCCATTCTCTCCATCTAGTACATTCCTCACCACCCTCTCTCCTTTGCCTACATACTTCCTATTCATCTTTTGATTTGTAGCTTAAGTGTCTATTTCTTGGGAAAGCCTTTCTGGATGTTCTTAGTCTTTCACTGAATGCTTTTCTTTCTTGAAGAGCACTTATCTCTATTTGTAATTATGTATTCATGAGTGTAATTATTTTAAAAATATTTATTTCAGAAATATCTCTGTCCGATAGAGAGTACGCTGGTAGTTTTGTTTATTATCATAGTGCTTAGATCGTGGAAGGTACTTAATACGTACTTCTGAAGGAATAAGTGAATCTACCTATTTATAAATCTTTGTCTTTATTTATGATTATTTCTTTGGGCTATATTTCCAGAGGTGAAATGAATGGATCCAAAGGTACACAACTATTTTTAAATGACTTTTGATATGTAGACAATTTGATTTATTAATAGATGATGAAACATTCTCTCCAAAAGAGCTCGTTAATGAATCAAAGATAATCTGGGGGAATTTTTAAGTGGCAATTTTAATGGTTTTTTTCTTTGGCCGTCTCTTGTTTCAGTACTTGTATCGGTGACTTAAATCTCTACAGAGGGGGAGCTTGTCAAATTTGCACGTGATCTACAGCACAGAAGGATACCAAACACCTGACTAGTAGATGCAGGATCCAAAAAGATCTTTGCAGCTTGTAATAATGGCCTTAATATTCGAAGATGAAATCGAAGAGGGCAAGGGCAGGATCCTGCATTTTTGTTTAAAAATTCTGTCACACGGGTACTGAATGAGAGAGCATGGTTTAGTGAGACTTGTAGCCCAGCTCCGGAGTTCCTTTTACTGGCTCCTGCATCACCTGCCTTCCTTGACCTGTAGGTTGCTTTGTCTTCCTCTGAGAGCTCCCTCTGTGCACTCCATTCCTTGAGGTTCTCAACCTACCCCAGTCTGGCTTCTGTCATGATCTCCTTGTTGTCTCCTAACCGACACTGTTCTGAAGACCAGCACTAGTGCCCTTTATGTTCTTGTAAATAGATGTGCGCTAAAAGAATGTGTATTCCCTCTGTGTTAGCTGGAAGGAATGTTCCACACACGCCTTAGATGAGGCTCAGAGTTGAATTTTTTAATCCTCCATCTCCTTACCTATCTTTTTCTGCTAGCTTTCTCAGTTTCAGAGAGTATTGTGTTAAAAATCTACCACTATTGGTGGTGTAACTTATTCTTGTAATTGTGTCAAGAGTAGATTTATTTTTAGTCTATGTTGTTAGGTATAGATTCAGGACTATTATAAACTTCTTGGTGACTCTCTTTGACTCTAATAATGTTTTTTGCTTTAAAGTTCATTTTGCTGATATTAATATTGTTTGTGATGGTTATTTTATTTTATTTCTTTGGTGAGGAAGATTCACCCTGAGCTAATATCCGTTGTCAATCTTCCGCTTTTTTTGTTTGTTTGTTTGCTTGAGAAAGATTAGCCCTGAGCTAACATTTGTGCCAATCCTCCTCTACTTTGTATGTGGGATGCCTCCACAGCATAGCTGATGAGTGGAGTAGGTCCACACCCAGTATCCGAACCTGTGATCCTGGGCCGCCGAAGTGGAGCGCGCAGAGCTTTAACCACTTAGCTTCAGGGCTGGCCCCACCTGATGGTTAATTTTATGTGTGCACTTGGAGGGTGTTTTTTGATGAGACTGAGTAGAGCAGATTGCCCTCTGTCATGTAGGTGGGCTTCGTTCAATCATTTGAAGTCCTGAATAGAACAAAAAGACTGGCAAGAGGGAATTTTTCAGCAGACTGCCTTCAGACTTCGCTGCACCATCTGCTCTCCTGGGTGTCCAGCCTGCTGGGCCACACTGCAAATTTTCAACTAGGCAGCCTCCATAATCACATGAGCCAATTCCTTATAATAAATCTCTTTATATGTGTGTATACACACACACACACACACACACACATATATACATACATCCTATTAGTTCTGTTTCTCTGGAGAACCCTGACTGATACATAACAATACCAGACTTTTTGGTCAATATTTATCAGGTATGTCTTTTTTCCCATTTCCTTCTGGAAATGGGGGTGTCTTAGAAATAGCAAATAGCTGTTTTGTTTTAACTTTTCATGCAATCTAAGACCTCCGTCTTTTAACCATTGAGTTTACTCTGTTTATATTTTCTGTGACTATGGCCACAAATACACTTGGACTTATTTCTACCATCTTATTTTTTGTGGCTTGTTTTTACAATGATTATTCTTTGTTCTTTGCTTTTTTTTTCCTGCTCTTCTTCCGCCTTTTGTCAAATTGACTGTTTTCTTCTTTTAAATGGAGAAACTTAAGCTTGGATATTTCCAGGAGGGAAAGCAAATCCAGAAATAGAAAAAGAATTTAAACCTGGGCCACAGAAAATCTGGATTCTTATAATTGAAAAGATGTCTGCTTTTGATAATGGAATGTATCATACAAAATATCTTTTTTTGTTGTTGCTTTTTGCTGAGGAAGATTCGCTCCGAGCTAACATCTGCTGCCAATCTTCCTCTTATTGTAGGTGAGCTGCTGCCACAGCATGACTACTGACAGACAAGTGGTGTAGGTCCATGCCTGGGAACCAAACTTGGGCTGCTGGAGTGGAGCGTGCCAAACTTAACCACCAGGCCACTGGCACTGGACCCAAAATAAACTTTTGAAGCTTTCATTTGATATTCTTGGTATTAGCTTCCACAGGACAAGTGAGAAAATCTTCAATTCTTTAGCTAATAACCTATGAGGAGCTATTTGGCTTTTTTGTCACCTCATGAAGAGCTTCCTTCTTGGTGTGGTAGGCTGTCTTGTCCAATATGGTAGCCACTAGGCACATGAGGCTATTTAATTTCATTAATTACATTTAAGTACATATTTAAAAGCCAACTGCACTAGCTACATTTCAAGGACCCAGTAGCCCCATTTGGTTGGTGGCTACTATTTTGGACCGTGTAGATCATAGGACATTTCTGTCATTGTAGAAAGTTCCATTGGACAGGAGGTGATAAGCCTACAGTAGTACTGCAGCTTCATACATCTTGGAGCAGAGCTCTTTGAGAGACTATGTCATGCTTCAGAACTTAGAACTGATAATCCACAGCAGCATTCTGTAACGTTCTTCCAGCATCTTCCACTCCCATGGCCAACAGTGACCAGCATGGGGAGCGATGCCCACCATGGAGGCTATTGGGTGCTCCTCTCCCTGCACACAAACTCCAGGCTTGGTGCCCACAGGACCTTGTAAGTGATTTATATGGAACAACAGCCTAAGGAGTGGCAGTGATGACAGGGGCTAAGGTGCTAATTCCTGTACAGCAGCGGGGATCTTGACTTTCTGAATGGTATGGGGAAGGCCAGGAAAGGCTTGAGCATTTCTAGTTGAAACCAGGTTACAAAGTGTTGGGCATGGCCCAGACCAGCCCATAGCATTTGTCATTCTTTTGAAGCTTTGACCTTCCACCTTGTTGCCAGACTGGTTTAGGTCTCATCTAAACCAACTGGTTAGGAGGTCTGCCCTGAGCCTGTTGCACCACTGGAACAAGTAACCCACAGATGCAGGTTGGATTTAGGGTGGCATTGGCAGGCAACATCCATGCCACCCACCATCTGCCCCTGCACATGCTGGATAGGCAGGTGAGACTCTCTTTCTCCCTCTGGACCAGACAACATACATTATCAACACGCATGTGCCCATTCGTTGTATGTAGGAACAGCTTTGCCTCTTGGAGGAAGGAGAAGCTGAGAAAGTCCAAGCTCTTTGCTTCTCTCTTACTGCAGCATCATCTTTGCACTGATTATGTCCAAGAAGAGAAAATTCCTCCTTAACATTTCATTGTCAGTGCTATTAGCCAGGCTCATATTCACTTGGATTGGATTAATTCTTTCTTGTTTCAGGTGCTCAAATTTTTGTTCTTATCCTGGCTGTGCTCTACTTCTGTGTAGAGCTGACAAATATGATCTTTCCCCAATTTCTTTATAACTCCTTTCTTCCACACGTTGTGGATATCGTCAAGTTTTTTGCCACGCACAAAGTGAAACTCTTTGGATTTCCCAGTGGGATCACCTTGACACCTCATCTACCAAAATAAACTAAAATTTTCTTTCAAGATCTCACCCATATATTCCCCAAAGTTTCAACCTTGTGTCAGGTGCCGTGGTAAGTATCGGAATATAAGGCACAAGATAGAGTGGTGTCCTTGCCCTTATCAAGTCGCCCAGCAGGGGAGACAAATAATTAAGCTCTAGTTAAGTTACTTGCAATGCAACAAACACTGTATTCTGCTTTTGCGTTTGTTTGACTTTATTATTCTTTAAATTTGACATATGAAAATATAATATTTCAACAGTTCATGTACCTGGGAAACGAATGTACCAAAACTGGGATGATGATGATAGCTAGAACAATTGTGCAAATCCCCAATCTGCTATGCAGGGGAGTGACAGAATTGCAGAAAGCTGCCCCCGTACAACTTTGGAGGGCAGCAGGAGGGGGCGTGGGGACACCCAGGAAGTCTCTCTGGAACTTCGGTGTACGTTCAGTCTTACTTCGTTGCTTTCAGCACACAGCGCCCTACCCCGGCGTCTGCGCTGCTGGGGCGCGGAGCCAAAGGCGCACCCAGCGTGGCTCCGCCCAGGGCGCGCGGCTCGGCCGCCTCGGAACTACAGTTCCCAGAAGGCCGTGCGAGTCCGGGAGGGAAGCGGTGGCGGAGGCAGGAAGGGCGCCAGCTTCGGCGGCAGCTTCGGCGGCAGCTTCGGCGGCGGCGGGTGTCTGCTCGGTGGTCGGTCCGGCAGTCCCCAGCCCCAGGACGGAGGACGCAGTCCCGAGCGGCCCCGCAGCCCCGGGCGCTGGCTGGGGCGAGCCAGCGCCTCCGGCCGCAGGACGGGCCCGGGGCGGGATGTAGGGCGCTGGCGCGGAGGCCGCCGGCGCGGCGGGGACAGCGCGGAGGGCGCGCCGAGGATGGAGAGAGCGATGGAGCAGCTCAATCGCCTGACGCGCTCGCTGCGCCGCGCGCGCACCGTGGAGCTGCCGGACGGTGAGCGGGGCCGCGGCGCTGGGGGCGCCGGGGCGGCCGGCGGGGCGAGGGCGGGGCTTCCTCCGGCCGCGGTGAGGTCCGCTGGGAAAACGAACCGAAAGCTGAGCAAACGCCCACGTTGACTTTCCTTCCCCGGGGCTGGGGGGCTGGGGGGCTGGGGGGCTGGGCGGCTGGGCGGGAGCCCCGGCCACCCCTCGCTCGTCTCTCCAGACCGGACAGGTGGGAGTTTGCGGGAGGGGCCCGGGCAGTGCGGTCCTGCTGCGGGAAGAAGCAGGACAGACCGAAGTCTCTCCCGACTGTCCATCAAGGGTTTTTGGCGAAGGGGCAGAAATATCAGCCAGATGGCGGAACCCTGGATTCAGAAAACGTTCCAGTTGTGGGCCGTTTTACAAACGCTGCTTGCTGGGGCTAGAGAGGTGCTTCAAAAACAGTAGTGTTTGCTTTAAGCTGCAGGTGGGGATGGGGGAGGGGTGCGGGTTAAGCAGCTTTTGTTTTCGAAAATGTGGAGCACCATTGTATTTTGACAATGAACAGATAAATAAAAGGATGTCAATGAAACCAACCTGTACTCTTAAAGTGCTGTGTGTATGCGTATATACACTTTAAAATGCATGCCTGCGCTCTTCATTTATTCATCAGACGTCAGTGGGGCTGGGGAGCTTCTACAAAGAGGAATAAGGCGTGATCCCTGTGGTTCAGCAATTTTAGTTTAGTGTGCCAGGGTTCCCTCAGGACGGGTAAAACACTGGTAATAAAGAAGGTCAGAAAGAAAGCGTTTTCTTAGCAGCCTCATGAAATCAGACGTTTTAGTGACAGTGAGAGATCGCATGCTGCCCCTAAGAGGCTTTTGGTTCTGTATGCCCAAGTGAGAGAAGGGCTAAGGGGCTTATGGCTGGTGAGTTTTTAAAAAATACATGGTGTGTGTTTATCTTATTTCATTTTTTCCAAAACTTTCTTTGAATTTCTGCTAGAGAGGTGATTTGTTAGGGAAGGGAGGGGGACCTTGGGAGAGAGCTATCAAAGAAATGTGGAAATGGGGACTTTGGGGGTAATTCTCTTGGAGAAATTTTCCCTGGTCTCTACTTATGACTCAGAATACGGATGGTTTGTGGTGACTGTTTCTCAAAAACATTTTTGTGCTTGGTACTTTGCTAGTATGAAGTAAACTGAAAATAATCCTGATTTTAATAACTAGATTTGCAGCTTCAGCTTTCTTTCTCTTTCCTTCCAACTTCCACCTTTGAATCCATTTCTTACTTAAGAAATGGATTCATATTTCTGTGGTCATTTTCCACAGTCAAATTATTGGTATACGTTGATGAAGAAGACTGCTTGTATAGTTTCATTGACACAGCAATTTGTATTGCTTAGTTTAAATCTCATTTTTTTAAATAAATGCTATTTAGAAGACTTTGATAATGTTTCCTGGTTTTGAAAGTAATATATTTTCATTGTAGAAAATTTTGAAAAGGAAAATAAAAAAATCTGTTATTCCGCCACCCAGAAATAAACAATGTTAGTATTTTCTTTATTTCCTTCTATTATTTCTTTCTCTACCAGATTAAGATCATACTAAATATAGTCTTTTATTTTGCTTTTAGAAAACATGTCACGTTTTTTATATCTTTAAATATGCATGACTTTGTAGGATTTCATAGGATACATGCAACAAATGTTCAGTCTAATTTTTGTTTTTGTAGTAGATTTTATGAGGAGCACGATTGTACTCTTTGAAGTCTCAGTCTGCCTTTATAAATATTTCCTCAGGATTAACACATGGGAGAATTATAGATCTAATTAGATCAGCATTTTTAAGGCTCTGAGTATCCACCTCTCAGCTTACTCTTTGGAAAGTTCCACCAACAGTCTGAGAACCCCTGGAAACTAGAGTGATTGAAAATAAAACTTTTTCTCATGTTAGTAGGCCAAGTAGTGTCTTGCTTACATTTCTTTTTCTTTGATTATAATAAGTTTGCTCATCTTGTTCCTTTAATTTATCTCTGTCCCTAAGTTCTGATGAATCTTTTTGAATTCTCTGATGGGCTCTTTCGAGTATGTACGTGTGTGTGTATAAATATATTATATTCTAATTATGAAAATCCAGATTGTTGTACTTGCGTTTTAAGGGCTAAGCAGAAGTTCTGAGATTTCTCTAAATTTAGGAAATAATCAGATATTTATTCTGCCTTAGAATTCAGTGATTCATAATGATCTAATTGAAAGAAATTATTAAGGTTGGGATGTTTTTAATGAGCTTTTACTCAAGTTCATTACTCTAAAATCAAGTTTGTTGCGTAGGATTAAACTGCAGATATTTGATGTACCGAGTGAGATACTGGGTGGTCACATTTATGTTTCCTTGGGATGATGAAAAGCTGAGTATTACCACGAAGTAATGAGTGTGGCCTGTTGACTCATCCTGGGCAGGGCTGACAGGGATATTCTTGGGAGGGAGGAAGGAGGGGAAAGAAATTACCTTAGGGAGATGCATTCTCGGTGGACTTTACAAAGTTGGTTTACGTTGTTTACTTATGTGGAAAAAATACTCTCAAACTACTGCATTTACAATGAATGTAGTTTGTTTAATAGAATAATAGGACGTGAGCCCATTTTAGCATATATTTGAATCTTGATTTAGGATAATCATGAATGTTTCCAAAATCGCTTCCATGAGTCTGAGCTCCCTGTTTTTTAAGGTTTTCCTTGTAGTTGTTGAGTTCTGAAACTTTTATCTATTAATAAAATTTTATTATCTATTAATAAAAATGGCCAACATATCTGATAAAGTGAGAGAGTAAACTTTTCTTATCACTCTAAAAACTTTAATTATATGCCTTCCTCAAGGTATCTTCATGAGTGTGGAGAAGGAAGCCCCTCATGACAAGTTTTATTCTGTTCCTTCTTAGTATAGCGTTTCCTGGATAGTCTCCGTCTAGCACCGTGGCTGTGGCTATATTTGTTTCTTCATACCTTTCAGTGTAGGTGAGCTATATATTTATAAGGTTAGATGTGACTTAAAAAGTAAGATCCACATCTAATTTTATCTTAATAAACACCCTATACGTAAAACCCAGGCAAACCTTATGATGCTCACTCATGCTCACTTAAAATTACGTACTGTCTTGATTTATAAGTTTACATTCACAAATAAGGGCATTTCTTGTTTATGACTTTATTTACTATAAGGTGACTTAATTGAAATTATCATGGTTTAGATGTTCGGATTTTTATTGGGGTGTGTATTATATGAGGGATAAAGAATGTTGCCGTGCCCAGGGAGGCTGAAAGCAGTGTGTTTCAATGCCTAGTGGTGACTCACTGGTGGTTAATGAGAACAGTTTAGTGGTTGCAGTCAGCATTTAAAAAAATGAAATAGAAGAGAATAAAACAAATTAGAGAGTATTGCACATATTAAATATTGTGGACCTTTTGATTATGCTATGTAATGTATACTGGATGCACTGTAGGATTTTTATTGTTGGGGCTCTGCAGTCAGTCAGGTTAGAATTCCACTTAGCCCTTTAATGCCACCACCACACAGCTTGTTAGTGCTTCAGTTTTCTCTGTTGTAAAATGGGGATAATAGTGCCTAGTTCATAAGATGGCTATGAGGATAAAAGAAATGCTGTGTGTAAAGTGTTTAGAACAGTGCCTTTAAGATCACGATTTAAAACACGTTGGCTATTACTAATAGGATTCCTTGGTATTATTTTATTTTTCTATGTTATAGTGAAAGAATTTTGTTGCATCTGCATACTAAACTTGTGAATATTGACTAGGACTAAATTGCTTTTTGTGTATATACTCACAAATAGTAAAATAATGAAAAAACGTGAAGAAATGGTAATAACTTGTTTCTTCTCTCCTCTAAATACTTCAGTGTATTTCTTTTATTTTTTTTTTCTTGCTGAGAAAGAGTTGTGCTGAGCTAACATCTGTTGCTAGTCTTCCTCCTTTTTTGCTTGAGGAAGATTGGCCCTGAGCTAACATCTGTGCCAGTCTTCCTCAATTTTGCTTGTGGGTCACCGCCACAGCATGGCAAACAGGTGGTGTAGTTCTGCTCCCAGGATCTGAACCTGTGAACCTGGGCCTCTAAAGCGGAGCATGCCGAACTCAACCACTATGTTGTGGGGCCATCCCCAATATTTCTAAATATATATTTTTTCAAACGTAATCATAATACCACCATTAGAGCCAACACAACTAACAATAATTTTTTGTCATCAAATACTCAGTCCATATTCAGTTTTCCCCCTCTCAAAAATAGCTTCTTACAGTTGGTTTGTTTGAATCAGTATCCAGACAAAGTCCACGTTATATTTAGTTGATTCATCTCTTAAAACTCTTTTAATGATAACAGTTCCGCATCTTTTTCTTTTTTTTTTTTTTACTTTTTTAAGTAATTTTGGACTTGTAGAAAAGTTGCATAAATAGTACAGAGTTCCCATACACCCTTCTCCCAGCTTCTCCTAACGTTCATATCTTGTACAACCCTAGTGCAGTTATCAGAACTAAGGGATAAACATGGGTGTAATACTATTAACCACATTGCAGACTCTATTCGGATTTCATCAGTTTTCTCACTATGTCCCTTTTCTCCTCTAGGATCCAGTCCAGGATACCATATTGCATTTAGTTGTTGTGTTTTCTTAGCCTCCTCCAAATTGTGATAGTTCTTCAGTCTTTCCTTATCTTTAATGGCCTTGAGACTTTTTAAGAGGATTGATCAGCCGTTTTGTGGAATTCCCTGTAATTTGGATTTATCTGATGTTTTCTCATAATTAGACTAAAACTATGTATTTTTGGCAAGAATACTACAAAAGTGGTGTGCCCTTCTCAGTGGACCATATCAGGGGCTACATGCTATGGATATGTGTTATTTCTGGTGATGTTACCCTTTATCAGTTGATTAAGGTGGTGTCTGCTGGGTTCTTTACCGTAAATTTACCATTTTTCCTTTGTAACTAATCAAAATTTTGGGGAGATACTTTGATACTATGCAAATATCCTTTTTCTCCTCAAACTTTAGCTCATTAATTTTAGCATTGGTATTAACTTTCTGAGGGCTGAATGGGAGTTGTCAAGGTTACTTCTCTGTAAATAACTTATTAAAAATCATAAACCTCTAAAATGCATTGAATTGAGGAATGACCATTAGTAATATATAAAAATAAATTCAAACACGAGCTGAAATTTACATAAGTATATAATATGGCATCATAGATGTTGTTGACTATTTTTTTTTTGGAGGAAGATTAGCCCTGAGCTAACTGCTGCCAATCCTCCTCTTTTTGCTGAGGAAGAGGAGGGCCCTGAGCTAACATCCATACCCATCCTCTACTTTATATGTGGGATGCCTACCACAGCATGGTGTGCCAAGCAGTGCCACATCTGCACCTGGGATCCAAACTGGCGAACCCCGGGCTGCTGAAGTGGAACATGCGCACTTAACCGCTGTGCCACTGGGCTGGCCCCAGATGTTGTTGACTTTTAATCTTTTTTTTTTGGACCAGGTTTCTGTGACTTTATTCTATAAAAGATATAAATGAAAATGTTAATAGTGTAAAGTAATAAGTAAAAGTAAGTCTTTAATGCTGTTTCATAAAAGCTTCTAAAATAATTTCTTTTATTATAGTATTGGTAGGGAGCAGGTATGGTGTATATTTAATGTTTTAAAATTGTTTTAGCTCATATAACTTTAATATTCATATATACTTAAAATTCCTGCAAACTAAATATAAGTATGATAAAACAAAGTCATTAAACACCTCTTTGAAAGCAAAAGAAATTTCAGCTGTTAAAGGTACAGAAAATATTTGGTTTGTAATTTCCCCCTCAAATCCAGAAGCTAAGTACTTTTGTGACAGTGTACAGAGGACGAGCATTAGAAGGGATAAGAAATTCTGCATTGTTGTAAATTTTGCAGTACGTCTGGTATTCTGTACTATCCTTAACGTTCTTCCATGTCTTCTTCTTGCTTTTTATGTAGAGCTAATAAAACTCTAAAGTAGTCTTAAGTATCACCCTTTGGAAAAAGTAAGGAGATAATTCTGTTTCTGTTTTTTTTTTTTACTCAGATAATGAAACTGCTGTTTATACATTAATGCCAATGGTCATGGCTGATCAACACAGGTGAGTGCCTATTTCACAAATTTACACTTTTTGAGAAGTAGAAACTTTCCTGAATTTTGTGTGTACAGCCACACACACACATACACACACACACACACACAATTTGTATGTAGATGTTGCCCTATTTAGCCTCTGTTAATACTTTTCTGCCTGTGAAATAAGAAATAAGATTTCCTGGGGGCTGGCCCCGTGGCCGAGTGGTTAAGTTTGCGTGCTCCGCTGCAGGCAGCCCAGTGTTTTGTTGGTTCGAATCCTGGGCACGGACATGGCACTGCTTGTCAAACCACGCTGAGGCAGCGTCCCACATGCCACAACTAGAAGAACCCACAACGAAGAATATACAACTATGTACCAGGGGGCTTTGGGGAGAAAAAGGGGAAAAAATAAAAAATCTAAAAAAAAAAAAAGATTTCTCAAGATCTATATCAACCGTAACATTCTATGGTAAGAGATTTTCTAAATGAATAGGCAGATATTAAGTCAAATATTTGATTGGTCTCTGACAGTGAAAAAAACATTGTGATGATTTCTGCTGGAGGTCACTACTGATCTTTAGTAGCAAGAGGTTAGGGCTGAAGGACAACTGATTTCCGTAGTGTTCCATTCCATGGATGTTCTTTTTATTGATGTAGTGGTGATACTCTTTTTGCAGGGCACATGTGAGATACAGTTATCTGGCTATGTGATGAGACGTTTACCCCGCAGCAGACAGCTCTGCTGTGGTTAGCCATTGGGTAGTTTGCTATAATGAGAAGAAAGTGAAGAGAAACTATTTTGAAACAAGTTTAAAATATAAATGATTTTTTGCTTGAAACTTCCTGTCTGGTATAACTAAAACATGTTTTTGTCTGATTTTTCTTATTTGGCCAAAAGTAATATAGATAGGCTCAACTTCCTACAAGGGGAGCAGCCAGCCCTACTGTCTTTGTTTCTCAAGAATCTAGGGAGAGCTGAAGCCAACTTAGGTGTCCTGAGAGCAGGCCACACAGCCATAGCGGCAGACCAGGAAACCTTCAGCCCTAGTTTATAGGTCAGGGCAGTCAGTTTTGGGATGATGCTGTGCTGGCTACCATGCTACACTTAAGAGAATAGTGCCTTGATTTTAGGTTGACGTGGGACAGAACCTTCTTAATAATTGGTAAGAGTAATTAAAGAGCTTTTAACTTGAGTTATTTTGTTTGTTTGTTTGAGGAAGATTAGCCCTGAGCTAACATCTGCGGCCAATCCTCCTCTTTTTCCTGAGGGAGATTGGCCCTGAGCTAACATCCATGCCCATCTTCCTCTACTTTGTGTGTGGGACGCCTGCCACAGCATGGCTTGATAAGTACTGCTTAGGTCCATGCCCAGGATCTGAACTGGTGAACCCTGGGCCACTGAAGTGGAGCACGCGAACTTAACCACTTTACCACCAGGCTGGCCCCGTATTGTTTTTAAAAACCATCTCTTTAGTGTGATGACTTGTCTTTTAATTCTCTTGGTGTAGGTCTGTTTCTGAACTACTATCAAATTCAAAGTTTGATGTCAATTATGCATTTGGACGTGTGAAAAGAAGCTTGCTTCACATTGCAGCGAAGTAAGACTGAAGATATTTTGGATTAAAGTCTGGTCTAGAGTAATGATCAGGAAGCTTTGACTCAGTGTTGTCGCACAGTAGTTCTGGGAGACATGAGAACAGACGCTTTATTCTGTTCAGGGCTTAGTGTGCTATGCTTGCCTTCTTTATAGATAGATTGTTAACCTTGAGATTGGACTCAAGTCACATATCTACTGTCTTGGTGGATTCTAGATCTCATCAGAGGAGGTTAGGCATGGGGATTGTGTTTACTGGATGTACTTAAGAGGGTACAGTCATTGAATTTTCCTTTTATTCTACCATTACGAGATTTTATGTACCAACTGCATGTGAAGTCATTGTGTTTATATTTTTTGCTTAGGTTTGAGAATGGTTTTTATCCACAATCTTCCAGGGTGTAATCAATGAATTAGTTGATATCTGGCCTCCTTTCAGGATTTAGGTAGATGTGTCAAAATTAATTTTTCATAGTAAATTTAACTTCTGGAAGGCCAAAAAGTTGAGACTGCTCTATGGTTTCTTTTGTGTACTAATACTTGATTTCGCTTTATTTGAAGTTCTCACATACTTCATAGCTTTCATCGTAGAATGTGCCATTTTGAAAGTAAAGGATATTTACTGTTTGTGACAAGTTAAATCAAAGTGTAGTAAAATCAAAATGAACTTCAAAAACAATGTGTTTAATAGAAATTTTTGTTCTTTATTTAAGCTTTGTCAGCTGTGGCTGTTTTCTGAATGTATCTGAACTGTTTTTCATATTGTTTTAGCTGTGGATCGGTGGAATGCTTGGTTCTGCTGTTGAAGAAAGGAGCAAATCCAAACTATCAAGATATCTCAGGCTGTACGCCCCTGCATTTGGCAGCTAGAAATGGGTAAGTATTTTGTGTCCTTACGTAGCTTAAGTTGTGTTATCAGATATGACTAACAGTATTCAAGGCACTCTACCTTGATTTGGTGATTTTTTTTTTGTCACCCAATATTTGCCTTGGGAAGAGGCTCTTGGGTTGTTATATACAACTTTTAAATAACTAGCATATTTAATTTATTAAATTGTTTGCTGGTATTTTCCTTCTTGAAAATATATTTGTCAAAGTTCAGTTTTACTTGTATTATAACGACATTGTATTTTCTGAAAAGTGTAATTTTCACTTCCTTGTTTTGGTGGTGTTTGTCTTGCTAATCTTTGGCCACATGTAACTCCATGGCTTATTTTTCCAAATTGTTTGTTGAGTTGATTTTATTAATGGAATTAAAGACAGAGCAAATGTAGTATGCTCAGCGTATGTGTAATGATTTGAGAACACGCTGTACTAGAGTGAACTTTCTAGATAAGGGCCGCTTTCTCCTTTCTGTCTCAAACTATTTTTCATTTTAACTATAACAAAAAGTTTTCTAAATAAATAATGTGCTTTCTAGCCCTCCGTTAAAGTTTTTTTATTAAGTAAGTTTTTTCCTGTTAGAAAAGCAGTATTTTCAAAATGGGCATATGTTTTTGCCTCTTCCTGATAACTCCGGTCATCATTATGAACATCATTATGTTTTTCTGTGCTATTTTAAACTCTACTATACTCTTCATGGGTTTTTCCTTTTTTGGTCAAGAATTTCAGATGTCACATCTCTGTGTCTACCTCTACCACTGTTTTTTCATTTCTTAAAATTCTGTTGGAATGAGAAACCAGACCAAAGTGGTTGGAATTAGGTTTAAAATGAAAGTAAGTAGTTTTGATTTAGGGCTTGAGGAACATAATTTTTGAATGCTATAAAACTTCTCTATGAATGTATATTCTGTGTCTCTTCTTTTGATTACTCTTGAAAATACTTTTGTTTCCTGTTTTAAACTGGGATTCTAGGTAGTAGAGGTGGCAGCCTAAGAGAGATGGACATGGAGCTAAAATTGTCCATTGTGTCAATCTGAGGCCAAATTATTGCATTTAAGGATTAAAGTGGAACCGAAAAATGGAACACCATAGTGACGTCCAGGTTGCACAGGGGAAGACGTGGTCCTTTGACTGTCTGTGGTCTGCCCCACTTCCTGATTTACCACGTGACCCAGTTTAGTTGTCCACTGTTCTAATAGGTAGCAATGTGCTGATTAAACAATTGTTTTTGTAGTAATTGGCCACATCAGGTATGTTGTAGTGTGTCACACCCAAGGTCATAGAGTAGATGGTTCATTTCCTTGCTGAATTGATCTCAGGTCTAGATACATTATCCCAAGTGTTTGTAGGGCAGTGACAAAGCTCTTTGAAAAAGTTACATAGAAAAATATCTCAGTATTCTGTCTCAGCAACTGTAAATGAAAGGACAGATGGTGCACAGCAGAGATAAAATATCTACTGCCATTTAGCAACAGACTTAGTCATTTAGGAGACATTAGAGTTTTTTTTTTGAGGAAGATTAGCCCTGAGTGAACATCCGCCATCAGTCCTCCCCTTTGTGCCAAGGAAGATTGGCCCTGAGCTAACATCTGTGCCCATCTTCCTCGATCTTGCATGTGGGATGCCTGCCACAGCGTGGCTTGATAAGCGGTGTATATGTCTGTGCCTGGGATCCAAACCACTGAATCCCAGGCCGCTCAAGTGAAATGTGTGAACTTAACTGCCACACCACTGGGCCAGCCCCGATTACCTTTTTTTTCTGGCTCTCTTGAGGTATAATTGACAAATAAAATTGTAAGATATTTAAAGTGTATGGCATGATGATTTGATATCCATATACATTATGAAAAATTTCCTCTCATCTAGTTAGAAACACATCTGTCACCATCATCTCATATATTTATCTTTTTATATTTTGGTGAGATCATTTAGGTTGGAGGCAATTACATCTTAAAGGTAAAGAAATATGACAGATATTACGTGATTCACGTGGCAAGTCAATGAAGAGAAAAGGAATAAGAGTAGTTCATAAGCCTCACATAACATCTAATTTGGATGCCTTTCTGTTTCTGTAAATATTACTTTTGATACTCAATTCTTAACTATTTTGGTTTTTATTATTTGTTAAATGGATGTTCTGTCCAACTTAGAGGTGCTCAGTAAATGTTTGCTGAGTGACTTGAGTACTTGTTACTTCTGTAGCCACTAATGTTTTCAGAAATAGCTTCTTACTGTAATTTCTCTATGCGTTCCAGTTTGTCTAGACTGGAGCAGAAGTCAGGGGAATTCTGCCCCTTTTGCTGTTCCATCTGTTTTTTGGGGGGTTAGTTTTTTGTTTTGTTCCCTCGCTATCATTGTCAGATGGGTAGTGTATTTCTCTTGGCCTGCTTTATCATTTCTCTCTTGACCCGTTAATGCTGGGAGCATTAGTACTGAATTGCCTTCCTTTCCAGTAGAAGACCCATTAAGCTGCCACAAAGCACTTGGATGACTGGTCCCTGTGTCATTTGGGTTACCGTAAGCTTCCTATAATTGTTGCAGTATCTGGGCAGGAAAATACTTGCTTCCTGTACGGGAGGATCCAGCATTGGTTACAATTGCATGAGAATGTTGAAAAGGGAAGACTTCAGAGTTACTGTGTATCCTTAGGTTGCATATTGGTCAGATTTGAAACCTGATTTTTTCGGCTAGATTGTGAGCTCATAAAGGGCAGAGCCCGTGTATTAGTTAATATTTTAGCTCCAATTCTTAGCAAAATAGGTGCTCACTTATTGGGTTGTTTTGATTTACTCAGGTTCTGGAAAATAGGAATAATGACTGTTAGGTAAGAAAAAGAGGATATATTTCTCTCATATTGTCCTGTACCGTTTGCAGTTCATTTTGGGTGTGTGGGGCAACATTATGGATGCTGCTTTTCTTCAGCAGCTCTTACCCTAAACACTTCTTTGGGACTGTTTCTTTGGCTCATTCCCACCTAAGTGTTTATTTTGGTAATAGGCCAGTGGTCCATGGCAGGCTTTTGAGTAGGTTTTAGAAATCCAGCAATATGGTTACAGACACACACACACACAAACGTTTTAAACAACATGTTCATTTTAATAGGACAGTCTGGTCTGTTGTCTCAAGATTATTGAAGATTTATTTCCTAAGATTTTTATAACAATGTGTTAGATGAAGGAACTTTGTAAATGTTTGGACTTACAAGTTTGCTGAGAGCTTTAATTTCTTCGGTTATAATGCTGATTTTAAATGATATTTAACTTTATTTCTGATCCCAAAATCAAACCAAGAAAAGTAATTTGTTAGTTTTCTTTTTTTGCTGAGGAAGATTCACTCTGAGCTAATATCCATGCCAGTCTTCCTCTATTTTTTAGTATGTGGGCTGCCAGCACAACATGGTGGCTAACAGAGCAGTGTACGTCCATGCCTGGGAACCAAAATTGGCCCACTGAAGTGTAGCACGCTGAATTTAACCCCTAGGACACTGGGGCTGGGCCATAGTTCTCTTTTCTTTTGAAAGGCTTATTCAGTCAATGAAAACTTTAGCTATTGACTTATATGATTGATAATTTAATAATCAATAAAGTTTTGTTGAGTTTTACTGAGAGCACCTACCTATGCTTAGTACTGAGTTGGTTAAAGAAAAGTGATATAATTCATGGTGTGAAGAAATTTATGATCTAATTGAGTAAGGAGTAATATATACACGTATATACTATACGTACTATGTACTCTATATCGTATACTATGTATGTAGTATACTTGTATATATTAATACTATATATACATACTATATTATATAACATATGCATAATATATTATTACATGTACACTATTTTATATTTTATATGTATAACTGTTTACTTAACTAGATCATAAACCTCTTCATGCTGTGGATTGTATTGCCTTAATTCAGTACTGAGCATAGTCCAGCATGTATTTTAAATGTGTATTGTGTGTGTATATCATTTGCAGTTTTCAAACTGTGAGTTTTCATTTTATTATTTAATGAGGGGAAAATTGAGATGAATATTGAATAGTGACTAGGAATGGATCAAGCTAAGGGGAAACATTGTCAGCAAAATGAAATGGGTAGGCAATTTAAAAGGGGACAAAGGACTTGAATAGACATTTCTCCAAAGAAGAGATGAAAATGGCTAATAGGAACGTGAAAAGATGTTTAGTATCACTCATCTTTAGGGAAATGCAAATCAGAACTTCAGTGAGATACCAACTCACACTTATTAGTATGGCTATCAAAAAACCAGAACGAAATAAGTGATGATGAGGATGTGGAGAAATTGGAATCCTTGTGCTTTGCTGGTAGGAATGTAAAGTGGCACAGATGCTCTGAAAAACAGTTTGGGCAGTTCCTCAAGAAATTACAAGTGGAGTAACCGTATGATCCAGCCGTCCCACTTCTGGATATATACCCAATAAAGTAGAAAGCAGGGTCTTGAAAAATATTTGTACACCCATGTTCATAGCAGCCTTATTCACAGCAGCTAAAATGAAATCAACCTAACTGTCCAATGGCGATGAATGGGTATGCAAAATGTGGTATATACATACAATGAAATAGTATTCAGCCTTAAAAAGGAAGGAAATTCTGATGTATATGCGACAGTGTGGATGAACCTTGAGGACATTATGCCAGGTGAAAGAAGCTAGTTACAAAAAAGACAAACACTGTATGATTCCACTTTTATGAGGTACTTAGATAAGGCCAAATTGTAGAGACAGAAAGTAGAATGGTGGTTTCCAGGGGCTAAGGGGAGAGGGAATTGGGAATTACTGTTTAATGGGTATGGAGTTTCAGTTTTGCAAGATGAAGAGTTCGTGAGATAGGTGGTGGTGATGGTTGCACAACAGTATGAATATACTTAATATGACTAAACTGTACACATAAAATTGGTTAAGATGATAAATTTTATGTTATGTGTATTTTACCATAGTACAAATAATCGGAAAAAAATGAGTGGGGGGATGCATAGACATGAATTTTATTAATTTTGTGGTTATGTTTTTGTAACTCATCTTAGTATTAACTTTTAAATATTTTGCAATCTGGATGTAGGATACAACATTGAGGCATCGTTTTGCTATATCCATTCCCCTTCCATTGGACTTACATTGTCTTATATTTCTAGTGAAGATTGCTGTTCCAGATATTCAGTCAATGCTAGAAAGTTCTCAGAATTTTGAATGATGAATTTGTCCCAATGACATGGAAACCTCATTGTGCCTTTTCTTTATCCTATTATCTTTGAGTCATAGAAACAATTTTGTATTCTATTTCAAATGTTATAGTGTTTATTTAAATATTGCAGATATACATTGATACTTGCCATCGACTAATGTTGAGTGTACTTAATATTTCAGTAAAATAATTGTCATTTGTTTATTTTTCTGGGACCAGTTATCCGTGACTGTCTCTTTTTCTTTTTCAGGCAGAAGAAATGCATGAGTAAATTATTAGAATACAGTGCTGATGTCAACATTTGTAATAATGAAGGCCTTACAGCAGTAAGTGCTAAGAATTTTATCTGAGATTTTTAAAATACGTTTTAGAAATTAGTATTGAAGGTGATAGTAATGTAAAGTGTAGTACAAGTGTTTCTGCAAGTTACTTCTTTGTGATAATTAAGAAGATGCAGAATGGTTTGAGATAGAGTTCTCAGCTCTATTTTATTAGGGGAAGTTACGGTTCACCACATTGCTCCTTTCTCCTCCTTTTTAAGTTTATGACCTTTCATTTATTTTGAAGTCTTATTCCCTTAGCTTTTGTCACTGACTTTCAAGAGACTTCTTAGGAGCATCTCTGCTAGGGTGTGTTACGAGTTCATTATAGGAGAGCTGTTTTTCATTATGTCCTTTTAAATGCTTTTCATGTGTACATTGTAGGAAAATTGGATGGCTAGGCAGAAAGGAAAAGAAAGGAATGAAGGGAGTGATGACTCACCTGTGTTTCTGCACTCAGAGATAATCACTGTTAATATTTTGGCCTGTATCCTTTCAGACTTGTTATATCTTACTCAAAACTAGTATTTTTATTCATTTTGCCATATGACTTTCTTTTCAAAAAAAGTTAATGTATTTTTCATCTACATAGATATTATAGGGAGGTAGTGTGGGATATTTCTGAACAGATTGTTGAAATCCAGAAACGTTAATCAAATTGTCATTATTTAGTGGAGCATTATTTATTACAAAAGTAGAGATAAAATAGAATTATGTGATTATTGAGAAATTATTTTGAAGTCATGACAGAAGACGTTAAATTTTATCTTCCTGTATGTGAGGTGATGGATGTATTAATTGACTAGATGATGGGAGTCCTTTTACAATGTATATCAAATCATCACATTGTACACTTTAAAAATCTTATAATTTTATTTGTCAGTTATACCTCAATAAAGCTGAAAAAATTTTTTTGCCTTCCTTTGGTAGTATTTGTAGATATTTAATCTTTTATCTTTTGACTAAAGAATATTGAGTATTTATGTGCCATGCCAGTTTTTGAGGCCTTTCTGATTAAATTCTTTTTGGTGAGGTAGGGGGCTGGGGCATTAAAAACAGCTTCCCTAAGATTTGAATTATTTTGTGAATGACTTATTAAAGAAAAAGCTCAATCATGATTATTATATGGAATCCACAATTTCTGTGATAATCCTGATTTTTCTTATATATTAGCAATATAGCACCATCTACTCTGTAAAGAAAAACTGTATTCTGAGTATCTACAAGATGCTTAGTGATATTGTAGGTACCATAGAGGGTTATTAAACTATGAAATTGACAAAGCTTATCCTTAGGACATTATCTGGCATAGGCAAGATAAGATGTCTAATATTGAGGCTGGCCCCGTGGCTGAGTGGTTAAGTTCATGCGCTATGCTGCAGCAGCCCAGGGTTTTGCTGGTTCGGATCTGGGGCGCGGACATGGCATGTTGAGGTGGCGTCCCACATGCCACAACTAGAAGTACCTGCAACTAAGATAGACACCTATGTACTGGGGGGATTTGGGGAGATAAAGCAGAAAAAAAAAATGTCCAATATTAACATAATATGTTTAATCACGTAAGTTTGTATCTGCTAATTTCTCCCCTTCACTCTTGAACTTTAAGGGAAGTGGAGTAGAAAATTTTTAAAAATCAAATTTTTCTTTGAAAAATTATCCATGCATATATTTGAAGAGTGAAATTATTCTGTCAGGCTTATTATAGAACAGTCTCTACACTCCTGCCTGGGACCGACCTTGATGTTCTCTCCTGGGGCTGTGAATGGTGTGATGTGCCTCCTCCTCTTGGAAACTGTTCTGGCCCCCAGATTTGTTTCTACCTAGTCCCAGACCACCATAGTGGAAATGAATTCAACAGCCGGGCCCATTGACCCCATCAGCTGAAGCAAGATGAGATGGTGAAAATGTGTTGCTGCAGAACTGAACAGTTGCCACCAAATACGTGGGACAGTAAAGCCAGGGGCTTCTGAGATGGAAGAGACCTTCAATGGGGAGCCAAGAGTCCCAGGATTTTTCTCACAAAAGGAGAGAACGGTTGACTGCATGCTTTCTAGACTGGTCACCCTCACAAAGGACTCCTCATGTTTCTTCATTCATTTGTTCTTTCAACAGGAATTTCTTGAATACCTACTATGTGCTAGGCACTTCACTGGTGTGGTGATAGAGCAGTGAATATGGCTGATCTGATCCTTCTTGTCCCCAAACTTCCAAAGGAGACAGGAAAGTCTTCAGGCAGTGGTGACACAGTGTAATGAATGTCAACATAGGAGCCGGAGATGCTATCCAAGTCATAGGAGGGGACCCATCCTCACCTCGGGCATTGGAGGAGGCATCCTAGGGAAGCATCACATGGGCTGAGGCCAAAGGGTCAAATAGAAGTTAGACTGGTGGAAGTGGTGGTTGTAGGGTTGGCAGTGGGAGTCGGGAAGAGAGTTCTAGCTCTATGGAAGTGGTTGGCAAAGACTTAAAGCATGTAATTCTCTTCACCTTCAAAGTCACTCTTCCACTTTTTTTCAATAAAGTATATTCTATGCTTACCCATCCTGAATGTTGCCAAGGTGCATTGTCAAGGATGAGGTGGGGATAGAGCCAAACAAAAGAACAATTCCAAATGTTGGTGTCTGCCAAGGCTCCATCATTCAGCACCATAAACCATAAGCTCAGGGCTTTGTAGACTTTTCCCTGCCTTATTTATATTGCTGGTAGGGGTGAGGTATTTAGACTTGAGTTGATTTGTTCTGAACTCAGAATTATCAAAGTGAGACAGTAAGAGTGATGGAATATTTGTTAACGTGCCTATACCATCCCCCAACTACTGTCAAAGAATTCATTGCCTCTAACAGAGAGTTCTATGAGAACAAAGCAAAAGAACATCCATAAGAACTACTGAAGGCAGTGATGACTTACTTTACCCAGGTGGCAGAGTCAGGGTGAGATCTTTGCCTTATCTGTCTGGAAGAAATGGAGGAAATGGGCAGTGACTGCTAATGGGTGCAGGGTTTCTTTTTGGGGAAATGAAATGTTCTAAAATTGGTCGTGGTGATGATTGCACAAGTCTGTGAATATACTTTAAAAACCAGTAAGTTGTATACTTTAAATACAGCTTACTTTAAATGGATGAATTGTATGGCATGTAAATTATATGGCTTTATACCTCAAATAAATATACATCTACCTTATGATACCCTCCCCCTAAAAGAAAACATTCTCTTGACCTTCCTCCCCAGCCTCCAAACTTCTCACTCAGGAGTCACCTCCTCTCAACGGTTTTAATGGGTTTAAAAATTTTGTTTCCCTATATCTAAATAACATGCTAATATTGCTACCTTTTGATTTTTCAGTTTTAGGCATCACCTATTGACTTTCTGGAAGATAAGGTGATTGCTCTCTTTTTCAGCCACTCCCATTATCCATCCTGTACAAGAACATTTCCCTCATAGCCTTCAATCTAGTCATAATTTTAGTTAGATCATTTTTCAGTGTTTTCATTTTTTTTTTTAAGATTTTATTTTTTTCCTTTTTTCCCCGAAGCCCCCCGGTACATAGTTGTATATTCTTCGTTGTGGGTCCTTCTAGTTGTGGCATGTGGGACGCTGCCTCAGTGTGGCTCGATGGGTGGTGCCATGTCCGGGCCCAGGATTTGAACCGACGAAACACTGGGCCGCCTGCAGTGGAGCTTGCGAACTTAACCACTCGGCCACGGGGCTGACCCCAGTGTTTTCATTTTTTGTCTGTATAAAATTATTCGTAATTAGGCCAAGTAGTTTGCTGTAGTTACTTTCTTACACAGCATTTGCTTTTCATGTAGTTAATAATTGCGTTAAGAAAATTGAGATAACTGTAGATTCATATGCAGTTATAAGAAATAATACAGAGAAATCCTCTGTATATTTTGCCCGATTTCCCTCAGTGATAACCGTTTTCAAAGTTGTAGTATAATACCATGGCCAGGATATTGACGTTGATACAACCTATCTTATTCAGATTTCCCCAATTTTGTTTACTTGTATCCAGTTTTACCTGTGTGTGTATTAAGTTCTGTACAGTTTCATTACCCATGTGGATCCATGTGTCCACTATCACAGTCAAGATTCTGAACGTTTCTGCTTCCACAAAGATGTCTTGTGTTATTCTTTTATAACCACAGCTTTCCTCCCCTTCACTCCCAGCCTAAGCCCAGGCAACCACTAATCTGTTCTCCATTTCTAAAATTTTGTCATTTCAAGAATGTTGTATAAGTGGAATCATACTGTATGGAACTTTCTGGGATTGGCTTTGTATGCTCGTTATATTTTCTGTGTAGACGATCATCTCATCTGCAAATAGAGATAGTTTTATCTTTTCCTTTCCAATCTATGTATCTTTTATTTCTCTTTCTTGCCATATTGCAGCTTTAAAATTTTTTTAAGTTTTATGAGTATTTATTATTAATTCATTACCAGATTTTCCCTGAGCTTTGTGAATATCCACATAGTATGTATTCAGTACCTTTCATCTTCCTGATTAGTTTTGAAGGAGTCTCTTATGCAGACTTCTGTTTTCTCGAAGCTGAATCGGTTGACTTCTAGGCCTGCTTCACAGCTGTTTGGAATGTCTCTTCACCATCTTCCTGGAGATTGCTTTTGCCATTCTCTTGTTTTGGTTTTTTTGTTATATAGGTTCTGTGTCTGTCTTTCCTAATTACTATTCTGTCACTTTACTGGAGCACATTTTCTAGTAGTTAACTGAGAAAGGGTGCATGGGAGGTAAATTTGTTGACATTTTGCATGACTGAATATTACTTGAGTCTTTGAGTCTGATTATGTAATTGGTAATTTAGATGACTAAAATTCTAGGCTGGGCATCATTTTCCCTTAGAATTTTGAAAGCATTGCTTTGTTGTCTTCTATGAAACTTGGTGCCATTTTGATTCTTGATGGCTTTTGTGAAACCTGTTTTTTTCCCTCTAGAAACTTACAGAACCTACTTTGTCCTTAGAGTTCTGAAATGTCATGGTTATATGTCTTGGTTTGTATTAATTTTATCCATTTGGCTGGATAATACTGAGGCTCTGTCAACCTGGAAACTCTCATGAGAAATTTTCAGAAATTATTTCTTTGATGATTTCCACTCTTGTGTTTTCCCTGTTCTCTCCATTTTGAATTCCTATTATTTGAATATTGGACCTCTTGGGCTAGCCTTTTAATTTTTTGTTGTCTTTTCTCTTGTTTCTCCTTTTCTTTGTCTTTTTGTGCTTTCTGGGGGACTTCCTTAATATTATCTTCTAAGTCTTCCTTTGAGTTTGCCTGACTATCATAGTATTAATTTCCAAGAGTTCTTCTTCCCTTTTTTTTTTTGCCCTGTCCCTTTGAAAAAATAGTATCCTATTCTTGTTTCTTTTTTTTTTTTTTTTAAAGATTTTATTTTTTCCTTTTTCTCCCCAAAGCCCCCTGGTACATAGTTGTATATTCTTTGTTGTGGGTCCTTCTAGTTGTGGCATGTGGGACGCTGCCTCAGCGTGGTTTGATGAGCGGTGTCGTGTCCGCACCCAGGATTCGAACCAACGAAACACTGGGCCGCCTACAGCGGAGCGGGCGAACTTAATCACTCGGCCACAGGGCCAGCCCCTCCTGTTCTTGTTTCGAGGATGTAGTCAGTATGTTTTCTCCCTGAGCGTATTAAATATAGTTTTTTCTTTTGCAGTTTTTTTCTTGAATATTCATGGTTCCTTTTCTTCTCTACTTTTTCTTTTTTGTTTGTTTTGTGTTTTGTCTTTCAAATTAGATGCATTTGTCAAATGTTTGGTGGAACAGGGAGAAGCTGTCTGAAAAGTCTGTCTGAATGTGTGAGGTCTTTTCACTGGGCTTCAGTGTAGAGTGATCTGCTTGGGCATTTGCCTTCAGGATCCTTCCCGATGGTAGTTTCTTTGGCATTTACTCCTGAGCTGGTCGGATTCCTCAGAGGAAGCTCTTCCAAGTGCAAGGAGCATGTTAGCTTTCTGGACCCTGGGTAGAGGGGAAGGCTTTGGGATTTCAGTATTCAGTGTGTAAACATGCACTTGGTCTCTCTCTTCCAGCGTGATGTTCTTGCTTCAGCGTCCCTGGTGTCTCTTATCTAGAGACTCTGAAGCCTCTTGTGCTCTGCCAGGTTGGGGAGGGGCAGGTATCAGCCTTGCAGAGTAGGGGAAGGATGGGGATCTAAGGGGCTAAATCTTAATGTATGAACTTTCAAGTGATGTGTTTTTAGTCCCACGCTCACCCCTGCATGAGGAGGGTTCTTACTACCGGTTCTTAAGCCTTTGGGGAGTTCTGTGATCTGAATCACCTTCCTTCTTGGCTTTCTTGACTACTGGTTTAGGACTCAGCTTTTTGTTCTGACAAGTCAAAAGCATCCAGCTTCCAAGATTTGTTGCTACTATATTCTCTCCTTTTCTTTATCTTAATGGTCTGTTGTTTAAGAAAAAGTACTCTTCTGTCGTTTCAGTGGTGTTTGGGGAAGAGTAGACTGATGCATGTGTTCAGGCTGCCATTTTAAAACAGAAGTTTGATGATAGATTTTTTAATGGAAAGAGGTCAAATAAAAAATACATGAATGTCATAGTCCACAGTTTTAACATTGATTATCTTTGAGTGATAGACTTATAGGTGTTTTATATTTTATATCTTCCCTATATATTTTATTATTTATGTATGATACATGCATTACTGGTCAAATACCAGAAGTAAAGAATATGACACCTACTGTGTTAATTACTTTTTAACTTGTTTGCTTCTGGGGAAGGAAAAATATCCATTATCTTTTCTCTAGAGACAAACTGTGCATAGAGTCCAGGGTCATCAGAGAAGCAGAGTATTTGGTGATCCTAAGTCTAGGATACTTAACTACTTTGAACCATGAAGCACTTGGTTTTGAAATAGATGGTGGTGTAACCTACATCTTGATGCATATTTTTACCCCGTTAAAAAAATAGGAAAAAAGTATATGTGCTTAGATTTTAATATTTAATATGCATGTGCTCAAAGTTGAGAAATAATAGTGTTATTTATCTGCTGTTTTTATATGAAACACTCTTGCACAAATGTTAAGTAACTAAATGGCTGCACAGATACACTGGCTGGCTGTGAATGGGCGGACAGAACTACTCCATGACCTTGTACAGCACGTCAGTGACGTTGACGTTGAGGACGCCATGGGGCAGACGGCACTGCATGTGGCCTGCCAGAATGGTCACAAGACGGTAAATTCAGCCATGAGGACTTTAAATTAAGTTGCATGTGTTTATTTTTGAAAACTTGGAATTCATGGAAAGTTTTTCTCTGCATTATTTTGGAACATGAAACGTCATAGCAAAATCTTGTAGCATTTTCTGCATCATATGGACTTCTGATTAATGTATTCTATGTGGATAAAAGGAATAGAAAATAATGCTTTTAAATCTGTTTAAAATATTTGTGATTTGGATTTCAGTTTTATTTCTGATTCATAGATTTTCATATGAATATACTAACATTTTTCAATGTAGTATGTTCACATAATTTTGTTATGTTTATTCTGTTCTGTTTTATCAAATAACTTTTTCGTATTTTATTTTTTACCTTTAAACCTCAGTTATTGGCATTAGATAGTGAAGAAAGTGAGCACCAACATTGCCTGAATAGTTCAACTTGGATTATCATATTTTTCTGTTGTCTTGGAATATGATGCAAGTACTAGAGTGGTGACAGTTGTATTCTTTCTTACTTTAGATTTCTAAAATCATACATATGTTTTGTGGCAATCCTTTTCTGTTATTGCCATATATAAACATTTGGCTTTTGAAATTGCTAATAGTTTTCTATCTTGTTAGGAGACTTTGTTGCCTTATATGAAGATTGTTAGCTTAAGATTTTAGGTTAAATTTCTGCTTTGCTCTAATTTCCTATCCTGGTTACTTTCAGGTTTTTTTCCCCCACATTTAACATTATTGATAATAGAATGTTACTTATTTACTTGCTAACCAGAACAATAACAACAACAAAAACCAACCGACAATGTAAATCACCGCCAACAGCTACAAAGATGCAATGTTTGTTTGTTTGTATTGATTTTTTTGTACACACTCTCTATGAGACTTTGTTGAGAGAATTTCTAAGTGGAATCTGGATTTCCATCTCTGCAAATTTTTTTTCCTAAACTGGGTTCAGGATGTAGGATTCTACATGTTTAGATGCTGTAGGTATGACCTCAGTTCATGATTCTTTAAGATAGTGAGGCCAAGATTGACACTGTCTTATGTTTATTAAGAGTTGGAGAAAAGGAGGGATGTAGGATTGGTTTTTTCTTTCCTGGAATTTCTTCTGAACACCAATGTTCATTTTTATTTTTTTGTCTTTTGTCATCTGAAAACCAACCCAGTATTCTTTCTCATCAGTTTGTACTTCCTCAGAGTCAACACTATTGAATTTAAAACGTATTCTGTGTGGAAAAAAAAATTATCTGAAATGTCTTAATCTTGAATGGCCCAGGATTTTAAGCAACTGTTGCATATTAGTGAGTGAGTCCTGCTGGTAGCTCTCCTAGGACAGAAAAGCACCTACTTTAATGTAAACACTCTCTGCTATAACAGATGAGTGGAGTGTTGTTTACTAAGATTGCAAACCCTACCTGTTGCCCAGGAACTTTTGTAGGAAAAAACTGGAATTCAGATTAGAAATGATCTACAAAAGCTAATTTTAGCTGCCTGAGTCAGTGAAGAAGCAAGAATTACAAAACATTTGTTCAAAGCATGGGCATTACAGACTGCATTAAAAACTTAGAATTGCTTTCTGAAGTTATTGAAGAGTAGTTAGTATAAGTATAATATATTCCATATGGTTTACAACCTAAAGCAGGTGTGGTAAAGTAAGGGAGAATGCCTCATAGTCAAATGCCTTTGAAGAATTGTATTCTCAGAAGATTTATAAGAGAGCCTGCCTTCACTGTGGTGATGAGTTTCACAGGGTGAGATTTTGCAGATATAGTAGAGGAGGAAAGGTACAAAAAGTCCTGGTGACTTGTGGTTGATTGTATTGGTGAGTGAGATCCCATCCCGTTACAGTTGGTCAATTATAGTTATCTGCAAGGATCAAATAAAGAGAATGTTTAACACTATTTTCTGAATTATTGTATGCATCTTAACTCTTTCTTCAATTAGGGCAAGAAGGAATCTTGAAAAATTAGTCTATTTCCTAGCCTCCAGGCTGAATATACCTGTAAAAGTCTGTGTTGATAGTTGTGTTCATATTATCTCCATCTCATAATTACTCATGTATTTCTGGGACATGTTCAAATCTCAGTGGGTTAGCATATCCTTTTATCTTGAGTTGGATATGATTTACTGGGCTATGAGATATGATAAGTTATTACAGGGTAAGGGATTATTGATTTTTTTTAACCCTTTGTGTATCTTTCCATAAGTTGAACACTGAGTCTAAAATGCTTTGTCAGGTATCCTAGTGACTTATTTTAGCAGCAAGTGAAAATGGCCTTTTCCTTGTCTCAAAGTAGCCAGTTGTTGCATAAATTCATGAAAAGGTCTTCAGACTTGTGTCCATGTAGACGTATACCCGTGCACATAGGTTTCAAGATTTTATTTTATTTTTAAGCTTAAAAGCTTGCTTTTTGATTATATTTATTTTATTGAATAAAATATAAAACATAAAGAGGAAAGAAACTCCATTTTAAAATATTTTTAAAAGCATGTCTGTTCTTTTTAAATCAAAGAGGCAGATATGATAAATTCTTTACATTCTACCTTCTAATCTCATTTTAGGATAGATCTCAGGAGTGCATTGAAAAGATTTTGAGCAACTGGCTAAGAGTTCTAAAGCTTTGTAGAATTTATAATTGAGTACTATATTCTTGCATCTGATGACAAGAAATGCTTTTCAGATTTGTGTTACTTTTTTTAAAGATGAAAGATTTGGAAAAAAGATGATTTTTTGTCATAAGTAAGAAATCGAGTAATCTTTGCCCTGGTTTCATAGAGATGCATCTGTTTTGTTGGAGGTAAACTGAAATAAAGGTCCCATCGTCCTCTTGTTGGAAGGAGGCGGTTTGGGCGGTTGAAGAATGCATTCCTACCGTTTTTGTCCTGCAACATAATAGCACTATGATTTTGAACTACTTCTATTTCTATTTAAAAATGATCAGATGAAAGAAATGGTCATGACTCCTTAGTAATTTAATTTTTAACTTTCCTTACGTTAGCTGTTATTAGCTGTACAATACCAGAATTATGCTTTGTCTTTGGATATTGATTTAAAAAAATCATTTCAGAGTTTGGTTATTCAGCTGGCTTATTATACAGTCTTTGACGACTTTTTCTTCCCCTCACCTTATCTACCTCCTAAGGTATTTTCTGTCTACTGATTACATAATTCAGGAAAGTGCTGTGAACACTTTGGAAAACACGTAAGAGCCATAATAGTATTGGTACTATTACTGACGTTATTAATGTGGATGACGTGATTCTGCAAGAAAAGTACAGAGAGCATTATCTGGACCCTTAATTCATTTCCTTTTTTTCAATAAGCTAGGCCTAGAGTGTTGTTTAATTTTTAATCTCAGTTTTAGAAAGTGTAGTAAAACCTATTACTATTCTACACAGATATAATTGACTCCAATTTTTTGGGGCATAAACTGAACTTACTTTTTGGTAACTATTTTCTTTGTCATTAGTTCTTTAAGATTTATTAATGTATTGAATTGCCACAAATGATTGATAACTGTTTTCCTGGAATAGCTTGGATTTATAAACCCTAGAGACCTATCAAATGGTTTAATCTCAATTTATGTAAGTTAGAGTACACAGCAGGATTAGTTTATGAATTCACTGAAAAAAGCAATTATCAGAATAAACTTTATATTGTTAAATTTGTATAGCTGAATATGAAGCTTCACAAACAGTCTAAAATGGTAGTTGAACCCTGCTTAGAGTAGATTTAAGCTCCTGAAATTTAAAAGCAGTTGTTTGACACTGGTGTTATAGACTATCTTTGCTAGAACTGTCTGGGTTTTTTACTGAAATTGTAGCCTTTTGAGGGAACAGTGCTCACCCACATTGTCAGCTTTCTTGATATCTTTAGCTAGCTCCCAAGCTTTTTATCCAGAGAATTACAGGACAACCATGCACACTTAATTGAAAGCTTTTGCAAAAACATTAATTGGATTCAGCCTTGAGGCACAAAGGTAGACTGACTAACATTTCAGAATGTATTTTTAGAATTAAAGAATTTTGTTTATCCTAATGTTGGAATTCTCCCTTAATCACTTCTGGGAAATGTGAGCAAATAATGGTTCTCCTATTACTGTTATTTTTCTAACACAACTGGATAACATTGATTTTTGCTAGACATTACATAAGGGTTCAAAGTCTTGATAGGTTTAGGTGGATGGTTTCTAGAGAAGACCTGTATAAACCCGTGACTGATTAGTGAGTTGGCCATTATTCTTATTGCATAAGTTATTTTTGCATTGCTGTTAAGTCATGTCATCAGGATTATTTTTAATAAAAGATAAACAGAGATGCTTTTTTGTTGTTGTTTGGTCTTCTTTTAGCAAATAATAATACCACAACTGAGATTTTTACTTGTAGTTTTAATAGTGAATATCTATTCCATTTTACTTTGATCAGTGTTGTTTAGAGAGTTGACATTGATAAAGTAGAGCTGCTGTGGGTTTCTTGCTTTGTAATTTATCAGTGTATTGGGCACAGGTGGTCTTGGTTAGTCACTGCCTTCAATTAAATGACTTTTGAGATTGACCCAAACATTAGCTTTGTGCATTAGTTTTCCACTCAGGATATTGTTTTATCACTTGAAAGGTCATGAAGTCTGTTGAAAATGTGTTATTTCTTCTTCAGGGTTTCTTGAAGGCTATAGGAAAATTCCCTTTCAATAGTGTTATTTCAAGGTTCCTCCCCTGCAGTTTCTTCTTCTGTGAAGAGGAAAGCCCCCATTGTAGATTATCTGGGAATAGGAGAATAGTTTTGTTTTTTGTTTTTTGGATTTTTTTTTTAGGTAGGGAGGGTTGGACAGGGAATTGAAGTGATGAATTATTTTAAAAGCATATTTTGGTGATCGAAATTAGGCACAATGATTTCAGTTCAGTGTAGTTCTTGAAATTATGTGTGTTGTATTAACTTGAAAAATGTAGATAATGAGCCGTCAGTCACAGATACTTATGTTGGTGTACTTTTACACGTGTATATTTACTAAATTGTAAGCTGAGAGGCTGAATTTTTACAAGTAAACGAGAAGCCATAAAATTTTGAAAACAGAAAAACTTATGACCATCGTAAATCACAGTTATGCTCTTTTGGACCTGGTGGCCTACAGTCTGTTAAACAGACACAGTTTAGTTTTCACAGAAGTATTTGTAGGGCTTTAGGGGTGACAAATTTGCTAAAACATATTGAATCTAAATCTGTCAAAGAGAATCCTGTCAATTTTTCTGGCTAGAACTATCACCCTCTAGCACGCTACGTATTTTGTGTATTTCTTTTGTCTCTTGGTCTTTTCCACTGGAAGGTAAGCTTCATGAGGGCAGAGATTTTTGTCCATTTTGTTCATTGCTGTAACTCCACCACCTAGAGTATCCACAGCACGTAATAGACATTGAAATTTTTGTTGAGAGAGGACTAGGCAAATGCAATGTCAGTTTGCGTGGTTTTTTCCTGCTATTTTCTTTCCATTTCTGAATGTTTGTCACTTTTTTCTTTTGTACCTTTAAGTAGAGCGTATATTGATAGTGCTGATTCTTATAAAACGTCATATCTGATTTGTTGGCATCTGTCACTGAAAATCTCTGCATTTGAGAATCCCTAGGGATATCAGTAATTGGCTGCAGAATTTATTCTTTTCAGTTATGTTTTTGCCTTATGCTTCTGTGTAATTTAAAATCCTCAAGTAGTATTGTTTCTTCAAGAGCTTTTATGTATTCATTTTAATTTAATACTTGCTCAGAGTTTTGTCTACCTGAGTTTTACCAGTTTCAAAGTTATTTTACCCTTTGTATACGTATAGTTTTACACAGACTGGAAATTTTTAAGAAAACCTGTGATTTAGGTTGTCTGTTGCTTTCTTGCTCCTCCTGTTATGCTGTTTAATCAGTAATTGGATTTTGCATTATCCTTTCTTCTCCTGTTTCAGAGCTTTTACAGAAAGAAATCTGCAGACTTTTTTTTTTTTTTTTAAATCACAAAGATTGATGGCTTTTCACTGATTTCAGTGCTGCAAGGCAGTTTTTTATTCTTCGCATTCAAATCCCTTTATATACTTTTTATCCTTACTCTGAGGGAAATGGATTTTTCTCCCTGTTTATCTCCAGGCAACGTTTTACCTATAATTGAAGCTATTGAAAGCTTTTTAGAAATGTGTGTTTCTAGAGCTGACCCGGTGGCATAGTCGTTAAGTTCGTGAGTTCTGCTTTGGTGGCCCAGGATTCACAGATTTGGATGCCCAGCGTGGACCTACGTACCACTTGTCAGCCATGCTGTGGAGGCAACCCACATACAAAATAGAGAAAGGTTGGCACAGATGTTAGCTCAGGGACAGTCTTCCTCAAGCAAAAAAGGGGAAGATTGGCAACAGATGTTAGCTCAGAACCGGTCTTCCTCACACACACATACAAAATATGTGTTTCTTTTAATGGTTGCATAGTTTGAGGATCTTAATTAGGATAATTTTATTAGAAAATCAGAAAGATTTATGAATGCTAAAGAAAATACTTGGAGTGAGCTATTTCTGCTTTCTTAATCAATTGTTTTTCTCTCTTAAGAACAGAAAGAATTTTTAATGTCTTTGTAGGATATTTCCTATATGTAAGGATATGATAGGAACATGTGACAGTTCATATTGTAAATCATGCTTTTTTGCTATAATTTGCCTGAAGTTTGTCTCACCACGTTGTTGAACAGTAGAGGGATATGTTAGTCTCATGGCTAAATTGTTTTTATACTGTAAGCTCTACAGTATAAATAAAAATACAGAAGTACTGTAAAAAGTATATGGTTTTAGAAAGGGCGTTATTTTATAACTAGATGTAAATAGCTGACTAGGCCCTTGAGCCTGACTCGCAAATCATTGTTTAGTTAGGGGAATTAGTAGATCATCTGAGATTAATGTAGTGTATGAAGATATGCTGAATTAGCCATAATACTATTAAGTAATCTGAATTCAGAAAAAATAAGAATTCCTGTCTTTTGGTAAATAGCATAGTGGTTATGAACATGGTGGCTTAGGGTTTAATCCCTGCTTCCCCGTTTGTGTGTTGGGTGCACATTACTTGACCTATTTGAGACTCAGTTTCCTACTTGTAAAAGTGGAGAGAATATCAAATTTCTCACAGGATGCCTTCAAAGAAATGATAGATGCTTTTTAGCACAGTGTCCAGACAAATGGTAAGGTTCTTCACATTATAATATCATTATGTAGTTGTAACAGATATATAATTTTTATGAATGCATCGTATGTTTTGTTAATAATCACTTGATTTCAGCTTCTCTCTGGATTGCTGGGTTTTAATTGCATGTTAATGTATATTTTCGATGTATTTGCTTTCATCTCTCCTGAGCCTTTTGAGAGATGGCTTTCTGTCTGTACTCTCTATAACAGTTAGTGAATGTTGTTGCTGCTGTCCATCTCACTCCTGTTTTGGGACCACACAGATGCAGCTTCTAGGTCAAAAATCAAAAAGGGGAGAGCCATAATCAAAAGGCTCCCAAAGGCCTTGTCTTAGAAAATAATGACCTAAATGCTTGTTTTTCTTATATTTGAAAGCTGTACTTGACCACTTTTCCTTGTGCATAAAGGAATTATGTAGCTAATAATTAAGTTCTATGTAACAATGTTTTTATTACGTAGATTTTAGAATTCCTTTTGGGATAGAAGTAAATTCAAGTAGCAATACATGAATATTATATTTTAAAATATTTTTTATCAAAATCTTTGTAATAAAACATGATAGTCCCTTAAACCACCCTTCTTCTTTGTCAAATGATGATCACCAGGCAAGTTTTTATTTTTTTTAGCTTTTCTTCTGGTATCTATTTCCAAAGAATATGGTTCTATTGCTCTTTCTTTATTACTTCTTTTAGATACCACTGAGTCATTTCCTGTTACGGTAAGTGAGGGTTTAATTCCTTTACGTCTTCCCATGCCCTCTTTCTCCATTTCTAAAATTACCTATATCGTAAACTTTGGTTAGACAATATTAGATTTATATATAGTCAGGTAAATATTGTTTACTGCTGAGTCAAATAGTGAACTATAATAACATTTTCTATCTAGGGTGATTATTTTTCTTAAAGTTAATAATTGGCTTTGCCCACTTTTCTTTTTATGAATCAGTAATTCCTCCTATGTGCTCCAACAAGATATCTCTCAGTATTGTATACTACACAGACAAATTCATTAGATAATGTCAGTTCTATTTTTTTCCTCTAAACCTGAGAATTTCTTAGTTTCTCCTGTTTTTGATCTCCAGTATTCTGGGTTCCACATCTTCTATTTTGGTGTATTCTCCTGTTTTGGAGGATAGTATCCTTCAGTAGCTTCTTGAGAAAAGGTGCACTGGAAGTGATTTTTTTGAAATCTTAATGTAGCTAAAGTATGTTTTTTATTTAAAACCATGTATTTGAATGATAATGTGGCTGGCTATAGAGTTCTACATGGAAGTTATCTACCTTACAGTTTTGAAGACATTTCATCTTTTAGATTCCAGTGTTACTGTTAAGTTTAATGACTATCTAATTATTGTTTATCTCTGGAATCTTATATCTCCAGTATGATGAAATTTCACTGTGATATGCCTTGTTGAAGATCTTTTAATTTACTAGACTGGGCACTCGGTGAGCCTTTTCAATCTGGCAACTCATGTTCTTCAGTTCTGGGAAATTTTTTGATATTATTTCTTGATTACTTCCCTTCGTTCTCTCACTTCTGTCATTTTCTGCATTCTTGTTTTCTATGCTATGTCTGCCTGGATTGATCTACAGTACTAATTTTCTCATTTTTCCTATTTTCTTTGTCTTTTTGTTTTACTTTTTTTCTTGTAAAGTTTTTCAACATTGTCTTTCCAAACTTCTATTAAATTTTTATTCCATCATATTTTTAATTTCTTATTCTCTGAATATTTTCCCCCCAGTATCGTGTTCTCATGGCTGTAATGTTTTTTTCTCTCTGAGGGTATTAGTTACTTTTCTAATTTTTGTTGTTTTCTTTGGTTCCCTTTATTGTGTTTGTTTTTCTGACTTTCTTTTCTGGTTTTAATTTTGTTTTTCGGGTTAGAGGCCTGCTTCGGTTGCCTCTTTAATGTTGTCTGTCCATTCCTGTGTCGTGGTGAGGCACTAAAACATTGGCTGGAAGCGTTGTGTACATGGCTGGGTTTGTTGACTGTCCTCATAGTATGCCAAGGTTTCTCAATCTCAGCACTATTATTTTGGGCTGGAAAATTCTTTGTTGTGGGGCCTGTCTGTAGGTTGTAGGATGTTTAGACATATCCCTGACCTCTACCCACCGGCTGCCGATTACACTCTTCCTACCCTAGTCATGAGAATAAAAAAAATCTTCCGGCATTGCTGAAGGTCCGCTAGGGGACAGCTGGGCTATTTGACAGGTGAATCTGTAACGCCATTGTCTGTGGGACTGTTGTCTGGTGCCACTCTCCAGAGAGGAAACTTTCAGTCTCTTCCTGCTTCAGGCTTTAAGTCTGGCTGCTGGATTTCTGGGAGCCTAGTGGAATGTGGGGGCTGGTTTTCACCTAACGAGTTATTTTCAGCATGGCTCCTCATCCCTGCTCTTACCTGTATTTCTTGCCTGCCAGTCCAGGACCTCCCTCTTCACCTTGTCCTGAGAATAAGCCTCCCTACCTCTGAGACGCTATTAGGAGGGATAGTGGCTAACTGTGTGTGATGGGGAGGAAGGGTCTAGGGGAGGTTCCAACTGGGTTTTTATAGGCTTTCAACTCCTTCTGCTGTTTTTAGCTGTATGTAACCGTTCCTATCTTCCAAGGTACCTGGTACTTCCACTTCCTATGTTTTGTATGTGTGTGTGCTGTAGCAAGAATTTGCTGGTTTGTTGTTGGAATCCCCATTTGCAGGCTCTTAGACTTCAGCTTTCTTTGATCTGCTAAGTCACTTACTATTCCCCCACTGGCTTGCTGTTTTCCCAAAGCTTACTGACTTATCTAGTTGCTGTTGTATTCTTTCCTGTTCTTCCTTGTGGATTTATCGTCTTATTTTACTGACATTGTACTAAGTTTCAGAGCAGCAATAAACATAAACGTGTTCAATCTAGAAGTAATATTTAAAAGTCTAATTCCAGAAACTTAAGCTTTTACTCATTTTCTTCTTTCTGCAGGAGAAATTCAAATGAGGCTCATAGGAATAGAACCAGAAAAGACTTTCCTTGTTAAGGTTTTCAGGAGAGCTTCACCCTATCCCTAACCTTCAGATGTGTATCTCTAGGATCTTATATTAGCTTACTGTCCCTTAGTATGAGTCAAATGATTGTAGAAGTAGAGCTTAGGGGACAGAGAATATATGAATGACTATCAGAGAAACTGAGGCAGTATTGGCTACTGTTAATAGCAAAAGGGCTTAGTTTTTTAACATTTTGTATTTTAATAATTATGCTCTCTGATTTTTAGAAAGTTAGAGCTCTGGTACTTTTGTCTTTAGAGGCAAAATTTTTGGTTTTTAAATTCAAATATCTAGAGCAGCACAGTCCAATTTACTGGCCACATGTGACTATTTAAACTTAATTATAATAAAATAAAATAAAAAATTAAGTTCCTCAGTTGCACTAGCCACATTTCAAGTCCTGTGTAGCTACACGTGTCAGCGATATTCTAGAGCCTTCCCGGATTCACACAGTTTCTATTGCATTGATATTTCCACATATATCGTGTAGAGCCTGAGAGGCTCAGGGAGCTTACCAAGAAGTTGAATTGGTTCAGCCATCATAATTGTCATGTTCCTACTCGTTCTTCTTTAAAGCTTCAAGTTGTGGCAGGAACTTTCCTTATATGGATTAAAATTGTGATAATTGTGTCTTTGTTTGACTTCTCTGGCTTTACTTTTGTTTCTTCTCCCCCCAGACAGTGCAGTGCTTGCTAGACAGTGGTGCCGATATTAACAGGCCAAATGTGTCAGGAGCCACTCCACTGTACTTTGCTTGCAGGTATGATATTTTATATTTCCAGATGCTCTCATTAAAGAATGTTGTACTTCTACTGTATTTCCAAATACAAATATTTCTGTATATTTTCTAAAGCTTTCTTGTTTTCCCACAAGTACTAAGCTCCCTTTTAAGATGTTTACCTTTATCATTCTGTTACTTAATTGCATGAGGAAAAGTATTTTCTGTTGCCACTGTTTTTGTATGTTATAGATGGGAGCCTTTGATTTGCTTGATTATTTAAACTTTAGACCGGAACAACAAAAGACCCCAAATAGCCAAAGGATTCCTGAGAGAAAAGAACAAAGCTGGAGGTATTACACTCCCTGACTTCAAATTATACTACAAAGCCATAGTAACCAAAACAGCATGGTACTGGCACAAAAACTTACACAGATCAATGGAACAGAATTGAGAGCCCAGAAGTAAACCCACACGTTTATGGAGAGCTAATACTCGACAAGGGAGCCAACAGCATACGATGGAGAAAGGAGAGTCTCTTCAATAAATGGTGTTGGGAAAACTGGACAGCCACATGCAAAAGAATGAAAGTAGACCATTCCCTTATACCATGCACAAAAATCAGCTCAAAATGGATTAAAGACTTGAATGTAAGACCCGAAACCATGAGACTTCTAGAAGAAAACATAGGCAGTACACTCTTTGACGTTTGTCTGAGAAGCATATTTTCAAGTCCCATGTCAGACCGGGCAAGGGAAACAAAAGAAAAAATGAACAAATGGGACTACATCAAACTAAAAAGCTTCTGTACAGCAAAGGAAACCATCAGCAAAATGAAAAGACAACGTAACAATTGGGAGAAGACATTTGCAAACCATATATCAGATAAGGGGTTAATATCCAAAATATACAAAGAACTCATACAGCTCAACAACAAAAAAACCAACAATCCAATTAGAAAATGGGCAAAAGATCTGAACAGAGATTCCTCCAAAGAAGACACACGGATGGCCAACAGGCATATGAAAAGATGCTCAATATCATTAGCTATCAGGGAAATGCAAATCAAAACTACAATGAGGTATCACCTCACTCCTGTCAGAAAGGCTATAATTAACAAGACAGGAAACAACAAGTGTTGGAGAGGATGTGGAGAGAAGGGAACCCTCGTACACTGCTGGTGGGAGTGCAAAACTGGTGCAGCCACTATGGAAAGCAGTATGGAGTATCCTCAGAAAATTAAGAATAGATCTACCATATGATCCAGCTATTCCACTGCTGGGTATTTATCCAAAGAACTTGAAAACACAAAGGCATAAAGATACTTGCACCCCAATGTTCATTGCAGCATTATACACAATAGCCAAGACATGGAAGCAACCTGGGTGCCCATCAAGGGACAAATGGATAAAGAAGATGTGGTATTTACACAAAATGGACTACTACTCAACCATAAGAAATGATGAAATCTGGCCATTTGTGACAACATGGATGGACCTTGAGGATATTATGCTGAGTGAAATAAGTCAGAGGGAGAAAGTCAGATACCATATGATCTCAATCATAAGTAGAAGATAAAAACAACGACAAAAAAACACATAGCATTGGAGATTAGATTGGTGGTTACCATAGGGGAAGGGGGGAGGGGGGAGGGAAAAAGGGGTGATTAGGCTCACATGTGAGGGGATGGACTATAATTAGTTTAGAGGTGGTGAACATGATGTACACAGAATTAGGAATATGATGTACATCCGAAAATAAACAAAACAAAAAAGCTTTAGACTAATTACTTAATAAGTTAAAAAACACGACATATCAATAATCCAGTAATTTCCATGGTTTTCTTTATTAAGTACCAGCTGAGTTCCAGTAGGAAAAGCTATTAAAGTATGTCTTGGTCCATAGTGGTATCTTTGCTTTCTCTGGATTTGTAACTTACAAAAGTTCTTCGGTCATTCTTTTTAGGTATTAAGTTATGCATTAAGTTATTTTTGAACTTCTCTCGGTTTTTTTTCTTGAAGCATACATTTTGTTCATGGGTCCATTCACATAATAAGCAAAGATTTTGTTAGCAGTTGCTGTGTGCTGTGCATTATTATAGGCATTAGTGATACATTAATACATAAACTCCATTCCTTCAAGGAACTAACAGTATAATAATTATACATGTATACCCTCTGTACACACACACACACACACAAATACATCATTTTTTTATATCGTTTTACTGAAGGTTTGTTTTAGACTGAAAGACTTGCTTTTCTTCTTGTTTAGCTTCTCCTTAGAGTCTCTGATGTTACTTTGATCAGGGTGATTCAGGTCATCATTGAACAACCTTGAATTAGAATACAAGGATTTTTGGATCTCTAGACTTCTAGATCTTATCAGAATCCAGCCATTTTCTTACATTATACTTATGATTCTGTTGCTTGGCTGGAAAATCAGTTCTTTTTGTAGTGTCCTGAATTTATGAATAATATCATTGTTTGATTCCCTGAAATCATATCTTATCTTGAGGGGTTATGTCTAGATCAGACCTTTGAAGTTTCAGATTTGAGTGTCCGCCTGCTTGATTTACATCATCGCTTGCAGGTCTCATACAACCTCAGATGTTAACATGTCCAAAATACAACTTCTGATTTTCGTTTTCAGACCTTTCTTCTAGCTTTTCTCTTCTCATTCATTGGAACCCTTATCCTTCCAGTTGTTTAAACCAGAAACTGGATCATTATTTTTTATTTCTCTCTTGCTTTCTCACCCTCCACTTGGAATTTGTTAGCTTGTTCTGTGAATTCCACCTTCAGCGTATGTTCTGAGTCCCTTCACTCCTCTCTCCCTCACTGAGGCCACCTTGTTTAAGTTGTCCCCTCTTGTCTAGAATACTGCAATAGTCTCTTCGCCAGTCTTCCAGATTTCTCTGTTGTTTCTCTCCCATCTGTTCTTTCCTTGGCAGCCAAAGTATCTTTAAAAAAAATGAATCAGTCTTGTCACTTTGTGTTTAAACCCTGTATCCCAAAACTTTTCAGTGCCTCTTTGTTGCCTTTCAAATAAAATCCAAACTGTGCCTCCACCTGTGAGACCTGTGTGGTCTCACCCCTGCTTAGCTCACTGTACTGCGGCCACACTGGTTCTCTTTGACTTCCCCAAATGCAGTGGATGCTTTCCAGCAGACTTTTCTATGTGCTGTTAGTTTGCCTGAAATGTTCTTCCCTAGGCTTTTTGTGTGGCTGACTTCTTCACGTCACTGTGTATCTGTTGCTTTTGAGTAAGGGGATTCCTGACTGGTCTAACTTGGCCTCTACTCAGATTTTCTTTCTTCTTTTTGGTGAGGAAGATTAGCCCTGAGCTAACATCTGTTGCCAGTCCTCCTCTTTTTCTTGAGGAAGATTGTCCCTGAGCTAGCATTCATACCAGTCTTCCTTTATTTTGTATGTGGGATGCCACCACAGCATAACTTGATGAGTGGTGTGTGGGTCCACGCCCGGGATCTGAAGCTACAAACCCCAGGCTGCCAAAGTGGAGTGAATGAACTTAACCACTATGCTGCTGGACTGGCCCCCTCAGATTTTCTTTCACAGCGTCATGATTGTTTCCTTCATGGCACTTCATGTTTTGCAATTGTTTATTTACTTGTTTAGAGTGTGTCTCCCCTACGAGACTGAAAGCTCAATGAAAGCAAGAATTTTATTTATTTTATTCACCACTTTATATTTAATGTATAGTACAGTGCTTTGCACTTAGATGCTTAGTAAATATTTTTGAATGAATGAATCACTACAACTGTGTGTTTTAAAAATATCGTATATGAAACAATGCCATGTATAATAGCAAAATATAGGTATGTTAGTGTTGTGCACAGGTGCGATATTTGTATAGTTAGTCTGAGCATAGGGATATGGTGAAAGAATTTCTTGGAAGTACTTTCTGCTAGGATTGTATTCTCAATAGGTTTTTTTTTTTAATTGAGGTCATGATAGTTTATAGCATTGTGAAGTTTCAGTTGTAGATTATTGTTTGTCAGTCACCATATAAATGTGCCTCTTCACCCCTTGTGCCCACCCCCAGCCCCCTTCCCCTCTGGTAACCAGTAAACTGTTCTCTCTGTCTGTCTGTTAGTTTATCTTCTACATATGAGTGAGATCACATATGAGTATTTGTCTTTCTCCATCTGGCTTATTTTGCTTAACATAATACCCTCAAGGTCCATCCATGTTGTTGTGAATGGGATGATTTTGTCTTTTTTTATGGCTGAGTAGTATTCCATTGTGTGTATATACCACATCATCTTTATCCAATCATCAGTTGATGGGCCCTTGGGTTACTTCACTTCTTGGCTATAGTGAATAACGCTGCAGTGAACATAGGGGTACCTAAGTCTCTCTGAATTGTTGATTTCAAGTTTTTTGGATAAATACCCAGTAGTGGGATAGCTGGGACCTATGGTATTTCTATTTTTAGTTTTTTGAGAAATCGCCATACTGTTTTCCATAGTGACTGCACCAGTTTGCATTCCCACCAGCAGCATGTGAGGGTTCCCTTTTCTCTACAATCTCTCCAACGTTTGTTAATTTTTTTCTTGATGATTACAGCCATTCTAATGAGTGTAAGGATATCTTAGTGTAGTTTTGATTTGCATTTCCCTGATGACTAGTGATGTTGAACATCTTTTCATTTGCCTATTGGCCATCTGTATGTCTTCTTTGGAAAACTGTTCATGTCCTCTGCCCGTTGTTTTTTTTTTTTTTTTTGAGGAAGATTAGCCCTGAGCTAACATCCACCACCGATCCTCCTCTTTTTGCTGAGGAAGATTGGCCCTGAGCTAACATCCATGCCCATCTTCCTCCATTTTATATGTGGGATGCCTGCCACAGCATGGCTTTACAAGTGGTGCATAGGTCCGTGCCTGGGATCTGAACTGGTGAACCCTGGGCTCCGGAAGCGAAATGCGCAAACCAAACCACTTTGCCATCTGGCTGGCCCCCTCTGTCTATTTTTTGATTGAGTTGTTTGTTTTTTTATTGTTCAGTTGTGTGAGTTCTTTATATATTTTGGAGATTAATCCCTTGTCGGATATATGATTGGCAAATATTTTTCTCTCACTTGGTGGGTTTTTTTGTTTTGTTAATGATTTCCTTTGTCTTGCAACAACTCTTTAGTTGATAAATTCCCACTTGTTTATTTTTTCTTTTGTTTCTCTTGTCTGAGTATTTGAAAAGATCCTTCCAAGACTGATGTCAGAGGGTATTACCTATCTTTTCTCCAAGGAGTTTTATGGTTTCAGGTCTTAGCTTCAAGTCTTTGATCTATTTAGAGTTAATTTTTGCGTATGGTGAAAGCTAGTGGTCTACTTTGAGTCTTTGCATGTGGCTGTCCAGTTTTCACAGCACCATTTTTATTGAAGAGACTTTCCTTTCCCCATTGTATGTTCTTAGCTCCCTTGTCAAAGATTAGCTGTCAGTAGATGTGTGGTTTTATTTCTGGGCTTTCACTTCTCCTTCATTGATCTGTGTACCTGTGTTTGTACCAGTACCATGCTGTTTTGATTACTGTAACTTTGTAGTATATTTTGAAGTCAGGGATTGTGATGCCTTCAGCTTTGATCTTTTTTCTCAGGATTGCTTTAGCTATTTGAGGTCTTTTGTTGCCTCATATGAATTTTAGGATTCTTTGTTCTGTGTCTGTGAAGAATATCATTGGGATTCTGATTTGGATTGCATTGAATCTGTAGATTGCTGTAGGTAATGTGGACATTTATATATTCTTCCAATCCATGTGCATTGAGTATCTTTGCATTTCTTTATGTCATCATCAGTTTCTTTCAATAATGTCTTACAGTTTTCAGTGTATAGATCTTTCACCTCCTTGGTTAAATTTATTCCTAGATATTTTATTCTTTTCGTTGCAATTGTAAATGGGATTATATTCTTGACTTCTCTATTAGTTCTTTATTAGAGTATAGAAATGCAACTGATTTTTTTAAGTCGATTTTGTACCCTGCAACTTGTCTTTTAGAATTTTGTATATATCATTCCACTCTCTCCTTGCCTGTAAGGTTTATTCTGAGAAATCCGCTGAAACCCTGATAGGGGTTCCTTTGTAAGTTATTTTCTTCTGCCCTTAATATTTTTTCTTTGTCATTGACTTTTGCCAGCTTTACTACTATGTGCCTTGGAGAAAGTCTTTTTACAGTGATATAATTAGGAGATCTATTAGTGTCTTTCACTTATATTTCTAGCTCCTTCCCCAGGTCTGGGAAGTTCTCAGCTATTATTTCTTTGAACAAGCTTTCTGCTCCATTCTCCTCTTCTTCCTCTGGAATATCTATAATCCTTACGCTGCGTTTCCTAATTGAGTTGGATATTTCTTGGTGAATTTCTTTGTTTCTTTTTAATGTTAGTTCTCTCTCCTCCTCCATCTGAAGCATTTCTATATTTCCATCCTCTAGACTGTTGATTCTCTCCTCTATAATGTCAGATCTGTTATTCAGGGACTCCAGATGTTTCTTTATCTCATCCATTGTATTTTTCATCCCCAACATTTCTGATTGGTTTTTCTTTATAGTTTCAATCTCTTTTGTGAAGAAGTTCCTGATTTCATAGAACTATCTCTGTTTTCTTGTAACTCGTTGAGTTTTTTTATGATAGCTATTTTGAATTCTCTGTCATTTATATTAAATTTCTGTGCCTTCAGGATTGATTTCTGGGTGCTTGTCATTTTCCTTTTGGTTTGGAGTATTAACATATTTTTTCATACTGTTTGATGGCGTGGATTTGTGCCTCCACATAGTGAGAATATTTGGTCATAGCCTCCACCTGCCACCACTGGATGGTGTTGAAGAGCTGAAAATTCTGAGGCTGCTGCAACCCTAGCTCACTCTCTCACAGCTGCCGCTTTTTTATCTTATGTACAAGGTGCTCTGGCCAACCAGCTGAGCTGGAGTGCCGGGTGTGGAAAAGGCGCTTTCTTTTGCCTGTATGATCCTGGGTGCGTTCTTGCTCTGCCCTTGCTATCTGCTCTCCAGGGGTATTGGCTTGATGAAGACACCCCCGCAAGTGCTTAGCCGCCTCTGTGTGGACCTTTCCATTGGGCTGTGTGGCAACTTGGAGAGTGAAGGTGGTCCTTCCAAGGGCTGCCCCTCCCTGTCTCCTCTCAGAGCCGCACATGGTCCCGTGCTCTGGGTCACTGCCATTGAGGAAGGGAGAGGAGATCCTGTTACCTCCTTCCACTTCCTCCTGGGGGTCCAGCACCTTCACCTTCAGATGTGTGGCTGTGTGGGTCTCTCACATGTCTTTTGTGTTGTGTGAATGTCCTCTGTTGGTATATGAATGTCCTTTTTGTTGTATCTTAAGGGGGAGAATCTAAGCGAAGAACTCACTGTGCCGTGATGCTCTCCGCATTATGTTTTAAGCTAGCAAACATTAGATCTCTTTGAACAAAGATGGTTTAGCAAGTCTGGTTAAAATTGAAACTAGAAAATAATTTCATCATTGTAGCAGGATGATAGATATGGAACATGGTTCATTTGTAGGACAGACTTTTAATGGTACCTGTGATATCTAGATATAGGTATACATTAAAAATATAAATTATTTCCGGGGCTGGCCCTGTGGCCGAGTGGTTAAGTTTGCACACTCTGCTGCAGGCGGCCCAGTGTTTCGTCACTTTGAATCCTGGGTGTGGACATGGCACCACTCATCGAGCCACGCTGAGGCGGTGTCCCACATGCCACAACTAGAAGGACCTGCAACTAAGAATATACAACTATGTATCAGGGGACTTTGGAAGAAAAAGGAAAAAAATAAAATCTTTAAAAAAATATATATATAAATTATTTCCAATGTATTATCTCTCATAAATGAAAGGGAAAGGAATGTGGGAAATGGAACAAGTTGACCCTGCAGACAAATTCTAGGGGTCTAAGATAAAAGCTAAACTTAATGTAAGTTTTTATTAATTGAGAGGTATTACAAGATGTATCATCATATGTCTTATTCCAGGATCAGCTAACGAAAACTTTTTTTAAAATTTAGAATTAAATTCAGAAAGTATTGAGATACATAGGAGAAAGAGCCTAGGTTTTGGAGGCAGGGTTCAAATCCCAGCTGTAAAGCTGTGCATCTTTAGTCAAGTTTCTTGACCTCTGAAGCTTTGTTTGGTTGTGAAGTGGAAATGCTGACGTCTGCCTTGTGGGGCTCTAGTGAGAATTAAATGAGGTGGCTCATATAAAGCACCCTGCAGAGTAATTTGCCCTTAGCAGTTGGTAAGTGCTCACTAAGGTCTGACACATTTTTCCACTTCCCTGTAAGTACGAAGTTGTATTGTCCTCATTCAGTTTCATTGCTATACAGGATTTTCTTTCTAAGGAATATGATGCTTCTCCCACCATACAGTCATTTTCTTTTTTTCTTTATATTACTTCTGTTCTAATTCTGAGCACTGTTTAATAAGGTAGTGCTTCTGTGAGCGAGTCATTGTCAGACTGATTTTGACGTGGAAGTGTGCTGGGAACTCTTTCCCAGCCACTTTTCTTCTCTAGGTATTTAGCACATTATTCATTAGCTTTCTTTCCTGTGTCCTGTGGGCACACTTTGATCCCCCTCCCCTGCATCTTTGTTTTCAGGACTGTAATACAGTATCTTCAAATGCTTCAAGTTCTTAGATTATCAGATTGGTTTTATAATCAGTCGTAATACTTCCAATTCCCTTAACTGGGTTCTTCAAATAAAAGTTTGGATGTATAATGATTTTCAAGTATTTTCTGTACCTGCAGATAACTTTTATTCTATTAGGAAAAATGCAGTTTAGCTGGGCTTATATAGATGCGGGAAATCAGTGGGATGTTTATGGAATTTTAGAGATCTGTAATAGAGTGAGAAAGGGGTAAGATTCTGAACATGCATTTGTAGCTATTGCCAAACAACTACTTTAAATTAGTGAACTCAAAATCAAAATAGCCGCATAAAACAGCCCATAGACCCAGGATTGTAACCCTTTAGAAAAGGAAAAGACCGTTAGAAAATATGGTCTCTTTCTTTCATAAGCAGTTCCAAAAAAATTGCAATGTATTTATTCTATGCACTTTAGCCTAGTTTTCACATGATATTGCTGAAAGAGCCTAAACTTAGAAGACAGTGCTTGAGAAATCAGTCCTAAGTGCTTTAGAAGCCCCACAGGTTCCTTATTAGTTAAATCTTTGCCAACTTCTTAGTTTCCAGGAAATACATTGGCATTTCTTTGAGGGGAGTCTTGTCTCAATCAATATGAAAAAATAAGTTGAATCGTAAAGAATAATTATTCACTGAGCAAATTTTTGCAATTATTTGAACTGAAAAATCTTTTCTGTAACACTCTGAGCCATCTGTTAGGGGATAGTCTTCATCTCTCGCAGTATTACAGGCGAGGCACGTGAGGCCCTAATTGGGTTATGTGGATTTTGTATATCATTAGCTATTTTTTCTTGGTTTTAATTTATTTTTTAAATGAAATGTTACCTGATTATAGATGAGATTTTAATGTTTTAGAAATTGCTCCAGCTTTCTATAATGTCATAGTAGACGTATTTCTTTTTCTTCATGCTAATTATCCTTTTTGCTATATATGGTACAAAATTAATTATTTTGAGACTTTTTTTTTTTTTTTTAAGGATTGGCACCTAGGCTAACAACTGTTGCCAATCTTTCTTTTTTTTTTTTCCCCTGCTTTATCTCCCCGACCCCCCCTGTACACAGTTGTATATCTTAGTTGCAGGTCCTTCTAGTTGTGGGATGTGGGATGCCGCCTCAACGTGGCCTGACGAGTGGTGCCATGTCTGCGCCCAGGATCCGAACCCTGGGCTGCCGCAGCAGAGTGCGCGAACTTAACCACTCGGCCATGGAGCCGGCCCCTTGAGACTTTTTTAAAATCACAGTATTGAAAAGTGTCCTATTTGCACATGGTGATCTTGTCTGTTCATACTGTTTGATCTCCATCATATTGTTGTCATAGCATACATCCCCTTGGCACCTTATTCCATACTCTCATGAGTACTAAGTTGTTTACTCTTTGAGGTCATACTCTATGTTTATCTGTCTTGGTGGAACAGTATGATATAGATGAAGAATTTTGGAATTAGACTGATCTAGATTCAAATTCTGCTCTGTCTTGTAACTGTTGATCTTGAGCAATTCTATTACACTCTTGAGTTATAGTTTTCTTAATTAAAAAATGGAGTGAGGGGCCAGCCCAGTAGCGTAGTGGTTGGGTTTGTGTGCTCTGCCTTGGCAGCCTGGGGTTTGTGGGCTCAGATCCTGGGCACAGACCTACATACCAGTCATCATGCTGTGCTGTAGTGGCATCCCACATAGAAAATAGAGGAAGATTGGTACTGATGTTAGCTCATTGACAATCTTCCTCAAGCAAAAAAGGAGAAGATTGGCAACAGATGTTAGCTCAGGGCCAGTCTTCCTCACCAAAAAAAAAAAAAAAAAAAATCAAATAGTTATTTTATAACAGTATCAGGGTTAAGTCAGACTTTGTACAAAGAACTGAGCATTATGTATCTCATCTAGTGGATCCTAATTAAGTTATGATTCAGGTCTCTTTGTTATTTTCAGTAGTGCTGTACCTTATTTAATGCTTATTAGTCAAATGAATGCTGTCTAAAGTTAAAACCTATAATATAATTCAACAGATGTATTGAGTACGTGTTATAAGACAGCTGCCATACTTGGTGCTGTGGAACAGGTTTGTTGTCAAGAAGTTTGCACTTTAATTGGAGAGATGGGACACATGGATATTAAATAACTGTAAAAGAAACGTGAGTAAAGTTGAACAGAATAGCTTTGTAAATCTGGGTTTCTCAGAATCTTGGATACTAGCCAGGACATCACTGTCTCCCTAAATAAATTAAGCTCAGGTTAGTTTCTTTTTACTTAGCCTGTATTTTTAAACATTATAAAGAGTAGAACAGTATTAATTGTAAAGTTACTACTATTAGCTGTAATGTATAATGTCCTGACCAGCTCAATGACAAATGATGCTTGATGAAGACTTTTCTTGATGTACACTAGTAAAACTAGTCGCTGTTGCTCTTGGAGGGATTGCTGATTTACTTGGTTTCTTGATTTTTTGCTTTTTCTGGAGTAAATTAGATATTGTGCATAAGTTAGTTTTGGCCTATTGATATTTATATTAAGGAAGGTAATCAGTATTACAGTAAAGTATCGAGAGAGTGATAGACCTATACTCTGCCACCAGATTCATAGTAGGATCCTGTTTTTTTAAATTGTTTAATTATAATTGGTTATAAATTATACTTTTCCAGTGTAATTTTGTGGAAAAGAATGAATAGGGTTTTTTTTTGAAGTTTCTGAGAAATCTGCATAGTCTTTTTCTTTGTGAAGTGGTGTACCTTTTTAGGTAATGGTATTGGAGAAAGAGTATTGGTCTAGAAGACTAGAGATCTGAGTTCTGGTTTCACCTGTGCTTGAGTTAGTAGCTTTTCTTATTTACAAAATAAAGATTTTTCATCAGATTCTGTTTCAGAATGTATGACTTCCTTGGGCATTTCGTAAAATTAGCTGTAAAGTTTGATGTCCCTGGGTTGTAAAATTGTTTTTTATTGCTTTTATCTAGAATCAGATTAGCTCATTGAATAACGAGACCTAGAGTCTAGTGGTTACTACCCTTAAAGTCGCTTCCTCCTAGCTGAGAGAGTGGCAGTTACTAATTTTCCTCCTACTAGAAAGAGAGCAGTTGGCGAATATGGGGCCTGTGGATAGGAGAGTTGCTTCTAGGTCAGATTGAATAGCTCTCAGCAGAAAACAAACTGAGTGGGTTGATAAAATGAAGGTTGGAAGCTAGGTTGTATTTTTGACTAATTAATCCCTACCCTCCCACCATTATTTTACTTTGATATTTGTCTTTTCTCCTTCCTTACTTCCTTTTTATTTTTTTAATAAGTATTAAAGTGCCATAAAATGTACTCTTGTTTAGGGTAGTGAGGTTCTTTTGGACTAGGAAGTCTAGAGACTTGGGTGTGTGTGGTAGGAAGAAGGTCAGGCTAGAGTTGAGAAGGAAGTGATTGGAAGAAAAAAGTAACGCATAAGCCTGAGTAGCAGCTCCTTATCCCAGAATATTGTGCTTTATTGTGGGTAACGTGTCCCAAGGCAGTTTTAAGATTTAATAGGTCAGTTTCTTATCTACATAGTGAAAGTATAACTTAACACTGGGCAGTTTTCCTGATTGTTGAGGATGGAGTGCAGGTCTTCCCGTCAGTTTTTTGAAATTGTTAATCCTCTGTTGATACATAGTAACTGTTCATAATTCACGAGGAAGGACTTTAAATTAAAAATATTTACTTTTGACTTGGTTCTGTTTCTTACAGCCATGGTCAGAGAGACACAGCCCAGATTCTTCTATTACGAGGAGCCAAATATCTGCCAGATAAAAATGGAGTAACCCCTCTGGATTTGTGTGTACAGGTACGTTGTTGATGTATAGTCTTAACACCTTACTTTATAATAGAAACTGAGACTGGTAAAATCACGTCATTCTCAAACGAGAGGGTGGGTGCAAAGATTTTTGTTCTGTGAAGAGTATGATCTTTGAAAGGAACTATGATACTATAAGAAATATATGTCAGTCTTCATCCAAGTTCCTCACACGACAGCTTTTAAGACCCTCGGAATCTCCAGAGTGATCAGAATGACTTTTTGTATATTATTGAAATGGCTATTGGCTGAAAGCCCCTACATAGCTTCCTGATGGGGACTGGTGGCCAGAGGAGCCAACCGTATGATTAGAGGGCAGCCTCCTCCCCCGCTCCCGGGGAGAAGAAGGGCTGGAGATGCTCAGTTACCAATGACCAGTAATTTAATAAATGATGCCTATGTAATGGAAAAAGCAGTGGGTTCTGAGAGAACTTCTGCATTGGTGAACACGTTGAAGGGCTGGGATGGTGGCATGCCCAGAGAGGACATGGAAGCTCTGTGCCCCTTCCATGTACCCTGTACCTTCCATGTAAGGTGACATAGCTTACCCTATGCGTCTCTTCCATTTGGCTGTTCCTGAGTTGTACCCTTAAAATAAACAGTTAATAGTAGGTAAAGTGTTTCCCTGAGTTCTGTGAGCTATTCTAGCAAATTCTCAAACCCGAGGAGGGGGTGGTGGGAACTCCTGACTTATAACTGGTTAGTCCGATGTATGGGTGGCCTGGATCGTGATTGGCTTCTGATGTCGGGGCACACTTGTGGGACTGAGCCCCTGACCTGTGGGGTCTGCGCTAACTCCAGGTAATTAGCGTCAGAATTGGATTAAATTGTAGGGCACCCAGTTGGTGTCCACAGAGAATTAGAGAATTGCTCGGTGTGGGAAACCCACAAATTTGGCGTCAGGCTTGTGGAGGAAACAGATATTCCTTTAGGAACTTTGTTTTTAAACTTAGATAATTTTAAATTTCGTTTTTAGGGTGGATATGGGGAGACGTGTGAAGTGTTAATTCAGTATCACCCTAGGCTTTTCCAGACAATTATTCAAATGACACAGAATGAAGATCTCCGAGAAAACATGGTAATGTAGTTGTGCTAAGTAGCTTGTAAATGAACAAGCCTTGTTCGTGCTTAGTGTATATGGCATTTTACAGTTTTGCTTAGTAATTTTATTATAAATATTTTAATAATTTGAATTTGCTTATCTGCATTATAGGATAAATATGAATTATATCAAAACTAATATTTGTGGTGATATTTGGCCCTTCTGTCCTCTGGGTCTTTGGTCTCTCCTTAAGATAATTAGAATATTCCCCATAGGTAGAGGAAAAGAATCTAAGGAGGAATCTCATGTTATGGTTGGTGATCACTAGTGTACTGAGCTCTGTATTTATAATTGATCTACTCTTTGAAAAATTGCAGTACTTAAAATTCTCTTAAATTTTAGAAGTTTAGAATTAAATTTCCATAAATACACTTGGTGACTTCTCTTCAATCTATTTATATTGTTTATTACTTTTTATTGGGTGATTTTGAATAAAGATTTTATGTCATCTAATCTCTATATTAGCTTTTGAATTTATGTAAGGCAAAATAAGCGTAAAGGACTTAATTTCAGCTCATTGGCTTTGGGATACTTACTAAACTAATAGGTACTTAATTTCTTGATAAAGTTTAATGGATTATTATATAATCACATTTTTAAATTTGTAATATATTTAGTTACGGCAAGTTCTGGAACATTTGTCTCAACAAAGTGAAAGCCAGTACCTGAAGATTCTAACAAGCCTTGCTGAAGTGGCCACAACAAATGGTCATAAACTGCTTAGGTAAGTATTTCAAAATATAATCAATCAATGGATAGCAGTGTCTGTCAGCTTTGTCTCCTTTTAGGCTTTTCTGGGAATAGTTTATTTTGTTGGATGCCTTTTGTCAGTGGTAAGATGTTCTAAAAATTTGTTGACATATTGTTTGTTTTGTTTTAAAGGACCAGAGCAATCAGCTTATTACTGAGGAGACTTTAGTCTCTCTAGAGATTAAAAATAGAGACTGACTTAAGTGGATTTGGGCATATGTGTCTAAAATTTTATAAAATGATTGCTTAGACTAGTCACATAAGTAAAATGTGCGTGAAGAAGAATCAAGAAAGTGGTTTAGGAATTTGATCACTAATTTATAAAACTGGTTATAGACTGTTGCTCAGCCTCCCAGTAAACCCTCATGATTCCTTATAAAATCTCCTCCTTGAACTGTCTCCCTCAGTTCAGTTCTTTATTTTTCCAAGAGTCTGTGGTTTAATGGCTTATTGCTAAGTCCATGAAATTGATGCCTTTGTATTACTTGCATTTATACACAGTCATGTGTTGCTTAATGACAGGGACGCATTCTGAGAAATGTGTCGTTAAGCGATTTCGTCATTGTGCAAGCATCATAGAGTGTACTTACACAAACCTAGATGATACAGCCTACGACATACCTAGGCTGTATGGTGCTACACTTACATTTCACCATTTTACACCTAAGAAAATTGAAGTTCAATGAATTGTCAAGCTAGTATATAGAAGAACCAGGATTCATACCCTCACTAATAAAGAGCGAATCCTGGGTTCCAATCCAGCTCTTCAAAATGACAGGAAGATTAGTGGAACAGGAGCAACAAGGTAGGAAAAAGGGATCCATGGCCAGAATAAGTTTTAAAACTACTTTTCTAGGGGGGCCAGCCCCATGGCTGAGTGATTAAATTCACATGCTCCGCTTCACTGGCCCTGGGTTTGCTGGTTTGGATCCTGGGCACGGACCTACACACTGCTCATCAAGCCATGCTGTGGTTGACATCCCACATAGAAGATCTAGAATGACCTACAACTAGGATATACAGCTATGTACCGGGGCTTTGAGGGGGAGCGTAAAAAAAAGAGGAACAAGGGCAACAGATGTTAGCTCAGGGCCAATCATAAAAAAACCAAAAAAACCCCTACTTTGCTAAACTGTACCACCTTACCACTTACAATGCTACCTTTAAAATGCTTTATAGAATCTGTTATTATGGTCATTTTTGACTTGTAAATAGCTCTTTGTTGGGATTGGTAGTGAGTATTGGTTGATAGTATTATGTTAGAATTTATTGTATTGTTATTGTTTTGGGAAAACCCAGTCCCCCTCCTGTGTTTCTCCTTTACTTTCACCCTTCTCCCACACCCATAACATTTCTGACGCCAGATGTTTGTGGGTTTTTATTCCCTACCTTAAGCATTTCTTCGACACCAGCTGGGTCTCCTACCATTTAACTCAATTCTGACACTATCTAGCTGGAGATAAAGTCCGATCTCACAGTTAAGGGCTCATTCCCATGAGGCTGCCCCCCTCTTCAGATGCTATCGCAAGTAGTGGGTTCCCGGGTTACCCAGAACTTCTCTCTGACTTGACTACAAATTGGAGGTTCCTCTGACCTCTTTCCCCTCAGATTCTGTTATTTTCTAGAACAGCTCACAGAATTCAGGTAAGAGCTTACTTATGTTTATTAAAGGGTTTGATAAAGGAAACAGGTAAACAGCCAGATGAAGAGATACGTAGGGCGAGGTCTTGGAGGGTCTCAAGTGTGGGAGCTTCCGTCCCTGTGGAGTTTGGTGTGTGTCACCTTCCTGGTATGTGGATGTGTTCACCAACCTGGAAGCTCTCTGAGCCCTGTATTTTTGAGCCTTTCTGGAGGCTTCATCATGTAGGCATGTTGACTATTAACTCCATTTCCAGCCCCTCTCACCTCTCTGGAGAATGGAGGTGGGGCTGAAAATTCCAAGCTTCTAATCATGGCTGGGTCTTGGGGGACCAGCCCCCATTCAGGGGCCCACCAAGAGTCACCTCAGTAGAACAAAGGACACTGCTGTCACCCAGGAAATTCCAAGGGGTTTATGAGTTGCGTGTCAGGAACCAGGGTCACAGACCAAATATTAGAACAAAAGATGCACCTAGTGCTCTTATCACTTAGGAAATTATAAGGGTTTTCGGAGCTTTGTGCTAGGAACTGGGGGCAGAAACCAATATATATATTTTCTACCATCTTCACAGCTACCAAGGTAGATTCTTAAGAACATCTCAGATACAAATCATTTCTCCCTGCCAATTTATGTTTAATGGTACTTTTGCACAATATCTCCCATTTGTTCATTTATTTTTGAATCATTTATGTTTCTTTTTTTTTTTAAAGATTTTATTTATTTATTTTTCCCTTTTTCTCCCCAAAGCCCCCCAGTACATAGTTGTATATTCTTCGTTGTGGGTCCTTCTAGTTGTGGCATGTGGGATGCTGCCTCAGCGTGGTTTGATGAGCAGTGCCATGTCCGTGCCCAGGATTCGAACCAACAAAACACCGGGCCGCCTGCAGTGGAGCGCACGAACTTAACCACTCGGCCACGGGGCCAGCCCCTCATTTATGTTTCTTAACTCACAGTGTGGTGTAATTTTAGCCACTTTAATAGAAGTTTTAATTAAGAAACTAACTGATTCAAATTTATGTTAATTAGTGATGATTGAGTTGTTATTTAACACACTTTTGGAAAAATGGATAGCCTTTTCTCTAACTGATTCTAGGAATATTTGCTAAAGAGAATAAATATTTACTGAGGTCCCTTTTGCATGTCGTGTTGTGTTTCACTGTGTTATCCTGCTTTCTGTATATTTATGATTGAAGGTAAGGTAGTTATCAATGTGCAAATGAACAGAGAAAGCACAGTTATTTGCTAAGTAAGATACTGAAGGAAAGTGTACTCTTATGTAAACCGAAGTTAAGTACGTGGATAAGGCTTTGAATTAGGAAACTAACTTTTAAACTTTCATGTTGAGACCTGGTGGCTTGGAATGAAATTGTCATTTTGTGGATAACTGGAGAAGGATATGATAAAGTTTGGATTTTATGATCTTTTCGTATAATACAAAAGAGATGTTTGGTTGGAAATGAAAAATGACATTTTTTAGACCAGCAAATCAGCTTGCAAGAAGTTTAAACTCGATAAAGTATAAAATTAGTAGACTGTATTAATAATTGATAATGATATTCAGATTCCATTATGTAAGAAAATACTTCTTACCTTAAGATAGCTCATGAAATGTTCCCTCGATTGGGTACTTTAAACAAATATTTATATGTATGGTAATTTTGCAGAGGAAAATCACACTCACACCTTTTTCATAGAAGAATTTGAGAGTCATTGTAGTTGACTTTTCCAAGAGCTGCGGCACAGTTGAAGGAAATAGTTTCAACCAAACTACATTTCTACTTTGTCAGTCTCAGCAATCTTAGGATATAAAATTAGAAACGTTTCGTAAACACAAATGTGTAAAAATCAATGCAAGCTACACTAATGATTCTATACACATTTGATTCAAAGTTATTAAAACAAAAAATTTTGCTAATGTGCTCTAGTGGTCCCAGTCAAATACAGTCTGGGTAGTAATGGCTATTATATTATACTAACAGTTGTAACTGAGAGCTAATTTTTATTGACTATTTTTAACCATTTAATAATAATTCTTAGAATGAGAAAACAACATGAATACTGAAGTGAAAATGTTGAGAAATTTTGGTTCACGTGTCACCAGGATAGAAGATACTCTGTAATTTGGCACTTATCAAACTGGAATATTTATAAGTAGGCATTTGCTATTTCCACATTACTAACCCTTATTTTTTTAAGATTAAAAGATACATAAATATATCATAGAGGAAGATTTTAAAGGACCGGGTAAAATACACTTAGGGGAAGAGAGGGTAAGCTTTGATAATTAAATTTATTAAAAAACAGTCATACCAATCGGCCCCCAAATTTATACAACTCTTTACTCTGCTTTTGTGCAACTGTTGTAATACAAGATAACTGACGTTAGAGATTTCGGAATGAAACCACCCCATGAACAGCAACAGCAAATTTTTTTTTTAAGATCTCTCATTAGATTCCATACAAATGTAGCCTAATTCCTCCAGTTTCCCTGCAAAAGAGTGATGATTGATGTTCATGATGATGGCCAATCCCTAGGCACTATGGCATTCTAAAGGGCTGTTTGATTTGTCAGAGAAAGTTTAAATTATATTTCATATGGTTTAATGTTAACTGGATCTGCGTCCTTTTTTCCCCCCATAGTGGGGTATATGTTTTATATTTATGTAGAGTCATAAGACAACTGATTATGTGGAGACCCACCCTAATGCAGATTGTCACTAACTTTAAGATTATTCAATTTGTGGCTGTTCTTACGTGAGCAATTGGTCACTGTTCTGGGGTGAGGAGGAGAAATGGGGTTATGGATAGAATAGTAGGGAGCTCAGCCTCTGCAGCTGAGTCGTGGGTCGGCCTAAGAATGTAACCAACATTTCTACCATTGCTTCTCTGTGAAATGTTCCTAGAGTTTTAAAGAATCAGTTTAATTTACAAATATACTTTTGGAAGTGAAAGTTGGAGAGTGCCTTGAAGTTGGTGCCTCAGGAAACCACCTGTTCCATAGTGGTGATTTTTTTTCATATTTTATGTTTTGCTCATTGGTTATATTCTGGTTGCTTGAAAATTAATAATTCACTCATGTGCAATCCAAATAATGTATATTTGATAACTTCCTGTTAAATAAAATATTCCATCCTGTATCATGATAGGAAAAGAATTTTTTTTTTTTGGTGAAGAAGATTGGCCCTGAACTAACATCTGTTGCCAATCTTCCTCTTTTTGCTTGAGGATGATTGTTGCTGAGCTAACTTCTGTAACAGTCCTCCTCTACTTTATATATGGGTTGCTGCCACAGCATGGCTTGATGAGTGGTGTGTAGGTCCACTTCTGGGATCCAGACCCACAAACCCTTGGCCTCTAAAGCAGAGCACACGAACTTAACCAGTACATCACCAGAATGGCCCCTTTAGGAAAGGAATTTTGCTAGTTATATTATGAAACATGTTCGATGTGGTGAAAATGTTTAAAGTATGTATTTTAAGATGTAATGTGTTTTATTCCATCTAATCTGTTCATATTTTAATTTTTACTTTCAGCCTATCTAGTAATTATGATGCCCAAATGAAGAGCCTTTTAAGGATTGTGAGGATATTTTGTCATGTCTTCCGAATTGGTCCATCCTCTCCCAATAATGGAATCGATATGGGCTACAATGGGAATAAAACTCCAAGAAGCCAGGTGTTCAAGGTCAGAAAAGGATGTGACGTTCTTAGGGAGATAGACTTAAAAGAGATGAATTTGGCAAAGCGTGCGTTCATTAATCAGAAACCTCGTCAACAGGACATAAATTTGGTTCATACGTGTGTCACTTTGTAGCTTAGGCACATCTTTCTCCTTTCATTTCTGTCTAATCAACAGCAAGTCTTAGTTGGTGAGCTTTCTATATTTTCCTTACAAGTAAAATTTTAATTCGTTAGTGTTTTCTTCTAAGCGTGGAGGTATTTAATGTTTAAATCTAATTAAATCTACTTTTTTATTGGATTATATGTTTTTAATGTGGCAATATGCAGCCATCATGATTTAAAAAAAAATTTCTTATCCGGAAGGAAAGAAAATATCCAAGATTTTTTAGATTTTGTTATTGTGTGTGTTTGTGTATCTGTTTTTAAAGTAAGGTTACTTTCCTTTACTGGGTTTACTAACAGTTCCTGAGATCACTTCAAGGAAGAATTGTGGCGATATTTTCTTAAAATGTTTTGTTTTGCTTCAGCTGCTGCTTCTATACAATCATATTTATGGATGGAATTCTTGGAAGAACCATTCCATATAAAACCCAAGGCAATGTCGCTACCCATGTTAAATTATAATTTTATGAAGTAAACAAAATGAACATGGCTGTAATTGCTATTGTTAATGTTTTTTTGTGTGTGGCATTAAATTTTCAAATAACTCAGATTTTGGACAAATGTGTACTTTAATAACTTTCCATGTTATTCTTTTAAAGGTAATTTATCTTGAGATTTTCATAGTATAAAATTTGCTTTTGGAATCATGAAGACTTCTATTTCTTTAAACAGTCTTTTGAGTATAAATATAGGTTCTTTATCCAAAAAGTGATATAAACATTTTCATGTGCCACTTCCTTGCAAACTAGTGATGATTGAGAGCTTAACTGTCTGTAAAGCTCCAAGTTGAATTAATGATTTATGCTAAATGATTCTTCTCTTACGTGGAAAATTTTTGGCAGACACAAATAAATGGTTTGCAAGCATTTGAGGCTAGTAGACTCTTTAATACCTGGAATAGGTATAAGATAGCCTTTTGGAAAGGTAGGTGCAAGTGTCTGTGCATGTTTGTCTGCTTCACTCTTTTAAGTCAGTGTAGGAGAGTTTTCATCTGTGTGCGTGTCTGTGCGTTTCTTCTTTTTTTTCCCTCTTGTGCCACCTCCTGGAAGACAGAAGTTATGCATCTTCTTGTAATTAAAATTTTGGCTCTTCACCTGCCTCTTCTTTGAACACTAGTTAGGAGTGATGACTTGCTGTCTTTGTAAAATTTGAATCTAAATCGTTGATGCACTGTCTTGTCAATGCTGTTTTAAGTGAATTTCACTGCTCAAATATTGATATTACACCAAGTTGTTCTTAATGTATTCTGGCATGGCTCATGTTGTTAGAATCTACCCGATTTGATTCATACTCATCTATAATGACGAATAGAAAATTCAATCAGGTATAGATATGGTCACCATTATCCAAATTGGGCATAGATTATACTCACTATTGTCTGATTTTTCTTTTCTTAAAATTTGAATCTTTCATCCATTGCTAATGATACCAGAAAATAACTATGTGCTAGCCTTGTATAGGCATTTAATGCTTGATTTAAATGTTAGTTTTCTACCTAGCTGATCAGTACAGATATAACAGAATAGACAAGGATATCACTGTGTTTCTTTTAGATTTTTTTTATGGAATTCAGACTCTGTTTTGATTGTCGTTTGACGCATATAATATATAAAGTTCTATTTCATTTGTTAGTATTTTTATTTTTTTTTTAAGATGATATTTTCTGCATCATTGACAACTGCTTTTGCCTCTGACCACTTGTTTTCTCTTAAATTTTGACCTTTCACTTTGGTAAAACATTTTTATTATAAAACTCAGCTAAATTTTTAAAACGTAAAGTGTTATTCTTAAGGAATTTATTAGTTGCTTTCCATCTAATTTTATGAATTAAATGTGGACTCTTTGGAAGATGGCAGAATGTTCTGCCCTTCTACTTAATAAGGATAAAATAGAAACTACATTGTCATCCATGTATATAAGGTCTTCCGTTCATTGTAGGGTGACTCAAGTTGTAAAAGTCTTAACTGTTTGCTGAGTTGCTGCAATGTTAGACTGGAAATACCATTTTAACTTTTACCACATTTTGTCTAAGGTAACAATTGGTCCCTACTTTGCATTTTGTTCACTAGGTACTCTAACATGTCACTTTATTGTTAGGATTAACTAATGGGTTTTCCATTAAGAATGAGTGGGTTTATAGGCCATGTGTTTTTAGTAGATAAAATTGTTTAACATCCTGTTGGTAGTTTTCTGATTTGTCTTAGAAATCCTTTAAGTTAATCTTAACACTTAGCCATTTTTTCAGTGTCTTTTCTAGTGCCTTGGGGCCAGGGGAGCTTCTGAAGGAGAAGGTAGCATGGTGTGAGCTGGGGAAGACAGTTTAGGCTTCCTGATGCTTGATAGGCTCTTTTGTTGTGAATATTGAGAAATCTTTCTCAACAGTTTCATAGAACTTAACTGGGAAAATTTGGAAGCCAAGGAAGATTGAGAAACTTTTAACTTTGAGATCTTATCTTTCGAGTTGTGACATTTGACTTTATCAAGTTGAAAATAGTCAGACTAACTGGATTTCAAGATACTCTTATGAACTTAAGTTAGTAATGGTTTCCTGTTCAATTTGTATCTCACTTTGGCACGTGGATCTTAAAATTTTTTTTGTTTGTCCAAGTTTGGGATTATATATTATAGCTTTGAAATATAACTTGAAATGTTTTGAAAAATCATGTATGATTTTCATATGCTTGTTACTTGATGTAGAATATGATTCTGTGGTAAAGATCACTCAATAATGTGAAATGAGGCAAGATTTTCACCGTGCCAAGAAGCCTACTGATATTTTCTGTAGTCGTTGACTCATATTTTAGTAACAATTCATATGTACAGTGCTTTGTATCTTATCTAATATTTTATCATTATTATTTATGGATATAGAAAGCATAATAGATATGGTTTTCTTTGGTTTATTTTTGATTTTTAAAATTTAGTCTTTTTTGTCTGTGGCTGCCACAGTTAGAAATTAAAGTTATTTTCACAGTATTCTTTTTGGTATTGAGGAATGAATTTTCTGAACAAACCTTCAAAGAGACAATTCTCTAGGTAAAAATACCTCAAGGTTGGGATTAAGTTTTAGTGCATGCATAAATGAAGAAAGAAAAAGTGTGAAAAAGAGAAAAGTAAAGAAGGCCTAAGATGACTTACTACTTCTCTTCTTTTTTTTCCTCGTTCTCTTCTAAGTCTTCGCTGTGTTCCTTTATTGAAGACTCTTTCTAGCTTTTTCGTATCTTTATCATCACTATCATTTTACACAGATCTGAGGTTTTATTATTTCTTTTTTTATTTTTTCAGGAAGATTAGCCCTGAGCTAATTACTGCCAATCTTCCTCTTTTTGCTGAGGAAGACTGGCCCTGAGCTAAGATCCATGCCCATCTTCCTCTACTTTATATGTGGGACACCTACCACAGCATGGCTTTTGCTAAGTGATGCCATGTTCGCACCCGGGATCCGAACTGGCAAACCCTGGGCCACTGAAGCAGAACGTGCGAACTTAACCGCTGTGCTACTGGGCCGGCCCACAGATCTGAGGCTTTTTTTGATGTTATTTCTAGAGTATTCACAATTCGCCTTTAATTTTTGCGCACTGTTAGGACTTGAAAATAGGAGTGTCGTAGGTTCAGGCTCTGCTCTCATCTGCGTAAGCAGCAGGCGTCATTTCCTGCCCTAGACTTCATCTCCACCTAGGCTGTTGATTTTCTAGGTTTTAGCCCTACTTGTTTGGAGACCAATTATTCCTTTTTTCTTTTGTTTCAAGCATTTTTACATAACCACCTGTTCTTTCTGTTTTGGAAGTTCATTTTCTGAGGTAAAGCTAAATAGTTTTGCTGACATAGAAAGTTCTTTTTTGGGGCCGGCCTGGTGGCGCAGTGGTTAAGTGCTCACCTTCTTCTTCAGTGGCCTGGTGTCCGCCGGTTCGGATCCCCGGTGGGGACATGGCACCGCTTGTCACGCGATGCTGTGGTAGGCGTCCCACATATTAAGTAGAGGAAGATGGGCATGGATCTTAGCTCAGAGCCAGTCCTCCTCAGCAAAAAGAGGAGGATTGGCAGCAGATGTTAGCTCAGGGCTAATCTTCCTCAAAAAAAAAAATTCTTTTTCATCTTTTATAGCAGGTTTACTGTTTTGCTCATGAAGAGAAACCATAGACTCAAACTTGGATCATGATTAGAATTAAGATGTGAAGGTGTCATGTCAGTATTTATGGAAGCTGGTGTTTCTTGCCTTTCCCCTGAGCAGCTCGGGGACCCTGAATCTTCCCACTGCTGTGCCTAACCATGGAAAAGCCCTCTTTGTGGGGAGAGCGGTGCTCATTCCAGCTCAGGGTGTAATTAGTTTCTTGCTAAATTTTCAAATATGGTTGTGTAATCTCCTTCCATAGTGGTATTTGAAAGAAGATTATTTCTTTTAGTTGAAATATTGTAAGGATAGGTCTTTCTGAAGCGTATGGTCCAGTTTGTAGCATTCTGTGATCATATAAGAATCAAGATTAACTTCTACATTCATTTGCAGAATGACAATTTATCATTTTCAATAGGAATGTTTAATAAAATAGTGTAGCAATGAAGGACCGTTTTACCACTGTCCCTCTTAACTGTTAATCTTTATTTGGGATTAAAAATGTTCTAGCAGGTCTTTTTTCCCCCCAACTTTATTAAGATATAATTCACATGTAACATTGTATAAGTTTAAGGTGTACAATGTGGTGATTTGATTCATATTTATATTGTGAAGTGTTTACTGCGGTAAGGTTAGTTAACACATCCTTTACCTCACATAATTGCTATTTGTTATTGTTATAGTGAGAACATTAAAGCTTTACTCTCATAGCAACTTTCAAGTATACAGTACAATATTGATAACTATAGTCACAGTGCTGTACATTAGATCCCGTTATCAGGTCTTTTAAAAGTAGTTGGGCATTTATATTTCTGCTTGTGTTATAAACTATAATTATCAGAGATGATGTATATATTTCATCTTCTCTTGTACTTAGTCCTGTTGTAACATTTGTGATCCCATAATATTTAAAAAATAAAATTCTATTTGCTGTTAATTTACAAAAGACATTTATTCTCAAATGGCGGAATATTTTAAATAGTGTAGAAATAAGAAACAATTTACTCTCTCCCCTCCTTTTTCTTTTTTAAGCTGTTAATCTTGACCTGGAATTAAGAATTTGCTAGTCAGTATTTGATAGTTACCAGTCATTAGAGATGGATTTTGTATGTGTGGGTGAGTGTGTATATATATGTGAGTGTGCGTGTATATATAAAATCATCATATTTTAAAATTTCTTATAAGTTTCCAGAGTTCTAGGAATTACATGTAAAGAAAAGAGTCCAGTAAACCAAGCTGTTTATTAGGCTTTTTAGGAATTCTCATTTCTTTAATTGGAAAAAGCTGTAATTGAAAATTGTTGACACAACATTAATACCATAAAGGTTAGGGGGATGTATACGTAAAAGAGATGTATACTTTTAAAACTAAATATTTGAAAATTTCTAAAAGAAGAAAGATTGCTTATAAATTTTTTTGTTAGATTTTAGTTTTCCCAGTTTATTCCAAGGAATAAATAAATGCAAATTAAATTTTTGCTATAAATAAAGAAATTGTCATTTATATGACATTCATATGTTTTTGTTACTTACCTTTAGGCATTACTGTCCCATAAACTTGGGGAAAACAGAAGTATCTGGAGTACGTCTTCTCTTTTATAATATTTATTTGGCTGTGTGGGTTTTTTATCCTGGAGTTTAAGAATGATGTTTGAAAAACACTTTTCTTTTTCTCTTAGCCTCTTGAATTGCTTTGGCACTCATTAGATGAGTGGCTAGTTTTAATAGCTACAGAATTGATGAAAAACAAAAAGGACTCGACGGATATCACTTCTATTTTACTGAAACAGAAAGGCCAAGATCAAGATGGTGCTTCCATTCCTCCATTTGAACCTCCAGGGGCCGGGAGCTATGAAAATCTATCCCCTGGCACAGGGGAATCTAAACCAGATGGTCTTGGAGGGAAGCAGGAAGCCAGTGCAGACTGTCAGGATGTGATTTCCATGACAGCCAACCGGCTAAGTGCTGTCATTCAAGCTTTTTACATGTGCTGTTCTTGTCAGATGCCTCCAGGGTAAGAAGGTTTCTGCTTATTATTTCCTTCTCTGATAGGTGAAGAAAAGCTATGATTTTTTTTGTAATTTTGGTCACAACAAATAATAATTTGTTGACTTTAGGTTCTGTTCTGATCTTGTTTTAGGATACTCGTTGTACTACTCTAGAATTAGTACAGAATAATTGAGTTTTAACCATTTTATAAGTTATTAACATACAGAATGGTGATTGTCACTTTGTATAGGATCACTTAATTATGTATTTGAAATGTGTAGAGCAGAGATGCTTAAAATCTCAAGGTTTTTAAAAAGTCACTTGTTTATATCATCTGTTAATGAAAAGTTATTATGTATATTTTTACATGTTATAAATTGGCTAGACATGCCTCAGTTTCCTAAATTTATAAAGATGATCCAAACCCATGTTCTTTTTTTCCTCTAGAAGCCAGTCCAGTTCAATACATAGTTATCAAATTGATAGATTGCCAACTTGTCTCTATATTTTCTGATTGTCTTTTACCCCCTACAGAATGACTTCACCCCGTTTCATTGAATTTGTCTGCAAACATGATGAAGTTTTAAAATGCTTTGTTAACAGGTAAGGCTTTCTCTGACTCATGGACTGCACTTTTAGCCTTTTCTTTCTTCATTTATAGTTTTCGTGTCAACAGAAAAAATGTTACTTCTGTTGCTAATCAAAAATGTTCAATGACAAGAGAAAGTATAGTAGATGTGGATTAATATGTGTTTTTCTTCTGTTTCAGTGTCTGTATATCTGAATTTGCGTTTCACTTAATGCTACTCATCCTTCCTGTACATTTAAACAAAATATATTTTTCTTTTAGAAATCCCAAAATTATATTTGACCACTTTCACTTTCTTCTTGAATGTCCTGAATTGATGTCAAGATTCATGCATATCATAAAAGCACAGGTAAAAATTTCTCTTAATGTTGTTTTTAGTCTGTCTGAAGAGAATTAATTTTCTTAATTTGAGTACTGTTTAGTGAAGTAATTATTATACTTGAGACCTCCTGCTATGGGAGTAGTGAAATCACCTTTTTTCTTTACTTTAGTATGTGGAAGCACATTAGTCTGTTACTTTACTATGAGGAGTAATCTTTGTTCTTGAAAAAGCGTGTATTGTGTGCCTACTATGTACAAGGCTTGTGCAAAGACAACAGAACATGTTGCCACATTTCCTGGAAGGAGTTTTATGGAATACTAGTCCTATAAGGCTGGTGGTCCATGGCAAGAGAATTTTGTCCCCAAATAGATTTGAGAAATGTGACATGTGTCCTGTTGGGAATTTATAAAGCATATCAGCAGCTGGGTAAAGGCTTTGAGAAGCACCTTGATAAAAATAGTGATTTAACTTTGTTAATCCTCCAAACTTATTTGATCCAAGAAGCTTTCCCCCACCAGGGTTCATTCCACATATCTCATGTTTCATGAAACATGCTGGGGAAAAGCTTGTTTTGCTCCTTACCAGTTCTGTCACTTTGGGCACATTTCCAATATCCTTGAGCCTTAGATTCTTCATCCATAAAATAGAGGTAATGACCCCAACCTCATAAAACTATGGTGAAGAATAAGTGTTAAGTAGTGACTGGTATATGTGTTCTACAATTGGGAGTCGTTTTGGAGATAGAAAGCATAAGTCCTTTCTCCAAGTGGATCTTAATTCAGTCTATCAGGAGAGATAATAAATGTAGCTATACAATAGTGATTACAGTATTACCTGGTTCTTTAGGAGTTTAAGGGAGAAAGAACTTGCTTCTGGCTGCTGTAGCCAAGGGAAATTTCAAACAGGAGGTGGATTTTAAGCTGGACCTTTTAAAACATGCTAAATTTTGATGCGAGTAAATGGGGAAGGTGAGCATTCTAGCCTACGTTTGGGCCAGGGCACGTAGATGGAAAACTGTATAAAACTACAGTGGTTGAAGCACAAATTTTCTGTCGGTGAGGAATGAGAGATGATTCTGGAAAGGTAGGTTGCACTCATACTGTGTTGAGCCTTCCTCGACTGCCATATTGGAAAATCTTCTTTGTTTGCTAGACTGTCAGGAGCCACTGACAGCTTTGCTTCAGGAGAATGACATGAATGATCCCGGCAAAATTTTAGAAAGTAATTTATCAGAAATTAGGCTAGACTGGAGGCTATGGTTTGGTTAGTAGTCATAAGATAAATGTGATAGGTGTTTTAAAATGTCTTTAGGGACACCGACCCTTTCAGAATCTAAAGAAAGCTAAGAACTAATTCCTGTAAAATTATATACGTGTATATAGGTCTTTTTTGACATCTGTTTAATAATGATGTAAAAGAGAAGGTATAATAATAACTTACATTTACTGAATGCTAACTTTAGGTCAGGTACTGTAGACTTGCTTTACGTGGATTCTTTTATTTTCCTAACAGTCATGTGAGATGAGTACTCTTCTACTGAAGCTGAAGAGGTTAAGTAACTTGTTTAAGTCATTTAGCTACTAAGTAGGAGAACCAGAATTTAAAAGTTCATCTGGTTCTTAAGTTCATTTTCTTCACCTGTGCTATGTGACTCCATTCTAGGACAAATGAGATTATAGATGAAAGAAACTTTTAGTTTTTGAAAGAAGTAGTTTGCTATTTTTATTATCATCTCTGCTTTTCACTTCCTTTTCCCTCTTCCCTTCCTGAACAATTAAGTCAAAAAGCATCTGTGTTAGCTATCCACGTTTTTGACCCACAGAGGGGATTTTGTTGCCTGACCGGGGTGAGGAAGGTGTCGTGTATAGATGTGGCCCAGCATGGGGTTTTGGAGGTTGGGCGTGGTAAAGAGAGTGTCTGTGTAGAAGAGGGGCTCAGCATGGAGTGTGTGAGTTGCAGCGGCATGTGGAGGATGTCTGATGTGGAAGACAGTGACAATTGCGCAGACTAGTTTGACAGAGCCCGAGTGGGGGCCAGGGCATCCATGCAGTAAAGGTCCAGGTCGGTGACAGGAAATTAGTTATATACAGAGTGGGGTGGTTGATCAAATAAGAAAGTATAGTAAAGATAATGGCTGCCTAGTTTCTCACCGTTGGAGAAAGGACTTACAAAATGGAGGAGAATAGAATGAACCAGTGCTATTGGAGAGGAATTGGAGAAATCAGTGTGAACTTACAGTTTTCATTGTAGATAGATAGAGCAAACCTGGCACCCAGTTCTTGGTCTCTCAATACCATTCTCAACGAACCAGGGCTCATTGGAGAAGTGGCTAATTTCAGGGCTGGGTCAGGGAAAGTACAAGATGAGCTTGGAACATCTTATTGTGCAAGAAAGTTCTTCAAAGATTGATGGGGTTATGTCAAAATGACTCAGAACTAGCTTGAATGGACTCTACTGGCCAAATCTGGATCAATTCAAACATAAACATAAATAATGATGGAAAAATATTATAAATAAAATCAGAACAGTACTGAAAAAATTAATGAATGAATGGAAAATTTGATGAGGGATGGGATATTTTTACAGTCTCAAAGTATCTCCGCACAGAACACTTACTAGTTACAAAGATTCAAAAGGAACTTTACGGTGGAGAAGCTGGGCAGTGGTCAAAGCAGACATATTGGTGTGCCAGCTGATAGGATGCACTGAGAAGAACATGGCGTCACTTCCTTGGTATTCCTGCCAAAGATGCACACCCTGAATTTAGTCATGAGAAAACATCAGACTAAGTCCAATTGAGGGACATTCTACAAAATAACTGACTTGCAATCTTTAAAAGTATCAAGATCATGAAAATTAGGAAAACAGTGAAGAACTGTGCCAGAGTGAAAGAGACAGGACAACTAAATGCAATTCATGAGTCATGGTACTATAAAGGACGTTATTAGGAAACTGGCGGACTTGAAATGGATCTAAGGATTAGACGTAATACTGTATCATTGTTAATTTCCTGATTTTGATGGTGGTTATCTGGTTATGTAGGAGAATTCTTTTATTTGTAGGAAACACACACTGAAATATTTAGGGGTGACTGGACATCATGTTGGCAACTTACTCTCACATCAGGAAAAAAAACTTTGTATACTACTGTTCTTAGAAATTTTCTATAACTTGGGGGCTGTATCATAAAAAAAAAAAAAACCCACCAAAACCAGTAAAAACAAAAACTACCTCTGCTAAGGGGTTGACTTCTTGTTCTGTTGGTTTTCATGTAGGCTATAGTTAGAGGGAGAGACCTCTGTAATCAGTCCTGTTTTGTAAATTATTTTATGGAAATGCAGGTACTCAGAAAGGTTGCATACAACCATGTGCCCTTTGGCTTTGTAAGTGTATATATATTTGTGTGGGATGATCTTTTGTTTGTGTTTTTTTTGCCGGGAAAGATTAGCCCTGGCCTAACGCCTCTTGCCTATCTTCCTCTTTTTTTGTTTGAGGAAGGTTATCCCTGAGGTAACATTTGTGTCAGTTTTCTCCACTTTTATATGTGGGTTGCCGCCACAGTATGGCTGATGAGTGGTGTGGGTCCATGTCCAGGATCCAAACCTGCGAACCTGGTCCACCAAAGTGGAGAGCGTTGAACTTAACCACTACACCACCGGGCCAACCCCCTGTTATGTGTGTGGATGTTTTTATCTTATAGATATCTTAGTAGCTTTTGAAGGCTGGCATTTTGTACCTTTACTGTTCCATTTGAATTATTTTTAAAAAATTACCGTTTCCTTTTGTTTCTTGGTTCACATTTTATAGATAAAGGATATAGTTTAACATTTAATATCTTATAATGGCAAGTAAGTTTACTGTCATTTTAAACATTTAGTCCAATAATTTTAACATTGTTATGAGTAATATAAGGACAGCACCTATTTATTGAGTGTTCTAGATGTTGAGTATTTTCACAAGTTACTTAACCTCTTGGTGCTGCAATTTTCTCCTCTGTGAAATGGGGATAATAAGAGTCCCTTTTTCTTGTAGTGTTGTCAGGATTACATGTGAAAACGCACGTGAAGTGCTTAAAACAGTACCTGGCTTATAGGTGCATAAGCATTAGCTACTTTATGATTATAATTATCATTATTATGTTCTGTATTTGTATTGTTTCATTTAATCCTCACAATTAGCCCTTGAAGTGGGTATTATTTCTGTACTTTACAGGTGGGGAAAACTAAACTTCTGGGAGGATTAGTAATTTCCCTAAGGTCACAAACCTAGTAGCGACAGAAGCAGCATTTCAGACCATGTATATCAAACTTCAAAGCCCATTCTTAAATACTTTATTTCTGTGTAGTGTTATTTTCCCTCCTCTTTTACCAAAGTTTTAGAAATAATCAACATTAAAATTTCAAGTACTTTACATTCTAGTCTGTTTATTAAAAATGAAATATTCAATTTATATCCCCAGTACTGTATATAATAACAGCAGTGCTTTATTCCAAATGTGAAAGACTACTAGAAGTATGAACAACATTATACATTTGTTAAATTACTACAGTTAACTTTTAAAAAGGGAACATTTACTCTTTTCTTACTGAAAGAGCAGATATTAAAAGGCAGAAGTTGAGCCAGTCCTGATTGCCTAGCGCTTAAAGTTTGGCGTGCTCTGCTTTGATGGCCCGGGTTTGCTTCCTGGGCTCAGAACCACACCACTCATCGGTCAGTAGCCGTGCTGTGGTGGTGGCTCACATAGAAGAACTGGAAGAAGATACAGTTATACACAACTATGTACTGGAGATCTGGGGGTTGGGGGCGAAAGAAGGAGGAAGATTGGCAACAGATGTTAGTTTAGAGTGAATGTTCCCCTGCCAAAAAAAAAAAGTTAATTTCTCACCAGTTATCTTTATAAGAATAATATTTTTATTAAGAATTAATAAAAAGTGATGTTTAAGTCTCTAATACTTAGTTTAGCTCAGATGAAGAAATGTACTGGTGTCCTAAAAACTGCCTGAAAGATAACCTCTTTGTGATGTTGGATATTGATCATATTTCTCTCTTGAAACTCTTGGCTTTTGTGGTATTGCACCATTCTGGTTCTCCTTTGACTTTTCTAGCTTTGTGTATCATTTGCTAAGTAAATTCTCAATTCTGACCTGTGATCATACTTCTCCATTCTTGGGGGTGTTCCCTGTATCTTTAATCTCTTGAACCAGGAACCTTACCTTATCTCTAACTTCACCTTTTTTGTGACTATTTGCAGTGTCTCAACTGCAGCACATTCCAGTATTTATTTCTAGCCCTTAGTAGTTACATTCCAAATAATCTTAAATTCAGAATATATAACCTCATTCGTTATCTTTCCACCAGTGCCTTCTAGGAGTGTAGGGGTAGGTTGTGAGGGGAGGATTTTCCTGTTAAGTTCTATCCCTAGAGATTCTCTTACTTTTCATCTTTATTCAAAGTAGTAATGTCTTTCAGTTTTACTTTATTGTCCCTTTTTCCTACCAGACCTGGACCTTGTCACTCAATGCCTGTTATTTCAACTGCTGCCTAGATGGTCTCCCTTTATACTCATTTTAATTACTGCGTTTATCGTGTTATTCCTCTGACCAAATTTCCACAGTGGCCTCTGTATCTTTTACTTGATTCTCAGGATCCATAATTATGTCCTCAGTTTATTTATACAAACTTATTTCCTTCAGTATGTGTAGGAATAGGACTCTGGTTATGCCAGTGCCTTCACTTCATCCTCCAGAGAGACACAGTTTCTCCTGCTGTGCCTTTTTCCTTGTCTCCCTTAGCCTGGTGTGCTCTCTTTCCTCCCTGCTTGAGCAAGTCCTACCCATGTGTAAGTCCTGTACTCCACTCATCTGCACTCTCTCTAAATTCTTAGTGCACTGTAGTCTGCACCTCACTATTTAGAACTTGATATTATATATGTATTGTATTATTCTATGTTAATCTAATCTCTTTAACTGTATTAAACAGTTTTTGGCAACGAAATTGAGATTTCACAGCTCTTATGTACCTGCAGTGTTGGCACATACTAGGTGCTCAGTAATACTGATTGATCATAAAAATTACAAATCACTTGCAGTTTGCATATCTGGCAGATGGACAAAAGGTAGAGATTTTCTTTATCATTCAAGGGATCTTGTTCTTCAGTTTTAGGGTGGAGGAAGGGGAGAAAAAAGGGAAACAAATTCCTTTTGGTTGCTGCATATATTCTGTTGTATCTCAGTGTCATCCTATCAATAACCATTGTTGTGGATGGACCAGCCCTTCTGGTTCTTATTATGATTGCGGTTCTTCTTATGATGTGGTTCTTATTATGATGCCCTGTAGCAGTAACCATCAGGAAACTTTGAAAAAATAAATGTTTATTACCTACAGGACCTGGAAATTACACAGCACACCTGGGGTCATATAGCAAGGTAGAGAGAGCGGGCCTGGGGTTCTGCTTTAATTGGGGTCAGGCATGAGGCCTCGGGTTTTGCGGGCTCACCCTTTATTGGTGAGTTTAAAACATGAGTGGGAATGTAAAGGTGGGAAGAGAAAAAAACAAGTGGCCAAAATGCTCAGTGATTGAAATCGACCAAAATCTCTGAAAAAAAGGAGCTTCAGTGTGAGGAGGTGGCCTGGCTCTTTAGTCAGTGGCTGACAATGTGTTATTTGAGATAGCAGTCTTTGAAGTGGGTGCCTCTTTGACTTGGATACATCTTTAAAGTGGATGCCTCAGCAAGTAAAGCTTAAGTCAGGCACTTGTGTTACAAAAAAAGAAAAAGAACAGCACCTGTTAGGGTTTACACTACAATCCATCCTGTGATACCAGCGCATCAGCCAGTGATGAGGACATTAACTGCCTACCTGATAAGCTGAAAGTCAGGGGTAGGGCATGTTGTAACCCAGAAAGTACACATCTAAATAGAATTATAGTAGCAAGTCCTATAATAATTATACAAGCAGTAGTCTGAAATCCAGTCTGTAGCCGTTGTCCCAAACTTGAAGCATCCAGCCATGAAAATAGGTCAGTTCAGTTAAACAGTTGTATTTCATTTCAGGAGGCAGTCCTGCAGTTGGGCTCCCAAAGTTAGGCCTATACTGTGTGAGAAATCAGGTATTTAATAAGAGGCATTTCAGTGGAAAAACAAAGGTTAATGGTTGAAGTGAATTGTAAACCCAATATAAGTCCTGAGGGCAGCCAGTTAAGACTTTTAGATGTTAGGCTCAAAGCATCTTTACAGTTTTAATGTGTCTGATCATGCCATTGGGTGTTCAAGTAAGCTTTTTGAGTGGCCCGCACAGCAACAGGCATGAAGAGTGTCAGTATATGAGCTGTTGTGGTGATTCCTCTAAAGTTTATATCAAGTTGTCCTATTTTAGCTTGTGTGACTTTGGGGAAAAGGCAGTTTTAGTTCTCAATGATGCCAAGTCAGAGGGTGGGAGAAAAATTGGAAATGTTGGTTTGGAAAGTTGGAGGAAACTAGAAGAATTTAGGATCCAGTCCACTTTACAGGTAGAAAACAGAACCTCAAAGACAACTAACAGCACTAGAATCTGATATCCACAAAGGTGTATTACTGAAATGTAATTTTTTCTCTCCATAATCACTCTCATTTCTATCAGAGATAATCAAAACAAGACTAATTTGTTTTCAAAATAAGTCTAGTCTCATTAAACTTGGCCTGGTTATTTACATAAGAGCAGCAGGAATAGTAATTGACCATATAGACTCTTTTAAGTTTACTTTGCTGGGACTTTTCCTAAGGAATCTCAAATTGAACTTTTAAAAGCCTCTCAAGGCTAGGAAGTCAAGCCAAGGACTCGACATCAGACTTTGCCTGCAATACTTACAGATTTGAGTGAATTCCTCTTTTCTCGAGGTCCCCAAAATATCCGGAGATTCTTGGGCCTGCCAGGAACTGACCTTCCTTACTCACCTGATAAGGCTGCTGGGAACCCTGTAAGCAAGGTACCAAGCGGCTTTATTGGCTCCAGAAAGTCATCCTCAGTTCCTTAAAGTTACCTGGTTATATCTGACTCTCTCTCAAATGTGACGTTCCAGTTAAAGCTTTGGTAATATAACCAGGTTTCCAATTGTGTCCTATTACAAGAAGAATAGATTCTTATTGAACTTACGTAAGTAACCATATTGCCATGAAAATATAAGAATATTCACTGAGAGTTTCCAAATTCTGTAAGGATCAGGTAGGAAGAAAAAAGTAATTGCTTCATCTTTGTTCTCAGAGGTATACTTTACCAAATTGCTGTAAGTCATAACTAGCTTAAGAGAAAAAACTTCCTTAACTCTGGAAAACGAAAGATTAAAGAACCAGCAATGGTTCAAACAAAAGTCATAAAAGATTATAATTATCCTCATCAGTTCATTAAATCCTATGTAATTAATTCTTGATCTTAACTTTGGTTAGCAGTTTTATGAATCCAGTTTTTCTGTAGAGTTCTATAAATTCTTAGGTTAGTGGTATGACCTGAAAGTTACCAGAAACCTGTACTTCTCAGAGTCCTTTCCATGAATCTCCTTAAAGGTGAAGCACTTTAGCGAAAGCATCAGTGTAAAACAGTAACTGTCTGTAAATGACAAAAGATTTAAAAATGCCCATGGTTAAGATCTGATGAGAGTTCATTATAATGCAGCTCACAAGGAAATTTGGTTATTTCTGTGGCACACAACATTTTAAGGTAGCTGGAATTAAGACTGATAACAATTTACATCAGATTTTTAGGAATTTCATATAATGTTTGGAACACTTATGTTAATAATACATATCCATACAGGGATATCCATAAAGAAGGTTTAACATTATTTCTTATTTGACAGTGCTCCTCATGTAACTTAACATATCATATAAGGTTAATAAATGTCTCTTTTTTTATAAGAAGAGAGAACAAATCTTTTGAGATGTTCTAGGAGGCCTTTGGAAAATCCCAGAGTTACTTCCAGGTCAAAAAGACTTCATTTGGAGCCAGCCCTGTTGGCCTAGTGGTTAAAGTTTGGCACGCCCCGCTTTGGTGGCCTGGGTTCAGTTCCCAGGTGCGGAACCACACCACTTGTCAGTCAGTAGTCATGCTGTGGAGCAGCTCACATAGAAGAACTAGAAGGGCATACAACTAGAATATACAACTATGTACTGGGGCTTTGGGGAGGAAAAAAATAAAGAGGAAGATTGGCAACAGCTGTTAGCTCAGGGCAAATCTTTCCCAGCAAAAAAAAGAAAAGACTTAGTTTGGAATTTGATTTTGGGAAGTTTGTCAAAACTGTTGAAAGGTTTTGGACACTTCACTTGACTAAATAGGATCACAGATCTTTATGAAACAATGCTTAATTATTTACTTAACCAAAGTGACAAAAGATTTTAAAGGCAAATATCAAGTTGTAAGCAAAACTTAGCTCTCTTAATATTAAGAAGACTCTGTTTTGTTAAGTAATCAAAGACCTGATTAAGACACCATGAAGCACAAGAAATTATTTTGATGAAACACAAAATCTTTGCTTTCTAGACAAATTACTTTGAAGGTAAAGAAAAACTTTTCATAATCTCTTTTCAGAAGCAGATCAATACTCCAAGAAAACTTTGTCCTTTTATCAAATGAAAGAAAATTACTGTTCTTTTCTAAAAGAAAAGCATACTGTTGATATTAAAGCTTACCTCTTATAATAACAATTTGATTTTAGCCAACTTGACCATCCAAGGTAAAATTCTATCTTTCTCTTTCTTCCCAACTTTCTATGCAGTTTTGTCCTTTATTTTCCTCTTTTCTGTTCTAAAAAAAACGAGTTTTATTTTGGGATAAATTTGTTTTCTTTTTACCTTTAACAAAAATGCATCTCCATACCTCATACCTTCTCTTAGCCAAAAATGCATCCTACTTTCCTTGCATACAGAGGTATTTCCATTATTATTTGTAGTAGCTTTAATTACATACATTAGTTAGAAGTTTTAACCCTTAGAAACCTGAATTTCTAGTGAAAAGTAAGAAGTAAGCAATTGTGAACCGTCTGTTAGACCAGCATTCTTTAGATTGGCAAATTTATGAATACATTTCATAATTTCTTGAAACATACATTTCGTTATAGAATGATTTTTCAGCATGGCACAAGACATAGCTACTAATAGAGCCGAACATCTTTAGTTCCTCTGTCATAAGAGGGCAAAAGTAGATAGACTTGTTTAGCAATTAGTGTTTCAGTATTTTATCTTATTTGGAAATGATCTAGACATTCAGTGGATTTTTATAATTTAATTTAACTTAGCAAAATTCAAAGGGTGGAAGTTACCAAAGATTTGGGAAACTATTTTAAGTAGACATACCGTAACATATAATTATTGCTGAAAAGTTCACCTGAGACCTCTTGTCCCACTTACGTCTTTCTAAATCACTTCCTCCCAACAATTATGTTTAGACTACCCATGAAAACTTCATTAGACAGTAGAAAAAGTCAGCCATCATCACAAGCTACTTTTCTTGCTGATAAGTTTTGTGGTAGAGATAACATGAATTTGTTTGACTAGTAAACCCAGGTGGATTAAAAGTTGTTTATCTGCATTACATTTGATGATAACTCTGAAGACATACCTATTTTAATTAAACCAAACTTAAACTAGCTTTTATTTACCAAAGATTATCCCAAATTGTGTGAACTTGAAAAACATTTGGATTAGTTTCTGTATTTCTGAGTTTTAGAAATACTGAATTCATAACTGTCTATTTTTAAGCCAGTTAAACGGAGCTCTTTTACAAATTAATTTTGGCAATACCAAAATTACTGGAGGTAGAGAGAGAAAAAAGTCACATATATGTAACATACATCCATAGACATACATAAACATCCAGATAGACACAGAGACCTTCTAGCTTTTGTTCCAAAATTTTAGCCACAAATCAGGTACAACAGTATAAGACTCACAAGTTTATAAATAATGGTTGAATTCACATTGGCAGATGTAACAAGTAAGGTTACTCGCTTCAGTGACTAAAGCTTTTTACTAATGTTTGTTGAGAAGACTTTTAAGATTTGTATTTCTCCTGACAAATAATCTTAAGGAGGCTGTGGACTAGATTTTGGGCAAGAGAGCTTTTATAGCATTTTGTATTTTAAAAGGCTTCTTTCCCCACCTTTTTTTCCTTCAGTCTCAGGTGATTGTGGACAGAATTTTAGTTACCTCCTGGGGTGTTTACATTTCAAAGACATGGTAAGATTTACACTTTCAAGGGGCGGAGAAAGAATGTAAGTTTTTTCCCAGAAGTTTTAGTATCTTTGGGATGGTTTTGGCAGTCTCAATAAAATGTTGTAGTGTTACCCTGTAATTAGGGGGAGTACCCTGTGGAAATAATTCTCTCTGGACTCCAGGTCCAATGGAGCCTCTTCAGGGTTGGAAATGAAACGGAGTCATTGGGTTCCTGTGGTCATGGAAATGATAAACTCATTGGACCATGCCAGTTTTGTGCAGAAGGAGATGGGCGGCTTCATCTTAGTGTTTTCCATTCACTGTGAGCCTTAACAGTGATCACTGTGATGGAAGGATGGCCATGGCACTAGGCAATAAATATCCAAGTGAAGAGAAGAAGGGCCCCGGTGGGAGTATCAGTGGCTCTAGGGGCCTTTGCCTTTCCCTCTTCTCCTTGCTCGAGGCCTTGATAACTCTGTCATCTTTGCCCTTGGTAGCAGGGCCACCTTGGGAGGTGTGCTGCTGCTGCTTCTCTGTTCAGGGGAAAGCCAGGGGGATAGCTGGTATCTCAGGAAATGAGCATATCGCTCGGATGGATGTTATGAGAGTCATGGATTTTAGAGTTTTTAGAGATACTGGTCAGTTGTGGTATTTTAGCAGCCGTAAGTAACAATTCAGAACCCATTTCAGACCAATACGAAAAAAAAATAGCCAATTAGTTCCCCTCTCTCCTTCCTGCTGCATAAAATCTTTAAGAATGGTTTGAATTCTATTTAAGGTATAGTTTTTTATCTCAGTTTCTACTTGTTGTTTTTATCCTATAGCCTTAGTTTTATGTGTTGTTACCAGAAAATTTTGAATGACTGTGAGCCCTCTTCATAGGTGGCCACTTTCCTTTCCAGGGTATCCCAGGAGACCTCTCTGGGTGTGGGGTCTGCCTCCGCTAGCCCAAAATGCACACCTTCCAGGGCGTTTTGCATTTATCAAGGAGCTGGTGTACCTCCTCAGGGTTCTTAGGAGGTGCTGACACCAGATGTTCAGGACATTTGTATTTGTCCAGTAACTCTTGAGCAACATCATGCCAGAGATTGGATACATATCTCGTCAGGTCAGGGGATGAAGAATGACAGTAGTGGGTGAAGTGGTGACACAGGGACTGTAGGCCTCGCTTGTATTTCCCCTCTGGTGATGCCATTAGTTTCTGGTTGCAAGGCTATTTCGCTATTCTGGGTTGGGTTATTTTGGCAGCCATGACCTTTTGGGTTGGAGACTGCAGGCAACGCACAACAGAGGCAATGTGTGAAAGCACATAGCAGCGTGACTGACCTGCAGCAAGTGGTGCTTCTTTCCCAGGTGGTGTTACCCACCTGGGTTAGGTAGTTAGTAAGCAAGTTGCAGGCAGGTAAAGAGCATTCCCCTTAGTTAATTGCAAGGGCAGTCGTGCAGGCCCCCTGACTACGCCAGTTGTTGTGTGTCAGTCTCAACCTATCAATAACCAGCCTTGTGGTTCTTATTATGACTGTAAGACACCCTTCAGTAATAACCATCGGGAAACTTTGAAAAAATAAAAGTTTATTGCTTACCGGAGCTGGGAATTACACAGCTCACCTGGGGCCACATAGGGAGGTCATGGGTAGAGAGAGAGCGCATGGGCCTGGGGTTCTGCTTTTGTTGGGGTTGAGGGTAGGGGCCTGGGGTTTTGCGGGTTCACTCTTTATTGGTGAATTTAAAACATGAGAGTAGGAATTTAAAGCATGAGAAGAGAGAAAACAAGTGGCCACAATGGTCAGTTATTGAAGTCAACCAAAATTTCTGAGAAAAAGGAGTGTCAGAGGTGGGAGGTGGCCTGGCTCTTTATCTAGTCATGTGGCTGGTAATGTGTTTATTCTAGGTAGTCGCCTTTGAAGTGCATGCCTCCTTGTGGTGGATGCCTCAGCAGTCAAAGCTTAAGTTAGGACTTGCATTACAAAAAGAAAAAAACTCAGGGTTTATACTATGTATTCAAAGAATGGAAATAAGAATAAAGTTAGGTGTAAAAGATTATTTTCATGAAAAATGAAATAGAACATAATTTTTCTAGGTGTAGAAATTCATTCTTATAAGCCTTGTTGACTATAAAAGAAATTGAGAGTAATGTATTCAATTACATATGTGATATTAAATCCTAGATATAACCTAATTTATGAAGTCTTTTCTGTTGAAAATGTAGGGAATTTTTAAAAACACTCTCTAGGTAGTCAAGAGTATTTCCACTAAGATCTGCCCTTTTGTGAATAGTTGTTGAAATGTCAGAACATTGTCTAGAACTGTTTATTAAAAGATCTAAGAATAATTATTTGTAGAGAGGGCCTTGAGCATGTATTTAAGTAAATCTGATAGTTAGATAACTGAAATACTGCTAACATATTTCATTGTTATCTGCTGGGGTAGCCATTTAAAGATCGCTGCGAATGGTTCTATGAACATTTGCATTCAGGACACCCGGATTCAGACATGGTGCACAGGCCAGTGAATGAAAACGATATCCTGCTGGTTCACAGAGGTATGTTTAACAGAGAAATTGATGTGTGTGTGAGGCACAAAATACTAGCTATTGTAAATTTTAATATATAAAATTAACCAATGCTACATATTTAGATTCTATTTTTAGGAGTAGCTGTGAAGTTGTGTCAAAAGCCAACTGTGCAAAGCTAAAGCAAGGAATTGCTGTACGGTTCCATGGAGAAGAAGGCATGGTGGGTATAAAAATAAGTGCTATTAAGATAACTGTATCAAAGATTGAAATGGACTTGAATAAATTTTAATATTTAATTGATAACGGAAAAAATTTAATATGATTTTAATTTTATTATTTGGAAAAAATTTCTCCTTATATTTCTGTTGATACTCAATTTTATTTTCTTGAACTCAGGGTCAAGGTGTTGTGCGTGAGTGGTTTGATATTCTGTCTAATGAAATAGTCAATCCCGATTATGCATTGTTTACCCAGTCAGCTGATGGTAAGTCGTACAGTCTAGATGACTTTTTCTGTGACTTGTCACATTTTCAGACTTCTTCGATGCATTTTATCCTTTGATTCCCATAGTAGCCCTGTGAGCTAGGTGGGGTATTTCCATTTTATAGAAGAGAAAACAGAAATTCCGAGTTTTTGTCGATGTTAGTACAGTTAGTGATTGGTAGGATCATGAGTGGAACCTGGCTCAGTCTGACGTTCTTTCCTCTAATCAATTGCTTGTCTCAGGGACTAGTGCTGGCCCCAAGGAAGTTTTCATCAGTCCTTTGTAAAATAAAACTGAATTTAATCAATTTAAGGATTGTCCTTTAGTCTACTTTTTTGAGTTAAAATTTCCTTTTGTGAAATCCTGCTAGTAGATGGATTAAAAAAATTCAAGTCTTTGTTTGTAAAAATTAAAGTTTGCTAACCCTATTTGAATTTTCAAGTCTTAAAATGTATTGGTCATAAAAAAACAAAGTCTGGAAATCATGATGTTAAATCTTAACTTAGAATCTATTTATGTATAGTAACTTAGTTTTCAGTTCTTTTAAAACAACAAGACCTGGCAACTAAAAAGCTCTTATTTAACCATATAATACGGTTAAAGAACTCTGTTGAAATGGTGCTTGCAACCTACAGAACTGAAATGTGATAGTGCAGGCTAAATGCGTGGTCATCACCTCATTCGTGCAAGGTGTAGTAGAGAGTTCTCTAACTTAATAGAGACGTATCCAAGTGAAGGTGGGATTTTCGTTTTTAAATGCTTTGCACAGTTGCTTTTATTTCCTGAAGGTCTTTTCTTTTCCAGTGTTTAAATTCTCTTTATAAGGAGAGAATGCTCATGAATGTAGCTTCTGACTGCATCCAACCAAACCAGCAGCAAATCTCCATTGAATAAGAAGGATGAGTCTAAGGGGGGCAGGGGCGATGCCAGGGAGCTGCCCGTCTCACCTGCGGGCTGGGCTCCTCAGACACACCTGGCGTATTCGAACTTATTTGGGAATGTGGGACTGCCTGCTTTAACTCTGTAAACTCTGATTATTTACTCTGAGGTGAATTTTGTGTGTTTGTGATTTTATGCCAAGTTTGATGAGACACTCAGTTTACTTATTTAGGACTAATCCTTGAAGCAAGATTTGGCAGTAGAGCGTTATGTTTTAGGTTTATTTCTTTTCTTTATAGTCCCATATTCTGACGCTATTTAGTTTCATACCTGAAAAACAGATTTGGTGTAGAATCGTTAGTTGACATACTTCTTCATACTACAAATTTATAGCAGCGGGGATGTTGAAGCACATAGACCGTAAAGACTGTGATTTATCCTTTTTGTAAAATAAAATGAAGAACTTTTGAATGTGGGAAATGTTTAGATAGACCTAATGTCTATAATAATTTCTTTAAAGCTTGCTTTCTAATCAAATTAAGGTTGTTACTATAGAGAAGTGGTGTAGCATAGTGGCTAAGAGTTTGGCCTTTGGTGTTAGACTGGATGTGAGTCCTGGCTCTGCCCCTCTTTTTGCTGTGATCATGGGCCAGTAAATTTAACCTTTCCCCGTCTCAATTTCCTTGTTTGAAAATGGTGATAACCTATGTTTTGTAATGTAGTGAGAAATCAATTGGCTGGTGTGTAAAAATGCTTAGCCCAGTGCCTAGCACACAGAAAGCAGAAAGAAATATTAGATGCTGTTGTTATTATTTTGTGAAGAGGGTATTTTCTTGTGCAATAGGATTTTTCTGAGGCAATGGGAGTGTCACAGTTACTTTTATTTTGAACTTAAAATATAACATAAAGTTTATATTCTCTTTTAACAAGTTTTCAAGATAAAAACTATTATTTCTTTCCTGAAGATTTTTTCCCCCATTTGTTTCCTCTTTTTTCTTTTGATTTCTCCTTATCCTTTTTATTAACCCAGATTTCCCAGAAAGTACTTAGAGAAGGATTGTACATAGCCCTAGGGAGGGAAGGTTCAGTCATCAGAAATCTTTGCTGGTTCATCAGTAACCCTAAGCACTCACTATTTTAATAGGTAAATAATATTTGTGATTATTCTCAGACTGTTAAGTTTTTGGAATTATGGCTTTGTTTGTCTTTGAAGTCTTTCTTCATCTCAGAAAACTTTGCTTTGACTTTTACTACCCAGTCTTACATCATGACTCGGAATGATTCTCAGAAGGTACTCAGCAGTGAATGACTAGCTTCATGGGGCCCTCTTAAGTCACTCAGCCATAAGCTTTCAAATTTGTACTTTTTATCTCTGTAAATTGGTCACAGCAATTTAGTCCAGGGCCAAGACTGATAAATCAAAGACCAGTGAAGCATAAAGTGAATTGTTGTCAAAATTTGTATATTAAATGACCAAACATTTCACTTTCCAATACTTTTCCACTTTTCCTTTATTTTTCTTTGATGCCATTTCATTAGATTTTTCCGTTAGGTATTCTTTCTTTTAGCCCAGGTGCTTAGAAGAGTAGTAGTAGCATGAGCTCCATAAATATTTGTTGAATGAATGAGAGAATTTGTAATCTGAGTTTGTGATGATCCCAGAAAAATAGGAAAGAGAGTTATTTAAAGTTGAGATCTTGCTATTAGGTTTTTCTATTGCACTAGGGTTTTTTTTGAGACTTTTTTTTATACTGGTAAAATATACGTAATGTAAAATTTACCGTTTTAACCATTTTAAAGTGTACAATTCAGTGGCATTAAGTACATTCACAAAGTTGTGTAACCATCACCAGTATCTGTTTCTAGCCCTTTTTCATACAAGTGGAATGAGATTCCATTGCACTAGATTTTGACAGTAATGGATAACTATTGCCCTTGCCATTTTTATTTTTACTTCAGTGGTACTTATTTAAATTTGGTTATATGTCGTGAGAAAGACTTGGTTGACTTGTGGACTTAGGTGATTTTCTGATAATTGTTGAAAAGCATCAAGTTCATTGACTAGATCTATCACTGAAGAACAGTTGTACATTTAAAATTTTTAGTTATTCTCTTGTAGTGCTCTGTTGCTTTGGAGCAAAAAGTAGTGAATACCTACTGCACTGGACATGTATAGATGAATGAGACAATATCTGCCTTAATCCACGGCTTAGTAATTATTTCCACACTGCCTGGGAAAACATGCGTGTGTGTGTGTGTGTGTGTGTGTACCATCTTTTAACTATATTATTTCCAGGATCTCTCTGACACATCTTCTAACTACTTTCAATTAAAAGTGTCGTAAAATTTTCTTTCTGCACAAAGACTTACTCTGATAAGTCTGTGTGAGTTAATGATGGTCTTTTGTATTTCCAATTCCACTGCCTGTTATGTATTCCACAAAGAACTTTCCTGTTTATACGTAATGTAATCTTAGCTTTGCTGGAATTATATGTCAGCTAATTTATCTGCTTTGAAGTGATCTCTCTTCTGCGAATAGATTATTAAAAATAAATTACATTGTATTTATTTTAATAGGAACAACTTTTCAGCCTAATAGCAACTCCTATGTCAATCCTGATCACTTGAACTATTTCCGGTTTGCTGGACAGATCTTGGGATTAGCTTTGAACCATAGGCAGCTGGTCAACATTTACTTCACAAGGTCATTCTACAAGCACATTCTTGGTATGGCTCTATTGTTATTTCATAGGCATTTATTTAAAATGTTTTTTTTTTAATAGTCTTTAGGAAAAACTAAGATAAGTGGTGACAATTTAGATGAGAAAATTTTTATTTTGATTGGAGACTATCTGTGTATGTAAGGCATTGGGGGGCCTGAGGGAGAGGAAAAACAACCTACTTTTTGCTAAAAATTTTTTTTTCATTTTAATGTATATATGTTTATACTAAGAATGCATTTTAATATGAATATCCTTAAGAGAATTGAAGTTTATAATAATTTCCTGAATAGCTATTTCAAAGGAAGAGTACATTGTAAAAATGCGGAAGAAACGTAAACTTAAATTCACAGACTTCCAGATTCAGGAATTAGCCTCCATTTAAATCACGCTGTGAATTGGATTATATTTTGCAGTTTTACAGAGTGTCTGCAGAGGGCAGTATTTTACCATTAAATAGGTAAGGAAAGACAGAAACGTTTAGAATATAACTGCTGTATGTTTGCATTTTTAGGTATTCCTGTAAATTACCAAGATGTGGCATCCATTGATCCAGAATATGCCAAAAATTTGCAGTGGATTTTAGATAATGATATTAGTGATCTGGGTCTAGAATTAACATTTTCTGTGGAGACTGATGTGTTTGGAGCAATGGAAGAGGTGCCTTTGAAACCGGGAGGTGGAAGTATTCTTGTGACACAAAATAACAAAGTGAGTATTCAAGTTTTTACATTAGCCATTTTTTAACATGGCCCTGATAGTTTGCTAATTACTCCAAATTCTCCTCCGCTAGCTAGGAAAACTTTTACTGTTAGAGTTTCGTAACATTTTATAATAGATAAAATATTTAAAGTAACGAAACTATCAAATATCAAACTGTGAATTAGAAAGGATGATTTCAATATTGTGTTAGATATGCTAAGGCCGTTTCTGAAACAGCCTAGATCACAGTTCAGTTGGTTGTATAAATTTCGATTAAAAAAAAAAGCTTATATCAAGATCATATTTGTACTATTTCATGTTTTATAATAATCTCTATGTAATTTATCTATATAAGTAATCACTATTTCATGCTTTCGCCAACCTTAAGATTTGGCACTCTCACCACTGCAGCCTGAGTTCGTTTCCAGGTCAGGGAACCACACCACCCGTCTGTCAGTCGTCATACTGTGGCATCTGCTGTTGCTGTGATGCTGAAACCTATGCCACCGGTATTTCAAATACCAGCAGGGTCCCCCATGGTGGACAGGTTTCAGTGGAGCTTCCAGACTAAGGCAGACTAAGAAGAAGGACTGGCCATTCACTTCTGAAAAAATTGGCCATGAAAACCCTATGAATAGCAGCAGAGTCTTGTCTCATAGAACGCCGGAAGGTGAGAGGGAGGTCCAAAAAGATCGGGCAGGGTTCCGCTCTGCTGTGCTCGGGGTAACTAAGAGTCAGAAGTGACTTGCCAGCACTAAAAAAGAAAACTTCATGTTTTAAAATTAAGAATTCCAATAGAGAAAAGAAGAAATCCCATTGTTTAAACTTTGTACATGCTTTTGGGATCCAGTAAATCTGTTAGACCTCTGAACTTGATTTTTTTTATAACTTTTTCTGTTTGGTATTATATCTCCTGTTTGTACATATAAATTTTTTTTCCAATTTTACTAAGAAATAATTGACATCCATCTGTACATATTTTTAACCCTCGGCATGTGTTTTAAATTTCACTGTTGAAAATCATCTTACTTTTATATATAATACAGTTTTATTTTATGTTTTGATACATTATATGGCAAATTGGGAGTCAGAAAATCTGGTTTTGGAATTCCAGTTCTGTCATTTACCTACAGTAGCAACTTCTGATTAAACAGCCTTTTTCCTTTCCTTTAGTTGGATTATAATTCCAAGACAACTTCCTAGTCAACTAACTATGAAAAATAACGTCCATTGAACCACTTTGTAGACTAGAGATTTAGTAAAATATAGCTTTTTTTCCTAAAAAAGGCTATAAGGCTTGGCCTCATTTTAACTTCTTTGAGCTTCAGTTTTGTATTCTGTAAAATTGGGATTAATAATGCCTCCCGTTCAGAATTGTGACCGGCATTTTATAAACTGAAAACAGCAACACAAAAGTTAGTTGGTATTGTTTGGAAAGTTTTCTATAGAAATAGCCTTAGTTTCAGATATATACAGGGAATTGGAGACCAAATTCAGCTGCATAATTTTACTTTTGGAGATTTAATACTGTATACATATTAAAAAAACATGAAGTTTAATTTTTGAAAATAAAATCAGGAGCTGAGTTTTTGTGCATTTCTACTTGCAAATTTTTTGATCTACCCTCTCATTTTACACATGAGAACCTGAAGCCTAAAGAAAAGCTGGGGCCAAAACCCACGTCTCCTAGTTTCAAGTCTAATGTTCTTCATACTCTTGGCAAAATTAATCACATTGAGGAAGATCTTTCTTGATTTTTTTTTTTAAAGATTTTATTTTTTTTCCTTTTTCTCCCCAAAGCCCCCCAGTACATAGTTGTATATTCTTTGTTGTGCGTCCTTTTAGTTGTGGCATGTGGGACGCTGCCCCAGCGTGCTTTGATGAGCAGTGCCATGTCCGTGCCCAGGATTCGAACCAACGAAACACTGGGCCACCTGCGGCAGAGCGTGCGAACTTAACCACTCGGCCACGGGGCCAGCCCCCTTTCTTGATTTTTAATATGAATCATGTTAAGCTCTAGAAGATTAAAATAGTAAAATGCTTTAAATTAATTTTTAAAATCTATATGAGCTTGCCAGTGAATGAAAATATTTTCACGAATCTTCTAATTATTAGATCGTGTACCCTGTAGTGCATTTATTATTTTATTTTACACTAGAGACGTACTCTCAATTAAGGGTAATGAAATCATAGAGTCTTTATTATAAGCAAGTGATTGCTTTTCACCAGAGAACCTCAAGCATGCTTCTTATCTGTGAATACTGTATCTGGTGAGTGGGTTTGTCACTCCCTCAGATATGTTTTGAATGACATTAACAATTGCGTGATAGCTAGCTATATTTATAATTGTATCTCTTACCAGCCTCCCTCCTAGTATGACATGATTTTTGTTTAGATTTTTTAAATACATATTTTATTCTTTTGCATTTGTCTTTTATTGAAACCTAGAAAGAAGGAAGACATTGAATAAATAAGAATAAGAATATACTCACATTGAGGATATATCTTTCATCGTGAGTCTGGTCTGAGGCTGGAATACTATTGCAATATTAAAGAGCTTGAAACTTGTTTCTTAAGTTTAATACATTTTTATTTAACTATATTAACTGATTGATTGATTACAGGCTTTTTTTTTTTAAATGATGAGCTGTGGAAATAGAGGTAAAAGCAGGATTTTAATTACTAATATGTTAATTCTACTTAGCTTTCACTTTTCTGATATAAACATTTCTCACAATAAAGTGAGCCTTTTCATTTTCTAATATTGCCAGGAAGAGTCAAGTATAATTGTATATCAAATTGTTGATGCTTAAACATTTAATGCTTTTTCAATAAACAACGTGATTATTTAAAAAATATTAAAAATCTTTAGAAACATACCTACATCTTAAATTGATCACTTGCTTTAAAAATTAATTTATAAATAAAATTTTCAAACCGTGTTTCTTAGAAATATTATTTTTTAACATACATTCTTTCATGAACTTTTCTGTTATTTTAGGGTTAGCCTTTTACTTACTTAATCTTTTTAGGCATAAAGTTATAATTGTCACATTTGGAGTTCAGCTTCAAAATTTGTGGGCATACTGCAACTTAAATGACTTCCCAAGCTTGTTAGTAAGAGGAAGTCTGTGTGAGCTGATCTCCACATGGGGGAGTCATTTATTCCTAAGTTTTATTGAAAGACTTTGATAATTATAGAGTGAAACCAAATAGATGAAAATACGTTTGTTTAAAAAGCAGTACCTTAAATAAATACAAGTAATGTAGACAGAAGAATATATATCATTTCCACATTTGAAATGTCATACTCTTTTAAATTTAATTTTGTGTTTACTCTTTTAAATATAATTTTGTTTTAAAGTCTAAAGGGAAAAAACACCTTGGTTTCAGTTTTGAAAGTGGCTGAATTACCAGGAATGGAACATTTACATTTAAATAGTATTTTCATCTTTTAAAAAAGTTTTGCTTTTGCTTCTTCACTTTTTCTTCTTCCTTTTTTTTTTTTTAGTGAGGAAGATCAGCCCTGAGCTAACATCTGTTGCCAATTTTCTTCTTTTTGCTTGAGGAAGTTTGTTCCCCAGTTAACACCGGTGCCAGTCTTCCTCTATTTTTGATACGTGGGATGCCACCACAGCATGGCTTCATGAGCCCTGTTTGGGTCCATGCCTGGGATCCAAACCCATGAACCCTGGGCCACCGAAGTGGAGTGTGTAAACTCAACCACTGCACCACTGGGCTGGTCCCTTCACTTTCGCTTTTTTATTCTCCACCAAAAGCTGAAATTGTAGAACTATAAAATCTTGAGTTTGAAGTAACATTTTTTCCTTAGATCTTCAGCTCTTAGAACTGAAGAGTAAGCTACATGGGTTTTAAGTGTTAACACTTTTGCAGTACTAATCAAAAAGTTCATTTAGGCTGGGAGGGAAAAAAAATGGATGTGAGTTGGGGCAGGACATCAGGGAATGGAGGAGGTGGCATGGAAGTTGAATTATAGAGGAGAAGCATTAAGTGGTCACTTAGGAGTACAGGGGAGGAGGAAACGTTCTGGGCTTACAGGAGGGCACAGAGATGACAGAGCACGGTGTGTTTGGGGAACCATATGTAGATCAGAGCTGTAGATCGTAGGTTAGGTTGCAAAGTGAGTTGAAAAAGATGAGGTTGAGGAGGTAGACTGGACCCAGTTTCTGAAGGACTGCATCCACAATTAGGATTTCGAAAATTATTCTGAAGGCTGTGGGGATGATTGCACGTGTTATTGAGGAGAATGGCATGATCGGATTTCTGTTTTTTTAAAAACGAAAACTCAATTGTGTGAAGAATGGATTGAAATGGGGTAATACTGGAGTCAGGGCCGCTGATAGGCGGTTGTGACGTTGGCCCTGGGAGCATGCCCGAGGGATTTTAAACAGTGGCAGTGAGGATGGAGGAAATGAGGTAGCTTTTGAGGCTGTAGAATTTATAGAACTTGGTAATGAATTGTTGGAGAGGGTGAGAAAGAAGAAGGACTCAAGGGTGACTGCCACTTGTGTGGGGTGGACCCTGGAACAACTGGTGGTGTTGTCGTCCTCCTCTTCATCAGCCACGTTACCATCAGTTCTGTTTCCTGGTGATAGTAATAGCTACTGCCTATTGAGTACTTTGTTTATATTGCGTGTATTTGAGATGTGTTCTTTGTCCAGTTCTCATTTACTCTAACAGCCTTTTTAGGTAGTTATTTCTACTTATTCACTGTGGAAACAGCTTTAATATTAAAAGCTGTTGACATTTATTCGGTACTTGTAATGTGCTAGGCACTGTTCAGAGTGCCTTATGTCTATTAACTCATGCTTAAACAGTCATCTGAAGCGTGGCTGTCCCTTTCTCCAGGCGAGGAAGCTGAAGCCTAGCGGGGTTAGGTAGCTTTCCTCCAGATCACATGGCTCACAAGTGGTAGAGCTAGGATTTGAACCCAGGCCATCTATACATTTCAAGCCTGAGCTTGGAACTACGACTCTGTATTTCTTTAGGTGTTAAATAACTGCCTAAGGGCTCAAAGTTAGTAACTAGTGGCCCCTCAGTTTAAATTGAAGTCTGAATGATTGTGTAACTGCTAGGCCTCATTGACTAAGGCAATGAATATGAAGGAGGTGGCAGATCCAAATTTGGCACGTGTTCCCCCACTTCGTTTTTGTATGGTTAATACCTTATCTTCTATTGCTAGTTTCACTTGATTTATTTCACACACAAATGCATTTGATGCACATGCAAGCACAAAAGACAAGCTTGCGTATGTAGATTACTGATTTAATGTGGATTCTTATTCATATCTTTAGAAAAGTGAATGGTGAGAAATCTTTTTATTGCTCTGAAAGCTTTTAAAACAGTTTAGATCTGAGGCTCTCCATATTGAGTGTGTGTATGTATGTATTATTAGATTGCGTTTTAAATTATCTTTACCATCTTCCTGTCAGCAAGGAGGATATACTTTTCCCTGCATTTTAATTAGTATATTCTAAAAATTCACTTTGAAAATTACCAAATCTATGAAATGCTTACTTGAAGAATCACTATTTTCAATGAGTGAAATTATTCCAATGAAACTGAAGTAATAGGATTTTTACCAGACTGTCAATCTTTGTAACTAATTTGTGACCTTAAAAGTAAGAATATGCTGATAAAGAATAAATTGAAAAATGTTACATTGCAAAAATGTGCTTCTCCTTTTTCTTATATCTACTTATTCCTACAAAGGAAACCTGGTATTCTTTTGAGTTCTCAGTGGGGAAATTTTCAGTGAGAACTCTTATGTACCAGAGCAATAATAATTAAGTAGGTAAACCCAGGAAGGAAGCTTTTATTACCAAAGGGTTTCTATTGAAACAGTGAATTGGATTATGCCAATAAGAATGCCAATTAAACTATTAATTGCTAAAAAAAAATAACTATTCCAAACAGTTTTACAAATGTGGCCTAGTTTGTCAGTCTACTTGGAGGGAAGAAAAAAGAGCATCTTGTTTTCATTATTAAAAATTGTTTATTATTTTAATAAATATGGTTTATTTAGATATCTTTAAAGAAATAGTGAAAAAAGTTTTTTTTTTTTTTTTGGTGAAGAAAATTGGCCTTGAGCTAACATCTGTTGCCAATCTTCTTCTTTTTGCTTGTCAAAAGAAGATTGTCACTGAGCTAACATCTGTGCCAGTCTTCCTCTACTTTGTATGTGGAATGCCACCACAGCTTGACTTGCCGAGCGCTATGTAGGTCTGTGCCTACATGTGAACTGAACCACTACACCACTGGGCTGGTCTCAAAAAAAGGTTTTCATGAAGAAAACTAGCTTCAAAAAAATATGTCAGTTTTTGACATCAGCACTGCCTCTGATAAGAAGACATAATTTAAGTTCAAAGCCTGAAAAAAGTTAAAAGTTTAAGGAAGATTTCTGAAGGGTGATATTATTCATTCCACACATTCAGAAGAGTAGGAGATTATTAAAACAAAATGTTTCTGTAACTAGACGTTTAATTTAACTGGAACATAATGTCTGAAAGTTGAATCGCCTTAATCTTAGTGTTTTTATTTTTTCCTGTTGTAATTATTTTGTGCTTACCTGTCTTATATCAGTTGTCAGGCTCAAGGCAGAGCTAGAAAAAAGTTGCTAAGGTTCTTTTTTGTTCTTGTTTTTGTCTCTATGCTGAGGCTTTCTAAGTTGAAAACTTTCTGTGTATTAACATAACTATTTCGCCAGTGCAAGTACTAACTCATTCTTTAATATGGTGAATTCTCCAATTTCATCCTATGGCATCTGGTGTTATTTTATGTCCTCTGAGAACTAACACCAATCCTCAGATAGGAGCAAATATGACTCCTAGAATATGCATATGTCGGGGATACAAGATCCCCACCCCGAAGTTATACCATCTCTTTTAATACCTTAGAACAAGGTGAGATTTTAGGTTTGGTTTATGTTTGTTGTTTAATTGTGCAGCTATTAATGCCAGCGTTTTGTGCTCTGATTGTCATCTATGTCCACTGTTTCCTTAAAGCGTGTATTTGACGTAGTTGATGTGGTAACTGATTAATTTTTTTTAAGCTTTTTTTAAATTTTATTTTTATTGCAGTGACATTGGATTATAGCATTATATATCTTTCAGGTGTGTATTGTAATATATGTTGAATTCTGTGTAGATTACATCCTGTTCACGACCCAAAGACTAATTATAATCCATCACCACACACATGTGCCTGATCACCCCTTTTGCCCTCCTCCCTCCCCCCTTCCCCGCTGGTAACCATCAATCCAAGCTCTGTTGCTGTGTGTGTTGTTGTTTTTATCTTCTACTTATGAGTGAGATCATACGGTATTTGACTTTCTCACTCTGACTTATTTTACTTAGCATAATACCCTGAAGGTCCATACATGTTGTCACAAATGGCTGGATTTCATAATTTCTTATGGCTGAGTAGTAGTCCATTGTGTATATAAACCACATCTTCTTTATCCATTTGTCCCTTAATGGGCACCTGGGTTGCTTCCAAGTCTTGACTATTGTGAATAATGTTGTGATGAGCATAGAGGTGCATGTATCTTTATGCATTTGTATTTTCAAGTTCTTTGGATAAATACCCAGCAGAAGAATAGTTGGATCATGTGGTAGATCTGTTCTGAATTTTCTGAGGATACTCCATATTGCTTTCTGTAGTGGCTGCACCAGTTCGTGCTCCCACCAGCAGTGTGTGAGCGTTCCCTTCTCTCCACGCCCTCTCCAATACTTGTTTCCTGTCTTGTTAATTATAGCCATTGTGACCGGAGTGAGGTGATACCTCATTGTAGTTTTGATTTGCATTTCCCTGATGGTTAACGATGTTGAACATCTTTTCATGTGCCTGTTGAGCATCTGTATATCTTCTTTGGAGAAATCTCTGTTCAGATCTTTTGCCCATTTTTAATTGGGTTGTTGGTTTTTTTGTTGTTGAGACATATGAGTTCTTTGTATACTTTGAATATTAACCCTTTATCTGATAGATGGTTTGCAAATATCTTCTCCCAGTTGTTAGGTTGTCTTTTCATTTTGTTGGTGGCTTCCTTTGCTGTGCAGAAGCTTTTTAGGTTGAGGTAGTCCCATCTGTTTATTTTTTCTGTTGTTTCCCTTGCCTGGTCAGGTGTGATATTTGAAAAAATGCTGCTAAGACCAATGTCGAAGAGTGTACAGCTGTGTTTTCTTCAAGAAGTTTCATGGTTTCAGATGTTACATTCGAGTCTTTAATCCATCTTTAGTTGATTTTTGTGCATGTTGTAAGATAATGGTCTACTTTCATTCTTTTGCATGTGGCTGTCCAGTTTTCCCAGTACCATTTATTGAAGAGACTCTCCTTTCTCTGTTGTATGTTCTGGGCTCCCTTGTTGAATATTAGTTGTCAGTGTATGTGTGGGTTTATTTCTGGGTTCTTGATTCTGTTCCATTGATCTGTGTGTCTGTTTTTGTGCCAGTATCATGCTGTTTTGATTACTATAGCTTTGTAGTATATTTTGAAATCAGGGAGTGTGATACCTCAAGCTTTGTTCTTTTTCCTCAGGATTCCTTTGGCTATTCAGGATCTTTTGTTCCTCCATATAAATTTTAGGATTCTTTGTTCTATTTCTGTGGAAATGTTGGAACTTTGATGGGGATTGCATTGAAACTATAGATTGCTTTAGGAAGTATGGACATTTTAACTATGTTAATTCTTCTAATATAAGAGCATGGAATAACTTTTCCATTTCTTCATGCCTTCTTCAATTTCGTTCAACATTTGATAGTTTTTGGTGCACAGATCTTTCACCTCTTTGGTTAAGTTTATTCCTAGGTATTTTATTCTTTTTGTTGCAATTGTAAATGGGATTATATTCTTAATTTCTGTTTCTGCTATTTCATTGTTAGCATATAGAAATGCAGCTGATTTTTGTATGTTGATTTTGTATTCTGTGACTTGACTGTATTCATTTATTATTTTAAAAGTTTTTTAGTGGATTCTTTAGGGTTTTCTATTTATAAAATCATGTCATGTGCAAATAGTGACAGTTTCACTTCTTCCTTTCCAATTTGGATCCCTTTTATTTCTTTTTCTTGCCTGATTGCTCTGGCTAGGACTTCCAATACTATGTTAAATAAGAGTGGTGACAGTGGGCATCGTTGTCTGCTTCCTGTTCGTAAAAGGATGATTAATTCTTAAATAGTGGAGAAAAACTTGGTGTGGTAGGAGTAGGAGTCAATTGAATAGCAGAGATGGCAGCCTTCCCTGTGCCAGGTTGTACAGGGGTCTCTGTAGGGTTTGGGGAGAGGTGTGAGGAATCCCCTGTGACACTTCAGTAGCTCTGAGTTGTGTAGAGAATTCATAGCCAGTAGTCATGTGTAACTTGCTGGCTCAGTGCCTGTGAGTTTTTGTGGGAAATCAGATCATCAGATTTCTGCCAAAAGAAAGGAAAAAGAGAAAGGAGTCTAACACAGGCTTTCTCCCTCTGTGTTTACAGCATTTATTCCTGGGAGGGGAAAACTGTATACATTTTGCTTTTAACTCACTAAGTTTCACTTAGACATAATTTAAAATATTTAATGATAGGGGGCCAGCCTGGTGGTGTAGTGGTTCACATGCTCTGCTTTGGTGGTTTAGGATTCACCGGTTTGGATCCTAGGCGCAGACCTATACACCACTCATCAAGCCATGCTGTGGCTGCATCCCACATGGAAGAAATAGAAGGACTTACAACTAGGATATACAGCTATGTACTGGGACTTTGGGGAGAAAAAAAAAAAATTAATGGTAACAATTGATAGAGTTTTTATATATAGATAGATATGATCATTTATTCTGGTCTGAGCTAAAATATCTTTTTTTATTACCAGTTAAATTTTAAGGGACACTGTTTTCTATGATGACGATGATGTTTTTTAAAATAAAATGTGTCTATGGCCATACCACCCTGAATGCGCCCGATCTCGTCTAAAATAAAATGTGTGAAAGTAGTTTACCTTAAGTGAGAATCAAATTGGCTATTCTTGAATGAGCTGTTTGGTCAAGTTCTAAGTATGTATTAAATGAATTTGTTGAATGTATGCATTCATCACATATCTATTGACACTTACAAAGTGGCAGCCACTTTTTTAGGAGCTGTGGTATATACTGGTGAACAAAACAGAGCCCTTGCCTATAGAAATATTACATTCTAATGAGACATTTCAGTGAGAGACACCAGGAAGCATAAAGACACTGCGGCCTGAACAAGCTTGTGTTTGGAGAATAGAGTGAGTGAGCAAGGGAGAGAGTGGAAGGCAGTGAGATGAGAGAGCTAGACAGAGGCTAGATCATTTAGGGTCTAACAGATGGGGAAAGGAATTTGGATTTTCCTCTTAAGTGGGAAGTCGTTGTAGGATTTTGAAGAGGAAAGTTATGTGATCTGTATTATATATAAAATACATATATATTTTTCAAATCACTCTGGTGTGGAGAAGCAGCAGAACGGAGGTAAGAATGGAAACAGGGACACCAGATGTTGCAGTAATCCAGGTGAGAGAGGATGATGGCTTGCACCAAGGCACAAGAAGTGGTGGTGGTGAGACAAGGTCAGGTTGAGAATAATTTCTGGAGGTAGATCTGATAGCACTCACTGAGAGATGTGTGAGAGAAATCGTGGGTGATTGATTCCTAGGATATTGGCTTAAACATTAGCTTAGTGAATGGTAGATTACCTGTTTGCTGAGATGTATGATGATTGTTGCTAAATTAATTCTAAACTTTTACCTATTAAATGAGAAATGATTGTATCAACATTATCTTAAATATGTGAAATTAAAACAAAATCATCACAAAAGCTTTTTTATTTTCCTAGGCGGAGTATGTCCAGCTTGTTACTGAACTTCGAATGACAAGAGCCATCCAGCCTCAGATCAATGCTTTTTTACAGGGCTTTCATATGTTCATTCCGCCGTCCCTCATACAACTCTTCGATGAATACGAGTTGGTAAGGAAAAACATCAGTTCTTCTGTTGTTACACAGGACACAAATTCCAGTTGATGTAATTCAGAGATAATTTTGAAGTACTATGATGAATGGAATAATGTATAATAAGGCCTATGGTTTGATTTTGTGTTTAGAGATTTGTATAAGGTTTGTGATTGTGCTTCTCTTAAACTTAATAACCAGATTAGCAGTTCCTTAATGTGAAATGGAGTGAGGTAGTGATAAACAAAAATGCAAAGTATTTCCAAAGTATTCTGCATGGGAGATGTTGAAGGCCAGTCCTCCCAAAAGCAGTCTTCACCTGATTCCTGAGTGTCTTCTTTGGCCATATGAGGTCAAGGATACTGATACTAACTGCTTATGCTTCCAAAAAGAAGAATTGATTAAGACGGTTTTTCTTGTTGTATTTGTGTTATCTTCTCCAGCTTCTTATTTTATCATATATATAATTTTATAATTTTCTATTTTAAACCAACGTGGAGTCCACTCTTGGCTAGTCTGTAATGAATGTTTTGTTTTGCTCCTTTAATTTACCTACCTTTAACTATGATCTAATGGGATTTCTAATTTTGTACGATTTATGTCTGCATTTTCCTGTTTCCTTTTTCTCTTCTATTTTTAGTAATAAATTATTTTCAAACTCTTTGAGTTGTCTAAATCCTTAGTAAAACACAATATTTTAAATAGAGTGTAGCTGCTTTCTTATTTAAAAAATCATAATTTGGAATAGTAAATTTTAGGTCAATGGAAAAGTATCCCTTGATTTTTATTCTTTCTCTTGAAATTAGTTTATGCCTTTCGTTTTAATATATGAGTAAGTACACTAGTGTGTACCTTTAATTTTACATATATACCAGTATTTTCAACTTATTATTCATAGTATATCTTAGTATAACAGTGCACAAAATTTGCTAATTAATTTTGAAGTCCATTGTGACTTAGTTTCAGTAAATAACAGTATTGAGGTTTTTCAGTTGTGTTTTTAAGTTTAGGATTAATGGTTTTGTTTAGCATAAACTCATCTAGTTTTTGGATAACCAAAAAAGTTACTATTTTTAGTATTTAAAAATGGAGGAGTACTTATGACTATTATTAGACGTGACTGAAATCTGACTTTTCCTATACTGCACTTAGATTAAATTAGCCTTGTGAAGTAAGTTCATGGGGTTAGCCCCATGGTGTAGTGGTTAAGTTTGGCACACTCCAGTTTGGTGACCTGGGTTTGCAGGTTTGGATCACAGGTGCAGACCTACGCCACTTGTCAAGCCATGCTGTGGTGGTGACCCACATACAAAATAGAGGAAGATTGGCACCGATGTTAGCTCAGGGCTAATCTTCCTCAAGCAAAAAGAGGAAGATTGGCAACAGATCTTAGCTCAGCACCAATCTTCCTCACTAAAAAATAAATAAATAGCCTTGTGAAGTTTTTCAAAAGAGAGAATTACATTATTTTCTGGACCTACATGTAAAAAACACATAACAACAGAAATAACTTATAAAAACTTTGCCTCATAATTTCCTGATACTGAATTACAATATACATAGAGCAAAATACATACATCTGTAAATGTATAGCTTTATGAATTTTCAAAAACTGAATATACCATAAAACCAGCACCTAGATCAAGAAACAGAAATCCTAGCACCTCAGATGTCCCTCTCATGTCCTTTTCCAGTCACTGTCCAGCCTTATGGGTAACCACTCTCCTGACTTCTAATATCATAGATTAGGTTGCCTGTTTTTGAACTTTATATAAATAGAATAGTCACCTAGAATATATCTGACTTCTTTAGCTCAACTTTTTGTTGTGAGAATCATACATATTGTTGCATGCAGTTGTAATTTGTTCATTTTCATTGCTGTATAGTATTTCATTTGTCAATCTGCTTTTTCTTTTCTTTTCTGCTCTTGATACACATTGGGTGGGTACTTCAGTTTCAGGCTATTTGAAATAGTGCTGCTACAAATGTTGTAGTACATGTTGCTGGGAGAACATTTGTATGCATGCTGTAGATTATATACCTTGGAGTGGAATTGCTGGCATATAGGGTGTGCATATATTCCATTATAGTAGGTACTAGCAAATAGTTTTCCAAAGAGTGTGTCAGTTTACACTCCTGCTAATAGATATGAGAGTTGTGGGTGTTCCACATCCTCACCGGCATTTGATATTTTTTGTCTTTTTCTTTGTTACCATTCTAGTGGATCAGTAGTGTTATTTCATTGTGATTTTAACTTGCATTTTCCTCATGGCTAGTGAGGTTGAGTGTTTTTATGTGTTTATTGGCCATTTATGTACTCTGTTTTTGAAGGATTTGTTCAAGTAACTTGTTCATTTTTCCACTGTGTTTTCTGGGTTTTGTTTACTGATTTGTAGGATTCTTTATATATTCTGTATAGGAATCTTGGTAGATATGTGTGTTGTGAATATCTTCTCTTACTTCAGTGTCTTTTAGTGAATAAAAGTTTTTAGTTTAACACAGTTCAGTTCACTTGTTTTTTCTTTTCTTTTTTTAATGAGTGGAGCTTTTTGTGTTCTGTTTAGGAAACTGTTTCTTATTCCAAGGTCATGAAGATATTTCCCTATGTTTTCCTCTAAAAACTTTATTCCTTTATCTTTCACGTTTAGGTCTGCTACTGGTAAGTTTTCAGTTGTGGTTCTTATATTGGAAGTGAGGTCAGGATTCCTAGTCCGTCTTAGCTTCTGGCTTTACAATGTTGAGCTGATTGATTGAGATGGTGGCATTATTTAGGAAGAGCAGTGTTGTAGACGTGGCTCTGATTTATGCAGTGATGATGATGATGATGATGATTAAACACTTAGTATTTGCCAGGCGCTTTATGTGTATTAACTTTGAAAATCTTCACAACAGAACTCTGAGGTAAGCGGTACCATTCCCATTTCACAAATGAGGAGAACTAGAACAAAGAAGGTACAGAACTTGCTCCTGTTCATCGAGTGTGTGTTAGAGACAGCCCAGTCTCTCTTCCTCAGCATTGCCACACCACCTCTCAGTGGCATGAGTTATAAATGGGACTTGGTTTTAGAACCTGTCGTGGGACTTTATGTCCTTCGTAGGAAAGGGCTGTGCTACACTGGGATAGGAAACTTTTTTCAAAAGTTGACACAAACATCTAAATGTGCATCTGAGTTAAAGGCTACACGTTAGATTCTAGAGGTTTAGTGAGAAGGAGGTATCTAGTAGCGTCATTGTCCTAACCGGAGGTGTATTTGTCCATTGTGGACAGAATGCAGTTCCAAGTCAAGAGATGATTATCAGGTTCAAAAAGGGTGACAACATTGTTGTCATTAATACATATACAATGCTATTACAGTGGAGAGGTTCTTACCCAGTGTCAGAGGGACTGTCCTTCCATATTGTGCTGCTTATGAATTTATCCATGATGGTACCAGAATATTAAAACTTTGAGCCATGTGAATACTAGGTGAGCTGATGGCTCTGAACACTTGCATGATTCAGTTTCTGACGTTAGAATCGGTTATATGTTATACCCAGTTCCAGTAGGTTAATTCAGTTTTGTCATATGTTAAAAAAATAAGAAATTATTGATTGGGACTTTGTGTTATATGTACTTTTCATTGTGGAATTCCCATTTCATCTACTTGTTTTCAGTCAGTTTAATAACGTTTTTTGCCCAGGTGTTCAACAGTTTAATAAAGATCGTTCATCCTCTTCACTAGAAGTCATAACAAATAATGTGACATTTTATGAAATACCTCAAATTTCTTGAGAGAATAAAGTCACAGTCATTTTTATTCATAATTATTAACAATGCAAGCCTACTCAGTATTATTAAAAGCTTATCTTCAGCCTAGAAGGGAAGAGGGTTAAACTCATGGATTGTAAGAAAAGTATAAAATTCATCCCCACCCCTTTTGGCAGATGTGTATCAGGGTCCTGCTAGGGAACAGAATTTCTCCTGCTAATTCAAATAATGAAACTTGAACCAAGGGCCTATTACAGAGGTGTGGGCAGTGTTAAGAATAAACAGGATGTGATGAGGCATCCAGAGACTAGCTCCGGTGGAAAGCCTTTGTCACTCCTGGAATTGAAGAGGCAGGTGGAGGAGTTATTGTGGAGACATAGCTACTGCAAAGATGGGCTGAAGCAGGAGGGAGCAGAAAATACCCTCACCTCCAGACTCCTGCCTGTTTCTCAGTGACGGAACCCAACCTGAAGCCGACGGGCAAGAGAGCCAGTCTGTACGGAGTGGCCTCCTGGGGCACAGGGCAGTGCGAAAAAAGGTGGAGAGGGTGTTCGGGGGTGATAAATGGACATTAACCAGAACGTCTTCATCCAGGAAAAGTATCTTATAATACTATGGCAAGGAGAGGGCTAAAACGTACCCTAGACTAGAAGCTCTCAAACTTTGTGGTCTTAGGATCCCCTTTCAACAAGAGTTTTTGTTTATGTGGGTTATAATAATTGATAGTTACTGTATTTGAAGTTAAAACAGATGTGTAAAATATTTTATTCTTATAAAAATAACAATCCATTACATATTAATGTAAATAACATTTTAAAGATGAAAACTTCATTTTCCAGAATAAAACAAAAATAGTGGGAAGAGTGGCATTGTTTTACATTTCTGCACGTTTCTTTGATGTCTGACTTAATAGAAAACAACTGGGTTCTCACGTCAGCTTCTGCATATAATCTATTGTGACATGTTTGGCTGAACTATATGGAGAAAATCCAGCCTCAGATAAGTTGGAAAAGGGAGAACCTTGCAGACTCCTTGAGTAGATATTAGAAACCCCCAAGACTTCTCAGACATCACCTTATGTTAACCATCGTTAACCTTCTTTAGAGCACAGTCGGTACCAGTCAGATGTATGTTATGAGTAGTTGCTGCAGGAGTTGTGGTTTTTGAGCCACATTGTATCTATGTCTCGGTAATAGCAAACCCTGCCTTCTGGCCCGTCAGGGTTAAGAGTAGGCTAGTCAGTGCCTTACCTGAGTGTGTAAACACATCCGACTGTGAGATATGGACTGATTCAGAGATGTGGACAAGCTCTTTTCATGTTTTCTTTTATTTTGGAAGACATAATGGGAAATTTTACCATTCTTAATTTCATTTTTAGTTATTTGGTTAATACTTTGTTTGATGTTCTTCCTGGCAAAAAGGTGGCTACCAAAAGTAATTAGGAAAATTGCATTTTTTTCTCATCTTGGGGAAACTTGACTTTAAAGGATATGAATTACTCCAGAATAGAGGCCTGAATCTGTTTTTTAAAAAAATAATAGCTATTTTTATTGTATTACCTCCTTTTTCCTAGTGATAGGGTTTCTTGATGATCTTTTTCTTTGCTCAACTCAGGCTTTATTCAGGTCTTTTTTGTCACTTTCATGTTGAAAGTCGGTCTCTATAGGATTTAACAAATTTGTAAAATAATGAATAAACATAAACCAAAGATAATGTTCATAAAATTGTTGGTGCATCTGAACTGTTGTTGCATATGTGTTTATATATAAACGTAAACTATTGTCTCTTCTTATGTTTTAATTAAATTATATCAACGTGGACACATCTCCACATCTCACACTGTTGGAGCTTATCAGTGTCAAGTGTTCTTTCCCATGTCATGCTTGTTATTGATGACATGCCGAAACTGTGGCAAAAATAAATCAGTTTTATATGGGATTAGTTTCTAATTAAGGCAAATTTACTATTTAAATGTAATAGCTTCTTTTCCCCTGAGAAGATTAATGAAATACTTTTCTTCTTCCCCAAAGGAGCTGCTGCTTTCTGGCATGCCAGAAATTGACGTGAGTGATTGGATGAAAAATACAGAATACACCAGTGGCTATGAAAGAGAAGATCCGGTTATTCAGGTACAATCTCTCTAGAGCTTAGAACGAAGTTAAGTTTTGCCATTTAATTTTGTAAGCTTTTCAGCACTATTGGATGGAAACCTACATTAATTAACAGAGTCAAGTTTTTCTCTGAATTCTTCTCTTGGGAATATTGCCTATGAAAACTTTTTATAAAGTCATTTTTGATAAATGAGTCTCATAGAATAGAATATGCTTTATGAATGTTGCATATTTCGGTGGTGTTAGGCAGTCTGCACTTGCCCTGAAACACGAGCTGAGTTTGTTGTTGTTGTTGTTAGTGGTTCTGGGAAGTGGTGGAAGACATTACTCCAGAGGAGCGAGTTCTTCTCCTGCAGTTTGTTACTGGCAGGTAAGAAGTTTTTTACAATAATATGGAAAGAATTTAATGTATTCCTTTTCTATTGGCTTAGAGATAAACAACCAAGTGAATTATTACTCTGAATTGTCAGTTTCTTCCTCCCTTTCCACTTTTTAAGGTATTAAACAGAGATTTATTCAGGCATTAAAGATAAAACACATACAGTATGCTCAGTTATGTTTGTTTAATGTTAAAAAATAAATGTTGTTTGCTAAAAAACAGATTGTTCCAGTCATAACTATTAGCATAGGTATTGTATTTCATAATTTGCTAATCCTTTTATTCAGTTTTTCTCCAGTTGTTATCAAACTTTTAAAGTCTCGAGATTAATGGCCTAAAAAATAATTTGTGATACCATACTTCTTTGAAAAGTCCAGTTTTGGAACCAATTAAATATTATAGATATTAGAAAACTAGATGATTTAAACCTCTTAATTTATATATCTGAAAGATGTAAAGAAAGAGTTTGATCTTCATTCTTTTTTGTTTTTTTATGCAGCTGAGGAAGATTGTCCGTGAGCTAACATCTCTGCCAATTTTCCTCTATTTTGTATGTGGGACGTTGCCACAGTGTGGCTTGATGAGCAGTGTGTAGATGCATGCCTGGGGATCCAAACCCACAAACCCCAGGCCACCAAAGTCGAGTGCGCAAGCTTAATCACTACACCACTGGGCCGGCCCCCTGATCTTCATTCTTGATAACTTAGAATTTCATCTGCATCCTTCTTTTTATAAAAATATAGTTCAGTTTTTCTGTTATAAATGTGCATAGTTCTAGGAAAGTTAGGATACTCAGAAAATTAGAAGAAATAAGGAAAACCACCGTCTACCAGCAATAACCACTATAAACAATTTGATGCAATTATTTTTCTTAATTTTTCTTGCCTATTTTATTTTTTTATTTAAAAAAAATTTTTTTTTTTTTTGAGGAAGATTAGCCCTGAGCTAACTACTGCCAATCCTTCTCTTTTTGCTGAGGAAGACTGGCCCTGAGATAACATCCATACACATCTTCCTGTACTTTATACGTGGGATGCCTACCACAGCATGGCTTTTGCCAGGCAGTGCCATGTCTGCACCCAGCATCCAAACCAGCAAACCCCAGGCCGCCAAGAAGTGGAACGTGCGAACTTAACCTCTGTGACACTGGGCTGGCCCCTTTCTTGCCTATTTTAAAAACATAATTGTGAGTGTATATCTGTATGAAATATATATGTGTAATTTCAAGTCAACTGTTTTCTTATTTTAAAAGTAGTTCATGACCATTATAGAAAATTTGGAAAATGGAAGATATAGATAGAAGAGAAGAAAGTGAAAATCCTTTTGACTAATTCCATTATCAGAAATAAGACTATTAACATTTTGCTTTATTTTTTTAATCTTTTAACTATATAACTAGAAAAATAGTTGGAGTCACGCTATACATCTAATTTTAAAGCATAAATAAAGCATGGATATACACAGATTGTAGACTAAAGATATGAAAGAAAACCTTGTTGTTGGTTTTGTTTTGTTTTTTTAGGCTTCATAGTGCCAAGAAATACCAAGAGATTTGAGTAATTTAATAAAGAGAATTAAACAAAAATTATAATTTCTATGTAAGAAAGTTAGACAATTCAAATTAAAAAAGAGAAATCACCTCTGAGCTCAGTCTCTGAAGATAATTGCTGTTAACATTTTGGTTATTCTTCCAGAATTTTTCCCACATACATAAATTTTTACTTTTTAAAAACCTTGTTTCTGTTCTATAACTTGAATTTATCAATATATCATTAAAAATTGTTCCATTTGTAGATCTGATAGTTTTAATGGCTGCTTGCTCTTCAATTTATGGACCTCCATTAATTCATATTGTCCTTTATTGTTAAATTTTCCTGTTTATGAGTAGTGTTGAACAAATAAGGAATTCTTGTGCTTATATACCTGTGGGCCACTTTGATTATTTATGTAGGATAAATTCTTAGAAGGGAAGTTTTTGGATACAGAAGTATATAAATTTCTGCACCTGTGATACGTGCTGTTCATTTACCCTCCAGAAGGTTCTCAGTATTCACATCAGCAGGGAATGAGAAGAAGGCCTTTCCCTTATTCAGTCAATACAGGATGTAATCATTTTTATTTTCATATAATTTCTTATTTATGTAATTATTTTGTGTCATGTGAATTGCCTGTCTTTATTTTTTGTGCATTATCCTGTCATTAAAAAAATTCAATTTTTAAGTGTTCTTTATGTATTAGGGACATCAACTTTATAAATATTTGTCCAGTCTGTTTGCCTTTTAACTTTATTAAGTTAAATATACAAGTTTCATGTAATTTAAGTTACAAATTTAGTTTATAAAATGGGGGCCAGCCCAGTGGCACAGCAGTTAAGTTTGTGTGCTGTGCTTTGGTGCCTGGGGGTTCACTGGGTCGGATCCTGGGTGCAGACCTACGTACCACTTATCAAGCCATGCTGTGGTAGGTGTCCCCCGTATAAAGTAGAGGAAGATGGGCATGGGTATTAGCTCAGGGCCAGTCTTCCTCAGCAAAAAGAGGAGGATTGGTGGCAGATGTTAGCTCAGGGCTAATCTTCCTCAAAAAAAAAAAATTATAAAATGAAAGTTTTAAGTTACGTTGCAAGTCAGTTATCAATACTTTTCTTTATGGTTTTTATAAATCCTTCCCTGCTGCCAAGATTTTATATATATATGTTTGTCAACATTTTTTTCTGTAACTTTTTTATGATTTCTGTTTTTACATTCCAATTTTTAAGCCATTTGGACTTTATTTTGGCTTATGTTGTGAGGTAGCACTCTTTTATTATTTTTCTAAATGGTTTATATCTAAACACCATTTCATGAATTAGATTTTCCCCCGTGATTTGGTCAGTGTGAGTTTTAAATGCAGAAAACAATCATTCAAGTTTTTTGGTACTAAAAATGTCTATTAAATTACTTGCTCTTGCAGAATAAAAAAATACTTGAATTAGCAATGCAGAGTACCCCTCCTGTGTCGGTAGTATAGTCTTTGTTAGCAGTGCTGAAAAGAGCTACGCTGTTTATTGTTTAACTGGTCATGAAGTGTAGCGCGTGAATCCATTTAAACTGAGGTGAAGGATGTGGGTGAAGATTCGATGCCAAGGGGAGACAGCACAGAGCTAAGCTTCACCTTCAGCTTGAAGGAGCCACCTGTCAACACTTAGTCTATGTAGAGTCCTTGTTATGAATTCAAACTAAGTCATACGTTCTCTAAAACCTTAACTTTCCTTTTTATTAGACCCGTAGTCGTTAGTATAGGTATTGCATTTGCCATTCTAAACCTAAAGTGTGTATTTTTTTCCTTTTAACACTTTTTGGAAAATTCTGATTGTCTATTTGTTTATATTTGCATACTAAACATGTCTTAATCCATGTCCAGAGTATAATTTAGTGCAACCTTACTGAAAATTCAAGTGTGTTCCAAGTGTAGAACCAAGAATCAGTACAGAAAGTAACTTTTATAGTAATGACAATATTTTGTTGGTCTATAAGACTGTCTTAAATGTCTTACTCTTTGGTTTCATTACCCTTTAGGAGTAATGAAAATCAGACTTGATGATTTCTTTGTGTATAAAATAGAATCATATCATTTTTATTAACGGTAATTTTACATTGTATAATCCAGCTGTCATGATATTCAACCAAAGACTATTTCATTTATTTTTCTCACATATGCTTAAGCTTGATGAGCCGTGATCTTAGCATAAGATCCACTGATTATTCAAGTATGGGGCCCGGTCATATTTGGCTGTAGTTTAGAAGAGAATTGAGGTTTCAAGGATGGTTTGTGAATATCACCTTACAGAATAATTTCAATTTAGATGTTAAAAATTGGGAGATCTTGGGGGCCGGCCCGGTGGCGCAGTGGTTAAGTGTGCACGTTCCGCTTCAGTGGCCTGGGGTTCACTGGTTTGAATCCCGGGTGTGGACATGGCACCGCTTGGCAGGCCATGCTGTGGTAGGTGTCCCACATATTAAAAAAAGTAGAGGAAGATGGGCACGGATGTTAGCTCAGGGCCAGTCTTCCTCAGCAAAAAGAGGAGGATTGGCACCAGTTAGCTCAGGGCTAATCTTCCTCAAAAAAAAAAAAAAAGGAGATCTTCTGATTTTTTAAGCTGATGTTTCAAAATTTAGTTATATGAAAGACATTAGATTGATCATCCTGCTGTTGAAATATTGTGCTATAATTTGTGTAAGAATCAGTGTCAAGGCTTATTTTCTCATCTTGTCCTGATAAAGTAGTATATTTATTTCAAAATTCTGTCTCTATGGGAAATTAAGAACAACTTGGCTTTTTATCCTTTTTCATTTTTGTTGCTGTTGTTAATTTTTTAGGCATAGATTAATCTACATAGGTTAGCTAATGCTGAATTTTATTTTCAGGTTACAGACATATCCAGGTCTTCTTTAGATAGTCTCTTGCCCTAAGTGGGAATTGTTCAGGCATTAGTGTTTTATTAGCAAGATTCAAGCATACTTTTAATATTCACTTGGATTTCTAAGGTAAACTCAGGCATTTCGTCAATAAAGCATTTAACAGCAACTAAACTGCTTTCCCGCTAGAAAAGAAAACTGCTCTTTTTAGGTATTCATCTATATTGAATTGTTAATTATTTTTCCCTGTGAATGTATATGTATCATCAGTGATTTCAAATAGAAAATTCTGGTCCATTTTTTTCATGTTCTTTTTTTAGTGTATGTGGTAAAAAATACATAACTTAAAATTTAACATTTTAACTACGCAGTTCTGTGACATTAAGTACATTGACTTTGTTGTGCCACTGTCACCACCATTTCTCTCCCAAACTTTCTCCTCCTGAGCTGAAACTGTACCCAGTAAACGCTGACTCCCCATTTGTTCTCCTCCCAGCTCTTGGCAACCACCATTCTATTTTCTGTCTCTCTGAATTTAACTATTCTGAGTACCTCATATAAGTGGAACTACACATAATTTGTCTTTTTGTGACTGCCTTATTTCATTTAACATAACGTCCTCAAGGTATGTCCATATTGTAGCACATATCAGAATTTACTTCCTGTTTTAGGAATTTTATAGTTTTAGCTCTTACATTTAGGTCTTTGATTTATTTTGAGTTAATTTTTATATATTGTGTTAGGTAAGAGTCCAACTTAATTTTTTTGTAGTGGATATCCAGTTTTCCTAAGACAATTTGTTGAAAAGATGGTCCTTTCCTGTTGAATGTTTTTAGCAGTCCTGTTGAAAATCCTTTGGCCGTATATGTGAGGGTTTATTTTTGGGTTCTCTGTTCTATTTCACTGGTCTATATGTCTGTCCTTATGTCAGTGCCACACTGTTTTGTTGCTGTAGCTTTGTAGCTTAAATTTTGAAATCAGGAACTATGAGACCTCTGTCTTTGTTCTTCATTTTCAAGATTGTTTTGGATATTCGGGGTTCAACAGTTTTTTTAATGAACTGAATTATGCTTTGTACTGTGAATCATATGTTAGAAAACATTTTTAATACTAGTCAGATTTCTGCCTTTGAGTATGCATATAATACCTATGCATTAAATGTTTCTTTGTCATTCTAATTTATGTAAGTCATTCTAATTTAGTGTAAAAAGCACTACAGATCTCATTTTAAAAACAGCGAAGTTTTGGGGCTGGCTCCGTGGCCGAGTGGTTAAGTTTGCGCGCTCCGCTGCGGCGGCCCAGGGTTCAGATCCTGGGCGCGGACATGGCACCGCTTGTCAGGCCACGTTGAGGCGGCGTCCCACATCCCACAACTAGAAGGACCTGCAACTAAGATATACAACTATGTAACCGGGGAAAGGGATTTGGGAAATAAAGCAGAAAAAAAAAAAAAGGAAGATTGGCAACCGTTGTTAGCCCAGGTGCCAATCTTTAAAAAAAAAAAAAAAACAGCGAAGTTTTTTCAATCAGTATGTTTAATCATGATACATACAAAGGCTAATTTGAAGTAATAATTTTCTTTCAAAGGAAACATTTGAATTTAGGAAGTTGTAATTATATCGTCTACAGCCGTGTACCCAAGATTAAATTTTCTAGTAGTGTTTATGCATTAAGTGTTAGCCTTCCTGTGAACTCATAATGTTAGGTGACATTAAAAAAAAAATAGATCTGATATTCTGAATCCCTGGAAAGAGAAATGTGAAGAATTTTCTAGTTTTCCCACTGTGAAAAGTAAAAAACAAAAACCCTTTGGATGGCCCTAGATATTTCTCACAAACAGGGAAATCATTTGGATTATGTGTGAGAGCTTCTGTTGCTTGAGTTAATCAGGCAAACATTCATTTACTCAGCAAATATTTAATGAATGTCTCCTAGATGCCATTTTGCTAATAACCCCAAGGATACAGATACAAATATGACCTATTTGGGCCCTCAGATCATTTCCAGTTTAGTAGGGGGATACAAGAAAGAAAATAGATGTACATGCAGTGTGCTAAATGCAATAGTAGGGTCTGTGCTGTGGCCAATTCACAGCGTGGTGTGGCTTATAGAAACGCGGTGGGGGAGTGTCTCCATGGAAGCCTCCTGACTGGCCAGAAAACAGCTTTTAGTAATGAGTTGGAGATTTGCGGATTCAAAAACGTTATCTTGTCAGTGTCCTAGAGTTGAATATATTCTTAACCTAATGTAGAATTTGAAATACATTTATCACCAAGATTTTCCTGTAATAATTATAACTTATTAAGATATGAACTCTTAGCTCCAGGGTCCCACACGGTGGATTTGCTAATATCATGGGTGGAAGTGGATTGCAAAACTTCACAATTGCTGCTGTGCCATATACTCCAAATCTCCTACCAACCTCAAGCACATGGTATGTGAAATTGGCTCATTTGCATGCATCGTAAATTGTTTTAATTAATGTTGAATGATCATAGGTCTAACTAATGTACTGCTGCATTGAGAGGAAAACCTCAACAGTGTGATCTCTATTCACCATTTTGGAGTCACTGATAAATAAGTAGCTGCATAGTTCCTTACCGCCGCCTTTTTTGGTGGGGAAAATGTTTGGGGAAACTACCTATAATTTAATTGAATATAGTTCAAGTATCACTAAAGTTACGGTGTCATAAGTATCACTGAGTTATACCATCACTTCAAACTCAAATTGCTCTAATGCTTATTTATTTTAGGCTGAAAGGAACTTATTTTCTTCCACTACATTTGCATGCTAAAGGAAACTGCAATGCAGCAGTTTTTTTCTTTTTAAATACTACTTTAGGGTTTTCCAATTTGAATGCAAATTTGAGAGGGTGGTTTCATGTTAATTTTGAGTGGTGTTTCACTGCTAGACAAACAGTCAGAAATTTCATAGGTGTCCTATTTAATTGTGGTATATTTTTCTTTGAAAGCATCAACATGCTCAAGTTACCTGAATACCCAAGTAAAGAAATACTCAAAGACAGACTTCTTGTGGCACTACATTGTGGCAGCTATGGTTACACAATGGCGTAATGAAGTCTGGAAAACTCATCTGACTACTGATGCGCAATTCAGAGTGGCAGAAGTAATCTAGGAAACTGTCAGCAGAAAAGCAGCCCGAATGCAGCCCATAGGCAGGGCTGATGTTTAAAATTCAGAGAGGATCAGGTTTTCTTTTTCCCCTCCTCTCTTTTTCCTTTTATGTTTGCTCAGTTTGTAATACAATTAGAAATATAAAATCACAATAGTCTTTATTTTAAAAAATGCTCATTGAAAGTAGTAGAAACTGTTCTTTTTTCATATTTCTTTAATCTTATCCAAGATTGTGTTAAACCACAATCTTAATGTACATTCCACCTCTGCTATGTAACTGTCTTGTTAAAAGGGTGTTTTCTCTTTATTTTCCTATATATTAAATTATATTAGGACATCCAGCTGGTATGTTCTATTGCATGTAAAGTGCTGTTTATATTTTGGAAAACTATTGTATAGAATGGATTAATTTCGATTGTGTATAAAGCCACAAATATGTATTTTCCCATATTGAATCTATATTGCAATGATGTTTTTTAGCTTTTTAATATTTTAATATATAACAAAGTTTAGACTGATGTGACTAACACCTATGAAATGACATCTAATTTGTATAGTAAAGCTTATACTATATTGTATGAATTCTTTGTGTCTTTCAGTGGTCAATTTTCCACATATATTGTAGTCTCAAAGTTTTTCTTCTGCCTTATTTAATTTATATTTTAGGTAAAATTAAAATGTGATATTTTACCGTATTTCTTTTCATTACTTTTGTGTGAGCTCTGATGACACATTTGAAGAAGTAATCCGATGTGCAGATTACAATTTAAATCTGTACACTTTTGTTTCTTAAATTTGCTTTTTGTAATTAAAATGTTGAGTTCAAGTGATATATGCCTAATACACAGCACTGAGTTTTTAAATTTTAGGGTGGTCTAGTCAGTTTTCTTTTGAAAAGAGACACTTGAGTAGTTACAGCATACCTTTTAAGGAGAAGTCAGAACACTCACATATTCAGAAATACTGACAGAGGAATTTGTAATGTTTGGAACCTTGCCTCTAGGAACTGAAAATAGACTATCCAATGGCATCATTGTTGGTGGAATGGCTTTTATGTACAGATTTTCTCATATGAGCAGCAGTGTATTTATCACTGACAAATAACAGATAATGTATATGTCAGTATAAATACATATATATGTATATAGACATACATTGAAAGCTTTGCTAAGTTGTAAAACTTCTTTCGTACGTGTTTTTTGGTCCTCTTTTGTTATTGTGTGGTTTTTTTTTGATATTAATAAAATATCTCAACAGATTACATTATAAACTAAGAATTTTTTACAAATTACTGTTAGCTCTGAAATTATGATTCAGATGCTTTATTTACAATAAATGAAGCTAATTTTCCAATTTTTATTTTCAAAATTTATTTGTAGAAGAGATCATTGCCTTCTGAGTTTTCAAATAGGTAACTGACTTTAATATTACATTGCTTCTAAATTTAATGTTTACAAGATTTATTTCTGTTTATAATTGTATGGTACATTGGCTTTGTCAGATTGGTCATTTTGCAAGTATTTATGTAGAAGAGATAAGACATTAGAAGTCTCATGGTATTTTATCCATGAATTTGAATATTTTTTGATATAGATCTAGCAGTTTCAGGGTTTATTCTTTTATATTGTCTTAATTTTTTTAACTATAAGAATGTAGTTAGTATAAAGAGATTTTATACAGATTAAAAATACTATTTAAGGGGCCGGCCCCATGGCCGAGTGGTTAAAGTTCCATGCACTCTGCTTCAGTGGCTTGGGTTTGCGAGTTCGGATCCTGGGCACAGACCTACTCCACTCATCAGCCATGTGTGGAGGCATCCCACATACAAAGCAGAGGAAGACTGGCACAGATGTTTAGCTCAGGGCTAATCTTCCTCACCAAAAACAACAAAAACAGAAATCTATTTAAACTAGAGGAAGAAAGTCTTTTTAATTTATTCTCTTCCCACAATTTCTTTTGTAAGTAGATGGACATGTTGAATGCATGGGAATATAGAAAAATGATTAAAGATTTTCTTCTTTGGGTAAAAGAAGATTGCACTAATAGGAAAGGAACTCAACTCTTAAAACGTGGGAAATCCATATATGAAAGAAAAGAGAGAAACATAGCATTCTAAAGGAATAAAAATATAAGGCAAGGGAGCATGTTTTAGGAAACCGATTAATGAAAACATCTGGGCAAGAAGTAGATTAAGTTATTCAAATAATTTGAGGGGATAGTGACCATGTAGTTAATAAAATCCATCTACTTTATCCAAAAGCAAAATGTGATATAGTCTAAGGAAATCCCAGCTTTAAAACAATATGCTGAACACATCCTACTGCCACGAGGATCGTTGTTGGATGTCATGGGGGGAAATGAAAGCTTTAAAGCGTAGGTCACGAGTTGGAGGCCCAAGAGATGATTCCCACTCACACATGTGTTTTGTTTGTCATGCCAATTCTAAAATTTTGATGAGTTGTCAACATTAAAAAAAGTCTGGAGATTTCATGCAGAAGTCCAGATGTTTAGCTTTTGCGAAATCAGACAATCTAACAACATTGAGCATAGATTCCTAGGAAGGCATTATTAGTAGGCTGGAGTTGAGTGGAAGCCACTTCTTTCAAAGACTGAATGTGCTCCTGGTTTGCCGTTTTCTTACCCCAGCCTGCTTCACTCATTTATGTCACTTTCTGGGCCATTGGCAGCATTGGAGTTTGCTTTAAAGAATCTATGTTGACCAGAAATGTTACCCGGAGTGTAAACTGGTACCGGTTCTTTGGATGGCAATTTGGCAATATCGGATTTTTAAAATGGACCCATACTCTGACTCATCAATTCTGTGAATTTATCTTATGGATATACTTGTTCGTGTACGTAAACATATTTGTATAGGATTGTTCACTGAAGCTTTGTTTGTTATAGAGAAAAACGGGAAATAATTTAAATGTCTCTCAGTAAGGAGTTACTAATAAATTGTATTACATCCATACAATAGAATAGTAATTAGTATTTACAAAGAATGAAATGGATTTGTGCATACTCGTATGTAAATGTTTCTAAGGTATGTTCAATAAAATAAGGTAATATAGAAGAGTGGTTAAGGTGGAAATACAATATTCCTGGGCTTATATGCAAGACAAGTTTCTGGGCTGGAGACAGTTGCTACATCTAGGAAAGTTGTAAGATGGGATGAAGACTTTTTCATTATATAGCTTTTTTTTCCTGTTTGTCTAAATCACATGCCTGTGTTATTTTCTATATCATACATACATTAAAAGAAACATCCAGTATCTTTAATTAAGAGAAGCAAGTATCAGTAGTAGGTTTTATTAGATCTATAAAATGCCATAGCAGTAGCCATAAGCAATATTTTCATAATCACATAACTTATTTTATAATGTGGTTAATTTAAAATGTCTTCTAATTAAACTCTTTTGCAAACAAAATCAAAGAAAGGAATGCTTCTTTGTCTACAAAGCTCTATTTCCACATTGCTAATAACTAGCTCTATTTATAGCTCTCTAAAATTCTACTGATTAAAGAGTTTTATTTGAATTCACACTTTTCTCCTCAATTTTTCTTTTCTTTTTTTTTTTTGCTGGGGAAGATGGACCCTGAGCTAACAAGCTAACATCTGTTGCTGACCTTCCTCTTTTTTTTTTTCATGTGAGCCAGTGCCACAGCACGGCCACCGACAGATGAGTAGTATGGTTCCACAACCAGGAACTGAACCCAGGCCCTGGAAGAGCATGCTGAACTTTTACCACCAGGCCATTGAGGCCAGCCCAGTTTTCCCTTTTTTTTAATAACAAAAGTGGTACTTTCTTGAAGTGGGGAAATCTGGAAAGCATGGATTCATGTACCAACTTGGAAAAAATAATAAATTATAGTTCTACTACTCAACAAGTTGTATTTTCTTCTAGTCTTTCTCAATGCATTTATTCCGTGGTTGAGTTCATAAAAAACATAGCATTTAGTATCTTTTTTTATTTATTCAGCATTGTATTTTAAACATTTCACATGTCATCACAACTTACTTGTAAACATTTTTTAAATGGTGGCGTAATATTCTATTGTGTGGGTGTATCATAATTTACTTGACCATGTCTCTAAAGTTTTTAGCCCTTAGATTTCTGATATTTTTGCTTTTGTAAATAACAGGTGATCTTTTTCAACACCAGTTATAGTCGAGGAGTGGTAATGTTTACTGGGCTATTTGTTGAAATGGCCGTCAGTTGCTCCGTGGTTGTGGAATTACTGTTTGAAGGCTCGAGAATGGGCTGTTGGAACACTGAACTCTTTGGTAGGTCAGACCAGATGGGATTGTTCTACCAGCACAACTGGGGCTGTGTGCCCCACCCGAGTGTGAAAGTGCTAAAAAGAGAATCACAAAGGTGTGACCAAGGTACATTTGTTTGAGTAATTGCTTGCTTCCGGTCTTCTTCCCAAGAATAGGGAAGGAAACTCATCTTCAAATGAACCAAGCCCCTTCCTCAGGACCCAGAACTTCAGCGTTTCCTAGTATGTTACATAGCTCAGCTACATCAGGAGTCATGCTCTTATGGGTTAAACTAGAAACCTAACCTCCATTGATAAAGTTTCCCAGAAATGGACTTACATGGTATTGGACTGCAACCCTTTTGTCATTTGGAGAATTTATATATAACAGTTGTCTCTGTGAATGCGTTTTTAGCTGATAATAAAATTTTGGTTTTTTTCACCACAATTTAGGTGTATGTCAGTATATCAGATTTTTTTTCATGTGAAACACTCTTCTTTCTTGTGCACTTCCACAGTTGTTAGGCAGCAAAACTCACTTTTAAGGTTAACAATAGTATCAGAAATCCCAATTTTACAGTGTGGTTTAAAGCTATTTTAATGTGGACAGATTTCCTTAGAATGTCCTTTGTGAAATTCTTAGGTCCTGGGTTATGGTTACCTGCCTATAGGTCCAGTGCAAATTGGCACAAATTTATTTAATTTATAATCAGTCCTCATTATTTTACCAATGAGAAAATTGAAGAACAGAGAGGTGGTAACTTGCTTAAGGGTTTCAGGGCTATTTAACCAAACTAGAATTTAAACCTAGATTTTCTGATTCTTAGTCCACTAGGTTTTCTTTTACTCCATGCTGTCTCTTTATGACATAACTGCATAATAAAAAGACTCTTTTAGAAAAACACCTGCAGCCTATTAACAGTCATGTAAGACAAGCCTGTTGGGAAACTATAACTTAATAAGCTGATAGTTAAGAATGATTAATAGGACTATATTTCTTCTCTCCCACTGTGCCACAATAAGCTAGGGTGGGTATTTTACCATCTCAAGATGAAAAAGAACAGATGTATTGTCAGATCATAGATCATGGGTAGTCATTAACTTTTATTATCTTTATAAAAATGTTCAATTTCAAGCATACTTGGTGCTTGGAAATACATTGTGCATCTAATGTTGCAAAACCATTAAAACCATAAACGGAGACTGTAATGACTATTGCTGTATCCTTGTGTGAGTGAATCGAGTCTAGCTGAGTGAAATGGAGGGGAAGTAGTCCTAGGTGGGTGCTGAATATACAGTTAGTGGAGAAAACTCTCCAAGTCAATTCAACAAATTCCCCTTAAATGTCTGCAACTCTGGTTTAGGGTCTGTGACCCAGTCCCTATCCTCAAAGGAAATAAAATTCATTTGGAAGGAATATTTGAGACAAGTTTTAAAACTGTGCAGTGCAGCACATAATTAAATGTAAAGATGAGCTACAGAAGTGTATTAGTGTAGGGGAGGAAGGGTTTAATATACACTGAGTGTCTAAGGCAGCTTCAAATATTTGGCCTCACTGAATTATTAAATTCCCCCCCAGATTTGGAGACAAATAATCAGCCTGTTGTTTGAACACATACCTGAAAAGGTTAAAAATGATAACAGCAAAATAAGGCCAATGCATACTAGTCATTGAGTTGTTCTCAGATCTTTAATTAGTGCATTATTAGCTTGCTTAGTTCTACGTTCTGGTCGTTTGAGAATTCTGATCTCCTGGTGGTTTTCATGATTTGGAGACTGTTGTGTTCATGTACCAACCCTATTTGAAGATGGCTCTATGTTTTCCTCAGAAGAGTGGCCATATCTGATTCTTTTTGAAAAGCTTATTGTAGGAGTGAGAAGGAATGCTTAAAGTGGCGTCTGCCCAGTATTCTCTTATATAGTATTCCTCTTGTCCTAATATCTAGAAATAGAGAAAAAGCAAAATTGATATTCTCATTCAGATTCCAAAATTCTGTATGCAGTGGCCTACTTGACGTCTTCACTTGGGTGTTTGTTAAGAATCTCAAACCTTAAATATGTCCAGAGAGGACCTTGTTTCCCCATTGTCCTCCTGCCACCTGTAACTCCATTCCTGTCTTTTCTGTCTCAGCAAATGGGCACCACCATCTACGTCATTGCTCTGAGCTGAAAACTGAGAAGTCATCCTTTATTTTTCCCTTTCCCTCATCTTCTACATGCAATCCATCACCAACTCTTGTTGAGTTTACCTGTCCAGTATGTCTTAGTCAACTTCAGTTGCCCTGTGCAAGTCACCATCATCAGTTCCTTAGACGACTGTCATCTGACACAAAAGATGGCAGTAGAGGATCACGGTTAGGAGTACAGCCGTGGAGTTAGATTGCCTGGATTTGAATTCCGCCTTTTCCACCATTAGCTGTTGTCAGGAGATCAGCCAGACTGGGAGAGAGAGCTAAGCTGTCAGGTGTTGGAGTGGCCGATTAATGCAACACGCCAAAAATGAAAGAGTCAAGCCTTTACTCACCTACTGTGATGGTGTGAGAGTCTAAAACTGGAGAAGACATTGATTCCCCCCTTGCGTTGTCTGCATGGAATGGTGCACTGATCCAGGATCAGGTGCATCAGCGTAGACGTACGGCTTGGCTCACTGTTGAGGGAGACCTGAACTAAAGGCTCCAGCAATTTTACGGACCCCACAGTTGTAGGGAGGGTGAAGGAGAAGGGCTGGGAATGGGAAAGTACTGGGAAAAGTCAGTGGGACAAAGTGTTTTCAAGGTTTCCTCCTCCTCCCCTCCTAAGGAGGCCTCAGCAGCGGCACCTGAGGAAGACCTCTGCCCAAGGCCTTAGATAAAGAGACCTAGGAATGAAGGCACCAAGGCTAGGAATACAAATATGTGAAGAGCATGACCTGCTGGAATCGTTGACTGCGCTGCCTTCAGAGACTACAGTGCACTGGCTGTGCACCAAACCTGGTATGTTTCAGGGGGAGCAGCCTTCCCCCATGAGGCCTGCCAGGTAAAGTCTTTGTAATTGCCTGTGGTCAGATCTGAAAAGTCACACATAGGTTTTTAACCAGGAGCTAGAATCCTCAGCTGTGTGACCTTGGGCAAGTTACTTAACCTCTCTATACTACAACTTATAAAGGAGATGTAAAATTATGAGAATTACATATTGTGTTAGTTTCCTATTGCTGCTGTAACAAATTACCAAAAACTTAGTGGCTTAAAACCACACACATTTATTATCTTAACAGTACTGCAGATCAGAACATTATTTGAATAAGGGAGAAAAATATGATTACATCAATAAATGTAGAAATAAACACTTGACACAATTCAACCCCTATTGATAAACACTGTCACAGAATTCAGAATTTAAAAGAATTTCCTTGATTTGATGAAGACAATATTCCAAAACTTCTCCAGCAAATATCACGTTAATGGAGAAACTCATTCTTACTAAGATCTGCCCCAAGACAAGAATACTCATGTCACTGTTAATGTTTGACATAGGACTGAAGATTTGGCCAATGCTATGATGAAATTATCAGCATTGGAAAGAAAGAAATGAAATTATTTGCAGATATTGCACTTATGTACATAAGAAGTAAGTGGAGTGAACAGAACGATTATTAGAACTGATGGGAGATAAGAATAATAGCATTTGTCTTTATCAGCAATAACCAACCAGAAAATTTAATTGGAAATTAGATACTACCTACAGTAGCTGCTAAAACTATAAAGTATCTAAGAAATAACCTCTCAAAGAAAGCAAAAAAAAATTATAGATAAAACCTTAAAACTATTTAAAGGACTTATGGCCTGGGCGTGGGGAAAAATAATAAGACCTAAAAAGCATAAACTTGAAGGTGAAAAATTGCTTATTACAAAACTAAGAGGTTCTTTGATTTGATGGACAGCATGGAGAAAGCTAGCAGATGACAATTGGGAAAAGATATCCATAATGTCTAAGTCCAACAGGGGATTGACATATAGACTATGCAAACAAATCCTGCATGTGGACAGGAAAATGATAGGAAACCCAGTAGACAAATGGGCAAAGGACATGGTCAGGCAATTTACAGATGGAGAAGCCGGATGGGCTAAGAAGTGTATGAAAGACGCAAGTCAAAAAAGGCAAATTTAAAATAAAAATTAGGTCCCATATCAGAATAGCAAATATTAGAAAATAGAAAATACCAAATTTTAGTGAGAGTGTGAGAACTCTTGAGTCCTGCTATTCAGAGTGTTAACTGGTAGGGCCATTCTGAAAAGAATTCTGGAAAAATTTAGTAAAATTAAGTATGTGTACCTATGACCCCAATGATCTCATGCTTCATATTTCCCAGAGGAATTTCACACATGTCCATAGGTGAACATTATTATTTGTTTATCGTGGCCTTGTTTAGGGTAGACATTTGAATTGCTTCCAGTTTTTATTAAAACAATACTGCTGTGAATATTCTTGTATGTCTGCATATGTGCCAGAGTTTTTCCAGTGGATTTGCTGGATCATAGGGAATGCACTTATCCAACTTTAACAGATGATCCTAATTGTTTTCCAAAGTAGTAATACAAATTAATATTCTCTCTAGTGGTCTATAAGAGACGTGGTTACTCTAGATTCTTGCCAACACTTAAGATTGTCAGACTTTTAAAATCTGCCAGTACTGTTGGTGTGAAACAGTATCTCAGTGTGATTTTAATTTTCGTTTTCCTTATTACTAAAAAGTTAAGCAATATTTTTAGAATTTATTGGCCATTTGTGCTTCATTCTTCTATGAAACACATTGTGGGAAAGAATATAATATTTATGGTACCAGTCATTTAAAATTAGTTATATCTTGTTTGGAATTACTTGTTTGGAATCAGTCGAATTGCTGCCTCTGCTTGAAATACTGCTCCACTCTTTGGGTAAAATGTTCCATATATACCCATTAGGTAAAGCCTGTTAACTGTATTGGTCAAATCTTCTATATCCTTACTGATACTTTCCTACTTGATTTTGTGAGCCATCAACCACTGAGGTGAGTTAGAATCTTCAGCTCTACTGGTGTGTTTATGGAGTCCTTCTTGTAGTTCTTTTCAGTTTGCTTTATATAATTTCAAGCTATATTATTTAGAACTTAGTTTGGAATTTTTATATCTGACTGGTGAATCAACTTTTTCTCATTATGTAGTTAGTTTCAATGCCTTTTGCCTTGAAAGTACATTTTGTCTAATATTAGTATAGTAACATCAGCTTTATTTTGGTTATTTGTACTGTATATATTTTCATCCTTCTAATTTCAACTATTTGTTATCCTTATGTCACAAGCTTCTTTTTAAAATCCTTATAAGTGGATTTTATTTACTTTTATCCAATCTGATAGCCTTTACTTCTAAACGAGTTTATTTTTCCATTTAAATTTATATAATTATTCATATTTTATTTCCACATATTAATGTTTATTAAAACATTAACTAATGTTTTTTATTCAGCTTTTCTATGTTTTTGGCTTTTGCAGTTGAGGACTTTCTGAATCTGAGGATTTTAATCATGCAGTCTGGAAAACTCAGCCATTATTTCTTTGAATATTGTCTCCCCCCACCTTACCCAGTTCTCTCCTTCTGGAATTCTAATTTGACTTTTGTAGCTATTTCCCCTCTACCGTCTCTTTCATATTGTCCATATGCTTATGTCTCTGTTCTGTGTTATGCAAAATATTCTGATTTCTCTTCCAGTTTGTTCTTTTATGCTATGTCTATTCTTTTGTTTAACCATCCTTTGAATTTTACATTAAAATTATTTTACTTTTCATTTCTAGAAGTTCTATTTGGTTCTTTTTCCATATCTTCCTTTTCATGGTTTAGTCTTTTGTTCCTTATTTGTATTCTAAATTCTCAGGCAAGTAGTTTATTGTTGGAAGTGAACCCAGGGAACAGGAGTGGGAGATTGCAGAGTCAAACAAGGAAAGAGAAAAAGCCAATGTAAGAGAGCCCTGTGGATTTATCTCCACTGTGGACAACAAGGACTCAATCTCATCAGGACCTTTTGAAGAGCTGGCATCTCAGAATTGTCCACCCAAAGAATGAAAGAAGGGAGCATTTATCCATTAGCTTCTGAACCCCATTGGTCAAAGGTTGACCCAGGGATGGCAACATCCCTGTACTTTCAGATACGCATGTATGAGGCCTGGTTGATTTCTGAAGACATCCTAACTGACATCAGAGAAGCCCAGGGACAGAAAGCAAGAAATAAGTGGTACAGCTGAAGCAAAGCACTACCAGGTTACACCTGTCATTCTCTGTTGCATCATTGTGCTATCTGGTGTCTTTTGGGGTCTGATTCTTATGACGATGGTTTCTACTGGCTCTACACTCATGGTGCTTTATTCATGTGTTTTGTGATATTTTGGTCTGAGCTTCTATTCTTTGGTAGTTTATCTGTGGGAATCCTTTGAGAATTGACTTTGAGTCTGGCTCCTTTAGAAAGAGTTTGCTTTTGATTCTGGCAGGCATCTCAGCGCACTACCAACCTAAAGCTGTTTTAAACCATATTCTTAACCTGCAGTTTCTTTGGTGCCACTCTAGTAGTGTGAATTTAGACTAGAAACCCAGATGAAGGTCCGTTTTCTGGTTATGAATTCTTAGGAGAGAATTTTTTCCTCCTCTGCTAGCACTATGGACTGGGTCGTCAGTTTTTATTGTTGTCTCTAACATAGGAAAGTGGCTCTGAGGGTCCAGCTTTCCACTGAGGTCCCCTGTTAGACTCCTCACCTCGGTCAGGCCCTGGACTTTAACTTGTGTCTTCATGCTCCATACCCTATGAAAAGCAAAGATCAAGGTCATCAGGATCAGTGAATATCATCACAGTGAAAACTGACTTCAGGGTTCAGCTTGCCTACCTGGGTCCACCTTTTCATATAATTTTAGGCATCTCAGTATTTCTTATTTTCTGGCCAGCTTATTAGCATGTTTTAAAAAGTTTTTTCTTTTTAATTTTATGCATCAATTTTGAGTGTTTCTAATGGGATGGTCAGTCAGACTGTTGAGGCTGTAATCCTGCTTGAAATGGAAATATTCATTATTGCTTTTAAGTCAGAAAAACAAATGAAATTTCTCATAATTCGGAAAGTCTTCCCAAATTCATCATTATTACCACAATATAATCAGAGCACAAGTTTGCCCAGGTTGGAATCTTGGTTCTAACATTTACTAGCTGAGGGGTCACAGGTAAGTTAATCAACTCCTGTTCCCTCAGTTCTCATCAGAATAACAGTACCTATTTCAAAGGGTGGTGATGAGAATTTAATAAATTAATATACACAAAACACTTAGAATAGTGGAAAATATCAAGTGCTAAATATACATTAGCTATTATTATTACTATATTATTCTTTCAAGTTTACCCTGTAGCCAGTCTTCTGTTTTATTGCCCTTTGATTGTATTGAATGTGTGTCCCAATTTCTCTTAAAGCTTTCCTCCAACTGTTAATAAGTAGAGGTCATTCTCAAAGAACACTTATCCCATCACTTAGGGAGAATTTTCAGCCCTGCCCTCCTCCAGACCCCACTCATTCTTGCTGCCTTCCCAGCTGCTGTTTCCTTGTCTAAAGTTTGGTGGGTTTCTCTGTAGGGAGCAGAGGGACCCTGACAGCATGCCCCACCCGGGGACAGGATTCTCAACACTGCTCACCCACCCGAGTAATCCTAGCACCGGAACAAAAGCTCCAATAACAAGCTTTACAGCATCAGGAAGACCTCAAAACCTGAAACCATCAGATGTAGGTGAGAGTCCAAGGTCTGCGACTAACGAACGAAGTAAATGATGTTACCCTCTCTACTGACCTCTCAGTGCTGTCTGATAATTAAACAAGATAAAGTACTTAAAGATCTTGGTAAGTAAAGCCCTAAATTGGTAGGGACATTAAGAGGGTGGGACCCTTGTTTAAAACATGAGACGCTTAAAAACGACAACAACAACGACAAACCTTTATTTACAGTGAGGAATTGAGCACACTGTTGATAAATGCTTGTGAGGACCGTGGATGATGCGACATGAAGTCTAGTTGATGTAACATCATTAAACATGAGTTGACATCACCACACACAACAGTATACTCCTCCACCAGACCAAATGCAGCAATCATTAACTTATGCACGAGAGGCGAGAGTTTGTGTGTCAACACAGAGTTCAGCTGTATGTCCTTATTCCTCTAAGTACTTGTGACACACCGTGTCAAGAGTTCAGCGGCTGAGTTTCACATAGGGCAGTGTGATTCATCAGGATTATTAGGATCCTCCTGGAATAACTTCCCTGAGTTGATTGCCTTTGACAGATCAGTTTGCTTAGATTAAAAAGCAATTGCTGCTGTCTAGTCAGATTTAAACACTTTGGCTAGAAGAAGCTGAACTCTAACTCTGTCCAGTCTATAGAAATACGTTGATGTGAAAATTACATCGAATGGAGTGAAGAGAAAACTGAGTTAGCAATACTCCGGGGTATAGTTTTGTAATAATGTGAAGGAGCGTAAATGCCAAACAAAAGTGACCCCAGGCATCTATGAGGGAGGGAAGAGCACACTGCTTTTAACAGCAACTTTATCTGTGCCCCGTGAACTGCTAAGTCAACAACAATGTTGGAGGTACCAGTGCGCTTCACATTCCTACAACGCTCGCTGACCACCATCAGAACTGGAGAAGAGAGGATTCATCATCTGGGCTGAACGACAGAAAGTATTTTGGGATCTCTCGCTTCCCCCTTTCTGAATGGAGCCAGGAATTTAGCAGAAGAAAAAATAGCATCAAGGGGACTGAAACAGCAGTATGCTAAAGTTTAAATCTTAAAAAAAAAAAAAAATGAAGGGAATATCTGATTTAAGTGAAATGTAAGCCGAAAGCCTGAAATTACATTGCCAGCCTGCATGAGCTGTAGATAAGATGGAGGCTGAGATGACAGTAAACTGACATCCAACCTATCTGGCAGATCAGCAAATAGTGTTGAAACTAGGCTGAGTAAGAGGAACGTCTCATACACACCATCCCTTTCATCACAGCGTCCCTTTGTATTTAGGCTCCTTGACCTCTTTGAATATGGAGGCTGACTGGGATGTTTAAAGTGGAGATGAGAAGGCTGGCTTAATGGACTCCTCTCTTCTTTCTTAGGAGTATAAGTCCTCTAAGAGTATCATCCTTACGTGGACCTAGGCTACAGAAAGCATTGGTTATACAGAATTCTAATTTTAGTGAATTTTTCTTAACAAAGAACATTGTTACCATGTCCATCTATTAGTATATTTGTGGAGTTGAGCAACCATCATGTCATCTCAGTTTAGACCATTTTCATCACCCAGAAGAAACCCAGGTACCCATCAGCAGTCTGTGGAGCAGAACACTGTTCACCTGTGTGTAATTAACACCAGAGGAGGACTCTAAATACATGGAGGACAGCAAAGATCAACACAGTGCCAGCCGCCAGGAACAGAAGTCCAAACACTTCTGCCCATTGCATCTTGGTATGGGAGTCACCAAGGAAAGCACAACATAGTCGAGTACCGGATGAAGCAACGCCTTCACTCAGAGAAGAAACAGAGCAAGATGAGCTCTTACAGTATACGTTGTCACTCGTGGTTAGCAGGTGCCCCCGAGAGCTGACACAGGGCAATTGGCCTACACACACCCCTCTCCTGCCACAGCAGAAGGACCTCAACCCCTCCCCTGTGGAGTCTGAAATACTGAAAGCTGGGGGCCTACCTATGGGCCACTGACATACCTGCTAAAGCAGAACAAAGGAGCACCCACTGAGTCTGAAACAGGAAAAGATATTCCCACACAAGGCCATAAGCCTGGTACAGGCTGTGGGCCTCCTTGTCTCTTGATAAGGAAGCGTCCTAGGTCCAAGGCCCACTCTTATGGGGCCAGCAGAGGTTGAGAGACTGCACAGGAGACTACCTTTCCCAGTCAAACTTTTTCTGTGTGTCTGTTTCCATAAATAAAAACGTTATAAATTAGAAAACTCTACAGTGTGAATGGGGAAGGGAGGGCCGGCCCCCTGGCCCAGTGTGGCTGGCCATGGCCTGCACTGGGGCAACAGGAAGGGACAACAGTCCTGCGCTGGGCTGTGAAGGGGCTGCAGCTTCCTTCTGACAGCAGCAGCAGGGCTCACTGGGCTGGGAGGATGTGTCACAGCAGCTGGCCTTGGTCTAGGGCATCTGCTCCTGTGGCCCGAGGAGCGCCACCCTCCTGGCCGGCTCCTTCATTCACTGTGGGTGAGGAGCCCGGCCCCTAGGTCTTCTCTTGGGCCCACTTGATCCTGGTCTCAGGCGAGTGGTACAGGAAGGTGAGCTTGGCACAGCCCTTCCTCCAGCTCCAGCTCCCACGTCTCCTGCACCAGGAAGATGGCGTGGCAGAGCTTGAGGAGGATGCAGTCCACATGCGGCAGCTCCTCGAACATGACGGAGCCCGAGATCTTGTGCAAGAAGCCACGCACAAACTTGCCGATGACCAGCAAGATGGATACGTAGAGCCCTGTGATCCCGTAGCCAGCCAAGGAGCTGAGGCTGGGAGGGCTGACTTTGTCAGTGAAGATGACCACATGGAACAGGCTGCAGTCGGCCCAGGAGTCCAGCAGCTCGATGACTCACCACATGCTCCCTCAGCAGCTGGAAGTGCACATCAAGGTAGTCGGCCTCCTCATAGGCTGCAGCTGCTTCACTGGGTTGGCTTTAGGCCCTTTGGGGGCGGGGATGTACTTGGGGAAGAGGGTGGGGATGACCACTGACTGGTCCAAGGTGCCCTCGAGCAGGCTGGCCAGCTGCCATCGTATGGTGCTCTTGGGGACCGTGTCCAGGGTGTGCTTCTCGTTGGTGTACTCCATGGTGCTGCTTTCAGCCAGGTCCCTCTGGAAGTTCCAGGTGAAGCACAGGGTGATGTCAGCAGTGCCATTGTATCTGGGCTTCATCTGGGCTTGGCTTTGTGGGCTGATGCGCCACAGCGCCATCCTCTGTCTGTGCTGTGACCATTTCCTCAGAGATAAACCGGCTGATGAACTGCCTGGGCAGCTCCTCATAAGGCCTGGTGTGTGAAGAGCACAATGGATGGCTGCTGGGTGCTCATGGTGAACAGGGGTTTGGAGCCACTCAGCTTGAGAGTGAAGGTGACATCGATGGGCTGGTTGACAATGCTGACCACAGAGTGCACCTGAGAAATGAAGAGCAGCAGTGACCAGATGATGGCCACAAGGAACAGGATGATGAGACCGCCCATGCTGTACTTGACGATTTTTATTTCTTCTTCTCTTGGGCTGTGGGTATTTCTTTTCTGTCTCTCTGCCACATGTGATGCTGAAGACGTTGGTGTAGATGTACTCCCCGCACATCCAACTGGACAAGGACAGTGTGGTGTCCATCCACACCCAGTCCATCATGGCCTGCAGCTTCGCCAGGAACAGCACCAACGAGAACCCCTGAAAGAGGAAGAGGTTGAGGTGGTTGTACTTCTCGGTGAGGAAGTTGCTGAGGACGCAGGTGGGGTAGCCACAGCTGATGTGGTATGCGGACAGGGTGAGGGAGATGCCCGTTACAAAGTACCACAGCTGGGCCACCACGTTCTGGCTGAACAGCCTCTTGGTGACCGTGGACAGGATGAACAACATCCAGAGGTGGATGGCCAGCACGAGGAGGACCTGGAAGGCTAGCTTGCCTTGCACATCTTGTGTAGGTAGAGGGCTCCGTCCATGGACGACCATAGTGCTGAATCGGGACAGCAGCATAACCAGCCCGGCCTTGGGCACCTGGTTGTCTGACAGGGATTTCGTGATGTCTGTGGCCACTGAGTGCTTCCCAAAAGCCCAGAAGGTGAAGATGGTGATGATGAAGTCGACGACGTTGTCCAGGAACATGAAGGTATAGACATCGGAGTCCGCACGGTACTTGGTGCAGAATGTTCTGGAAGAAAGGTCAGCGGAGCCGATACAGGCTCTGGGCCAGGGTCAGGCAGAAGCTCTGCAGCCAGAGCCCCGTAACCCTCCCTCTTTGCCGGGGGCGACTCCGCCGCTTCTCTCTTCAGGTGGCTGCTGCCTCCGTAGCCTCCGCCTCCTCCCCCATCTCCTCCCCCTCCTCCTCCTCCTCCTCCTCCCCACCCTGGGCTTCAGTGGCTGCGAGTCCTCGGGGTTTGGGGCTCTGCTTCCTCCTCCTAAAACGCAGACTGATGCGCTTGGTGTTGCAGGTCTTGAGTTCCACTGGGGTCTCGTGCCTGGGCCAATGCGTGCCTCATGGGTGTCGTCCTCGGTGGGGGCCCCGGCTACCTCTGACTCCTCGGGAGCTCTGTGCCTGCCTTGGTCTGGGGTTCCAGCAGAGCTACTGGCTCCTCCTCAGCCCCCTTCTCCTTCCCACTAACGCTGTTGTGCTCCTTGGAGAGCGGGTCTTCTTTGTGGACCCAGAGGTGGTAGCACAGCAGCTGGGCCAGTGGAAGAAGAGGGCCATGAGCGGCTTCAGGTAGTCCCTGACGCAGCCATCAATCTTCTCCAGGCCCAGGATGCAGGGCGGGGAGGACTCGTTTTGGGGACGCCTCAGTGCCACGTGGCTGTTCCAGGGGAAGAAGCCAAACTGGAACAGATACTAGTTGACCACCAGGCCCTCGGTGAAGACGATGGCCGTCATTCTGCAGCACCTGCAGGGCCGTGGGATGGACAGCCTGGCCCTCAGGAAGATGAGCATGGGCAGCATCAGGGAGGCAGCCGAGGCGGTGACCACGTGGGTGAGGACGCCGATGACTTGGCACAGCAGTTCCGAGTGGGTGGCCCTACGCGGGTTCAAGGCCCCTGGCAGCCGCAGGCCTGGCCTTGGCAGCCGCAGGCGTGGCCTTGCCCGCCGCTGGGCCCCCTGCAGCTCCGCATGCGCAGGCGGGTCCGGAGCGGCTGCTGGCAGTGCCCCTCGGGGTGCGAGCAGGCCCGGGGCTCCCGCGCAGGCAAGCCCCGGGCTGAGGGCCATCGCCTAGCTGCTGCTGCCGTGGGGGCTGTAGCTGGTGCTCAGGATCCTCGTGCACCACGGTCGTGCTGCTCAGTGGCTCCTCGGCCCCGCGTCCGCCTGGGCTGTGCTCGGCCCCTCGCGGGCCTCCGGGGGGCCTGGGCGCCGCTCTGCACAGCTGCCCTGGCCTCCTGGCGCCTCGCCACCCGGAGGGGCTCCTGCGGGAGGAGGGGCGCGTGGCCCACGCGCCCGCCAGCGCTGCCCCCGGCCCACCGGACTGCCCGCGCCCGGCACTGCTGCGCCACGGGGCTGCGCCACGCCGCCTCGGTCTCCAGGTCCTCCCTTGGCTCCTGGCTCAGGCCGTCCTGCCATCCCTGCTCCTGCTGCATTGGTGACTCACGCTGGTACGCCATCTGGAAGGCGCTCTGTGCCCATGGCCTAGGGACTTGGGTCTCCTGCTCTTCCTTACTGATGGACTCGAACAGGAAGTAGTCCCTGAATGGATGAGGCCTGGTCCAGCCGGGGTAGCCACCACGGCCTCTGTGGCGGGGAGGGGCCCCTCGGACTGCATGGCCCTGCCTCCTGGCTGGGGCCCAGGGGGTCCTGGAGGTGGCCACGGCCCACCCGGCCCTGCTTGTGCTTCTCCTGTGTGGCATGTGTCTTTTAAGCTGGACCCGCGACTTCTCTGCTTGGAGGTGGAGGTCGATGCTTTTGAAGTCGGCAGCGTTGTAGAGGGTGAAGCACCTGGAAGCCTGCAGGGCGGTGGCCTGGAGCTCAGCCCTGACATGCAGGAAGTAGTAGCTGCGGAAGATGCAGAAGGACAGCAGCAGGAACAGGAAGCAGACGCTGTTCCAGAGGAGGCAGCTTCCCTCTACAGGAGCAGGCAGTTCTGGTCCCTGCCCAGCCTGTTTCCTTGGGGTCATCGTAACCTTTGATGGTGTCCACGAGGCTAAAAAGCTGATTGACCTAGCAGAAGTTACTCTGTATTTGCTCCACGAAGACACAGGACAGAAGCAAGAGCATGGTCTTGGAGATGATGACAGTGACGTTATAGAGAATGAGACAGTCCCACAGCATGAGATGGGCACATGTCCTGCAGCAGGGTTGTACTGAAGAGCAGCAGGTAGAGGCCAGCAGGTAGCGCAGCCCCAAGATGCTGATGTGGGTGGCCTCCATGACGAACACCACCGCCAGCACCAGCCAGAAGAGGTAGTGGAAGATGGCCACCTTCAGCGTGTTGAGGTAGGACCTATAGTGGATGAAGTTGGGCACAGGGTTGGGCTCTCCCTGTGGGCTCCAGCAGGTGGGTGTTGATGCTGGCCTCACGCTGCCACTTCTCCGTGTGCTAGGCTGAGTATGCTTGCCACTGCTGGGAGGTGCAGAGCAACAGGAGGAAGACACTGATGAGGTTCGTGGAGTTGGGGGCCCTGAAGAAGTCTGGCAGGTACAGCCACTTGATGAGCACAGAGGTCATGGGGATGGCCTGGTTCCAGCGCCGCTGGTAGTAAATGGATAGGGCAGGGGGGATGTCCAGGCACAGCAGGTACTGGTACAGCAGGAAAGCAGCAAGAAGAGGCGGTAGGTGGGCTGGAGGCAGGCAGTGACCTGCAGCACCAGTGGGTGAGGATGGCCAGCAGCCATGCAGGATGACCACGAAGTTCATGTGCTGCCCACTCACGTTCATGGCCATCAGGAAGCAGATCTCCAGCCCAAATTTGTAGAAGTTGATGAAGTACTTAAGGCAGCCGAGCAGGTCCCGGTCCAGCTGCTGGTGGGTGTCGCTCATCACAGATGGCCTGCGCAGGCAGCGGGGCCCGCAGGTGCTGCAGGTGATGGTGCTCCTGGCAGTGGTACACGACGGCCTCAAACACCAGCAGCAACAGGATCTGTGTGTGGTTCTGGATGCAGCCCAGGTTCAGGAAGCCCTTCTATACCCCAAACCAGTTAGCGTGGTCAACAGGACTCGGGGACAGCATAGACTGTGTGATCTCCATCTCCTGCAGGTTGGTGCTATTGGGGAAGGGCTTGGTGCAGATGCTGGGGTACTCGTGGGGGCTGGCGATCTTCAGCTGGTAGAGCGTCTTGCACATGATGATGATGCAGATCCACGCAGTGGAGAGGCAAGAGGCCATGGGTGGGAAGTAGGGGTAGGGCAGGGCAAAGGCCCACAGCACAACCAGCAGGAGGTTCATCACTGACACCCCTTTCAGGGCCACCCAGATGGTGTACAGGGCCACCAGCTTGAAGATGTGCAGCTCCAGCAGGCGCTGCATGAACACCTGTATCTGGGTGAGGACATTCCAGACACCAGTGGGCAGGTCCAGCAGCCACTGGGTCACCAGGCCCCACTTATTGGCTGCAGCTTCCGGGACCTGAGAGACCTGGTGGGGGGTGCAGCTATGCTCAGCCCCTTGTCCCTGGGGGCCTCCTCCTTCTCCTTCTCCTGTTGCTGCAGCATGGGGTCCTGCTCACTGCGTGCTGCCTGTGAGCCCAACATAGGAGGCGGTGCTGGGCAGGGGGGACATGCTCCAGGTTGCTGAGCTGCAGGAAAGGCTGGTGGAAGTATTGAAGCTGCAGGATGCGGGCGAGCAGGAAGAAGTCAGGAGTGAGGGTGCTGGAGGATGCTCAGCCCAGGACCCTCAGCTGCTCATCAGTGAAGCCCGTCAGATCACACCAGTACACGGGGAAGTTCTGGAACTGGAAGGAATAGATGGCGATGAGCACCAGCCTGGTGTAGGCCACCACCAGCCTCCAGAACACCTTGAGCAGCTTCTGCCACAGGCTGTAGTAGACCTGGACGAGGATGAGGCAGAGCAGGAAGAGGAACACGTAGATGATCTTGTAGATGATGAGGCAGCTGGCGAAGCTGACCACGATGAACACGCGGCACACGTGTTGATCCAGTACTTTGGGTTGACACCCGTGACCAGCTCCCTCAGGCTCCTGAGCAGTGTCTGCATCTGCATGGGCTTTGTGTCTGCTATGGTGACCTCCATCAGTGCAGTGGGGGCCTTTGGCTTCTTCAGCAGCATCTCCTTGACAAACTGGCATAGTAGGAGCCAGAAGGTCAGAGTGTACAGCAACATGGAGCTGAGGTTCAGGCAGGGGTAGTAAGTATGCTCCAGCCCCAGCTAATGCAGGCTGACAGGGCCCAGGGTGTGAGCAGCTCAGGACCCAGGTCCACGTGTAAGTGCAGGCCACACAGCGCCAGCCCGTAGAGCAGGATGAAGGGCGAGCTGACCATAGTAAGCTGGTGGAAGACGTATACCGTCCAGATGAGGCAGGCTCAGAGCAGCAGCGTGGAGGTCAGCCAGCTGGGGTAGGTAAGGCTCCACACCATCATGGTGATGAAGATACACACATAGCTCTGGTCCATGTTGAGGTGGCCCAGTCCATGCAGCGGAGACATCTCTCTAGGCTCAGCAGCCTGGGGTGCAGGGGGCACTGCTGGATGGGGCTGTGGCCAGTCAGATCATGCGTGGTGCAGTTGTCGACCTCGGTACCACAGGCCCTGTGGGCGTAGGCATCATGTGCTGGGCAGCCCCTTCTCCTTGGCTGCAGCAGACCTGGCCTGGCTTTGGGCCACTGGCCCAATTCAGTCAGCTCCGTCTCCCCATCCTTGTGGCCCTTGGCCACCTTCCTCTGGTCCAAGAGGTGGTATGTGGAGAACTTTAGGAGTGAGCTTCAGAAGCTTGACTACAAGACCTGCGAGGCCCTGGAAGAAGTCTTCAAGAGGCTGGAGCAGATGGATCTGGGTGAAGATCGTGCCTCAGCCCTCTTTGACACGACCAAGTACTGTGAGTCGGCAGCCCCCTCAACATCTCCTTCAACAAGCACGTTGTCGCTGTGGGCCGGGAGGCCGCTGCCCAGGACTGGGGCAGAACACTTGTCAAATGGTAATGCAGGTATCCTAAGGCGAGCTCAGGGAGGACAGCAGTCCCCTGTGGAGCAGAAGGGCAAAGGGTCTCTTGATCTTGATTTCAGTGCGAATACAGACCGTGAAAGCAGGGCCTCACAATAGGGCCTCACGATCCTTCTGACCTTTTGGGTTTTAAGCAGGAGATGTCAGAAGAGTTACCACAGGGATAGCTGGCTTGTGGCAGCCAAATGTTCATAGCAGTGTCACTTTTTGATCCTTCAATGTCGGCTCTTCCTATCGTTGTGAAACAGAATTCACCAAGCGTTGGATTGTTCATCTGCCAACAGGGAGCATGAGCTGGGATTAGACCCTCGTGAAACAGGTTAGTGTTTCCCTCCTGATAATCTGTTGTTGCCATGGCATTCCTGTTTAGTACGAGAGGAACCGCCCTGACATCTTAAATAATCACAATTCTGGAATTCACTTTAACTTCAAAGGAGTGTTCTTCACTAAGCTTCACACTTAGGAATTCTATTTTGTTAATGCTATTTGAATGAAAAGTTTAAAAACAAATGTACTACAGTCATATTTAGGACACTCAGAATTTGTTTCTGGAAGGATTTTGGAAATTATGTGGCCCAAGGATTAAGCAGCAACCACTCAGTACCTATCAATTATTGCAGACTAGAATGAGGGCCCAGTGATGCTGCATCTTCCAACCCAACCTAAAAAAAAGGTGGAAATCTGGATATTTATGGGAAATCTCCAAATTTTTGAATTCAAAACTCTTAAAACTCTGTTACGGTCAAGGGCCCTGCTCTTCTAGTTTATTGGTATCCCAATCCTCAGCATGCTGTGGATTGTTTGATAGATGTTGCTAAAGAGTTTAGTTGAAGGAATTCTAGGAGATTGCAGGTCTTGCTAGATCTTAAGACTGACCCAGACAAGAAAACATTTATTAGCTTCAGCCTTTTAATATAAATATTGGCTATTTGGAACCAGATGGGTATTAAGAAGCCATGTCACTGAACTTTCTTCCCTCCTTAAGCTTTCACACTTGATTAACCAGTCATTTATAAAGGTGGATCTTCAAATACACTGTGTTAGCCCTGGAGGTGGCCTCCCCGCTCAGCTAGAACTGGTCGAAATGCTTTATAAGTAAGCATCTATTCTCCTATTCAGCTCACGTTTTAAGGATTGGTATCTTCGGGAAGTGAGGCTCTCATAAAGAAGTATCCTGGGCGATTTGACATTCAAGGAGAATGGCCTGGAAAACATGCCCTTGGAGAATCCAGCACCATTATTCAAAGCAAAGCTCTCAGTATGTTTAAAGCCATACTCGAAGTGACTAAAGATACTCACATTTTAAAAATTGAGAATGGGAGCCATTTTTTTTTGGAGATAGAGATAGAATAACTCTTGTGGTCTTTTTCTCCTCGGCTGATTTGGGATCTCTGAAGTATTTGGAGCTCTTTACAGATGACTGGCCTGGTCCTTAGTCCCCTGATACCTTTCTTAACATTTCCCTCCTGAGGAAACTTTGTCTCATGGTAGAAGAATGAAGCCTCTGGCCACGTCCTGACGTTCTGGTGTGCTTCCACCAGCCTTTTTCAGATCCTAGGAAAAGTCAAGGGGAAGTGGGCTCCTCACACTTCTCTTTTCTACCTATAAACATTTAGAACTAGAAGCTTTGAACCAACACAACTGGGTGTCTCAATATGTTTCGCCAGCTTAGGCAATCCTTTTAAAAAGGGACCATTTAATGGTGAAAATGAAAATCTTGAACATTCAGCCCTGGAGAATGCCTGATGGCTGGAGAACTCGAATAAGTGCAGTATAAGAATCTCTCTTCTGGAAGACTGAAGTGCTTTTACACTCTTGTTTGTGACTTCTCTTTTGTACTCCATTTAGGCAATGCAGATTTTTTCCACCTTAAGGAATAGTGATTGAGGTATACATTTTGTATACCAGTAGGTGACTGTGAGATACTTCTGAAAATTACCCACTAGCAAGTCCATTTCATGGATGAAGCAACATTTTGGCAGATGGACTTAGCTTAAAATTGAGACTGTCCTGAAGTGGCTTTTGGGATGACAAATTAATTCCATGTGGAACCCCACCAAACCTTTAGGCACTAAACGGAGCATGGTGTAAATGCTTGAAATGTACGTCACACTTGATGAGATGGCTGGCTTTTTTGATAAAAAGTGAGTCCAGAGGCTAGACATCTGGTGGTGTTGTTTATGCAAAAATATGTTGTCAAATTGCAGCATATAGAAAAATAATGTTCATTGTTCTCTTTTGCTGCCATTCCAGGAGCATGTTCTTGTCGCTTTCTAGTCAAAATTATGTTAAATAAAAATCATAATAAATAAGCATCATAGTTTTCCACTTCCCAGTTGGTTGTTCTTCTGGAATGTGATTTATGACCTCTGCTTTGGGATGCTGCAGTTTCTTTGTTTCTCACACACATAGGTAAGATCTACTCAAAGCGTAAAGGAGGAGGATGTATATTTTTCAAAAGCGGACTTCCCTTTTACTATCTGCTTTTATCTATAAAAAAGAACATGTTGTATTTCTTCCTCTTCTGAAAGTAGTTTATTCCATTTCAGTTTGCTTTCCAATTCCAGTTAATATTTACTTATTATTTTGAAGGTATTCTTTATGGTTATCATCAAATTCTTAGTTTTACTTTTGTAAACTTTAAGATCTGTGACTTCAAATTATTGTTGTTCCTTTATTGATTATAAATAACCGTTATGTGTTTAATCTAATGGACTTGCAAAATACTTCAGTTGATGAAGATAGTATGTGTCACAGTGGTTTCAGTCGACCGTGATAATTCTGTCTGAAATATTCTGAATGTGAAGTTAAAGATGGTATAGTGATTTGATCTGCATATCTTACCTGTTCAGGCCAATATCTATAGGTTACCGTGGGAATTAGGTGCTGGTGTCCATTCATTTCTCTTCTGTCTGGAAAACTTTCCCCCTGTTCCTTTGTACCTTTGTCAAATCCTACTTATTCTTCAGGCGTGTTGGTGTAGGTATTAATTATATGTTCTGCAAGCTGTTTACATTGACATACAATGAAAAGCTTCTTTCATGCAATGTTCCTCTAAATATGGAAAGTCTTAAATGGCCCACCTTGGGACCATACTTTCAATAATACGTTGAAGAGACTTTCCCCAAATTGCCGCTGTCAAGGAGAACCCAGCCCTGTGTTAAAGGAGGCAGTACAAAGCAATTTATATCAGTGGAAAAAATCTAAACTTTATTGAAATCACTGTATTGTTCACCGACAAACAAGGAGACTATAATTTTAAAGGCCTCCTCCGGTGACTCAACTGCCATTTGGCTGAATTGTCCTGGTCCACTGTGCGTGGATCCCTGCCCATAAAATGAAATCTCTTTGTTGCCTGTGGTTATAAGTTTTTGTTCTTTCACCGTAAATCTAGCCCAAAGACATTTCTTTACTGTAAATTTGTCTCTACTGAAGTGCTCATAAACCGTATCTGTTTCCATTACCAATGGTAGAACCGAGTTCTAGCATCTTGTAGAGTAAGCATATGCACCAAGAATCAATATGTGTTTTATTAGCACCAGGAGACTCATTGCATTGATTTTTTTTCTTTTTACCTTTATGGGCAATTGCTATAAAAAGGTAAATTAAAAAGTTAACCATCTGCTACCTCACTTTTCATTTAAAATCTTTTATTTGATTACTCTTTCCAGGTAATCAATGCTTTCTATTTTGCTATTATCCTGGCTGGTGAAGGAAGGTGGTTTTAATTTATAGCTTTTATTTATCTAACGGTATTGTCAGAGTCACAATCTTTATGCATCCTATTAGTAGTCTGGAAAATATTTCTTACTACATTGAAACAGAACAAAATTCAATTTAGAAATATAATTTCCTGCCATGGAGACACTTGATAACAGGGGGGAGATTAATGGAGCCCAGTGACAGAAACTTGATTTAAAGCAGGAGATTAATACTGCTTTATCAGCCTACCCTGCAAGTGAATTGGCTCCGAAAGAAAAAAAATCTGTTTGAAGTTGCTGAGTTGTCGACTTGGTAGTTGGAAAAAGGTCTCTGGACATTTATTTTGTTATTGCTGAGTATTTGCTGCATGCTTGTCTATTTGACAACATAGGAACAAACCTGCACACAACACCAGACTTGCTTATTTTACAGTAGTAACATGTTTCTTATTATTCCTTTTGATCCTGCAGGAAGCTTGAATGCTGTGGAGGTCAGCTTCTGACTTGAGGGGATTATACTCAGTAAATCATGTCAAAATTAACGAATAGAATTGCGCTGACACTCCGGTTTGGTTGGACTTAAGTAAAATGTTTAAATGGTATTTTTAATTGCAAAACTCCTGCCCCTAAATCCCATTATAAATACTTTTTCCTATCCTTTACAGAAGCCATTAATTTCTTTTCCCAACTATAAAAGTATGAATCTTCCAGAAGAATTTAAAGCAAATCTGAAGATTACCTCAGAGGGTTTAAATGCCCACTAGATCTGTTCTGAAACAAAATACAGAGCTTGGTGAACTGTTACAATGAGTACTAAAGGAAGTGGGTCCAAATTTTGATTTTTTTGATTTTTGTTCCCAGTAAATTAAAGTGTTCGTATTGCAGGAATTAAATTTTTGAACTTTGCGCTTGAGCTATATGAATTTTTAAACTTGGTATTTGTCTAATAAATCCCTCCTGGGAAATAAAAAAGAAATAGATAAAGTTCCTTACCCAGTAGCTTTACAAAAATGGCTGCATGTTTTTCAAAAGCTTGAATTTTTCCATTAAGAGTTTATGGATGAATTACTTAGTTACCTTATTACTGAGGTAAACAGATGTTTAACGACTTTTATTTGTTTTTACTGACTTTGAAATTTTGTAGAAGTGAACTGAAAAAAATAGTTTGCATTAATTTTTATTAAGTTTTGTAATAGAAACAGTATTTTGCCAGAAGTCAGAATATCTGGGTTGTATTTTAAGGTCATTTAACAACTTTCTGTGTTCTTCTGGACATTTTAAAACCACTTTCTGCTTCCAGGAGAACTGAGTAGTAATAATATCTGCCTTACTGCATCACAGGGTTATTGAGAATATTAAATGGGGTGATTTATGCAAAATGTATGACATATAAAGGGCTTTAGGAATCTAAAATCTATTACTTAAAATAATATTGGTATGTGTAGACTACTTTAGATATATTGCATTTAGGGTTTTATTGGAGGAAGGTGTATCATCTCACAGACGTCTACCTTGATTTTATGTTGATGTAACTAAAACTATCAATATTCCTTGGAATTGATCCACTGAAGGTTGTTTAAATGTTTTTAAGTACATGGAGAGTAATGCCCTGTAGTGCACTTCTCTTTGGCACTAAACACATGGAATAAAAGATGTAAAAGAAATATAGGGCCAATCTGATTTGCTCATGGTGAGCTCTCAATACATTAAAAAAATGAAGGATAGTGAAGATGGTCAGTGTAGTGGATGTGAGATATAAGGGCTCTGAGCCACATGCTTTGGATGGCGCTCTGTCTGATGTCAGCTGTGTGGCCTTTTTAGTCTTCATTAGCTTATGGACTCTCTTTGTTGGGTGCTTGGAAAACTACATTCGCCTGCAGGAATATTAGACCCTGTTAAAACTCTTCCTGGCTGAAGGCACAAACAAACCAAACCCCCCCCCCCCCCCCCCCCCGACCCCGGTGAAGCATCTTAAAAGTAGCTAAGCATTCACTCGGAAGGGAAGGAGTTGCTTTCAGAAATTTAAAATCATTTTCAGGCCATAAGAATTTAGCAGAGGACAACCTGAAAGGGTTTTTAGTTTCAATGAACATGCATATGCCTTTATTCCCTCTTGTTTCACTGATCCAGAGGGACCTTCAGCGAATATGCCCCTTTGACCTTTTCCTAGTCATCAAATTACCCTCATCCTGCTTTTTCTCTTTTGCACTTCCTTTCCCAAATGGCTTTCTTTGGTGACGCAGTTTAAGTTGTGCAGTGCCTACTCCAGACGTTGCCACTTGGATTAATTTTAATCCCCTCCGTTCTGATTTTGCTGGGATGTGACCATCAAGCGTGTTGACCTCTTGGGAGCCAGTCTGGGTTTTGCCTGCGGTTCATGGCATACCCAAATTTACAAACATTTTATTTTCCATTCTTGGGAATACAGTAATGGAGATTTTTCTTCTCTTTTAGTTTTCTTTTTTAACTCCCTCTTCTCTGTGCTGAGAGTGACATTTGGGAGCAGGAGAGCCAAGTATGAAGATTACTGACTGTGACAGCTCAGCTGCCTTTATGAGTCTGAGTTGGCAAATCAGACTCGGGAGACACAGACAGGCTTTAATCTAATACCACTCTTACTGGACTTTCCTGAAGAAAACATGACAGGAGACACAGAAAGGAGATACAGCATTGTCAACTCAAGGGGAAGCCTAGCAGCTACCCTAGGAGCAGCTTTTTTTGCCCCCTCACCCATGCAGGGCCAAGGTGTGAGAGCCAAGGTGTGTGGGGTCACCTTATCACAGACAGGCCACAGTCCATTTGCCCCACCAATCTTGTATATGGTTTTCATCAAGCCTCAGGTCTGCTGCCAGCTTGCAGATACCCCAACCCAGGTTTTTGTTTCGCACAATACAGAGGGAGGGACAACTGTTCCCATTTATCTTAACTCTACTGTTTCCAAGGAAACAAGGCCATAGCAGACGTGGTCATTCTCAGGCAGGCCTGCTTCAGCCAGGCCTGATGTTAACCCTTTATTCACAGTCACACATGATGCTGTAGAAATGGTAGCATCTATATATGCAATGCTAATGCTAAGCTTCAATGGGCTAGTAGTGTCTTTAATAGCAACATTTACCACTGTATATTTTCTAAGGCAATAATTAGAAAGAGAAACCCTTAGATATCTATCCATTTATCCATTCATCCATCCATCCAAGGCTCCACATTTACTAAGTGTACACTGCATGCCTCACCTGATTTAAGTATGGAGGATGCAAAAATGCACAGGAGGATGCAACAGGACACAGATCTCGTTACTGAACGCTTCAGAAGCTGGAGGGTAATCTCTCTGCGTTTGGGATACTATAACACAAATCTCCAGGTTCTATACAGAACAGAATGCTGTGGGAGCACAGAGAAGAGAGCAACTCAGTCTTTTGCCAAAATTTCGTATCTTATAGACTTTATTCAGCCTTTCCTTATGAGCAGGTCCATATAGAATTGTAACTGATATTCTTAATGATTACTCTGGGATGTTGTAAGATCATAAGGTGCCCTCTGAATCACAGACAAGAATTTGGGGTTATCTGTATTTTATTATATTCTAGACCACAAATATTAGGATCATCTTTGTATTCCTCCCAGCACATTAACACAGTATTGTGTGTCTAGGAAGTGATTGACAAAGGTTTGTTAAATTAAGTCTAAATAATGCTGCTGGGGCATTTCACGATATTTAGGACATTAAGTTATAAAGTTTTATTTTAAGAAAAATAAAGAAGAGTGCTTCAAATTCAAACTTATGGAACTTATGCCTTCTAAGAGTTCATATGTGCTGATAAAAGAGAATTACTCAAAACATATTAGATAAGTCCATTAACTATAGTTCTGTAATTGACTAGGTAGGGGAGGGTAGAGTGTTGAGGCGTGTTACAGCCCTACCCTTGAAACAGATGTCAAGGGGTGTACCTGCTGCCTTACACAACGTAGGTTCTGGATGTCAGCATCAGATGCAGTTCTAAGCAGAGGAAGCTGTGGATCTGACCTGGTCATTCTGATTTCATTACTTAGGATTCTTGTTTGTAACATTCACAGATTTTTCTTTTTTGCCTCGTTATCTGAGTAGAAAACTAATTCATGAGTCTTTTTCCAGTTTGGGGAGAAGCCAAGTTTAATGTTAGCTGGGAATGTGTTCAATATTTTTTAGTTTCAGCAGTTTCTGAGTGCTTACTAAATGGCAGACACTTCCACGTGAATTATCTAATTTGATTCTCAGGGTAAGCCTTTTATAATTTTTCACTTTTCAACTGAGAAAATTAAGTTCTGAGAAGTTGAATAACTTGGCTGAGTCCCATGGCTGGAAAATGGTGGAGCTGGAATTTCAACCCTTGTCTTTTTTTTTTTTGAATTCTTTTTTTTTATTGAGTTATTGATAGGTTACAATCTTGTGAAATTTCAATTGTACATTAATGTTTGTCAGTCATGTTGTAGGTGCACCACATCACCCTTTGTGCCCACCCCCCACCCCACCTTTCCCCTGGTATCCACTAAACTGTTCTTAGTCCATAATTTTAAATTCCTCATATGAGTGGAGTCATACACAGATTATCTTTCTCTCGCTGGCTTATTTCACTTAACATAATTCTCTCAAGGTCCATCCATGTTATTGCAAATGGAATGATTTTGTTCTGTTTTGCAGCTGAGTAGTATTCCATTGTATATATGTACCACATCTTCTTTATCCATTCGTCTGTTGCTGGACACTTAGGTTGCTTCCACATCTTGGCTATTGTAAACAGTGCTGCAGTAAACATTGGGGTGCATAGGACTTTTGGGATTGCTGACTTCAAGCTCTTTGGATAAATACCCAGTAGTGGGATGGCTGGATCATATGGTAGTTCTATTTTTAATTTTTTGAGGAATCTCCATACTGTTTTCCATAGTGGCTGCACCAGTTTGCATTCCCACCAGCAGTGTATGAGGGTTCCTTTTTCTCCACAACCTCTCCAATATTTGTTGCTATTAGTTTTAGATATTTTTGTCATTCTAACTGGTGTAAGGTGATATCTTAGTGTAGTTTTGATTTGCATTTCCCTGATGATCAGCGATGATGAGCATCTTTTCATGTGCCTATTGGCCATCAGTATATCTTCTTTGGAGAAATGTCTGTTCATGTCTCCAGCCCATTTTTTGATTGGGTTGTTTGATGTTTTGTTGTTGAGTTGCGAGAGTTCTTTATATATTATGGATATTAAGCCTTTGTCAGATATATGACTTGCAAATATTTTTTCCAAGTTAGTGGGTTGTTTTTTTTGTTTCAATCCTGTTTTCATTTGCCTTGAAGAAGCTCTTTAATCTGATGAAGTCTCATTTGTTTATTCTTTCTATTGTTTCCCTTCTCTGAGAAGGCATGGTGTCCGAAAAGATCCTTTTAATACTGATGTCAAAGAGTGTACTGCCTACATTTTCTTCCAGAAGCCTTATGGTTTCAGGTCTTACCTTTAGGTCTTTAATCCATTTTGAGTTTATTTTGGTGAATGGTGAAAAAGAATGGTCAATTTTCATTCTTTTACATGTGGCTTTCCAGTTTTCCCAGCACCATTTGTTGAAAAGACTTTCTTTTCTCCATTGTATGCCCTCAGCTCCTTTGTCAAAGATAAGCTGTCCATAGATGTGTGGTTTTATTTCTGGGCTTTCAATTCTGTTCCATTGATCTGTGCACCTGTTTTTGTACCAGTACCATGCTGTTTTGATTACTGTAGCTTTGTAGTATGTTTTGAAGTCAGGGATTGTGATGCCTCCCGTTTTGTTCTTTTTTCTCAGGATTGCTTTAGAAATTCGGGGTCTTTTGTTGCCCCATCTGAATTTTAGGATTCTTTGTTCTAATTCTGTAAAGAATGTCATTGGGATTCTGATTGGGATGGCGTTGAATCTGTAGATTGCTTTAGGTAGAACGGACATTTTAACTATGTTTATTCTTCCAATCCATGTGCATGGAATGTCTTTCCATCTCCTTATGTTGTCATCCAATTCTCTCAGAAAGGCCTTGTAATTTTCATTATATAGGTCCTTCACTTCCTTAGTTAAGTTTACCCCAAGGTATTTTATTCTTTTTGTTGTGATTGTGAATGGTATTGTATTTCTGAGTTCTTTTTCTGTTGGTTCATTACTGGAGTATAGAAATGCTACTGATTTATGCAAATTGATTTTATACCCTGCAACTTTACTGTAGTTGTTGATTACTTCTAACAGTTTTCCAATGGATTCTTTGGGGTTTTCTATATATAAGATCATGTCGTCTGCAAACAGTGAGAGTTTCACTTCTTTCCTCCCTATTTGGATTCCTTTTATTCCTTTTTCTTGCCTGATTGCTCTGGCCAGGACCTCCAGTACTATGTTCAATAAGAATGGTGATAGAGGGCATCCTTGTCTCGTTCCTGTTTTCAGGGGGATGGGGTTCAGTTTTTGCCCATTGAGTATGATGTTGGCTATGGGTTTGTCATATATGGCCTTTATTATGTTGAGGTAGTTTCCTTCTATGCCCATTTTGTTCAGAGTTTTTATCATAAATGGCTGTTGGATCTTCAACCCTTGTCTTTTGATTCAAAGGGTAATAATGTTCTATTCATTATACCACTACCAACTGTAAGTTTAGAAGGAAAAACAAGAATTTTCTGGGAGCATTTAGAAGTCAGAAGGTAAGAAGCTGTAAAGATAAGAAGCCCTAAAGTCACTGTAGTGTCTTTTTGGTCCCTCAGACAAGCAAGTTTAGCATATGCTTCTGGGTCTTCTTCAGATCTCACCTTGAATATTATCACTTCACAGAGGATTTCTCCCACCTCTTTATTTTCTATCCCAGTGTAATGTTTGTTTTCTTTATTGCATGTTTCTTAATTTTTATTTCATATTTACCTCTTAATCTATTTATTATCCATTTCTGCCTTTGGGCTATGAGGTTGATAAAGCCATTGTCTCTCTGGTGTCTATCACAATGACTGCAATATAACAGACACTCAGTAGATACTTGTGGAATGAGTAAATGAAAGATGACCAATGAAAGGACCCAATGCAGATGCCTATCACCATTAATCCTGATTAAAAATCAGAATTGGCAAAATTGGAATTGTTTAAAATTGTCTGATTGAACACATATATTTAACCACTACTCCCTCCCCAAATCTATCCCCACAAAATAAGAGTAAAAGGTTTTACTTAACAAGGAATAAATCTTGAAGGAAAAGGAGAGCAGAAGAAGATAACAGACATGAAATTCTGGAAGCTGGAGTGCAGATGAATTAGTTGCAAGTGGGTAAAGCAGATTTGAGAAATCTGAACCCTGGCTCAGAGTTGGGAAAGTTGAAAAAAGCAATCTGATTAGCACTGCAAAACCCCAAGAAAGCGCCAGAATTGGTGTCACAGGTTCTTGTAAAAGGGGAAGTAGAGGTAGGGCCAAGAATAGGACTGATTGAAAATCTGTTTGAGATGCCGTGGTAGAGAAATTTGGGGCTACTGTCCCCAAATCCAGTCTACCTTTCTTCCTTTTGGAATAGAACCCTCTCATCACCAAGTTTTAGCTGAGCACATGCTGCCCTTTGGCAATTACATTTCTCAGCCTTTCTTACAGGGAGATATGGCAACATAAATAAATTCTAGCTAATGGGATATAATTGGTTGTGCCCTTTGAAAAGAAATTAATTGCCCTTCAGTTTCTCTCTCCTTTCTTCCTGTGGGCTGGAAGGTAGATATCATGTGATGAGTTAGTTTTGATCATGCAGATGAAGAGAACCTCCTAGCACAAGGCAGAGCAATAAATAGAATGCACCTGGATCTTTCGATCATCTCATAGAGCAAAGTCTACCTATCCAGGACCATCTGCTTACTTCTGAACTATTTTTTGAGAGAGAAATAAACTATCTTCCTAATTAACATAGAAACAGATCTTACGATCTTCTCTCCTACTCTGCACAACCAGGTGACTGCTTCTTGCCTACTCTAACAGGACCGTTTTAAAAACAGGGACATAAAGTGAATACTTAGATATTGACAGTTGTGACTCCACTCCCTCTCCACTTCTCGTCCCAGTAGTTCCCAGAATGTAGAGTCAGGCTTCACCTATAGACAGGAGACTGAAGAGACTTGTCTGAAAAATCTGACTAGCCCAAGAGAAAAGATCTGCATCACCTGACATTGAATGTTTGCCAATGAAGTGGCCTAGGCAGATGACCATGCAGGAGAACAAAGTTGCCAAGCTTTGCCCACGCACACAGAGCTTCCAATAACTTGTTAGTGCAACACTTGTAAATAGAGGCAGACAACCAGGATCTTCAGACATTTTAGGAAAGCATCCAATAAGGCAGACAGAGATAGAAACAACCTAAAAAAAATCTTGGAGGGAATAGACACTAGGAAGGCAATAGGAAGAAGAAAATATGACCAAAGGAAGTTACTAATATAGTCAGAGAGGTGAAAGAAGATATTACAGCCATAGACAAAAATTAGTGGCTATAAAGAAGTAACATTCTGAAAACAATAAGAGATCTTGAAACCTAAAACTATGAGAGAAGAAATGAAAATTCAGTGGAATGTTGTGAAGATAAAGTTGAAGAAGTTGGTCAGAATGTAGACCAAAAAATAATTTTGCAAATATCTCAGTGTTGAAGGACAAAAGCTTCCAGAATCAAAGAGCCCATGGACTTGTGGGAATGTAAATGGATCCAACCAATTTGGAAAACAGTTTGGCCTTGCCCATGGAGTAGGAAGTAGGCATGTGTAAGCGGTGGTGTTTTTATTTTTATTTTTTTTAAAGATTTTATTTTTTCCTTTTTCTCCACAAAGCCCCCCGGTACATAGTTGTGTATTCTTCGTTGTGGGTTCTTCTAGTTGTGGCATGTGAGACACTGCCTCAGCGTGGTCTGACGAGCAGTGCCATGTTTGCGCCCAGGATTCGAACCAACGAAACACTGGGCCGCCTGCAGCAGAGCACGCGAACTTAACCACTCGGCCACGGGGCCAGCCCCAAGCGGTGGTGTTTTTATAACAAGACTGATAGTCCCATTAGACCGTTTAAAAAATGTGCTTATGTCTCCAAATAAGATAGACAGATGGCCAATAGGCACATGAAAAGATGCTCAACATCACTAATCATCAGGGAAATGCAAATCAAAGCAACACTTAGATATCACCTTACACCAGTTAGAATGGCTATAATCACCAAGACAAAAAATAAAAAATGTTGGAGAGGATGTGGAGAAAAGGGAACCCTCGTATACTGCTGGTGGGAATGCAAACTGGTGCAGCCACTACGGAAACAGTATGGATATTTCTCAAAAAATTAAAAACAGAAATACCATATGATCCAGCTATCCCACTACTGGGTATTTACCCAAAGAACTTGAAATCAATAATTCAAAGAGACTTACGCACCCCTATGTTCATCGAAGCATTACTCCCAATAACCAATACGTGGAAGCAACCCAAGTGCCCATTGACTGATGATTGGATAAAGCAGATGTGGTATATATATACAGTAGAATACTACTCAGCCATAAAAAAGGCAAAAGTGTCCCATTCGCAGCCACATAAATGGACCTTGAGGGTATTATGTTAAGCAAAATAAGCCGGAGAAAGACAAACACCGAATGATTTGACTCTTAGGTAGAAGATAAACAAACTTATGGACAAAGAGAACAGAAGTGGTTACCAGTGGGGAGGGGGGTGGGGGTGAGCACAAGGGTTGAAAGGGCACATTTATATGGTGTCTGGCAAACAAGAATGTACAACTGAAATTTCACAATGCTATAAACTGTTATGACCACAATAATAAAAAACATGCTTATGTAACTTTTTTAAACATAAAACTAACCTTTTTAAAGAAAGCTATTATGCCAGTTTCTTTTCATTACTATTATTAACAATAATAGCTACTGTTTACTGAGGACCTTCTATCTGTTAAGCATGAAAATGTTTTTTCAGACATTCTTTCTAATTTTTACGTGAGTCCTGCAAGTGAGCTATTATCATCTTCATTTACAGAGAAGAAAGCTATCCCTCTAGAGAAGTTAAATGACTTTGCCAACGCCACATAGAGGGCCCTGTGCCCTTTGAAAACGCCATACCTCTGGCTCCACAGCCTGCCCACTGCATTCTAGACCCGCCTTTACTTCTCTGAGGCAGTTTCCCAGAACCCACCTGGGGATAAGCATATTCCTGACTTTATAGGAGACCTGGGAACTGGGGATCACATGGCTTTGCTGTGTGACGTACATTCATGACGGTGGCAGCGACAACAGGAAGTTCTGAATTTGATCACAAGAAGTGACCACTTTGTTCTCTTCTGGCAACTGGAGGCATTTAGGGGGCTTCTCTGCTGGCCACCGGAGGGAGAGCCCTCAGATGCCAGGGGCCTTTCCAGCAGAAACGTGGAGTAAAATTGGGAGGATGGATGGCAAGTGCCAATACGTGGATGAAATATGGCTTTTGATTCTCTTTTTTTGTGAGCTAGTTTGAGACTGCTGGGTTCTGCTGAGGCAACTTCTAAGTAAACTAGAACTGACAGATAATAAACATACAGCGAGGGCAGTAGCAACAGAAATCGATGCATTTCAAGTTCCACCTAGGAGAAAACAGTCAAGATGTTTCAAGTCCTTTTAGAGTGATAAATGCAATTTACACAATAAGCAAGAAGCAATGATTGGGACTAGATGGTGTAAGATCCCATCTAGGAGATGGAAAAGAGGTGTCTGATGGGGGTGATGTTGCTAACCGGAGGAGCTGCCAGCACATCAGCTTTGAAAGTTATAAAGAACTTGTGAATATAAGCCAGAGGCAGGAAAAGCTTCGGTTTTGTGTTGATCCCCGTTACCCTCCTAACGGTGACAGGCCCAGTCTGGACAGTGCAGCAGACTGCATTTGTTTTAAGTGATATCACTTTGCTTGTGTGAGAGAAGTGCAACCAAACAATGGTCAGGTCTACACATATATAAAGACATTTTATGCAGGTCGAGGCAAGATGAGCCCATGTGTTTCCAGAGAGCTTTCCCCAGGCCACTGTCAAATCTTATACTATTTGTTACGCTTAATCTGAATGGCACACTCCATTGGTGGGAGCCTTGCAGGCCACAAAATGAACTCACTGACATTTTTACTATGATATTTGTTATAAAATAGGCCTTATGCATTCCCCAACCTGTAAAGTCCGTGCATTTCAATAATAATATAGCGGGGCCATGGGAGTGGAGGGAGATACGCCATTCCCCCGCCCAAGGTCATACTCTTGATGTTGAGGCCACTGTCTTTCCATCCCTCTTGTGACGGGGGGTGGGCGGGGGGGGGGCTTTGCCAAGAGGCAACAGGTGTGCTGTGGGCCAAGCCTAGCCTTTGGAGTTGCCACAGCAGAGAGACTCTGAGTAGCGTTTGACCCAGTGAAATCCTGCTCTCTCAAGGCCACTCTGTGACCCTGGGCAAATTCCCTAACCTCTCTGAAACTAGGCATCATCTGTTGTAAAATGGGATGACGTGATTCCCTGCTTTAGAGTGCCGCTGTGAGCATTCAGTAGGATAACGCGTGTGGAGCACGCAGGAGAGCCTGCACAAAATCAGCACGCAGTAGATGTCAGCTTTATACAGTTACTTCATTACTCTAAGCTTCCTTTCCTAAGTCCTAGAATGGGGACAATAAAACCCTCCTCCTGGAGTTGTTTGTGGAATTAGAGCTAGCGTCAGTTGAGAGTCCAGCTCACGATGAGTCCTAGATGAATGGTGGTCATTATTCCTTAGCCCTGCAAACTCCACCAGAGGCTGGAGTTGCAGAAGGATTCAGTGGCTTGAGGGTTGATCCCAGGAGACACACAGACTGAATGGAGATTAGTTAACTTAATAAGATATGGTGTCTTTTCACTCTCTTTACCTCCTCTATTAGGCTCTTGGAATGGATGCACCCCTGGCTCACCAGGCTCTGGGTGGAGGCTTCATCCCAGGCAGTGACTGTCAGGATGTGCCTTGTTTCCTGGGTTCCAGGCCCAGCTTCTTTCTTAACTGTTCCTCTCTCCTTTATTGCACAAAAAAGATTGAAGAATTTATGGTTGAAGGAATAAAATTGTCTGGGATATTCCAGTGTTCCAGTTAACTGTTGTTTTGTAAAAAAAAAAAGAATCAGCCTAAAATTTAAAGACTTAGAATGACAACCGTTTTATTACCTCTGAGGGTCTCTGCTCAGGAGTTTGGGAAGGGCTCACCTGGGCAGTTCTGGCTCTGGGTTGCTCATGTGTTTGCAGTTAGACAGTGGCTGGAACCGGGACATCAGGAGCCTAGAGCATCCGGGGGCACCTCTCTCTTCATGTGGTCTCAGCACTTGTGGTCTCCTTGCGGGGATATTTTGATTTCCTCACAGCGTGATGGCCTCAGGGTAATTCAGATTGCTCTTGTGATGGCTTAGGGCTCTAGACCCCGAGTGTTCCAGAGAGCCAAGTGGAAGCCGTATTGCCTTTTATGACCCAGGCTCAGAAGCAGGACTGGCCACTTAATTTGTGGGGCCCAGTGCAAAATGAGAATGTGAGTCCTCTCGTCAAAAATTATTAAGGATTTCAAGATTGCAACAGTGGAGCGTTAAACCAAGTGAGGGGCCCTTCTCAGCACAGGGCCCTCTATGACTTCATGAGTGCTACAACTATAAAAGTTACAGTGTCACTCTCACCATATACTATTGGTCACTAAGGTCAACCCAAACTCAAGGCGAGGTTGAACCCACCTTTTGGTGTCACCTTTTGGTGACAAGAGTGTCAAAGAATTTGCAGATGTACTAAAACCCTCACATCCAGATTCCTCAGATTCCTCATTTCTTTGACTTGTCTGTGTTCTGCTGATCATTCTCTTCATTCTTGCTTCATGTATATTATTCTTCCTTATATTAGGGTTCTTAGTACTATTTACAGATTTTTAAGTTTTTTTTGAGCTTAGTCAAATTTAGATTTTAAATAACATCTTGAACAACTGTATGGAAATATGACTTTCAGATTTACTTGATGAAATGCTTCTGACCCCCTGGAAATGGCTGGCCAGAGTGTTCTGCCTTTCGCTGAGCCCTTAGCTCTGTGGCCAGCTGCCTCTGGGTTGTGTCCCTTTGTGTTAATCATTGTCCAGGGCAGAGGGAGGGGTCGAATTCATTGAATTCCTCAAAGAGGAAGAATAACTTCTTGATTGGGATTCAAACTGAAGAGAAAAAAATATATGTTCCACCCCCACCCCAACACACACACACACAAACACACACCCCACTCTTTGGACAAATGTGTGAACAGTGCCCTCTCCTCGGATACATTGAATGTCTTCTTTGCCCACTGCAGCTGAGGGTTGTCTATTTAATTCTCCTTGTCATGTGGCCTTCATCAAGATTTTCAAGATTGTCTTCTTCTCAGGCCACTGAGTTTCTTAATTCTTAAAACTAATTATGTATTAACTAGCTTGTTCATGTCACTTTACATTTACTGGCACTTTCAGTTTTATCATCACCCAATTGGAACCTCACAAGAAACCCTCATAGTGTTTGTCCCTGTTGATAGTTGAGAACACTGAGGTTCCAAATGTAAGTCCCTCTTTCCAGATCACACAGCTTTTATGACATGGAGCTGGAAACCAAACCCAGATCTTCTAATTTTAAATAATAAATAAATTCTATATTCAATATTTACAAAATAAATAAACTTTAACTTTAAATAATAAATAAATAGATAAGTGTGCGTTTTCATTGCATCATGCTACCCCCCTTTGAATTTCAGACTTCACTGAATTCAGTCCTCAACGAACAAAAAAAAAAGATTGTATATAGTCAGTTCTTCATTATCTATGAAGACAACAAGGCTCAGTGATGCTGGCAATGGTAAATCACAGATAACTGGCCAAGTGTTTCAAGGCCTTGCTTGAACCTTTTTTTCCTTAATTTTTTGAATGGGTAATATATGAACATGATAAAAAAATCAAAAGTTTTCGTCCATCCTACATCCTACAATGTACACATATAATAGTATACATATGTTCCTTAAAACACTCACAAATAGTAGCATACCCTACATTCTGTTCTGCGCCTCCGTTTGTTTCATATAGCAGTAGAACTTGGGGCTCACTCACTTAGAGCTATCCACTCCCATTATCTACTGCAGAATATTTCACTGTACGTCTGCGCTATCGCTTATTTAACCAGTCCTCAGCTGAAGGGTATTTTGATTTTTATCCGATTGTTTTCTTTTACCCAAACAAATGTTACATTTTAATTTCCCTTTACATACTTATTTATATCCACATGACAGTATTTTTACAGGATATATTAGGGTCAGAATATGTATATGTAAAATTTTCAGAGATACTTAATAATTTTTATATAAGTGGAATTTATATGTCAAAACCTTGTACATTTATATATATATATATATATATATATTTCTTTTGCTGAGGAAGATTAGCCCTGTGCTAACATCTTTTGCCAGTCTTCTTCTTTTCTTTGCTTGAGGAAAATCAGCCCTGAGCTAAGATCTATGCCAGTCTTCTTCCACTTTATATGTGGGTCACCACCACAGCATGGCTGATGAGTGGTGTAGGTCCATGCCTGGGATTCGAACGTGCAAACTTGGGTTGCCAAAGCTGAGTGTGCTGAACTTAACCACTATGCAACCAGGCCAGCCCCTGTACATTTATATTTTTGATAGATACTCCCAAATTTCTCTGTAAAAAGGTTGTTGGAGGAGGTCTTTGAGGACATGACTAGTGGCTGACTTTTGAGCTGGACCCAGGCAATCAGATGCTCCTCACCCCCTCCTCTGTCCTTGGAATGTGTGTTCCACTCACCATTCCCACAACCGGAGCCATTTTCAAGGATGCAGGCTTGACAGGGTAAGGTCTTGTTGAGACCATCTGCACAGTATGCATGACTGAACCCAGTTAAGGCCTCTTACAGGCATACCTCCGAGATATTGTGGTTTCAGTTCCAGACCACTGCAATAAGGTACATATCGCAATAAAGCAAGTCATGTGAATTTTTCAGCTTCCCAGTGCATATAAAAGATATGTTTACACTATTCTGTAGTCTATTAAATGTGCAATAGCATCATGTCTAAAAAAACAATCTATGTGCCTTAATTAAAAAATACTTTATTGCTTAAAAATGTTAACCATCACCTGAGCCTTCAGTGAGTGGTAATCTTTTTGCTGGTGGAGGATCTTGTAAAAAATGCATTGTCTGTGAAGTGCAATAAAGTGATAAAGATTCTGGCAGATGGGTGCAGAGATTTACTCATCTTGTGACTGCCCAAGATGAGCCTTGTATGTAAGTTTTCTTGCTTATTAAACCTGCCACCTACCAATCTGGAGTGGTCTGCCTCTTCCTTTGGTCTCTCCTTGCCCTCCATGTACAGTGCTAGTTTCAGATTTCACCTGTGGAGCTCAGGTTGTGAACCAACAGTTGTACTATTTACAATCCTAGCAACTTTGTATGAGAGTGTTTGTTTCACCTCTCCGATATCACATGCAATCACATTTTTGTTTCTCTCCAATCTGATAGTTAAAAAGTGAAATCATAGTGTTATTTGAGTTTCACTTATTTTGAGTAAGGTTGACTACCTTCTAATATGCTGGAAAGCCATTTGTATTTCATTTTCTGTGACTTACTGATTTTGCCCATTTTTTCCTTTGAGTTGTTCATATTTTCTTATTGACTTGTTGGAATCTTTGTAAGTATTGCAAATATGTTCTCCTGTTTGTTATTTGCAAGCTGGAGAAAGAACATTTTCAGGCAGAGGGAATAGCAAGTGGAAATACCCTGAGGCATGCAAGAAGAATAGGAGAACAGTGGGCTATTTTTCTCCACTTAGTGATGTCTTTTCAAGAAGAAATTAAAAATTATGTTGTCAAATTATTATTTTTTATATTACAGTTTCAAAGTACTTTCAAGATCATCCTAATCGGAGATCGTAAAAATTTCTCCCATGCTTTCTTTTACCAAGTGTAATGGTTTCATTTTGTGTGTTGAAATCATCTATCCATACAAAATTTCTTTTTGTGAACGGTAAGGAGTAGAAATATATTTTTTCCCAGATGGCTACTCAGCTGTTCTGACAACATTTATTGGACAATTCATCTTTTACCTACTGATTTAGAAGGATACTTTTATCATATCTTAAATTCCTGTGTGTATTTGAGTCCATTCAGGACTCTGTTCTGCTCTCTTGTTCTGTCCTTTCAGTCGTAATACCATACTGCTTTAATTAGCATAGCTTTCTAATATCTTTTTCTCTCTGGTTGGGCTTGCATTCTCATTAGTCTCCCTTCTTAGAATATTCTGGACTATTTTTTCAAGTTTATTTTTTCACATCGATTTTAGAATTAGCTTGCTTCATTCCAAAATTTTTGTTGGTGTCTTTATTGGGATAGTATTAAACGGACACCATTTTTTTTTTTTTGATGAGGAAGATTGGCCCTGAGCTAACATCTGTTGCCAATTTTCCTCTTTTTGCTGGAGGAAGTTTGTCGCTGAGCTAACATTGGTGTCAATCTTCTTCTCTTTTGTATGTGGCACATACAAAAAAGTGTGGCCGCCACAGCATGGCTTAATGAGTGGTGTGTAGGTCCACACCTGGGATCCAAACCTGCAAACCCCAGGTCACAGAAGCAGAGCATGTGAACTTAACCACTATACAACCAAGCTGGCCCCTGGACATCTTCAATTTAATACTGAGTCTTACTAGCTATTGATCTGATTTTTTTTTTTTTATTTTTTATTTTATTTATTTATTTATTTTTAAAGATTTTATTTTTTCCTTTTTCTCCCCAAAGCCCCCCGGTTCATAGTTGTGTATTCTTCGTTGTAGGTTCTTCTAGTTGTGGCATGTGGGACGCTGCCTCAGCGTGGTCCGATGAGCAGTGCCATGTCCGCGCCCAGGATTCGAACCAACGAAACACTGGGCCGCCTGCAGCAGAGTGCGCGAACTCAACCACTTGGCCACGGGGCCAGCCCCATTATTGATCTGAATTTTAAGGTGAGTTTTCTTGAAGTCAACAAATATTTGAGGACGAGTATTAATAATATTCTCATTTTATAGAGGAAGCAGAGATCTTCTGAGTCATTCCAAACATCCTTATTTCTTGAAGTCACAAAAAATGACAAGCCTTGCAAAGGGCTTAGGACCAAATGTTCTCTCTTATGCTTCTGATCTTTCTAAGGCAGTACACTGTCTTACCCATCCAGTCAGTCTCATTTGTCCCTTGTGACAGGGAGAGGCAGGTCCTGGAGACCAAGGCCACACCTGTCGTGGCGTGCCATCATGCTAGCAACCATGGTGAAGGAGAAATAGCTTTAGGCTGGGGAAGACTCCAGTTCCTCCATGACTTTGCCATTTCCTGTCTGTGAGATCTCAGGAAAATTACTCAACTTTTGTAGAAACTCTTCATCAGTAAATGGTGGATGGAACTTAATTTGGAGAGGATTAGTGAGAATGTACCCTACCCTGTTTGGCACTTTGGAGGCTCTCACTAAATGGTAGATTTTCTCCCCCCTTCAGAAATGTTTAATACTTTTCTATGTGACATTGTGACTTTTCTGATCACTTTGTAGTGCGAAGTTTAGCAGACTAGTGATTTTCTCCCCCCACTGCTAAAGTTTCAGGCTATCATAAGGGGAAATCTTTGGCCGAGATGGGAACAGGGCTCTGCTTAAGGTGGCACATGGCCTTGGTCTCCACAGCTTTTCCAGTTCCGCTGCATGCAGGCTTCAGGCCTCTTTCTTGCCAGTTTAGGATATTTTTTTGGTCTTCCTTGGAGGATGTCCCTCACCTTCTCTTTTTTCTAAGGTGAATTTTTACCAGAAAATAGCCGTTTAAAGTGAATCTGCTTAGAATAGGGACCAAAACATTATAGTCAATAGTGAAAAAGGTTTAAATTGGTTACAAGTCTTGAGAAATAAAACTAAAAATTATGAAAATAAGTATTCTTACGGAAATAAAATTAACACAATAACTATAATTATAAACTGAGAGTGAACAAGGAATTAATTAACATTGATTTGTTTTTAGTAAAAACATTTTTTAAGACAATTATATGTAATATCATTTATTTCACATTTTTGCATCATAAGCAGAAAACTTGAGGGCTTCATCAGTTTTCCTAAGATTCTCTCTTAACCAGGTGGTATTTAAATAATTGTCTCTTTGCTGTAGCCAGCTGTTATTATCCTTGCTGATTTTCTATTTTTTCAGTTGGAAAGGGTTCTGTCTATGCTCAGTCATCATTTATCAATGGCCTTGCTCATAATTCCAGCAGTTCTCGACCATAACTTTTGTTGACTTTGTGAATTCATTCATTTTTGCAAGTCTGGCAGTTGCACTTTGCAGTTCTCTTGCAGTGAATTGGTACTGATCTTTTTATAAAGTTTGTGACATCTGATTGTGTGACTAATGCCCCCCAACCCCACATTACGTCCACATCCTCATTGATGGAACTTGTGAATGTTACCTTATACGGCAAAACGGACTTTGCAGATATGATTATGTTCAGACTATTGAGATCTTAAGGATCTTATCCCAGATCATTTGGGTGGGTCTGAGGTAATCTCAAAAGTCATTGTAAGAGAGAGGCAGGAGATCAGAGTGAGTAGTAAGTGTGATGATGGAAGCAAGAGATTGGGGCAATGCAACCACCAGCCAAGGAAAGCGTGGCACCTCTAGAAGTTAGAAGAGGCAGGAACGGATTCTCCCTTAGAATTTCCAGAAGGAACAAGCCCTGCCAATGCCTCACTATTAGCCCTTCAAGATTCTTTTTGGACTCTGACCTCTAGAACTGTAAGAGAATAAATCTGTGTTGTTTTAAGGCATTTGGTTTGTAGTGATATGAAACTAATACAGCCGGATGCTAACCGAAATGCTGACCTCAGAGAGCACGGGAGTGACAGATGCTGTTGTGAGGGGTGTGGGGTAAATAGAGTTGGTTCATTAGTGAATATTTTAATGACTTTAGCTTCTCCATATTGCCTATAACCGTGGTGTCTGAGTGTCTGTGTGTCCCAGTGTGTGTGTGTATGTGTGTACACAATAAAAAATGAATATTCAAAGGGAAATTTACATAAGCCTTTTCCCTCTCTGTCTTGTCAGGAGCTGGGAGTCTTCCTTGCAGAACCACTGGATCCAGCTGTGGAACGGGTCAGAGACAAAAACTGAAGAAGCCGCAGAGGACTGACGACTGAACGTAAGAAAGAGCCTGAAGCGATCTGAGTGATACAGGAAAGATGCTGACGGGTTAGTGAGAAGCAGGGCTTACTGATCCTGGAACGTCTTAAGAGAGAGAATGAGAACAGGGCAGCTGTGTCAAGAAGTAGGACTTGGGGACAGAGATGAGTACAGAGGATTTTTAGGAAGTGTTACTGTGTGTTGTAATTTATAACTCTGTTGCTCCCCAACCAGCTCCTCTTAATGAAAATTTTCAGTAATGATGCAGATTAGGCTTTTGTTTGTTTTCAAAACATCCCTGTGTGAGGCTGGTCCTAAAGCAGGGGGAGGTATCCTTTATTTGGATTGCATGTTATCCACATAAACTATTATTCTTTCTTACCAGAGGCTTCTAAGCCAGGTCTCTCTGACCTGTGATATTCTAGGCTGGGACCAAGATGTCTGCAGCTTTCTGATCCCACATTTGGGGTAGAGCCTCGTTCTTGATTATCTTCTTAGAAATGCCTCTGTGGCAGTTTGTGCTCTCAGAGCAGCGGCTGGAGAGGGCAAGGCCTTCAGGAGAGAAGCCTTTCTAACCTCAGCTTCATTCTTCTTTTGCATTTTCTTTGCTTTTCTGAACTTAAAACAGTCAAACGTCTGTCACGTTGGAATTTCTTTCTCTGGCTGCAGTCTCCTTGGCCCATCTTGTAACTGACTGTTTTGGATGGATATTCTTCTCCGGGGCAGCTCCTATACTGTTTTGATGAGCACTGTGTGGGAATTTGAAAGTGAAGTTAATGAACTGTGTACCTTTGCACACAGGAGCCCACATCCTTATGCCAGTTCATACACCATCAACCAAAGTCCGGTTCTGATCAGTAACAACCCTGATTACAACTGGTTTCCCAGGATGTGGCCCAAGGGAAATGCAGACTACCCAGCCAATTTCCAATCGTGCCTGGTGACTTTCAGCCTGAAGCACTGGAGGCTTCTTGGCAGTTTCAATGAGATGTCTCCTTTATCATGTCCTCTGTCCTAACCTCAGAGAGACTCAAAGAAGCAATTTTCAACTTTGAAATACCCTCTCCATGTTATTGGCTCGCGGGGGCTGCACGAAATCATCCTACAATGCTCTATGAGATTTGAGTGTTTTAGTTTTATTATTGAAACCCCTCTCCCCCCAATTTAAGTTTAGCTAAATGATGAACAGTTGGTCAGAGAGGTCGTTCAGGGGGCACAGCTTACTGGGAATGCTACTGCCGAGCCACATGTGTTCATGCTTCCCACTCTCAGCAACAACTCCCTCATGGGAAAGAAGAGCTCCGTCCAAGTATTTATGACCCGAACTGATAAATTCAGAGAGAACATAATAGGATTTATTTCCCTTTAGGCTCTGAACGTCCTATGGTGCAGAGCCCATATGGACCATCTTGTCTTGCCAGTGCTTCATGAAACACGGCCAAGTCCAAAGAGCCAGGGCCTCCAACTGGCCCATGTAACTGACCGGCAGGCATGGGTTTGTGGCCAGTAGAGGCATCTTTTCTGGCTCTGAGGGTATAATTAAGTCTTGAGTGATTATCGAAGAGAACGAATGGCTCTGGAAGTGCAAAATCAGGAAAGGACTCCTCAGTACAAATGAGAAGTAAGGATTTGTGTCAGCACATTTTTGACAAAGGTGAAACAAATGGACAAGCCTGAGTTATCTTTTTATTTTCTGTGTGGATTTGATGAGCAGAAAGAATCTGTTACAGACAGAATCATTTACTAAACAAGGATGAACATTCTTAGATAAAAATCTATGTTTTGCCTGGTGGCTGGCATGCTAGGATTATTTTGACAGAAAGTAAATAGCAAGGCGAGATGTGAGATGGGAGAGAAAAAAATTCGGATCAATCCATGTGTTATTCCATGAAAACATCCAATCAATTTTACTCCCATTGCCAGGGGAAGAAGTTATGTAGCCATGTTGGGTAAGGCTCACGAATTGCTCTCCAATCAAGAAGTAAATAATATCTAAACCCTGCAAATTGAATTTTTATTAAGAAATTCATCTCTGGTTACCCCAGGGTTTATGAGATCTTTTAGAGCTTGTGGAGGAAGGCAATATATCTCAATGTACAAAACCAGATTGATTGGGGTGAGGAATTTTAATTTTTAGGGTCAGGAATATACCTCACCTTTTAAAACAGGCTTAATGAGAAGGGAGCAGACAAATGTTCCTTTAAAAGCCATTCTAATTCTTCTTGTGTTGTCCTTTATCTATGTTACCACTCCTGTTGCTAGTTTCACGTACTTTACAAATTGGGATTAATGGCTTTTTTGCATAAGTGTTTCAAGGTCACAATTTCATAAATTGAGTAAATAAATAAATCCCTCTCTATCATTGACTTGCTGTGTACTTAATATCTATATATTCATTATTTTTTGCATTCATAAGATGCTAGTACTGCTATTAATAAAATTTGTATTTCCTGTACAGGGCTTGTTTAACTAGAAAATACAAGTGGCAGTGCTTAACACAGCATTTTCAAGGATGAAGTGGAAATGTTTATTCTGCTCTTGCACTGCCCATTTTCAGATTTTCTTTTATAAGAACATGTGATAACAGCAGCTATTATTAATTTATATTAAAATTTACTATGTGAAAGGTATTTGCATATAAGTTCTCACTTAAGAAAGATAGTATCCTTATTTTATGGCGGAAGAAACTGAGGCTCAGCGAATTTAAGAATTTGCCTGTATAATCAAGGGTAGTTAAGTTTTCAGAGCCAGATTTTGAACCTGGCCTGTCGATTTTAAAAGCATAGCTCTTTCTACAGTTTCCTACCACTTTTTGAGAACAAAATCTACAGTCTTGCCCGGTGACACCTTCCCTCCGCCAGGACCAAGGATGGTGTCCTGGTGCATTATTCAGGTAAGATTTTCTGGCATGGTATCAGTCAGGATAGGCTTATTATGCTGTAGTATAAACAGGCCCAAAATTTCAGTGGCTTAAAACAGCAATAATGTATTGTCCAGCAGTCCTAGGCACTACGTGTCCATTTTGGCGCGGGGTCGGGGGAGGGAGGCGCGGCAGGGTTGGGGGTGGGGAGGGGCGGGATACTGATTCCTGATTTCTTCACTGGGGGCCCAGGCCACAGAGCGGGGACCCTGACTGAGCGAGGGAATGGGCCAATCAGGTGTTGGCTCTTATAGCCTTCTGCCTGGAAGTGACGTGAGCATGTGCACTCTCACATCATTGGCCAAAGCAATTCACTTGGCCCCTCCTGTTTTCACGGGGAAGTGTGTTATTACCACGTGTCCGGAAGGCAGACAGCAGGCAGTGTCAGTGAATAGCATAATACCATGTGTATTCAAAAGAAACTTATGTTGGTCTTAAATATGTGTTAGCTTTAAAAAATCTCAATACGTGTTAGCTACAATTTAAAAAGGTCTCTAGATCTGTTCTAAGGTTCAGAAAAGACAGGTCTGTTCCACAGATTGTTCTAATTCAGTTACCTACATTAATGACTTCCTTGTAGAAGAATTCAGTGGTGATATAGTTCGTTTTCCTAAAAAGCACTATTTATAATGATTTGTTTGTTCGCTGGATTTTAAGGAAGAGATAGACTTAGATTTGAAAGTAACCAGCATGAATATGTTGAGAAAATAATGTAAAGGACAGAAAAATTTGCCTAGTTCGTCTCAACATCCCCTCAAGGGTTCTCATTTATATAATCTGTAGCAGAGACTGAAAATCAGAATTTGGATTTTTAATTCAAATGGGATAGATAATTTGGTACCTTCTTTTAGGATTGTTTTTACAAAATGAGAAGGTGTAAATTAATTCTCAAGTGTCAATTTGAACAAGCCTGTGAGGCAAATGACGGGAAGACTGGTTAGAGAAATTTCTCCAGCAGAGAGGACAGTGTTGTTTGGGACTTAGAGGCAAGAGAAACCTTAGCTGTCCTAAGATTAAAATTCTGTTCAGTGATTGCAATTAATAGCCTGTCACATAAAAATAGAATGAAATCATCTGGAATTCTGTCTTGTAGTTTAGTTCAGAATTTGTGATTTTAACTTTGGCATTTAAATTTTGTACTTCTTTCAACAATAGCCAAGCATAGCAACCCCACAAAAGCATAATGTAACTCCTGGAGCTCTTAGCTTCTGCCTTGCAGTGTGGGGCAGTGCTCCTGCGGGCTCTGTGAAAGATGTAATCACACAATCAAAGTAATATTTTCCCTGAGGTTTCCTGGGGCGGACTGGTTCTGCAATTTTCCAGTAATTGTTTGGGAAAGACAGTCCTAGATTTGGTCATTCTCTTAAATCCCCCTGCCCCCCAACCCCCCAACCTCCCAATTCTCTGCACTGGCTCCTGGCTTCTCTTTGGCCAGCCTCACATAAATACCTGGGATTGGAGGGGAGTGGTCTGTGCCATTAATTACTGAGTGGGATTTGCTGCCTCCCTGATTGGACTCCTACTCCGGAAATGCTCTTATCTCTGCAGGCTGGTGCCCAAAGTGTCTTTCTACAATTGTGCTAAGGTTAAAGAATTCTTGGGCATGGGAACCTGTGGAATGAAGAGCTGCAGTGGTCTTCTGGGGTTAATACAGTTTTGTTTTGAGTTCACAACCTGGGAAATAACTGTTTGTGCATATAGATTTTTTTCCTCTTACTTATCGGTCCCCACAGCAAACCTGCAAAGTTGATGAGCTATAGGCAATTGCTATTGGTTTTATTATTTTTTCCTTCCCTTTCACTGATAAGAAAATGGAGGCTCTGGGTTGTTGGGCAAGTCAAAAGGCTAGAAAATGCTGGAATCCAGCTTGGAGCCCAGCTCCAAGTCTTGTGCTCTTTTGTTACACAGTGTTGACATTTCCTTGTTAGTATTCCAGTCATGAGGAATAATAACATGGAAGCAATAGTAACACTCCAGTGGACTCCCTTTAGCCACCCTATAGTTACCGGCAGTTACCCCCCTGGACTTCCTGTGGGAAGTGCTTCTTGTGGTTGGGTCCTTCTTGTAATATGGTCTGCCGCCCTCTGCTGGTGAAGTAGCCCACATTTCTTGTTGCTTGGTTTCCTCTGGATTTAATCTTGATTTTCCTAGGGCCACATCTTTCAGCAGAGTGTGGCCCGCTTATAGGAAGGTGAGAAACAATTCTGGCTGGCACTTTACTTAAGGAGAATAGAGAAAATAAAAAAAGTAGGACTTGAGGGGCCGACCCCGTGCCCGAGTCATTAAGTTTGCCACTCTGCTTTGGCGGCCCAGGGTTTCCCCGGTTTGGATCCTGGGCGCTGACATGGCACTGCTTATCAAGCCGTGCTGAGGTGGCATCCCACATGGCACAACCAGAAGGACTTACAGTTTGGGGCGGGGGCACTTTGGGGAGAAGAAGAAGGGGGAAAAAAAAAGAAGACTGGCAACAGAGGTTAGCTCAGGTGCCAATCTTTAAAAAAAAAAAAAGTAGGACTTGACAGTTCTTCAACAGTATGCTGGGATGTGTGAAAGCTCCCTTTTCTCCTGCCATCTGCTGAGGGGGCACTTTCCCTTACCTAATTCCCAGAGCGGCCATTGCCTCTCTGCTCTGGCATTCTTCTAACTCTCTTTAAAAGAGAGTAAACTTTCGTCTCCAAATCATGCCAGGGGAAGCAGCCAAGAGGACTAATACCAGAGATTTATTACACAGCCGGAAACCTGGGAGCCCTGGAAGCAGTTGGACCAGAACTCCTCAGGTCCTCAGGGGCCAAGATGGAGAGGATCCATGGACTAGAGATCAGACAGACAGGTTGGGCTCAGCAGGGTGGCAGTGGCAGCGTGGATTTGTGGTGGGAAGAGGCAGGTCTTCATGGAGGGGTTTCAAGTCCAATAGCTGAGCCAAGACCACTAGGCTGGCAATTGGAACCTGAGTGAAAGTGCAGAAAGTGGGGACAGATGAGAGATTTGGCTAGTTAAGATTTAGTTAACAAGTAAAAGGCCAGAATTCTCACGTGCTAACTTGAGATTTTTGTTGCATGATCTTCTCTGGGAAAATAGAAAAATAATTATGCATGGTAGTCCTGACCACTGTCAAAAGGAGTTGTCAATTTGCATCATCTCTAATATACCATCTAGGGGTTGTTAATTAGGATTCTCACTCTGATGAGTCTTGGAACAATTTACATAAATTATAACCCCTGTCACAACATTATCTGGAACAAATATGAGAAGAAAGGTGGCAAATTAGTGTATATCAGTGGTTCTCAAAGTGTGGTCCCTGGACTGGCAGCATCAGCATCACTCATTAGAAATGCAAGTTCTCAGGCCACATCCAAGACGTGCCTGAATCAGAAACTCTGGGGGTGGCCCCAGCAAGCTGTGTTTTGACAAGCCTTCCAGGGGGTTGTGATGCAAACTCAAGTTTGAGCAGCATTACCTTAGATTATAAGTATAAAGGACTACCATCAGATCATTTCCACTAAGGAAGAACTAGAAATGATTTGTTGGAGGGAGAGAGAAGGATGCAGAAAGGAAAAGCACAAGTTTGAAACACCTATGTCTCTGCTGTGTTCAGAATGGCTAAGATTGCTTGACATTTGGCCACGGGATAAATTGGGGTAATAACAATACCTTACAGCTTAAAGGTGGATTGCCAAGGTCACAAAAGGGCAAGGTGGAGAGTCTGAAAGAAATGATGACAACTAGGATTGATCAGGCCCCCTCTGTGCTGGTTCTGAGGCATTGTTGTGAAGCATTGCCCTGTATTCTGACTCTGTGACCTTCTTTGATATAGATGCAGTAAAATTATATCTTCCTGAAAAGGGCAAGACCAAAATGATTTCTTAGAAATTAATTTTCTCAGGGAAAAAAGGAATTGGCAGTGTCATCTGAAAATTTTCTCAAAAAATATTTATTGGGAAATAATAAATGATGAAGCATCAGAAATCTTGTTCTTTAATCCTTTATTAAAACTATGATCCATAAGTCTTCAATTAAAAAAAAATACAAAAGGGCCATAAGCATCATTCTGGTCTTCACCATCTAGTTATTTCTTTCTTGAAAAACCAGCATTTTAAAAACATGGTGTTACATAATAAAGTGCTTCTGGAGCATTTAGTCCTTATGGCTGGAATTCCTGAAACTGCAAAATAAGTCACTGATTGTCATCTCGTGCCAGGGAGATGAAGGGAAACCTGTTCTCAATTACTGGGCAGCTGGTATGTTTTAATTGTTTGCTTTTTATAAGCAGTAAAATAAAAGTATTCCTTAAGTATCCTTATACACTATTAATGCCATGCTTTCCACACTTGTCATGCATCACAGTCCCCAGGGAACTTGTTAAAAATGCAGATCGCCCACCCCTCGAGGTTCTGATTTAGTAGGGATACGATTTTTAACAAGCATCCAAATGGTTTTGGTGCAGGTGGTTTGAAGACCACACTTTTCAAAACCCTGCCCAGGGCCGACCCATAATTTATGTGCTCATTATTTGAGCATTTCTAAAAGTGACTGACAATTCATAAAAAGCCAGTTTAGTGTGGGTGAAGACTGAACTGTGAGCAGTGCATGCTCATTCCAGTAGAGCTGCGTTATTGGGCATTTGGGGAAAACGAATATTACACAAAACATAAATTAAAAAATTAATAGACTTTATCTTTTAAAGCAGTTTAGGTTTACAGAAAATTGAGCAGATAGCACAGGGTTCCCATATACTCCATCTCTCTCTTGCTCAGTTTCCCGCCTTATTAACCTCTCTCGTTAGTGTGGTACATTTATTACAATTGAACGAATATTGATACATTATTATTAAAGAAGGTCCATAGTTGATACATTAATATTAACTAAAGTTCATAGTTTTAATTGGGGTTCACTCTTTGGGTTCTACGGTTCTATGGGTTTTGACAAATGCATAATGTTCTGTATCCGTCATTATAATATCCTACAGAATAGTTTCACTGCCCTAAAAAAATCCCCTGTGTTCTACCTATTCATCCCTCTTTTACGCCCCTCTGTGAACTCTTTTGGCCACCACTGATCTTTTTTTTTTTGAGGAAGATTAGCCCTGACCTGACTGCTGCCAGTCCTCCTCTTTTTGCTGAGGAAGACTGGCCCTGAGCTAACATCCGTGCCCATCTTCCTCTACTTTATATGTGGGATGCCAACCACAGCATGGCTTGGCATGCTGTGCCATGTCCACACCCCGGATCCAAACCAGCGAATCCTGGGCCGCCGAGAAGCAGAACGTGCAAACTTAAGCGCTGTGCCACCAGGCCGGCCCCACCACTGATCTTTTTATTGTCACTATAGTTTTGGCTTTTCCAGAGTGTCATATAGTTGTAATCATATGGTATACAGCCTTTTCAGATTGGTTCCTTTCACTAAGCAATATGCGCTTAAGACTCCTTTATGTCTTTAAGTGGCTTGATAGCTCACTTCTTTTTATTGCTGAATAATATTCCACCGTACGGATGTCCCTCAGTTTGTTTATCCATTCACTTTTTGAAAGATATCTTGTTTGCTTCCAGTTTTAGGCAATTATGAATAAAGCTGCTGTAACCTTTGGGTGCAGGTTTTTGTGTGGATGTAAGTTCTCAATTCACTTGGGTAAATATCTAGCAGTGTGATTGCTGGGTTGTATAGTAAAACTATGTTTAGTTTGGTAGGAAATTGCCAAACTGTCTTCCAAAGTGGCTGTACCTCTTCTGATTTTGCATTCCCACCGGCCATGAATGAGAGCTCCTGTTGTTCCACATCCATACCAGCATTTGATATTATTAGTTTTTTGGATTTTTGCCATTTTAATAGGTATGTAGTGGTAGCCCATTGATGTTTTAATTTGCAATTCTTTAATGACTGATGATATTGAACACTTTTTGGTATGCTTATTTGCCATTTGTATATCTTCTTTAGTGAAATATCTGATTGGATCTTTTGCCCATTTTGTAGTTGGGTTGTTTGTTTTCTTATTGTTGAGTTTTAAGAGTTTTTTTTTGTATTTTGGATACAAGTCCTTCATCAGACGTGTTTTACAAATATTTTCTCCCACTATGTGTCTTTCCATTCATTCTCTTAACATTCTCTTCTGCAGAGCAGAAGTTTTTGATTTTCTTGAAGTGCAACTTATCAATTTTTTCCTTCATGGATTGTGCCTTAGGTATTCTACATAAAAACTCATCGCCAAACCCACGGTCACCTAGATTTTCTCCTACGTTATCTTCTTGAAGTTTTGTGTTTTACATTTTAGGTCTGTGATCCATTTTGAGTTAGTTTTTGCAAAGGGTGTAAGGCCAGTGTCTGGATTTATTTTTCTTTGCATGTGGATGTCCAGTTGTTACAACACCATTTGTTGAAAAGACTATCCTTTCTCCATTGAATTGCCTTTGTTCCTTTGTCAAAGATTAGTTGACTATATTTGTGCAGGTCTCTTTTGGGGGGGGGGTCTCTATTCTGTTCCATTGATCTATTTGTCTATTCTTTCACCAATACTACATTGTCTTGATAATTATTGTAGCTTTATAGTATGTCGAAGTCAAGTATTGTCAGTTCTCAGACTTCGTTCTTCAATATTGTGTTGGTTATTCTGGCTCTTCTGTCTTTTCATATAAATTTATTTGTTTGTTGACACGTAAAATAACTTGCTAGTATTTTGATTGGGATTGCATTGAATCTGTAGATCAAAGTGGGAAGAACCGACATCTTAAGAATATTGAGTCTTGCTATCCAGGAAAATAAATTTTTTAATATGTAAAAACATTTCTCTGTAAGCTTTAAACATTTAGGTAATAAAATACTTTCACAATAATATTTATAAAATATAATGTGAATTTCTCTATCATTCTAAATGTGTATGAAATACAATTTGACCTTTTCCTTATGACTTGAGATCATCATTGTGAGCTTCATTACTCATTGGTTGTTAATACAGTTGTACCTACTGCTTAATACTCTTTCTCTGTATTAGGTATGTTAGCTATCACTCTGGCTGCTTGTTTGCATGTCTCTGTCGCCAGCTGGATCGTGGGCTCCTTCAGGGCCAGGATCTTATCTCAGCCATTGTTGTCTCCCAAGTCTAGTAAACTCTTTATAAATATTTGTCAGATGGATTGTGACTGTCTTTAACATCCATTTCTCTCTCTTTTGACTTTCTGCTTATAATCTTTTGTATTCTAGAAAAACAGAAAAATAGACTCCGTTAAGAACTGTCTGCTTAAAAAGAGTCAATAAAGCTCTAACCAAAGTCCTTGGTACAATCTTTGTGAGAGCTATTGTGGCTTTTGGTGAAGTACAGTGCTACTGTGTACTTTCAAACATACAGAAAATTTGAATTCCATGTGCCCTCCACCTAAACAAAATAATTGTTAACATTTTGCCATAATATCTTTGTCTTGCCCTTTCAATATATATACACACACACATATTAACACAACACATACATATGCTGTACCATTTGAAAATTAGTAATAAGTTCTAAAGTCATAAAGACTTCAACATGTGTTATCTAAGAGTAAAGACGATGGAAATACTTTATTATACTTAAGGAAATTAACAGTAATTGTATAACATTACTTAGTAGCCATTCCATATTTAAATTTCCCTGTTGTTACAAGAATGTCTTTTATATGAGCCAGTCCAGGTTCCCATATTGCAGTTTGCTGGTGTGTTACGTTGTGTGATGTGACGTGATGTGTTCGATTGTACTATGTGGACTTGGGTGGGTCCCTGCACATCCCTGGAAGTATAGGATGATCTATAATAGCGTTTTGAGTGCTGGCAGTCTGAGTCTATAATTATAGGCCATTTTTTTTTTTTTTTGAGGAAGATTAGCCCTGAGCTAACATCTGCCACCAATCCTCCTCTTTTTGCTGAGGAAGACTGGCCCTGAGCTAACATCCGTGCCCATCTTCCTCTACTTTATATGTGGGACACCTGACACAGCATGGCTTGCCAAGCGGTGCCATGTTCGCACCCAGGATCTGAACCGGAGAACCCTGGGCTGCTGAAGTGGAAGGTGTGCACTTAACCGCTGTGCCACCGGGCCAGCCCAATAGACCATTTTAGGTCTATAATTTTGTGATTTATTTGGAAGTAACCATAAAAGTAGAAATGTTATGAAGTAATTTTATGGGAGCAGATAAACCCCTCCAATAAAAGAGCAGTGTATTTAAGTCAGATTTCAAATACCAGCCAAACTCATATGTCCATGGGGTTTTTTTCCCTCCCAGTTTTATTGAAAAATAATTGACATATATCACATGGAGTTTTAAAATATTTCTTCTATATAGAACTCAGCTCTGTGAAAATAAAAATCTATCTATCTGTGGAGATGGATGTCTTTAAATACCACTGAGAACCAAGATGAGAATTGAGGCCATGGACCATTTATTGAAGCTTTTTCCAGCACGATAATTTCCTTAACTAGTATGGATCTGGTTAGAAAGTAAAACCTTTTAGGTGATTGAATTAACTTCATATGCCGAAATAGTAATAATTTTTAAACATCTTTAAACTTCATTTTACCATAATTTTGGACTTTTCAAAAAATTACAAAAATGACTCTGTATGCCCTCCATCCAGATCCCCCAGATGTTTATATCTTGCATAGGTAAAGCACAATTCTCAAAATTCCTTCAAATGCTGCTTAGGGAAAAGGGCTTGTTTTTTTACTTAAGGACTATCTCCATTCAGTTTCGTACGAGACTGCCCACTGTTCTTGGACTTGGGTAAGACTGCTGTCCGTCACATCCTCATAGTTACTTCTAAAAGTTCTAATCCCATCTCCAATATCTTTCCTTATAAGGAGCTAGAGAGCCACTAACACTTTGGTAGGGTGAATTCTGAATAATTTCCCTTTGATTTAAACTCAAGACTTTGTTTGGAAGCACTCCTGTTAGAACAGAACACAGGAGTGAAAAAATATTATGAAAGCACAGAATTGGCTGCAAACTCAGAAATGAATGTTGGCATCTTAGCTTCATCCCAGTTAGAATTTTTTAAAATTGTTATTGCCCAGAAGCTCTGAAGAGATTACGGCCTTTGCCTTTCCTTTCAAGAGCTAAAAAGTCCTGAGAATAATTTACATTCAAACTGCTTAAATTTTTGTTACTTTTGAGATGAATATGTGATGTTTAAATAGCGCTGGGTAGTACTCTGCACAGCACCCCCCCGCCCTGCAGCTGTACTATACTGTTATATATTTCATACATAAGCATTTCATTTTTAAAAATATGTTCCAGACTAAATAAGTTTAGCATCCTCAAGCAAAACATTTAAAATCTAATTGTAATTAACCTTGACTTGTGTTATGATTTATAATTAACATAGGCCTTTCAATTGCTCTGGTTGATTTTATGAATTCCGACACTTGTCTTGATAAAGCTCACAAAGACATTTGGAAGGGGTATTGGTGAAAAGAGGGATAAAAATTCAGGAATTTGGGCAGGAAGTTATATAAATTCAACGTGAATTCATATTTTATTTTTATGTATACAATTTAATCATTTCAAAACTTAATAGAATATTTCTTATATGAAGTTCACCATTATGTTCATCTTCTTTAGGGGATTAGTAAGATTAAGGGAATAATATTAACTCAAAGCTAAGAAATTAAACTGTGAAAGCCAAATAGTCAGGCTTCAAGGAGTTGCTGTAATGAAAGTCTATAAAAAAAATTGGGGATAAGAATTAGAAAGCTTCCACATATAACTCAGTTTTTTCTTTTCTTTCTTTTTTTTTTTTTTAAAAAGGGGAAAAGGGTCTTTGGTCAAAATGGATATGTTGGGCTATCAAAAAACACTGTAGTCTCATACTGCTATTTCCATGACCTTAAGAATATAATTAGTGTCCCATGAGTATGATAACCAGACATCTTTGATAAGATTCATTTTCTGAAGGTAGCTTGCCAAGGTAAAGTATAAAACATGAGGATAAATTTAAATTTATCACCGAAGAAAGCTAATGTCTATCTATGTAAAAAAATTAATACTGATTAAATTATGTTAAGAATATTTAAAATATTGGTTGAGTGGAGGAAGACAGGGATAACAGAGAAATAATCCATAGGTACCAGGTTGGATGTGTTTATCTGATAAGTAACAGAAATCCCTGACGGAAAATGGCTTAAACAGTTAGGAACATTTATGATCTCATGTAACAGGAAGTCCGACCGTGGGGCAGCTCCAGATTGGTTGATTCAATTGCCAACAAGAGCAGGAACCAACGTTCTTTGCATCTTTCTGTTCTGCCCTCCCGGACCTGTTGACGTAGTACCCCACAAGGCTGCAAGATGGCTGCCGCAACTCCAGGAACCATCATGAACACAATGCCGTCCAGCACCAGGGGATGTTTATCCCCCATTATCTTTTTTACTGTTAATAAGGAGAGTTTTCCCCAGATTTCCTACACATTATGGTACCCAGAATTATATCACATGGCCATGTCCAAACTAATCTTTGGCAAAGGGAACAGGAAACTAGGGGATGTGGAATGGGCCCCTCTCCCTCTCCAGAGCACCAGGATATATGGAATAGAGGAGACGCCCAAATCACACAGGCAAAGGGGACGAGATAGCTGGATTTTTTTTCTTCTGCTATGGGTAATATCATTTTTCCATCTCTCATCAAACTTCAGTATTTAGTATGAAGGGGTTGGGAAGAACTATCAAATGAATTTGGTATATCTGGGTCCATGGTTTAATAAGCCAGTGTGCCAAAATGAACTCAGCTTAAAGACGTTGAGGGAAAGAAAGAAATGGGAACTAACTCCTGCCAATGATGACGAGTTCAGCTGTGCTCTGAGGGCTGAAGCACATCAGTGCTGTGACCCACAAAAGAGCAGTTAACCTTCTTCATCTCATTCTTCAGCTGTCTCTAGAAGAGAACTTCTATTTTAAGCTGAAGAGCCTTCTGCGAAATATCTGGCCATGGAGTTTATCAAAAGGATTCAGAAAAAGAGATGCATTTTGTGTTATCTTAATAGTATGTACTGCTATCCTGAGGCTTGTTTGAAGCTGGTAAATAGAAATATGTACTTCCAAAAGAGATTTTGGTGCACATACCTATATGAGAAATGTGAAAATTTTAAATACTTCTGAAATGTAAAAATACAATTCATAACTTACCAAAGTATATCAAAGACAAGAAAGGTGATTGATATTCTTATCCTTTACTTTGAACTATGGTGCATGGCTGAGCCCATAACTTCTTGCTCTTCCAATTAATACAATAATAAAATCTTATAAATAATGAAAAACTTAGAATTCTTTACTTTCCCACCCACGTATGTGTAATGAATTATACAATTTTGGTTAATTGCTTGTCAATCCCACTAGACTAAGTTCTTATGATGGTGTCTGAATTTTTATGTAGGATGGGTTTGGACAGCAATCTCCCTGAGGGTGAGGAATGTGTGGAGGCCTTGAAGTTTTGTTTTTCCAGTACTAAAATAGCCATAAAAAATCATAAGAATGGTAGTGAGGTAGACACACGGGGCTGGTTGAGGTGATAGGGCCGGAAGCATGGCTCAAACCACTCCTTGGCTTATGGAGAGCTCCTTAAAACTCTGTCTATAGTTCAGCACCACCTCCCCAGCACCAAGCAGTGTGATTCTAAATGCTTGTAGAAGGATAGAATTACCAGAATCCATTGCTGTTTGCCAAAAGTAGAAACTGAGGAACTTGTCTCATGAAGTAATGAGTGCTTTTTGTTTGTTTTCCTAATTATAAATCTTTTAGGAAGAGGAATGACAGGATTTTTTTTTTCAACTTGAAAGGTCAATTGTGCAGAGACTCATGTATTCTGCCTTTCTGGCATAAATCTTCACGTAAATTTTTTGTGAAAAGGTACAAAGGAAATAAAATTTTCCAGTCCTTTTCATGTCTGAAAAGCTCTCTCTCTCTCCCTTACATTTGATGGGATCCCTCGGTATTGAATTTGAGTCAAAATTATCTCCTCTGTCAATCGGTGGGTATTGTTTTGCTAGCCTCTAGCATTTAGTGCAACTGATGTATAAAATGTTGGTCTAGGAAATTGTCTTCAGGCAAAGGAGCCACCCTAGAATTCAAATAAAGATCTTATGAGAGAGCCAGCCCTGATGACCTAGTGGTTCAAGTTTGGCATGCTCCACTTCATCAGCCTGGGTTCGGTTCCTGGGTGCAGAACCACACCACCCATCTGTCAGTAGCCATGCTGTGGTAGCAGCTCACTTAGAAGAACTAGAAGGACTTACAACTAGAATATACAACTATGTACTGGGGCTTTGGGGAGGAAAAAAAAAAAAGAGAGAGGAAGATTGGCAACAGATGTTAGCTCAGGGCAAATCTTTCCAAGTAAAAAAGCAAACAAACAAAAAAATTCAGGGGCAATAAAAATTAAAGATCAATAAATCTGATTAAAAAAAAAGATCTGTCGAGCTGATATAGCCAATGGAGACAATAGGCTGCAAGTTCAAAAGTCACAGGATAAGCAGAGGTGGTGGAGTTTAGCCATTATAGGGATCTACTCTGGCATCAGACAGGCCTGGGTTTGAGCCCTAGCTCTCCTTACTTCTTATTTGCTGTGTTACCTTGGGAAATTACTTAACCTCTAATTAGTTTCCTCATGCATAAAATGTAGGAGATAATATCTGTATCATAATTGTTGGGTTAATTCAATGAGAGTGCTCATTAAGCCTTTAGAATGTAGAAAGCCCTCAGTAAACTTAAGCTATTATTCATTTTACTGTTATAATTAATAACAGTACTTATATAAGTGCCTTGATTAGAATTTATGAGGCAGCTCATTTATACAAGAAGCACATTTTAAAAAATTATTTAAAAAAGCATAAGAACATTGAAATAAAAATTCAAATAGCATAAATGTGAATAAAGCCAAAATGAAAAGATTTTGTTGACCTACAACCTAACCTTACTTTCCAGAAGAAGCCACTGAGAAATGTTTTAAAATTCATTTTTATGTAAAATATCTCCCACTCATTAAGATGATTTATCAACTTGGAACAGTGTCAATTGACTCCATGCCATAAAAATTAGTGAATGTAGTCTATTTTCAAATTTTCTTTCTATCTCCATCCCATTAACCCCATTTGGGTTAATTATATTTTAGTTTTTCTGTTGATTACTTTTATAACTTTAAATTATGTACATCAGCCCTATTTCTTGTTCTGTCAACATTTAGAGGAAATCCTGGCTCCTCACTGTCAACATGAGAAAATTGGCACTCCTATCTCTCTTTCCAGTTGCCCTTCCTGCATAACCAACTCCAAACTGTGATCAGATATGTTGTTACTTTTATATTGTCAAGATGTATCATATTTATGTTCTGTTTGGTAATTTTATATTTATATCTTCCATGTTGGTCTGTAGATTGATTCTGAAAATTGAAAATCAATGGAGAGTTTTTATAATATTATGACTATGTAAATATTTTCTTTGCGGAATGAATAGTATGATTGACCCTGTGGGGAAGATATAATCTGAATGTCACAAAACTTGTATTGTTCATAAAAGACTGTTCTAAGCACAAATGGATTTTAATTTTTTTCAACACTCTATCAATTGTTCAGAATCATGCTGCTGTTTCTTTGAACCACATTTTCTTCTATATCTGTTTGTTTCTCCTCACACTTCTAATTGTTTTTCTTTTTTCTTTTTTATATAAGAAAAGCATCATATCTTAAGATTGTCCAGCTGCTTAATCATAATATTTCTTCAATGTGGATTAACCATCCTAGGCACAGGGATACCATTTTAGGGCACAGGGGAAATAACCATTCTCAGTTTCTTTGTGTCTGAAAATGTATCTATCTTACCATATTTGATAGGATTCCTGGGTATTGAATTTAAAATTCAAAATTATTTCCTCTGAATTTGAGGCCATTTTTCGGCTATCTTCTAGCATTTACTGTAACTGATGAAAAATCCGATGCCATTCTGTTTCTCATGCTTATGTAAGAAACCTTTTTGTTGCTTTGCTTCATCCTCAGGAAGGACTTTTGGAACCTTCTCTTTATTTTTGGGGCTCTTACGTTTCACAAAGATTTGTTCATGTCTTCTGCTTGGCTCTCATTGGGATCTCAGGTTTGAAATATGAAGACTCATGTTTTTCTTTGGCTCTGGGAGATTTTCTTTAATCATTTGTTTTACTATTTTGTCTCTATTTCTTTTTTTGTCCTGACTTTCTGGAACTTTTATTAAATAAAGGTGTATTCTTGAGGATTTATCTTCTATGTACCAACTTTTCTCTCATATTTTCTTTTTTTGTTTTGATTGTATGTTATGTGTGATCTTTTTATATTTATCCATCATATTTTTAGTTTCCAAGAACAATTTCTTTTCTATTTCCTTATTTTTTGGTGTGGGAGGAAGTTGTAAGGTCGTCTCAAGTGTCCCTGGGAATACTGAGTCGCTTTCTTTCGTATCAGGTCAGTTGTTTGCTTTGCTCATCTTGGTCCTTCTCTTTTGAATTGTTGCTGTTCCTCAGATACTGTTAATGCTTGATTGTCTGCTCAGATGTATAAATAAAGAACAAGGTTGATAATATAGGTAGCTGATGGAGGTTTTCTTTGTGTCATTATGGTAATTTTTAAAAAATCCTTTTTTAATTGAAAAATTAATGCGCAGCAAGACTAAAAATTAAAAGCAAAAAAGAGTACACGTCATAAGCCATCAAAATCTCAGAAACTCTTCCACCTTTTAACTACTGTTAGTAGTTCCTACAACTAAGTCTCTAAGTAGATATAGGAATATCTATATCTGTTTATATTTTCTACTTTTTAAAAAAAATGGTGATGAGCTATATATGTTGTTCTTCACTTTGCTTTTAAAAAAGTAATTTATTTTGCAGAGTATTTTGCATGTGGACATATTATTCTTTTTCACGGGTGCAGAGTTTTACGTTGAATGGATGTGCTAGAATTTGTTGAACCTTTCTCCTATTGACAGGCAGTTAGATTCAATTTGACCTTCTGTATTACAAACGTTACTGCACCAAATATCCTTGTACAGACTTCCTGGTGGTTATTTGTAAGTATTTTTGAAAGAGAAATTTCTGGGTTACAGAGTATGTGTATTTGAAGCATGGATTTAAAAAGATCCTGTTAAATTAGCTAATTTCATGTGTATGTAATAGGTGTTCTTTGTACAGTCCAAAGTTACCAAGGTCCAAAGATACAAAAGGATACGATAAAAACTAATCTCTTTCATCCCCTCCTTGTCTTCCCTGTGCCACCTCCCTCAGTCTCAACTTCTCTTATCACACATGAGTGAGTGAGTGTGTGTGTGTGTATGTTTCTTCTTAAGCAAATTCCTAGAAATGAGATAGCTGAGGCATTTGGGAGACATTTCTTTTTAAAAGTGAGTCAAATCTTTTTCCATGAAAAATATTATTTGACTACTTTTAAAGGGAGCCAGTTGAGCCCTGCCAGCAGTGTGCCAGGAGACAGGCCCTGAGAGTTCATCCCACGCCTCCTTCACTCACTTCAGCTGTTCCCAACCCCACATTCTATCTGGATGCCAAGGGTTTCTCCAGGGGCACACATTTATCTTCACCAGTATTAGAACAAAGTAGATTCTTATAGTTTTATATCATCTCTACTCCTGCCTTCTAGTGTTGGACTCCATGGCAAATGACAATAAGAAAGAAATGATACTTGGCTCTTTTGGTCTCTCTTCAGCACCATAGGAAGTAAATGGTGCAATTAGATTTTTGCATGACAACATAAAGAGACCAGTGTTTAACGACGGACAGCTTTCTGTGCAGAACAATGTAATTGCTGAAATGCTGTTTGTCTTCCTACCTTTTCATTATTATCATTTTTGTTCAATTCCAGTGCCTTTTACATCTTTCATTTGTCCATCTGTGGACAGTCTTGGTTGGGTATATGAGGTTTCTAATGACACTGATCTACAGAGAGGCATATACCCCTTATTACAGCTTTAAAAGAGTCAGAACAGTATCAAGAAAGTATAGCTTTGGCATTTAAATTCTCAAAGATAGATAGTTTATTAATTTTCATTGTGAGTTTTGGTGAACAATGAGATTTACATTAGTAAATAAAGGAAAGCTGGGTAGTAGAATGTTAATGAGATTTTAAAATCAGGAGATGTGGGGTTGCGAACCATCTGTGCCTCCTATAAACTGTGTGACCTTGGGAAAATCAAAATAATATTCTGCGTGTCTCTTTTCTCATCTGTAAGTGTTCATAGGATTGTTATGTGGATTAAAGAGATAATATAAGCAAAGCACTTTGCTGAGTGCTATCAAGTGTTATGTAAAATTATAATCATAATGTTAAAGTGAGAAATGGACAGGAATTATTAAAATCAACAAGAATAATTTTCATTACAATTTCCAACATTGCACATTATGCTGGAGTGTTAGCTTCAGAAATGTTGTTTTTGTAGTTCGATAAATGGAAAATATGAAAGGCCATACTCTTTTTTGGATGGGGCATCTCAATGATTCAGATTCTTCTTGACTTTAATGAATGTTCCAAGCAGCCCTTTGGGACAAGAACCCAGGGTGGGAATATGGGTGTAGTGGGAGACATGACCAGAAGGACTAATAAAGCCAGATTGGGAAGACCCTGGAATGCCAGCCTCAAGGAGAATGGATCTTAGTTGTTGGGTATTGGAGATCTGTGGGGCTGTCACTTTCAAAGGGTGATGTGGAATATAGAAAGATGCCAATAGGCATGACAAGAGGATGAAAAGGTCTTCAGTGGCAAAGGATCCAGAAGCATACCCATTTGGAAGTAACTACGTAAAGCAGGAGACTGTTTGGCATGTTCCGAAGTGGAGGTGTGGGTCTCCCAAACTTCCTAGCGGGAGTTCTGCTGCTGCTGAATCTACTTCTGTGAGTGAGGATTTGGCCAGGAGCAAGAGCTCATCTTTGCATTCTTGGGGGATACTGTAGCCTCCTGGCCACCTGCCTGACTGTGAAGGAGACTCTGGCTTGGGTCTGCCTGTTTACCACGTGCAAGAACAAGCTCAGCACGTCTGTGAGTCCTTACTCAAGAGACTGGGTGGTGGAGTGACACAGCTCAGCAGACCCAGGCTGTAGGTCTGTCTGAGTCTATTCCAGGAAGGGTGCAACAAGGGTTTGTAAGAAGGAGGAAACACAGTCATAGAGCATAAAGAACTGATTGAAGAAGAGGCTGGGAGCAGGGAGAGCATTGAGGACTGTTGCCGTAGGCCAAGCATGAAGTAGCAATGTCTTAAGTAGGAAGGTGTAGTGGAATGGGGAGGCACAGCCAGATGGCAGAAATAGCATGAGAGAAGAATCAATATTAGATGTAAAAGAAAAGTCAGAGGGAGGATTCAAGGATTGTGTCAAGATTTCATACTCCAATGGGTGGAAGGACAGAAACATCGTAATGGAAAATTGGGAGGAGGAGAAGATTTGGGTAGTAGGGAGAAGAAAAGTGGTAATGTCACCAGGCAGTTGGAAATGCAGAAGTAAAGTTTATAAGAGTGTTCAGAATTGGAGAGATAGAGAACAGATTTGGAAGATTTCCATTTATAAGTCCAAGGAAAAACTCTGGTGTAACAGAAGATTGCACAAATTATACTCCAACAAAACAGACATTTACTTTCACAGAAAAGTTTATTCAGATTATACAAGATCTAATCTGAGAGAGCATGTGTAGCAACCTGTGCTGGCTCAGCCAGTTCCATCGCCTTCCTTTAGACCCATGCTGTAGGGCACGCCTTAGCACTCAGCAGTCCTTGTTGAGTGAATATGTGGAGCTGCACTGGTTGGCAGACCCGGGAAGCAGCAATTTGCACTAGGTGAAACCCATCAATTTTGGGAAGTCACCCACTTACTTAGTCACCATGTATACCAGTGGCGCTCAACTTTGCTGCACATTAGAATCACCTGAGGAGCTTTTAAAGAATTCTGAGGCCAGGTTACAACCCAGGCCAGTTAAATGTCCCCACCTTAATGAGTATAGCATCCAAGGTGATTCAGTGTGCGTCTAAGAATCAAAAACACTGCCCAAAATCCCCCTTTGCATCAGAAGCGCGGTTGATGCTTACCTTAAATGATATTGTCCTCTAGAAAACTGCCCTTGTGGAATTTGTTGTCCGGGCATTCTCTCCATGTGAACCTACCTGCACTATGCTATGAGGTAGTATAGCAGGGTGCAGGAGGTGAGGAGGAGGAAGAGGGACTGGACAAGGACCGGAGAGGCAAAAACAGAACTAGGAAAACACCACGTAATGGACACCAAGAGAAGGGATTTCCAGGAGAGCGAGTCAGTCGTCAGCATCAGTCACTGATGTCAAATGTGGTGGCAATTTAGGGATGGTGATGACTGAGAAGAAGCCAGAGAGTGTTGCATTGCGTTTCAGTAGAGTGATGTGGTTGGAAGCCAGACTGCAAAACAGGGAAGGAGTAGGACCCCGAGGACATGAAGGCAGCAAGTGTAGACAGAGGCAGTGGACTGACTGCTCCTGTGCCTCACACATGTGCTTTGATGGACCTATACATGGTTGTTCTCCATAGCGTTCAAAGAATAAAAAGAAAAAGTTTTCAACATTTAAAAATTGGGAGGTTTTATATAAAATATAATTTTTGATTTCTCTTGAGAAAACTGGGAGATCTGACAACACTGGGCTTTCACTCCCTCTTGGCAACAATTGGTGGGCCACCTTAGAAGTAACATACTTTCTCCTGGTTCACCACACAGTCCCTGTCCCCGAGGGTCATCCTTTCCACCAAGCTCATTTCTCTCACTGGCATGACCTCCGTGGCTTCTGAAAGGTGAGTGAATTTGGAACTTGGATTTGTTGCTAGAGTCTGTTAGGTAGTTGTCAGAGAAAGGGAAAGGAGGAGCTCTGAGCACCGTTGTAGAAGAGGGAGAAGTGTCTGTTGAAGCTGTTGTGGGGGACAGGGAATTGGAGCAGATAGAGGGGAAGGTGGAATAAAGGGGAAGCCTCTGGTGGTAGTCTGGAATGGGAAGGACACAGAAGTGGGGAGGGAAAGGAGGATGCGTGAAGATAGAGATTTGGGGTAGGAGGGGAAGGAAGATGAGAGGCTATTACACTCAGCATGGAGCTCATCAAAGGTGGAGGACACAGCACTGGGGTCTGAGTAATATGGAAGAGATTTGGAATAATCATAATAGGAACTAATGAAAACAAACTTAAACTCTGGGGGAGGGGGAGGTGGGGGTGGGAAACTGGCCCTGAAAAGTACTGAGTACATAGGATTTCTGAAGACTTAATTAGAAACAACTTTTCTTTATTTATTTGGAGACAATAGTTTTAAAATAGAAAATTATATTTTGTAGCATTTGGAGTCATCTTATGTTATTTTAAAACCCATCTTTTGGGTTTTAAAGATGATATGATGTCAAGGGTATTAAGGAATAAGTCCCAATTAAACTATTAGCAGCATAATAAAGCTTAACTGCTTTTATAATGTTTACATTTTATGGTAACTCGATTGTCTGTTGCAAAGTGTTCTGTTCCGTTATTTTTTCAATGGTACAGGCATTTTTATCAAATCATGTAAAAGAATGGTTTAAAAGTACTTCTGCCAAAATATTCAAATATTGTAGTTCGACACTAATATTTCTGTCTGACTGAACCCTCTCAGATAACATAAAAGCAATTTGTTTTTATTGAATGGAACAAATGTTTGTTTCTTAGGGAAATTTTTTTGTTAGTCGGGTCTGTTTGTTTTTAGAGACGGAAGGCATTATATAAGCTGAAATGGTGTTGCATCAAAATTATCCTTCATCACTTTGTTTTACACCACTTATTTTTAATTGATGCTGGCAGCTCCTAGGTTGCTCATGGATAAACTTGTTTTGCTGATTTAAGTATTTGGAGATTGTTGCATGGAATCTGGAGAGCATTACAAATCCTGAGACTGTATTCAAGGAGGCTATGGCTTACAGAAAAACAGGAGGGTAAAAAATCTTGTTTTATTGAAGACTTTATGAGTTATGGAGAAAATTAATTTTCGTAGTAAGAGTTTACATAGCTATCCTTTTTTTTTTTACTCCTCAGAATCGTGTTACATAACTGTTTGTACCATTTAATTTTCTTCACGAGGAGGGAAAATTTTCTGTGATTTATAAGGCAGTTTCATAAATAGTTAACTAAATTATAAAATTTGAGGGATGTTGGGTGTTGGCGTTGGAAGGGAAAAATTAGTCCATTCCTTTTCCCCTCTGAGTTCTGGACCAACTGAGAAATAGACACAAGAAATGGACACTGAGAATAAAACACAGAAATAAGCATAGCAATTTTATTATGGATAAAACTGGAGAATGTGGCTAGGATGTGGGGCCAAGATGGGCTTCCTACTCTTCCCGCTACCCACCCCCTCCACAAGTTTAGCTGATGGACCTTCATGGGGGATAGGTTGGGCCTGCGGAGTGATATTTCCCTTGCCATCTTCTTGAAGGACTATGGCCCAACTCACACCCATTGGGCTCAGAGAACCTGGGTGAGAGGCTACTCATGTATAGCAGCCTTGAACTTATTGACCCACTGAACAGTGCAAAGTAGACTAATGGATGTCAGGCTCTTAGCACAAAACACAGAAAAATTGCTCTTCTAACTATAAGCCAGTGTGTAGGATCCAGATTGCTATAGTTTCCACAGCTAGAGCGGTTCTTGTTTTGTGAGCCAGCAAGAACATGAGGACATGAAAGGATGGTTCCACTTACACTAGGAAACTCCACTCCCATGTACCTCCAATTAAGTGCCACACTGCACAACGTTTTACAATTAGGGATTATCTCTCTGGCTAACTATCTCTTCTTTTATTCCTGTGATACCTTTAAAATGAATTTGAAAGAGGGAGAAGGCCAGTCCTATGTAACAGTCATGGGAAGCACCATACTGTGGGTCAGGTGGCTTTTTCACATGTTGGAAGAGGATAATGTAGCACAAGACATGGAACTGTTTGTCCTTTTCTTCTCTTACTTCCTCCTGTTCTTTTCTACTTCCCTTTCTGGCTGTCAGGTGAGGCGAGGCAGGTAGCAAATCCACTACCCTCTGTGCCCCTCGCCCAAGCCCAAAGCTCCTTTCTGTGCTGGAGGAACTGGGTCATGGTATAGTGAGGCTTTTCCTCTTGCCCTGATTGAATAGTTGCCCATGATTTTAAAAAAAAGACAAAAATGCATTTTTACCTGTGAAAAAAGTATAATTTTGTAAATTTATCTGTTGCCAAAATTTTAATTGACAAAACATGATTTGGTGGCTACACAAAGCGCTCATGAACGAAGACCAGTCAAGCTCAGACTTAGGCTGTCTCTCACCTGGTCTCCTTGCCTCCAGTCTTGCCTCCTCTAATTCCTCTTCACCAGGACAAGCTCCTGAATTATATGGCAAAGCAAGAGAAGGCTAATTACAATGTTCATAGTGGTTACCTTGGGGTGGGTGGGTGAGAATGGTCAGGGCTGGAATTGGGAAAGGTCTCACGGTGCCGTCAAAGGCACTGGTAGATACTTTTAAATTGAGCGCTAAGTACATGCATATTCATTTTTATTGGTATTTTCCCTACCTTTCACAAATATTATTTATATAAATATTTCATCATTTGAAATTATAAAACTAATTTAAAAAAGAATCCAGATCACCTTTCTTCTTGGCTCTCTGAAGCATCTGTTCATCAGCTTCTAGGAGTATGTGTTTAAGAACTCCATCCGTGCTTAGCATACAGGCTGTATTAGTCAATACTCTGGTTGCAAGTGACAGAAATCCAATTCAAATTATTTAAGCCCCTCTCCCTTCAAAAAGGAAAAAGAATTTCTTGACTTATGTAACAAAGAAAGACAGGCTGCCCTTAACTTTGGTCTGGCCATACCCAGGAGCTCAAACTATAGTGTGGGTTCTCAGCTATGCTTCTCTTTGCATTTTGGCTTCGGTTTCTCTTACTACAAATGACTTCATCTACCTGGCCAGGGAAGATAGTCAAAGGCAACTCCAGCTTGCATTGCCCTTCTAACTCAGAATCTCAGAAGAAAATAAGCATCTTTCCTGATAGCCAGGGCTGGCTACATAATTTGTGGGGCCTGGTGTTCAAAAATCAGGAAAAAAGTGTCATTAAAGGTATTAAAATATAGAGTGTTTTCCTTTCTTCTGTATTTTCTCTTTTGACTTGTCATGATTTTTAAAATTTCTTATCTAATGTCTTTCTAGGTAAGGAAAAACTAAAATTTTAAATTTTGAGCATGAATCTTACCATTTATCTTTATACTGTGCAATGCCAGTTTTCAATGCAAATAAAAGAGCATTTCACTCATACATGAAAGCACCAAAATTGCACAATTTATGTTTCATACGTGCATATGTATTTCATTCTTACTAGACCTGGGGAAATGTACGAAACGAACCAAACTGTTTTTATTTCCTTGTCGATACACTCACATTCTACCAATGCTCTTCAGCTTACTGATGGGTAAGGAAGAACTGAAAGAAAAGGAAGTTTGGGTTGCCCTATCTTTCCTTTCCCTCCATGTCGTCATTTTCAGTGAGTTTGTCTAGTAAAGGGAAGTAACACAAATAAGAAAGGATGTGATGAAGTTATTTGGTCTTGTTTCTTAAAATGCCATTGCCTTCTCTCTGCATTGGAAACCAGTTCTTGTTCAAATGGGGGGGAGCTGTCAGCACCCTTATTTATTCAGTTTTAAGTGTGACATACTTAGGACCTTGTACTCATGTTGAACCTCACAGAACTGCCACACATTATGGGTCCACTGGAATGCTGTGCTCCTGGGGCATCGTAAATGCTATCCTGCAGATGGAGAGTGTATTTCCTCTGCTCACGTGCATGCCCCATTGTCCCATTGGACTTCACTTACAAAACACAAGTTCAAAGATAAAATTATTAAGAATTTCAAAATGACAACAGCAGAGCCTTGAACCAAGCACGGGACCCTTCTGAGCACAGGGCCTTTGTGACTGAATAGGTCACATACAGGAAGCTGAACCTGCTGAGAGCTCTGATGAGAATTCTGATTGGCCCAGTTTGGATCATGCATCTATCCTTCAACCTGTCATTCAGTCCAGTGTTTAGAGCACTCCAACTGGCCAGGCCTGGCTCACTTGTCCACAGCTGAGGCCCAAAGCAGAGTGTTGTCAGCCTCCCCAACTAGGAAGAGTAGGGAAGCACTTCCACAAAAGACGCAGCAGTCCAGGCAGACGACATATGTTTTCTGTAAGGGGCTTTGCATCTGTCTTCTTCACTTTCATCTCCTGCCAGTGTTTTAATCCTCAAACGCCCTACACTATTGTCTCAGGGACCTTTTTATCGTTCCTAGAATATACCAAATTCTTGCGTGACTGTGCTTTTGCATACACTCTTCCTCCTTCTTGGAACACATTTCCCCTTCTTCTGGAAAACTTTTACGAATTCTTCAACACTCAGTTCAAATTCACTTTGTCTCTGGGGTCTGCTCGGACTTCCTCAGGCGGAATAGGTGCTCAGACCTTACACATTTACAGTTCTTTATCTGTTTTTGAGTCAAGGCACTATTGCTTCTATTCCAAAGTATTTGTTTTCTTGTCAGCTTCCCCCACTACCCTCTAGGCTCCTTCAGAGCAAGGACTACTTTATCCTTTTTTTCTCAGTGCTCAGTGTAAGGCAAATACCTGTCACATAGTAGGTCCTGGATAAGTGTCTGTTGAATAAAACACAGTGAAAAGCTCATGTCATAAAATAGTGTTTTCAAGCTCCCTTCTCTAATATTAATCTTGTACCACAAAAGGATGCTTTCATAAATGAATCCCATATTTGGGATGTCATTGGGGGCATCAGAAAATTTTCAGATTCTTCATTCTCAAGCACTGGGCTATTTTCTGAGTAAAGTGAAGCATCTCTTGGTTAAAACTCTCAGAAGAAATCAAATAAATGCAAAACTCAGAGAAGTAACATTTTGAATTCAGATAAATTTTCAAGAGTCTACTTCCTGTGATCAAGCACACTGTCTAGGGGTCAGTCCTTGGGTACTGTCTGTGGACAGGCAGTGGACAGCGTTTCCCACCTTGCCCACATGGCAGATCAGCCCGTCCTCCGAGGGCTCAGGAGCTACATGTGTCACAAATATGAGACTGGTCATATATCACCTTTTGTCCTGATATTCAGTCCCACATAATTATCCTCTTTGTAGCCACTCTGTCCAGGGGCTGCGGGAAAACAAATGATGTGATCCTGTGCTTGCCTTGAGAGCCCCTTTCCAGCTCTGCATATTGGGAAGCTCCATTCCAGTACATGTCAAGATGAAAGGACTGCTGCTCAAAATTCTGCCTTTGGAAAACTTGCTCCAGGGAAGGAGCAGCCATTGGAGCAACATAGGCAATTTCCTCGTGCTGGAAACAGGGCTAAGCTGAGAGTCTGGACCGTCCTCTGAAACTGCATGTATGCAATTCTTGTGATCCAACAAGAAGGATAAAAAATGGAACTAAAGTAGACAAGATGAAAGTGACAACAAACAAAATTACGTAAAATTAAATAAAAAATCAATCAATTGTCCTTAAGTTAATGGTATGAACATGCATATTAGTCTAAAGAGTAAGAAACAACAGAAAGAAATACTGTGATAATTCAGAATTGTGAGAGGAAATCTTTATTGTCACATCTTTGTTGTGCTTAGCAAAATCTTCATCCACTTCTTTCAACCATACTTTAGGGTTAATCTTTAAATCTTGATTCTTCTCCAAGGAAATGAAACATACAGATCATTTTATACGTTTTTACTTAAAATATTGTTTCTCTGGATAAATCACACTGCTAGCCATTATTTGCAGTTTGACATAGTATTAAAGTACAGAAATAGCTCCATGTTTTGAACTTATTTTCTGTTGCTCCATAATGATAAAAACGAGCCGATAAAAGAAACCCTTAAATATAACCCAAAATGGAGTTTGTAATTAAGAGACTGCTGGAATTTTGAAAACATACAAAAATCGTGGGTCTACTTCCATATTTCTAATCCTGAATACTTTTTTGCCAGTTTATTGATTCACAAAACGTTCGCTATCTATCATACCTATAAAAGAACTGTAAACTATGATTAATGCACCTTGTACACATTCTATTTGATTGGTCAGGATGCTGTTTCATCATGAAAAAATTAATCACTTAAATCAATAATGAATTGAGATATATGGTTAGGATATTTTAAAACCCTCTGTCTTTAATCATTATTTGGTGATTTTTCTAATTCTGAAAGAAGATGAATGTCATTATCAGCTAATGACATCTGATTCAGAGCATCTTGTAACTAACAGCCCCCAAGGAGAGAAAGTCCACTAATGGAGGTTGTTGTAAAGGGTAAAGGAAAGAATATGACAAAAAAAATTAGAAGTGCCAGAAAAAATAGGCTGTAAATTGATAATAATGAATGTGAAGTATTCCTCTTGCATGGCAACAATAATCTATCACCTCCCACACCCTTCTCAGATGAAAAAATATAATTGGCCTCAAAGATAACATCTGCTAAATGTAGTGTCAGAATAACAGGTGGTTAGAAATGTGTTAAATAGCACATTAATTAAATTGATACTCATGCATTTTCAAAGCTTTAAAACTTCCTGTTAAATGATTGCATATATATGAAGAAATGTGTGGCTGTTTTCGTACAGTGGAGATACTCTTAATCCAAATACAATAGAAAACCGTCGTTGACTTAAATTGAGAATAAAAAAAGAGTAGAACTTGTTTTTTAACCTTTTGATACTTCGTAATTGGAAAAAGAAAGAGAATTCTTGGTGGGGGAAAGTTGAGGTAAGCAATTGAATGCTTATGGGCTTTGTATATCCATGTACATGTGGAGCACATACAATCAATAAAATATTCAACATTGTTCTACTATTATTAAATTTAACATATACATGAACGCCAGTAATGCAACAAAGGGTTTCTACTTTCATGCTTGGCCATCATTTAGCCTGGTCTCTATATTTTGGAATTCTTTAATTCAAGTCATTCCTTTAGTCATACAACCAAATGTAAGTACGTGCTTTTGCATAGGACTGTTGTGTTTCAGAAAATATGCTTAGGAGGAAGGTTGAATTCCTTAACTCCGCTTGGTTCTGAATGCAGAATGCTGGTCCGCAGATAGATTCATACTAATATGTGCTCTATGGAAAAAGGGTTCTGTGCTCTACTGATTTTGCAGAAACACCTGGTAAAATAAAGTTAAACACGTTTCTTCAACATGTGACTTCTTAGAGCCTATGATATGACTAAAGTGCATGCAGACTCTTGGAGAGGAGGATATAATACTTAGCATTGACCTTAGTGTTTTGACCTTGAAACCCTGGATGGCGGAATCCTTTACTGTGGGATGGAGAAATGTATTGCCCAAAGTCAGTTTTCCTATTTGTGAAGGTCATTGTATATCTCAGATGAGGGTTAGAACCTGAATTATGAGTGAAGAAAGTGACACCTGCCTAGTAGGCCAGGTCATGGGACCCCTACCCATGAGTCTAAAATGTTTTCCCTACCGCACTGGATGGGCTTTGGAAGGAATGCGTGATCCAAACAGCATCCTGAACAGCCCAAAGTCAGGAATGGAAGAGGCTGGGTGAGGTGCGTGGGGACCCTTCCTTCATGTCACACTTGGAGCTGTTCTGACAGCTTCATAGAATTTATTCTGCAGTGTTTACATTCACTGTTTTTCTTTTTTTACAGTAACCTATCAATTAATGATTAAACACATCAATGGGTGAATGGGGAAGGCAAACCAGGGCCTGATCCTAATGAAGACACTGAGAGGCAGTTCCTTTCGTCTGAGGAGGTTGAAGAGCTGCCTCAGAACAGCCTTCCATTCAGTCTGTGGAACTTCCATGCACTATACTCAGAGTCCTCTCATCCGACTAGTCACCCACATACACTTTGAACTGCTTTTAGTTCATTGCTACCCATTTTTATACCCTTTACTAAGATCTTAAATGTTGTCCAATGTTTCTCCAATATTATTTCTACCCCTGGTGATAATATTTGTGGCAGTGATTTGTGTCGTTGGGTTATTTCTAAGCACACCTCCCACTTGGCCCTCTGCAGTGGCCTAGGCAGGGCAGGGGTGGGAGCTGGTAGCCTCGGGTACAGTCAGTCAGGGGGTGCATTATCTGGAGAGGCGGTAGAAACCATAACAAAACCAGGTGGGTCTGCTTTCTATTGTTATCATGCTCCAGCGATTTTAAACAATGCCAGTAATAAAAATACTCCTACCTGTGGGGGCAGAGGTACCCCTACCAATAGTCTAGTAAAAACTTGTGTTGGGGAAACGAAGGATACTTTATTTTTATCTTTTATGCTTTCCCCTCCTAATCTGTCTCAAGAACAATTTAATTTCTCTTATTTGGTAAAGTGAAATTATTTAAAGTTAGGAATCTTTTTCACAAAAGTTTAAAACTGGTTTCTTATTGGATTGCTTCTTATTGGATTGCTGAAGAAAAAACGCTTGTGTAATAAAAAGCACTAGGCTTAAAATACATTAGATCCTAGGATTTCTTTGTTTTAAAAGAGGCAGCATCATACTCTAGAATTTACTCTTGAACGCAAAGACCTCGGTTGTAGTGGTGGCTCTGAAACAGATTAACTATTGAGACCTCAGGCGTGGCATCAACTCTCTGGCCTCAATTTCCCTCTTTTAAAGTCAGGCTGATGTTCTTAAAGGTCATTAATGAAGGAACTAGGCAGGTTACTTAACAACATGGTTATTTCAACTAATTATGCCAAATTAAGATGATTTTTAAAAATCTGGATTAAAGGAATTATAATTGATTATATAAACATCACAGCCTTGTTCATTTTCAGAAAAATAAATATGGAAAGTCTGCCAACTCTAAAATGCTAAACTCTGCGTTTAAAGATGGTCTCTCAGATTTCTAGAACTCTTAAATGGGAAGAGAAGGAATTCCTTCATGACCCAGAAAGTCTCTTGCAGACTTTAGGAGGTAAAAAAATCCCCAGAAAGGCGTGATGTCCACAGATGGCAGCTGCTTTCTAATCAGGCTGAAATGAGCCCACTGTGAGAATTTTGCTGCTCCTGCTGCCTCTGTGCCTCACCTCTCGTTTTCTTTGAAGTTTCTCCCAGGTCTCTCGCCTATTTTGGAACCCTCCAGAGTATACAAAAGCATTCAATATCTCTGGTGGATGTAATTGAATTTTTCCAGTTTTCACTTGGAGAATGGGTATTTTAGACATGATTCCCAAAGATCTGTGAATGTTAGCTGCTTTTTCCAGTGATTGAAAAGACTGTTTTATTTCACTCATTTGTGCATTCCATTAGAAAAAATGATTGCTCACCTAGTCTGTGCGAACGCCATTGCAGGGGTTGGGCTAGAGCAGGGAGTAAGTTCTCTGCCTTCTCCTCATGGGATAGGGGTAGGAGAGAACAGATGGAGTCAAGATGTGCAGATATAGTTTTTGGATTCATTTAGAGTCCTTGCATAATAAACCTTTTATTCTAAACATTGAGCACAGCAACGTGAGAGTAATGTACTCTTAGGGGTCAAAATTTCCTACAAATATTTCCAGATGTCAATTAGACCTTATAGTTTTGAGTTAGACTGAATAGTCAGCCTGTCTTTTAGGTCAGGCCTGTCCAAACTCTCCCTAGGCCTGGCCCTTGTCACTTTCCCTAAGCCAACACAGTCAGAGGCTTTCCTTTCATCTTCTATAGCAATGCTTCCCAAACCTGGCTGTGCCTCAGGATCACATAGGAAATCGCTGAAGCCACGAGTTAAAAAAATATATATATATTACATATAATGGACATATAATATATATATATACATATAATATATATACATATAATATATATATCCATTCTCTTAGATGTACTCTAAATTTCTAGGAATAAGGGACCTAGGATTTGTGTTATTCATAAAGTGCTGCAGGTGATTCTAATTAAGCCAGCTGGCACCATTTTTCAAACAAGATTTTAGTAACTACTACCAGATTAGTCTTTCTAATGTGAGGATTTCTTCAACCTTCTCTTCTGAATGCTTAGGATTTACAGTATAAGGTATAAGGCATTTAAGGAGCCTGCCTACCTTTGCAACTCCATCATTCATTGCTTCCTTACTGGTACCCTCTGCTTCAGTCAGACCCACCTACTGACTCCTCCTTGGATGCTGTCAGCACTCCTGCTTCCATGTCTTCTTTGTGCCTGTCCTCATGTCCTCAAGGTCCTCTTCCCTCTTCTCCAGGTCTCCATTCTTTCAAAGTTCAGCTCACGTTCCACCTCTCACACAGGAACCTCCCCATCCTGCCAACCTGCGTGCCCTCCTTTTTGGACTCTCATAGCCTTTATCATTTGGGTCACTCATTTGCCACTTGTATTGTAGTCATTTGTGATCACAAAGTCTAGTTCAACTCTTGGAAAGCTTTCCAAGTGACAGGCACACAGACATGTCATTTATAGCCTTTCATTAATGGTAAATCAGTAAAGAACATTTACCAATACCCTTTAGAAACTAGTGCTGATATTTTGTATTGCAGAAGACCTTTTGCAAATTCGGTGAAGGCATGCACTGTACCTGTCTCAGTCACTGAAATCGTGCTCAGTGCCTGGCACAGAAAAGTCTATAATATTTGTTGGACAAAGTTAGGAAAAAGTCTGTATTATTGTCTTAAACCTTTGGTGTTGCTTTTTTTAAATTCTTTGGTGCCTGCTAGAACGAGGGTTTGAAACTCCCCTTTTCACTCTTGTGTTCCCATTATTTCCTTTTTAACTGATGGCTGGAGTTTAAGCTGCCCAGTTGACACCATGCCTGGTCCCTGTCCCAGAATGAAGCTGTTTATCATGACTTCAGAAGGCTGGTAGAGTAACCTGAGTTACCCTGTTGTTAAAGCAATGATTAATCCTAGAGGCTACTCCACAGTGAACGCTCTCTCAGCGCAAAAAACTCACCGTGCCCCATAAAACTGATCTGGTTGGCTTTCTGGGCTTGTTTATTGTTATGGGGTTTAGGGCAACTTTGAGGGTCTGACCCTAGTGCACGAGAGGAATTTCTACTTTATATTCCTTCCAAGCACTCTAACTTAAATTCTTCTCATTTTAATTTTGTTCATGCCCCATGGTGTACTCTCTCTTCATTGGATATGAACTTTTTGATAACCATCAGAAATAGCCCCTGTTGTGTGTGAAATTCCACCAATTCTCATAGTAAATCTTCAAGAAAAAAAAAAAATACTTGATAAAGCAGTAGCCTATACATATCTGGATTTAGAAAGCATCTTTTGCTGTCAACTCTGCAGTTGTAAATATTCTTTGGTAACACAAATACCTTGTGTGAATGGCAGCCAAATTTTGCTTATTTTGGTGTAGATATTTACTGGAAGCTGAAAAATGGTTCCTTGGCATATTTTACTAAACTATACAGTGAATAGAGTTTGATTGTAAATGGGCCCTTGCAATTCAACCTGTTTTACTCAGACCAGAAAGCATAAGCCTGGATATTTCTACTGGCAACAAGTTAAGGCTTCATTCATTCATTTATTCAATAATTACTTACTGAGCATTTTTTATAGGTCAGGTACCACAGGAGGACAAAGATGAACAAGATGAGTGTATCTTTGTCCCATGGAAGTCATAGTTTATTCAGATAGACATTAAGCAGAGGATTATACCAGTAATAATGTAGTTACTGTTGTGATAGCAATATAAAGTAAAAATCTAGAGGATGATGAGAGAATATAATCAGAGGCCCCAATCTCATCTGAGGGGGTGAGTTGCGGGGAGGAGTGGGGGATTGGGGAGTGTTCAGAAAAGCCTTCCCAGAATGGGTATTATTTAATAGAAGTTCTGAAAAAATAAGTGGCAAGTAGCAAGAGAGAGAGAAGAGTTACCAACTCCACAAATATAAGAATAATGAATGCTTATGGAAATTACATACTGCGCCGGCCCCGTGGCTGAGTGGTTAAGTTCGCGGCCCAGGGTTTCCCCAGTTCGAATCCTGGGCTCGGACATGGCACTGCTCGTCAGGCTATGCTGAGGTGGTGTCCCACATGCCACAACTAGAAGGACCCACAACTAAAGTATGCAACTACGTACTGGGGGAATTTGGGGAGAAAAAGCAGAAAAAAAAGAAATTGCATACTTATGACAAAAATCTTAACTGTGTTCATCTAATCATATTTTATATTTGTCCTGTCACTGATACTAGGTAAGAAGGACTATATGTTCTGCAAAACCTGGTTATAATAACTATATTATGAAGAACTAGAATTGCTATTAAGGAAACTTTGAAGGTCAGGAGATGAGACAGGTTGTAAGTGTTTGCAGGGAGAAAATGCCCGGTATGAACATCACATGAGAGTTCTAACCCATTCTATTAATCATTTACACTAAATAGAAGAAAATCTTCCCCTTGTATATTTCCTGACATAAGTGGATTACAACATATTTTAGCAGTATAGAACGAATTGTACCTGATATATTATCCAGCTATGAGAAAATACTTAGCATTTTGGGTGTTTAATAAAGTAACTATTGCGTGCTCCATATGTCCAAAATAATGTAAACAAGAAAGACAGACAGAAAGAAGGAAAGTCACACAGACAGAAAGAAAAGAAGCAAGGTAGATAAATTTAACACAAGTTATTTTATGAAAAATGTGTTAAAAATCAAGTGACGTCATTTTTCATTCTCCTTCAGAAAGTTGAATGCTCATTAAGAACTAGAATCATTCTATATTGACAAGAACAATAAACACGTTAGAATTGAATTTTCTCTATCCTTCAGTTTGGAGCCAATGATATTTTAGGTGAATATAATGCAGTTCTTTTGTGAAATTCACTTGTGTTTCCTTGCAATTGTGGATGCTGTACCAGGTTTAAAGGCCAAGAGAGAGAAAAGGAAGCTAGCGTTTCAGTGTAGTCAGATGGCGGCTGGGGCTGCAGTCATCTTAGCGAGCCACCTGACTCATGCTGCTGAATTTAATTCTAACAGCACTTTTTTTACATGTGGGAAAACTAAGGCTCAGAGAGCTTAACTGATTTGCTAAAGTATTTGAACCAGGATTCAAACACAGTCCAAAGCCCATTATATTTCTTCTAAATTAACGAAAAAAAACTTTCCCCCCCAGAGAAAGAATGCCTGATTTTCTTTATTGTTCTGGATTAGTGGTTGTCTATAAAATGCTGAAAGGTCTCATAAAGGTAAACATACATCTGGTGTGTGGTTCAAAGAGAATTATCTTAACTAGACGGTAAAATATTCCTTGAAAGAGCTGGTGTAGAAACAGAACTTGGATTGCTAACGACTTTCTTGCTCATATTTACTTTAAAGTTTTGCTTTCTTTCAATAGAAATGTAAAGATGTTTATTCTAGAAAAATAGAGATACATAAGAGCATAAAGAAAAAAATCCCAACATACCACAACCCAAAGAAAACCATTTTATTAACATTAACATTTTATGCTAGCTTATTTCCTATGAATATATATTCCCAGCTATGTATTCATACTAAATACAAAATTTTGCATCACTTTTCACTTAACAGTATAGTTTAAGACTTTTTATCCTTACTAAAAACTATTCATAAAGCTAATTTTTAATAGATGCATATTATTCCATTGTGCAGCTTAGAAACAAGCAAGTAAAATATTTACTTTATAAATCAATTATTATGACATGTTTAGAACTATTAAGGGAATTATAAAAAGTGAAATAAGATTAAATATTTTTTCAATGAAAATTCTCCTAAAAAATAATTAACTTGCTTCAGATTAAGACATTTGCCAAATGGGGTAAATTCACAGTAAACTTCATAGGTCAGGCTGTGCATCTTTCATTTGGACTTTTGGAGAAAATTTTGATCCAATGCTTTAAACTTTACTGTAATTTGGGACAAGGCATTGCTCGTCTTTCCTGTATCTGAAGATATATTTGGTAGGGAGGCTCTTTATTCTTTGAATTTTTGTAGGATAAAGGAAATAATTCAGTGATTACAGAAAATAATAGGCATATCCCTTTTCTTGACTTTTAATCAGTAAATATTTTATCCCAGAAACCCTGAAGTATTAAGATCCACTTTATATATATAGTTCTACCTATAGTCTGACATTTCCTTACCTGGCTCTCGAGTTAAGAGCATAGATTCTAGAATCATATAGCCTGAGGTCAAATTCTGTTTCTACTACTTGGGCATTGTGTGAATTTGAGCAAGTTACTTAACCTTTGACCTCATTTTTCTCACCTAAAATGTGGGCATAATAAACATTACCTACCTCGGAGGGCTCCTGTGAGGATTAAGTGAATCAATACCTGTGAAGCATTTAGAATGGTGCCTGATATACTGCAAGTGCTCGATACTGTCAGCTATTATTATTGTTCTCATTATGCCCTTATCTTTCATTTGGTAACAAAGACTCTGTTAACCAGCTGGTTGGTTAACATGCCATTTTCAGAGTAAAGCCTGATCCATTGTAACGCCTTTGAGGGCACAGAATCTAGATCTCCCAGGAAGATCTTAGCTCTTTACCCAGTGTCGGATGTCTATTTCTAGATGTTTGTTTCTGAGATTACTCTTTGGTTCCGTTGCTAATGTGATTACCGATAATATAATTTGGGACTTTGGAACTCACTGAATGGTGCTGAGACATCCCTCAAGTAAGGGAGCTGACTCTGTAGCTACCTCCAGCAGAACTGCCTGCCCCAGTCTCCACTTGGAGGGAAGGAGAAAGGCAGGCACTGAGGACCATGATTATGCTAGTCTGGTTGGAGTAAAGGGCTTGTTATGGGGGAAGGTGAGATACACGTTGGCAAACGTAGGTTGGGACTAGATCGCAGAGGGCCCTGAATGCTTGAGTAAACCTGCTGGATTCTGTTCTGTAGGTTATGGAGAGTGATTGGATGAAAGAAGGACATCTTTCCGAAGAACCCAGAGAATGAGTCATCAACGTGTTTATACCGCAAATCCCCCAATTCTTGTGTTCTTAAATTTGATTCATTTCTTTCTCAGTTGGAGAATGTAACAGTGCATCATTTTCGCATTCCCACTAATAACCAAGTAGCCTAGTCATTGAGGAAGATATTTTTTGGGCAGATAGTTCTTCCACAATCCTCAAGTCATCGTATGCAGATGGCTGCCTCTTCTGTTCCTGTAGTGTTGGCCCTGGGCCCCAAAGACTTTTTAACATTTCTATTCTTTTGGAGCTCCAAAATTGAGATTTGACTGTTTTAGAAGAATGATTATGAGGATTATCGTTCTTTAATCCCTTAACTGTAATAACATTTTACTCTTATGCGTAGTTATTTGCTAGGCTGTACTACATACACATACAAAACACCTTCTCTATATTTCCCAAGTAATCAGAATCGCTGAGAGTTGTGCCCAGCAGTAAGCGGCTGCCTTAGTCTAAAAGGTTAATTCTTTTATCAACTCAAGAAGTTCTCAAGCATCTTCCAGAACAGAATTATCTTTGTAACAAAGTTGCTGGATAATGAGGGGAAACATTTCCATTAATAATATAGTGCAGGAACTACGAGGCAATTGCAATGAGGTTAAAGGGTAAGCACAAAATGCCAGAAGGAAGTTGTTAATCTAAAGGCTATCTAATTTTTATTGTGTTTTGCCACAAATTCCATGGAGATTTTATGTACCATCCCAGACAGAAATTAATTATATCCAGCTCTGAATTTCCAGACTTTATTCATGCCCTCATTTTAGCACTTGCATATTGTGTTGTAATTAGTCAGTTTATAACTGTCCCCACTGGACTGCTGACCCTTGACACTGGGGATGTCCAATGTCCCCTGCACCTGACATAGGCATGGGATGTAGCACGTTCTTGATATATTTTTGATTCTTGTTGAGTGAAAATCTGTGTTTCTAAAAGTCAGTGTAAAGTAATAGATGATTGCTACCAGCCAGCATCACCTTAAAAGAAAACCAACCTTATTACAGAGAGTCAGGCTTAGAAGCAGTGTTCCACAGGGGCATGCCAGCAATGACAGGGACAGAAACTGACGCTTGATCTATTCTCTATGACTGAGAAGAAGCCCTACCAGATAAGGTCCACAAGTTATGTTATGCAGTGTTTTTGACAAAAAGTAGGTATATATCACATAAAAGATTGTTGGATGCTGTTTCAGCTGATCACTCACGTTCATCTAGGAGTGGATCGTAGGTAAATCAGGGCTGATTTCTTTCTCCAGTTAGCAAAGAGGCAGCGGTGGGAGTAGAAAGCACTTGTGGCCTTGTCCCATATCTAGCATTCCATGAGCCCCCAGAACTCCTGGGTGACAGGGTGGCTCTCTGCTCTGGCTGGGCTGGGGTTGGTCTGGGGAGCCCATGTGAGAAAACTCGCCCTCAGGAGTGCTAGCCTCAGCTCGCTCCTGTCATTCTACGCTTTCTTTCTGACCCAGACCATCTTTAGGTCACATCCCACTCTGTGACATGATAACACATGTCTGTCTAGCTGTGTCCTTGGTTTAGGTATGGAAAACTTGTGCTAGGCAATGACAGGCAAAGGAAAGGGAATTAACTGTTATGGTGCACTCTAAGAGACCAAAAACCAAATTCACTCAAATTTTTCCATTTGATTCTGTCTCCACCACCAGATCTAGTCCCATCCACCAACCTCCTAACTGGACTGCTGAGTATACTTAAGCCTATATCCAAATCATATCAGTCCGGAAGATCTTCTCAAGGTGCAAATCGGCTTATGTCACTGCCAACACCCCTTGGCTTCCAATGCTTAGATTCCTGCAAAGTTTCCTAACCTCTTATGATAAAATCTCAAATCCTCACCCTGCCTCCTAAGCCCTGCATGGTGTGACACCTGTGTACCTTGCCAGCTTCAACTCCTACTGTGCTCCCCCTTTCTCCAGTCTCCCATCATTTTCTCTGGTCCAACGTGCTCCCTCCCCACAAGGCCTTTGCACCTACAGCTCCTTGTCCCTAGATTGATCTCCCCAGTCCTCTTTGGCGAGTTAACTTCTCATCCTTCAGCTCTCCGCTGAAATGCCTCTTCCCCAGTGGAGACTGCCCTGTTTAATTAGGCTTTCATAAAACTGTTCCCTTCTTCAAAGCACATATCTCAGTTTGTAAGTACACATTTATCTATGTGATTATTGGATTAATGTTTACCTCCCTGTCAGACTAATTTCTTGAGTGCAGGATCATGTCTGTTTTTGTATCCTCAGTGACTAGCACAGTGACATATACAGCAGTTGCTCAATAAATATCTCATTACTAAAGGAAGAAATAGCAACTATCATCATAACTAACACTTGCTGCCTTCCAGACGCTCTTCTGGAGGTTATTTATAACTCATTCAATCCTCCAACTGCCGTATTAGGCATATTCACTATCATTATGCCCATTTTACAGATGTGGAAACTGAGACATAGAGATAAAGAATGCTCACGGTTACGTAGTGGTTGGCAGCAGCAGCATTTGTACCGAGTTTCCATGCTCGATACCTGTCTGCTATTCTGCCTCTTGGGGTGAGGAGTTTTATTATTTAATCCTGACACCAAACCTATGAACTAAATTACCATCTCCACTGTACACATGAGTGAACTGAAGCTCAGTGAATTAAAGTAACTTACCCAAGGTCATGAGCTTGTTAAGTGGTGAAGCCAAAATTTGAATGCATGTCCCCTAAAAAGCATACAGTTTCCTTTGTTGCCTCTGGGTGTGTAACAACATATTGAATGAGAAATTCTGGTCTAGAGAAAGTCCCTAGAAAATGCCTAATTATGATAATACCAAAAATAATGCATGATTTAATGAGTACTTGCTATGTGTGAGGTGCTGCATGATGTTCTTTTTGGGGGTTGCTGCACTGAATCCTGCAAGGACCCTGTGAAGGAGAAGCACCCCAGTACCTTTAGGAGCTTGGTAAAATTGGACCGTGTGAGTCCAGGGAGCGAGTGTTCCCCCAAAGAATCAGAAGATAAAAAGCTAGAATGGTTTGCTGTTCACGTGGCTGGATGCTGCCGGCTGGATTCACTTTTGAAGCTCACTTGAGAGTACAGAGAACAAAATACCAGTAAGGGATGTTTAAGCAGGAGAAAAAGCTTATGATTTATGTGTTTTCCTCTTTTCCCTTAAACGCTGCAGACACTGATCAGGATGGAAACCACACAGGGAAACCCTGGTCTGAAATGTCATTTCTCTCCAGTCTCTTTAGTGTTATGCAGTGTGGTTGCAAGATATGCTGAAATGGAATTTTAGTGCTACTGTATTCTGAGATGCATTTACATGGTGTTTTTGTAGTCTGTGCATGTACCTTCTGTTTATTACTAAATAAGCTCAATATTCATCGTTGTTGATTCAATCGAAGGCTGACATACTGACATTGAAAAGATGAGGCAAGATCATATCGCCGAGTAAAACATGCAGCCTAGAAAATGGAAACTCAGAAGTGAATATCGATATCTGTGAATAAAGAAGCAGTTTTCAGAGTTTGCTTTACATGGTTCTTAAGGAGCCTATCATGTTTGTATCTGTGTACGTTATTTCTCATTGCGAAACTAGCAAATGCTTGTGTAGTATTTTCAGATAAGGGTGAGGTTTTCCTGAGGACTTTATTCTTCCAGAAAAGCCAAGAATAACAAGGAAACAAACCCAAAATGTAACAAATTATTGCCTGCCTTTATTACAATACCTTTTTCCCCTAAAAGAAGGTTTCTGGTGCAATCCTAGCATCAAAGGAGTGATTTGTTCAGAGCTGTCATTTGTGGTATTTGCCTCCAAATTACGGGCTGAAGATATGTCAGCACATGAATGGAAATCTCTCTTTTTGAGAAGTGCACATTCATGTTCCATATGTGATTTGAAACATGCCTATTGTCCCCGGATCCTTTCTTTTCCTCCATTAACCTCTTCCCTTTGCTTCAGAATTACCTATAAAACTATGAAATGGAACGGTATTTTATATTAAAGTGGTGGGAATTTCTTTGTTTTTTCTTTTACAGAGTTGAAATTTTTTTTTCACCCAGACTGAAAGATTTGCTGCTACCTGTATCTTTGGGCTTTCCCTAGCTGATAAACAGCCCGTGGATTATACAAACATAACTGCCTTTCCATTATCTATCCCTGACAAATTACAGCCTGCCAATAGAACTGCCATGGCAGAGAGCAGCCGTTTGGTTTTAAACTGTCCTCTTTTTCTTACAGCCTTAAAACAAGGCCATGATTCTTCATATTCAGTTGAAATAGAAAATGCTCAGGCTCGGTGCACACAGGAAATTGCAGCCTCGCTGTCTCTCTCTCCCGCCTCCTTTCATTTACTGAGACCCTCGACTGCATTGCAGTCCTGCAAAGCTCTCCGGGAGCCGGAACCACGGGCTGGGGGTGGAACTGCATGCCCGTGCACCGGCACCTCTTTTATAGCCAAACCACAGAGCCTCGCTTGAGGTCATCTTTTACGTTGTATTTCGATTTTATAGAGCTGCTTTTGGTAGAGAGAAGACAGACACGTTGCTGAGATGTGTGCAGCACGACAGTTTTATGAGAAGAAAAGAAAAACCCAAAGGTTATTCAGTTACCTGCCAGTCTTATCCAAGGCTGCAGTTTTGGAGGAAGAAGTGAGAGAAAGAGAAGTTCTCCTTTCGATATGTGGCGGTAGATACGGGAAGCTGTTTTGTCCCGATTACTTTGGTTAATTTTCCTTGAAGAAAATATTCAACAAAAGAGAGCAAATGTGCTAGTTGCCCTACTCTCTCTCTCTCTCAACTTTTTATTTTATTATGAAATATTATCATATTTTGAAATAATTTTACCTGGTCTCTTTTTGACAAAGTACATTTGGAAGAGATTTTTTTTTGCTTTGCTTAAGTCTGTAGGACTGTGAGTGGGGTATTTATTTCCTGTTTGGACCCCTGAGGGAGGAGATGCTTCATTTGTACTTTCCAGGTTATTGAAGGAGGAAAGTCCTGATTCGGGGAAAGTCTCCTGGGAATGCACCCTTGTTGTTCAGGCAGCCCAGCAAATTCTTCCCATCGTGTAGTGAGGGAGTATGAACCCCATGGGTTCACCAGAGTGGAGACTATCCACAGAAGGGTCAATGACCTAGGTGGTGGCACCTTAAGTGAGTCCCTTTACTCTCTGATCCTCAGTTTCCTAGTCTGAATAATTGGGATAATAAAACCTGCTCTCCGCATCCCCTACAGGGCTGTGAAAGTTAAATGGGATAATGCATGTGAAATACTTTCTAACACAGAAGTACTTTCTAACACTGTTTTTGTTATTGTTATTGTTAGTTTTTTTAAGGAGATGGATGTTCCTGTCCTTTCTTGCCCCATCTCCTAAATGTATTTGAGCCTCCTGTCTAGGCTGGCTCTGCCTTCTCAAATTCTTCTTCCTAGACATTATCAGAAGGGTAAATCAAATATTTGGTTTGTTGACTGCCCCTCCTTCTAGGTGTCAGCTCCAGGAGGGAGGGTGCTATATTGTTGGGCTCATCACCGTTTCTTTGTAGCTCAATGCCAAGCACGTCCGAGGCATTCAGTGAGTATTTGTTGAGGAACAGTGAAGAGTGCTCAGAAAGTTCATGAGTCCACTGCTTGGACCTCTTTCGTTCTTCCACTTCCTCTTTCTGGTAAGGGCTGCCCTCCTGGGGACTGTGAAGATGTGGAAATATTTTGGGCAAGTGTGAGTTTTAGTCTGGAATAGTCTAATGATTTACATTTCACTAAAATATCCCCCAGTTCCATTGCGGTTTGATTTTCTTAGCACCTACATTCCTTTTAGGAAATCAGGCCAAATGCCTTTATTAAATCATTTGGTTTTAAAAAATGCTTCAAGGAATTAAAGATTTGAGTGTTTTTATACTTCTTCATTGAAACCAGACTTCCAGCTAAAAACACTTGCTTGTTTCATTGCTGACCTCTCATTTGAAGCTGATTCAAGTGAAGCCTAGATTGTTTTTAGAAGCTTACAATTGACCTCAAGTCATCAAAGTGAGAAGAAAGTGATACAAATTTTCATTTTTTTCAGTGCACGCTCAGAACTTCTGGGGGCCTGTGTAATGGCCTGTGGTCTATAAATGTGGTACATTTATGATTTAATGGATTTAGAAAATAATTATCTTTACTAATATTAAATTATTTAATTTATGTTGAAATCTTAATAAAGTATACAGTTTTTTGAACTGTGGAATTACTGTAATGTTTTGAAAGTTGTTCCTTATTCTTTCACTGACTCAGCGTGTGATACCGCAGAGAGCTTTGTGATTTTTACATGTGAGTATTTAAAACTAAAATAATATGCAGCAGTTTTAGCTGCCTCTTCGGAAAACCAGAGTGAAAATGAAACATTTTCTGAAAAACAGTTTTGGAAGAGCAAATATAAAGCCTAATATATATGTTTTGTTTGTGTATATATATGTGTATATATACATATGTACATATATACACACAAATATGTATATAAATGTTGTTTTAGAACTTTCAGCAGTCCTTTATTAAATTATGAAATATTTATACAAAATAACATCTGTAACATATATTCTATGTTATTAAGCGTAATAATAAACAAGCAGTCCTTAACGTGGATAAATCTTAGAAAGTTCTTTTTTAAAAAATGAACATTACTTTATGCTCCTATGAGCCAGGTGGCAATTGCTACTTCATTTTAAATGTAAAATGTAAAACATACCAAGTGAATGACGTTTAGTTTGTAGCACCCAGAAAGAGGGCTTGGTAGACTAGCATTCTGCATTGGAGGGTGGGTGGCCGGTCAGCCTGTTACCCCCTGCCCTCCTGGGCCCCTCCAGGCACAGAGTAAACACCATTGTCAGTGTGGTCACTCTGCCCAGTGACCAGGCAGGATTGTGAAGACCTGGAGAGTTTCTTTAACTTAGGTTTAAGACAATAAAGGTGTTGAGAATGATTAAACCCGTCCTGTGGAATGCAAGTTACATATACTTTATTATATTATTGGTTTAAGTGCAATTGTATTAAGCAAAAATACCAAATGGTATACCAGGGTGCTCAGCTATTCATTTCTGGCCCCTCCTGACTAGGAATTGATGACTTGTAATTTTGTATCTCTAATCACCATGGGAACTGTTTCTGCTCTGGTCTGGTTCCCATCTCTCCTGTTGTTAGTTGTTCGGGTTCTCCACGCTCTCTTCTCTCTGTGCTATTCTGTCTTGTCTCATTCATTTGTGGCGGAATCAGAACCCTCCTGTTATCAGAACTCTTTTTATTAATTGCGGAGAATTTTCTTTCTATTTGCAGTTACTCTAAGTAAAGTTTGGTCTCTTGTGCCTCCATCATCTGTCTTGCTTCTGTGGGTTGCTTCCTCTGATATACTGCAAAATGTTTGTACTCGTTATGATTTGATTATCAGTTTTCTGCCTATTTTCCCAGTTATGCATTTTTTATTTCCATCTGAGTCATTCTCTTGTTTACATCTGTGCTGAAGTGGAGAAGGGGGTTATGTGTTCCTTAGGCTTTTTGCTGGGAAGAGTAATTTCCGCATTGGGTTTGAGCTGACAATGGTTTTCTTCATTGGGCAGACATGTAGACACCATTATACTCCAGTATAATGGGATTTCACTATTTATTAAGGGGTTACATAACATCTCTGCCAGTTTCAAAGCCTTCAAAATTCTCATGAGTCAAGGTAGATATTAGTTCTGTATCTAATATTTCCATGTAAATAATGAACATAGACAGCTACATTTTATATTCTGCTTTGTCCCATGACTACAGATTTTTCATAATATGTATGTGCTTTTAAAAGTGGTTTACTGGTTTGGAGAATTTTGTTTTAGAAATAACTGCTTCCCCTACTTTTCTGTGATTAAAAATAGTTGATTTACAGAGACTTTGAAAGGCTGTGGTCGGAGTGAGATTACAAATACATTGTGTTCATGTTGGAGTTATAAGTCCTTTGCCTTAGTGTGGTCTCCAGAACTATAAAGTAAGCTTAATGTCAGAAGTCAATTGAGAACACATGTTCTCTCTTAATTGCATGTTTATGGATAGGTTCCAAATAAAATGTTAGAAGTTTTTCTTCTCCCATTGCCTATTTTAAATTGAAATTCAAAGGATAATTTTTTTAAAAAGAAACTTTTATTTTTAAATTTACAGAAGACTTGCAGAGATAAAGAGAATCTCTGTATGTCCTTCACCCTGCTTCCTCTAATGGTAGCATCTTACGTAACCATGGTACATTTGTCCAACTAAGAAATTAAGTTTGGTCCAGTACTATTAAACTACAGACATTATTTGGATTTCACAAGTTTTCCCTTCTGTGAAGGATAGAGTTTTAAATCATTTTTATTTATAGAGTACAGAATCATTTTACTAAAAAAGCTTAATAAAATTATGCCTGGAAGGGATTGGACCATCTAATGTAGATATATTTTTGGCATCTTCCCAGGAAAAGTTAATGAAGAATATTAAATAATTTTATAAGATGAAAACATTAAAACATTCATAATCTTAATTTTGGTGTACAGAATTGATTGTTCTGACCAGTATATTCATTATTTGGTCTAATGAATAGTGTATTATTTGTGTGGATAGTTCTTTTAAAGGAATGTAGTTTTGCTTTTCTTAAAAGTCAGGAGTGCTAATATAAGGAAATTTCTGTAACAACCTTTCCTTTCATGCTGCAATCTTTAAATTCAGTGACTGGCTCACAAGCTTTTTTCTGTAAGCATAATGAATTTGGCACATTATGGAAAATACTTCCAGTTTTGATGAAAGCTAGAATAATTTTTATTTTTAAAGAGTGCAGAAAAAGCACAACTAACAATCTGATAATGAAAAGTTAAATATAAACATGTGTGGGAAAAGATCGTAATTAATTTTGTTTTCTCCATAAAAAGATGTTACATCAACCTTCCCATTTTTTCATTGTATTTGATGACTTTAGCAGCATTAATACACTTAAATAGACCATTGTCACAACTAGAAGGACCCACAACTAAAAATACACAACTATGTACTGGGGGGCTTTGGGAAGAAAAAGGAAAAAAAAAAGATCTTTAAAAAAAAGAATAAAAGACCATTGTCTTTGTGTTGCTTTGCCATTTTGTGCTCCTGGGGCTTGGCGGAGGCCTGATACCTTGGCTCAGTGACTTTTCAAAAGTTTTGTTTTCATAAATGCCTGAGCACCAGGCTCAACGGAACAGAAAGCAATTATGTGCAGCATTCAAACAAAAAAGGAAAAATGAATTTCTAACCTTATTTTGTAACAATTCATAAATTTCATTTTTTATTAAAAAATTCTTTTTAATTGCAGTAACATTGGTTTATAACATTATATAACTTTCAGGTGTACGTCGTTATATCTTTTGAATTCTGTGTGGATTACATCATGTTCACCACCCAAAGACTAATTACAGTCCATCACCACACACGTGTGCCTAATCACCACTTTCATCCTCCCCCCTCCCCCCCTTCCCCGCTGGTAACCACTAATCCGATCTCTGTTGCTATGTGTTTTTTTCTTGTTGTTATCTTCTACTTGTGAGTGAGATCCTACGTGAGTAGTTGACTTTCTCCCTCTGACTTATTTCACTTAGCATAATACACTCAAGGTCCATCCATGTTGTCACAATTGGCCAGATTTCATCATTTCTTATGGCTGAGTAGTATTCCATTGTGTATAAATACCACATCTTCTTTATCCATTCATCTCTTGATGGGCACCTAGGTTGCTTCCAAGTCTTGGCTATTGTGAATAATGCTGCGATGAACATAGAGGTGTGTGTATCTTTATGCATTTGTGTTTTCAAGTTCTTTGCATAAATACCCAGCAGTGGAATAGCTGGATCATATGGTAGATCTATTCTTAATTTTCTGAGGAAACTCCAAGCTGTTTTCCATAGTGGCTGCACCAGTTTGCACTCCTACAGAATTTCTAACTTTAAAAAGCTTTTAATGACTCAATACACTAGAGAGTTGGAGAAGGTATAGTCTCTGGGTCTCCCCATAGGATTTGAGGCTTTGCTTTTATCTTTTCTCAACAAAGCAAATACTATCTAGCAATGTCGATATTAAAGTGAAATTTAAATTCATATATATATGTGTATTTGAAATACTTTCCAGACTTTAACCCTAGGAGATATGTTGTGATTTTCAAGAAAAGGGAAATTTAAAATGTAAATGCTGGAAAGGATTTTCATGAAGGTGAAAGGGAGGGTTATGAGTGTAAATGTAAGGGGCGTAGATTAAAAAGTATGTGCCTGAGTTTTTATTGAATCTGGAAACGAAACCTTAAAATTGAAATTAGATTTCTTCCTTTGTAGATGAGATATCCCAAGGAGAGGTTTACAGGAAAAGGATGTCTTCCCATTGCTTCCCATCAAGTTCCATTTACAAAGGTAAATTTTAAATGGTGGCGGGGAGGATTAGTGTTGTTAGAGCCAAATTCTAATTTGGGTATTTCTACTTGGCATTCAGTGGTGCTACCACAGAGCAATAGAGAGTTTGGCCTTGAATCTATGGCTATTCCCGGAACAGAAGCCTATTGAAAAGAACTGTTGATGATAAAACGTTGGCATATGTATTGATTTTTATGTAGGTAGTGTTGTAGAAAGATTAAAACAAAGAGGTGGAAGTAGAGGAGATCTCGTAGGCTTTCCTTTGGATTATCCCTGTTGGACCGGTTCCCCTCATGGTGAGGCCAAGGGGCAAGGGAGGAATGCTTTCCAAGGCCTTTTAAAGGTCGTTTTTGTCTTTGCATTGGAAATTCTTCGTAGTCCAGAACTGCCTTTGAATTTGCAGAGTCTGATATCCACTGTGGTTGCTGTGGTCAAGAAGACCTACTGTGGAGTGCCTTGTTGCTAATAGCCAGTGGCAGTGCTATATTGGGGCTGTCTCTTTTGATTAGTATTGTATTTATTGTAGGATTAGAGGAGCAACCTTGTATAATGTTCTGGAGAAATTTAGGTTTTCAAAGTAAGCAGGGAGTGTATTATTCATTTAGATATAGTAAAAGCTCCTCTTTGGCTCACCTAAATAAACTTGAGTTTATCTTAGAGAAATGATGGTGTTTAATCCAAAAGTAATTCAATTTGGATTACAAACTCTTAATGATCTTAATTGATTTAATTTTCTTTGCTGTTGTAGTTAGGAGTTTATTGCATTTTATTTGATTCTGTGAGTGGTGGAGTCAAGCTGGGAACTTCAGGGGCCTACCAGGCTAGAGTTGCTAAAGGAGAGATTTGCTGTTATATCCCCAGTTGTAGGGGGCTGGGGATGTGCTTCTCTTCTTTAGGTGTAGATGGTATCCCTTGTTTACCTGAGCTTAGCGATGCCCCAAACTAACCGGGGAAAGAAAATCATCAAATCCTGACTGATTGAGCAAATATTTAAAATTAGACAACAGACGCTTTGCTCGGGTTTGTTAATATTCCATGTGATGTTGTTATGGGGTTATATTAAGAATGAAATGGAATTTAATGGCCAACTCTTATTATTGCTGTTTAACTTTTCACCTTTGCATGCAGCCTCATCCCAGTCCCAACTTTCAGAAGATGCTCAAGGAGGCTTTGGGGAGACAGGGTTGGGTGAAAGTAGAAAATGTCAAAGGGAAGCAGTGCACAATTTGAAAGTATTGTCTTGGTGTATATATTAGTTGCCTATTGCTGTGTAACACTACTGGAAAACTTAGCACCCTAAAACAATGAACATCTGTTATCTCATCATTTCTGCGTGTCAGGAGTCCAGACATGGCTTAGCTGGAAGCCTCTGCCTCTGTTTCTCTCACAAGGCTGCACCTGAAGTGCTGGCTGAGAATGCAGTCTCATTTGAAGACTCAGCTGGGAGAGGATCTGCTTCCCAACTCACTCATGCGGCTGTGGGCAGGATTCAGTCTTCCCTCAGTTTCTTGCCCCCTGGGCCTCTCCACAAGGCAGCTCACAGCATGGGATCTGACTTCTATCAGAGTGAGTGAGTGAGTGAGAGAGGGCGAGCAAGATGGAAGCCATGGTCTCTTTGTAACTTAATCTGGGAAGTGACATCTTTTCTCTTTTTCTGCAGTCTATTTACAGAAGTGGGTGTCTAGGTCCAACCTGCACTCAGGAGGAAGAATTACATAAGGGCATGAGCACCAGGGGGCGGAGTCGTTGAGGGTCATCTGAGAGGCTGCCACCATAGGATACTGCAGCTTTTCCTATTTCAAAGGAAAATTGAACCCCTATTAGTTATATGAGTTGTCTATGTATTAGTCGCGATTAGGTGGAGAAAATGCCATCTCTGAAGTAAAGTTCTTACTGGGGAGAACGTGGCTACATCTAGTGGAGCATGCTCTGATAACTGTGTCTGGAATCTTTCTATCCCTTTCAGGAAACATTTTCCCTTGTTTTCTCCTTCACCAAGGTCAAGGACCTCCCCATTAGTCTGAATCCTGGGTTCCTAACCCACTGTGTCCTTCCCCCATATTAAATATAATCTATCTTCTGTTCTTTTTTTCTTAAATGCTCTTCTACAAGGTGGTTGGATGAAAAACATCTGAGAAGTTAATTCGGAATGAGATTCTAGTAAATGATTATTTTTTTAATGCCTTAACCTATCCAGCTCGTAATTGTATTTTGTTGTGAAATTTCCCTATGGGCTCCTCATTCTTCAAGTCCTTAAATGTCACCTCCTTCGAATGGTCTTTCTTGACCATCCTCCTCAAATAGTGCCTGCACTCCTCTCCTGTGTTTCTCCACATCATCCAGTTCTTCACCTTACTAGTACTTCCCACCACTTGAGAGTGTCCACCTCATTTCTGTGTTTATTTGTCTGCTGTCTCTTTCCTCTTACCAGAATTTAAGCTCAGTGAGGGCAAGGATATTGTCTCTTTTGTTTACTGTAGTATCATCAATGCTTAGAACAGAACCTAGCCCATAGTAGGGACTCAAGAAATATTTATGGAACGAACGAATATGGGATTTCAGGAACCAAAGCAGGAAGAGGGAGAGCTATTTTTGGCCAGGGAAGCCTTTAGCTGCTCCTTCCGTCACACCTGTCCCCTTCAACTGTATGTTGAGTTTGTTTGATGCAAATTGTTCCAGAGTGGACTGTACCGTGGTCTGCTGACATTACTGGACCTCTGAGTCTGAGAAGTTCAGCTGTAACACGGTACAGTAATAGCTGCTGTAGCTAGGAGGCTCGTAAAGGTGTGCTGAAAAGCTTTAAAAGCTTCTAAGCTTCTAGCTTTGAAAGCTATGAATCTGTGACTCTTTTTCTGACCAACAGAAAAAGAAAATGTGAGGCTTTGGCAGAAAGAGCCACTCGACCTTCGTAATCCAAGTGTCTTCTGATTTTTACGGTGATGGCTCCTGCTATCAGATGTGATGACTGTGCTCTGGGAACCTTGAATAATTGTAGGTCAGCATGGAAAATGACAGAGAATACATGCAAATCAAAAGAGACCACATTCCAATAAATCTGTAGGAGACAATTGCTTAAGGTCGAGATAAAAAAAAATTATTCAGGATGGTCTTGCCTTGAACAGAATGACAGTTTAAATTAAAAAAAAAATCTTATTCTTTCCTTGCTTTGGTTTCATTTTCACCCAATGTGGAGCGTGACTTGATTGTCGTGTATTGCGGTTTAATACAGCTCATCATCATGTTTCTTTTCCGTTGCAGCAAAGTGGGTTGAAAGCTTGAGGGATTTCTCCTGCAGTAATTCCCCAGATCTCATTCCTGGTCAGCACCGTGCAGCTCATTTCCATTAAGCAGATAGTCCTCCTTTTTCTTCTTTGCTTCCAGACTCATAATTCTGTGCTTATCTGCACTGAACTTCATTTGCATTTATTAGCTGGGTAGGTACTTGAAATATCTAAAACCCTTTTATCTGCCTGCTTTGTTTCTCATTATTTGCTGTCTCTTCCAATTTAGTATTAACTGCAAACTTGAAATGTTTCTTCTGAAACTGTTGTTCAAATTCTTTGCATACCAATGTAGGGCTTGGAACTGGTGTCTGCTGGGATTCCAGTCAATAACCTGCTTCTGCCTTGAAAAGCGGGAACTTCTCACATTTCACTCTTCTCACTTGAATGACTGAGGTAGGAACTGTTTATGCAGACTTGCTCATTTGGTTTTTGGTTGAACATTTGAGCCATCGAGCCTCTCTGCTAGGGTAGACAGTGTGCTAAGGAAAACAACAATGAACAAAATGGGGCCTGCTTGCCCTCATGGAGTGCGGACCTTGTTTTGTGTAGAGAAATGTATGTATTGCCCATATCATTTTGCCCTCCACCCAATCCCCCCAATTTTCCTGAACTGCAATGTTTTAGGTTTTGGGCCTTCATTGAATAATATTCTACAAAGTGACACTATGAAACTCAGGATTATTATTATTTTTTTGTGTGTGAGGAAGATTGGCCCTGAGTTAACATCAGTTGCCAGTCTTCCTCTTTTTGCTTGAGGAAGATTGTTGCTGAGCTAACATCTGTGCCAATTTTCCTCCATTTTATGTGGGATGCTGAGACACCATGGCTTGATGAGTGGTGCTAGGTCTGTGCCTGGGATCTGAACCTGTGAACGCTGGGCTTCCAAAGCAGAGTGCAGGAACTTAACCACTAAGCCACCAGGCTGGTCCCAATTCAGGGTTATTTTAAAGACATCATTTCACATTTTTTTTTTCTTCACCAAGACCCGTGGGAGAAATTCCTGTTAGACTTCAGCATCAAGAATGTTTCTCTGGGCCAGGCCCCATGGCTCAATGATTAAAGTTCTACGTGCTCTGCTTTGGTGGCCCAAGGTTTGCAGGTTTGGGTTTGGGTCCTGGGCCTGGACCTACTCCACTCACCAGCCATGCTGTGGATGTGTCCCACACACAGAAAAATGGAGGAGGATTGGCACAGATGTTAGCTCAGGGCAAATCTTCCTCAGCAAAAAAAAAAAAAAAAAAAGAAAAAGAAAAAGAATGTTTCTCTGGAACCACTGGTTTGTCTTTATCTTACACTGTGATTTAAGAATTTAAGAATAGATTCTATGTACCTGTTTGTGTTGGCTCGCAAGTAGTTGGCTGGCAAATTTGTAATACACTCTCAGAAAATGCACCTGATCTTATAGCAGGGCATTAAATACTAATCTCACTAGGGATTTTAGCCTTTCTCCCTTTGGCTTTCACTCTCGTGCCTGACTTCACAATCTCCATCTTCCAACATCGTAGGATCCCTTCATTGGCTGTAAGAAAATGAAAGTCTTATTTCCTTTAAAGTATTTCTCCAGACTTCCTTTTAAGTATTTCTCCAAAGGGTCCAAAACCCATTGTATGTCATGACAGATTATAAGTAAATAAATAAATTATTTGTGCAACCTGAGAGGGTGATTGTGTTCTAGTTTGAGTCTTAGGTTCATTTCACTTATCTTTCCCAAAGTGGTATTCTAGGATGAGCCTGGTCTGTGCGAACAGCTGTATGAACTTGAATAAGTCACTCAATCTTCCTCCATTCTCTGGTTCTCATGTGCAAATTAGAAGGTTTTGATTCGACTTGCAAAGTTGTCTGCGGCACTAGAATTTTGTGTTTGTACAAACAGATTTGTAATCATGCTATCAACATGCCTATTTTTCGTCTTAGAACCAACTTGGCTTCCCAGCAGTTCCACTGGTTAAGTGCCTCTCGGGTGTGGTCCCTGATGCTGGGTTGCAGAGTTGGTAGATTCAGCTCGGGAATCTTTGAGCCTAGTGCGTGAGACTGAGCAGCAGACCAGCAGTGAGGGTCCACTGTGAAGGGTCTGAGGGAGAGACAAGGGCAGGCGGTGAGGGCCGCCCAGGGGGCTCCACAGACTTCAGGAGCTATGGAAGATGTGGAAAGAAGGGGCTGAGTAGAGCGTTTAAAAGGGCAGGACAGAGTTAGCCAGGAGGGCACTTCTGACTTCTGGAAACTGTATTTGCATTTGCCGGCATACCAAGGCACAAAAGCCTAGCTTCTGTTTAGGGCAGCAGTTGTAACTTTGTACCTTGGGGAATGGAGAGGGTGGGAGGTGAGCCTGAATATTGGAGGGTTGTGTGTGCTCTGCGGAGACATTTGGACCTCATTCTGAAGATCATGGTGATCCACTGAGGAAGTTTAAAAGAGGTGGGCAGACGTGAACAGATTTGAAATTTAGAAAGAGATGCCTCTTGTACAAGTATGGAGGATAGATTCTAGAGGTTAGCTAAAAAACTGGGGCAATTTTTCTTCTAACCCCTGGAGAGAGCATCTATTAGGAGCTGGAGGTACCTAGATTTCTAATTCGAGTGAATCGGTGAAGAGTGGCAGTGCCGTTCACCGTGAACGAGAGAACGCAGAGGAGGAGCAGGCTTGTGAGAGGAAAGGAAGTCTCTGTTGTAGACAGGTTGAGTTTGAAGGGCGATTGGGATACTTATGTTGGGTTGAAGCAGGCAGTCTGAAATAATAATAATATAAATAAGAGCTAATATTTATTGAATATGTATTAAGTACCGGTTACCTTAAGTGTAATATCTCATCTAACCCTTGGAGGAGCTCTATTATTGTATTTCTAGATGAGAAAATGAAGCCTGGAAAGATTAGGTACCTCGTCTAAGATCATATAGTCAGGAAGGGGTGGAGCCAGTGTCATTGGGCTCCAAATCCTACTTTTAACTACAACTGGGTACTGACTTGAGTTAGGAGAGAGGTCTAGGATGGACATGTACAGTTGGCATATTATATTTGTCGATGACATGGATGAAGATAGAAGCCTGGGAAATACCAACATATTGGAGTCCAGCAGAAGAAGAGGGCATGTGAAGGAGGCTAAGAAGTGGAGGAAACAGGAAGGAAGAACACCGAGAGCGATGGTATCATGTCAGGAACACTGGTGCCACCAGACACAAGCAGTGTCATTGATAGCAATCTATCGTCTCTGAGCCTCATTTGTTTTTCTCTGTAAAATGGGGATAATGTTACTTTCAAAGCTGCTCTCCTGTATTAATCAAGATAGCATTTATCAAGCGCTTAATCTGCTGTGGCACACAGTAAGTGCTCAGTAAATGAGCCCGCTGTTATTACATTAAAGCAGAAAGCAACAAAAGAGAGAGTTTTAAGAGAGCATAACCACCACTTTTAAATGCTGCAGTGAATTAAATTAGTAAGGGGGACAGCATAGCATGTGGGATAGAAACACAGAATAGAGTCCAAGAGTTTTGATAACTAGGAAAACAGCAGGAAAAAATTTCCCTCAGACATGCATCTGCTATTAATTTTACATTACAGAGAGCAACTACTTTGGTATCAGTTTTCTTCAAAATCAATCACAGTGAATTCTGTGAATTATGAATGCCAATACAAATGAAATGAAATGTCGATCATTTATAATTACTTGAAAATAACATTGCATTGAAAAAGTTTTAGGGCAGTCTTATCATGTCGAGTATTAAAACCTGCTGTACGTCGATGATAAATGAGAGGATTTGGCAAATGAAAAAGGTGAATATAGTTTAAGATTGAAACTTTCCTTTGTTATAGCACTCTTTCCCCCACCCCCATGTCATGGTATCAATTTACAGAAACAAGGAGGTTCAGGAACTCAAAAATCAAAAGAGGCATTCATATTTGAGTGATCATTTTACTTGTGATAGAGTCCTTGACATTGGACAATTTCCTTTACCTCCTCATTGCAGATTTTCTCATCTGTGAAATCAGAAGGATACATTTTGGATTTGTATATAAAACTTCCCAGTTTAGAAATCATGGCAACTAGTTAACAAAAATTCACCGTGAGCCACACAAATCATGTTTGTGGGCAGAATTTGGTTCCCAGACTACCAATTTGCAATCTCTGGTTCACATAGATTTTTAATGTAATTCTGAGATTTTAGTTAAAAAGGATTTAGAGAGCCCTCACTGTGTGCTCAGCCTGCAAAACTGTGCCAGGCATGCTAAAGATAGGGGGCATACTAAAAGTAGTTTCAGGCAAAGCTTTTGGCTGTGAGGGAATTATAATCTTCTTGGAAAGACAGGATTTACCAATGAGAAACTTAGAATACAGAGTTCTGAAAGAGTGGAGTTGTAAGGGGGTTGAGAGGTAGTTAATCCAACTCTCTCTTTTTCTAGGTGAGAAATCTGAATCCCAGAGAGACCCACATTCACAGGATTAGTGGGTAGCAGAGCTGGTTCTTGAACCAGGCTTTCTGAGCCCTAGTGAAGGTCTCTTTCCAGTTCTCCTTGTTGCATCCCATAGATAATGTATCTTCTTGTGACAATGATACAGTTGGAGTTCAGAGGGAGAGAACGGTTGGGGCAAAAGTCTTCAGCAAGGATACATGACTAGAGTCAAAGCCTAGAGGATGAGAGGAGGGGCAACCATTCATTTGGCTTGAGAGGAAAACTTAGGATAAGAGCAAAATGAAAACCAAATCAACAGTTAAGAGTAAGTACGCTATATTAGGGTGTCAGTTGGGATCCAGTCAGGTGACAGAAACCATACCACTTATTTAGCAGGGAGGATTTACTAGAAAGAATTATTAACCGTGTGTTAGAGAATTGAAAAGGCAAAAGGGGATGAAGAGGTGTCATAGAGGCAGTAGCTTCAGGAAGCAGCCATCATCTCTAGGGTTGGAGGAACAAAGAGAAGAAGCTGAGATTATTAGAATTTGGAAGTTTGGAGGAGTGATCCTAAGAAGAGGGACTGGTGCTGGTATCTCTGAGGGGATGTGCTAAGATTGGCTCCGGGAGTCTGAAAAAAAAGCAAAGTAGAATTGCTACTGCAGCTAGAACCAACGAACTGCCCCTTCCGGGGAAAAGGACTCTTCCTGATGCTGACAGAAGCAGAGAGCTGACAGGAAGGAGAAGATCCTTTTCCTTTCCCAGTCCTTTCCCCCAGTGCCTCTTATTGCCAGGGCTCAGCTGGCAAAACAGAAGTGTGATTTGCACAGCTCAGTTCCAGCATCAGGAGCCCAAGTTGAGAAGGGTGAGTGTGAAGCTGAGAGACAAAAGCTTCTTTATGAGCAGCACAGTCAGCACAGTAGGGCAGCAGTGAGGAACTTGACCGGAGTGGAATGCTCATGTTGGTTGTGGTAGGAGATAAGGCTGTAGAGGTTGACTGGGATGGCTGATAGACAACTTTGAATGTTGGAAGAGCCATTTAGACTTGAATTTCATAAAGGACTTAAAGACTAGGAGGAAAGATGGGATGCTAAGTAATGATTATACTACACTCATTCAGTTGTATTCTCTTAACAAAGCCATTTTTCTTTTTAGGTGAATGAATGGGTATGTGGGTGTTGGTTTTAAGGGAATGGATCTTTCTCAGGAGCCAATAGAAGGATGTAGTAGTCACAAGTCCAGTCTTGAGGATGGGAGGAAGGCTTTGGTTAGCAGAGAGGCATAGCCAGAATTTTGGAGGTAGAATTTAATGTCAAACTCCCATTATTCTGTACATTGACAGGTACAGCTTTCCCCACTAGTCTATTGGCTTCCAAAGGGAGAAACTATGTCACATTCACCTTTGTATAAGCTGCGCTCAGAAGATTGTCTGAAACATATTGTCCTAAATAAATTTTAAGTAGCTATACTTATATGATGTTTTGTAAAATATAAAATCTCTATGACAGAGACCACGCTGTGTAACTATCTAGATAAGAATCAGTCACACTACAGTGAATGTGTGTTTACCCTTGGTAGTGTAAATGGATGGGATACAGTGCCATATACTGTCAAAATGTGGCAGGCTGCACAACAGTGTCTTGTATTAGTCAGCTTTTGCTAATAATTTTTCCGTGTAACAAACAATCCTCAAATCTCAGTGGTTCCTGAGGAAGGTTTATTTTTCCTCATGTTACAACGGTTGTGGGTCAATAACAGTGGCTTTGCTTCATGCTTCAGCTCTGATCCACATTGGTGGTTAGATTTTGGTCTGCACCACCACACACTATCTTAATTTTGGGGTCTAAAATAATGGAGAAGCCCCTATATGGATGAAATCCATTCTCATGACAGTGGGGAACAAGCCAACTGAGCTAAATCAAACTGCAAAAATCACACTGAAGAATTCATGTTAGAATTAGCTTATGTCCAGTTTGCCCAAGCAAGTCATGTAGTCGATTCCTAGAGCTACCAGTTGTTCGGTCAAACCCTAGTCTAGGTGTTGCTCAGAAGGTATTTTGTAGATTTACATGTGATTTTCACTTATAATCAGTTGACTTTAAGTAAGGGAGATTACTCTCAATAATAGGAGTGGGCTACATCCAATCAGTTGAAAGCATTAAGAGCAAAAATTGAGGTTTTCTGGAGAAGGGGAGATTTTGTCTCGAGACTGTAATGTAGAAATCCTGCCTGAGTTTCCAGCCTGCCAGGCTGCCCTGTGAATTTCAGACTGGCAAACCCCTCAACTGAGGGGCCAACTGACCTCTTCAAAATAAATGAACCAATTCCTTAAAATCAATCAATCACTCAGTCTCTCTCTGTCTCTCTCGCTCTAGGTAGGTAAATAGATAGATAGATTGATCTGTTGGTCCTGTTTCCCTGGAGATCCCTGACCGATATGGTCCTATTATTCTTGTTGTGCTGTTTTTTTTTTGTTACTTTGCCCAGTATAAAGCAGAGATAAGATGTACAAGAATATTTCTGTTGTATTAGGAGTACTTACCTTTAGAGAGTGAAATTCTAGTTATTGATAGAGACACGGATAGAGAAACGAGGCCAGATCTTGAGCCAGGCTCTCGTATCAATAGCAGAGTGGAGAGCAGGATGATTAGCAAATGGTTGAGTTAGGTGAAAACGTCACGCGTTCCAAGTTACAGTTTGCTAGCAGGAACACTTTGCAAACCTAAAAATCAAACAGTCGAACTTGTGAATAATATTCTGATTATGCTGTACAAGTTGGCCTCTATCAAACCAAATTCAGATTTAATGAAGTAATTTTGGGCTTTACCTTGTTCTTCTCTTATTGGTAACTGATACAATGTGAGTGGGCTTTTTGTTTATATGTCTATTAATTTATTCTTTGAGCATTGTTATATGCAAGACACTGTCCCAAGTTGGAGATAATTGGGACATAATTAGTCTCTTCCCTCATGGAGTTTACATTCTAGTAGAAGACTTAGATGGGAGACAATTTAGAGACACTGTTAATTATTTAGTTACGATTGTGGCAAGTGCTTAAAGAAGTAGAGAGGGCTGTGAGAGCCTGTGGCAGGAGAGCTGGCCTGTGGGAAGTGATGGTGAGCTGAGCTCTAAAGAGAGTGGGGCTGGTGGAGCGGAGCAGGGCTGGTTGAGCAGGAGAGGTGTTTTAGGCCAAGGAAATGCACGTGAAGCACCTGAGACAACAACTAGATGGATTTATTTTGAGGCCTTTAAAGAAGGCAGGTGCAGCTGAAGCTTGGAGAGCCAGAATGGAGGGGTGAGGTATGAGGCTGCAGGAGTGGGCCAGAGCTTTCTCATGCTCTGTACACCCAGTATGAATACCATTCTTTGTTTTTTTGGGTCCCATTTGCCATAGATAGAAACTCTTATATGAGCAGAAAAGAGATGTCAAATTTATGGTTTATAAAAAATAAAAAACAGTACCACTAATCACAAATAAGGTCCACTTACTAAGGAAACACAATTTAAAAATTTTAGGAAAGTATGTGAGTAAAAGAATTTTTTTTCCAAAGTAATGATGCAGATTGAATTATTGAAAGTTAGTAATACATGTGAGAATTCCTAAAAAATTTCTTCAAGATTGCCACTTTATTATAAATGTTATAAACCATCATAATATTCACGCACTGTTCATAATGGATGGTTGAATCATATATAGTATAGCTAATCAAAAACCATTGCAAATGTATTTACTCTCTTTAAACACTTCCATATTTCATTACAAATGGCCGATTGAACACTTCCACATCCATTACAGTATTATATTTCCATTCAATTTACTATTAAGATTTCTTGAATAGCTACAGTGCAATGGTAGCTATTGTGCATTATAAATATTTCATCACCTCTCTATAGTAATCCATTTCTCATTTGCTTGCCAAACTTATGAAGTGCTTATTAAACATTGATAAATAATATTACAGCACATGATATGAAATGTTGTTGTCTTGCAAATCAGCTTATTGGTAAAACCTTGAAGTTGGTGATAATTTAATCTGCATTATCCAGTCTTCATACTTCATTATAAGCAATGAATATTGCTGTGTTATTGGACTGGGGGAAAATGGAGCATTTCCAGGGAAATCTTCACCAACTTTAATAATTTTCTTGTTCTACAGAGTTAATTAGGTGTTTGCCTGTTAGTCTGTGAGGGTAGGCAAGTAGGAGTAATGGTGATCTTTTCTATCTAGAAACTTCTCTGACTCATTTGGTGTCTTCAGACCTACTGTGTCCAACTTCGCTTATGTATTTTCTTTACTTTGAGTCTCTCTTACATCAAGTTGGGAAGCATCCTGTTCAATATATCCAAAGTTAATGGATTGGATTATTTTGCTATGAGTTGAGATGGGCAATTAATCATTTGTGACAAGTAAAAATCCTGGAAAAGAAAAAAAAAATTCTTCTATGTTATAGTTAATAGAATCACAGAATGCTAGAGTTGAAAGAGAACTTTAGGAATCATTTAGTCTAATGGTAATTTAATGGTAAATTTGTGCTACACATGCTCCCCTCCTTCCCCTTCCATGGCAGACATTACTAATTGAACACAACACTCTTTCCTGCTGAGCCTGGATTCATTCTGAGAATTGAAGCACTGTCCTCCAGGCTGCCACCACTAGTTTACTATTAATGGGACGGCAGGTGAAATCTATTTGCTGTCCCTGATCACGTCTAGCATCTCATTGTACAGGCAAGAAAATGAAAGATCTTAGAAGTGAAATGATTTGGCCAAAGTCACTCTCCTGGTTAGAGACAGAGCTGGGGTTCAAGCCCAGGTCTTCTGAATCCCAAACTAGCATTTGTCCTATCATCCCTGATACAACTTTTCTTTCCCTATACTTTTACCCTCCAAAGGCCCTTCCAAATGACGATCTTTGTTTTCTCATGCAATTTCAGTAATGGAAATTGGAGGTCATTCTTAGTTTCCTGAATTATTTGAATTATGTTATTTTTTTCTTTCTAGATTTGGAGCTTTTCAGGGGGCTAAGATGAAGTATGGATATTCAGCAATACATATAGTGGAAAATATATTTTAATGTATTACATGCATGTATACCTGATATAAAATTATATAAAATGTCAATTTTATGTTACCACTTTTCACACTAGAGGCACGTATCTTAATTCCAAATTCAAATTCATTTTTTAATGAGCAACTGAATGAAGTTTTTTTTTTTAACTAGTGAGAAAGAAGCATGATTGTCTTGTTTGTTTACAAGAAAAGGGATAACAGGCCTTATATAATTCCCTGAGAAAAATCTGAGACTATAGGGAGAAAGACATTACTTTTTCTTTAGAGGAGAATAATAAAGGAACCACTCTGATTATATTTAAATAGATGCCCAGTGTGGTACCAAGTTTATGGGTCCTGAGAATTGTAATGGGCCTCCTATTAAAAATCACGTTAACCCTCCATTGACTCTAATGACTTCTGTCTTTTGGGAGTTGGATTTCCTTCTTTGTTCCATATGGAACTTATTATCCTGAGGGAAAGTTAATAAGATCTCTTCCAGACTTGCTTTCCCATGAAGGCTTGTTAAATTCCAAGACTAATAGGAAATGAATTGAGCTAATAAAATGATACCTTAACAATTAAAAAATCTTGGGGAAAAAATATGAAAAGGCAATTGGCAACAGCATTAAAGAACAACCTTAAACATTAGCTATGGAGCTCGTAATGATCTTTTTTTTTTATGATTTGCTGTATAATTTGCTTGTCCTGATGATTCATGCATACTTCCACCTTATCTGTATTAGCTTCATGATTAACTATTTGGGATAGCATTCATGGAGCTAAGAAGTTACTTGTCAGTTAGCACAAAGTGCTGGTAATTAACTTGCTAAGGCACCTCGACTGTTGGGCAAAAAATAGGCTCGATAAATTTATACCATGTCATACCGTGTGACAGAAGCTCATCCATCCTCTGATTTCAAACAAGGTATTAGAAACAGATTGAGTTTCTTGACAAATATAACCTAGAATTGACATTTATATAAGACCAATTCATTTTATAACAGTGATGACTCACTCTGAGAAGGATGTATAGTAACAAACTTAGATATTTTGAGCTCACTAGGAGTGCAAATTCTTGTAGTTTGACATTGTTTCCAGGGACTCTTGGAAAAGTGAAGTCTAAGTCACAGGAAGCCTCGGGACTTTCAGTTGCTACCTGTGGATGCCTGGGGAGCTCAGATGAGGGAGGAATGCCATTTCTACATGTAATGGGTTGTAATGGGTTGGTTGGCACAAACAGCATGATAGGAACCTGAGGAAAATGAAAAGAAAGAGTTTCCTATCTTTTACACTAAAAAGAAAATTATGATGCTGCAATTTTTTTTAAGGAAAGTTAACAAATGTAAGCACAGCAAAATTCTACCCATATCATGTCTCAGAGTGAAATATTCTTTAAACACAAACAATTAAGTCAAAGTTAATGTTCTTAAAAAAATAGACTTTCCTGGTCCATTTCTATGGATACTAAGGCTGTTTCTTGAGTCACTGTATTTTCCTGTGAATGGAGATGGCAGGAGTTTTAAGTTGGTAAGTGTTGAGTGCCAACGTGAAGGTGTGAACACTGGATTTTGAGTTAAGATGACCTCGATTCAAGCATCAAATCTGCCACTTAATAGTTATATAGCTTTGGACGTGTCATATAACCTTCCCTACCCTCAGTTTTTCTTGTCTTTAAAATGGAGTCAATAATACCTCCCTTACTTATTCCACAATGCCAGGGTGTCACGTGAGTTGAGAGCTATCCAAGGAATTGGTGATCATGAATCAAGATCTATCAAAGGAAGTGGTTATCAGTGAAGAACTAGACAATTTTAACCAGAAAGGGAGTTTCAGCTGAACCTTATTTTCCTTTGAGGAAGTATAGTGAATTTCTCTCTACATTTCTTTTCTTTTTACCTATGTTTGTAAGACCTCCTGGACATCTGAAAATGTTGCCTTGAAGAGAGTCTTAGTGATTGTGAGATCCAAGAAACTAGGTGACCCTGCTGTTTACTCTAGATGTGATTTCACACATTCCTCCTTGGTTCTTGGGTATTTCTTTGTTATTTATGCCTCATTATAAACCATGTTTTAGATGGACCCACCAACATAGAAGAATTAACAGTTCAATATCTTTGGTGAAGTGGATATGTTGATGTAACATTAGTAGCAATGAAAAAGTTATGTAGTACGTATATTCCAGTCTTGAGGTCAGTTATATAGTCCAAGCTTGCAATCACTACAAATACACAAGTCAGGAGGAAAAGAAAACATGTCCAAAGCCGAGCATTCTCAAATTCAATCTTTGTGACACCAGAGTACTGTGGCAGAGGTAAGGGACTCGGCTGATTTTTATATTCCTTCATTTACTTATCGTTGAGTACATCTTGATGACATGGCAACAACAGTGAATAGCTCGCACAGCAATGTCCCGTGCCCCTTGTTGAGGGTGTAGGTGCCAGGCACAGGGCTGGGTATTTACATGCATTTCACATTTACTCCTAACAATCCTGCCAGACACTCCTTACAGATTCTCTCTTTTACAGGTGAGACAGGGAAGCTCAGAGAGGTTAAATAACTCACCAAAAACACATCGCTGGAAAGTAGAGATGGCAGGATGTGAAGCGAAGTTGGTCTGATCCCAAAGTCCAAACAATTGAAAGCTCTGTGCTGCACTGCCACACCCCTAAAAACTGTTAATGTTACTTATTTATATCCCAATATACTAACTTCTTGTCTACTCATTACAATCTGAATCTTCTACATTGTTTCATGTTTATTTCCTTTTCTTTATTGGAACAACTGAAAAGAAAGAAGAAAGGAAGGCAGATAAATAAATAAAGAAAGAAAGACAAGCTCACTTGAAGTTAAACCAGTTCTTGAGGGTTTTAGTTCTTATTTCTTGACAGGATGATATACTTCTGTTTTAAAAATTTATCTGTTCTCCTTCTGTAACCAATTTGTTAATCATGTTTTGGTGACTGGATTTTGGGCACATTTCCCAGAAACTTTAAGGCAACCCTTAATAAACAGTAATAAGTCTGCATGCAGAAGCAGCCTATTATTATTCATGGACAGTATTACGTAGAATTAAACTTTTGGAAACTGCACCAAACACATTCTGCTAGACATGAAAGTAAGCTGAATTTCCATTTGGTTTGCTTCTTGCTGAGCCTTCAAATTATAAAGTGAAGCAAAGCCAAAAGATTAATACAATGAAAACAAAGATTGGGAAATTAAATGACACGATGCAATTTTCTGCCTCATCGGGCTGGCACCAATAATATGCAAAGGAAAGTCTGCTTAGTGTTGGTTAGCTGCTGTATAAATGCAGGACGATGAGTCTCCTTCTTGAGGGAGACTATTTTCTTGAATCATATAGCCATTGACTCTTCCAATTACCAGAAGCCCCCACGCACAGTTTGGCTTTATCTATTTTTTTTTAACTTTCTGCTCTGCTCTGCCATGGTATTATTATTATTAGTGCTTACACAGGTACATGCTTTTACAATATCTGAAATATTTTAATGATAACTTCAGGGCATACATAAAAACCGGAGCTTACTGCCACACTCATAATTAAATAATAATAATATTTTATAAAATGGTTCTTTATGGGTAGTGGAAGGCCATAATGGTCTATCTTTAAATCACACCTATCAGAGAAACATTAGCTCACGATTGATGTCTCATATTTTGGCTTCTATTGGCATGCCACCTATAATGTATCATTGCTGATCATTGTCAAGATTTGTTCTAAAGCAATTTAGGTGATAAGAAACGGCTCTAAACTACCTCTAATTTTATTTGAAATTACTTTTATCACGGTTGTATTCAAAGGCTGTCATGTCTATACTACCAAAATTCTCCAGATGATTCAGACATCCTCTGGAGAATTAAATTGTTCATTAACTTTCAAATTTCCCTCTAAGTCTGCCAGACAATATAAACCAGTCAACAGTAATCAATCTCCTGCAAAGTGCAGAGCGCCATGCTTGATCTGAGGAAGGTAAAATAGAGAACAGACCGCTGCCGGCCTCCAGCACCTTGGAGAGAGACTGTTCTCGCGAATGTTGCTTCTGGGTCATCTGCAGACGCCAAAGAGAAGCAGAGAGAGGGTGTCACCTACCTACTTCCCCCGTGATCCAAGGCCTTCTGTAGGATTCTTACTCTTTTCTGCCAAAGCCAAATCCTTTCAAAAGAAAAAAGTGTGTGTGCGCATGTGTGCACACGCATGCACGTGCATTTGTTTTCATTCTTTGTAATAATAGAGGGCAAAAAGTTCAAAGAAAATAATATTTACTATAAAGGGTAATCAACTTCAACTTTTTGGTAGACTTGACTAGTTATTCCACTCTAGAATTTCCTATAAATGCTCATTTTTAGAAGTTGATTTTAGACTTTTTTTCCTTCAGATTTCTCATGAGTCTCTGGAGATAGTGATTTCAAATTTTCCATTTAGACAATCAAAATGTCTAAAAGATGTGTAAAGTCCTTTCAAATAATGGCAAATGGAAATCAAAGCTGCTGGGTGGTCAAGCATCCAGAAATGGGAGGGGAAAAGTTGGGATGAATCATATGGAGTAGGGCCGAGTAGAGAGAAAGGATGCATATTGCTGCCAGATTTATTTTCTGTTTCCTTTTTGCTGTTTGTTTTGAAGGTAGACATTTGAATTTTAAAATGATTAGCTTGGGTTTCACTCAATTTTTGCAAAAGAACATGCCTTGTTTTTCTTTTCTGGTTGCCTTCTAATTTGTATCTTGCTTACTTCCCAAATATGATTGGGATGGAGATAGTCAAAACCTGCTCTGGGTCCATCTGCTTTGAGACTCTCTGATGTGGTAATTTTGAACCATGATACTAAACCCTGAAAATAATGAAGCTGAAAGATTGAACTTCTTATCCTGGCTCTTCTCATTATGATATTTTTTGTCTTCTTAATAGACATAAACCACCTTTACCCTAGAAAAAGAATACTTCATATTTTGTACAAAATTCTGAAATGAATTTAGGATCCACATTATTTCACTTGAGAGAAATGCACTGAAATGTATAATCTCACCTTTTGGGACCGTCATAGAGTGCACAGAGACTGAAGAATTTCTTCTTGGTTTATTGTTAAAATAAAAGCTTCAGGTTTTCCTTTCTGGAGACAGTATGGCATGAAGAAATACATGGGTTCTGGAGTATGACTGCCTTGCATTGAATTTGGTCTCCACCACTTATAGCTATTGACCTTGGGTAAATTCTGTCATCTCCTTGTGCCTTGGTTTCTCCAGCTGTAAGATGTGGGTAATAATGGGATCTTTATCATTATGTCATTGTTGAGTACAAATTGAGTTAATACACGTAAAGTGCTTAGATCAATCTTTGTCTCTCATCCCAGATATTTTTCCGAGTCTAAAACTTCTTGAATAATAAAGTAGTTCAAAAAAAAATAAAGGTTAATAAAAAGATGGTGACAAACCTTTAATGACTAGTGACACTTTTCTGGGCTGTGAATGTTCCTTTCAATATCCTTTATCCAAAATTTCGGAGACTCTTGATGCTTTCGTGACCGTGGTGGAAGAAAAAGAAGGAATGAAATGCAAAAACACAATAGGAAGATTTTTAATAGAGTGTCTTCCCAGATGAAGGAGCATCGCAAGTGCTGTGCTCTTCGACATAAGCTGTGGTTGCTGGACTTAATAGTAAATGCATTTTGGCTTCATCCACTTTTTTGTTCAGTTAAAGAGAAACATGATCCTTGCTGCAGTGTCAAGAAAAAAAAAAGCTTTATAAAATTTCAAGGGACCTAAACGTTTCTACAGCAGAACAAATTTTTTCTCATAAAAAATGGTTGTATCCTGAAAAGAGAAATAAAATAAGGAAAGATTTTGGGAAGTTTCTTAACTTTCTAGAGCATATCTAACTATGTTCTTTGGCTATTACTAAAAAGCTTTTGTATTTGACTGATGGTAGAAATTGCTATGATTTCCTTGACTTCAGCTGAATTTTTGCTAAATCATTTATCTCTAGTGGTCTATAAATTGAGGTGGATGTCCCTATTCTCAACCCTGCATGATTGACTCCTGTTGAAACATCTTCCTATAATGTGTTAATTTTGCTGTTTCTATGACAATGATGAAATTAGCAGGACTTTTTTTTCCTTGAATATGTAAAACTATGGGCAGAGCCAAAAAGCCTATAGGATTCATTTTTATTTAAATTAAAATATGTTTTGGTAATGACTCAGTAAAAGAAGCTAGTGAAATCAACACTTGCTTTTGCATATGGAAACATACTTTGAACTACAGTTTCAAGATGCCGTTGGTGGTTCAAAAAGAGAATGCCTCCCTTTTCACTTAATTTACACTCCACTGAATTGCAGAAACCGGAGTTAACTGTGCCAGAGTAGTAATTTTCAAGTAAGTGACCCCAGGAACCACAAGGTTAGACTACCCTAAGGTTATTTCGTATAGTTTATAAAGTTTAAATTTTTACTTCAACCGGTCCATCAGTTACTGAAGGGTTAAAGATGAGCTTGGGAAAAGGAAGAGAGGACTTGGAGGCCATTTCCTCAAGCTTTTAGCATTCGTGGCAGGTTGAGTCACACCAGTCTTTATTAAATGATGCATAATTCAGTGATAAATTGGTTTAGCTCTGCCTGTTACAAGTCAGGCCTGAGGTTTTACAGGGGTCAGTCTAGAGGCACTGTGGCTGTTTCATGTCATTAGTTTTCATTCAGTTGCAATGTGTAACCACTCTAGCACATGTCTTTCATTAGTGGGTACAATGCATGCTTTGTGTGTGAACATCCTTAGATGGTAAAAGCCAATTTAGAGCTTTCTCACCTTCCTTTTATGTCAGTGGATTCCATCAGACCCACATGTGTGTGGAGCTAAAGGTTTTTGTGGTGGGGTCAGGCTCATTTCCCATTTGCATTGCATCCTGCCCAGCTGATCTGGGCTAGAAGCTTTCTCTGAAGTTAATGGGTGTTGAACGCTGAATAAGACCATAGCGTCAACTTGCCAAACTTCCTCCTCTCTGGAGTTCAGAAAGCTCTTATAATCCTACTTCCTTTATAAAGCTTTCTTTTGTTAAGTGGAAGACAGAGAGTGAGTTATTTTTTTTCATTAACTCAGATATAAAACCCAGACTTTTGTTTTCTATCAACACACACACCCCTTGCCTGCCCCCTACTGGTCCAAATACTACTAACAATGTAGTTAGCTTCGGAAAGGTTTGTGTGTGCAAAGTTACCTGCATGTTAATTAGTTCCTTGTGGGCATATACATCAGCAATTACTACAAAGCTAGAAATTTTAAATGTTGTGTAGAGTCTCTACAGTACAGTGAACACGTGGGCATTTTATAAAATGGATGCTCATGATTTCTGTCTCAATCTCTCTACCTCTGTTTCAGAATTATCTTTTAGGTTGAGATTAGATTTGTTTGGGAAGAGAGTGGGTAGCTGCAGGCTGTCTGAGCAAGTCAGTCACCCTTATGTGCTCAATTCCTATACCCAAATACCTAGTATAGTGGAAAGAGTATGGCTTTAAGTTTGGACCAACAGGGGTTCACATCTGGGCTCTATTACTTCTTATGTCCGTGATATTCTGGTGTGATTATCTGAGTCTCTGTTTGCTCACTTGAGAAATGGATATCATAATGCTTCATTCTCAGGGTTGTTGTAAGTATTAAATGAGATACTATATGCAAATATGCCCAGGGAGGTGCCTGACACACAGTCAGCACTCATTCATTCATTCAACAAGTATTTTGAGGACCCATTATGAACCAGGCACTGTTTGAAGCATGGAGGATACAGCAGTAAATGAAAGAGACACACACACAAAATGCTTATAGTGAGATGAGAAAGACAATACACATGGTAAACAGTGTATTGTAGCATATGTTAGACAGGGTAAGTGCTATGGAGAAAAACAAAGTAAGGTATGGAGTATGGGAGTGCAGAGGAATTCTAGTGCCAAAGAAAGGTCAGGCAAGGCTTCTTTGGGGAAGTGACATTTGAGCAAAGTGGAAGTGAGTGAGTGAACTGTGTGGATACCTCAGGGAAGAACAGCCAATGGAAGGAATGTGCTGGGCATGTGCTTGGCCAGTGTGGTGGGGACAAGAGTAGTAGGAGATGAGGCAACAGGGGCCATTTCACTTAGGACCTTTAGGCCATTGTGAGGACATTGACTTTTACATGAAATGGAGAGTAATTGGAGGGTTTTGACCAGAGGAGTGACATGATCTGATTTAGCATCTTAAGTTTTCTCCTGGAAACAGGCTCTGAGATGTACAGTCATGTGCAGTAGACTGACCTCAGAACAACACTTCTCTGAGACTTGGGGAGCAGGAGTGGGCAGAAAGAGAAGCTGAAATGCAATACAGTTGCAACCAAGGCCTCAGATGATCCACAGGGAGTCTTGGAACTGGCATGGCCCTTCAGAGTTGTGAGGAAAAAGAGTGTGGAGCTTTTGTACCCCCACATTGATCAGTCATTGTTTATACCTTGAGAAGGGCATAAACTTCAGCAAGGTGGCTTCCACTGGATTAGGACAATTCCAAGAAGGGACTCAAGTAAAAGCCTTTAGCAGCCAATGCTCCCAGCTGCTGGAGTAGCGAGTGCTTCAACCCTGCAGAGGGGTTCGGGGTTGTGCCCCATAGCATCCACTACTCTTAGGTTTTATCAAGACTATGCTGGCTGCTATGTTGAGAATATGCTATAAGGGGAAAGGGTGAAAGGAAGATGACCAGGTAGCAGGCTACTGCAGAAACCCAGAAGACGGATGATGGTGGCTTGGATCAGGGCGATAGCAGTGGAGGAGATGAGAAGATACGGAATTCTAGATACATTTTGAATGGAATGCTGGCAGGATTTGCTCATGGATTGGATGTAGGTTGAGAAAGTAAGAAAGGAGTCAAGGATAATTCCGAGATTTTCGGCCTAAGAATTAGAAGGAGATATTTGCTATTAAAGGGGTTAGAGAAGACTGTGAGAGAAGCAGGTTTGGGTAAGGAAGAGTCAGGAGCCCAATTTTAGGGTTTGGGTGAGGGGGAGTCAGGAGCTCAATTTTAGACATGTTGAGTCAGAGGTGCCTACGAGGCATCCAAGTGGGTGTGTTGAGTAGGCAGTTGGATATAGAGTTTGATCAGGAGAGATATTTTTGGAATCCTTGGCATATACATGGTGTTTAAGACTGTGAAACTGGATGAGATCACCAAATGCAGTGAATATATAAGAGAAGTTCTGGGGATGATCATTGAGGTCTAGCTTTCTTTGGCCACTTTTATGGTTAGTAATGTCATCTCCTTAGTAAGGGAAGATCCTGGCTCCCCTCCTTCCCCCAGCAAACTACAGTGGTTGTCTTACAGAGAGTTTGTAGTAGACAGAGTAATGGTGCTCCAGAGATATCCACATTCTGATCCCCAGAATCTGTGAATATGTTACCTTACATGGCAAAAGGAGCTCTGGAGATGTGGTTAAGTTAAGGATCTTGAGATGGGAAGATTATCTTGGATTTATACAGGCGGGTCCAATGTAATCATAAGGGTTTTTATAAGAAGAAGGTGAGAAGGTCAGAGGCAGAGAAGGAGATGTGATGGTGGAAGCAGAGGTGGAAGTGATGTTCTTTAAAGATGGAGGACGGGCCTGCAAGGCAAGGAATGCAGGCAGCCTCTATAAACTGGCAAAGACGAGGAAACGGATTCTCCCCTGGAAACTGCAGAAGAGATGCAGCTCTGCCAACACCTTGAATTTAGCCCATAAAACCCATTTTGGACTTCAGATCTCCAGACCCATAAGGTAATAAATCTGTGATGTTGTAATGTGGTCATTTATTACAGCAGCAAGAGGAAACTATTAAGCTAAATATAGTCTACTTTGCCCTGGAGGGGCTTAAATTGTGTGTTGGAGAATTAGGAATAGGTAATTTTTAAGGATCTAAAATGTTGATGTTTGCTTGTAAGTGAAAATTCCTTTCAATTTTCCTCTATCCATCCATCTTCTATCTGGTGAATAAAAAGAAGTTACATAATTCTTACAAATGGCCAGTTCTCTAGAATAGTTTCACCATTTTGTGAACATGAGACTTAGACCTTATTGGTTGAAGGTCTCCTCTCCCTTTTAAATAAATCATTTTACAATTGAGGGTGCAAGTGTATAAATATAATATCTATAAACAAAGAGAAATTTTAATAACTCAGTTTGTGTTTCCATTAGATGTGCTTTGTGGTGTTTTTACATTACCTATATATGTACGGGGACTGCTTTGAAAGACATGAGTTCACTCATACTTATAACGTTAATGATGCTACAATTATAATGTGAAATTCACAAAACTTATTTTGCTTTGTATTTCAGCTTGTATTAGTGAGACTTATTCTATGAATAGGTTTTTTTTCTTTTTTTTGCTGCTGGGTGATTTTAAAAAATGGAATTAAGTTCCTCCTGTTTTTCTTTTTAATAGTTTTTTTTTTTTAAAGCATCTGTTTTGGCAATTGCAATTCCTTGCCTTCTAAGAAAACTAGAATTCTTATATTCCAAGGTATTCTGAATACCAGACTCAATGGAGCAAAGTGGTTAAAGCATGGGTTTTGGAATCAAGCAGTACTAATTTTAATTCTTTATTTTGGCCATGTGCTAATTTGGGCAAGTTACTTCTCTGCTCTAAGGCTCAGTTCCTTTGTCTATAAAATGGGAATAATAATATCTTCCTCATAGGAGTATTCCTCATAGATTAACTAAGGGAATGTATTTGTATTAGTCAGAGTTTTCTAGAAAGATGGAACCAATAGGATATATCTAGAAGGAGATTTATTATAAGGGATTGACTCACGCAATTATGGAGGCTGAGAAGTCCTGTGATATGCCACCTACAAGCTGGAGATCCAGGAAAGCTAGAGGTCTGAAGGCCTGAGAACTAGGAACATGGAGAGCAGGAGAAGATAGATGTTCCAGCTCAAGCAACAAGGCAGGAAGGGCCGAATTCTTCCTTCTTCCACCTTTTTGTTCTATTCAGGCCCTCAGTGGATTGAGTGATGCCCACCCACATTGGGGAGGGCCATCTGCTTTACTGAGCCCACTCATTCAAATGCTAATTTCATCCGGAAACACCCTCACAGACACACCCAGATGGAATGTTTAGGCAAATATCTAGGCACCCTGTGATCCAGTCAAGTTGACACATAAAATGAACCACCACAGTAAGTAGGCCCAGTGCCTGGAACATAGTAAGTACTCAAGAAACGGTGGCTCTAATGATAGTTATGCTTATCCTTCCATAGGAGCTGAGTTAGGAATTAGAAGCATCAACACCTATCTGAGAGTCTTTCCGTTTATGCTCCTTGTGCTCCTTTATTTTAATAATCTATTTATCAAGCCATCAGTATTCTGCTGCCAAAGGAATTTATAAGCCAATTAACCCTGGTGGCCGGACACTTCTAGCAGCATAACATTGTCCTGTGTGTCACAGTTGGTTCAGGGAGAGATGCGTGCATGGCCTCCAGAGACACATTATTCATCAGCCCCTTTGCCATAAAATGTGTTACTTCTGCGCAGCATCCCTTGGTTATATTTTCATTTTACAGCACCCTGCATTGACCATTTGCAAAATAATGATGCTCTCCTTATCAGCTCATCTGCTGCCAGTCAATAACTTAACTGAACGGATTCTTTCAGCATCAATATACAGTACAGGTCCATTTGAGGCACTGGCTATAATAACAGTGAGCCACAATGCAGCAGACGGGATTTAAAGTACCCATCACTTACACCGGCAAAATGGATGCTAAACAGAGTTTGCTATTTTCTAGAAGGGAAAACATCTGGAACTATGTACAGATTGTTCCCAGAAGAAAACGTACCTTTGAATTTGTGTGAAAATTAGAGTGCTGGTGTTCATTTGGAAGTCTGACTTGTAGGCATATTAACACCTATACTTGTTGTTTGTTTTATGTCTGAGGAATGATGCTTCACAGAAAGGGAGCCTGGTATAATCAGGCGTGTTTAGTAACTTTGGGGAAAAAAACTCAAGACACCCTAGGCTATATAACTCTCTTCTACCTCCGTCTTTTTTTTTTCATGCCGAGAGCGGCAATTACTTTCAAGATGTACTCAAGGAAATGTTTAATTTTTATCCCCCAACTCTAGTCCACTTTCCAATTTAAAAGGATTCTTTGAAGTCCTTTAGAAAGACGCTAAACACTTAAAGATCATCCTGTGTCCATCATCCAAGAGTAAGTGCAAAGCAAACATTTGCTGGCTTCATTAGAAAGCTATAGTGTCCTGTGTTTTTGGGGTGGAGGGCAATGGAAATTGTAGGGAGAGAAAGAAAGCACTTTGTTGTTGGGGTGGGGACAGGTTGTCACTTCCCCAAATTCCTATATCTTCCTTCTTCAGAGGATGGTTTAAAACTTCTGTTACAGATGATGAATTGAATTTTATTTGTTGCCCCTCCCCCGCCCCCCATACCTTTCATGTCAGCTGTTAGCATGGAAAAATTGAGTGGGATTTTCCCCCTTAAACTCAAAATATTTGAACTGCCTGCATCAACTGTGATTTTGTGAGGGGCCATACTGGTCATTGTCATAACTGATGGAAGCCATTTGGCTTCCAAATATTTCCCCATAGAAACTTTTCAGTGTGGTTTATATGCATAACATTTAAATTATCCTTAAGCCAATTCCAATGATTAATTTCATCTTTCCAGTATTCTTACTCCCTTCTCCCTCCCCCACCACTGGCCCCACCCTTCTTCCAGGTTTTCTAACATACATACGCAGAAACAGCCAGTCAGACATGTTACTTTCATCTCGGTTTTCTTTAGGGACATGATCAGCTCTTCGGTCTCACACTACCCATTGGCTACTTTTTCATTTCCTTTAAGTCTGTGATCGAGTTTAATAGAGTAATGGATTCAAGCACTACGATTGGGAGATATAAGGAATGGTCTCTTACTGTCAAGGTAAAGGATAGTGACTTAAAGCATTTGCCGATGTTTGGTTATGAATTATACGACAACACACGTACACTTGGAGGCTGCAGTGCAACTGCAGTGAGTAATGAAACTGAGTTTCCTGAGGGACGATGCATCATGGCTGTATTTACCATCTGAATGGATGGAGTCTCCTGCACTCCAAGGAGACTGTGACTTACTTCTGAGTCCTGGATGCATGATTCTCATGGTGAAAAGAAATGTTCCTGAAATGGGAGGCTAGGGAAGTAATAATTATTTCTTTATGTTGTCCAGACTTCAGTGGCTGTTCAGCAGTCTTTGTTTAAATTCATAACTTGTGAGAAAAAGTTTTAAGGCAGCTTTTGTTCAGTTGTGAATACAATTATGTATTCAACTAGCAATTGAGGTATAAATAATTCACTTTTGAACATTTTGTAATTAGCTGAGACATAATACTGGATCAAGCGTTTCACTGAGAGAGTTTCCATCAGATTTCATGCTTTTTATTAATTTTTTTCTCTGATACAATTAGAACACTCCTAAATATATTCAAGCATATGTGCACATGTAAACACAAATGCTCACATAGGTAGGAGTATCGTATTCTATGTCCAACCTCAAAAAAGGCTAAAAAATTAATGAACAGGGCAACCCTGTCATGAATCCTAACTGTTTCCTCATGAGATAAACAATGGCTCTTAATTAGAAGTTAAAATTTTTAATTAAGATGATTCTGCAGTAATTATCTCAGTTGTCTGCTTCACTGGATTTTAATGAAAAAGATTGATTAGGTATAAAACTAGTAACATAATTAAACATTCAGGGTTGCACTGGCCACTGAGGTGAAAGTAATGTGATTAAATCCTGAAGTACATTCCTTAACAAAATATTTTAGACAGTTGGATCTGGTGTCAGTAAGCTTAATTTTTATGAGCAGCTTCAACATGTTAAGGCAAAAACAAGTTCGGCCACAGCTGGCTCATTACCCAGAAATATTTATTGAGCACTTACTATGCGTCTTAGTGAAGCAGTGCATAACGCATGATCTTTGGAATTAGACGCGCTTGTTCAAAGTCGAGTTCTTTTCTCAGACTTGGGATATTGGGAAAGCCCCGTAACCTCTCGCATGTTAGTTGTCCTATCTGTAAAAGGCGGTAAATAATACTCTGTGGTTTTTGTAGATGAGTCAACATGTGGTTAGACCCTACCACAGTGCCCAGTACTGACTAGATGATCTGTAAATAGGAGGTATCATTGCTATAGTTTTTATTTTGAAAACGTTCTAGAATTTTCTTTGAATCAGTCAGTAAATGCAGTATCTAAACTCCCACAAGTTTATAAAAAGTTAAGCAAAGAAAGACAGAAAAAAGTGGTGTTGATAGGCAGTGTTGAGGACTTCAAGGCATGATGCTATTATTAATTTTCTTTGCAACAGTAATAAACAGATGTTAGAAGTTCAACGAGCAAATATTTTCAAAATGTGGAGGACATTCTCTGTCACTCTATCTCCCTCTCTTTTTCTTTTGCTTTGGTAAGACACTCTCTTCCTGGAACTACAGAATAATTGGCTTTTAGAATTGCTTCATTTTCTTATTTGCTTTAGAATGCAGGGTTCAGTGAACAAATTTCAACAAAATTCTGGATCTGCCAGGATCAATTCACATCATCTCAACCAGTCTCTTGGCCAAGGATTCTTTGCTTGCTAGGAAGTTGGTGTGAGTTAAGAAGGTGTGCATAGTGTTGGATGAGTCAATCCAACCTAGCTCCATAGACGTGTCCTAACCTTATAATACTGTTCTCCTCGGCATTGTGCTGTAACCATCTGAGCAAACCACTTACAGACGGACCAACATAAGGCTGACTAGGCATGAGTGAAGAAGAAATTCATAGTAATTCAGGTAGGCTGAGGTTCATCGTCAAGTACTTCATAGAGAATGGAGTGAGTTTCAGACAATTTGGTCCATGAGATGGCTAAATTTCTGTGCTGATGAGGTGCTAAGATATCCTTGAATATTAACATTACAAGCACTGCATTTGAAGCCAGAAGGAGTGGATTTGAAACTTAGATTCTTGATTAACCAGTGGTATAATCTTGTGGAAGATACGCTTTCTGTCTTCTTTTCAGCATAATAGGGACTCTGGTATCTCTACATTTAATTTCATGAGACTAAAGTGAGAATCAAAAGTAACAAGGGATTTGAAACATGCAAAGCATGATTCAGTCATTCCTATATTTATTTGTCAATTTATTGCACAACTGATATGTCCAAATACTGTACCAGGCAATGGAAATTCAAACATGAATAAGATATACCTAAGCCTTCAAAGAGTTTTCAGTCTAAGTGGGGAGGTGTATACATCCATAGAAAATTTCCATTCAGTGTGATAAATGCTGGGCTAAAGTATGCCTGGGATGTTTTGAAAGCTCAGAGAAGCATCTAATCCAGACTGAAGAGTGAGGGCATCCTTCCTGGAGAGATTGACCCTTGATCTGAATTCTGAAGGATGAAGACGTTAATTCAAGGAATCAAGGTAGTGAGCACATCGTGGGAAGAGAACTACTTGAATGAAGGCTTGGAGGTGTGTGTGAGAAAGCATGGTGCATAGAGAACTGCTCTGGTAAGAATGGAGCAAATGATATTTCCCTCAGGGAGGGAGAGTGGCAGAGACAAGACAAGTGGTAGGCATGATCACTTGAATGTTGTCCTGAAAGCTTTCAGGTATCATAAAGAGGTTTTAGCCAGGCACCTACATGATCAGATTTATATTTTAAGAAGATTATTTTGGGAGCATTGTGGAGAGTAGATGAGAGGGGAGAGGCTGGTCAGAGGGAGAAAAGCGGAGAGATGCATTCATTCTACAAAAATTTTTTGACTAATGTGCTAAGCAGTTTATAACGTGCTGGTAGAAAAATCAGGTAAGACATGATGACTGTCCTCATGAAACATAAAATATTGCATCATAGAAATACAGGTAAAACACCACTCACAGGGCTGTGCTATAAGTGCATAGTTGAGGCTGTTATGATAGCTCTGGCGAGAAGTGATGGAGAGCTGAACGAAAGTTGTGGCAGTGGAGGTGGGAGGAGGGGATGGATTTGAGAGAGAGAGTGAAGAGGTATCATTGGCAGGACTTGTTTATAAGGGGACAAGTATTTTTCTATATCTAATTAGTTGTATGAATCTAGACCAGAGGATGAGAAGGTTTTCCTCTTACACATCCTGGACCAGCCAGCTCAGGGTGCACCCTGTAAGCCCCATCAGAATTTTATAACGATCTCACTAAACTTCACCCTGGGATGGCTACCTGGATATTCAGGGGCTCCTTGTGCCCTTAGGGAACTACATAGTGATAAGGACTGTGCTGTTGGCCAGTTTATTTAATCTTAGCAAGGAGAAACAGTGCTTTCTGTGTTTGCAAAAAACAAACAAAAAAGTACTGCAACCTTAAATGACCCACTGAGGGCTCCATTCCATTGGAAAGGAAGCTTGGCTTATCCCAGCAGGCCATGGTCCTGTGAGGTGCTGGCTGAAGGCAGGAGGAGCACAGAGCAGGGTACAGAAGAGGAAAGACCCAAGTTCTAGCCCTAGCCTTGTGTTCAATTGCAGAGATGAAAGAGGGAACTTCCTCTCCCCTTCAATTTCTTTTCCTTTTTCACTGCATAGGTATTTGGAAACTAAAAAATCACCACCTCCCCATTCCTGCCCATTCTGGCCATTTCCTGCCTTTTCTTTTTCCCTTTTCTAATAGAAGTTGCTGTGGCCAGCTCATTAATGTTCTTTCACAATTGCAAGTGATGGTGGTTAGGTGACCGTTTAGTCTATAGGTTGCAGAATGACAATAAATAGGTGTGGATAATTTCACAAGAGATGTAGAGGAGAAAAGGTTTCTAAGACTGGCAGGCAGTTTCTGAAATGACCTGGCAAATTTGTCTTTGGATGTAGTTGCTAAACTTGACATTAGGTTGCTATCTTCTTGGGGAGTATTTGAGATTGTGCATATGGTGGTTGGATTAGATGGTGGGGGTTGGACTCTTTTAAGCTTTAGATGCAAGATGAAGGTTCCTTGTGCCAGGCACATGTAATGTAAATCAGCAGAAAGTAAATCAAGCCATTTCAACTGAGCTAGAGAGTCTGTGGGGAAGTTTGCCTATGAAGAAGGCAGACTAATTGCTGTGAATTACTAAGAGGGCAGAGAAGCTCTGCTAAGCCTTTCTCTGGCGTGGCAATGGGCATCTGGGCAAACAATGCTTTTGCCTACTCCATTCTTCTCTCTTGCTATCTGGTATAGACTTCCTTTGAGGGAAGACCATGGTACACATCCATTCTATTTTGGGAGTGTTAGCTAATGCTTCCTGCATAAGAGGATAGTGGGAGTCATTAATATTAGTATCTTATGTGACCTTTTTTGGAGTGAGTGATGATTCATTGTTTAAATTTTTGAAACATGGGAGACATAATTTGGGAGAACTGCTTGGGATGGGATAATACCGGGCAAAGAAGATTCTCTATAATTCATCAATTATGAAGCAGTTAATTTTTGTTGTGTTAATCCGGAGTAAATGAAGGCACATAACCTGGCCATTTTTTCTCACCAAAAAATTTTATAAGCATTTCATATCACTTATTTTGCAAAACATAATATCCAATTTGTGGCACTCAACAGTTAATTTTCCTCTTCCTATACACACTGGCAAATTTAATGGCCGATGGGAAGTGAGTGACTGTTTTACATTAGTGCCTAATTGGAATGGAAGCTTTTATTTATTAATATACAAAGATCACTTGTTTGTTATTATAAACTATGGAAGCACGTGTCTTTTATTAATGTGCAGAATTGAGGATTTATTCATAAAAATGTATCTACCCTTGGAATTTGTCTTTATTTCCCATTAGTCTGAATTCCCTTAGGCAAATAATACTGTCTTTTTCACTGTGCACATAGTAGGCATTCAATCGTTTGTGTAGAAACGAATTGCTTTTAGTTATAATGATGTATTTATCATCATAGAATCACACTTAGGAGTCTCTAAGAATTGACACAAATTCCTCACGTAGTTTGTAGCCGGTCTGTTGTTGCTATCATTATGAGATATGAATTTATGTTTTTTTCATATCTGACTCTTCCTTTTTCATTTCCTTCAACATTTTAGCATTAAATATACTTTAATCAATAATATTATATACTTAAATATACTTTATTTCTGATAGTCTTCAGGTCTAAATTTACAACTTTCGAGAATTTTGAATGTTTTCGTAGTCTGTGGTTGCTGTAAACGTTATTCATGTTGCCATTATAACTTTTTATGTGATTGTACTGAATATGTGAACTTTAATGACTCCCCATGTACACCTGCTTAAATGAGCAGCTTCTGAGAGAAGTTAGTAAGTATATTGACTTTCTTTCCCTGACTGTAGTTTTCTCCAATCTACTCTGTAACCCAGTGTGGACTCTAACTGCCTTTTGTAATGAAAATTGTACAATTGGTAAAAAAAAAAAAAACTCATACAGAAATTGGAACCATGGGATCTCTCTCTTTACCTATCTCTCTGTCTGTCTATCTATCTATCTATCTATCCATCCATCCATCCACCTATTTTTACAGTACATCCTTCATTGCAGGTAGAGACCAGCTTAGGATATAACTTATGTCTCAAACCTTAATTTACTTGAAGCTTTCAGAGAGTTTGAGAACACAAGTTATATACTAAGTATTTTTTACCTGCAATGAAGGATATACTGTAAAGATGGCTGTAATATTTGGAAGAAACAATTGTTGTGAACTTTCTGTGCATAATTAAGAGGCCAGAAATATGATAAATTTAGAGAAGTAATCGAATACCTCAGAGAAAAAAATCCATATTTTCCTCATTGTATAAAGAAAAGCAGAAATAGGGTGAATTTTTTTCAGTGGTATCTTGAAAGCATATAGATTTTAGGGCCTATTAATGATAGTGTTTCTATATCTATTCTAAAGGATTTAAAAAATTTAAATGATGACTCCATTAAAAATGTGTATTTGATAAAAATTAAGCTTTCTTTAAAAAACAATCTTAGTATAAACATTGGGACAAAAATTACTACTAAACTTGACATGAAACAAAACAAAACAACAACAGCTTTCCTTTGGGTGAAAAGGAAACATGTATGTATTTATTTGTCAGTATAGTAATTACCTGGAATCTTGAAAACCAAACAATATATGTAAGTAAAATTGGAATACTTTGTAAATGTCAAGGGACATTGTCCCATGTTTTTACAACCTATCTCAATATGATCTTCAGCATATGATCTCAGTACCTATAGAGGTACAGTGAAACAAGTGCTTCCCAACAGCCACTTGTGAGAAGCCTTAAATTATTCTAGGATTGTCAGGTAGTATTGACAGGAAGTGAGTATATTGAAGGCACTTCCATTTTAACAGCCCAGGAATGACTTGGAGCTAATTTTAGTTGGTTTCTGTTCAGAAAGATGTGAAAAGATATTTGTGTGGAATGAAATCCCTCATCTTTTGGTTTCAAAGAGGGAATTATAATAGCTAGGAGCAAATTTAATCTACAATCTTCATAGTAATTACACCAATGGAACAAAATGCAGAGTAGGAGATATTACCCTCTTCTCCTGCCAGGTTTCATAGCTGCTGGCTCATCAGATCCACCCAATGTGAAAATAACTCAGAAAGAAGTAATGATTGAACTAGAAGTCAAGTGCTTACTAAGTCACTATTCAGGAGTAAGCATCTGCCATGTAGGAAAGTCATGACCCATAGAGCTCCAAAATTAACCACATGGGTCCTGAGAAAATGGTCTGATGGCAATACCATCAGACACATTATTCAGTGATGCAAACATTTGTTTATTTCATTCAGCAACTGTTTATATTTATAATGAATGTTATTTTGTTCCAGGCATTGCTCTTGATGCTGGATTCCATAACAGTGAATCAGATGGCCAGGGTCCTTACCTTCACAGAGTATACAGTCTTGTTCAGGGGAGAAATCAAGAAGAAATAGCAGTTGTATTATAGTATCCAAGAGGAAGAGCATTAACCTAGCACCTAATCTAGATTTGGACCTCATAAGAAGTGCTCTGAAGGAAGGGCGCTATCTACTGATACCACACATGGCAGTCACTGTCATCGGAAGAATTAGTTCTGTATCGGTTTGGTGGACGCTATTGCAGTTCAATCCATTAAACATGCGGGAATAAGCATAGAAGGAAGAAAGGGAAATAAAGTAAAAAAAGATATTCCACTAAAATATAGCCTATGGGCCAAATTTCTAAAACTCGTGAAAAAAAATCTGATGCTAAGGAAGACAGCAAAATAAAAATGAATAGAAAACAAATGAAAGATGATCAGAACATGAACTCATGCTCGGATTAATTAATTTTAGAGAAGCCTGAGAAAACTTTGAAATGATTATTAAAAGAACAGAAAAGTATAAGGCAAAACCAGTGAGGAAAAAAAATAATGTACTGTTAAATGTGAAAATGATCCAATGAAATGTTTTAGAAATAAAAATGTAGTCAATGAAATCAAAATGCAATATATTGGACAGACTCTAGAAGGGACACAGTCAAAAAGAGAACAGTAAAGTTGAAGACAGTACTGACGTGCTCATCCATCATTCAATATAGACGGACAAAGAAAAAAGATGGAAGCGCAGTTAAGAAACATGAAAGATTAATTGAGAGGCTCCTATATTTATCTAATACAAGTTACAAAAAAAGACAGGGAGAGAATGGAAGAAATATTAGAGAATCACTATGTGAAATATAATTGTTAATAAAATTTCCAGAATTAATATTATCACACACTCTGAGTATTAAACTATATAAATCCAAATAAATTCACTTTTAGACACGCTATCATGGAATCAGTTCATTAAGAGTAAGGGGAAATCTTAAAAGTTATCAGCCAAAATACACAAATTATCTACCAATTAACAATAATTAGGCAAACAGCTACCTTTTACTCTGTGACAATTGATGCCAGAGAGGGTGGAGTAGCATCCCAGAAGTGCTGAGAGAAGATGTAAGTAAACTTAGAAGTGTGTACACAAAAATCCTGCAAGAATGAGGGCAAAATAAAGAGGATTTGAGACACAGAGAGAGTAAGAATTTCTCATTCACATTCAATAAAAGAATTTTTCTTTGGCAAGAAAAAAGTGAACACAGAGGGAAGATGTGGAGCATGGGAAACAAGAATGAACACAGAAATTAATGAAATATGTTGGCAAATTTAACTATTGAATACAAAAAATGCCTTCTTTGTTTAAAAGAGTTAAGAGAAGCTCTCTATAAAAGTAGAGGTAAAAGTAACAAGATATGGAGCTGTTCAAGGGTTCCCAGTGTGCTGACTCATTGCTTTAGTTATGGATAGGATAGAAGTACTATGTAATTCAAGATCTTGTTAGAAATTTTTTTGGCTAGGTTTGAATCTTAATATGCTAATGTGAATCACCAAAATAATAGCAAGGCAATCTACAGCTTTTAAATTAAGAAAAGGAAAAAATTGTGGGTATAAAAATAATCAATCCAACAGGAAGCAAGTCGGTGGAGAAAAGACTATGAAACACTTTGGTAAAAAGAAAGCAAAAAGAAAAAATTCAGGTAGTGGAAATAAGTCCAAATACACAAGTAATGCCATTATCACAATAAATGTATGTTGATTAAACTCATCTGTTAGAAGTTGGATTATCAGTTTGGTTGTATAACTCATCAGCTTTACTCTGCATCCAAGAGAAATACCAAAGACAAAATGATGTTGAAAGGTAATGTGCAAATACAAATTAAAGAAAGCTGAGGTCCTCAAATAAAACAGAATTTAAAGTAAAAAAAAAAAAAAAAAGAAAATGGGGTAAAGAGAAACACTACCAAATAATTTTAAAAAGAAATAATCTTCCAAGATGTCACAACAATCTATATATATGTGTATATAACAAAACACTCTCAAAATATATAAAGCAAGAACTAAAGGGAATAACCAACAAATCCTCAGTCATAGTGGAACTGATAGATCAAGAATGTAAAAACAAGCAAGGTTATGGAAGCATTGAAAAGTAAAGTTAATAATCTCTATATATCTATTTCTAACTCTCTCTGTGTACTGTGTGCGCCTCTGTATCTATATCTACGTCTATATCATCCCCAAGAACCAATAATGGAGAATATATATATATTTTTTTAGTTCTCTGACTACAAATCAATGAAAAAGCTGGTTGAAAAATTGCCATGTATTTGGAAATATTAGAATGTATTTCTAAATAACTTATGGGCTAAGCAAAAGAACACAATGCAAAAACTGTGCAAAAATAAAACTACTATACATCAAAACTCGTGGGATGTGGCTAAAGCAGTGTTTAGAGGTAACGTTATTAAAAAGAATAAATTCTGCAAATAAATGATTCATGTTATGTTCCAGAAACTAGAAGAATAAATGAATATAAGAACTAGAAAAAAGAAATAATAAAAATGAGAGAAAAATTAGTGAAGTAAAAAACACAGAGAAAATCGTTATAATCCAAAACTAGTAATTTGAAAGAATTAATTCAATAGAAAAACTCCTAGTAAGACAGATCAAAAAAAAAGAAAAAAGACAGAAACCTTTGGGATTTTTTTGAGAGAAAATATATAAGAAATATATAGATTATATATCCATATATAATATATCCACATTAAAGAGAGGATATAAGTACAAATAGAGTGAAGATTTAAAAAATAATGCTATGGACAACTTTATGCAGATATGTCTGAAAAATTAAAGGAAATGGATAAATTTTGAGAAAAAATATATTACCAAAATCAACATAAGAAGAATTAAGTGGATAACTACTAAAGAAATGGAATTAATAATCCAGTTTCCTTTTCCTCAAAGACACAAAAGTCCAGACGGTTTTCTTGGCTAATTTTACCTAATCTTCAGATAGTAGAAATTCTTATTTTATATACACCCATTCAGAGACTAGAAGAAGGGAAAAATTTACCTAACTCATTTTCATAAGGCTAGTATATCTTTGAAAGCAAAACTGGACAAAGACAATAAAAGAAATGTAAGTTATAGATACAATTCTTTTTAAATCATAGATGCAAAACACAAAAATAAAAAACTAGAAAATCGCTATCCAGAAATGTATAAAAATTGCACCATGATAAAGTAGAATTTATCCAAGGAATGCAGGATTTTCAACTCTAGAAAAGGTGTTGATGTTATCATGCACCACAGTAGAAGAACAGCTGGGACGCAGTTCCCCTGTTTGCATGTCTTGCAAGCAGAGACGCTTTTGTTCTGGACTATCTTTTAAGTGTTTGTATAGTAAACAGCCTTGGGAAATAGAGATAGTGTTTCTCTCTGGAACAAATGACAGGCATGCTTACTCTCCAGTATAATAAAAATAATGTCTCCTTCCAGAGCAGTGGGCAGGCATCTTAAGATTTGGGTTCCCTAAGCTCAGGATTGCTCTCTTATAAGGCAACCTACTGCCTGGGTAGGCATCCACGTGGACCCTTCTGGGTTTTTCCCATGGGACTTGGGGGCAAGGGGACTTGACACGAATATGCTGATATTCATGCTGCTTGCTGTGCCATGGGTAAAAATTTCCTTTGACTCTGGCCCTGGAGTCTTACATCTTCTGCCAGCATCCATGAAATTGTGGCAGGCTCACTTAACCTGCAAGCAGGGTAAAATTTCACGTCCTTCACAGTTCTTAACGATAGCTGCAGAAATACCATTTGGCAAAATTCAAAAATTTTTAGCAAACTAGGAATCAAAAGGAACTACCTTAACCTGATAAATCATACGTATCAAATACCTACAATAGGCATACTTAATAGTGAGATTTTAGAATTATTTCTATCTAGGTTGGGATCAAGAGAAAGAATTCTGCTATCACTACTTCTATTCAGCTCATACTGAAGGTCTTAGACAATGAAGTAAGACAAGACAAAGCAATTAGAGGTATAAAGATGAAAAAGAAAAAGATAAAACCGAGATTAAAGACAAGAAAATTGAAAGGAATCTATAGGCAGATTAACAAAATAAGTAAGAATGTTTAGCAAGTGACCCAGGCTTATGAGCATACTTAGGGTTAATATGTCTGTATTTCCTGCTAAACTCAGGACAGAGACCATATCTTGCTCATTTGGGTATACCCAGTACCTAGCATGGTATCTGGCACATTGTAGATGCTTATGAAATTATTGAACACATGGATGTCTTGGATATATAATATATATGGGAATATGGATTCCTATACTTTCAATTTATAGATGAGGGGACAGAGACGCACAGAAACTATCTTCAGCTCTACACAGTGTATTATTAGTAGAGGAGATTCAGATATTTTGAACCCAAGTCCATCCTTTCCATTTACCTATGTACTACCTTCAATGCTAAAGTGATAGCTTTTTTGTAAATTAGAGGCTAATAAATATTTCATATGACCACAGCACTGATCTGATTTAATAAAATAAGAACTTTGCTTAGCAAATAACCTTTTTGGGCTTTCTCCTTTATTTTACATTTTTTTTAGACAACATATTTTAATTGGCTAAAGTATTTTCCTTTTAGTTTAATATTGAAGAGCATCATTAACTAGGCACAGTGCCTGGCCCATCCATCCATGGAGGATGCTTAATATTTTGAGTGAATTCTGGTATCAGCGTATTCTTGCTCAGATCATCCCAACTAATTAGTTTCATGGTATTTTGCCTGGTTGGCATATTCACATCCCTATCTCCTCATTCCTAGCACTTGCAGGAGTGCTTGTCATATGAGATAGATGCAATTAACACAATACTTCATGTAGTCAATTAACAAACCTCTCTACATCCATGCTGGTACATTTCTGATCTTGGGAATATCAGTCAATATGATGGTTAGAGATAATGAAAATTGTATTCCATTCAGACTTCCTGACCTATGTGGACTGTGTCAATGCACTCTTCTGCCTCTGGTTTCTGGCTAAGTTTGGCCAGTGTCCCTCCTTCTCTCACCCCCATCTCAGCAGGAGATCAAGGCAGTCTGTGTTCGGTACCTGTGTGATCCAGCACAGTAGCCACTAACCGCATGTGGCTATCGAGCACTTGAAATGTGGCAAGTCCAAATTGAGATGTACTGTATGTACAAAATATACACTGGATTTTGAAGACTTATAAAAAAATGTAAAATACTTCATTAATAATTTTTCTCTTGATTAAATGTTGAAATGACATATTGGATTAAATAAAATGGATTATTAAAATTATTTTCACTTGTCTAATTTTTAAAAATGTGACTATTAGAAAAATTAAATTACACTTGTGGGTCTCATTCTATTACTATCGAACAGCACTGCTCTATGCAATTCTTTCTCCTCCTGGAGACTTGAAATCTCATTCTTCCCTCATCACTTCAGGCCTGGGTGTGCTGACAGCTCTCCTGCTGCTAGTTCTGGCTTTCTGCATTATCCCTGGCAGTTCCCTCATACCCTACCTACTAAACTAATTTTGTAATTAGTATTTTTGTGAATAGTCCTTCCTGAAATTTTTCCTAATAATTCTGTTTCCTTTTGGGACCCTGACTGATACAATGACTATCTGACATAGGCTGGTAGATGATCAAATTATCTGTGACCTCCTCTTTTGACTATAGAAATTATTGATAACGGGACATTGTTGATCTACTTTCATCTGATTTTAAATGACTAAAAGGTTACAGTGTGAAAGTACTTTTATTGATTGTTGTTATCGTTATTATTATGTTTGCCTCTTTCCCCAACCTTCACTTTGATCAGACTTGTACCCTCTATAGAAATAGAAAGATTTGAAACTGACATTTTGACGTACAGAAAACTAACAACTCAAATGTTTTTTAAACATTTAAAGCCTCCTTTCATCAATAAGGTCAATCAAATGGTTTTGGAGGCTAATATATAATAAAATTACTACTAATAACAATAATATAAGCACTTTTGCATATGTGGCTTTTTTCTGTTCATTCTAATTCAGATCAGATTGCGTGTGAGGCACAGTAAATAGAAATATAGGAGGAAAATAGGAAAGAGGATTAGGATAAAATGAACTTATTTCTCCAGTCCTCCTTTCAGCAACAATACCACATTTTATTCTATCTTTTGTAGAAGTAGGGGCCCTTCATGACTTAGCTTCCAGTAGGAGATTAAAAATCATGATTCCAGTAGCCTCTAAACTTACTTCTTAAAATACTTCTGAATTTATTTTTCTCACAATAAAATTTTTCAGAGATACTTTTTTGTTTCTTAGGATTACCAAACGTTTTTGTGTGGAAATACCTTTTTTGGTTCCAAGTCAACAAAAAAGGAAAAGTTATGGACATCAAAATTTCTTACCTTAGTACAGGCGAGTTGTTTTCCAGTGGCATTCTGAGGCCCTCCAGGGTTTCATGGGTAAGGGGAGGGCAGAGCACCCAGGAAGGAGGCCACACAGTTTGGGCCCCAGCCCCTTCTCCTTGCTGCCATCTCTTACAAGCAGAGTAGCTCCAATTTCACACTTAAGACCCACATGTTTGAAAAAAGGTTAACTTTGCTTACAAAAAATTTAAATTCCCTTTTATGAGGACAGTTCTTTTTCTCCTCCTTCTCTTCCTTTTTACTCCAGTAAAACATCCTCTAAAATTTGGTAGGGCAGGAGCAATTTTCTCATTTATAAATGAGGAAACTTAGATTCAGAAAGTTTAAGTGAGATTGTCCAAGGTCACAGAAAAACAGGAAGTAATTGTTGGCTGGAGCTAGGTCCAGTTCTATCTCCCACTCAGAGCTCTTGGCAGCTCATCGCACTACCTCCACCTGTAGAGTGATGCTGATCAGTGTGAAACTGGGCAAGCCATCAGAGATGGAGTCTGATTGAAGGGGTTTCCAAATGATAGCAAAGCAATTGGTCTAACACAAACGCAAATCAGGTGCTTCATTGCTTATGTTGCAAAGTACTGGATAGCCCATTCAAGCTGCTTGCCATATTAGACCACTCCCTTCTAAAAAGTTCTTGCACCTTCCAGGACAAACTCCTCTTGGTAGCAGGCATCAGCCGCTGACACAATCATAGCTGATTGGATTAGAGATGGAGGTAGCCTGGCCAGAGAACTCTAACCATGTGGAGCTCACCCTACTAGTTGGGGAATGGCTAATTCAATGAGACCCCCTTTCTTAGAGAGTTTGAACGATGAGACATACAGCTGGTGGCGAGAAGGTTCACAAAGATGCCCCTTAGGAGGGAATGACTACCGGAGCTCCTGTTGGGTTGTCATATCTACTACTGTGTGCTTACAGGCATACTAATCTGTGTGAAATGTGTGAACTGTGTGAACAGTGAACTGCTGGCTGTGTGGGCATTATCTTCCTTACTTGCAAGCTGTAATCCTCCATTTAAGGTAGTCCAAATATCTATGTGTGTTCATAGCCTGAAAGAGCTTAACAGTCTTCATGGTGCCAAGCAACTGATTTAGCTGATATTCACATCTCTGTTAGTTGTCTTGTCATCATTTTTGCCTGGGGCTCCAACCTTTTATAAACTTAGTGCGGATATATTTGTATCCTGATCGAGTTAGGAAATTCACTTGCTTTCCTTTGTCAAGTTTAAAAGCCAGTAAGGCTTTATTTTCAAACCATCAGTGTTAGAAGGTTCTCGCTATGTTTATTTGCAACGTATGAAACAGTCTTCAGTGTGCTGACATGTTTTCTAGGTTGCTTCTGACAATCACTACAATAGGAAAGAATTACCAAAACTGCCTCTTTAATGCATTTCCATTCACCCTTCTTAATAGATTCATACTTAAGTGGTTTTTAATGGTTTCCCATATCTACAAGTTGTTATTGCTCCAGTTAAATGACAAATTCTTGGGTATTGGAGAAATTGCTTTTCTTCTATTTCTTTTGCTGCTTCTTATTTTTAGTGCCCAATTTGTGGTTTTAAATAATAATAAGAAAAAATTTATAATAACTTTTAGCATTTATTCAGTGCCGCATATAAGCAAGACATGTATCCTATATTAGCTCATTAAATCCTTGTAGCAATTCTTGGAGGCAGATATTATAATCTCTATTTTATAGATGAGGACATTGAAATTCAGCGTAGTGAAGTAATTGCTTAAGATCTTATATCTGATGCAATTTGATGTGTGTCATCTTTGGGAGAAGATCCCGAATTGGTTTTCTTCAGTTCTTGTCAAGTATAGATGATTTCACCTCCACAGAATCACCATCCCATGTGAGAAAGGGCTAATTAGGATAGGAGTCTGCAGAGTTTTGGGCCCCAAGTGACCTCATTCTCTGGTCAAGCCTCTTTTGTTTCTTGCCTTCCTCCAGACTCGATGACACTTTGCAAGTACTGCCCTTAGATGGGCCAAGTAGGGCGCCTGCTCCAGCATCTGTGCCTCAGTTGGCCCACCATGATTTGGGTACATTCTACTAAGTTTCTATGTTCCCCTCTGGTGTCTGGGCCCAGCCAGCCTCCTCAATGCCATCTGGATGGGCACCATGGAGCTAGACTGGAACCCATGTGTGCCCTAGCCCCATTTTCCATTTGTGGGGTACTCTTTGATCTTCTCTGTTGTATGTGGGTTCAGCGAGGGAACTCTAGAACTCCAGCCTATGAAGTTGGTCCCATGACTGGGCTGGTCCTTGAAGGGCAGCCTGGTGGTCAGATGGCTCCTGCTGGCTGGCATGGCATTTTTTTGATGGAGCTGCCAGGATAATGCTGGCAGGCTAACTTTGTCGAACTTTCATGTCAAACACAGGAAGAAGAATCTTTACATATATTGATTAGACAATAAACAAATACAAAAGTCCCTCTTCTCTATCCATTATTGTAAATCTTCATTGATAAATCACTAGACCTTACATGGGTCTATGAATTTTATAGTATATTTTTAAATGAAACTTTTTTTTTTTAAAGATTTTATTTTTTTCCTTTTTCTCCCCAAAGCCCCGAGGTACATAGTTGCATATTCTTAGTTGTGGGTCCTTCTAGTTGTGGCATGTGGGACGCTGCCTCAGCGTGGTTTGATGAGCAGTGCCATGTCCGCGCCCAGGATTCGAACTGACGAAACACTGGGCCGCCTGCAGCGGAGCGCGCGAACTTAACCACTCGGCCACGGGGCCAGCCCCTTTAATGAAACTTTTATATAGGCAGAGGCACTGCAAAAAATATTTACCTGGGGCCCCACACCCCCTAAGCACAGAGTAACTTGGCTCTCCACCCATTCTTGCTAGAATCTAGTATTTGTGGCTTCCTTTGGCCTTAACTTTTGAATCCCAAATACTTGGCTTATGCAAATTGAAAGCTTTGGCTTTTAAGAATATGGTTTCCGGAGAGGAGGAGATAGAGTTAAGAAAAGGAATACTGGGAGCCAAAAATCTTACAGTGAAATGTATCATATTATTGAATGATAAGATTCAAACCAGTCTAGTACGATTACAAAGCCTGTGCTCCTGATGGTTCCTGTCCTGGAAGCAAACCTTATTCCAGGTCTGTGCATAAGCATGTTGTTGGTCACCACTCATGACAGTTAAATTGATTCACGGGATTGCATGAGAAGAAACAGCCTGAGAAGACTTACTAATTAGCCAGAGAATTGCTCAGTTTTTCTATCACTGAGAGTCTGGGGCCGACAGTTAGCAAGGGCCTGGCAGGGTATTTTTACCTAATGGTTAAATATATAGGCACAGAAGCCAGACAGTCCAGGTTCAAACCTCTGTCCCACCACTGACTTGTAATATAACTTTGGGCAAATCATGGAACCTCTCTAAACCTCACTTTCCTCACCTTGTTAAGGCAACTCAACCACTGCTAGAAAATTAAATTATTTTATCTTGTATTTCTAAAGGGAAATTTTGCTCAACACTCTGCATTCGTTGTGAGCACAGTTCTAGCTTATGAGCGCCTCCCTTCAGTATTTGAAGAGCAACCAAATATTTCAGAATATTAAATAATTACTGTGGATTTTTAAGGTGATAATAATATTGAGGAAAAAATTTTTAGAAGTTTAGACTGCGATATTTATAAATAAATGTTAATAATGTGGAGTTTGGAGCACTGAGTATGTCATAGATAAAACCAGGAGTTAATAATTGGCGCAGGAGAGTGGTGCCTACGTGGAAGTTCATTACAGTATTCTTTCCTCTTCGGTGTATGTTTTTCATAAACTTTCTATAATAAAAAATAAACATACAAGTAAAAAAAAGAAAGGAAAAATAGAAAGACCTATTCAAAACAATTCAGTGTTTTTTCCATTTAGCGGTAATTGTTCCTAAGGATTCTGTGGTCAGAACTTTTCTTAAAATCTACGACTATCAAATTTCTGGAAAATAATATTGTTTTCAAATATTTTAAAATTTTGACAAAAGTGACTTTGTGTTAAACGTTATTCTTGTACATATCTTTTCAAGTTGAACTAGCTGACAAAACTGTACCTTTCTTAAATTGATGTCTTAAAGTGTGTCAAAAAAGAAAGCGATTGGTACTTTTCAACTTCTCTCTTATATTAAAAATAACATGAATAAGGGAAATAAAAAACCTGAGAAATTGTACTTCATGGAGGCAGAAGAGTATAAATCTCCTGTTGGGGGTATATATTGCCCCCATTAGGTTTCCCCATGGCCTACCCGTAGGAGGCAGATAGAAACCCCTTTGTTCTAGTGCTTCTCCTCTAACTTCCCCCAAACAGACCATGCACTGTGACTTTGCTCTTGACCAGGGGGCCTGCTGATTGCAGCAAGAGTCCCAGATGGTGAAGCTTCTGGCCTTTGATCTCTTCCTTGGCCTGTGACCATAGGCTTCTATGTGGGTCTTGGCTATTGACTGTGACTTGGGTTGACCACTGGAAATTCTCTGAAGAATCCTCATTCATTTTCCTTCTTCTCGTGTACTGATCTTATTTCCCTGCTTTATATCATTTCCATGGCTGCCTTCTCCAGCTCAGCTGATACCACCTAAGATTTTCTCAGAATCAGAGTGGAAAGAACCTGGGGCTGAGGCAAGAAATTGAGGTCCTATGCCTATTTGAAAACTTTGTGACCTTGGGTATGTCACCTGACCTCGTTCTTCAGTTTTCTTATCTTAAAATTGGGTGTAATAACTATTTCACATGATTGCTGCAGGGTGTAATGATATAACTGACATAAAACCCAAAAAAGGTGGGGTGGAGTCTCACACCAAAATGTACTGTCTAGGGGCCAGCCCCGTGGCCGAGTGCTTAAGTTCGAGTGCTCTGCTTCAGCGGCCCAGGGTTTTTGGTGGTTCGGACCTGGGCATGGACCTAGCACTGCTCATCAGGCCATGCTGAGGTAATGTCCCACATGCCACAACTAGAAGGACCCACAACTAAAATATACAACTGTGTACTGGGGGGCTCTGGGGAGAAGAAAGGAAAATAAAAAATCTTTAAAAAAAATGTGCTGTGTAAAATCCTCACGTGGGACATGCATTTACTATTGAAAAAAAATACGGTAATTTCCTGTGGTTTTAAGGAAAATAAGGGCATCCTTATAGGTTAATTATCTTGCTGAGAGGAAATAAATTATAGATCCCTAAGGCACAAATGGTTTTGCCTAGATTAGAAGACTCTATCTGCTCTCTTAAAAAAATAAATAATTTTATTAATAATTATGAATCATAATTAAAATTAAATTTTGCCAGAGGACCCTGCTGGAATGTTGGTCTTTCAGAAATGAATTTCTTTCTGGAATCTTAGGAAATTAATTAAGATAGGTAGAATAGGAACTAGAAGCTCTAAATATTTAATTTAAAATATTTATTGCCTTTGTTTTCATTAATGTTATATAAATTTGATGAAAATGACTTTTTTGTTGAATTTAGTTTATTTGACTATTAATGGAAGACAACATTTTATTCAATTATTATATAATTGGCAAATTTTAACTGCTGAGTTATCTTTTTTATATCTGTACCATATCCCTTCTCTCATTTTGTAGTGGAGAAAATGCAAAGCTCTATTACTTTTAAATACTGAGCTTTTTCTTATATATATCTAGTAAAAACCTCTTCACATAAAATTACTTACATAAGATCTATAAGGCTTAAGTTTACATTTAAGGTTTTTAAAAGAATATACTTCTTTTGGGGCCGGCTCCGTGGCTGAGTAGTAAAGTTCGTGCACTCTGCTTCGGCGACCCAGGGTTTCGCCGGTTTGGATCCTGGGCGTGGACATGGCACCGCTTGTCAGGCCATGCTGAGGCGGCATCCCACAGGCCACAACTAGAAGGACCCACAACTAAAATATACAACTACGTACTGGGAGGATTTTGGGAGAAAAAGCAGAAAAATAAAATGAAGAAGATTGGCAAGAGTTGTTGGCTCAGGTGCCAATCTTTAAAAAGGAAATACTTCTTTTATTTGTAGTGTTGTTGATATTCCTGAAATAGTTCTCAAATTTTTCCACCAAAGTACAATAGTCCAAGAAAATGAATGTAAACCCATAGGGGGCGCTCTTCTCTCAAGCTTTAGTTTCCTTTTGACAGAGATCAAAGCCAAGGAATGAAGGTAATTACAGAAGTTCTGAGGATCCTCCGTGGTAGGCCCTCCTAAAATGTCATCTCTGACGGCATGTGAGGCTTCACTTGACTTGGCTGCAACTCAAGGTCAATGACAGTGGCTGAGGCGTCACTGTTAACTTTTAGGTTTCAAGCAAGAGAAAACATGGATCTTGGTTGAGTGCAGGGCAAAAGAAAAAAAACCGGAATTAATATTAATTAATTAATTAACCAGGTGGCAGTGAAATAGCATCACGCTCCATATCCTTCATAGGATTTGTGTTGCTACCCAAATTCTATAATTGAATACGAATTTGCAGCTGGTTACGGTATTCGGTAACATGTCTGAATGTACTGTGTGTAAAGTATCTGGAATCAGCACATTCAGGATTTTTTTTCAGAATATTTCAAGAATCTTAGGGAAATGGTAATGGTCAAAACCATTTTTACAAGTGTTTGTGAAGCACATATAGTACACATCACTCTCTAAAATGGTCCTTTCTGTTGTTGCTTTTGATGTTATTGCTTATGTGTTTGTCTCTTTCTCTTCATTAGAATGTAAATTCCAAGAGAGCAGAAGCTTTCGTCTACTGCTGGATCACCAGTGCCTAAAACAGGGCCTAGTTCAAGAAATATTTATTGACTGATTGCTGTTAGGGGTGGTTATGTATTTTGACTCAATACTAGAGTGAGGTAGGCATTACTCATAATACAGATATAAGCACAGTTTTAACTTAAAAACCATCCACTTATGCTCTGTTAAAAAAAAAAATCATGGTGAACTATGGGAGTACACTTAAGAAAGTTTTTGGAAAAGATTATTTTTCATGAAATATGTTTACAAAAGGCAAGTATGGAGCTTGGAAATTTTTGTATTAGATGAAAGATGAGAAGTACAAAGATTTGGAAGGAAGCAATTTTTGAGATGAATAGACACCCCACATTCAGATATATAGAGCAGAAAGGAAGAGTGTAAGGAGGAGGAAATTCCTGGAGAGTGGAAGTGGAAGAGGGAAGTGGGAAAGAAGGCTGAATCTTAGTGGGACCTTATGTAGGGGAAGCAATGAAAGAGGAATTTCTAGAAGCATTATGATAGATGATGTTGACCATCTAGGCAAGAAATTTAATTTTGATTTTGAAGGTAATACAATCAAAGGAGAGCTTTAGATATGTAAAATCATTACAGCAGGGGATTGCTTTGTAGGTAATATTTGGAACTGATTTTTAAAAGCGAGAAGAGAGCATGATTATCATCCTAGAAAGTATGTTTCTTATATGTTAGGACAACATTAATCTGTATTGCAAAGTTAGCTTATTATTTCAATCCTGGTATATTACCAGAAGCTGAAAAAAATTGCTTCCACAACAAATGTGAAATGGCTGTGTTGGGGAAACCACAAGTATAAAATCCAGGAAACAGAAATTGGCTATCTTTCAAAATTTGTAATGAAAAATATAACTGTTTCTTTACTTTTTTTCCAATCTTAATAAATCTTTGCTCTAACTTCTCTTTAAGATATTTTTTCACTTCTACTTTCCTTTGCAAGTTTTCAATTCATGCATAAATCCAAAAGTATGTGAATTAGGTTTCTCTGGGGGATGATTTGAACAAAGGAATCAAATATAACTGTTTTTTGGCAATGTTCTATTTTGCCCTCTGATAGTTTTGTATTATCCCTTTTTTATATTGAATTTCTTTTTAGCCAAGTGACTGAGTATAAACTCTAAACCCAGAAAGAAAATCTTAGAGCACGGTAGGGTATGCATTGTAAATATAATTATTTACAGTGAACCAAGACAATGGGCTTTTGATTATTTAACATTTTCCAGTATCCACCAATGGACTAAGAGCCAGCATTTAATGAGTGTCTATATATGAGGGCTTTGTAGACATCATTTCCAATCCTCTCAGCTGCTGTTTAAAGCAATACTCTAGGCCTCAGTCTTTGGACCTCTCCTCTCCTCTCCCTCCCCTAGGATTTGGATAAACTGTGGGACATGTCAACACCTCTTAAATTATGATAACATTAGCATATAAGAATCTGGTATACTGTTCAGATTCGAAACTGCATGCTATAAATGAAAAATATGAATAACTGTTATCATTGATTTAGTTACATGTACCATGCATGGCGCTAAGTGCTTGACATAAATCATCGATTGAATCCTCCCTACCAATCTGTGAGTTGAAGACGAGAGATTCTCTCCAGCTGGGTCCTGAAACCTCTCCAACTTCAGATTCACACTCTCAGTACGAGGATAGATTGCCTTCCATCATAGCTGTCGTTTCACTTGATTTGTTTTCTAAAGGTTCTTTCTGTCTGGAATGGTACAATGGCAGTTGAGTCATCCTCTAGTCTGAGCCCTTCATGTAATGGATGAAAAAATAGCAGTCTGGAGAGGTTAAATGACTGGCCAAATGTCACCTGGAGACAGCTCTCAGAAAGCAACTGAGGTTTCCTCATTTCCTGTCTTGGTGTCTCCTGCTCTACACTGTTTTACTGCTGCCTTTAAATTGGTTGGGAATAATGCAATGCTTAGATTAATCATTTTTTCTTGAAATAATGAATCAATGTAAAATTTAGTAGCTACAAGTGTTATGTGAGGACTGTCAAATGGGGTCAGCATGCCCCAATCCTGCATTCCATTCACAGAGGGATAGATTCAACATGCAGCCCGAGGCTGGGCAGTCAGTCTCAGGGTGGGGTCTCCGCAGCAGCCTCCAAAGGGCGGAAAGTGTGGGGAAATCATCAACATCAGAAAATATGTACAATATTTTCACTGAATTTTGAAGACATGGTAAGGGATTAGTTTTGAGGTGTTTCAAATGTCGGGACTGCTCCCCATTAAGGCTTTAGCACTTGCTTCTGAATCAAGCAACCACTGAATGATGCTTATTGACAAGAGTGGCTGGCCCACTGAAGCAGGGCTGGGTAAAGGGAATTAACGTCTATATAGCTACAGGAAGTACTGTACACATGCAGGCATTCACTGTCATTACTTTAGGCTGCTTTCTCAGCTGCGTGCTATACGTGTATAGAGAAGCTGCGTGCTATACGTGTATAGAAACGCAAAAACAAAAAACGTTGAGCAAGGATTTCAAGTAATATTTTGTGTAGGCACTGGCTTAATGTCTTTTTATATTGGATGGTGCTGTTGGTAAAATGCTATCACTAAAGAATGCTTTGAAGACAGAGTTACTGCAGGAACTTCGAGACAGATCACAAAGGAGGATATTTATTAGTAAACCCTAGCAAGTATCACTATTATCGTTTTTCTGTCCTATAGCGGCACTTTGCTTTAACTCTAATTAAGAAAACCTTCTGCCAGTAGCCGAGTATATAGAGAACCTAGGACAGGGTCAGGTGGCATGTCATTATGGTCATCCCGGGCCATGCCTGGGTGAAAAAGTGAAGCAGGCAGCATCTGAATGAGCTCTCTGATTCTTAGCAATGCTGTGGCAGAGACCTGGCCTTCAAGGTAACTTGGAATGCACACAGAAAAGTCAATGTCAGCCTAGACCAGCAAGGGACAAACACAGTGCATGACACACAGAGGAGGGTTGGCAAAGACAAAGACAGAAGAAGTCCATTCATTCCCAATTTGTACAGCATTTTTCTTGCAACCACACTTAAAGAATGCTTTTCACCAGTTCTTTGGCTAAGATGAGCAGGAAATTGATATCAGACACCCTCTACAAAGTTTTTCTTTTTGTTGTTGTTATCTAGTACTTAGGTAAAATAAGATATGGGTGAATATAATTCTTGTTTCTTACTCTGGCTTCAACCTTCCTCTACAAGGCTTTTGGCTGTCGACATGGTCAGAGTTCCTACGGGAAAGGTAAGAGGTAGACATCTGTCTTGACCCCTACTTGATTTTTCAGGTAAAGATTCTGGTGTCTACAGTGGCACCCTGAGGTTGATAATGACCGAACACAATTTGTATCTATCTGAGCGTGCTACACATTTTAAACACAAAATTTTATCTAAAAATAGTTAAAAATTTCTGGACAAGGGAAAAGATACAACAGCCTTTTATCCTTTTCATTACACTGGAGGGATATCTTTAATCTCTTAATATTGCCTCACATTCCCTCAATCTTTGTTATTTTCATCTTCACATCCATATTTACACTATTTCTCATTATGGCTGTTACAGTTATGGTCTTGACTCTGGATTGTCCTTAAATATTCAATGTATTTTTAAATATGCATCATGTCACTCTTGAAATACCTTCTCTCCCCTAATTCAGTATAATCAAAGAAAAAAGAAAACAATGTCTGTCCTACTGTATATATAAAAATATAATATTCTAGCACTTACCTTGACTTTTGAAAACATGATAAAGGATCTAAACTGAAAACATTTGGGTGTATGGCAGACTACTGTATGTCCACAAATCTGCTCCCTGCTCTCTTGGGCTCACAGCAGCCTAGCTGGAGACATTTCCCAGCTCTCCTTGGGGCTGGGAGTGGCCACAGACTAAATTCTCACCTAATGGTGATTAAAGTGGTTTCTGTCCCACTTGTTTAAAAAGGAATTGCTTTTCCCTGGTTTCCACTCTTTGTCATTCATGCAAGTTGGAATCTGGATGTAGCTGTTTCCCACCTTCAATTTGCAAATGAAGATAATGGATAATGTTTTCATATTTCCTGTGGAGATTAATCTTTGGGATTCAGGATGAAAAGTCAATTTCCTAGAAATTCTCCAGAATTCCGTAAATCTCAAGTTATTCTGTATTTTTTATTACACTTTGTGTTTTTAAATATAAGTGACCATAATAATGAATATTTTTTCTATAACAGGATTATACTAAAGTTTCAGAGATTTTCTGTTAAAAAAGATATATTGATAAATACATTATTTATTATTACTATGAACCAATATATTGTGGCAAGATTATATACTTCAGTAACATGTAGAAATAACTTTACCTGATATTGACATTTGAAAACAGAAAGCATTACCAGAACATTAACACAATATAAACTCAAAATGATAATCATTTAAAAAATAAAATAGAGAACCACAAATATTTAATATTTAAAAACTGTCCTTCTCACAATGATATTTTAAAACACGCAAAGCAGTAATTGACCTATCTGATAGTCATGCTCTTTGTTTTGTTACAAATAATGCAGTAGTAAAAAATTTTCTTTCGTTTTGTGTTGACATTGCTTGGATTGTTAAAAGTGCGTCCAAAAGTATCTTCAAGTTGATTGTTAGGGTACACGTTTCTTCATATAAGCTCATTTCTTTTTTTTGGTGATGAAAATATTTGGTTTGCTTGCCCTGATTTTGGTTTTCTTTGAAATCAAATTCCTTTTCAATTCAGATTTTAGATCAGTTTCTGACTTACTGTTGGCATATTCCACACCAACATTCATGTCTTCTTCTCTTTGCGTTTCTTGTGTTAGCATATTTTCAGAGAACTTTAGCCTATGGGGAATATTCAAACACTGGAAAATGCCAGCAAACATTATTTGAGTGGTATTTGAATAGAGTAACATTCAGATCTCCCAAGAAGGATAACAGCTCTATGTTAAATCATGTGTTGAAATTGCCAATTGAAGGACTTATTTCACTTCCTAAACTTGTTATCTCTTGTAAGACCATTCATAAGATTTGTATAAAGTGTAAGATGTATATAAACTAATTAATATTTACTTTATTTGTGGGAATGACTCACCACCAGCCTCAGACAGGGCCAGGAACACACACTTAGAGCAAGACAGCAACTACCAACAAGACTGACCAACAGCGACCACTTTCCTTTGAGGTCCTTCAAACCAATGATTCTGAGGTTGAAAAGTTTTAATTCTTGTGGGAAATTATGGTACTTTTTCCTATTTTCCTGACTTCTCAACTGACTTTTCTCGGAATTCAGGATTTGGAGAAATGTACATATTCTCCAAGAAATGCTAAGAAGCAATTCCCCTCGGAAGCACCAGCCTAGAGGATGGTGGAGGAACAAATAGCCAGCGCTCTCGAACGATCTCGGAGAGAAAGCTGCCTTGCAGCCTAGAGCGGCTGGACAGTTACCTGACAGGGAAGGGAACTTGAGTCTTATTTAAGCCATTTTATTTTAGGGTCTCTTTGTCACAGCAGCCTTCCCCTTAACTAAAATTCAGGAATACTCTAAATGGTTTATATTCAGGATTACATGGCTCTCTCCCTCATAGCTTGTTCAGAAACTTAGATAATCTGACTATAACTTTGAATAGAAACACATTTTAGAGATGATCTAGTTCAACCTCACTCATTTTATAGATAAGTTATTGAGTTCGAGAGATAGTAAATAACTTGCCCAAGCACACAAAATTTTTTCATATTAATAAAATATCATTAATATGGAAAACAATTCTCTCTGTATGTTAATGCATAAGAATACGCAAAATGTCTTCATCTATGAAGGATAAAACGATAGTTTCTTTTGTGATGTTTATACTGGTACAGAGTAGATGTGACAATATTCTTTTTCCCATTATAGTGTTTTAAGTCTTTATCATTCAATCTTGGCTCAGTGTCTAGAGATCCCCATGTAGAATGGAATGAGGAGAGTAAAAGTGAGCCAAACTATATGTTAAGCATTTTGCATATGTTATTTCATTTACTTAGTCATTACAAAGACCCATTTTTCAGAGGAGAAACTGAACCTTTGAGTGGTTTAGAAATTATCCTCAGACTGCACAAGTTATGGCAGAGCTGTGATTTTTGGATAGATAGATAACATGTGCAGTTAAGAAACTTTGAGAAAAATAATATAATTAAAAAATTAGAAAGTAATTTTCCATGATATCCTCATGTTATCAAATTGTCTGATATAAGTGCACAGAGCAGGCCCTTCACTCACTGCAAAGGCAGTGAACAAGATCACAAACTAGAAAATGAAGTGAATGGTTTTTGATATTTTACATACTTTATTGTCTTTCACCTTTGGATCCTGTGAATTTTTTTAAAGTACACAGTTAGTAAAGAAATAAAAAATTATTTTGTGCAACCAAAAGTTCAAGGTAGTTTAGGTGAAAATGGGAAATAGAACTATGACAAACTACAACTGAATTTTAAATGGATATGAGACTATTATAAAGCAATATTGATGTCTTGAATCCTAAGTTCCATATTAAGGTCATAGTAATGGCTTAGTGTTTTATGAGCCTGTGTGGCGTTAGCGACATCATCTCTTTAATCTTAAGTCCGCCTCAAGCAAAAATAAATCTTAATGTTGTAAACTGTATGGTAAGAAAACTGCCTTGTTCAGTAGGGATCATTTTTCCCCTAAATGTCACTAATATCTTGCTGTGGCTAAAAAAAAAAAAAGAAAAGAAAAAGAAATACCTGTTCCATTTTGTTGAAGTGGTAAATATTTCTAGTATTGAAAAATGACTTACGGACGTAAACTTTTCTATTTTTATTTTTGCAGATTATTAACTTATTTTGCAATTATGGTATATAAATGAGTCAGGCTAAATGTGTAAGATCAATTCTGCATATTTAAGTCACTTAATTGCTAGATTGCTAATTAATATTTGGCTGTTATGTTTCTACATGTTAAAGAGGAAGTTTAGAACTAAGCAGGTACAAGGGACAGACCAGAAAAAGGCTCAGCATTCTTGGAGGAAAGTCAAGGTTGAAGGAAACTGAGGAGCATCTTGAAGTCATGATTTACTGGGAAACATCGAGGGCCTGGTTCCTCTGAAGCTCTGCAAGAAAAGCTTTCAGTTATAACCCAGAAAAGTCTCAGGATGAAAAAAGAATGGTCCTTCTCACTGTATGAAGAAAAGTAAATATTAAATAAGCAGAATTTACTAAAGGGTTGAGTTCTTGATTTGTAGTTAGAATTCAGTATTTCATTTGGCCCTTGATCTGAATTATATGATTTATAATTAGAAATATGTGTGTTACTTTCTTAACAAGGGATTATATCTTTGTAGCAAAAACTCAACTATATGAATTCTAAATGCATGGCTTGCCAAGTGGTGCATAGGTCCGCACCCAGGATCCCAACCAGCGAACCCTGGGCTGCTGACGCGGAACGTGTGAACTTGACTGTTGCACCGCTGGGGTGGCCCCTCGATATTCTTTTTGGCTTTAATCTTTTCTCCATTAGGAAAAGATTTATTTCATTGGATTTTAATTAGAATATGAAGTTTTCAGGTTTTAAGTTCATGTTTGTAGTATATGAGGTAACAGTATCCTTCCTTTAAATTTTAAAATAAGGAAATTGAGATTAATATTTTAATGTTAAACTATAAAATGAAAAAAAATTTAGAATAATTAGTTGCCTATCATAGTAAACCGAGAAGTTTAATTGTTTGACTGAAGAGTTTCAAAACACCTCACATTCCATATGATAACATAGGAAATGTCAGAGAAGCCAACCTGGGAAACATGATTATAATTCAGTGTCAGAGAGGTAATGATTGCACCCTTTCTGGAGGAAGACGTTGTGAACAAATCTAGGTTGAGAGAGGAAGTTCGGCAAAGCTCACAGAAAAGGGAGATCCTGAGAGCCAGAAGTTGGCAGTGTCTGTTCAGCAATATCCTAAAGAGGGGCAGAGACAGAGACACAGAGAACAGGGTGGGCACACCTATGAGAGAGGTGCTGTGTTATGGGGCTGTGATCATTTCTGAAGTCTTAGAATGGTTTTAAGTCTTTTGAGATTAGCCATCTCCTTTTGTTGTGTCTGTCAGTCAGGGTCCCAACAGAAAAGAGAGAGCCCACTCAAATCTGGATGATTCTAGGAGGCTGTGTTTTCTAAGAGACTATTATGAAGGTGTGAGTACCATGTCAGGGAATTTCAAGAGATGGTGCAAGTGCCCAGGGTTAGCAGTGAAATTTTCACCTCCCCTAAGTTTGCAGGATAGAGGGAGGAAGAGTTTGTCAGAACCTGGAAGGAGAGAGTTATGTGGATCTGGTTGCTTGAGAGATGCAGTGACCTTCTGTTGAGGGTCCTCATTAGAAAGAGGCAACCTCAGGAGAGGCAGAAGGGCAATAAATACCCTAACCTCAATCTCCTCCTTCCCTCCCTCCCTCTGATTTCCTGCTAGGGGTTTCGAACCGGAAGTCAGAGGTCCAGGATACAATGATATAATCCATAGAGGTCTAGCTTATATCAGGAGGGCAAAGGGGAAAATGGAACATATTTAGCAGAATCACAGTATTGTGATTCTATGCACAGACATGCAATTTTTTAAACTCTTTTCTCTCCCAGTTTTGCTGATACCAGGAACAGAATGTTAGGCAGAGGACAGGAGCATTCGGAAATTGAAAGACATGTCTCCTCTGAATACCTGTAAGTAGGTGGTATAATTTACTCATGAGTTTGAGAAGCATGAGTCATTTGGGTGAATCTGTCAGTTCCATAGATCTGATAAAGCTGAGGTCAGATCACAGTCAATTTACTAAGGCTTCTGAGCTCTCAGGAAAAGTGGTCATCACGTCTTCTGTTGGGTACACTCAAATCTTAACATGGACCCCTTCCAAAAGGCAAAAGGATCAACTTGGTAGAACTTGTTTCGTATTTCTCTTCAAAATATCTTACACTGAACTTAGTTCTGTTTGGGAATTTTTAGTATTCTCTGGTCTAGATGCTTAATAAAGCAAGTGCAGAAAAGTAAAGATAATAAATGATGTATTTTTGAACTATAGTTTCCTGAGTCCATAAAACATGAAATTATTTCATAGATTTTCCACTGTGTCTCCAAAAATTCAGAATATGAATTGACTTTTATTACTTCACTCTAAATGAGAAATTGAATGAAGAGCCCATTTCTTCTAAAAATGCTTTCATAACCTCGTACTCTGTTTTAATGACATCACTGTGTATTAAAAAGTTCAGGAGACCCTCAGAACTCGGCAATTGAAGTATTCATTTGGAGGTATCATTCTTAATATTAAATTCAATTCAGGTAAAAGATTTTCATGGGAACAAAACAGTTTTTCCACTTTTCAAAAGTTTATTTGGTTGTGGGTGTATTTTCAAAAGAAATTGCTACTCTGACTTTATCTGTAAAAATAAACATTTTCAAAATTTGAATCTTGATTTTGAGCCTCATAAATATTGTACATAATACATAGGAAAGCAGAAAGATTTATTGCTCACCATGTACACAGCACTGTAGAGGGGACTGGGAATGCAGAGATGGAAATCTGAATCTGTGTTCTCTTAGAGTTTAGAGTCTGGAAAACAGAAAGACAGATGAAGAGGCAATCCCAGATCAGAGGTCTAATCTGATCATGGGGATCTCTTTCTCCTCTCCTTCTGGAACTCCAATGACACGAATACTAGATTTTTTTGCTATAATCCCAGAGTCCCCGGAGGTTCTGCTCATATTTTTCAGTCTATTTTCTCTCTATTGTTTAGAATGAGTAATGTCTATTGTGCCATCTTCAAGTTCACTTATTCTTTTCTCTGTCATCTCCATTCTGTTGTTGAGCTTGTCCATTGAGCTTTTCCACTTTGGTTATTGTATTTTTCAGCTCTAAAATTTCTATTTGGTTCTTCTTTATATATCCTATTTCTTTGTTGATAATTTTTATTTCTTCACTGAGAGTTTCTATTTTTTTATTTGTTTCAAGTGTGTTTGTAATTGCTCATTGAAACATTTTTATGATGGTTATTTCGAAATCCTTGTGAAAGAATTCCAACACCTGTGCCATTTATTTATTTATTTTTTTTAAAGAAAGATTAGTACCTGAGCTAACATCTGTTGCTAATCTTCTTCTTCTTCTTTTTTTCTTCTTCTCCCCAAAGTCCCCCAGTACGTGGTTGTATATCTAGTTGTAGGTGCTTTTAGTTCTGCTATGTGGGATGCCGTGTCAGCATGGCTTGATGAGTGGTGCCACGTCCACACCCAGAATCTGAAACGGTGAAACCCTGGGCTACCAAAGCAGAGTGTGCGAACTTAACCGCTCAGCCACAGGGCCAGCCCCCCACCTGTGCCATTTAAGTGTTGGCATCTGTTGATTGTCTTTTCTCATTCCAGTTGAGGTTTTCCTGGTTTTTGGTATAGTGAGTGATTTTTTATTGCATCCTGGACATTGGGGTATTATGTTATAAGACTCTAGATCTTTTTTAATTCCTATTATTTTAGAAGTATTTTAGAAGGCCTCCTTGGGCGTTGTGCCAGTGGGGGAAGGGGTCGCTTGTCCATTACTGCCAGGTGAGGTGGAAGTGTAGGTTCTCCCTTTGGTTTTCCTTGACACGCTGGGGAGGGGGAGGAATTAGGGGTTCCTTGTTACTGTCAGGTGGGTATGGGAGTTCAGATTCCACAGAGACCAACACTGACATCACCCTAGCTGGGAGGAGGAGGGGTGCCTCATTACTTCTATCCACTTGGCCTCCATTGACACTGTGAGATAGGGCTTTACTCCTGCTGGAGAGTCACCTCCTTACCATTAGGTAGGGATGGAAGTCCATGCTCCCCATGTGGCCCCCTTTGACATCATGGGGGAAGGACCTTGTTACTGCCCACTGGGGATGAAAATCCCAGCTCCCTACTCAGCTTTCTCTGACACCACCGAAGTGTCACCTCCCAGTTGGGGGTGTTGGGGACGTCATTACAGTCTGGTAATGGTAGAAGGCGAGATACCCCATGTAGTCTTGCTGACAGGGCTGTGGGTGGGGTTGCCATTTTTGCCGTGCTCTTTGGCTGGAGTAGGGCTGCTGTTGTCTAAACTACCTTGCTAGGCTTTCCTTTCCTGGTCCTTTGGCTGAGGGCAGTTTTCTGGGGGAACTCTTTTTGTCTGCACCATTGGTGTTTCTGAGTTTCTGACTTTTCCAGTTCCAAGTCTGAAATATACAAAGCAAAAAGAAAACCCAGGGAATTCACCACTGTGTCATTCCCTGGGTCTCAAGATCCTTAGCCAATCTGCCTTCTCCTTTCCTCTTTCAGAGTCATCTTATTTTTGTTTAGTATACAACTACCAGGGTTTTTAGCTGTACTCTAGTGGGAGGAATAAAGAGAAGTACCTGATGACATTATTTTAACCCCTAGTTTCAACCATGCCTGAACATAACCTTGGTCTTTTCAGGTGCAAAAGCCAATAAATTCCCCTTTCATTTGTTAATCACCTTGAGTGAGTTTTCCATCACTCACTTGCCACTAAGGTTCCTTGGAGTGAGCAAAGCGTCCTGGAGTAAAGAGATGGCACATGGTTAGAGCCTTCTTGCACTGGAATACAGGTCTGTTTGGCATCAGTCCTTGGGCTGGACTGATGGCTTCCTCTTACATGGATTCTTTAGTGTCTCTTTCAACACTGAAGGTTTTGAGGATCGAAAGTTACTAGTTACACTCTGGGCTTCCTTCAACCATAAGGTCATTCATCCCAGTAGATCATAAGCCAAGTGAATAAGGGTGGTGGGAGGTAACAGCTCTTCTCTAGCAGCTTGGAGTTAGGATCTCTGCTGGGTTGTGCCACTAAAGACATGAGCAACTTAGGACAAGTCTTTTGTTCTCGTCGTGCCTGAGTTACTATTTCTGTAGAATTGAAGGGGTGGCCCCCAGATGGTTGGAAAATTTTCACTAGCTCTCAAAATTTTTGTGCCTATTAATGAGAATGGAAGAAAGTGAGGCAAAGCATTTTACACTTGGTTTCCCTGTGATTTAGTGTAAAATACCAGAAAATTAAGGTTGACATTATTTATCATGACTTACCTTCACTTGAGATGCAAGAAAAGGTTATTACTGTGCTAATACAACGGAAGGTGACATTTTCCTCCAGAGTAGCAGAATGATCACAGTAAAGAAAATAAGTAAACAGAAGGTATCTTGGCCATCTAAGGTCTCGATTGTGCAGTGATGGCATACCAAAGTTAAGAGCTGTCAACTGCATTGCTCTTTGAGTCAAAGTTGAAAAAATTATGCCAGAGACAATGTTCATTTAAATAATTTAATGCAGGGAGGAAAACGATCAAAACGGACTGTTAGATAGATATTTTCTATGCTGTAATTATTCACAGCAATAATAGCCTCAAAAATAGAGTTGCAGATTTTCTTTACTTTAGTATGAGTTTTTAAAAGACTGGTTTTGGGGGGAGCTGTTTTAGATGCAAAATTGAGAGGAAGGGACAGAGATTTCCAACATACCCCCTGCCCCTAAACATGCATAGCCTCCCCCAATATCAACATCTACCAAGAGAGTGGTATGTGTATTACAGCTGATGAACCTACATTGACACATCATAATCACTCAAAGCCCATAGTTTACATTAGGATTCACTTCTGCTGTTGTACATTCTATGGGTTTGGACAAATGTATGGTGACATATACCCATAATTACAGTATCCTACGGAGTATTTTCTTGGCCTTAAAAATCTTCTGTGTTCTTCCTATTCTTCCCTTCCTCCCCCTCCCCACCCCTTGCAGGTCCTGGCAACCAGTGATCTGTTGACTGTCATAGTTGTGCCTTTTCCAGAATGTCATATAGTTTGAATGATACAGTATACAGACTTTTCAGATTGGCTTCTTTCTCTTAGTAATATACATTTAAGGTTTCTCCATGTCTTTTTATTTATTTATTTTTTTGCTGAGGAAGATCAGCCCTGAGCTAACATCTGTTGCTGATATTCCTCTTGTTTTTTTGCTTGAGGAAGATTAGCCCTGAGCTAACACCATGCCAGTCCTCCTCCACTTCATATGTGGGTTGCCACCATGGCATGGCTGATGAGTGGTGTAGGTCCACACCCAGGATCTGTATCCTTGAACCCCGGCTGCTGGAATGGAGTGCACAGAACTTAACCATTATGCCATGGGGCTGGGCCCCACTCCATGTCTTTTCATGGCTTGATAGCTCATTTATTTTTAGTGCTGAATAATATTCCATTGTCTGGATGTACTGTACTTTGTTTATCCATTCACCTGCTGAAGGGCATATTAGATTGCTTCCAAGTTTTGGCAATTATAGATAAAGTTTCTATAAACATCCATGTGCGGGTTTTTGTGTGGATGTAGGTTTTCAATTCATTTGGGAGAATACCAGGGAGTGCGACTGCTGTATTGTATGGTAAAAGTCTGTTTAGTTTTGTGAGAAACTGCCAATCTGTCTTCCGAAGTGGCTGTACCATTTTACATTCCCACCAGCAATGAGTGAGAATTTCTGTTGCTCCACACCCTCATCAGCATTTAGTCTTGTCAGTGTTCTGGATCTTCGCCATTCTAATTAGTGTGTACTGGTATCTCATTGTTTTTTAAATTTCCATTTCCCTGATGATGTATAATATGGAGCATCTTTTCATATGCTTATTTGCCATCTGACACCTTCTTTGATAAGGTGTCTATTAAGGTCTTTGGCCCATTTTTTAATTGGGTTGTTTTCTTTTTGTTAAGTTTTAAGAATTCTTTGAGTATTTTGAATAATAGTCCTTTATCAGACGTCTCTTGTGCAAATACTTTCTCCCAGTCTGTGGCTTGTTTTCTTATTCTCTTGGTGTGATATTTGTTTGACTATTGTCTTTGGCATCAATGTAAGTCTCAACTGGTTTATGTGGTCCTCTTAAGTGTTATTTGAATATGAACTCAATGGTGGAAGGAAACGCTGGTGAAGGGATTTCAGGAGAACACAGTCTCATTTGGTCTCTGTAACTCCTTAGGGAAGAGCCAGGTGAGTGTGAGGAAGGGTTTGCCTGTCCACAGGGCATCCCCATGTGGCCGCTGAGCCACTGCAGAATTCTACAAGCCCGTATTCAGCCTCAAGTCAGGGAATGAATTTTAGAATTGAGAAGAGAATGAGTTTCATGATCTTTTATTTTCTCTTATTTCAAAGACGGCCAGAAAGAAAGTTATGAAATCCGTGGAATTTAAGGTGAATAAGTAGGCTTACTTTGAATTTGCGGCGAGTTGGAAGAGTTATTGTTGCAGTTGAACTAGCCTGTCCTAGTTTATAAATTCAGTTCTTTTCAAAGGCAGGATCTCATTTTTGAGTTAAGGAAAAATAAAGCAGGAGTTTTTCCTTCCCAAAATAAGCCAGGGCAGTTGAATCACATGCGGGCAGCTTTAGATTCTTTTCTCAGATGCCATTCCTTGTGGTTGCCCAATCTGGTTGGCAGGATGCTCATTGCAGTTACAGAAATCTTTGAACTAAACACTCACCTGTTCCTCCTCTGCCTTGTTAACAGGCTGTCATTCAAGACTGGATGGTGTAGACTGGATTTTTAAAAAAAATTTGCGTTAAAATGAAGCTGCTTATTTCAAAACAGTTGACAATTTAATTACTTTACATTTTGGCCTTTAAAAATAGGATTGGCTTTTATGGCAATTACTGGATTGAACAGACATGTAAATGTGATGGCTAATGCAGTGACAATTTATCTTTTAAGGTATTTGCTTCCTTATTATTATGAATTTGAGTGACAAGATTGCTAGCATCACGATTGCCAATATGTTTTAGAAGGAAAGGCACAACAGACTAAGCGCTCCAAAGTGTTCTAAAATGCATCAGATGCCTCTTAGTTTTATTAGAATGGGTAACTGTATAACATGATTTATATTTCATTATTCCTTCTCACAGAAAAATAGAGACTAGTGTGGGAATAGGAAGCTGTTTTCTTGGGAAGAATTCCAGATGAATCACAACATCTATTTCTTATATTGTGATACGATTCTTCATTCTTTGGACAACTCCAATTGATTCGCTAATGCGTGGTTGTTGTCTTCTCATTGTCACTACCCCATCTGCAGTGACATGCATGGCTTACAGCATCTCTGTCAAATGCCATTAAAAGTGTTTTCCTTCTATGCACAAGAAACTGAAGCAAGGATGAAGCTGATTGTGCTAATAGAGATTTGGGATCAGTGATTTTTTAAGAAAGTCACAGGTTAGTCTAATTGAAGTTAATAGTGAATGTTGAAATCAATGTTCTGAGACCTCAGCAGGGGCATTCAAGCTATCTTTTATTTCAGCATTATTTGAATTTTCTTTTTCAATTCAAACTGATAGTGAAGGAGGTACCTAGGTTGTCAAAGATGTTTTGACATCTCTGTTTAGTGTTGAGGATGTTTATCATCTCCTGAAATGGTCTCCCATTATATTTGTGTGCAATAAATTATGGAAGAGGAATGGACTGTTTAGAATGTATAGATGTTGGAAGACAGAGATGCACAGAGGCTGTTCAGGTGGGGACAGAAAGTGAGTTTGGACAGGACAGTAAAAAAAAATTTGTAGGAGAAATAAAGAAGGCAACTGACTGAAGGAGAGGCTAGGGTCCTTCTGCCTTAACCATAGGAACCAGGACCTTACCAATCCTTTGATGGGTAGTTTATCTCAGGAGGAGAGGAGACTCAACTATCAATAGCTATGGTGGGGCTAGTGGTTTCCTAGAAAGGAGAAGTGAACCAATCCCAAAGCAACCAGAAGTGTTGGGGGGCAGAAAGCAGGAATAAAATTGTGTATCTGGAAAAGGTGGAGAGTTGATCTTGGAGTGAAGGGCAATTGTACCCTGTGAGTCTTACTTGAAAGAAGCTATAAAAGCATGAGCATTTGTAGGTGAGTTGAATGAATTTTCGGGCTAAATTCTTTAATTATTTCTGGATCTCTCTATATGATCTATCCTCTAACTGTTGGGTGTATGTGCTGTATGCTATTTTCTATTAATTAGACATTTCAGTGTAGCAACATATAGGAGATCTTGTCCAGCATCTCTTACATGACTGGAAATGCTAGATATGATCACGTGACAATGTTCTAGGAATTTCTTGGAGAAAGTTCGAGAAGTTAATCTTCTTATATGGATTATGTATTATGTATGTATTATATATTCGTCTTATTTATAAATCATAACCTGTTTTCTTTCAATAACTTCATCCCAAACATGGCAAATAACAAGATTACCCTTTGATTTTCTTTCTTATTGGGAAAAAAATTAAATGTGTAATTTAAACACCACAAATTTATCTTTAAAAAGCTTTGCAGATATATTCCTTCCTATGTTGACAACTATGGAAAAGTGTTATAAATTGCTACACTGTATTAATATGAAGAGAAAAAGTGAGGTCAAAACATTCCAGGATGTCTCCATTGAAGAGAGAGCTTGATTAAAATTTTGCTATAACGGGAAAAGCCTGCTTGTTTTTTGAGAACTACTTGAGTCATTTCACCACTGCCAGGTTTGGAAACTGGAATTTTAGACAGCCATGGCAAGAAGTGGCAGAATGTCTGTCCCTTTTGCCTTTCCATTCCTGTGGATTGTCTTTCGATCCCCTTCACATATCATTTATACCACTCTGGGGATGAAGTAAAGAGAAAATAATGAAAGTGAAAATGCATGTTGGTCTGTTTGACTAAAATGGGGTTTTAAAACAACGGGGATTATATTGTGTCCAGATATTCTTTTGTCTCAAGTAGTAGATAATGAGATTCTAATGGTACACAGTTGGGCTTGAGCACTGAGATTACTTCCTTAGTTAAACATAAAAATAAATTTCGTCAAATTACATTCACACTTCCATTTTTCCAAGGTGAAATGGAAAGAAAACATTGAATACATCAGATATTCCAAAATCTAAATACGTTGCCATTGATATCAATCACTAGCTCATGTGTTTTTTTCATCTGTTGTTACATTCTGTAGGATAAAGTTTGGTATTTGAATTTGCATTATTTGACAAAAATATCTTATCTGTATATTTAGAGTAACCCCCAAATAGTTTGATAAAGGTAGTAAATATATATGAATAAAGGGCTTTGGTAGGTTTCAAGTTCCAGCTGTACACACTTTCAGGAAGTCACTTATGCCTGTCCATCCCCAAACATCCACTAACCCTATGAGAATAGCAACTGGTAATTGTAGATAGTGACACTCAGAGGTGACAGACAGGGAGGTAGTGTTAGTTCATTAAAAAAATGGAATGCATTATTCTAAGCATTTATTTTCTTAAGCAAAAGACTAAAACAGGAATTGCAAATGTACACGCTTTAGGAACCGAGGAGATAATGTAAGTGTATTAATTCTAATGTCTTACAGTAATAGCAATGCAACAAATATTTCACTTTCCTCTTCTGCTCTGAGACAAACAGCAGTACAAGTATGTGAAAAGTAGTAGCTGATCCTGATCTTAGCAGAGGGCAGAGGACAGTCAAGGCCAAGAAAGAGCACGGGGGCTGCTTAGATCAACAACTGGTGCTGCAGTGGAATGTGGGCTCAATGTTGCCAGATCTCCAAGTTTTTCAAGAGGGGTCATAAATTTGGATTTTCATGTAAAATATCTTATATATATATCTTATATATCCCCCCCCACCCCTAGTGCTCTCTTCAGTCGATGACATTACTGTGGGCCATTTGGACATTGCAATCTTGCTCACCCCTCCTCCAAACACTCACTAGATCCTTCTTGGTCCTCCTAAATATCTCTTGATTCTGCCCTCTGTCCAACCTCAATTTCTGTTTAACATCTGTCTCTGTGATTGCTTTATAGCCTCCTAGTGGTCTTCTGGCTGCCAGGGTGGCCTACTGAAAATGCAAATATGACCTTGCCCCTCTCTTGCTTAAATATGTTCCAAAGGCTGGTCTTCATTGTCAGGATGAATTAAAGCCTGACCTCCTTGGGTTGATAAAACCCATTTCTCTCTGCTCCTGCCTAGGAGTCTCCAGTCTCATGTCTCACCATCCCCTATCTTGCGTTCTATCAATATGAAAGTCTTGTTCTTTTGCACCCTCCGTGCTCTTTAGTGACTGTGGCTTTGCTCATGCTCTTCTCGCTCCTGGAATTCTTCTGGAATTCCCTGTCCCTCTTCTTTGTGTGACTCACTCTCACTTATGCTTCAGAACTCCACTTAGACCTCATGTCTTACAGGTGGCTTTCTCCTGGCCTCTGTGCATAATTTTCTTGCACCAGTTTTCATGTTATATTAAAATGACCTATTCATCCACTAGACAGAAATGTCCCAAACAGCAGGAACCACACATTATTATCTTAGATTTCTCAGTTCCTAGCAGTGTTCCTGGCCAAAAGAAGGCAAGCAATTCATGTTTGTTGTGTTGGAATTAACTGAGTGGTCCCAGGATCCTCAAGGGGAGCAACTGCAGAGTGGATCAGCATGTTCAGCAGCTGCTGGTGAAATGCAACTGTTGGGGCAGCGTGGGTCATATGCTGGCCACATGCACACATACACACACATGCACACATGTTACAGAGGGCTAATGTATAAGGACCAGGCAATTGGTTGGTCAGTTGAGAAAATGTTATTAGCTCTGGTTAAAAAATAAAAGTTCCTCCCTAGAAGACTTGGTGCTTTTCCCCTAGAGACTTCAGGGAAGGTGGGTGCAGAACCTGAATGCTACCTGGTTAAGTATTTCCTTGTGAGCTGCTGCCTTGTGACTTTCAGTGGCATCCAGAGGAAGCATTCTTAACTTTAAACACTTTTCTTGGGGCTGCTTGCCAAAGACCCTGAGGGTGTGTAGCTGTGGGACTCTCCAAAGTGCTGGTGTCTGTTAATCCCATTGTACTCACTTACTGTCTGCTCTTTGGACAAAGCCCTTGGGAAAGCCTCATGGTGAAGATGGTAAGTAGGTTTCACCCCACATGCCAATTCCAACTGAATGGTAGTGACACCAAGGGAACACAGTGCATAAGCTCAAATCCCTGTGCACAAGGAGTGCATAGCCTAGCTGCAGAGACAGACAGTAAACAGTTATAGAAGACAAGTGCCAAGACAGGGAGGAAGGAAGAGTGACGGGCCAAATTCTAGAGCAGCTACTCAACGCAGTGCTTGACAATGAGGAGCTTACCAGATCGTAAATCAATGCAGCCATTTCTTCCATCTAGAAAGTCTTGCCACAAAAAGTGTCAATGGACTTCAGCAGTGTGTATGGTGATGTAGCTAATTTACATTCAGGCGCAAGTTCCGTTACTCTGGGTACGTGGGTAATAAGCAGTTTGCTGACAGACAATACAGTGGTATAGTTCTAGAAAACCCTAGAAGATAAACAAGGGGGGAAAATGAGATTTGGTTGGAAATACAGCCTTTGCCATCAGACAGACTCAGGTTTGCAACCTTGAGAAAGCTACTTAACCTCAAAGCCTCAGTTTTCTACTCCGTAAATGAGGCAATTAGTGCCTACTTTATAAATTTGCATGAGAATTATGTAAGAAAATGTTCATGGATCTCAAAGCCTAGTATTGGCCAAGAGCACTCATCCAGCGTGTTTTTCCCCCTCTGTGAAGTCATTGATATGATTACGGTTAACTCTCCCTGGGAGTTTGCAGTGAGCTTCGCAGAGCGGGTATTGCGTGCTGACACTGAGTCCAAATGCTGTCAACTGAAATAGACCCCAAACAGGCGACTTGCCAGGTGTAGGCAAACACTCATTTCTCTTAGGCCCTCAGCCTGCATCTGTTTTCTATGACTGGGGTAAAAATGGCTTCAAACTCAGAATTCCATAGTCATAGAGGCATGTCAATCCCTTAAAAAGAGTTTCTGTCATTAATATTCATCCTTGGGTTCAGGGCCATGGAAAAACTAGCTTAGGTCCTATAAAAAATATTTATTCTTTTAGCAGAATGTTAGTACTATTTGCATGTACAATAATTTCCTTCAACAAAATAGTTTTGCCTTATTTATAAAGTAATTTGCAATCCGTAATTTAATAAAGTACATATAAGATATAAAATAATTCTACCTACATTTAATATGTTTGATGTAAAAATATTAAAAGTAATCAAAGCTGGCTCAAAAGTACTTAGTTATTGTTAATTGTCCTTTGTATATATTACCTGAAAAAAAATCTTTGTCATGTTTGCTTCTATAGAATGGAGGAGGAGAGAGGAGTGAAGAAAGGGAAAAAGGCAATAACATTTATTGATGCTCACTATTTGCCAGCAAAATTCACGTGTGTCATCTTATTTCAGCTTCACAACCACCCTAGGAGGTTAGTGGAGTCATCATATTTTAAAAATGAAGAAATTCAGAGTCAATGAGTTACATAACAATGTTGTTACTTATTAAGGGAGGGGGTACTGTGATGGCAGGGCTGCTGTTTACCACCTAGATAAAGAAGCAAATGAGCTTTTAGAATATTATGTGGAATTCATTCAAGGGACACTGAGTGCCTCTTGCAAGTAAGACACCAAATTAGTCCCTGGGAGAATTAAATAGATGTGTGGAACCAGCCTTGGGGGGTTGATGAAGGAGGCATGTACACAGACCTTGGATGCTAGTTAATGGCCCAGGAACTAATTGTTTAGTTCATCCGTTAGTGTTCATTTCTGTTTGTTGATATAATCATTAGTTAGAACAATTATTTTAGTCTTGATTGTAGGCATCATTATTGGTGAAAATGAAATAATCTTTAAGTCTTCAAACTTCATTGCCATAATTATCTTGTATAGCACTGTGGCCGTATCTGTGTTAGAGCACACACTGGCTGTCCTCCTCGGTGGACTGTGATGCACTGAGGTAGGGTCATGTTTCATTCATCCATGGTGCCTGGATGCCTAGTCCATGGCTTGGCATCTCATAGGTGTTCAATAAATATTTTTGAATTATTTAAAGTATTATCAGAGCAAATTGTTCTTAAAAGTAAACAAATAGTCTTAACAATCTGTCTAAATCAAATTCCAATTAAAAAACTTGTTAATTGCTTTTTTCTGCTTAGATATCAGCTAATATGGACATATCTATTGTCAACAACCCATAATCATTGCGCAGAGTTTTTAACGATTGAAAAGACTGCTTCCCCCTCCCCCCACTCTACAGTTGAGTAGCTTTTGTCAAGTATATTGCCTTGATTATTAGAAGTGTATTTCTTCTTCTTCTCCTTTTGTTTTCAAAATTAGTTTATGTCATCATAATTTTCACCTTTGTTCTAATAGGCAACCAAAGGTTACTGCCAGAGTTAAAAAGAAAGCCCTCCTTTGAACCTCTGAGTATTTCTAATACTCAACCCCTTTGATTCCTATATTTAAAGCTGCAGAGTTTGCCTTTTTTCCGTATGTACTAAATTATCTAACACAATAGGTTTTAGATACGATACAATGTTATTTTTTCTATGATGGAGCACATTACCTGTCAATAAAGCTAGCGTACCCTTATCTGAACAATCCTTGTTTGACTAAGTCTGATCTTACTCTCTTGAGAGGAAAACTGAGATTTAGATTTTTTCATAAGTCCTCCTGGAGTTTCTTTGGTTTTTCGTACTTCTAGATAGCATTACCAGTATAAAATCACATAGTTGTGCTTTGTAGGTTGATATTTTTAATCTGCTGAAGACCTAAACTCTTATTTCTTTGTAGTATTGGTGTGTGTTTGCATAATTACTGTCTGTTGGAGGCCAACATTTATCGAATCATTACTATATGCTAAGTGCTGAGTTGGGTCCATGAATTAGTTCATCACGTCAACATTAATGCAGAGAGGTAAGCACTATCATTATTCCCACTCTGCTGGTGACAGAACTGAGGCTTAGGGAGGTCATGTTGCTCACCAAATTTACATAGCTAGGGAGCGGCAGATCTGGGACCAAATCGCTGTGTACCTGAATCTACAGCCTGAGGTCTTAATCTCCATGTTGTACTGTATACTGGGAATGAATTCTGATAGTTACTTACTCTGTAGGCACAGGAGAGGATTCTAGTGTCTTGACATAAAATTACATGGACAATTAGAATTACTACATTTAGCTAAAAAGTAAGGGTGTGAGACTGGTCTTATTGTTTGGTTCAATTTGTACTTTGATTTATTTTTATTTACATTTGTATAGCTCAGTTTTTTCTGGAAATATATTGAACAAAGAACCTTGACTGTTGTATCAGATGAGATACTTTCAACTGCAAATAAACATTTGTTATAACAAAATGACTTAACGAATAAAGATATTTATTATTGCACATAAGTGGAAGTGGTAAAGTGGTTCCAAGGTCAGACAACTGAACAGCTCAATAATGTCATCGAGAATCCAGATTTTTCCATCTTTCTGCTCTGTCATCCTCAATCTGTTGGTACTTGTTCTCAGACTTGTCCCTCATTGTTTCAAGGTGCCTGCAGTAGCTCCCAGCATAACTCCAAAGGCAGAAAGAAGAATTTGTTTTCTCTGATATATCTTATTTTTAAAGTAAGGAAAAATTTTCCCAGAAGTCTCCCAGCATATTCTTTTCATGTCACTTTTTCTAGAATTGTATCATATGACCATTATCATGATTAGTTTATATTAATTAAGCTTTACCCCGCTCACGATCACCCTCCAGGGCTGGAAAGGAGCTAAGCTCTCCCAAGGCACACAGACAGAAAGTGAACAAAATCAGGATTCTTCACAAAGAAGAACTCTGTGTGTGTGTGTGTGTGTGTGTTTGTGTGTGTGTGTATGTATTGGGAGTTGGGATGTATATGGCTCTTGGGCAACGACAAGTAATGTCTGAAAGAATTTTCTGGTGGCAGGAAGAATCAAGTGAAGATTTTGTTGTAAGAGAAGATGGTCACATATATTGAAGTGTAATACTCAGTCTGAGGCAACCATGTTAATATGGGTGTGGGGTTCTAAATAGTTATTAGTGGCCATTTGGTTACAATGAGACCCAGAATAAGGATGATCAAAGATTTTGTTATCAGCAGTTGACAGTGCCTGACACATTTTAACAAAGTCCTTTGTTTTCACTTTCATTCCTGGCAGATGGCTTATCCTTGGAGTCTATGTGGATGATCTTCTAGACACATCTACCTGTGGGTCATGGGGAAAAATGACGAGTGGAGGTATTTTCATTCGCCTCTCCTGTCATGAAATCAGTGAATAAGCTGTTAATAAAAGTTCATCTAGTTTAACTTCTTATTTTGGGATCTTTGTAAGTTTTGGGATCTTTGCAAGTTTTATTCTCCTTTACCACCAAAATTGAGAGGTTGATGTGATAGATTGAAAACCTCAAGAATCATCTTTCAGGCAGTGTGGATGTGAGTTTAGTAAGATATTTTTCATCCCACAGATACTTGTCATTAAACTTGGCAGATAATACTATCTGTTGCATGCAGAAAGGAATATTGAATAAGAAAAAAGGTAGCTTTTGCTTCAGGAAGCTTATTATTGTCAGCAATAATCAATTACTGTTACAAACAAACTTATGGAATTAATGCAGGATGATGTTCTCATACCCCCGTCACTACAGAGTACTCTGATAGAATTGTAAACATGTTTCTGATTTAAATTACGTATTAATTGGTTCAGGCACCAAGTTGAAAGGCCTGGCACTAATGATAAAGCCAGGTAAGCAGGCTGATTAATGAAAGGAGCCAGGAAGAATTTGCTACAGGAGCTGAAGCACTTTGTCTAGTCACACTAATCATTGTAATTTATTACGGGAAGCTTCTTCCATGGCCCTGAGTCATAGCTGTTATTCCTTCTGTAAGAATATATTGACTTACATTTTTAAGAAGATTACCAAGGGAAAAAAAATGTTTATTTTAAAGTTGAAAAAAATAAAATGTTATACTCCTTTTACTATGAAAGCCAAGGATGGCAAAAATAAGATGGTTCGTACAATGATATACATATCCATATTTGAAAACTTGTTTCCAATGAGAACAATAGAGCTGCATTGGGTTACCATTGTGTGTAACATTAAAATGCTGGAAAACATTCCATTATTCTTGTAACTACACTAAGCCCTTATTATTCTTATATTGTGAATGAGATCATAAAGAGAATGAAGAAACCCAAGGATGTTTAAAAGGAGCTCACAGAAGATAGAACTGAAAGGAAAAGATGGACATCAAGGTTGTTCTTGGTCTAATTGTGTACATAAATATAGTTTGTAATGTAAACACTTTAAATATATCTTCCTGGCCCCCCGCCCCCCAATTGCTTATTTTCTTTCTCTCTCTCATCTGACTTAAAGACATACTTCAGCTGTGTCTACAACATAAAATTTTATAGTTGTGTTCATAACACAAAATTTTCCAATTTATTTCACCTTTTGGATCAAGTGGAGGACTTGGTCAAGAAAGAGGCAGATGGCCTTTCTGGTTGTACCACTGTACCTGCCCTAGGAATACAGTTGGATTCTCCTGCACCCCTCTTGTTCTGCAAGCTGTCTTTCTTCTCCAGTTTGTTTCACATTCTCTCTCCTTTTTTTTTTTTTTTTTGAATATTACAACATTTACTGAAGTCTTGAAAGTTCCTGTTCTGTTTTCTTGACACCTGGTAGGATTCAGTCCCCCTGGACTCTGCCTTCACTGGTGACAGTCACTTTCTCTGGCACTGCTCAATCACACGTATCTGCCAGTCTCCACCATTCATTTACAGTGAGGTCTAAACACTTATTTTCTGGCCAGAACTGATAAGAATTCCTAATAGTTAGGGAAACCCACTATAAGGTCTTTGTTTGGGGAAATTCCATTTGAGTGGAATGTGCAATCATTTTTTTTTTTTTCAGGGGAATTTTGCCCTAATAGCTTTTGCCCATCTGCTGTCAATCTTCCTCCTTCTTTCTTCCTTCCTTCCTTCCTTCCTTCTTCACTCTCCCCGCAGAGCCCCAGTACATCATTGTGTATAATTGTAAGTTCTTCTATGTGAGCCGCCACCACAGCATGGCTACTGACAGACGAATTGTGTGGTTCTGTGCCCGGGAACTGAACCCAGGTGGCAGAAGCAGAGTGCGCTGAACCTCAACTGCTAGGCTACCAAGGCTGGCTCAGTAATGTGAAATCTTAAAGGCATGGGTTGGAAGTCAACAAAAAAAGGAATAACTAAGATGCGTAGGGTTCGCAATAACAGAAATTTAGTGGTGCTGATGCTGTAGCTATTGGTGGGGATGAGCAAGTAAAAGAGAGAAAGCTGGATGGAGGAGAAAAAATGGCTGAAATGGAATGGACATTGGACATGGCTCTTAGATTTGATGGTATCATAGAATTAAAGAAAGACATTAACCCCAACTGCTTTGACTCTAGACTCCCACCACTCAAATGATGAATCCAGAATAACAGCTCCTCTGTTTACAATTAAAGCTCTCCTCATTAGAACTGATGACATGGTAACTGAGTGTGTGAGTGTGTGTGTGTGTGTGTGTGTGTGTGTGTGAGACAGAGATCAGGAGAGAGAGAGAGAAAGGGAGAGAGAGAGAAGAACGGTATGGAGGATGACAGCATTCTGGAGACAGCTGTGCTGCTGGTGTCACTATTCAACGAGCTGAGCTCTTTTGGAGAGGAGCGAGGTGTGTTGGCAAACAGTCAGTCCAGTTTTAGACCATGTAGGGTGAGCTTTCTGTAGAGCAGCAGGAGGCCATTGGATGTATAGGTCTGAAGCTCAGAGAGGGACTGACACAGAGACAGTTTTGGATATTTTCAGCAGGTTAGGGAGCAGTGAAAGCTGCATTTTGCTCCAGGTGGATGAGGGCATCTAGAGCAGTGTGAAGAGAGCTGATGGGCACTCAGTGCAAAGGAGTGGTTGACGAGTTTCCCTTGTGATGTCCTCTTCACAGCATGAAAACGTAGAGCATTGTGGAAAGTGAAGGAATGGGAGTAGAATGACATAACGTCATACTGATTTAGGGTTGAATTTACAGTTTGGATTATCCATTTTAACCCCAAGCACTGATTACGTTTGCCAGCAAGTTGGAAGATCCCTACTTTGCAAAGCCCAGTGCCTCCAGGACCTGGACTGTTAGCCAGTACATGGTGCTTAATAACTGGTTGTTGGATTAATGTTATAGGAGACACAGCACCAGAAAAATTAAATGGTGCAATTTTTATGTTGATGTTAAAAAATCATCACGAAGCAGTCCATAGGCAAATAATTAAAAATAAATACAATTCTTATTAGCCTTAGTCAATTAGCCAGTGCTAAGTGTGACCTCTGTTCTTTAATCCAATCATGTTGTATGTAAATAACAGGAGATATACACACACACACACATTTATATACATATATAAACATGTAATCAGAATGTCAAAACATTTTAAATGTGAAATAGGTCTAAAATTTCCGTTTGAATATAATTTGGAAAAAAATTTTTTTGATTTTCTTTGCTTGTGATATTTTAAAAAATCAAACAAGATATACTTTGATATTTGGCATCCATTGTTTGATGCCTTTTTAGATTCAGTCTCTTCTGATGTATCACGAGTTTTCAAAAATGAATGAAAAGTTGCCAAAGGACAATCTCTGTAACCTGACCACCATCTTAGCCTCAAATTGAATTCTAAACCAGCATCCTGCTCAAATGGCCCTTCTGCAAGCATATTGGCAATTAGGAGGGACCCTCTTTTGGCCTCTGCTTTCGGTTGGTAATACTTCCTCTGGGGAAGAGAAATAACTCATGGTATAATCTACTAAAGTCCACAATTTCTTGAGTATTTCAGGCTGTCCTTTCCAAAGTATAAGGTCAAGGAATAAATCTCTACCACAGACTGTCATGAGCAACATCAGCCAGAGCCTTTGTGAAAAAGAACTTGGCATCACACAGATATTCAAAGGCAGACAAAGATCTAGACACAGCGATATGTAACCATCATGTCAGGAAGAAAACCCTAAAGTACTCAGGAAATAAAAGCATTTGCTTTGTAGTGACCTTAATATTAACCTATTTTCTTTATGAGTAGATAGTGCCAGAATAAATTGGAGTCTCCTTGCGAAAATAGCATATTTAAAATCTTCGAGGAATTCAGTGATTTGGACACTTGGGGTCTATGTGGTTTTTATCCCCTTAAGTCCTTGCTCAGAGAGCTTGGAGGTTCATCTGTTTTCAGTTTTAGTGAAAATTTCCCAATTTATGAGTTCTGGCCTAAATCCTTGATTGGAAATTTGTACATGTTCTTTGTAAAAGACAGCCGTTACCCAGTGAGTTCTGACCTTGGCTTGGTCTTGCCTGAAGAACTCTGGCTTCACACGTAGTTCTTCTAACTTTCTGATAAGTGAAAACAAATGAGAAAGCTTGCAATACAACTTGCTTTGAATGGTCATATATTTTGAAACTTGCTAAGGCTGGTATAAAGAAGACAGAAAGCTAAATCAGCCCAGCTCAGTGTGACACTTATGAAGAAAGACTACTTGTTCCAGAAATAAAGCTAAATTTACTTATGCCAGAAAAGCCTACCTTGGGAGCAGAGGCATAAGGGCAAAACTATTTCAGAAAGGGATGGACTATTTCCAGTATCAAAGGAACTTTCTGATGTTCTGCCTTTAAGACTTAGTTCCTCTTATAATCTTACTCAGGATAAGGTTTCAGTTTATGGTGAGGAAAACGGTTGCTTGAAATGCATTATATTTTTAGTTAAACTCTTCCCTGAATTTAACTGGTGTATGTGTGTTTTAATAAACTGAGAATAATTTCTTAAACCATTGGTTAGGTTGAGTTTTGTTTTCATTTATAATGGTTAACTGCATATGTAATAGATTCATCTGAACAACGATTTTCTTTTAATTTCGATGTTTGTTAACATAGATGTTAGATTGGGTACTGGAAAGGCAGGAATTGGTTCATTCACAAACAAAAGTGTAGCTTTTATAGAAGACAGCTTCATAGTGGATGAAAATAAAACCTGTTGAAATTCTACTATCTCTATATAGTATTAGAAAAACAAGCTACTCTTTTCTTTTAATTGTGTAGCTTCTTGGATGGAGCTCTGGCATATAAAATATTTGGAGCTTAAGAGAACACACAGCAGCTTGAGTCACTATTGTCAAATGAATGAACAAATGAATAACAATAAAACCACATAATGAAAAGTTTTTCCCCTCATTTAATTCTAATATGCTATAACACAAGTGTGTTATTGCAATCTTTTCACATGTAATTAAACTATTGAGAGACAAAAAATTTTTGAGTAAACTGAAGGCCAAGGAAGGACAGATAAAAGAATACTAAATCCCACAGAGCATTTTATCAGCTTACCACTATTCTCTCTGTAGTCTGATAATAAAATGAAAAATAAGTCTAGTACTTAAAGGTCTGGTGAAAGACTGCCTGTAACTGAATAAACATCTTATTAATTATGGAAGTAGCTCTTTTATTTTCAAAATATAGTTCATGCTTTTAGAAAATGCACCAATAATTTCTAACACTTGGAAGTCAGCCACCTGCTGCTGTTCTGGTGTTTCCGACCTGACCTACATTGTTAAGAGGAGCCACTCATACTAACGGTGGATATTACATCAGTTCGCTCTTTCTCTTTGCTGAGTCTTTTCACAAAGTTATTTAAAGACACGCTTGTGCCACCCCTAAAGTACCAAACAGCTCCATGAATGAAAATCGCCCACCATTTTGAGAATTGTCTTATACAAGGTAATTACACGTAGCCAGATATCTTGCAAGCTTAATCTTTGTGCTTTCTTGTACATGACCCTTCCTTTATTCTGTTGTGGGTATTCCCATTGCCCTGAGGAGAAATAGATTTAGTGCAGAGATGCAAAGAGGAGATTTATATCAGAAATAATACTTTTGAAAGCCAAGTCTTTTGATTTGCTCGAGATTTTGTTGGGAAAAGAAAAGGATCTTGAAAATTGAAAATCCTGAGACGGAATTGATGTTCTCTGGTGCCCTGAGATTCACTGAGCTCTAGGCGAGCTGCCCTTGTAGACACCTCTTTATTAACGTCGATGGGGTCTCAGAATAATCCTGACACAGAGAATGAGTTCCTTGGCTCCCAGAAGGACAGTGATGACCATGGAACAAAAAAATCTCTAACACTTGTTCTTGGAAAGGATTCAAAGTACAGAAGACTTATTCCCTTTATTTAAATATTAACACTAGCCTTTTCTTTAGCCTTCTACGTGTAGGGCAAAAAATCAGTTCCAAGACTCTCACTTCCACTGATAAAGAGGATATCTTAACATAATAATAAAAATATCCCATTTAGGGAAAAGCCTTCCATTGTAAATGAATTGTCCATCCTAGATTATGACAAACATCATTGGTGGCCAAAGAGAAGTCCTATTAGAATCGTAGACCCAGAAAGGACACTTCAGAGTTCAGTTACTTCCACATTCTACCCCACACCAGAATCCTGGCCATACCATACCAACAGTTGACATCTACTCTCTTCTTGAATAGCTTCACTGATGGAGACCTCCTCACACATTTGAGAGTCTTTTTCATTGTTGACACCTCTGGTTGCTAAGAAGAGGGTTGTTCTATTAAAGTTCCGCTACAGTATTACATCCTGTATATTTTTTGTATGGAATAAAATATAATGCATTATTGAATTGAAGGCCTTGTTTGTTAGGCAGCCAGAGGCGGAAAATATTTTTTAGGAGTTTTATTGGGCATTTTGGTAGAATTGATTGCATTTTCAATATGCTACCTTATTAACACCTGAAGATCTATCTGGAAAGGAAGCAAAAATTATTAGCATCTTTTCAATTGATCTAGAAACTGAAGCAAAAGAAGTTAAGTAACTTTCTCAGTATCTCACAACCAATGGCACAGTTGGGAGAAGGTGGGAGAGAATGTTTTCAGTGGAGTGGGGGTTAAGAAGTAAGATTAAGAAAGCTTGTCTTCAAGAATCTGGTTAAGTAAATCATGGTATGGCTGAAATTTGGTAATGTGGAATATGTTTACTTGAAACATTAGAAAAAATGCCTCATTAGAAAGGCCTTTTGAGGGGCTGACCCTGTGGCATGTTGGTTAAGTTTGTGGCATCAGTTCTGGGGTGTGGACATATACCACTCATCAGCCATGCTGTGGTGGTGACCCACATATAAAGTGAGGAAGATTGGCAACAAATGTTAGCTCAGGGCTAATCTGCCTTAGCAAAAAAGAAAAAAAAAAGGAAAAAACTCTTTGAAGTTATTTAAAACTTGCATCACTGGTCAAAATTCTTAAAAAGAACAAAATGCTGTATAGTTGGAACTCCTTTGAGGTCAGGGACCTTGTCCCTGTGGCCCAGAGAGGTTTCTGAGGGTGTGATTGGCAAAGTCAACCCACAAACAGGAAAACTTCAGATTTAGAGCTGGACAGAGGCCCGTTGAGCAGACAGGATGAGGCGAGTTGGGCCTTTGGGTGTTTGGGAGTGGAGGGGAACTCTTGTGTCCTCTCCCTGGGGGCTTGCTCTAGCACCTTGCCCAGGCGAGAGGGGAGGGGCTGCCTCATTGCCCCATCTCCTTAACAGATGGTATAGGAAAGGCAAAAACAATTTTCTTAGCCTCTGAGATCTCCCCAAATAAGGAGAGAACAGCTTTATCCCTTAAAGTGGCTCTTGTCAGATTCCCAGTTGTGGGGAGGGGCTCTGCGCTCTGGACCGCTGGGGGTCTCAGGAGACAGTGCTGTGCACCAGAGAAGGAATGTCTAGATCTCCCCTGTGGGGCTTTGGGGGAAGGCAAGGAAGGGTCTGAAGCTGTTGATTTAGAGCTTGCCTACAGAGCATTAAATCCTGTATAAAGGTGAAGCTGGAGGCAAAGGATGGTTTGAAATGCCAAGGCCAAAGCATCAGGCAGAGAGCAAATTGAGATCAAGGCTAAGAGAACAGGGAGCTGCCCCAGTGATCAAGTTCAGGAGGGAGCATAGGGAAAGATATAAAGATGTCAGGAAAAATCAGAGTTGTTTCATTTGATCCTGTGGCCGTGAAAAGTGTTCTGAAAGTAGTGGTTTTCAGCAGGGGCAATTTTGCCTCCAGGGACATTTGGCAATGTTGGGAAACATTTTTGGTTGTCACAACTGAGGGTGGGGGGAGTGCAACTGGCATCTAGTGGGTAGAGGCCAGGGATGCTGCTAAATATCCTAAAATGCACTGGACAGCCCCCTCAACAAAGAATTTTCCAACTCAAAGTGTCAGTAGTCCCGAGTTGAGACTCTCTGTCTTAAGGACTCCATATACGGTCCTGTAGTTCTATCAAGGTGGAAGAATCTGCATTTCTTATACCTCTTCTTCTTTGAGAGCTCTTGCTGCGCATTCCTTTCCGGACTGAACTTTGGCAGTATGATTCAGTTCCTCACATGGGCCTGTGGCTGCTAGGATGGGTTGGACATTGTTCCAGGATGTTCGTGCCAGTGTCATGCCGGCCAGAGATGATCTTGGCTATCATCCCTGCTCAAGGTGACATTGGGAGTGCCTCAGTTTGCTCTGGTTTACTGGTTCATGTCTGACCTGTCTTGCCCTCATCAACTGGCCACTGACTCTCGGCCACCTTAATAATCTTCAGATCTTTTCTTTATCTGTTTCTGGGATGATCATTTACCTGACAGTATCAGCGCTAACAGTGATCTGGTCCAGACCCCTAATCAGTTGTGGAAATTGAGGTCCCTTTGCACCATACTTGCCAAAGGTCGAATCATCTCTCGGGTAACAGGCTTCAGTTATTTCAGAACTACACTGAGGCACGGGGCTCTGCATTCCATGTTTCCTCAGTATCTGCTCTCTCTTCCACATGCAAGAACTGCTGGGTAAAGTTTGTAGCTAATTTCTTCTTGCTGCAAACTCTTCAAACTTTATTTGCCTAACTTCTGATGAAATGTTTGTGCTTGGACCGTGCTGTGAAAACAGGTATGTATTTTAAATGCCTTATTGAAAATCACTGTGGAAGATCAAAATTTCCTGTGGAGAGAAGACACTTCTATTTCCACCAGCCCGGGAGGAAGCCCCACGCAGAGTAGGGAGCACGGGGTCTGTGGCTATCGACGTGCTCATGTGGTCTTGGTGAAGTGCCAGAATAGCTTTCCTCACCTCCCTGGGCAGGGACCTGTCAATCCACAGCCATCTCCTGTGCTTGCAGTCAAGATAACACTGAACTCTCTGGTCTAGTTCTTTTCTTGGAAGGAAGGAAAGGTCCAAAGCTGAGAATAGGTCATCAAAGCTCTTAGATGGAGAAGGGGGTTTGGAGGAAGGTTAAGGTGGAAACGAAAGATCCCAGATTTGCCATCCAAACCAACCCATGGGCAGATTTAGGATAAGAAATCTATTATTGTGTTTTGGATGTTTTTCCCACTTAAGAGTATGTGTCTGTGAGAGAAAGTGTTAACTACAAAAAAATTCTAATAGTGATAAGTACACAGGGAAAGATTTTCTTTTTACAGTTAGGTCAAAAACCTAGGATGCCAGGGTGCCCCTAAAGCTGGGGTTGGGGGTGGTGGCAGGTCCTCCTCGAGTTCCTGGCAAAATAAGGGGTCTTGGTCACGTCTGGACTCTTGGACGACCATTTCTGCATTTCATTCATTCTCCCACGTTTGAGAAATTTCAGCTGTGCCCTTTACTGATCTCAATAAACAGAAGCAGATCTATTTTTCTGGTGGATATTTGACAATGCAGGGGAAGTCAGTTTTTACAAGCTTTACTCTGTATCTCTGCATGTGCCTATTTTGCCCTTGCAGGATGCTCCAACTTATGAAGAGGCTGTGTTCCAGAAGTTCATCTTAGATCAGGATTTCTGAACTGGACCAGCTTGTTAATGGGCTTCTAGGGACCACTGAAATCCCTCAGTGTATGAGCAAAATTCTGCGTGTATGTGCCGATCACATCATTTCTGGCCAGGAAGTCCACTGTTTGCCTGGGATTCGGAAAGGACGCTTTGACTCCCTGATGTTAGAAACACTGGTAATCAGCTGTTTGGAACTTTTAATGCATAAGTCAGAAATGGATTCTGCTTCAAGAAGCTTACAGCCTAGCCAGGGAGATAAGACGTGCATATAAATAGCTGCAAAGGTTTGACAAAATGTTCTGGCCATTCTGAGAAAAAGAGATGACTTTGGGCGGTGGGCGTCAAAGCCAGCTTAATGTTTTTTCAGAGTGAATCGGGGCTATGCAGAAGAGCAAAGGAAGGATCGACTTTGAGGCAGTGAAGGAAAGGGTGAGACATTTACAAGTCAGACATTTGTAAACCTCTGTCTTAGGGATATGAAAGTAGCCAAATTGTATTTATGGCTACAAATACTGTTTCTTCACCAAATATGAAAACCAAAATAGAGCTATACTGACTTCACTGTTCTCCCCATTAGACCACATGGGTATCATTTGTTAAGAATACTTTAAAAAACAGACATTGGCCTTCATTTCTTAGTACTGTGACTGAGTATGCTCTCATTAAGTCATATTTAGACAATGAGAAGCTCAGGTTTTTGCCACGGCACACCTGGAAATTGGAGCTGAAAGCAGAATGTCACCCCCTCTTCAGTGGCCTCCACCCTCTTTATCCCTGTGTACAGTCTAGACTGAAGTGACATTCTCTGACCACTAGATGGCACTCCTGCCTAGGAGAGCCGAACTGATTTCCCAAGGATGGGGCTGGGCTCCACTGATCTTCCCAACCCCTCAAGGAGGGCTGCCTGCTAAATGAGCTGATGAAGGAGGCAGAAGGTGACATGGAGTTGTGTGAAAGAGACTTTCAAGAAATCAAATCGATGATATTTCAGGCGACAAAAAACAGGAACTGCCTGTCTGCTTTTCAAATTTACATTTAAAACAATTTGAGATGCCACAGGCAGGACTGTCACTGGGCCACAGGTGTGGTAGATAAATTAGTATGCACAAAACTGGATTCTCAACTTCCTCCAAAGCTGGCTCTTCTACATTGCTGTTTCTCTCACTGGGACCTCCTGTCGTCCAGGCTCCTGGGCTGACTTCTGAATTACGTCTTTGAGTCCTCCGTCTTCCTTTCCCCTATCCTACCAAGTCCTGTGGTTTGTTCCTTCAGACTGTCTTCTGGATCTCCTATTTCTTGTCGTTCTCGCTACCATCACCCCTGTATCATTTAAGTGGCAATTACACAAAAAAAGATTAATTCAGTAGCCCCTTGGTCTAACCCTATTTTTCCCCCTTTCAGTAAAGCCTTTTATTACTGAGAGAGCTTATAAAATATTGTTTAATCCCAGGCGTTTATTCATTGATTCATTTTATTTACTCCTTCGACAAATATCTCCTGACCTCCTCCTCAGGTTGTTCTAGACACTCTGTTTGACTAGGAAGGATTTCTCAAAGATTCCTGACCGTGGATCCCTGCCCTCAGGGAGTTCTCGTGCCAGTCCCCAACTCAAGACTGGATAAGCCTGAACGGTCTCTGAGGACAGAAGGAGTGACTTCCTGTTTGGCAACTGCCTTCAGTTGACTGAAATTTTGATGATTGGTTGTTGACTTGGTCTTTCTTCTGTTATTGTTTTGTGATTAGTAAATAGATTTTTCTGTAACTTAGTTTGCTTCCCCAACATAATAGGTGCACAATAAATATTTTTTCAGTGAATGTGTTAATAAAAAGACGTGACTCCAAACTCCTCCATAGTTTCCACATTGTGGTCTCAAATAGTCCAATAATGTGGAGACCCTATCCTTTAAATATTTGTTGAAATTTCCTTGGATACCTCTGATTCCTTCCAAGCAAAAAAGGATTAAGAATAATATAACATATGCCTATGTACCCTGCTTTTTCAAATTATAGCATTTTTGGGGCTGGCCCGGTGGCGTAGTGGTTAAGTTCTTGTGCTCCACTTTGGCAGCAGGTGTTTGCAGGTTTGGATCCTGGGCATGGACTGAACGCTGCTCATCAAGCCATGCTGTGGAGGTGTCTCACGTACAAAATAGAGGAAGATTGGCACAGATGTTAGCTCAGGGCCAATCTTCCTCACGAAAAAAGTTAACATTTCCTCCTGTTTGCTTCATATCTATTTAAACAATTTAGTTTGTAGTTTAAGCAAATTCTGTGTGTAAAGAAAGAATAAAATTGTTCAAAGAAATACTTGGTGTGAAAAAAGCACCAGTCACCTTTAGTCTCATAATTTCTTGCTTTCCACAGGTGAGTGCTTTCAAATATTTTGGTACTTACTTATTTGGCTTATAATACTATGTACTGATTTTTTAGTTTTGACTAATAGAAGATGAAGATATAGCTGTTTTTCATCCCATCCACCCCATCCATACAATATTTGAGACATAAGTACACAAAAAATCTGAAATCCAAATTTAACTGGGTGTCCTGTATTTTTATTTTCTAAATCTTGTAACCCTAACCCCTAACCACATGCATGGATACTTCCTGCCCCAAGCTTTGAATTAAATTACATATTTCATTTTGGCTCCATCATTTTTTAATGTTTACATTCTGAGGAGTATACAATACTAATCAAAGCTGAGCTACAGAGCACATAGAATATCATTCATTTTCTGTTCCATTTTTTGTTTGTTTCCTTGGATTGAAAATTGGTTTTACGTTTGCTGTGTAATTCTTGTCTCAATATATTCAATTAATTTTTAATTCTTGAAGAAATTTCTCCTGGAGTCTTCTGTTCTGCTCTAGTCTCAGGACATTGTTCCCTGGACCTGCTGCACGGCTGGCACATTGGGCTTCCTCTTTGTCCTTGGGACCCCTCCTGCTGCTCTCCTGCGATGCATCTTCTGTTTTGGGGGCCCCTTGTCTTCCTCTCTCTTATTTACTCTCTCATTTTTGTGGGAACTCTGTGAGAAAGATTGCCTGGAAGGTAGATGGATTGAGAATTTACACATGTGGAAATGAGTTCGTCTACACTCACACCTGTTGTCCTTTAAGAATAGGATTCTATGCTGGGAATTATTTTGAAAGCATTGTTTTATGACTTTCTGGGAATGTTGCTGCTGAGAGCTAAACGTTGACTTGAAATATGCTTCTTTTTTGTCCCAGGTTTTCTGAAATTTTGCAACCACGTGTTTGCCCCTGCATGGATCTATGTTCAGTTGTTCTGGGCTCTTAGAGGATATCCAGCCTCCAGACAAATGTAGGGAAAAAAGTTCAAATTTAGTCAACCAACAAATAACATTCAGAACCAGTCTCCACCAGGAATGTCAACTTTTCTACTGTTACCTCAAAATTATCAAATTACATGTTTTTCTTACTATTTAACACCATGCAGAAGACTTTAAAAGTATGGTTCTGAAATCATTTCTATAAAAGCCCAAAATATTTTGGAACACAAGCTACAGTTTTTTCTTGCCACAGTACACATCACCTCTCATTTGAAATTTAAACCCAATTGAAATTTAAAATCTAAAGTTCTAAAAGTTAAATTAAAATGGTTGTTGCCTAGTAGCTTTTGTCAAAAGCAGAGAAAGACAGCCAACTACGAGTTATGACCACCTATATTTAAAATACCTGCATCAACACAATTTTCCTGTTTTCAAAGCTCTGAATTTGGTGAAATTTAATTTTGTGGAAAAGGAGGGCTGAAAGCTAGATAGATTTTTGGGTCCTCTGATGATCAGTGCGAACTTAGAAAACTACTTAACTTCATTGAGTGTTACCTCTTAAATGGTTTCTTTTAGGAATAGCAATTAAAATAACAATTTTCAAAGTGCCAGTGCCTGCCACCCAGTACACCCTCACTAAAAGCAGTTGGGGCCAATTCTTCCAGTTATGGGGGCTCACAAGAGGTGTGGCTGTGATGGAGAAGAGGCTTCCGGAAATGACAATATGGAAAGACTTGCAACAACTTGTTCTTTTTCTTCTGTGAGAAAAATCTGAAGAACTTCAGAGAAATAAAGTATACATCTTATAGCTGTCAAATATCTCATTATAATTTTTGGGTATAATGAATGTTTAAATATTAAAAAGAACAATTTGAGAAAATCAATCATACATTATTTTTGAGAAAATTGCTTTAGCTGCACCAAGTTGATAAAAGAGAACATATTTTTTTCCTAAAGATTAATGGATTTTTAGATTATTTCTGAATAACATTTCCCAAAGAAAGTGAATAAAAATCTATTTTCTTAGTAATAGTACTTTTCATAGTGTTATAAATTAGAGAATAGTAATAGTTAATACCTTCGTGCATAATCTGTATTGTGAAAGTACTGTAATGATCAGTTTCAAATATATGATGCCTTTTTAAGGTATATCTTATGGTTTGCAAAGAAACAAAAAATTTCTCATTGCTGTATAGCTGAGCTTAACTGATAAATATCTAGCGACATAATATCTTGACTCTAATGGTATGGGAAAATTTTATTTAGCAAACATCTGTCAAAAGATATTTTTATTATCAAACAAGATTTTCCTTTTCAGCCTGAGACATTTTTTTTCCATCTTCCTTTTTCTTCTTCTCTCATAATTCTTGTAAATGTCTGTCGACATTTAACATTTGGTTAGGGAATTCATGATAGTCTATTTTTAATAAGATTATCAAAGGAAAATATAAAAAAATATGAATACTGATAAGCATCTGATTTTTTATTTGTGAGATAAAAATGAAAATGTACTGAGTTTGCCATAGTAAAAAGCCACTGTTTTTTCTTGGGCAGATTTTGGTCTGCACCTTTCTTTTTTGAAACTGAGTTTAGAGGAGAGTTTAAGTTTACTCTTATTTTTTAAGGGCATCTGACATTCCGAGCAGAATTGCTGTAGTAGCCCTGAGATTCTGTCACATCACCAGACAGGAATATTTTCTATGCTACTAGTCCCCAGTGGATGCATTTCACCCACCTTAATGGGATATTTCTAAACATTACCATTTCAGCCAAAGTTATTTGATAGATTGCTATTATTTATTGATACTGTATAAGTCTTGCTGCCAACATAATCTTAATAAGTCATTACAAGTCCACTGGGTAAGCTATTTTTCCATTTCTTAAGCTTTAGTGCCTGTGCTGTATGGATTTGGCATTTAATAAATCACTGGAGGGCTGCAAACACATTACATTCCTGTAGTCGAGACTGTCTAGACAAAAGTGCATGGAGAGATCTTTCCACTCTGAGTAGCGGGAAAGCATTTGTTTGCCACAAATTGGTTCTGAATCAATTGCTCAGAAACTTGGCACATCCAGCCTTACTGGGATGCAGGAGGAGGGAGAGACGAAGTGCTGCAGGGGGTGCCTGTCTGACTTCTGGTTTAATTGAATAACTGAGAAGCGATGCCTAAGAAACACCAGTCCTGTGGGAAAATGGCCTAGAATTTTACCCTTTTCAGATTCAAGAGTGATTATACCAGTCTTTCTGTTATATGACCTTCGTTTACAAAATGCATGAAAGCTTTCTTAGAACAACTAAGCAAGTGATACTACTAAGGGTGTGCAGCAAGAAAAAAAACAGGAAGGAGAGAAGATTTCTTTCCTGACAGACATAGTATGTATGTGGGTGTATGTTTATCTGTTTCCTCTGTGAAGCTTTAGTGAGAGAGAGACAGAGAGAGAGAGAGACAGAGAGATTTTCCCTAGTGAGAGTTAATGATCTGGGATTGCGTCAGGGCTGTTTTGCCCTTTCAACTAGACCACTAGTAGACCTCTTAACTATTGCTGTTCTTGGAAGTCAAAAGAGAACAGGCGAATTTCTAAGTAATATGAGGTTCAGTGTATCCCTTGGACCAACCAGGCTCTTCTCTTGCCGCTGCTTCTTCTTTATCAGTTCTTTTTGCCTCACTGCTCTTTTCTGCTGGTTGTGTAGCACCTAAAATGTTTTGTTTAGAATATTCTCCTTGATTGATTTCCTTATATTTAAGGTGTTTTTGGCCAGTAAAAGAATTATGAAAGTAACTCTAGGATCATTCAGGTCTTAATAATGCCAATAACACAGAATTTCTTTTCAGAAGCATTTGGCTTACGTAGCTTAGGCATACGTTACCGTAACATTGGGCCCCTTAAATGGATTTGAAACTGTTTGGTTCCATTTGTACATGCAAAAAAAGAGAATGTTCTCCATGAATGTCCACTATTTGAGAAGTGTCCACTCTGAGGAGACCTGTAATGTGCACAGGTTCAGCTGTATAAAAGTTCATTTGACTGTTTTATGTATGAACCTAAATTATCCACTTGCTGTGAATGCTACTCAAATTCTGTCTTCATTTCTGCTTTTCATTTCAAGATGTTTGGATGTTGAAGAAATTGCTCAACAAATAAATAAATGAACTCATTCGGAAGGGTACAATTGGGTAGCAAAGATACTCACATTTAAGTCCCAAGTTACCTGAGGGCAGAATGAGCATCTCCCATTATGACAATTATAGGTACTTCTTCAGATTTAGGCAAAAGCAGAAGTCAGCGGTTTTATATCCTGCATAGAATAAAGTTTTTCAATAGAGATGATAGAATTCCTCCAAACTTATCTAAGCAGACTTAAATTCCAGGGTTTCTTGAAATGATTACGTATAGCAACTCTTGGGGTGATGTCCTTTAGGTCTTTGACTTTAAAACACTATTCAATCCAAACTCATAAACGCTCACATTATTTTCTAGCAATGTGATTGAGCTCGTAGTTGGGCTCCCTTATGAACATGGTCTGATGGAACCATGACTGCCTGTTGGAGTGTTTGTGTTCATAGAGTCAGCATCACCTGGAGACAGATTGGATGATTACAGAGTTGGAGAGGGAGGGCAGGTATCCAGAAGGCTCTGCTTGTATTCGCGGTTCTACTTGACACACCTTTTCCCAAAATGTTTCTCTTGGATAAGGGTTCTAGACCTTCTTCTCGGAGGAAGTTTGTCAGGCTTCATTTCTGTCACACATACAGAGTTGGGCCAGGAAGATCTCTGAGACTTTGGAAAGGGGAATGGGGAAAAGAGAAAAGGATTTCTGAAAGCATTAATTGGGGATGGAGAAAGCAAACTGAAGAAGTAAAAGTCTTAGGGGAAAATTTCTCTAACTCTGTAGCATTACCTATGACTAGTTATTCTTACTTAAAACATTTCTTCACTGTCCTATTTTTCTGTTTAGAACCTAAGTTCTCCAAGGACAGAGACTTAGTATTTAAGTCCATATGTCCAAGAAGGAAATATTGGGTTTTTTCCTTTATAATTAATAGTAAAAATCAACATCTTCACTACTAATATCACTAGAGTAAAAATTCCATAAATTAATTTTTCCTTCAGTCAAGAGGAGAAAACATTGAAAAACATCCTATAACAAGAATTTATTTTTTTTAGATATAAAATTTAAGAGTCCTTTTGGAAAACATTCCTTTTTTTCTCTTTTCCATATGTTTTGAGCATATGGATGCCTGGAATAACTTCAACGTAGGGGCCATTCTAAAAAGGCAGAAAAATCAAATAATTCTTAGGAATGATTGGCAAATCTCAAGAGTGCTAATTTAGAAAAATGCTAATCAATAAGGATGCTTCTCTGAGTTTGGAATGCTTATCTAAATCTTCTTTCAGCTGCCAGCTGAACCTGTGAACACTTTGGCCAAACTCTGTTGGCGGATATCTCCCCTCTTCCTTTGTCCAGATGTACCAGTGCTGAGAACATTTGAGGTAAGATTAAGTATCTGGTGAATGTGGATCATGTGTAGATAGTCAATTTGGAAAAATGAGGGCCCCTCATAACCTAATCATTTGCAGACCTCAGAGAACTTTATCAAAATTAACTTTCCTAAAAGAGACATTGTATGAGGTAGGTGCTGATAATCATGAAACTACGTCTCAGAAAAAGGATTCTGAACTTCTTGAGTATAATAATAATGTGATAATAATGGCTGACATTTTTATATCACTGCTTTGATAGATATTGACTCATTTAATCCTCAGGACACTCAATGAGATTACTCATGGATATTATCCCGATTTTGTAGAGGAGACCCAGACAAAGTGATTTGCCCAAAGTTACACATAATTGTTCAGAGTCAAATTTCTAACCCACTCAGTCTGGTTCTAAAGTCTGTATGTAACCATGATGCTGTGTTGCTATAATCTACCCAAAAAGACAGTAGATCAAATGAAGTGGGCCATAGAAAGTGTACGGTAAGGGGCATCTCTGAGTAATGAAGCAAAGAGAGGCTTTAAGGTATCTGGACCTGGGGCTGGTAAGTGAACACCCTCAGGGACCAAGGTGGCCACACCTGATTTCTCCTTCTGTCTCTCTAATGGTCTCATATCTGCATCTCTTCCTACATCTGCTTCACTTGCCAGCTTTTCTCTGTGTTGCATATGGACGAAAATGGTCACCTCTACCCAAACTCTACACCGGGATTCAAGAACTCACCACTGTCTGAGCTTTGCCTCTGGGCCTATTCCTGGTCCAGTCATCTGAAGGGAAGATGGAAGATATGAACATCAGGGAGGATGCAGTTCTTAGAGAATGTACCTTACTAGGGAGGCAACAAGATGTCTGCTACAGAGGGGCATGTCCGAACTTTCCAAGACAGCAATCTTTCCATAAGACTCCACTGCTTAAGTATTGTGGACAGTAGTATTACTATTTGTCAGTAGTTGCATTTCTATTCCTCACAACTGTTTCTACAGGAGGATTATACATCCCTGCCCTATTGAACTCAGTTAGAGTCATGTGACTTGCTTTGGCCAACAAAATGTCAGTAGAAGTGTCATGTGTCACTTCTGAGCAGAAGAGTTAAGAGCCAGCCTGGGGTTCTCCATGCCTCTCCTCCCTTTGCCATCATGCTTGATTGGCAAAGTCCCAGACAGAAGGAGTAAAGACATGATGGAACACAGCTGCTTGTACCCGCAGGACAGGTAGAGGAAGAAAGAAACTTTTGCTATTTCAAGCCACTGAGATTTTAGAGTAGTTTGTTTTCACAGTTTATTCTGACTGAAACTAATATATCACAACCTAAATCATATAAGCAGCAGGCAGAAATGGGGAAAAAAATACACTCTTACTTGATAACCCCATTTAAGTAGAGCTTTTAGTAACCATGTAGATTTCTAATTACACCACATTGGAACATGTAGTTGGTAGCTACTCCCATGCCCTACAGTCCAGTCTTAGGCAAAATGAGGAAGCCGGCAAAATGGTTGTTTAGTTCCTGTTTGTCCCCCTTCCCCTACCACTGCTCCCGTTGCACAGGGACATGTATCTTTGAGCAGGCATATCCAGACTGCCCTTGGCCCTGGACCTCCCCTTTCCTTGCTCTCATACCGTCTCAAGCTCACTTCTCCACCCTTCCCCTCTTATAAACTATCTTCTCTCAGGCTGAGATTCTACATATTATTAGAGTGTTAGGGTTCTCCAGAGAAGCAGAACCAAATAGATGTAAGTATAGGGGAAATTTGTCTAATAACTGGCTCATGTGGTTATGGAGGCTGAGAAGTCCCACAATCTGCCATCTGCAAGCTGGAGAACCAGAAGCCAGTTGTATAATTCAATTTAAGGCCAAAGGCCTGAGAACCAGGGGCTCCAGTGTCCAAGGGCAGGAAAAGATGGACATCCTAACTCCAGAAGAGAGAGAGAGAATTCACTCTTCCTTCACCTCTTTTGCTCCATTTGGGCCGCCAATGGATTGGAAGATGCCCACCGGCATTGGTGAGGATGGATCTACTTTACTCAGTCTATTGAATCAAATGCTAATTTCTTCCAGAAACACCTTCACAGACACATCCAGGAATAATGTTTTACCAGCTATCTGAGCCTCCCTTAGCCCAGTCAAGTTGACACATAAAATCAACCATCATAATAAGGCAATAGTTTACTCATATTTGATTATAACACTGTCCAATAGAAATATAATGCATGCCACATTATGTAATTAAAGATTTTTTTGTGTTTAAAAAGGCCATACTCAAAGAGTAAAAAGAAATAAGTGAAATGAATTTTAATAATGTATTTTATTAAACCCAATATATCCAAAATATTATTTCTATGTTATCAATATAAATATTATTAATGAGATTTTTCTTGTACTAAGTGTTTTTTACACTTATAGGACATCTCAATTTGGGCCAGCCCCATTTTAAGTACTTAATAACCGTATGTGCCAGTGGCCACCGTATTGGACAGCACAGCTGCTTTAACATCCGATCCATTCATAGGCAGTTACCAGGATGCCATTCTTCTTATCCTTCCAGGGAATATATGATTGTCTGTAGCAGTGTCCTGGAGATAATGCATGTGCTACTGTTGTTGAGCCAAAAGAAGTGACTCCTGGTGAGGACTTTCTGGCAGACAGGATCCAGAGAAGGGTTTCTGCTGTAGCTATATATCTACTGAGCATCTGGCAGGGTGGTTTTCTAGATCTTCCTGAGGGTGGGCCTTGCCTTCTCCCCCTTCTGGTCTAGTACTGTGACCCAAGTTCCTCTTGGTAAATTAGAAACAGACTGTCATGCTTTCCTCTGGTGCCTGGCATATGGATTTCTAGGCTTTGGGTATTGTTGGAGCTATAATTTTATAAACAGTTCAATTGATTCTTGATCCTGCCTGTTCAACCAAAACCTAGATGACAGGGTGGTACAGGTCCTGGAGGGAGATGGTTTCACAGGGGTAGAGAAATTATAGCTCAGGTTTTCAGGGAAAGTAGATGGGAGAGTTCCATTTGTACCCTCTCCCCTTTCTCTAACCTCCATCTCTTCAGTTTGGAAGGTGTCTTTTGTTGCACTCTAGTACAGTGAAAGGGGAAGGACAATTAATAGTAATAACCTTCAGACGGAAAAAAATCCAAGGCAGAAAGTGAGACATATCATGAAAAAGAAAACAAAACAATGCTTAAAATAATTCTCTAATGGCTGCTCCAAAGCAAATTTAAATCTTTATGCAAAGGAGTAATTTAAATGATTCACAGTAAAAGTTGAGCAAATTTATCCAATCGTCAGTCAGTATGCCAAATGATGGTGTTAGAAGAATTGCATATCAATGGGGAAAATCAAGTTATTTCACATAGGAACTGGGTTGTTATCCAAATTAAATAACCAAAATGAGAAAAAGTTATGTCCTCCACAGCCATAAATCAACAATAGTGAGCTCTACTGCATTTTTAATTGGCAGCATCTTTGCCTTCATGCACCCAAATATGGATTCAGGAAGTGTCTCTTTAGCTGCCTTTTTATAATGCTTATCATTATAAAACTGTAGAACCAAGGAAGGTAAAAGTGGGACCACAAGAGACAAAAGCTCTTGTTAGGATTGTAAATTACGTGCTTTAATGTCTTAAATCATTAAAAACATTCAATTTCTATGCGGTTTTAAAGCCAGTTTTTAGAGTCAACTATCTACCAATTAGTGCAAAAATAAATGGGGCTGTTATGAGAATTAGTCTTCAGCTTTGAAGATTTGTTTCAAATGTCAAGCATTTGTCCTCATGAAGACTGGAATTAGTGAATGTTTCCTAGCAGAAACAGAAATTTCAGAATATGAGAAAAATCACATGATCTTCTTTTTTAAAGGCAGTTAGTATGAGATAAAGAGAGTTAGAACCACTTAATATTTCAATATTTGCTTTGAAAATTGGATGAAATCCATACCATTGATAAAATAATTCTTCCCTAGAAGCTAATTGGCTAGTGCCCTGCAGAAGCTAAGGTGCTTCCTTACAGTAAACAGGGAGCTAAAACTCCAATAATCCAGGGCATGCATGTTGGTGGTGTAAAGTAAGGGTTTACACTGCTGCCTGAGGCACGGAGCTGCAGCCGTGTTCCCCTGCGCACATGCCGAGGTGGCCAGAGGAGGCCTTATGTTTGAGGAAAGAGGTAACTGAAGCTGGAAAATTCCTTTATTCACCTGACTCCTCAACCTGAGCTTGCAAACACTAACCATTTCAAATTAGCAGAAAGTGAAATGAGGTATTTTCCTGCAGTGTGCATGAATGCAAACCCTTAGCGAGCCAAGCAGGAGATTTAAATTAGAGAAGGTGGGTGAAGATAAGGCCCGAGAAGAAGGGATGGGCTACCTGGAGAGTCTGTGCCTGCCTAAGGGGCATCCACTGCTCAGGCAGAGCTGATCACGGCCCTGCAGGAATTTTTGAGAGATATCAGAATTCCAAATGTTTATGTGAAATTGCCTTATTTTTAAATATTGGTGAAAAATTCAAATTAAAAAACCAAACAAAATGAAATAAAAACCTCTGTGTGTGTGTCAAACAAAAGCAACATATGAGGCAGGTGCAACCAGCTGGGCTTTGAATTGCAATCTTTGTTTTACTGCTTTAAAAAATCGCTATACTTAAAGAGAAAGAAAAGCTCCCTGATCACAATTTTCTTTGTGAAAAGAGTTTGCTGTCTTAAAGTAGGCCTTAATTACTCATCTGTTCTTATTTTATATAAGCCCTGTTCTGGGTCCATTTTACTCTGGATTGAGTATTTTCTGAGCTGTGAAATACTCTCAGAATCTTTAGTCATTTAAGTTCTGCCCTGAATGTAGATTTTATCGTAAAGCTATCTTTAATTCCTTTCCCCTTAAGCCATCTCCCACGTATTCTTTAAAGCTCATCAATATAAATGTTTGTGTCTGTCTGATTTGTTTCTCACGTTTAGAAGGGGAAAAAAGAGATTGATTACAAGGATCATAAAAGTAATGATGCATTTAATGAAAGCATGTATTTTATAGATAAAATAAACTTTAAAAAATAACTTGAAGCTAGTACCCAAATTCGTGGGATGAAATGACCTTCAGAAATTAATTTCTTTATATTCAGGTCATTTGAGCCTTTTGCCTGTTTTTATTTATTTTTAATTTGATTTCTTACTTTGGTTTTGATGACTTTATCCTAGTTATTCTGGATCCTCTATAAAACTTTAAAAAATTCTGATGAGTCTTATAAAATTCCAAGTTTTACCATAATTTTGATGTTTTTAATTGTGTGTAATTCAAATGACTGGTTCCTATGAATAATTGCTTCAATACTTCCTTCATTTAAAATATATTTATTGAGTACCCAATAGAGGCTGGACTGTTTTCCTGTCACCAAATTTTCTGCTTTCATGTAGATTACATTTTAGTGGTGGAAAGCAAATAATAAGTAAAGAGAATCAGTTTTAGCTGAAATCCAGCCTGGAAAATGGAAAGAAGTCTAACACTTTCCAATACAGGGAATTTAACAGGATGTGGAGGAAACCCAAAATTAGCAACAGTAAGAAGCTGTTACCACTCTAGGCCTGGAAGGACAATGTGAGAATGTAGGGTTTCCACAGCTTGAAGCTGAGGACCTCCGGAGGGCTGCCCTCCAGTCTTTTCTAGTGCTTGCCCTTGACCAATCCTATCCTGAAGCCAAAGGGCAAGAGAGCCCCAAAATATTGGAGGCTGTGAGATTATCCAGGTGAGAGATGGTAACTTTGACTAGAGATTTAGGATATAGTTTGTGAATAGAACGATCAGGACTTACTAATTTACTAGATATGGAGTGCAAGGGAGAGAGAAGTCAAAGTCAAAGTCAACCCTTAGGTTGGGAGCCTGAGTATTTATTTGGGTGGATGGAGTTGCCATTCAATGAGATGGGAAAGGCTGACGGAGGGGAGGCATGGGGTGGAAAACCAAGAGTTCTTTTTCAGATATGTTAAATTTGAGATGCTCTTTAGACTCTCAAGTGGGGGTGCTGAATATATGAGTTTTGAGCTCATGAGAGAGATCAGAGCAATCAACATATGGAGGTTGTTTCTCAGCCATGGAAGTGAGGTTGATCACCTGAGGAGAAAGAATAAAGGAAGGCTGAGGACCAAACTTCAGGTTAATTCAATGATTAGAAGTCAAAGGAAGAGGGGCTGGCAAAGGAGATTGAGAAGGAGGCGGGGTAAGGTAGGAGGTAAACATGGGATAGTTTTGCTGTAGAAGTCCAGGGAAGAAAGTGTTCCAAGGAGGCTGGAGCATTCGACAATGTCAAATGCCACTGAGAGCTTAATTAAAATGAGGACAGAGAATTGATTACTGGATTTGGCCAGGGAAGGGTCTTTCTGATCATTATAATTATAAATCATCTGATTTAATGGAGTGGTGACAGAGGAAGTCCAATTGGAATGAGTTGAGGAGAGAAGGTGAAAAAATAGAAGTAGTGGTTTGAACAACCGTAGCGTGGAGTTTTGCAGTGAAAAGGTGTGTTTTGGCTTAGAGTGGCCTTTGACATCTTACCTACTCACTGGAAGCTAGAAGACAATGGGAGAATGCCACCAAAATTACAAGGAAAAATGATTTCCAACCTTGAATGCTATGTGGAAGCGAACTATCCATTATTTGTGAGGGTAGAATGAAGAAGATATTCTCATGTGTACCAGCACTCCGTCTCCGACCAGGCACCCTGTCTCAGAAAGCTACTGGAGGATGTTCTTCACCAAAATGAGAGCATACAGCCAAAAAGAAGACATGAGATCCGGAAAACTGTGGAAAAGCATGGAAATATGCCAAGGAAAGTCTTAGGACAGCTGTACAGCAGTCCTTGAGAGTAACCACAGCCTACTGGAGCAGGAAGATGGAGGAGTCCAGGAAGGTAATATTTGAGTAGAGGGTGAGAGAGAAGGATAGAATGGGTATGCAATCTAATATGAAAGACCAAATGAACTATACAAAGAACCATATGGAAAACAAATAAGCAGCATTTTCACAGGTAAGCTGGAATATTTGGGAAGGATTAGAGAGAGAGACATTGAAAACTAAGTAAATGAAAAACAAGGCAATTTTATGGTTTAGAAAAAACACAAAGTTGTACAAGAAAGGAAATATAATCACAATACATCTGTCTAAGAATGTTCAGCAATGAACACTGATGATTGACTTAACAAAATGTTATGAAATGACTATGCTGGGAAAATTTGGAAAGGAAAATGTTATAGTGGGGTAAAGGGCTCAGTCCTCATTTACCACAAAAGGAATTACTAGATGTTGTCTAAAATTGGTAAACCAGGACACAGTTTAACGTTATTATTTAGAAATAGGGAGGTCAGTATTATAATGTGACCTGGAGAATTGAAAATTTCTGCCCTGTGGTGTGAGACCAGGCAGTGGGGCAGCCAGGGCAGGACTGTCTTTTGTTTTAAGCCTTTACCATTGGTGTGTGTTACTTCTTTTTAAGAAAAATAATATTTCTTACCTCTCTCCTTAAATGTCTTTTAAAAATGTCAGGAAGTATCCTAAAGAGATATAATTGATAGAATATTTGGTTGATACTTCTCTTATGACACATTATATTTTTACCTCATTTAACTGTCTTATTTTTGTTTTATTTTCTCTATGAGGCTAGAAGTTCTCATACTTTTGTTTTACTGAATTGTCACAACAGTGGAAAATATCTCTTTTATAATATTAGGTCGTTTAAAATGGAGACTCTTAGTTGTTTCATCTCTGTGGCACCTAGTAGGCACACAAATTTTTTTGGTTAAATGTGGTTGAATAATAAATTATTTTAAGTTGGTTTTGGGATGTAGAGGAAAAACTTCCCTTTTAGTTAGATGCCCTAATTTTCGCTAAACAAGGAGATGGACAACGAGCTTTAGACTCTTCAGCTCTTTCTTTCTTAGTCTTGTCTGAGATGAAGGCATCTGAACAAACTCTTTCAATTGATTTAGTGGTCAGGGTGCATTTGGTAGCTAAACTTCCTCGGGCCCATGAAAGTTCGCGGCAAGTCGTATGATGATTGTTTTATAGTGGAAGAGGATGATTGATGGTACCTGCCCTCCACTTCTCCAGGAAAAGGTGATATTTGTCATGCTTTGTATCGTCAGACCCTAGGACTTTAATGACAAATTTGTTTGAGCGCCTGAACAGATCTAATGCTCCTTCCTGAAGGCGGTTTGGTGCTGCTGGCAGGGACGTTCATAGCTGTCCATTAGGACACGATGTGTCAGGCTAAATCATCTTCATTCTGTGCTGGCAATCTCTGGGCAGACCTTTGTCATTTGGTAAAGAGTTGTACCCTTGGGAGCTGCATATTTATTCATTCACTATATAAACATTTGAGTACTTTCTATATGCTTGGCACTGTGTTAGGTGCTAGAGTTATGGAGTAGGAAGCAAAAGATGTTCATATCTATTAAAGAGAGACAAATAAACCATGTAGAGGAAGCATTAGAAGTATCACAAAGGATGCTTGACGAATGTCATTTTTATCCCAACACAATAAATCTCTTATAGTAGAATTTCAGGCTTTAGGTGCCTCATAACTAGGTGGGAAAGAGATTTCTCGTAAGGAGGGCTGCAAATCACACCTCTATTTCTGTTTCCTGTTACCTAAAGTGAATTGATATTTTAATCAACAATTCAAAGTACCTGAACTTCAAGAAAAGTCCAGGAATGTGGATCTTGAGAATTCTCTTCAGTGGCTTCATGCTAAATGTCATTCCATCAGAACAGACTCAATTCTAATACTTGGTCAAGTGAGAGCTGTAGAAACCTCCACATCTGTGCTGTAATACGTTAGCTCTGCATAGAAATGCCTCACAGAATCAAAACTGAACATTAAGTCTTTGACTTTTATCAAAGACGGGCATGAAAAACACTTAGAAGCCTTTGGGTCTTTTGTAAATCTGTATTTGAGGTCTAAGAATTAACAGTTTCTTTTTTCTTCCCTAAAAATTTCAAGTGACAAATTTTTGTTCAGATTCCCATTTAGCAGAACAGTACTTGGTCCCCAGTAGGTACCAAATAAGTACTTGTTGAATGAGTGAGTGAATCTACTAATATATATTGAGTCTACTTTGTGCCAGAGTTTGTGCTAGGGAATTGACCCGTAATCTTATTGATTCTTCTGACAGCAAACTTGTGTGTTTTAAAAGCTAATAAAATAAAAGCTCTGAAAGTCATTATGCTTCCTTTTTTCACCTTTCTGCAAAAGAAATAATTGTTTCCCTGTTTGGTTCCCAGGCACAACTACATACGATCTTCCAACATCTTCCTTCTTTCCTCCTCCACTACACACGTGCGCATGTATGTGCCTGCCTGTGCACACACACACACACACGGCTTTTCTTATTGGGCCTCATGTCCCTTTTGGAAATATGTGGAGTATACGTAACAAAGGTCTGGAGAGATTCAAGTTGTACATTGCTGCCATGTATCTTTAATTCTGCTCTATTGTGATAAGGGATTGCTTTAGGAATAACTTTTCAGCCTTTTAAAGCATGTATCTTCAAGCAGTTTCATTGAAACATAGAAATAGCTCTGAAACCAATACTAATTTGCTCTTTTTTTTTTTAATATGAAGGAAATGCTATTATTAGCCGTGAGTGGTGTATATGTTATTTTATTTCAACAATAAAAATGGCATCATACGTTCCATTAGGTTGTATTTCTCAACCAATATTTAATTGTTTTATCCTGCCCATATCATAAACAGAAGCAATTAGGGTGATCATGAAATATGAAGATATATTAAGTATAGCAATATCCGGTAGTATTCCAAATTAAACTCCAGCAATTAAATCTTTTTTCCCCCTCCATATTCAAGTCTACTGAGCCTGGAAGCTGGGTTTTCATGTGCATAGAAGCTTTATAATATTCTTTTCCCTTCTTGGCTGAACTCCTTTTCTTCTAATAGATTGTTTTGTTTATCCAAATTGAGTTGCCTCAGTTCTAAAATTCTTTAAGTACTTAAGTTGAGCAGATGGCTTCTTAAATACTAGACTGGTAAATTTCACTGTACCTGCAAAACGATAAATCTGCCATAAGTCAGGAATGGTGGAACATTTCAGATTGGAAATATTTTGGATCCTGAGGTGCTTTTCTGAACAACTTGGTTTTCTAACTGAGAAGACCCTTTCATCATCTGAAAGTAAATGTTGGTCCCAACATATCTTAATAAGCCTCCAGTGAATCTACAAGCGATGTTTTACAATGCAAAGTAGAAAAATAGAAACAGAAGATTTTAAAGCATTTTTTTCCCCCACAATCTGTAAGACAGATAGTTTTAGGGAACCACAAATGTAGATTAGTAGTCTTCTCAGAATTTAGGATTTGGGATTTGCAGGCAGCCTCAAATACTTTGGTCTTTATCTTCAATCACATTATGTGACAAGTTCAAAAATGCAAGCAATATTATTTGTCTTGAAAAATACTGCCCTACATATTGGGAGTACAGGCAGGTAGAAGGGGATTTCAGATAAAAGGGTAGCCCCTTTCTCCTGGGAATTGATTTTGAAATTTGAAGTTCACAGATGAAAGCTTGTGCCACAAAAACTACTTAAGGTCTCCAAATAAAAGCAATTTTCCAGGTTAAATCAGCCAATAAGGAAGACCTTCAAGAAAGTTTATCTTTGTCCAATCTATCCCCTGGAAATATCAAGATAACTGCTTTTTGCTTATTTTATTGGGTTCAAGCAACCATGTGAAAAGCTGTGTAATCACCAAGTAAATATTGACATGTAATTATAGAGTAAATATTATGTTATGACACAATAAGTAGCAGATAGTTATTTCTGCCTCCTGAACTACTATCTTCTGGTCATGTCCTAACATTGAAAATTAAATGGTGATTACATTTCTAATATCTTTCAATATTCTTTCCAAATAGTCTGTCTGTTAGTGGAGTTATATAGTTGGTAATGTTTTCTAAATTACTGTTATTTTATGTGTCAGCATAGTTTGGTGCTCTATGCAATATTTTACAAGGATAACCGAAATAATACTCTTTATAATGTTTTATAATTTTGAAAGGACTTTCACACATACCTCCTATCACTAGGCAAAAAATAGATTATTCTTCCAGACTGAAAAACCCTAATTCCAGAAATATTACCAGAGTTGTTTAAGTTCATGCAGTTGAACTTGCCAGATGGGGGTTGATGCATAATCTTCCAATTATTTGGCCAGTGCGATTTGTACTTATTCACATCCCATCTGCAACGAACATGTGTAGATTAACTATTGTGTGTCAGGCATTGCGCTAGGAGTCTGAGGATCTGCTACAGCTATAAACACAGTGTGGTTTGTGGGCTGAAGGAGAGGGCAGGAGAATTGACGGATTAGTCCTAAGCCTATTGGAGAGATCAGGAGTCCAGGGCAAAGCACCTGGAATAGAATGGAATGCAGTCTGTGAGGAATAGTTCATAAGATGGTTTATGTACATTTGTCATTGTTATTGGCCCTTATCAGTTGGTTTATCAACTATAAAAGGGCACCCTTAGCCAAATAAGGGCTTATTTACCTTATGCAGTAAGAAGCTTGGAAGCCTGGAGCGCAAGGCGGCATAGAACCTCAACAATGCAATCAAGGAGCCAGTGTCCTTCTCTCTTTTGGTTATTCCATCTTTTGTAATGCTTGAGAAAGCTGTGGGGCCACTGACCTGTCTATTGCTAAGACATGCCCTTCCCAGCCATCGCTTATAATACTTACAGTTCAAGGTGTGGAAGACTTGGCTTTTTCCAACATGCGGGACTCGGCACTGTGAGACTCAATGAAACTAGATTGCAGGCTTCAGGCAGAAAGCCCCTCCTTGAGCAAAGTGGTATTTCCTTCCATCTCTGTTTGCAGACCAGTAGCTCTGCTCTGGTTCATTGCTCTCTTTTAGGACGTGGCTGAAAATAGCAAGGAGTCAGTAGATGACAACTTTATGGAGACTTTCCCTCCGTGTCTTCTAACACTACCTTGGGTGCTGCCTGCTCTGCATTCTGCATCCAGCAGGTGACTAGTGTGAGCAGGTGTCTCACCAGTGCATTTAAAAGTCAGCAGCTTCTCAGTCCTCAGTGAGCTAAGTTCATAATTCTCACTTCCCAGTACCAGATTCTGGGTTATTCAGAATTGCAATGGCTGTGAATGACATACATGTGACCAATGCTCTACAGAGGTGGCTCAGACATGAAACCTGAGCTCCACCAATCAGATCCACACACCCAAGACAGGAAACTGAACATTAGTGATATGAAGAGATGAGGATGGTGCAGACTCCATTCTGGTAAGGGTGGTGGTGGCAGTAGTAGCAGTAGTGGAGTGGTTTGTGCCCATTTCCCAGAGACATCAGGCAGAAGCCACAGTTCTTGCAAGTAGCATCCAGGGCCCAGCATTTTGGTGTCTGTGATGCGAGCTGTTGTTACTGCACCCTGAGGTGGTGGCAGTCACATTGTGCTAGAAGGTGCTACAGCACAGTTTGGGGAACTCTGGTCTCATTCATTGGCTTTTCTGGGCATTCTATGAGATACTCAGCATCACTGAATGAACTCTGATTCTACTTAAATTAATCAGGGGTAATTCAGCTGTTTGCAATTTAGCATTCTGGGGAAAAGGTTAATATAGCTTAGTGGCCGCTAGAATGTAAGGGGACCAAGGATAGGGAAGAGTAAAACATGATTCTTATTCTAAGACCAGGTAACTAGAAACACGATAGCATCATTAAATTAAGTTCTGATAGGGAGTAACATGGGGCAGAAGTTGTGAAGTTGAGTGTGACGTGTTGTGGGACATCGCAGTGGAAAAATCTAGCAGATCGGTGGTGACAGGAGTAAGAAGATTGTGAGAGAAGTTAGAGCTAAGTATATCAGAGATCTGAGCTATAGCCAACCCAAAAAGTTTGGGCTGGGTTGAAAGGTTGGTGAGAATGATAAAGTTAACTTAGTTTAAATGGTTTCTGCTTCGATTTTTGGGGAAGCAGCAAATGTGCAAAGGATATATGAGATAAGGATATAAGTGAATGAGTGCACTCAGGTCCCAGATGTCTCATTTCCTTTTGGAGGTGAGTCCACAATTCAGTGTTCAATCGAGTCCTCATGGAAAGAGAAATCTTCTAGGTCAGAGAAGGCCAGAGCACTGTACTTACTGTTTTTATACTGTTAGGCTGGTGGAGGTGTCTGTTAGTGTGCTAGGGTCTATCCACCACCAGATAAAGCAATCCTGGCTGTGCCACAGTGATGTACTTTCCTGTCCTGTTTCCTAATGCATCTTTGGGTCTACAGCAGACCTGGCCCTGGTCCATCAGAGGAGTCTCAGAATTTTGTTCAGCTGAAGTAAACAGATATCCTGACACTACAAGATAAGACTGCGGTAATCAGCTTAGGACCTTGTTGAGGCATTAAATGTCGATTGATGATGAAGAGCACAAGAGCCAGAGCAAACAGCATCTCTATTAAGCTGGCAGGGTCTGTAAGTCTTGGACAGCAGAAAAGAGATAGTTGTAGTGACCTCAGGGCTTAATTGTTGGGGATTATAGTTTTTCACTTTGATTTACTAGTGGTATATCTAGCAGCATTGCTAGAATTTGGTAAAAGAGAGAAATTCTGCAGCTAAATATCATGCCAGGTGTAAAATATGAAGGAGGACAGCTAAGAGCATATTCTCAGTTGTCCCATTGGGAGATGTGGTCCACATACACATGGCAACATTTTTGGGTGAAATGTCTAGAGTCAGTCGAGTGAAGCTGCATCCCTGCATATTCTAATGATATTTGTATGCTTTCCAGAGATATTTCTTGATTTAATCCCTGGAAAATTGCTCGCATCTTTCAGATCAGCAGAACAAATCTGAATTAGGTTTCACATTTTGACAACGGGTGTGGAAGAGCTTGACTAACTCTTTAGGGTCTGGGTTCAGAGCCAGACTGCATTTCCCAGACTGCTTTGCAGTTAGAGGTGGCCATGGATGCAAGTGATGTGGGCTATTTCCAGTCCTCACCCAGGGGACCTCTCATGTATGCACCTCTGTGCTTGTGGAAAGATCCTGGTCCCTAAGTCACTACACGGAGAAAAGCTGCTCACTGACCAGGAACATCTGTATTGGACTGTGGGTAAGAAAGTAACTTCTCTTGCATTGAGCTGCTGCGATGTTTGGGTTTATGTGTTACCCTGACTATTGTGGACTGTTATAAAAATATCGACAATTTAAGGCTTTGTTTGTATTTACCTTGACTCTGTGAAGTTCAACCTGTGTTTAGCAATTTATGGAGCTCTAGTGACACCTCTAATAAATCACCCTAAGTCCTTCTTGTCAGGACTGTTTACATTCTTCTCTGACTGTTGGACTCCATTTCTCTGCAATGTCTTTCATTCTACATTTTCAGGTCCTTTGGTTACTTGGGTTTAATTTTGGAGTCTAAGAGAGAAATGTGGACTAGACATTTAATTGGGAGAGTTAACCACCTATATGAGCCTTTTTAAACTACAAGTTTATTCAGGGGGTATACTATGTAGAGTGAAAGGATAAACATCCAGTGGTTCGGCCGAGGCAGAGGTTATCAAAACTACCTTTCCATACAGCTGTCATCGAGTCATAGAGACCTGCCCTAAACTGACAATATATGTGTTCTGCAGACACTTCCTGAAAATATGGCTTTGTACTCTGTGCTAAACTGAGTTTTGGAGGACTAATGATAACAGTCCATTTGAAGTGAGGTCAGGTATATAAAGACAAACAGGCAAATGTTTTATATGCTATACAATGGGATGGACCCTAGTCTATGACTTCCTGTTTACAGAGACTAATTCTCTAGTTCCCTAGCGTTATAGACCGTCACATCTCTGTGCCAGCTCTTCTCCTATAAATTGTGGGTCTGGGCCTAAAAACTTTATAATCCATAGAAGGAGTAGTTAGGTTATGGCACAACTTTCTGTTAATCACTGTTCTATTCCACCTGAAGAAACTATTACAAATCACGTAAGCTCTTGGCAGCACTTGCTCAATAGGCCCAGTCTTTGGTTCTGAGCTCAGTAATTATATGTGTCCTGAATTCTTGCTATGAGTTCCAGGATTTTAATGCTCATCTGGAAGCTTTATCACAATACGTAAACAGAGGAGGCTATTGACAAGGCAGTTCCAGACTTTGTCAAGTTGGATTTAGGATTCTGAATTTGGAACCCCTAAAACTCTAGAGGAGCTATAAATGGGTTTTAGAGAATCTATGAACCATTTATATTATATGCATAATTTTATACTGTAGTGTATATGTAAATTATTTTCTGAAGAGACTGCCCATTGTTTCCATTGGCATTCTCAAGGACATCAGGTTAGGATAGTCTAAATGGTTTACATCAGTGTTTTTCAAATGATCTATGCTGAAGTGCCAGTTTCTTTCTTTCATTTTTTAAAATTTGTAACCTAGGTAGATCACCATATAAAAAAATATGATAAAATGAATTACTTGAAAAATAAAATGCTGGATGCTACAGCAATGTCAAATTGCTATGTAAGTTTCTAAATGCCTACTCTCAGATTTTGTAACTGGTGATTAATTGAATGTATAAATTGAGGGAGGAAGGAGTCAAGGATTACTCTGAGAGTTCTAGCTTTGGCAGCTGGATAGATGATAATTACAAGATATAGTATGCAAGTTTGGGTAGGAAAATAATGAGTTTAGTTGGGATGTACTAAGTTCAAAGTATCTGCATGACACTCTTGTGGCTATTGCCACAGATATGGCAATTTATATATATATGTTAGAAACTCAGGCTGTAGATAGACTTACTGACCTGAAAGTCATCAGTAATGATTGAAGCCACGGGAGCAGATGATACTACATTAGGAAATGTTGTAAAGTGAGGAGAAAAGAGGGCCAAGGGTGGTACCCATGGAAAACCAATATTTAAGGAATTGGCAGAGAAAGAATTACCTGGAAACGAAATGGAAAAGAGATATTAAGAGAAGTAGGAGGACAAAGTTTGGAATATCGTAGAAAATAAAGAGTAGAGTTTCCAGAAAAGAAATATAAGAGTCTACATAAAGGTCCAGTAAGACATTCAAAAAGAGGTCATTGGATTTGGATATTGATACATTGATAGCAGTTTCTGTGAAGTACTGGGAGACAGGAAGAAGCCAATTTCAGAAATCTGAGGAGTACCTAGGAGGTAAGTAAATGGGGTTGGGATAAAAAAATAGTTTTCTGGAAAGTCAAGTAAAAATGTAGGTAGACAAAGGAAGAAAGAAAATATGATATTTTTCTTGAGGAGAGGCAAAGTTAGGCAAAGAAAAAGCAACTAGAAGAGAAGACAAGAAAAGGAGAGCAGAGGTATTTGATAACTCCTGTCGCAAGTAGTTGAGGAGGGGATGAGAACCACAGGTACCCAGTTCAGCCCAGGAAAATTAATGTTATTACTAGCTCTCTATAAGACAGCTGGTTACAGATGGCCACCCTTTCACCTGTTGATGTACTGGCTGTTCTCTACATGACTGTTAACTGATTAACTCGTGTCATATCATCTTCGTATTTCACTGAAAGCTAACAATGAGATGAAGTGTGTGAAGGCATTGTGGAAAGAGGCACCTGGTTGGATACATGAATCTTCTTAGCCCCGAGTCCTGCTTCAGTCCCATCTATTTTGTTCATGACATGAATTTCTAACACCCTATGAGCCCTTGAGAAAATGGTTATTGTCAAAGCTAAATTGATTCACCACTGTCATAGTTTAATATAGAAGTAGGTATAGTTTGGTTATGGTGAGTTTTGCCAAGTTGGTCTTTGTGATAATACTCTTTTGGTTTCAGAACACATTGTATGGCTGATTTTCTGGGCACTTTTCAGTCTTCATAATTTATTTTCATCCCCTTGAATTCCTGCAGAAATAGTTCTTCCTATTTAATGTATCTTAGCCACTGGTAGCTAGTTTAGTCTAATGTATTCTCTATCAGACATTAAAAATAATCAATGAGTACTGGGTAGAGGCTAACAGAAGAAGGATCTTGTTTCTAACCTATTGCTTCTAACCATTTGCGTCATTTTTGGCATGTCTATTGACAGCGTTCACAGATGAAGCCAAAGATGGAATGGGCTTGGAGCCTATACCGCTTTTAGGCCCTGGCTGAAGCACAGTCTTTAAATCACACTCCAAAGTACAATTTCCAACAATGAATTTATACATCATAAAGATGGAGGAAATCAGAAAATGACTTTCAAAAGACACAGCGGTCTTTAGACATACACTCTATCCTACTCCTAGGAAGTCCTGATGGTATCATCTTGGGAGAGCTCCCTGCTACAGGAAGCTGCCACCCTTGATTTCACCTCATTGCATCTAGTTCCAGCTTAGCTCAAGTACACAGACGTCCTTTTACTGTGACTATTCCTCAGAGAACCAAATATTGCTTTATTTTTTTGCTGAGGGGGCTGCCTCTAGGGGTATAGGAGTTTGGGGTAAACCTAATAAGTCTATTCTCCAAAGAGCATCCTGGTTTCTCCATACTTCTAAACACACTTGATTATAATCACACAGGAAAAGACAGTGATGCACTATGTTGGCACTGAAGAAAAACATTGACCAGGCAGAAAGTCTCCCCACAGCCAAACTGAGCTATAATGAGTGTGCTTTTGATTTCTCCCAGGAAAGAGTAATATAATTGGTCCCTGTAATACAGCAACCAGCTTGTTCATTCTTTGTTCAGCAGAAGATATTTATTTGGGGCATATGTCTCACAGAATAAACTAGCATTGGGATAAAGACTGGGAATGGATTAGTATCTAAATAAATCTCAATAAATACATTGACAAAATGAACACTGTAGGAGGAATAAATAACACAGGGATACCTTAAATAAGTACATTTACATATGATAATTTACAAGGGATAATTACATTAGAACACATCTTGGGCTGATTTTCTCAAGGGCAACTGTGTGAAAATCGAACACTCCTGAGTTAGAATTTCTGTCATGGAGCAGAAACAAGAAGTAAGAACATGTTTTCAAATATGCAGTAAAAAGATCACCCGCTCCTCTAAGGACGTGCCACTGACATTCATCTTAGTACATAAAAGAGAAAATACGCTGAGGATGGGAAATGCAGGAGCTATAACAACAGCTGGAGAGGTGACTGTGATTCTAATGGATTGCTTGTGTGTGACATTCGGTGCTCCACGGAATTTGGCGGGAAAGTAATTCGCAGAATTAAGACAGCAGCATTAGTGTTGTGTTCTCTTATTAAAAAATGTCAACAGCTCATTGAATGCAGGAGAATTTTAGGGATTTTGTTTTGCAGGAAGCCAGTGTAGTAGCTGCAAAAGTAATATCACCAAAATGAAACACATTAGGGAATGTGAGCGGCACAGGTTGGTACATTAGTTTGAGTTATTCAGCCAGTCTTGAAAAGGGTAATAGCTCATTTGAATGACAGGCAGAGGAATTCAAAAGGATAACAGTCGTTGTTTTTGTTGTAGTTGCTTGTTTGTCATTTTTTTATTAGCTATATTAAGCTAAGGCAGCTTTTTAAAAACTTATTTCGAATATCATTTTATACAATTGTAAATCTGGACTCTTTCATTCATTCATGGACTTTACGTGATGTATTCTTCATGTCAGACAACTGGCTCAAAGCAGAGAAAAGTAACCTGTACTTTGACTCGTAAGTCCATTGTAAAGGCATCCTTGTGCATTAAGATGGAAAAATATATAAACAGCACTTATAAAATTGTAAGAACTTGTGTTTAAACTTAATTTTCTCTGCGAGGGCAGTTAGCATTATGTTTTTTCCACTGGTCTCTGACATACTATTTTTGAGGGAGAAAAAAATGTTTTTGCTACCATGGCAACAGTATCCTCTTGCTTTCCATCACAAACCATAGTTTCTGAGCATAACTAGGAAAATTGAAATGTGGGTAGCTCAAAATGATAAGGCCAAGCATGGTAAGCATTCATCTAAATGAATATTTGTGTCATTGTTCTTTCACTCACGGTAAGACTGGAATTTTCAAGGTCAACATATTTTTTCATAGTATTCACAGCGGCACTCATAAAAGATTATTGCCTCTTATTGGGCAACCACTCTTTTCACTAAATGTCTTATTAGCATGATTTTCCAAAGACGATAGGAAATTAAAACACTCTATAGTACAGTTTATTTTATGGTGTTGAGGAAATGTAATACAAAGAAAGGGCACACATTCTAGTGAGTTTTAGAAAAGAAATGATTGGCTACTTGATCTGGAGTGTGTGCTGGGGGAGGGAGCACAGCAAAGGCTTAAAGAGAAGCCGATCGAGCTCATTCTATTATTTGTTTCAGGGGTGATCCTGAGATGATGCTTCTCTCTGTGATGCCCTTGCAATAACAATATTCTTTTTATTTTCCTTGATCTTTCACAGCCTGTGGTTATTTCAGCTCGCAAGGTAAAATATGTTTTTGCTCCATGGCCAGCTTTTAAAATCCTCTCTGGCTCCACTATGACACTAGATAAAAACAACATAGCCTTTGTTGCCCTTTGGCTCTGCTTCATACCCCGTCTTGCTTCAGCTTTTCCTTAATCTCTGTCTACATTGACTTTAGATCTGGACCCTCTTTGCCTAACCCTGTTTGGACGGGCAGTCAGATTCCAAACTGCCTAGCTAGCCCTGCTGCGGCACTTGCCTCAAGTGATTGCATTTGGAGGACACAGACCACACCTACTGGAGAAAATCTTGGAGATATTGCAGTATCCTGTCCAGGCTTCAGACACCACCCTGCTGGGGTCTGCTGTGCTTGCTGGGTCCCGCTTGTCTGTGGAGGAGCAGAAAGAAATGTCCTTATGGGTCACAGACTGATCTGGATCTCATAGCATATTTGCTTTCTTACATAGATGGCTGTATATTTTTCTGCTGTTTTAAGGACACACCTGACTACATTTGGCAGATTCAAGGCTGCTTCACAGTCAGAACTGAGGAACCAGGAGTAAACTAGAGTTTACTTTCTTCTCCTTCACTATACTCAGGGTTCAAAATAATCATTCAATTCCACCTTAGTATGATTTCATGTTCAGGGGAGATGTTTGTTGTTCTTAACTATTGAATTGATTCTCTCTGTCAGAACTAAAAGAGTGTGGGATGCTGGTTTGTGGATTTTGGTCATATAGCAGCAGGAATTGGCTCTTTACCTGGCTGCTTTAATGGGCCTAATTAGATCCCCAGGAAAGGCTTTGTAGTGTCAAAACACCCTCAGCTTTGGGTCACACCAAAGCTCTAATTGCCACCTCTGTCACTTAGTAGGTATATCACTTTGGGTAAGTTACTAAGCTCCTTTAAAATGGAGAAATAATGCTTATAACAACTATACTAGAGTGGTACCTAATGAGGACATACTCATTACATTACTTTCTTCTCTCTAATAGGACTGGAAGGGGCTTGAACAGAGTTGCAGAGTAATTGTGTGTGGCTATGCGTCTCTTCCCTTCTTATCAGAGTATCCTCCATTTAACAAACTTTACTTTATCCAAGATGGAGCTTTGCCTGTGTGTAGAAGGTGCTCAAATATTATTGGTTTGACTTTGAAAAAAAAATGGAAACAAATTGATTCTTAATTTTTGCGTCAAAATTACTTAGGCAGCTGTGGAACCTGAAAAACAAATGTGATATTAGAGCCTGAAAAAATGAACAGGGTGGGGACCTTGAATTCCTCTTCCCTTGGCCTAATAACTCTTGAGGCAGAATGGGGAATGTCTGAGGATATGAAATGGCTAGCCTATGGCACGCCGATCCATTCCTTTCAGTCTTCTAAGAATTGATGCGAGTTGCGGCCAGATCAATTTGGCTGTAGCGATTGGTATCGATTGTGTAGACAGGCAAAAAAGAATAGATTTGCCATGTCACGGAATAGTTCATTTGCCTCTTGTAGATGCTCTAGTAGCCTAGGAAAAATTGAACAGTGGTGAGGGTCAGGAAACAAGGCCTCTTCTCCTGATCCTTTCTTATCTTCATCTTGCCCTGTGTGACCACCAGCTAGACAGCTCCATGAAGATGCTCCCATGGATAATTTGAACATGTTCCTGGACTCGTCTCCTCTGTAAAATTATTTCCTCCCTGTCCTTAGGGGTACTATCACATGAGCTTTAATGTTCAGCATTTTCTTTCACTTCCCTCTCTCCTTTGTCTGCCTCCTTTTCATCGTCCAACCCCTATTCTAATCATGCACCAACTTTGTTTCTTACTTCGGAATATATCTCAAATTCTTACAAGGGTTTTCTGTACCCTCTGCCAGCTTTCTGGTCTGTTCTGGAAAATATTTATTCTACTTGCAATCCTGTTGGATACTGCTGCCCGTTTTCCCTTTTTAAATATTGCTTTGATTATTTCACTCTCTGGCTGAGAATCTTCCCCAGCTCTGTACATTCCGGCTTGTGGTAGCACCTTTAAGAAACTCTCATGTTTGGGTGACTGCAAAAGATGAACACTTCACCTTCTGTACCTTCTTGCCAGGCTTGGTGTGACAGAGATAGACAGCAGTCCATCAAAATGCACGGTCCTCCTTTAAAGCCTACAGTTGTCACTAAAAAGTGACAGCCCAGGCAAGAGCTACATTTTCCATTATCTGCTTAAATCCAGGTATGTCCATTATCTCGTACTTACCGATGGAGTTTGGACAGAAATGGTGTGTGTCTGTTTCAGGTCAAGGTGCTTGAGAAGTGGGTGTATCTCCCCCAAACTCTCTCTTTCCTTCTGTTGGAGGGATGGCAAGACTCTGAGGCCTTGGGGGACAGTGGGACTCTGAGATGGAATGATCCTAGATACCTGAATCATGTGTCAGAGAAATACACCAACCACAAATTTCTCCACTGAACCATGAGTAGAAAATAAATGTGATGGTTTTATACCATTGAAATTTTGGGGCTCCCTATCACCATGCCTTTTCTTATGTCTTTTAATCTTCCTAGAAAATTCTGCTCATCCCTGTCTACTATTCTCACACATTCATAGATTCAATTCAAGCTTCGCTGCTATTAAGCCTTTCTTAATTATCCAAAACCAATTTGTTTTCTCCAATCTTTGAATTTCTTCACTGTTTATTTTCCACATTGCTATTTGGCTCTTCTATAGTAATTATCTTTTCTTTATTCTTGCAACAACTACAGAAATAAAATCTACTATGTTTTCAATTGCTGGTAGAGCCAAAGTTGGAAAACATATATGTCCTGTTTCCTTAAAGTTCATGTGAAGGCAATGACTATGTCTTCTATATTACTGTAGTCTTCAAATTGCCTAGTGTGCAAGATGTTATTATTTGATACTGTTTTGGTTTTATTTCTCAGAGTTGGGATTTGTTTTTTTTTTTTTTAGAATAAATGTGCTAATTTAATCAAGTACATAGAAGACCTTTTTTTTTTTCAAAGATTGTCCCTGAGCTAAATCTGTTGCCAATCTTCTTTTTCTTTTTTTCCTTCTTCTCCTCAAAGCCCCTCAGTACATAGTTGTATATTCTAGTTGTAGGTCCTTCTAGTTCTTCTATGTGGGACACTGCCTCAACATAGCTTGATGAGCAGTGCTAGGTCTGCGCCCACGATCCGAACTGGTGAAACCCTGGGCTGCCAAAGCGGAGCACGTGAACTTAACCACTTGGCCACTGGGCTGGACCCCCAGAACACGTTAATAAAAGGGTCCACAATGACCCTAAGGCTGTGGTGTCCAAAATCAGTGAAGGCGCTGCCTCTCAAATTTAAGAGAGAGGTTCATTTAGACCACCTCTGTGGAGCAGGCTTGGTAAATTCCCAGAATTCAATCTCCTGGTCAGACTTCTGGGTGGATTTTACCTAAAGCCTACTTGGCTCAGAAACAATGAAGATGTGGCACTCTCCATCCTCAAGAAAAAGATTCCATTTTTTAATAAGAGAAGATCCATACTTTTTGCCCCCTCAGGTGGAGATAGGCATTAAAACATGAATAGAAAAGTTGACTTCTAACTTAGATTTTTAAGACAGCAGATTGTTTCTTCACTATTATTAAAAATAAAGTATGAGGTAAGGAACTTGAGAATGTTGAAGACAAATGCTTGCTGTGTTTCCTATTTTATGGTATTTGGATCCCAATGCTCTTACATCAAAATGACTAGATAATGACTCACATTTCCTCTTTATCTTTAATAACATCACTACTTCTTTCTTTTTCCTTTTAATAGACTTTTGTATTTTTACTTTTGTTGTTGGCTGACATTGAACAATAATTTCTTTTTCTTAAAAAGAACAATCTGAACCTTTGCAGCATAGAAGCTAAGTAGGTTAGAAAAAAGATACTGTAATTTAATAATGCAGAGGCTGTGCCAAGCAATGGAAGACCGAACAATGGGCTAGTTTGAATTCGGATAAACTACATCTCCAGGTAGAGCATTCTTTATTACAGAGATGTCAGAAAGATATATTTACAATGTAATTGACTAATGGAGAAAGGGGAATATAAAATAAACTCAGGTTCAGTGTAGCCATGTTGGTATAAAATTCTAATAAAAATGGTCAAAAAGGAGACAAGCTTGATTGATTGTTAGTGCATTAGAGTCAAAATAAACTTTAATTCCTTGTATTTTCTTTTTAATCAGAATAACAGCAGCATTATGGATTGGAGGAAAGTCATTTTGTAGTGTACGACCGGAAGAGTTTGTGATAGAATAATAATCTAATAAGGAATAAGATGGAAGGATCTTTGAGAAGACAGTTAGCTGCATACCTAAGAATTAGATGCATTCTAAGATGAATTTTATCTATGATGCAATAAGATGTGTTCCAAACAAAAAAGGGAAAATTAAATTTGTGGAGGAAGGCATATTTTTTCTCTGATATATGCCTGTCTCAATTTAATTCATGGCATGGTGTAATCAGAACAGTAAAATTCTCAAAATATTGTTTACACAGATTTTATTTAGGCTGGAGCCATACTGCATAAAATTGTTTTCTGTTTAACTTATTTAAAATTAAAAATTAGAAAATTTAGTTTTTGAAAATAAATTACAAAACAATTGAAGAACAGTTGCTACTTAGTTTAAGAAGCAGAATACCAGAAGTATCACCACGAAATTATAAACTCCTAGAAAAAGGACAGGTGTGGAAAGGACTATGGTTGTGGCTGGTAAGATCTGAAACATCATTGTAATTTAGTGGAAAGTTATTGCCTTTTGGTAGAAATCAAGTCAACATCCCTAACTGATGCTTATAAAAATGACCCAATCGGCTATGCTCTGAAGTAAAAATAACAATTATTCATATCCAGAGCAGTGTGTGGAAAATATAGTTTATCTCCTTGTATGTTTTTGTAACTTTTTACTAGATGGCGATGTTTGCCTCATCTTCTTAATATTTACAACCTACTTACTATATAAGGCACTGAAAGAATCAGTATAGAAGACTCAGTCAACTGGGTCAACTGCATTTTTCTTGCTTATACTGATCTAGGGTGGCCCACCATTCAGTCCTGATCAGTCACTGTCCTTGTAGGTGTAATTTGCATTTTGTGCGTGGGCATTCTCCAAAGCCTCTTTTCCTTTTAAAAATCACATATTTTCAAACATTAGTGCTCCAGTCCTTAGATCATGACTCTAACATGACTCCTGGGATCTCAACTAATGCGAGAAGAGCCAGTCTTGAAGACCTCGGGAACCCTATTCAGTCTGCACGAGAAATGATTCCAGGAGTTAAATGTCACTAAGACATTGAACAACAAATACTTATTAATAATCTGGACAAGGTTTTTCAAACACTTTCTTTTCTTTAAACCAACTCCGTATCAGTCAGGGTTGAACCACAGAAGCGGAATATATATATCTGTATGTATGTGTACGATATATATACATATATATTATATATCAAAACTCTGTATGTGTATATATATTTTTAAGAATTTGTTTTTGTTTTTGTTACAAGGAACCGGCTTATGAAATTTGGGGGCTGGTTAGTCTCTGTAAGGCGGTTGCCTCTGCATCTGATGCTGGGGCTTGAAGTCCAGAGGGCGGGCGGCGAGGAAGGGAAGATCGTGAGCAGGCTGGAACCCACAAATGCAAGCTGGAACCCCACAAGGATGAACTCAAACCCTGTTTGCTCTTGTTGCCTCTGACTTTAGTGATGACTATGTCCTGCAGAAGCTGGGGCCCTTTGTCGTAGTGTTAAACCCAGACACCTGGCCTAGGAGGCAAAGAACCTGAAGGAGGATCCAGGGAAGGTAATCAATTGCAGGCCCAGATGTTTCTTTACACCAACCAGGTGAGTCAGCATATCAGCAACACGTTGTGTCAGCTACAAAATGGCTGCATCGTTCCTTCTCTGCCTTTATTCACCCAAGTTGCCCAACTGGAGAACAAGTAAGTACTGTCACAAGAAGCTGAAAGAACAGAATAAGGAAACTGCCCAGACAAAGAGGAATGTGAGGTTATTAACATACAGGAATATAACAATGTGTTGTTTATGTTCTTAGCATTTATGGACATCAGGACCATGCATTTAGTATTCAGCTCCCATCTCTTGCATAGCTCATGTGGATGGAGCATTCTTCTTTATTTAGAGAATGCATTTTTGCTCATTATTGTTTTACCTGTTGTCCTCCTTTGAATCTCACCTCTACATTTTGTCAGTGGCTAAAGCCTGTGAATTCTAGCACATACCTATGCCTTTTTGATGAATGGAGTATGAAATATCTGACAAAAATTACAAGTCAGTAGTGGAAATAGATTAATCACTAATAAAAAAATTTTATGGTTGCCTTTTGTGATATGGCTTAAATTAAGGGCTGGTATTCAGAGGATAGAAAAGGAAGCAAATAGAATTATGAAAAGTGGATGGAATTGATTTTTTTTTTAAGCATAAGGAATTGTGAGGAAAGAAACAGCCATACTGATGTAAATGCAGCTTCCAGTAAATCTCATTTCTCTTAGCCATAATTATGAAAATCCTCTTGAGCATTTCAGTCTGTTGTGAGCTGCTTTGCTGTTTTTCACAGCAGAGACAATTTCAGTTATCTTAGAAATCTGGAGCTGCCTTCAGCCCGATGCCCAGAAGACTCACTGGTACTGTGCTCAGGGTCAATTGTTGCTTAAACTACTTTTAGAGTCTATTCAACATGACAAGCAGATCAATCTTTTCAATTCAGAACTGATGAAATTCTACATTTTAGAAAGCATTGCCTGGAGAGTGTGCATTCAATAGACATTTTTTAGGACCATTTGGTGTTTCTTTTGGCTATTTCACTACAGCTTCTGGAAGCGCAGAACACTAAACCCATTTGGAACTCTTAAACAGGTTTACTTCTCTCAATAAATGCGTATTGTTCCAGAGTCTAAGGAATTAATCTTAGAACATCATCTTGTAGTGTAATCAAGTATTGACACTGATTTTAAGTAGTTTGTGTAGCATAAGGATATTAACATTACACTTGTATTGACACTGTTTTTTAAACTCACAAATCATATGCTGAGGTATGCATTGATGAAAATGCTAGGGTAAAAGGTACTATTTCCAGGCTATAGCAAGTAGGATGGAAACTCACATTATTTACCATTTAGACTTATAGTGCAATCAAAATGCTTTCATATTTGAGTCACACCTAATTACATCCAAAAATATATTGGTATAAGAGCAAGTGTGTCTTAGACAGAAAGTAGAAGGCAAATAGGCAGCTGCAGGACAAATGACACCTGTAGTGTAATCAACTGTGAAAACAAAATCCTGATTTTTGTCTTTATGTAGTTAAAATAATGACTCATCTTACTTAAAAGAATTTGTGGAAAATTTTCAGTTTTTTCATTATACTTTCTGAAACTGTTTTTCATTGACTTTTTTGTGGACTAATGCAGAATATACTCACCTGTTCTTAGCCTGGAAATGGGGCTATTTTAGTGTTTAAAGGATGCCCCTGAGTCAGTGAATGAGATAGATTTAGGTAGGCAGCAAAGGGCGTCGACCCACAGTCTAGGGTGGGAGAATGGCCTTGGTAAAGAAGTTTCCCTTTTCTGTATTTATAGAGAACAGGATAATGTTGTGGGGAAGAGTTAACAGCGAAAGTGGGTCTGCTTCTTGGTGAGTTGAAATCAGAGCCTTCACCAGAAGTAGTTGTCACACACAGTTTATTTGCCGCAAATAATGAGCCCACAGAGAGTCATTTCCCAAAGCTGTGGCTCTGGGAGCACAGGAAAGCAGGGGCCTTTTATTTTGGATGGGGAATGAATATTCAAAAGGGAGAGGTGGGTATTCACTTGCGCAGGCTCAGTTGGAAAACGTGCTTCCACATACATCACTGGTTATGGTAATAAGCCTAAGCTCCTCCTGGGGTGGAGACCTTAGCATTAAAATGAGGCAAAGTTCATCTCTTGGGCACTTTTCGGCCCATCTTCGCAGGTGTCGCTCTTGCAATGTGGTTTGCACTAGTTCATGGTGGTTGGTGATTGCATCTCTCAACAAAAATAGAAAAAACAATTTGGAGAAACCGCCAAATGCTTCCAAAACCTCCTTTGAGTTCTTGGGGGCAATTAGTGACAGAAGTATAGAAGTACAAAACATTCCAATAAGAATTCCTTAATGATGTGGGCAGTGCCTTCCAGCAAATGCTAAAATAAAGCTGAGTCTCTAAACAATTGCTCTGTTTGTCCAAATTCTAATTCCATGCTTCTGGCATTGATATTTTAGGTAAGCAATAGTTGAATAAAACAACTGTGAGATAATCAAAGAGAGATGGACACCACTTTTGGCTGGGTCCCACGTGGTAAGGCCTTGTAGTGAATTTAGTGACACACAATTTGTGACTGTACTTGTTTTAAAAAACCTCTGGTTTTAACATCAGATATCTTGATTGCAAAGCCCATGAAACATTTTAACGTTTTTGGCAGAAGTGCTCGTGTTGTTTGCTCTCCATGATATTTAAAGTGTCATCAGGAAAGGTTTAAATTATGTGCCCAACTTGACCATCCTGACTGTGGAGAGATCAGAGATGTGCTGGATGCCTGGTTTCCAGCGGGAGAGACCGCTTGGAACAATTTTTATACTCTGCATTTTGATTGGTTGATGATTTGGCTTCTCAGGCTGCTGAGGCTGCAAAAAGAATGAGGAGAACTAACTGGCCACTAAATTCTGAAACACTGAGGAGGTCAGAGGCACCGGGGTTATTATCATCCTTCGGTGAGCACATAAAGCATTAAACTTTTTCGGTCTCGTTTTTGTGACAGAGATTTTGACAAGAGCATAAAATAAAAACCTCACAAATTCAAGCTGCTGACAATGATTATAACATGACCAGGGAATGGTCTAAATGTCAACATTTCTTTAATCAATTTGAAGATTGTGATCTTGCAGACCTCCACAGACACTGCAAATGATTTCAGTAGAATTTCCCCATTTGTGATTGTATTATTGGAAGAGGTGAAAGGATTTCAATATTATACCTGACAAAAAGGAATTTTCAGATCACCAGCAAATTCTGAGGAGTAATAGATTTTCACAGAATTATAAGGCTTGTTTCTGAATCCTCCTGCAAACAAAACACAAAACAAGCCCAATAATTTCCAAAGATCCTCATAGAATAGCATTTTGGTTCAAATTAACCTCAGGGTTTCTAACTATTTAAAAGAAACCTTCCTAAATTTTTCTGTGGCAGTTACATATGTTATTTGAAATCTTTTGTTAGCCTCTCTTTACCAAAGGCTTTTCACGGAGTCATTTTTAGTTATAGAATAATGTCTGTGCAAAATATCGACGCCTTCTTTGGTTATTGCAACCAAGCAGACTCTTTTTAACCATACGATGGAATCACCAGATTAATAGAAGTCAGTGTTTTGAGTCCAACTTGTACCAAGCAGAAATTACACACAACTTTAAACAGGCACAAAGCAGCAGCACGTGTACATTATCTTAAATATCTACATCTTAATATTTCTTAAAAGAAAGCTTTTTTTTTTTTTTTTAAACTGCTCCTTCCTGATCCTAGAGAGTTGATTTGAGAAGTCCCAGGAGCCACTAGGTGCTGCTCTAACACAGCTTCCTGTAGACAAACAAGTAAACGGTCTTGAGATTTCATCAGTCATTACAATTTCCTTAAAAATTCTAAGATAAAATCTGAGGCTTAGAAAATTAGCTTTAAATGGTATCATGATCATCTATTAAAATACGTAGTGCCTACATGCATATTCCCACAACACATCTCTGAAATGCCTTGTAGACGAAAATCAAATATAAAATTCTATGTAATACGAATGGTTGTATTCATTTAATACCAGAATAATCAGTTTAGGTGTGACAAACACAACTACCATTTTTGTATACTTAAGCAGTCCCCAATTGTTGACATTTCTGAACTGAGGGATTGTTCTAGCATCAGGGGAATGAAACCTTTGTTTCAGCCAAGGAGGTTTTTTACTGTATCAAGCAGCTTCCTTAAAAGGACTTTTGGATGTGGATAGTGTGACATCCATTGTCACTTCTCTCTCTTTCTCCCTCGTTCTCTCCCTCTCTCCCTCTCATCTGATAATCTAGTAACCCATCTGGTACTCTGTGACATTTGGCACACACAAGAAATGAGTTTTCTTGGTTTGTTGATGTTTCTCCATCGTTGAAAACTACGCTGTGCTCTAGCTTGGAAAATTGAGATTGATCATTACAGAAGTCAGGACTAGAATATTAGCAATATCGCAATGCAAAAATGGAGTGAACTAGAACTTCAGGGTAGATGCTGAATAATCTGGTTTCGGCACAGGAGTTTCTGTGGCTCTGCATTTTACTGGGCTTTAAGATTCTGTGAAGGAGAGCAGGACAGAAATGGTTTTCTGGTAAACAGAACATGGATATAGCATAAAAACTGACCAGTAACTGTCTCTTTGAGTCCAAATCATTTATGGTTTCTTATCTCTTAATTAATATGAAGAAATATAAAAAATTAAACTACAGTGAATTATGATTTTGCTTCCATTCCATTTTTTACAAAGGCTTTGGTAGGTTGTTTTCCAAAAGACATAGCAAAAATCCTCTTTACATCATTTTTGATTCTGTATCTTTGCCTAAAATCAAACTTTGAATCAACACGTCAAGGACTTAATCTTGTTCTTGCCAAGGAAATAGGTCTGTTGATCTAATAACTTTCATATCACTGATGATTATGATTTATCATCTATTAATACAGTTTTCCTGAAGAATTATAAAATGGAAAATTTGCAACTTCAAAAATATATGGACTGTAAACAATATCATATTTTTTAGTCAACTTGCATATACAGTTTCCCCTGAGTAAAATATTTAGGCTGAATTTGTGTACACTAACCTTATTAATATATTTGGGGTGAAAAATATTAACAGAAAAATATGCACGTTGTTGTCGATTTTGGAATTTCCCTATGATGGATACAGACCAGAGAGTTTGTCACAGTAATGTAGTCATTGAGGAAACAGCCTTTAGAATAAGAGCTTGGGTTCGAATCCTGACTTTTCCATTTTCAAGCAGATTAACCCCTTCAAAGCTGCAGTTTCTCAGCCATGAAATTGGGAAAACTATAGCACTCATCGTGCTGCTACAAGACTTACGAGAAATAAAACACATTAAGGACCTGGCTCAGTGCCCGTATGGCGGACCATGTCCAATAAACATTACGTTGAACTCTGTCCTTGTATTTGGTCTCAAGGAGAGTCACAGTATTCCCCAGAAGTGACTAGTACTGCAAATAACTGAAATGTATCTTTCAAGCAAAGACCATTTCTGTTTTACACTTTAATATGGAAAACTTTTAAAATGTAGTGCTTATTTTCAAGATTTGCTGACCTGAGTCCACCCAGTATGGCTTAACCATTTCTAGATAGCTCAGGACCAACAGAATGGAGACAAGTTCTAACATCCTTGCTTTAGTAAGATTATCTTTTAGGCATTACTGCACAGTGAGGAATCTTTGCCTTTTCACTAGGCCATGCTCTGCTGGTGGACTTTTTGGCTTCTTTGCTTTGCTTTGCAGTATTTTTCTATTTTTTCTCTTATGTGGATTATAATTGGAAACCAGAGACTGAGAAGAGGACTGAGACAACGTGTCTAAGACATATTACAGCCATGGGGGAGCTGTTCCTCTGTTTGGGAGGCAGGAGCTGAGATCTGGTGAAGCGGAAGAGGTTGGTGCATAAATTCTCATCTACTTTCCAAACATTTTTTGCTCGCCTTCTGGATATTGACTGAGTTCTGAATGATGGAGGTTTGATAGATGCTGCCTCTGAGTCAGTGAAGTGTTACATCTTCTTTTCTTGTTTGGACCAAGTATGAGACTTGACATGCTTTGTACTAAATGGGAAGACATTGCCATGCAACACCTCTATTTTAAACTCCAGTATCCCATTTTTTGAACCCAACGTCCATCATTCAACCATGTCACTTCCATTCCTCTTCTCTCTCTTCTCAAATTTCTTTGAACTCCCAGGACCCTGACCCCTCAATATTTTTCATTAACAGCTTCTTTTGTTTTTACTTCTTTCTCCAGCCGTAGCAGATGACGTGATCCCATTGCTTAAGTACGTTATTTTTAAAACTTTACTGTCTTACTTACCCCTCCATACTTCTGTTTCACTGACCTAAAATATTTCAACAGTGTATCAATGCAGTTGTTTTTACAACTTGGCTGTTGCACAGTATGGAGGTGGGAGGCAGAGGTACAGGAAACAGATCTAACAAATCTAGATAACTCGACAGATCAGGGACAGTAAGGACAATAATACCTCTGCAAGGACCAGCGATTCCCTTATGTGTTGCTAGTAATCTGTCTCTCCATTCCCCGTAACACTGTCACTACTCTCATTTGGCATCATGTCCTCCCACAGCCTCTTCACTCTTAGCAAACATTTCACCTCCTACTTCTCCAAGAATGTAGAGGTTATCTCAAACTTCTCAACTTCTTGACTACTGCCATCACTCATCTGTTTTCTTTCTTTCCTTCTTTTCTATGAGTTCTTTTCTACGAGTTCAGTGGATGAGCTATGTCTTCTCCTGCCTGAAACTATCCTTCCACTTTTGTTCTTCATACTATTTCCTTTTGTTCTCTTCAGCACCTCAGCCCATCAGTGGTGTACTCGCTCACCTCTCTTATCAAGCCTTCCTCCCTACTAGATACCTTAGGAAACAGTTCTTTCTCTTGGCTCCCACTGGTCAAATCTGGATCAATTTGAGCATCAAAATAAATAATGAGAGTAACCTGTAGAATAAAATAAGAGATCCATCAGTCCAAACTGATTTAAATAAATACATGAAAAAAATGAATGTATAGTGGAGAAAAAGCTCTTTCTTACATGCCAACAAATAGAAGACAAAAGTGAATTAGAAAATCGCAATTTGGTAGCCAATATATTAATTATTTCAGGTAAGGATCATCTCTGTGTGCAAAAATTAGCAGATGAATGTTAGGAGTGACAGGGTATTTACATAGTCTCAAAGAATTTTCCCACAAGATTCTTATTAATTAGAAAGAGATCATTAGTAACTTTACAGAGGAGAAAACTGGCAGACACCACCTTAATTAAATGATCACAGTTAACATTTCCAGAAATGGGACAAATAGACGTCTGCACTTCCTAATAGGGTGCAATGAGAAGGGGACAACCTCATTTTTGTGGTCTTTCTGTTAAAAAATGCATAATGTGAATCTAATCATGAGACAACTGTAGTCAAATCTGAATTAAGGGACCATATACAAAAATAAATGGTCTCTAGTCTTCAAAAATGTCGAAGTCATGAAAGAGAAATAATGTGGAGCTTCCAGATTAAAGGAGAATAAAAAGACATGACAACTAAGTAAAAGCACTGTGTGATTCTAGATTAGAGTCGAGTAAAATTTCTTAAAATTTTGCTTAATGGTCATTAGTGGGCAACTGGGAAAAAATTTGCATGAGGTCTGTTGATTAGATAGTAATATTGTATCAGTGTTTCTTTCCCCAAGCTTTAGTGAGATATTACTGACATATATGTAAGTTTAAGGTATAAAGTATGATGATTTGATACATGTATATGTTGTGCAGTGATTAGCACAGTAAGTTTAGTCAACACCTCCATCCCCTCATATAATTATGATTCTTTTTTTGTTTGTGTGTGGTGATAATGTTTAAGATTTACTCTCTTAACTTTCAAGTGTATAATGTAGTATTGTTATTTATAGTCACCATGCTATACATTATATCCCCAGAATTTATTAATCTTATAGCTGGAAATTTGGACCCTTTCATCAACATCTCTTGCTTTCCACCCCCCTTCCCTCTACCCCCAGCTTCTGTCAACAATCACCATTCTACGCTCTGTTTCCATGAGTTCAGCTTTTTTAGAGTCCACATGAAAGTGAAAACAGAGTATTTGTCTTTCTCTGTCTGACTTATTTCAGTTAACATAATGCCCTTCAAGTTCATCCATTGCTGCCCCAAATGACAGGCTTTCCTTCTTTTTTTTTTTTTTTTTAAAGATTTTATTTTTTCCTTTTTCTCCCCAAAGCACCCCAGTACATAGTTGTATATTCTTCGTTGTGGGTCCTTCTAGTTGTAGCATGTGGGATGCTGCCTCAGCGTGGTTTGATGAGCAGTGCCATGTCCGTGCCCAGGATTCGAACCAACGAAACACTGGGCCGCCTGCAGCGGAGCGCACAGACTTAACCACTCGGCCACGGGGCCAGCCCCAGGCTTTCCTTCTTTTTAAAGGCTGAATAATATTCCATTATTTGTATATATACACCACATTTTCCTTATCCATTTTTCTGTTGATGGATACTTAAGTTGTTTCCGTGTCTTGGCTATTGTGAATAGTGCTGCAATGAACATGGAAGTGCAGATATCTCTTTAAGACTGTGATTTCATTTTCTTTGGATATATGCCCAGAAATGGGATGCTGGAATCATATGGTAGTTCTATTTTTAATTTTTTGAGGAACCTCCATACTGTTTTCTGTAATGCCGTACCGATTTGGATTCCCACCAACAGAGTACAAGAGTTCCCTTTGTTCCACATCCTCACCAGCACTTGTCATCGCTTGTTTTTTGATGATGGCCATTCTAACAGGTGTGAAGTGATATCTCATTGTGATTTTGATTTACATTTCCCTGGTGATTGGTGAAATTGAGCATATCTTCATGTGCATGTTGGCAATTTCTGCCTTCTTTTGAGAAATGTCTATTCAAGTCCTTTGCCCATTTAAAAAATTGGATTATTTGTGTTTTTGCTATTGAGTTGTATGAGTTCCATATATACTTAGGATATTAACCCCTTGATATATATATGGTTTGCAAATATTTTCTCCCATTTCATAGGTTGCCTTTTGATTTTTTGGATGGTTTCTTTTCTGTGCAGAAGCTTTTTAGTTTGATATAGTCCTAACTGCTTTTTTTTTGCTCTTGTAACTTGTGTTTTAAGTGTCATATTAAAAAGATTATTGCCAAGAGCTGTTAAAGGAGCTTTTATGATTCTCCATGTTTTAGTCTATCAGTTTTATAATGTCAGGTCTTACATTTAAGTCTTTAATCTATTTTGAGTTAATTTATGGGAGTGGTATAAGATAGGGATCCAATTTCATTCATTTGCATGGGACTATCCAGTTTTCCCAACACCATTTATTGAAGAGACTAACCTTTCCTCATTGAGAATTCTTGGATCCCTTGTCAAATTTTAGTTGACTGAATATGCATGGGTTCATTTCCGCCTCTTGATTCTGTTCCTTTGGTCTAAGTGTCTTTTTTAATGCTGGTACCATACTATTTTGATTACTATGGCTTTGGACTGTAGTTTGAAATCAGGAAGTGTGATGCCTCCAGTTTTGTCCTTCTTTCTTAAGATTGCTTTAGCTAAGGGGGGTCTTTTGTGATTATATACAAATTTTAGGATTGTTTTTTCTATTTCTGTGAAAAAATGCCATTGAAATTTTGATAGGGATTACATTGAATTTATAAATGGCTTTGGGCAATATGGACATTTTAATAATACTAATTCTTCTGATCATGGACAAGGGATATCTTTCCATTTATTTGTGTCCTTGTCAATTTCTTTCATCAGTGCTTTATAGTTTTGGTGTAGAGATCTTTTACCTCCTTGGTTAAATTTGTTTCTAAATATTTTATTATTTTTGATGCTGTTGTAAATGGGATTGTTTTCTTTATTTCTTTTTCAGATAGTTCATTGTTAGCGTATAGCAAATAATTCTTGTGTGTTGATGTTGTATCCTGCAACTTTACTAAACTAATTAATTAGTTCTAATAGTTTTTTTGTGAAATCTTTAGGGTTTTCTGTATATAAGGTCATATCATCTGCAAACAGAGACAATTTTACACTCTTTCTGATTTGGATGTTTTTAATTTCTTTTTATTGCCTACTTGCTCTGTCTGGGACTTCCAGTACTATATTGAAAGGAGTGGTGAGAGTGGGCATCCTTGTTTTCTTCCTGATCTTAGTGGGAAATCTTTCAACCTTTCACAGTTGAGTATGATGTTAGCTGTGGGCTTTTGATATTTTGCCTTTATTATGTTGAGGTATGTTCCTTCTACACCCAATCTGTTGCGAGTTTTTATCATGAATGGATGTTGAATTTTGGCAAATGTTTTCTTCTGCATCTATTGAGATGATCATATGAATTTGATCATTCTGTTAATGTGGTATATCATGCTTATCGATTTGCATATGTTGAACCAATCTTGCATTCCTGGAATAAATCCCACTTGATCATGGCGTATGATCCTTTTAATGTATTGCTGAATTCAATCTGCTAGAATTTTGCTAAGATTTTTTGCATCTATATTCATTAGGGATATTCGCCTGTAGTTTTCTTGTAGTGTCCTTATCTGGCTTTGGTATCAGGATAATGCTCATCTCATAAAATGAGTTTGGGAGTGTTTCTTCCTGTTTAATTTTCTGCAAGATTTTGAAAAGGATTTGTGTTAATTCTTCTTTAAATGCTTGGTGGAATTCACCGGTGAAATCTTGCATCTACTCTTAGGCTTTTCTTTGTTGGGAGGTTTTTGATTACTGATTCAATCTCTTTACTTGTTATTGGCCAGTTCAAATTTTCTGTTTCTTTATGATTCAGTCTTGATAGGTTGTATGTTTCTAAAAATCTATCTATTTCTTCTAAGTTGTTCAATTTGTTGGCATATAATTGTTCGGAGTAATCTTTTGTGATCCTTTATCTTCATATGGTATCCATTTTTTTCCTTGGTAATTTTTTTTTTTTTACCTATTTCCTTGGTAATTCTAGCTAGAGGCTTGTCTATTTTACCTTTTCAAATAACCAGCTTTTAGTTTCATTAATCTGTTTTATTGTCTTTTTAGTCTCTATTTCATTTATTTCTGCTCTGATTTTTATTTCCTTACTTCTACTAACTTTGAGCTTAGTTTTTCTAGTTCCTTGAGGTGTAAAGTTAGGTTGTTTATTTGTGATCTTTTTCTCAATGTAGGCATTTATCACTATGAACTTTCCTCTTAAAACTGCTTTTGCTGCATCCCTTTAAATTTTGGTATATTGTATTTCCATTTTTGTTTGAAGATATTTTTTGATTTCCCTTTTCATTTCTTATTTGGCCGTGTGTTTGTTCAGTAGTGTGTTATTTAATTTCCGCATATTTGTGAATTTTCCAGTTTTTCCCCTAATATTGATTTCTAGTTTTGTACCATTCTGGTCAGAAAAGATATGAGGTATAATTTCAATCTTCTTAAATTTGTTAAGACTTAGTTTGTGAACTAACATATGATCTATCCTGGAGAATGTTTTGTGTGCACTTGAGAATACTGTGTATTCTGCTGCTGTTGGATGGAATATTCTGTATATGTCTGTTAGTGTAAAGTGTAGTTTAAGTCCATTATTTCCTTATTGAGTCTCTATCTGGATGATCTATCCATTGTTGAAAGTAGGGTATTGAAATCCCCTAATATTATTGCATTACTGTTTATTTTTGTCTGCATATCTGTTAATAATTATTTAATACATTTAGGTGCTCCAACTTTTGGTATACTTACAATTATTATATTCTCTTGATGAATTGACCTCTTCATCATTATGTAGTGACCTTCTTTGTCTATCCTTACAGCTTTTGACTTAAAGCCTATTTTCTCTGATATAAGTGTAGCTACTCCTGCTCTCTGTTGATTTCCACTTGCATGTAATACCTTTTTCTATCCCATCACTTTGAGCCTATGTGTGTCCTTAAAGCTGAAGTGAGTCTCTTGTAGGCAGGGTATAGTTGCGTATTATTTTTTAATTCCTTTAGCCACTCTATGCTTTTTGATTGGAGAATTTAATCCATTTACATTTAAAGTAATTATTGATTGGTAATGCCATCTTATTGTTATCTGGCTGTTTTTCAGTCCCCTTGTTCCTTTCTCCCTCTTTTGCTGTCTTTCTTTGTGAGTTGATGATTTTTTGTAGTGATATGCTCTGATTCCCTTCTCTTTATCTTTAGTGTATCTACTGTAGGTTTTTGCCTTTTGGTTACTATGAAGCTCACATCAAACATCTTGTAGATTTAACTGTGTATTTTAAGCTGATAACAACTTAACTTTGATTGCATACAAAAACTCTACCCTTTTACTCCCCCTCCCCATATTTTATGGTTTTGATGTCATGATTTACTTCTTTTTATATTGTGTATCCATTAACAAATTATTGTGGCTATAGTTACTTTTAAGACCCTTGTCCTTTAAACTTTTATACTAGAATTAAGTGATTAACACACCACTATTTTGCAGTATTAGAGTACTCTAAATTTGACTATATACTTACCTTCATTAGTATGTTTTATATTTTCATTGTTTTCATTTTACTACTTAGCATCCTTTCATTTCAGCTTGAAGAACTCCTGTCAGCACTTCTTGTAAGGCAGGTCTAGTAGTGATGAACTCCCTCAGCTTTTGTTTGTTTGGGACAGTCTTTGTCTCTCCTTCATTCCTGAAAGACAACTTTCCAGGAACAGTAGTCTTGTTTGGCAGTTTTTTCTTTTAACACTTTGAGTATATCACCCCACTGTCTCCTGGCCTGCAAGGTTTCTGCAGGAATCTGGTTGGTGCTGGGTATGGTGGCTCTGAGGTCCAGGCTGGAGTTGAGTGCTCACTTCATTCTCCTCCTACAGGAAGGATACCTCTCTCTGCACTGCCTGCCTGGGCTTTGGGGAAGGTGATGGAGTAGTGAGAATCTATATTTCATACCCTCTTCGATAAACATCTTTTCTTATTTCTGTGCTTCACTCAGGTGCTGCATTCCCTCACATGGAATTCTTGGCTATTTTGAAGCTATTTTTGTGCATGAATAATTGTTCAAATTGGTGTTTCTGGAGGAAAACTAACACTAGAAATTCATACGCCATCGTTTTGCTGATGTCACTCTCGTCAGAACTGTATTAGTGTTAATATCCTGATTTTGGTAATTGTACTGTGGTGTAATAGAATGTTACTGTTTTTTGAGTAAACACATACTGAAATATTTAGAATATTAGCATTAAAGGGACGACATGTCTACAACTTACTCTCATATGGTTCAGAAAACTTAAATACACATACACAATAAAGCAAATGTAATAAGTTGTTAACATTTGGAGAATCTAGGTGAACAGTATATGGGGATACTTTGTACTATTTTTACAGCTTCTTTGGGTGTCAATTTATTTTGTAATAAAAAGATGAAAAACAAATCACCATTATTTTAATCCTATATTTCTTCTATATGTTACACATTCAGTATGTTTTCTCTTTATAGCCAAAATTGTTGGGCAGTTAGTCTGCCCTCCTAGTACCCACCTCTTTATTTTACAACAATCTGGATTGCACCTCTAAGTTAGTGAAACTCCTTTCTTCAAGGTGACCAGTAATCTCTTAGTTGCAAATTCCAATGAAAACTTCTCAATCCAAATCTTCTTTCACTCCTTGACAGCAGTTTACATTGTTGACCTTCTTCTTGATACATTTCCTGTGAGCTAGACTCCTATATCTAACTCTGCGTACCACATACCAGAGGCATCCCATGTTCAACTGTTCCAACCTAAATGTGTCACTTTATCTCTCTCCCTCTCTTCTCTACTCCCCACGCACCTAAATATGCCCTTCCTTCCTCTTTATTCTGGGGAATGGCATTGCACTCTATCTGTCTACCTGGGTCAGAAACCACTTTTCCCTTACCCTACCTCATATCGGTCACAATTCCTGCAATTCTGTAAATCACTCTCAAGTCTGTCCCTTTGTCTTTGTTTCCATTTCTATGTCTATTAGTTTAATTCAGGCCTATTTACTTTCTTGCCTGGGTAACTTAACCGTACTGCAGATTTTGACCTCAGAGAGTGTTGACTTGGGCTTCCTAGCTGTGTAATATCGAGTGGGTCATCACTCCTTGAGACTCAATTTGTCATCTGCAAAATAGGCCTAATAATGTGTACATAAGGATTTTTTTGTAAGCATCAGTTGAGGTAAAGTATTAGGCAGCTTTCATTAGCTGTGGAGGATTATATCAATGCTGGTTGCTTTATTCTGTAAACTCATCTACTTTTCTAGAAGTGCACTTACTATACTGGCTCTTTGCTTTTACAAGGTGTATGCTGCCAGTGTGGTCTGGAGAGAGTGAGAGCACATACAGATGTAAGGGGGTGAGAATAGTCTGCTGGTTCAGATAAAATGCCTTTCTGTGAGCACAAAGATCTACAGATGTGCTCATGTCTATCTCTTGGCATTAAACAGTCAATAACCATGCCAACTATACTTTTATTTACAATGATATGTAGCATAAAACAGGACCTCCACAACCCTTTTCTTGTATTTTATGAAAGTTGCTTCTCTGCTTTTTTCATTAGCTTCCCAAGGAACAAATGTGCCTGGTAGAGATTCAATAAAATCAATTAATTAGGCAACCCTTTTAAGCAACAATTGAAATAGGAGTCAGGAGCTGTGTAAATGCCTTGTCTTGGGCAGGACAATGCTCAGCACTTGCTCATATACTAAAAGCACAGTCACGCAGGTCAGTATTATGTTTGCTGAAAGACTGAATGGTTATTTTAATGAATGTATGCTGCAGCTCTTGTGTTGGTTTTATATAGCTAATTTAATTGTTGCCAGTGGCAACAGCAGGGTCCATGTCAGCTACTGATGCCATTTATGCTGCTGAAGTAAAGTCTGTGCCAGCGTTTCCATTAGAAATCTCTGTGTTTAAAGGAAACTGATTGAGTAAAGAAACAAATGGAAAGAGAGAAGCTTTAAGAATGCTGAAGAAATATAGATAGGGCCACTCCTGGCCAAAAACATAAAGACTGTATGTTAATTCCTTCATTCATTCAACAAGTAGTTATTGAACACTTACTATGTCCTAGCTGGTGTGCATGATATAAGTGGTTGACAAATCATAGTCCTAGGTCCCCAAGGAGCTTACAGTCTAGAGTGGAAGACAAATGATAAGTAGATAACAAGGAAATATATAATTACTAATTGTGATGTAAATATGATGAGGGAAATAAGCAGATAGTGTGAAAGGTTTTAACTGAATAGAGAGATGGAAGTGGTGTATACACAGGGTAACAGAAACCCTCTCTCAGATGATTATGTTCAAACTGAAACTTGAAGGGTGAAAAGAAGTTGTGAATGATGGGTGAATTCTAGGCAGAGAGACCTGCATATTCAACGTTCCTGATACTAAAAGTAGATTTGGAGCATCCAATGATACAGCAAGCTGGCTGGCTTGGCAGGGTTGATGGTTCATTTTGGTCATCATGAATTTATAGTGAAGCCAACATGTCCAATTTTTATTTTCTCTAGTATCATTCAGCTGCACAGGTGTAGGTATGGAGGAGTTAGACAGTTTGGTTGGTTCAGAGTTGGGTTTTCGGGGGTTATTTTGGTGAGTGTGATGGTGAAGAGAGAGATGAGTTGAGGGAAGTACAAAGAAGTGCAAGGGAGTACTTTTGAGTATTAGTCAGGGTTTAACATGAAGAAGGATGGAAGTGTAGATGGGAGGGATTGTAAGGCTAGAGAGAAAGCAGCAGGGAGAATGAGTTGATGGTCTGCAGCTGGAAAGGTAAGGACACCATCCAAGGGGTCACTGTGAGAATGGTATCTGAGGCTGAGAGGAGGAAGTATTTTTGGTAATGAGAGTTTATGAATATGGGGGAGTGTTTAAAATAAAGAGCTTCCACTTAGAGGGATTAAAAGGATGTAGTATCCTCAGAAGTCTGCCTATATTGATCATTTTATTTCCTCTAAATTTGTCTTCATCATTCCATGTGCCTGTCTGTATATTCTATTGTTAAAGATATTGGCCACTCCCCACTCCCTAATACACAGGTTCATCTGAGTCTTTCTAAACCCCAAAACCTTTTTGGAAAAAATTCATTTTCATTAAAACTTACTGTTTCTTTAGCCCATTCTCTGGATCCTTATCAGCTGATATGAGTGTTAACAAGAGAAACAAATTCAGTTAAATATTAATTTGGGGTTATAGTTTAATTTGTTATTCCAAATAACACATTTACATTTTAGCAGAAGCTTTTAATAACACATAGAAAACAGTATCTAATGAAGAAATTCAAGCCAGAGAGAGCAATATTTTGGTACACAACACATTTTGCCTCTATGTCAGATCTTGGGGATAGTCATTTAATTTAATGATTACTTTAGATCAATCCTCAAGACGACCAGATATGAGAGTCCTTGTTTTAAAGCTGTAACAGAATCGGAGACATATTACTTGCTGTGGTTTGAAGTGAACTTAGAAACTTAGTCCCATTTCCAACTTTTAGTGATGAGGAAACTAGACCTAGAAAACAAAATCAATTGCCTCATCTAGTTAATTACTCAGATGGATAGCTACTCAAACTCCAGTCTATACCACACCATATACACTGTACTTCTTATCTACCAGAGAAATTAAAATTGAACCTTCTCAACTAGGTGACAGAATGTCTTATTGTAAAAGATAATCTGAGATGGAGATTCTCTAATCTAAAATACCCTGTCCAATGTTTGGTAACTTTTAATGCCAGGAACTTATCCATTGCACAGGGCAGTGGAAAGAACAATGGGTTTAAAATGAAACAGGGATTATGGTTGTAGGTGTGAAAGGCAGCTTCTAAGATGGTCCTCAACAATCTTCACTTTCTCTTATTCATGCCTTTGTGTAATCCTTTCCCCTTGAGTGTGGGCTGGACCTAGTGACTTGCTTCTAATGAAAAGCACACAGCACAAGTGGAGGAATATCATTTCCAATATTAGGTTATAAAAAGACTGTGGCTCCCACCTTGGGAAATCTTTGCTCTCTCTTGGATCACTTCCTGTGGGGCAAGCCAGCTCCCATTTTATGAGACAGCAGCCCGTGTGGCAAGGAATCAAGGTCTCCCAACAACCACATGAGTGAATTTGGAAGTGTATCACTAATCTCTCTTCCAACCTCCCTTGCCCAATTGAGTTGTCAAGTGAAATTGCAACCCTGGCTGGTAGCTTGGCTAGACTGCAACCTCATGAGAGAACTTGAGCCAGAGGTTCCCAGACAAGCTGTGACCCTATTCCTCACGCACAGAAACTATGAGATAATAAATGTTTGTTGTTTGTTTTAGTAGCATAATTTTGTGCTAGTCCTAGCCTTTCTGGGCCACAGATTCTTCAGTTGTATCTATTCAGCAATTGAACCAAGTGTGATCTTTGAGGTCACATACATACAGATTGCTGTTATTTGAATTCCTCTTGTGTTAGCATAAGCCACTTCTATCTAAATCTAAGTTCAATAGTGATGAAGAATAGTCAGCCATAATTCTTCTAAAAATAACTCTTCAAATATTAAGACTATAAGAAAGCCTGTAGCCTTTCCTTCAATCCAACGAGTGATAATAATATGAAACCTTTGATTTTTAAGGATTTGGTTTTATCTTAGTATTCTCTAATGCTAAATTTACTTATTTCTTTAAACAACAGCACATACTGTTAAGTGCTGTATCATCTAAATCTTATTCCTTATAAAATCCTTCAAGAAAAGATGCATAGATGTATTTTGTTCATATAATTTGACAGGGGCTTTAGAAAGCTTTAATTTCAAAGAAGTAAATGTCATGATTGGTTGTTATTTTGACAAAATAATCACAAAGACTCAGACTTTTTACCTTGGGTAAATTGAGAATCCTGAAGATTATATCAGAAATATGTTTTCAGTATCTATTTGGACAAGGCATTTTTGACATAGGGATGACCATGTGGTCAGAAAATATTTCCTCTAAACATGCAGCAGTGGTCTTTCTGCTGGGCACCCATTAGATGGCCAATGTATTCTTATCGATTCATTGATCTAGGTCCAAGCTCATGCTTTCCAAACAGAGCAGAAAGTACTCTGTTGGCATGCTGGAAGAATGAAGCCAATTAGCCCTCAAAGAATCCTGGACTCCAGTCACTTGTGGTAGTTCTATACAGCAACTCATTAAAAATAATATGAGTGCTATGTAAAACCTCCTCTGAGTATCGATTTCCGCTTCTCAATATGTTGTATTTGAATTGGAGCCCTTATTTTCTCCACATTGTGGGTTATTGCCTCTCCTGTGAAGCCAAAGGAATGTGTTTGTTCCGTTTGGTTTGGAATGTGTGTGTACGTGTGTGTGTATATTGTGTGGCATGGTGGCTCATTTGCAAAGGAGTGATTGTGGTGTCTCATATTAACTTTTCCACTTCTTTGTGTTATTAAGCTACAGAAGTTAGTCGGGACCCCACATTGTAAACAAATGTTCATAATCATTAGTACCAAAATGGTCTAAAAACAGATATGTAGAAGCCAAAAATACAAAAGCAGTCTGTTTCTAAGCAGCATATACTCTGTTATTTGTTTTCTATTTTGTGAGTTGCCCTCATTTTCCATTCTTTTGGAATTTGTTAAGGATGCTGCACCTTAGCCACTCTTCAGTTATCCAGGAATGTGATTCAGACTCATCAGTGAGAGGGGGTGGTGGCAGTGCCTGTGGGCCACTGCCCACTCCGCGCTGCCTCATTCGTCCTTGACAGAGGCCATGGAAGGAGAGCGTTAACTGTGTGCTGTTATAGCTTGGCCAGCAGGATGAGGTGATCTGTGGCTCAAGGCTCAGAGAAGACCACCAACTGCTTTCAGCTAGGTCAGTGACCAGCTGTCAGCTGGGGAGAGTCTGCTGTCAATGGCAGCCTGGGGGAGATTCAAAGTGCTGACCTGGAGGGGAAAGGGCAGAGCTTCTCAAGAACTCACTCCATTTGCATTGTAAAGACAGAGAAGGAGGTGACTTTGGGAGGCAGCTCTTGTCCCCAGACCTCCCACAAAGAAGCAGATGCATTTAAAGGCGTGGGAGCCCAGGGCAAGACAGAATTCTCCTTCTTTGTTGATTCACTGCCTGATTTTAATGCCGCTTTAAAGGCACAGGCTTTTCTGTATTGAGAAATATGCTTTAGTTAGGGCTTGATGCTGCAGCTCGTTGATTTTTTTAAGTTGGTCTCATGAATCCTTCAACCTGATGTTAGGTAATTTGAAAATAAGAAAATAAATAATTTAGGTTTCTTTATAGAGATGGAAAGTAGCTTTTAATCCTATAATGTTTTCCTCTGTTATCACCAAGCTACTGAAGAGAACAGCCTTAAAAACAAAGCTTTGCAATGATTAGGTGGCAGTGTGTGCTGGAGAGAAAGTGCCTGAGAGCATCATAAAAATGAGGGGAGAGGCGCGCCATAAATATGCGGGTAGTTATTTATTACAAAATAAATTATGTATTGACATGAGGAATTACACCATAATTTTCTGTTTGAGATGGTACCAAAGTAAATTGGTTGCTATCTAAAAGGTCATGTGGAATGTTGGCTTTGTGTTCCTGTCATGACATCTGCCTTATTGGCATTCAGAAGCATTCCCTCTGCTTCATGCAATCACTGTCTCCTTTCACTGTGTTTACAGATAATCCGGCAACTTTGCAGGCCAAATGGCTTTCTGAATATGAGCCCACAAAGCATTGAGTCAGACAGCCTCCTGCTTAGAGAGTTTTTCAGCACAGTTCAGCCATAAGGCAAACATCAATAATTGCTTTAGAAGGGAAAGTGACAGGAAATTGTTCATAATTTGCCACCATAATAATTAAGAATGGCTAGGACTATTGCAACCACTATTTAATTTCCCCTTCTTTAAAATTAACTGTGTTATTGTCACCAAATGCTCTGTGGTGAGACCGATTAACACTGTTTGTCTGAGGGCTTCTATTCCTAGGAACACATCATTCGCTCACCTCCATGTGGAACCAACAGTGCATTTTGAGCCAAGCTATTTTACATTTACGGGGAGGACATACACGAGCTTTGAAAGAGGAGCCCAGTTGCTAAGCTGTTGTTGAGCTCTGCTCCGGAGTCCTCTTCCGAAACTTACTTTACTGTGTGTGGCTTAGAACGAGTAATCAAATGGGTTAAAGTCAGGAAAAAAAAAAGAAAATAAAAAGTGTCTTAACCATTGTTCAGTGGTTTTCATGCCTGATTTGGTAGGTAAAGGTTATCAGAAAAGTCAGTTCAAGTGTGCTTAGAAAACTTAATGACAGCTCCCAGCTCCCTTGGCGGGCATCTCACGAAGGGGAGCGGGTTATTAGAGGCCAAAATTAGAAACCCCATCTTTGGTAAATGAACTGATTAGTGTCATCCTGTGTCTAAGCTGCCCACGGCTAGAATGGCTAGAGTTTCTGTCCGGTGTCATATTTCAAGCACCTTCTAAGGACTCCAAAGTCACACGACTCTCTGTACTCTTCTCCTGGCTCAGCACATCCTGCCTCTTACTGCACTAATTTGTGTATTGACCTTGAGGGAGTTAGAATTTGCCACCCCAAAGTGTGTCTCTTTGGCCTGATTATTTCTAAGAACAAAAGGCTCAGGAAGAAACTTTGACCCTGCCCCTAACTACCTAAAAGAATGTAAGAAAGAAGCCCTGTTCCAGGAAGGAGCTATCACATTAGATAACTACAGTATAATATGAACTAGGTGTAGACAGGGAGGAACCTAGCAAGGCCCATTTGATCAAAGTCCTCCCCATGTCATGTTGTCTTTGCAAGGTATGGCAAACATTAGTTTACCAAACATTTACGTTTCCATCTCCCATGTGAATTGCCTTCCTCCCCTTTGAAGTCCCAAACCACTATGGCCAATGTAGGGGAGGAAGACATTTCCTCTACCCAATGTGGGTTCTTCTGGCTGGAGAATGAATTAAATTCACATGAGACAGAATAGCAGGAGAAAATTAAACAAAGCTTTTTAACATATATACATGGGAGAGGCTAAGGCAAGCTGAGCAGCTCGCCAAAATGGCTGAAGATCCCACTTTAAATATCATATTCAGCTAAAGACAAAGGAGGATGTTGGGGGTGAGGGGAGTCAGTTACAGGAGGTTACCAGACAAACACAATAAACAAATGCAGATATAAGTCCTTGCATTCTGTATTGATAGGAGTTTCTAGAGATAAGGTCATCCCCCCTTCTTCCTGGTACAGAGAGGGAGACACCTTTACAGATGGAGATTTCCTTTACAATGTAAATGTCTCCTAACAAAGGGCAAGCAAGTTCCACTCCTCAGAGCCTCCTTCCCATCTACAGTTTATTAAAAGTAACCAGCCCCAAATAATCCTCATGCCAAAGAGACATATCTTGGGGTGGCCAATGCCAGTCCCCCACACCAACATCCTCCTTTGCCTTTAGCTGAGGATGATATTTAAGGTGGTGTCTTTGGCCATTTTGGTGAGTTCCTCAGTTTTCCTGGGTTTCTCCTATGTATATATTATTAAATTTGTTTGATTTTCTTCTGTTATTCAGTCTCATGTCAATTTAATTCTTAGATCAGCCAGAAGAACCTAAAAGAGTAGAGGAGTATTTCTTTCTCCCCTACAACCTCATCTCTTTTACCAGGAGTTAAGTCCTTTGAGGTCAGAACTTTGAATGCTCACAGATCCCAGCATGTGGCATAAAATAGTTGCTGAATAAATGTTTGTTGATGGATGGACTGAATGATGGATGATTGGCAGTGCTCACACAGAAGTTAGGGGGAAAAGTCTCTCCACCATAGGTCCAGTGGGCTATTATTAACTGTCCCAACCCAGAAGCACAGTGGCTATAGAATAGCAAATTCAATTCTAGTAAAAGAAAAAAGAAGCCAACTACTGTTAGGGGAAAGTTTTGCTAAGTTCCTCATTGATTAATTCAACATAATGTGTTGAGTGCCTAGCACATGCCAAGCACTGTTTAGGCACTTGAGATTTATTGAAGGGCAAAACAATCCGTGCAATTGTGGAGTTTATATTCTGGTGCAGGAAGTCAAACAATTAATTATAAGTGTAATAAGTAAATTGTGTATTATGCTAGAATGCGACACATGCAATGAAAACAGTGAAGCAGGGTAAACAAGGTTGAAGAGCTAGGGATGGGGGCTAGGTGTGTTTGGGTCTCAGATTTAAATAGGGTCAGCAGGGTAGGCCTCACGGAGATGACAGCATTTGGGAAAAGACTTGAAGTTCATGTAGGAGTTACTATGTGGCTCTTAGGAGAAGAGCATTCCAGGATAAGTGCTGCCTGAGCAAAGGCTTGAAGTTGGGGAGTTTTTCAGTAACAGTGAGGAGACACTGAGGCAGGACACTGGATAAACAATGGGGGGTAGTAGGAAATGATTGGAGAGGTAACTGATGCCTGATCAAGCGTGAGGTAGACTGTTGTAAGGTCATTGACTATTACTCTGAGTGACAGAGTTCATCTAATTCACTCCCTCCTTTATGCTTGGAACTCCCATTGCACATTTGTACTTATATCTAATTAAAGTACCACATCCTGTTAGACTATTTATGTCTTTTTCCCTTGCTAGACTCTCAGGTTCTAAATGTTATTTTTTTAAATTTTGGCGGAAGATTAGCCCCGAGCTAACATCTGCTACCAATCCTCTTCTATTTTGCTGAGGAAGACTGGCCCTGAGCTAACAACTGTGCCCATCTTCCTCTACTTTATATGTGGGACACCTGCCACAGAGTGGCTTGATAAGCAGTGCGTAGGTCCATACCCAAGATCCGAACCAGTGACCCCCAGGCCACCGAAGTGGAACGTACAAACTTAACTGCTATGCTACTGGGCTGGCCCATAAATGTTATTTTTTAATCTCATTTTTCTCTGTATCTGGACCAGAGGAATGAATGCATATTATAAATGCTCCATGATTGTCTGTTGAATTGAATTATGACAACAAACAAATCACAGGAGCAGGGATTGCACAATATTGTAAAAGGAACACAGATTGCAGATACCTTCTGGGGCAAAGAACTTGGTACAGGAATGTCCCATATACTTCTCAGGTATAAGCTAATGTTTTTCTGCTAAAGCCCCTTGTTCTTTTCGTTTTGTGCAGTTTTGTTACCTCCCTCTAATGGTTGCTTCCAAAAAGTCAACTGCAATGCTGAAGCTGACACCATCCTCCTCTCTAGGGAACCTCTGGTGGTTAAGCTACTGATCTCAGAGGCATGGTCTGGATGTCAACCACAGATGCACACTAGAATCCTAGGGGAGCTTTTATAAACTGTCAGTGCCTCCACCTCACCACAGAACAGTTATACTGGAAGTTCTGAGAGTGGGGCTCAGACAAGAGTATATTTTAGAAGCTCCCAGGTGATCTTAATGTCCAGTCAAGGTAGAGAGCCATTGATCTGGAGCTGTTCCAAGACTTTCAGAGGTGGCCCACATTCTCGAAGAGAATTTGAGCTACCACAAAGGGAATATAAAAATTTGGTCAATTCCCCAAACCCATCAATTCTTGGGAAAGGCAGGGCTTTTGTATCATGGTGCCAGCTCAAGGGTGTCTTGTTATGTCTACATGTTTGACTGGGTGCGTGTGTGGTGGTGAGAAGGGAGAGCTTTGAAGAAGGTTGCCTGTTCCCCACGAAAAAACCTGTTCATAAATCAACCCACATGAGATACTCACAGAAGCTAAATCAGGAGCCAGTTCTGGGGTCTTCTTTCAGAAGAACACACACTTGGTCCTGTTAAGGTGAACTTCCATTTTGGGAAGTGGTGGTGCTGGCCACATTTCCCCATGGATGAATGAAACAACCTTGCACCCAACTTAGTGCCCACTACAGGTTGAGTACTCCTCCCCAGTGGTTTAGCACATGCTAGTCTAAGGGTTGGGAAAGCATGCCTAAGGCCTGAATTTAGGCAGCCTGTGCATTATCCAATCACCTTGGGCTTGGATGTCAAATGCCAGCCACTCAGGAGCAGCTGGTCCTCAGTAGCCTTGTGGTCCTGCTTTCCTTTAACCTGTTGTGAGCAGTGGTGGTGTTCACTGCCAACCATGGTCATGTATACATTGCCTCCTCGCAAAATGTGAAAGTAGGCCTTTTGACATACTCAGGAAGAGATCTTGCCTTCTTAGTATACTCATTGTTCAGACAATTCTCACTGCCAGAGGAGGGCCATGCACTATCAGGCTCTATGAATGTGCGATGAATTTCATTCTTTCATATCTTCATTTTCCTCTTTATTTATGTGTCAGTAAATACTTCTGGAGTATTTACTAGGTACTGTGCTACATCTGGGAGCACAAGGTGGGTGTGGCATTCTTCCTTCAGCTCATGTTCTAGACAAGGAAATGGACATGTAAACAGAAAATCAGAATATAATACAGGAGCTCACCAGGCACTGAGGGAGACAGGAAGTAGAGGGAGGGTCTTTCAGCCTGTGGGTGCCACGAATTGAAAGGCAAGGAGTTAGGAAAATGCATTAGGATTTGGACAGCAAAAGTATTCCCAAAGCAGAGGGAGAGGAGGGGATGGTGATGCAGGTGAGGCTGGAGGCTTAGATTAGGATGAGATTGTAAAAGTACTTTCATGCCGAGTTAGGGAATTTGGACTTGATCCTGAAAAGGCAAGGTGGTGCAAATGAAAAAAAGAGAAAAATAAACTTTGCAGTCATAAAAATCAGATTAAATTCTGGCTCTGCGACTTGTTAGTTATATACTTTGGTGCTAATGATTGGGAATAGCTGTCTCTTTCCTCATTGATGAAAATAAACATGCAGGGTTAGTTTGAGGGCTAAGTGAGACAATGTTCATGAAAGTAAGGGCGGCTGCATGGTAGGTTCTAAAGCTATGCTATTCAATACAGGAGCCACTAGTCATATGTGGCTGCTTAATTAAATAAAATAAAGGGATTTATTTTTGAGACACGCTAGCCACCTTTCAAAACACGACAGCCGTGTTTGGCTAGTGGCTATCATATTGGAAAACATTGATATAGGGCATTTCCATCATCACAGGGCATTCTGTTGGGCAGTGCTTCTCTCTAGAGCTTTTCTTTACCTTCTGGAAGCATCAGGCTCCTAACTGATGCAGTTAATGTGTTGATAGGATGTGCTATGTTGTATTATAAAAATAGTTTTCTGAAAATTAAACCTTGGAAATGGGCTCAAATCAAGATTGGGTTTTCCTCTGAGATGTCAGTCAAGAGCTCCCACACAGCCCTGTGCTGACACGTAGCTGCTGTCCCCAGCTCTCTCTTGCAGCCATGCTGCCTGCCCTGCCTCTAGGCTTGGAATTATAATGAGTTTTCGTGGAAGTGGCCAGAGCAACAAGCAAGCTGCTCTGGACCTGAGGCACAAGTTTCCCTGGGGACTTACCCCAGGATCTAAACTGTATTCTCTATGGCATTGTCAACAGGAGCGATTCGTGCCATTTCAAATAACAGCTTAATTCATCCTGTTCCCTTTACTAAGGTTTCATAGCCCAGAACATCAGGGATGATGGCCATTTCTGGTGACAGGTAGACACCTGCACTGAACTCTCAATTCACTTCAACTTAGGCCACTTGCCCAGAAGGAATGTATTAACTTCCAGTTCCTACTTAACTTTAGTTTTGCTCAAGGAGTTAGCTAAAGTTATAAGCACAGGTCCTTTTCCCACATGGAATGGTTATTTTCAAGATTAAAAAAATTTAGAGGGACTACTGAGAGAATGGCATGTATAAAACTTAGTTGATAAATTAAAAAAAAGCTTTCCTTAATTGCCTTGGGAAAAAAAGGGTTCTTGCTGACAATTGTATCATGTAATATATTATCACATAATTTATTTTGTACACATAATTGACTTTTACTTGAGAAGCAAGAAAGCCCATGTAGAAATATTAAAAAGAAGTCAAGTGAGAGACCAGCTGGGAGGAATTAAATCCATCAGTGTGTAAATATAATAAGGTGAAAGAAATCTGGCATTTATTGAGGGGTATATGCAAATACAATGAGTTGCTAGAAGGCAAGCTCTCTGGGGCCTGCGATGAGTTGGGGAATTTTGAAGAATTGGCAGAGATTCAGCTGGCCATGAAAGGTGGTTGGGATTATGGTGAGAAATGGGGGAGATTTCAGACAGGGGGAAGATGTGCAAAGTTGTAAAGATGGGAATACACTATCCTCTTTAGTAGGAAGTGAACAGACCATTCGGACCAAACCTACATGTATTGTATGGATGAAAAATAAATGAGAAGTCAATTTTGGTTCCGACTGGGTAGGGAAGGACAGACGTTGAATACTACAGCAATAATTAAGTTTGTTTTCTGTGTACTTTGAGACAGGTGATGAGCTAAAATGTTTTTTAATGTGCATTGTTTAATTTAATCTTCACAACAGTCCATTGAGGTAGGTATTATTATTCACATTTTGCAGACGAGGCAACTTAAATTTAGGGAAGTTAAGTAGTCTTTCCAATGCTAATGTGTTGGGAGACAATTCTGCATGGGTCTCTTGCATCTCTGTATATCTTTAGAGCGGGGCCACTGGCTACCTCTGCTCTGGACTAAATTTTCATGCAAATTTACATAGATAACAACTTTGAAAGAGAGCTAATGTCTCCTTCCAGAGCAAAGGGCAGATTTACTTATTGTCTGGTGCAATGAAAACAATGTCTCCTTCAAGAGCAAAGCTTGAGCGAGCTTACTGCCCATTATAAAACATTTGGGTTCCCTAAGCTCAGGGCTCCTCTCCTGGCATGCATGTGTAGGAGTCACTTGATCCTTTCACATTACCCTGTGGGAACTGAGGCTCAGGGGGTGGAGTGAATGGTGACACTTTGGCTACTTAGTGCTATTGCTCTGAATAACTTGTTTTTAATTAAATTTATTTATTTGTAATTACATTAATTATTTATTTATTTAATTTACTCATCTCTGTCCTGGGAGTTTGGTGTCTTCTTCCAGCTTCTATGAAACTGTGCAGACTAACTTGTTAGCTTGCAAATAGGGGAAATTCTCAGAGCATTCACAGGTGTTGACCTAAACATCTGATAAGTAGTGAAACAACCTTTGAAGGCTTTAGAAGTCAACTAACTATTAGGTGATAAGAGCCTGTACAAGAGTGGTTTGAAAGGGAGAAATGGATGCTAGGAATAGAAAGGAAACAACAAGTTTGGGAGAGAGTATTTTAGGATGGAGTGTGGACCAAGAGGAGGTCAGAAGAGATAAAAGGTCAAAAGAGGTATTAAAATTCTGAGCTTCAGCAGGTGAATGCAGAAATTAATAAAGTGAGTTACCACAACTAGTTCTTAGGGAGACCGGGGCAGCTTGTCTTCTGCTTTTAGAGTTTGGCTTCTCTGAAGTTAAGAGCTGGACATTTAAAAACTCTCTGTGGAGGATCTAGCAGAGGAAGCATGCATAAAACGTATCAGCTACATCTGCCCGCCCCTGCCCTCCTCACAAATTTGGGTGACTAGAGCTGTTGAGAGGACCTGAGAGGTAGTTGCTTACTGTTGGCATCTGTGTTGTGAGGTTGTTGGGGTGAAGAGGAGCAAGTGGCTGGAGCAATGGCCCAGTTGCTTTTGAGGCCATTTCAGACATTTGCAGGCTTGCTGGAGGCTGTCTCTCTCTCCTAAGGAAAAGCTCGGCTCCTAAACACTGCTGTTTTACAAAAACACCACTGATGTTACATGTGCTTTACCCTCTTACTCTTTTCTTCGATGGACATTTTAATAATAAAAGCACAAAATGTCATCTGCTCCTGCAGTGTCACTTATGGTGGCAATGATTTAACTACTTTTTCCCTTTGTTGCTCATATAATAATTTTTGGAGTTTCCTAAGAAGCAATGAAAGACAATGAAAGGAACAGCAAATAAACTCCATCTATTTTTATATTATTATCTCCTGAGCTCCTCTGCCTTAACTGTCAGTTCAGAAAATCATATCAGGTGTATTTTTTTAATTGAGATCATAATAGTTTATAACATTGTGAAATTTAAGTTGTGCATTATTATTTGTCAGTCACCATATATATGTGCCCCTTCACTCCCTGTGCCCACCCCCAACCCCCTTCCCCTCTGGTAACCACTAAATTGTTCTCTTTGTGTGTTAGTTTGTCTTCCATGTATGAGTGAAATCATACAGTGTTTGTCTTTCTCTGTCTGGCTTATTCCGCTTGACATAATACCCTCAAGGTCCATCCATGTTGTTGCAAATGGGATGATTTTGTCTTTTTTATGGCTGAGTAGTATTCCAGTGTATATATATATACCACATTTTCTTTATCCAATCATCAGTCAATGGGCACTTGGGTTGCTTCCACATCTTGGCTATTGTGAATCATGCTGCAATGAACATAGGGGTGCATAAGTCTCTTTGAATTGTTGTTTAAGATTTTTGGATAAATACCCAGTAGTGAGATAGCTAGTTTATATGGTATTTCTATTTTTAATTTTTCAGAAATCTCCATACTATTTTCTATCGTGGCTGCCCCAGTTTGTATTCTCACCAGCAGTGGATGAAGGTTCCCTTTGCTCCACATCCTATCCAACATTTGCTATTTTTTGTCTTGGTGATTATAGCCATTCTAACAGGGGTAAGGTGATATCTTAGTGTAGTTTTGGTTTGCATTTCCCTGATGATTAGTGATGTTGAACATCTTTTCATGTGCCTATTGGCCATCTATATATCTTTGGAAAACTGTCTGTTCATATCCTCAGCCCATTTGAAAATTTCTTTTGGTGAGGAAGATTGTTGCTGAGCTAACATCTATGTCAATCTTCTTCTATTTTGTATGTGGGATGCCATCTTAGCATGGCTTGATGGGTGGTGCATAGGTCCACCCCAGGATCTGAACCCGTGAACCCTGGGACGCTGAGGCAGAGCACATGAACTTAACACCTACACCACCAGGCCAGCCCCTCCTCTGCCCATTATTTGATTAGATAGTTTTGTTGTTGTTGAGTTGTATGAGTTCCTTATATATTTGGAGATTAACCCCTTGTTGGATATATGATTTGTAAATATTTTCTCCCAGTTGCTGGGTTGTCTTTTCATTTTGATCCTGGTTTCTTTTGCCTTGTAGAAGCATTTTTGTTTGATGAAGTCCCACTTGTTTGTTTTTTTTTTTTTGTTTCCCTTGTCTGAATAGACATGGTATTTGAAAAGATCATTCTAAGACCAACGTCAAAGAGCGTACTGCCTATATTTTCTTCTAGGAGTTTTACGGTTTCACTTCTTACCTTCAAGTCTTTGATCCATTTTAAGTTAATTTTTGTGTATGGCGAAAAATACTGTTTACTTTCATTCTTTTGCATGTGGCTGTCCAGTTTTCCCAAGCCACTTATTAAAGAGACTTTCCTTTCTCCATTGTATGTAATAGCTCCTTTGTCAAAGATTAGCTGTCCATAGATGAGTGGTTTCATTTCTGGGCTTTCAATCCTGTTCCATTGATTTGTGTGTCTGTTTTTGCACCAGTACCATGCTGTTTTGATTACTATAGCTTTGTAGTATGTTTTGAAGTCGGATTGTGATGCCTCCAGCTTTGTTATTTTTTCTCAGGATTGCTTTAGCTATTCAGAGTCTTGTAATGCCCATAGGAATTTTAAAATTCTTTGCTCTATTTCCACAAAGAATGTCATTGGGATTGCAATGAATCTGTAGATTGCTTTAGGTAGTATTGACATTTTAACTATATTTATTCTTCCAATCCATGTGCATGGAATATCTTTCCATTTCTTTATTTCGTCATCAATTTCTTTCAATAATGTCTTGTAATTTTCATTGTATAGGTCTTTCGCCTCCTTGGTTAAATTTATTCCTAGATATTTTATTCTTTTTGATGCAGTTGTAAATGGGATTGTATTCTTGAATTCTCTTTCTGTTAATTCAGTATTAGAGTATAGAGATGCAACTGATTTTTGTAAGTTGATTTTGTACGCTGCAACTTTTCTGTAGTTGTTGATTATTTCTAATAGATTTCCAATGGATCCTTTAGGGTTTTCTATATATAAAATCATGTCGTCAGCAAACAGCCAGAATTTCACTTCTTCATTACCTATTTGGACTCCTTTTACTACTTTTTCTTGCCTAATTGCTCTGGCCAAAACCTCCAAGACTATGTTGAATAAGAGTGGCAAGAGTGGGAACACTTGTCTCATTCCTGTTCTCAGAGGGATGGCTTTCATTCTTTCCCCATTGAGTATGATGTTTGCTGTGGGTTTGTCATATATGGCCTTTATTATGTTGAGATGCTTTCCTTCTATACTCATTTTATTGAGGGTTTTAATCATAAATGGATGTTGGATCTTGTCAAATGCTTTCTCTGCATCTATTGAGATGATCATGTGGCTTTTATTCCTCATTTTGTTAATGTGTGCTGTATCACATTGATTGATTTGTGGATGTTGAACCATCCCTGTGTCCCTGGAATAAATCCCACTTGATCATGGTGTATGATCTTTTTAATGTATTGCTTTATTCGGTCTGCCAATATTTTGTTGAGGATTTTTGCATCTATGTTCATCAGCAATATTGGCCTGTAATTTTCCTTCTTGGTGTTGTCCTTGTCTGGCTTTGGTGTCAGAGTGACGTTGGCCTCATAGAATGTGTTAGGAAGTGTTCCATCTTCCTCAATTTTTTGGAATAGTTTGAGAAGGATAGATATTAAATCTTCTTTGAATGTTTGGTGGAATTCTCCTGAGAAGCCTAGAGAATCTGGTCCTGGACTTTTATTTTTTGGAAGTGTTTGATTACTGTTTCAATCTCTTTACTTGCATTTGGTCTATTCAGATTTTATGTTTCTTCTTGGTTCAGTTTTGGGAGGCTGTATGAGTCTAAGAATTTATCCGTTTCTTCTAGATTGTCCAATTTGTCGGCATATAGTTTTTCATAGTATTTTCTTATAATCCTTTGTATTTCTGTGGTATCTGTTGTAATTTCTCCTCTTTCATTTCTATTTTATTTATTTGAGGCTCTTCTCTTTTTTCTTAGTGAGTCTGGCTGTGGATTTGTCAATTTTATTTATCTTCTCAAAGAACCAGCTCTGTGTTTCATTGATCCTTTCTTTTGTATTTTTTTTTGTTTCAGTTTCATTTATTTCTGCTCTAATTTTTCTTATTTCCCTCCTTCTGCTGACTTTGGGCTTTGTTTGTTCTTCTTTTTCTAGTTCTGTTAGGTGTAGTTTAAGATTGCTTATTTGAGATTTTTCTTATTTGTTAAGGTGGGCCTGTATGCCTATGAATTTCCCTGTTAGGGCCGTTTTTGCTGCATCCCATATGGATTGGCATGGTGTATTTTCATTCTCATTTGTCTCCAGATATTTTTTGATTTCTCTTTTAATTTCTTCAATGATCCATTGGTTGTTCAGTAGCAGATTGTTTAGTTTCCACATATTTGTCACTTTCCCAGCTTTTTCCTGTAGTTAATTTCTAGTTTCATAGCATTATGGTCAGAAAAGATGCTCAATATGATTTCAATCTTCTTAAATTTATTGAGGCTTGCCTTGTTTCCCAACATGTGGTCTAGTTTTGAGAATGTTCCATGTACACTTAAGAAGAATGTGCATTCTGCTGTTTTTGGATGGAACGTTCTCTATATATCTATCAAGTCCTATCATATATCTGTATGGTCTAGGTTTTCATTTAAATCCACTATTTCCATGTTGACTTTCTGTCTGGATGATCTATCCATTGATGTAAGTGGGGTTTAAAGTCCCCTGCTATTATTGTGTTGTTGTTAATATATCCTTTTAGGTTTGTTAATAGTTCTTTATGTACTTTGGTGCTCCTGTGTTGGGTGCATATATATTTATAACTGTTATGTCTTCTTGGTGGAGTGTCCCTTTTATCATTATATACTACCCCTCTTTGTCTCTCATTAACTATTTTGTCTTGAAGTCTACACTGTCTGATATAAGTGGCAACACCTGCTTTCTTTTGTTTGCTGTTGACTTGGGGTATTGTCTTCCATCCCTTCACTCTGAGCCTGTGTTTGTCTTTAGAGCTGAGATGTGTTTCCTGGAGGCAGCATATTGTTGGGTCTTGTCTTTTTAGTCTGTCTTTCCACTCTGTCTTTTGATTAGAGAATTCAATCTATTTACATTCCAAATGACTACTGATCTATGAGGGCTTAATGCTGCCATTTTATCACTCATTTTCTGGTTCTTCTGCCTTTCCCTTGTTTCTTGTCCTGTGTATTTCAGACTACCAATTCATTTTGATAGTTCTCTATGATGATTTTCTTAGTTTTCTCTTTATTTATCATTTGTGTATCTGTTCTAATTATTTGTTTAGTGGTTACTGTGAGGTTTGTATAAAAAATCTTGTAGGTGCGATCATCCATTTTCTGATAGCCTCTTATTTCCTTAGACTAAGCCACTTCCATCCCTCTCCTCTTCCCCTTCTAAGTTGTTAATGTCACAACTTATTCCATCTTGTGTTGTGAGTTTGTGGTTAAAATGATGAGATTATATTTATTTTTGATATTTTCCTTCCCTTTATCTTTAATGTTATAATTATTGGCAAACTGTTCTGATAGAGACAATTTTCTAATTTTGTCTACCTATTTATTTCCTTGCTCAAGGCTTTGTAACCCCTTTCTTTTTTTTTTAATCGGATATGGGGGTCTTGAACATTTCTTGTAGGAGAGGTCATGTGGTGATGAACTCCCTTGGCTTTTGTTTATCTGGGAAAGTTTTTATTTCTCCATCACGTCTGAAGGATATTTTCACTAGATGGGGTATTCTTGGCTGAAAGTTTCTGTCTTTCAGAATTTTGAATATATCATTCCACTCTCTTCTATCCTGTAAGGTTTCTCTCGAGAAATCTGCTGAAAGCCTGATAGGGGTTTCTTTGTAAGTTATTTTCTTCTGCCTGCTGCCCTTAATATTTTTTCTTTGTAATTGACTTTTGCCAGCTTCACTACTGTGTGCCTTGGAGAAGGTCTTTTTATGTTGATATAATTAGGAGATCTATTAGGTTCTTTCACTTGCATTTCCAGCTCCTCTCCCAGGTTTGGGAAGTTCTCAGCTATTGTTTCTTTGAACAAGCTTTCTGCTCCATTCTGCTTCTCTTCTCTCTCTCTGGAATGCCCGTAATCCTTATGCTGTATTTCCTAATTGAGTCAGATATTTCTTGGAGAATTTTTTCACTTTTTTTGAGTGTTCTCTCTCCTCCTCCATCTGAAGCATTTCTATATTTCTGTCCTCCAAGCTGCTAATTCTGTCCTCCATAAATCAGCTCTGTTTTTCAGGGATTCCAGATTTTTCTTTCTCTCATCCACTGCGTTTTTCATCTCTAACATTTCTGATTTTTTCTTTATAGTTGCAATCTCTTTTGTGGAGAAGTTTCTGATTTTATTGAACTGTCAAACTGTATTTTCTTATAACTCGTTGTGTTCTTTTACGATAGCTATTTTGAATTCTCTGTCATTTAGATTATACGTTTCTGTGCCTTCAGGGTTTCTTTCTGGTTACTTGTCATTTTCCTTTTGGTCTGGAGTATTAAAATATTTTTTCATATTGTTTGATGGCATGGATTTGTGCCTCGCATAGTAATAGCATTGGTCACAGCTTCCACCTGCTGCCACTGGGTGGGTGTCAAGAGCTGTGGATTCTGAACCTGCTGTGATCCGCAACTCATCTGCTCACAGCTGCTGCTTTTCTGTCATTTCCATGGGCATTCTGGCTGATGGGCTAAGCTGGAGCACCGGGTGATTGGAGGGGTGTTTTCTTTTGCCTGCGTGATCCTGGAAGCTTCTCGCTCTGCCCTCACTATCTGCTCTCCTGGGGTGCTGGCTTGATGAAGACACCCCCACAATAGCTTAGCTTCTGTGTGGGGCTTTCCCTCGGGCCGTGAGGGAACTTGGAGAGCAAAGGCATTCCCGTGGTGGGCTGTCCCTATTCCCTTTCCACTCAGAGCCACATGCAGTCCTGGGGTCACTGCCTTTTTGGAGGGAGAGGAGATCCCCTTACATCCTCCCACTTCCTGGTGTCCAGCACCTCCTCCTTCAGAAGTATGGCTGTGTGGGTCTCTCAGACATCTTTTGTGTTGTGTGAATGTCCTCTGTTGGTATATGAATGTTCTTTTTGTTGTATCTTAGAAGGGAGAGTCTAAGGGAAGCACTCACTCTACCATGATGCTGATGTCACCCTTAAGTTCTATTTTTAAAATAAGAAGAAATCCTCCAAGAAGAATCCAAGTCAATGGAACCTGGAGGGCACAGCTACAGTGCTCAGTGTATTGTATTCCTTATGGGAAAAGAAAATTGCTCTATGTTTTCTATTTCTGAATCAGTTGCCCATGTTTGGTGAACTTTATCTACGGTCACACATCCCCTCAGTGAGTGGCAAATTATGCCATGTCAAGATTATGTTGTTGTCTTTCTCAGAAAGTCTTTTGAGGCAACACTTCATGCCTCTCTGACTGGAGCCCAGGTGACCTGGGAATAGAATAGCACCATTTAGAGGTAAAAAAGATTTTAATTTTTAAAAACGGTGGCATGGTCTTTATTAGGTGATTTTAGGAGTTGTAGATTAGTCAGCCATAAATGTACTGTGTAGGCATGAACTAGATTTTTTTCTTTCTTTCTTTTTCTGTGTATCATTTTTAACATCCTCTGTATCTATGGATAACAGGTTCTCAAGTGAAACACTGAGTATGTCACTGAAAGCCCAGTGGAGTTAAGTGTGCAAAGTCAGTCTGAACATGTGCTGTAATGGATTTGACCTTGAAGAGCACTACAAAGAGATATTGCAGATAACCATCTGAACTGACTTCTGAAGCTTGTAGTTCTGACTCCCAATACACAAAGAAATAAGTGAGACCAAACAGATTGGCATGAGCAATTCAGAGATAGCAGAATGTATGTGAGTCTGATTTTAAAAGTATATAAAGCTAAACAAAAAATGATTTATTCTGTAACTCTTTTTTTTAATATTCTTTCTTTGGTTCCCAAAAAATGTCCTTGAAGTACAATAAATAATTTACAGCACGTTATACTTTTCCTGATCACATTGATGCCTGTTAAAATAAATATTTGATCAATATGTAAACATATGTATAAAATACGAAATCACTAGAACCCTAGACTCGAAGCAGATGACAGCACCATAGAAGTGACTTAGTTTTACCCACCACACAGGGCAAAAATAGCCTTACCAACAGTAATCTAGGCTAAGACTTGAATGCTTCCTTTGATGAGCATCTCAGTAATTTATGGTTGGTTTTTAGTGCTACAAAGACAGTGTTTAGAGGCATAAAATTGCAGATATTATGAAATATAGCAAGCATGGTTTTTACCACTTTACCACAAACACACCATTGATAGCACATACACTTCTTCCACTACTGAGAGCAGTTTATATGCTTGCAGTCTCTGTTTTGCATAATCTAATCAGTAACTAGCATTTGTTACACATCCTGTAGCTGTGAAGGAGCTCCAAGCTAAGTGGGTTACCTGGAGTTCAGATCTATGATCTTGATATTGTTATTCAGACCCATAAATATGGATTATATGACTTTGGGTTTTGTTATTGTTACATGTAGAAGTGTAAACACATACTACGTAATAAAGGATAATGGAAATTTCAGAGCAAAAAGTCCAGGTACCGCAGAAAACAGAGTTGTGTCAAACAAGACAGAGACATATTAATTATATTGATTGAACTTGAGTTTACAGTGACCTTTGACTTTTTTCTTTCATTTAGGATTGCTTTCTTTTTTTTAGTTGTGGAATAGCTGGGTTTCTGTGTGAAACATTTTTGAGAACATTTGCTACCTAGAGAAATGTTGCCGCAATGCATTTTTATAAGTGTCAGATGATGTGCTAATGATTATGGCTGCTATGCTGAACAGTTATTTCTAAACAATGCTTGCAAAATACTCTACTGTGTAATTTGTTGGTGTAGTTACACGCCTACTCATGGCACCCTTTAGAAAAATGTTTCTTTACAATTAACTCCCAAGGTTAAGATGGAGCAAGATGACTTCCAAGTTGTCTCTCTGGCATGTGTCTCTCTTTTCTGCTTCTTGGGTTTTTACCTCCTGTTGTTTAGAGTCTGAGACCAGTGGCAAATATAAGATCATGTCAGAAGTATGATAGCTCTCATGAGGCACAGTTGCAAGTGTGCAGAATGTCCAGCCTTAAGCCACCAGGTTTGCACTTTGGTTCATAAATAACTTAGAACCAAAATGCTGAGCATGCTGTTGTGTAGACCTGAAATTGCTCTTGCTAAAATAAACAGATAAAATAAATGGTGACCTGGAATAATGGGAATGTTTAAGATAACTGCCAACAGAAATATTCAATGCTATAAGACAACCAATGGGAAAGCAAACATATTCACAACTAACATTACATATTTGGATAGTTTTTGTGTTTCTCCCTCTAGTTTTGGAGACTTGGAGCAAAGAACAGACAGTATGTAAAGAAGCATCTCAAAGTGATGGGTTGTGTTTGTCCTTTCGTGTCTGTGTGAGAATGAAGCAACTCAGCTCCACTCATTATCATTTTGCTGGTTTTTAACAGTGCTTCCCCTTGTTTTAGGGACCACTCCAAGCTGAGTGTGGCAGCCTGCATAGCACAGTGCTGTGGGGTGTGAAGTGGAAGCTGTCAAACACTCTGAATTTCCCCAGTGTGTCTCAGTGGCAAAAGCCCTTGTGCTAAATGTGTGTGTGCTGTTCCACTGAGAAAATGCAATGTTCAATAGCTCTCTGAGTTTCTCATTTCATACCTATGGAGGAGAGGCTCAGTGGCTACCTGTCGAGTTTCATTGTGCAGTACATACAGATGGTCTAGTTCAAGGTTCTTTAAAAGGCACACAGGGAAAGAAGTTATACTTCTGCTTATTTTTCCTATTTTATGTGCATTTATAACCTTTTAAAATGTATATTTTGCATAATTAGTCAAATATGATAATGCTCTAATTTTAGTGTAGGTAGAATACATGAAGATTAACAATTTTTCTGAAGAAATAGGCCTGAAGGCTATCCTATGCCAGTCACTCAACCAGTGTATGTACAGTAGTTATACTTCTAGTTTCTTCTGGGAAAATGCTGAATTTGGTTCATATAAACCTATAGTCAGAAAGTTGCCAGTTGCGTTGTAGCTTTTTCTAAATGCTGCTAAGTATCTCTAGACTGATTGAATTTACCTTCTTTAAGACACTGTTAGTGAGGGCTTTAGTCTGTGAGTCTAAAGTAGAGGAATTATCAGAAGGAGAACTATATGTAAATAATATACACAATATTTTTAAATCCTTCAAAGAATTAAAAAAAAGTCTTTGGAATAATTAGAGAGTTTACATTTCATAGCACATCTGTTAAATGAATAACTGTTGAATGAAAAAAGTTCCTGCTACTTCATAAGCAGTTTTTGGCAAATGATTTGTTTTCCCGTAATCATACCTGTATCCTGCTAATAGTTGTCAGGACATTGCGTTCGATGGATTTGTAACTAGTAGGATAAATTAGTTTGTTTTGTCATTAGGTGGAAAAATGTCCTGTGCTGGGAGCAGAGAAATTCTGTGTAGATGACGTTAGCTTTCTTGCAAGAAAAGTGTGAATGGATATGCATTATAGGATATGCAAGCGGAATTTGGAGACCCACTTGTGAATGTAAACCGTAAATAATACTCGAATCACTTCCATTTGCTTGGAAAGATTATAACAACTAAGACTGAGAATAGAAGAGGAAAAGTAAATGTACAAATAATGTAAAAGTGGGTACAGCCTTAAATGAAGAACCATATTGTAATAATACAAAGTAGCTTCACTGAGTCCATTCCCTTTGTGAAAATAAGCTTCTATTTCATATGTAATTATTAAAAATTAAAAAGTAGAACAAGAAAGGGAAAAAAGACTCTTTAAGCTTTGACCATATATGTCAACTCAATACAAAACAGACAGACACACTTCTTCTTGGCCTAGAGTGTGATAAATTACTAGTTTGATGGATAGCTTTGAGTTCACTAAAGTGTTGTTTGTGTATGTGATGCATGTAAGTGATGGATCAGACAATTCTTTCTATTTAAATAGGAAATATAGAGAAGTTGTTGTGCAAAGTACTTTGAAAATATATCACAAATATAACATATTAGGCTTTTTCCTCTTTTTGGAGAAGAATGTTCAAAATACAAAATTGATGAGAATGAGATTCTTACATGGAGAAGAAATTTAACCTGAAAGAAATCACTCCTCAAGTGGAGTTGAGATTTGGGTATATTCATATAGAAATTTCCTTGAAGCCAGTTGCAGAGTTTTTAACCCTCATATCAGTCATCAGTTATGAAGTGAATGATAACAGGCTAAGAGATTGTAATAAGATTTGTTAAGAAAGAAGGAAAGAAATAGCATTTCGAATGATGTTGATATTGGAAAAATGTCCCTACAAAGACTGAATGACATTTGCTTAAAAAAAAAAAGAAGAAGGTAATAGACTCAAGGAAAAAAATACATAATAAAAATACAGGATGCCTGTCTAGGAATGACCATTATAAAAAACAAATTGGGTGTCATAGCTGACAAAAAAACACATTGAGATATATAAATGTGTTTGACTCCTTTTAGATTGACCTGATTATTAAGTCAAAAAAATTAAATAGATTTGTGAATATAAGTACAAATTATAATCATCATTGTGGTGCTGTTGTCAGAAAGAAAATTGCCAGCATATTCCTAGGTCATGTTAAGAGTAGATGTGAAAAAGATGGACCAGAAAAAAAATTCTCAACATTAGCCAGACAGTTATTAGGATATGATGCTACATCTTGTTTCTTGTGCTTTTAAAGTTATGCAAAGAAGATAAAGTTTTTAAAAGAATTTCATTGTTAAGGTTGGAACATGGTCAAGGGAATTGAAATTGTTAAGTGATGTAACATTTTTATGAGGTAAATGTATGGTAATTGTTTCTGACATCCGTAAGCTGGACTACTCATTAGTCAATAGCACCTTTATGGAAGCCTAACACACAGGTACTTTGCCATGTATTATATGGGATCCAGAAAAGTCTTAGCAGTCCCTGTTATAGAAGGAGTTTGCAATGTCATCAAAGACCAATACAACAGGCATTAAATAGTTAAAAGTAGCAAAATATAGCTGTGTGTTATTGATTGTAAGAACAATTGAATTTAAGAGAAGGGATATCAGTGTGATTTGCTGGAGGGGGCTTCCTGGGGACTATGAAGATTTGCTTGGGTTTGCAAAATAAGCAAGATTTGGAAAGAGCGGAGACACAAGAGAACAATTTGGTGAGAGGCATGGTGGGGAGAGAATGGGTAAAGACAAGGGAACAAAGAGGGATGGCAGGGGTGCAAAATGTTTGTATTGGTTTCCACCTGATAGAGACATAGTTCTTTCCGAAAATTTTGTACTTGTTTCTTTGGAGATCAACACATTGTGCAGTCAACAAATATAAATGTTTAGTGATACTGAAGTTTAAATCTTGGCCCCAGTATTACAGAATTGGAAATGACCTTAAATATCACGTCAACTTCATTTTACATGTTAGTCTTAGATAGGTTAATTTAGTTGATGATGGTTACCCACCCTGATTATCCTAGGGTGAAGACTAAAAGCCAGATCGCCTCATCTAGGCTGGTGTTCTTTCTGCTAAATCCTTCTGGGCTTTCTTACATAAAATGAAAAGACAACTTTGATCTTATTTTTTCAAGGCCTCTTTGATAATGTTTGAATAAAAGTGAAGTTTCGTAGTTACAAACCTTGGAAAAAGATTCTGATGAAATTTGCAAGCAATGGCTCATCATGGGTGTTCAGCATTTGATCCATTGAGATTGCTCAAGGGTGAAAAGTTCCGGTGTTATTAGTGATAATCTTAATCAAACAGTCTGAAGGCTGTCATCATAGCAAAGAAAAATGAGTTTTAGATTTTCTTTATTGATACACATCGACCTTTTAACCGTACTGATCGACAAAGTCATTGAAGGTACGTTCTTTCCTGCATGGCTCCCAGCCCTGGCTGCGTTCCATAATCGTGTCAAGGATGCTCTACATTCTGCTGCCGCTGCCATTTTTCGCCAGCTGGAAATGTGCTTTTCTGTCCATTAGCGTTTTAGAAAATGATTAATAAGCTCCCCCACCCCACACTGAAAAAAGAGGAGGTCCAAATCATTCATAAATGCAAAGCGATGAAATCCGAGTGATTTCCTCTGGTCCAGTAAGCCCCGTGGCGTCTACCCCCGGCTGAAATGTAGAATGAATTGTTCTCATGACAGTGTAGAAACCTTGAAAGTTTTGAAAATAAAATGCAAAATTAAATGTGACTTATCAGTGTGTGCTAATTTTAATGTTACTTTTTACAATTCAAATCAAGGCTAAGAGATATAATGGACTATGTTTAAAGTTTTTGAGTGGGTTCAATTTCTATTTATGTTAATAATGTCAAACATCATTCTAGGATGCATTCCCTCTTCAGCCTTTCCATCTGTTATATGACCAGAATGACCTTCCTTGTTTTTTCTTCATTTATAGAATTTTTTCCTTGATTGAATTAAAAAAAAAAAGAATAAAACAGCCTTCTACGTTTTTTCATTTAAAGTGACTAACAACTTTAATTTTATATACATGAGGGAGAGAATTGTTCTTCCCACAACATACACCGTATCCTTAATTGACACTATAGGCCACCTGGGGCATTAAGTATGTTATAGTAAAAGGGATAAAAATGAAAGGTCATTATTATGAGAAGATAGAGTGAATGGATTCGGGAATAATTTCTATTTTTTTAATTTTCTTTTAAAGATTGGCACCTAAGCTAGCATCTGTTGCCAATCTTTTTTTTTTTTCTTTCTTTCTTCTTCTCCCCAAAGCCCCCCAGTACATAGTTGTATATTCTAGATATGAATGCCTCTGGTTGTGCTAGGTGGGCCGACACCTCAGCATGGCCTGATGAGTGGTGCCATGTCTGCACCCGGGGTCCAAACTGGTGAAACCCTGGGCTGCTGAAGCGGAGCACGTGAACTTAACCACTCGGCCATGGGGCTGGCCCTGTGGAATAATTTTTAAAATATTTTAAAATGTTAAGGGATCAGAGCAGTCATATTTTTAAAATATCTACAAGATGTTTTCTTTTTTTTTTTTTGCTGACAAGATTCACCCTGAGCCAACATCTATGCCAATCTTTCTCTGTTTTGTGTGTGGGTAACCAGCACAGCGTGGGCACTGATGAGTTGTGTAGGTCTCCACCTAGGAACCAAACCTGGGTGGCCGAAGTGGAGTGTGCCAAACTTAATCACTAGGCCATGGGGCTGGCCCTGATGTTCTTTTCTTTTTAATGAGATTAAGTAGTCTGAAATCTTTTACTACTAAACAACTTAAAGAATTGCTTTTTTGTTTTTTTAAGGAAGATTAGTCCTGAGCTAACATCTTCCACCAATCCTCCTCATTTTGCTGAGGAAGACTGGCCCTGAGCTAATGTCCTTGCTTGTCTTCTTCTACTTTATATGTGGGACGCCTGCGACAGCATGACTTGACAAGTGGTTTGTAGGTCTGCACCCAGGATCTAAACTGGCAAACCCTGGGCTGCCAAAGCAGAATGTGTGAACTTAACTACTGTGCCACTGGGCCAGCCCCAAGAATTGCTATTTTTTATTTAATTCACTTCAATTGACTGAATCACTTGGCTGCTTTGTATTCTCTGGTGGTATAATAATAGCCATCATTTGATTCAGTAAAAAAAAAAAAACCCGTTAACTAGATGAGATGAGGTCATGTACAAATTACTGACTAATTGACTATTCAATGGTTATTTTTTGAAGTGATTGATTTGGGATCATTTTTATTCAATTTCTGGATCTCTTTAGAAAGAGTCAGAATGGTCTAGAGTGGAAGAAATATCAAACTGAACGTTTGGGTTCTGCTCCTGACACATTCTTTAGTTTTCTGGGAGAGCTTGGCTAAATTTCCAATACCTAAAGTTTCCTCCTTGTAGAGTAGGAACAGAAAAGAGTCACTATAAAGATAAAGTAGTATACATGGAAAAGTTTTTAAAATTTAAAATGTATACATTTAATTCATTGGTATTACATGTGTCTGAATTAGATTCAGGTTCAGAATATATTTCTAATCATTCTTTTTCCCTCACAATTCCAAGATCACACTGTAATAATGCTTCTTTGCAATGTCCATATTTTCTTCCTCTTACTCCCTTTCATCCACTTTGCCGCCTATCTCTTGCATTATTTTTACCTTTTAAAGCTATGAGGATTCATTCTCTATAAACATCCTACTGCTTAGTGGATCTTTGCCCTCTTTATCAGTAAGGATAGTCATCAGGAACCTTAAGGATGATTTTTAATCTCTTTTGACTGACATTGGCGTGTTTTATCTTAAAATTTTGTCTTTAAGGTATCATTATATGCTATGCCTTTGGACTTCTTTTGTGGATATCCATTAAATCCAACTAAAGAGTGTAGATATAGTTGGGCAAGGGGGTTATGTTTTGGTGAATTTGAATATCTCAAAATTATATTAGACATTATGGGTTTAACAAAATGCATTTTAGAGGTCAAAGAACAGAACTGATTTTTAGTAAAGTGAAATTATGATATTCTGGAAGGTCTAGAGGTCAGAGGCAAATCTAGAGGTTCTGGTTCTTTTGTAACTCATGGTCAATAGTCACAGTGACTCTGCTTATGGTGCAAACTCAGTACTTATTGCCTATCCCCCTCATTTAGACTTGGTCTTCAATCTATTCTGTAATGGAATTAGAGATGAGTTTGTGGTCTGACCCATGCAGGAGAGGCAGGAAGGAGCAACAGGGAAATTAGAGATTTATCCACATGTCAGCTCTTTGCTAACTTTGTGGCTGTCCTCACTAAGCTTAGTATTTTTATTTGTGAAGAGCTGCTATGGGGACAGTCTTTCATGTATTCTTCTATTTTTTTTTTCTTTTTTTTGAGGAAGATTAGCCCTGAGCTAACTACTGCCAATCCTCCTCTTTTTGCTGAGGAAGACTGGCCCTGAGTTAACATCCATGCCCATCTTCCTCTACTTTATACGGGGACGCCTACCACAGCATGGCTTTTGCCAAGCGGTGCCATGTCAGCACCCGGGATCCAAACTGGTGAACCCCAGACCACCAAGAAGCGGAACGTGCAAACTTAACCGCTGCGCCACTGGGCCGACCCCTCTTCTATTTGTTTATTAACGTAAAAATATTTATTGTTAGACTTACTATAAATAAATCGCTGTTCAAGGTGCTAGGAATACAGTGATGAAAAGAGAGGCATGGTTACAATCTGACAGGACTATCCTTATTCTTGTTCCTTTGGGTGTAGATCGTGGGGGTTGGGGAGATGATGGGAAAATTAATTGCAGGAGGTCATTTTTATTCAAAACTCTGACAGGTCCTGGAAATACCCATTTAGTATATTTTATCCATTCCCACAATTTTGGGAATGAATATACATTTTCTTTTCTTGTTTGACCACATACTCAATCACAGAATCCTGAACTTCCAAAAATACTGAAGTTTGAAATTTTAGTATGTTATATGGATCACATAGGAGATTATTTCTGTTCTATTTTAGGGAGAAGAAATTATTTTTAATTGCCATGCAAGTTTGCAAACAATGATGACAAAAGTTTTCTGGCAGTGGATAAAGAGAAACCGTTTCCTTGAATTTTTTGATGCACTTAGAATCCACTATAATGTCATATTTTAATGATTTTTGAAGTTTTCCTCTGTGCATTTACTAATATATTTATCTACTTATAATTTTTTTCAGCTTTATTGAGATAGAATTGCCATACACAATTATGAAAGTTTAAGGTGTACAACCTGTTAATTTGATACACATAGATTGCAGTATGTGTACCATTGTAACATTAGCTAACACCTCCATTGTGTCATATAATTACCATTTCTTTTTGGGGTGAGAACATTTAAGATCTACTTTCATAGCAACTTTCAAGTATAGAATAAATATAGTGTTATAAACTATAATCACAATGCTGTGTATTAGATCTCCAGAACTTATTCATCCTCTAACTGGAAGTTTATACTCTGTGACTAACATTTCCTCATTTCCTCCACCTACAGCCCCTGCCCTCCCCACCCCCTGCTTCCAGTAACTACCATTCAACTCTGTTTCTACAGCTCTGCTTTTTTAGATTCCATATATAAGTGATATCATACAGTACTTGTCTTTCTCTGACATTTCACTTCATATACTGCCCTCAAGTTCTATCCGTGTTGTCTCAAACGGCAGGATTTCCTTCTTTCCCATGGCTGAATAGTATTCCATTGTATATGTGTGTGTGTGTGTGTGTGTGTGTGTGTGTGTATATATATATATGTAGCTCTGTCACATTTTCTTTATCCATTCATCTGTTATAGACACTTAAGTTGTTTCCATATCTTGGCTATTGAGAATAAGTCTGCAGTGAACACAGGAGTGCAGATATCTCTTCGATATCCTGTTTTCACTTCCTTGGGATATATACCCAGAAGAGGAATTGCTGGATCATAGGGTAGGTCTATTTTTAATTTGCTGAGGGATGTCCATACTCTTTTCCATAGTGGTACCAATTTACATTTCCACTTTTCTCCATATCTTTGCCAACATTTATCTCTTGTCTTCTTGATGATAGCCATTCTAACAGGTGTGAGGTGATATCTCATTGTGGTTTTGATTTGCATTTCCCTGATGATTAGTGATTTTTGAGCACCTTTTCATGTACCTGGTGGTCATCATAATTTTTATTGTATACTATCTAAGATCTATAAAAATATGTAACAGTTATGTACATTAGGAAGCATAGTGAACTGTGAACACACACACTAGGGCTAATGGTCAATGGGTGTGCACCCTTGGGGCTGTTCAGGTCACTTCTGGCTGTTTCTATTCTAATTGATTTGGAATTATGTCCTACCACTTGGTAAGCATTTTGGATATCTCCACTATCACCACCCAACTTTTAACAAAGGAGTTATCAATACCATTGAATCTATATTTTTGTTCCCTTCTTATTCCAACTGTCTTATTTCCTGTTCAGAGGTAACTAGTCTCATGAGTTGTGTGTCTATCATTTCTTTGCTATTTAAAAAAGTTTTTATGAATATGTATATATCTCTAAAGAATTATTTAGTTTTCTTGCTCTGAGTTTTATAAAAATAGTATAATACTATATACATTTGTCTGTGACTTGCTATTTTCACTCAGTGTCCTACTTCTAAGATTCACTGTTAGGGTTCTGCGAAGTAGCTCATTCTTCTCAAGAGTTCTTTGCAATGCCACTTCATAAATCACATTTCCATGCATCTAGGAGTCTGTTTCTACCAGTCTGTTTCCGGGCTCTCTCTTCTGTTCCATTGGGTCAAATTTTCTTTTGAAATTCCCTATTCCAATACCACATTGTTGTCATTGTCCTTTATAATAAGTGCTGATATCGAGTAGGGCAAAGCTCCCATTTTGCTACTCCTCAGGAGTATCTTGGCAATTCTGGAGCTTTCGTTCCTCTGTAAAATTTTTAGGATAAGTTTTTCAAGTAACTTGAAAAAAGATTGGAATTTGATTAACACTGTACTCAATTCGAAAATAACTTTGGGGAAAATTGATGCTTTGTAAAATTCAGCCTTCTTTGTACTAGTCAGGATTCAATCAGAGAAACAGAACCAGCAGGAAATATCTTTTGAGAGATTTATTGCAAAGAATAGACTTAGACCATTGTGGGGCTGGCTATAGGCAAGTCCACATCCATAGGGCGGGCTGTGAGGATGGGCACACAGGAACCCTTGGGACACACTGAAGCTGCTGTCCACAGATGGAATTTCTTCTTCTTCAGGAAAGTCTTGGCTTTGCTCTAAAGGCCCTTCAATTGTTTGAATGAGGTCCACACAGATTATTTTGAATAATCTCCCTTATATTTATTTTTCCATATTTAATGCCTTTTCATAAACTAATTTTCTCTATTCAAGTCTGTTTGTAAATTTACATTTTCTAGCAGTAACATCTCTTGGTGTAGACAAATGCAACAGACTTTTGTGTATGGATCTTCTATCTATCTAACTTGTTAAACTCATTATTTCTAATATTTTTTCTGCAGTGTCTATTGGGTATTTTATGTATGTGATCATACAACTTGTAAGAATAAGAATTTTATTTCTTCCTCTTCGGTGCTTATGTTTTTCTTTTAAATCAATTTTTCAATTACATATGATAAAATTTACTCTTTGTGCTACATAGTTCAATGACTTTGAGCAAATGCATAAAATCATCTCTTTATCATTACAATCAAAATAAAGAACAGTTTCATCACTTCCCAAAATTTCTCTATGCCAAGGATCTGTAGTCATTTCCTTTCTTTTCCCACAAACACTGGAAACCATGGATCTGTTCTTTATACCTAAGTTTTGCCTTTTCTAGAATGTTACACAGATGGAACCTCAATGTATGTGAATACAAATTATCTTTCTCTTAGAAAAATGCCTATGAGTGTATGTTTAACTTTATAAGAAACAACCAAGCTCTTTTCCAAAGTGTCTGTACCATTTGCATTCTCACCAGAGTTCCAGTTATGTTCCCTCTTCGTTAGCACTTGGTGTTCTCAGTTTTAAAATTTATTTTCTTATTCTTGAGTTCTGAGAGTTTAACATATTCTGGGTAGAAGTCTCTTGTCAGGTATGTAATTTGCGAATATTTTCTCCCAGTTCAAGCCTTTTATTCCTCAACAGTGTCTTTTGCAGAGAAAAGTATTTAAAATTTTTATAAAGTTCAAGCTATTGTATTTTCTCTTTTGCTTCATGCTTTGGGGCCAAATCTAAGGAATCTTTGCCTAACTCATTGTCACAAAGAGTTTCTTCTATGTTTTCTTCTAAATGCTCTGTAGTTACACATTTTCTATTTACATCTAGGATATATTTTGAATTAATATTTTATATAAAATGTGAAGTATGGACTGAGATTTATTTTTTGCATATAGATATCACTCTCATTGTTCCAGGACTCTATGTGTGTGTGTGTGTGCATGAGTGTGTGTGCATGTGTGTTTGAGACAAAAAGATAAACATGTTTGTGTCTACTACCCAAATGGAATTTAACTCTTTTTGATCAGGAGTGAAAAAAAGAAAATCTGCATCTTTTATCACCTCACATCAGAAGTGTAACAGCTCAAACTTCTTGGCCATTTATAGTAGTGTAGCTGCACGTGGTCTCTGACACATTGACTACTGCTGGGGAAACGAATTGAGGGAAATTATTATTGTATGTTGTGGTAGTAGAATTTTCTATTTTGTATCACCTTCCCATAAGATTGTGTATTTTTACGATAACTAATTATTGTAGCAAAATTTCAGGAAAGTAGAGCAACTTTGTATATAATTTAATCAGAGGAGCCTCTCAGGTGAAGTGATCAGAGGTAGAGAACCATTTTTCCCCCAGGAGGGTGTTGGAATAAGGAAGATCTGCTGACTGACTCCTGACCTCTCCCTCTGGCTTTAACCACAGTGCACAGAAATCAGACATCAGTCCCCTGAAATCCGCATCTACAAGCAAAACCTTTTCTTCTAGCATGTTTAGTGATAATCAAATCTTTATCCCTGGATAAAATGTCATGTAGTAAAAGGTACTTAGAGTTATTAAGCTTCTGCTAAACGGTAGCACACAGCCACGTGTTTTACACATATCTTAGTTCAGGTTAGCCTCGCATCGGTCTAGTGGATGAGTATTAGCTCCATTTCCGAAGTAGAGGAAATTGAAGTTCAGGGAGGGAAGAACTTGCTCACAGTCACACACCTGGAAAATGGCGGAGCCGGGTATCGAACATGATAGTTATGCTTCCAAAGCCCACGAGTGAAATCCAGGAATGATTCTACCCTGTAAATGTTTAAATCCCTTTTTCATAACAACATTCTCATTGCTGCCGAGAAATGGGCTTTTCTTGCTTTGGAAGGCTTGTTGCTTAGTCTGAAGTCCTCCATATTGAAGTCCTTTTGGCTCAAGTGTGGTGGTTGCCTGAGTTAACTCTTCTTCTCACTGTTCCAGTCTATTCTAACCGTTAGAGCTCTGCCCATGTCATGGAGCTGGAGGGAATTAAAGAAGAATGAAGTCCCTGTCTCCATAAGTCACAAAGGGATCTTGTAACTGGGGAGAGCCACAGAAGGACACACAAAAATCAAACAACTGGAAAATAGCCTGTTTTTACTCTCAGCAAGGAGGATTGATTTTTACTTGTTCTGTTTTCAATTAATTTACCCAATTTAACCTTTAAAAATGTCACTTCCCTTCCAACCTCAGTAATAAATATAAATTTTTTTCCTGATTTAATTTTAGAAGCCTCCACATTTACTCTCAGCAGCTGCTGCCCTTTTGGGCTGAGCTGGGGTAGGGAAGGAAAAAGGAGAGATATGAAAAAAGGTTTAACTTTCACTTTCAGACTGTGTAGATCTGATAAGTATATATAAATGTATTTTTCTGCGTTGGGGGTGGAATGGTGGGGTTGAGGAAGAGTAACAAATCAATGATAGATCAATAAGACCAAGCACCATAAAAAGTATCCTAGCTATGGAGGACTTCCCAGGTTTGAAGGGAATGATGTCAGAGGCTGTTGCTGATGAAATGCACGCCTTTTGCTCTGAAGTTGACTGATCTCAGTGTCTGTGCACCACAGCTTCACTCAACTCTCCAGCATCTGCTGTAGACCAGCTCTTCTCAACTTTTATGTGCATTCAAGTCCCCTGGGATTCCTGTTCAAACGCACATGTGATTCATCAAGCTGAGGTGGGACTTGAGATTGTGTATTTCTAATGAGCTCCCAGTAATGCTGATGCTGCTGAGCCCTACGTCCGCCTTTTGAGTAGCAAGGCTGTAGAAATTTTGGTCCCTGAAATATCTTTGTAAGGACTCGACATGTTTTTAAGGAAAATGTGGCATGCGTTTACCTGTACTATACCCATATAAAGAGATGCATTTAGGTTAATTCTTTTTTGATTGAAGGTTTACCCCCCCTTTTTTTTTGTGAGGAAGATGAGCTAACATGTGTGCCAATCTTCCTCTAGTTTATATGAGATGCTGCCACAGTGTGGCTTGACAAGCAGAGCTGGGTCCATGCCTGGGATCTGAACCTGTGAACCCTGGGCCACCGAAGCAGAGCGCATGAACTTAACCACTAAGCCACTGGGCCAGCCCCCTAAGTATTTTTATATAAATATAAATATATAAATAGAAATACTTATCGACTGAGTATTTTTTTTTTAAAGATTGGCACCTGGGCTAACAACTGTTGCCAATCTTTTTTTTTTATTTTTCTGCTTTATCTCCCCAAACCCCCCTGGTACACAGTTGTATATCTTAGTTGCATGTCCTTCTAGTTGTGGGATGTGGGACGCCGCCTCAACGTGGCCTGACAAGCGGTGCCATGTCCGTGCCCAGGATCTGAACCCTGGGCTGCCGCAGTGGAGCGTGCGAACTTAACCACTCGGCCATGGAGCCGGCCCCTCGACTGAGTATTTTTATATAATTTATACATATATATTTTATATGAATAATAACATCTACAATTCATGACTTAGTTCATGCTAGGCACTGTGCTAAGGACTTTACGTGTAGTTTGTTACTTAGTTCTCACATTCTTTTTTTTTTTGCTGAGGAAGATTAGCCCTGATCTAACATCTGTGCCAATCTTCCTCCACTTTTATGTGGATCGCCACCACAGCATGGCCAATGAGTGGTGTAGGTCCACACACAGGACCCAAACCTGTGAACCTGGGCCGCCAAAATGCAGCGTGGCAAACTCAACCAGTATGCCACAGGGCTGCCTCCTCATGTTCTTGGTGAGAGATCTAAGTTATTATTTCCATTATAGATAGTAAACCAAAGTGTAAAGCAATGATTACATAACTCCATGAGGTCACACAGTTAATAATATGGTAAAGGCTGAATCAGACTTTGGTTGCTTACCTTTAAAACCTGTGTCGTTAATCTCCACTCTATTATAAAATATTGGATAGTAACTTAAAAACTTTTTAAAAAGAAATTAAATGATGGAGGGCATGAACTTTACCATCAGATTTAAATTCATCTTCTATTTACTGCCTGTTTGACCCTGAGAAAATCTTGCAGCTCCAGGTTCCTCATTTGAAAGTGGACGTGACACATGCTCTGCTCTTCCCTCCATTTGGAAGGTGTGAGGATCAAATGAAATCATGATGTGATGTGTTTTGGGGACTGCAAGACAGCACACAGAGGTACTTTCCCCCTCTCCTCAAACATTTATTTTTCCATTCCATGTCAAAAATAGGCATGATGGCTTTAAAAAAATGGAATATTTGGCCTGGTCTCATTTGATACTTGCAGGTAGAAGAAGCTTCATGCAACTAGGGAGCTTGCTGCATCTGGGTCAGAGCACAGAGTGAAAATAGGCATCATTCAGGACCCTCAGTGGTATCCTGCCCAACCTGGGGCCTGTTCCCTTATCTTCCAGTTGAAGAAGGTAGAGCTGATGATTTCTAAATTCCTTCTCAGATCTAACAGCTGGGTTTTTGATTTTTGGCTTTCAGTTCATTTACATCCACTGATGGGTTAGGGGTCTTTGCAGGGTTGGAATGATGATGATGATGAGGGGGAGGGTGGCAGGAGGATTCTGCAACTTTGCCTCTGTTTCTTTATGTACAACTTTTCTCAAATTCTAGTAAAGGGATTTATCTTCTTCGAAGTTGCAGCAGTGTTCATTCTGAGTAAATCCAAAAGTAGGAAAGAACTTATAGAGATGACAAAATAAGGTACAATTTGCAGGCTGGGAGTTAAGGAGATTATGGGGCAGTGCACAATATTTTAGATGATTATTTTAGGGAAATGTGACGTGCAACACAACTTTAGGAGATAGTACAAATCTCGGAGCCAAGGAGAAGCAGCAGGAGCAAAGTTATATGCTCTGCTCATATGCAGTCGGGAAAACCATGAACAGAATAAATTCCTGAGCTCTGCGGGGAGAGTGTGGAAGTAAAAGTCGGCCATGACTGAGAGGATATCCAGAAACCAGACAAGAGCTACAGAAGAAAAGGGAATGGCTCAGATGCCCATGACACAGCAGGGAAAATATGAAGAAGGGGATGTGCTTTTCAGAAATAGGAATAATAACTACCATTCAATGCTTTTCAATTTATACATCATCATTACGTATATAAGCAAGCTTCATTTTATTCTGACAACGTTCCTTTGTGATAGAAATATGTACCTCCACTCACAAATGAAGAAGTTAAGTCTCAGAGAGGTTAATTTATTTACCCCTGAAGTGGAGAAAGTGGAAACTAAATTCCATGCATTTCCCACTGTGTTCTGTTATCTCTTTTGAGCCAAACTTCCTGGAATGCATTCATTCCACAAAGCAATAAAACTGCCCAATAAAAGTTATTATATATATATATATTCCTCTTGTTCCAAAAATTAATTCTCACAACTTAAATTAGGTTATGTTAGGTTAAATTCTCAAGTCTCCTCTAAGAGAATTCAAAATCCCTCCCTCCCTGCATCTGGGTTGATATCCGAGGGACTCCCACATCTGGACCGCATCTTACAGGGCTGGGAGGAACTCTGGCTCCTTGCTGGGGTGGAGGAACGATCACGTCTTCCAGAGTCCTTGTGGACCCTGGAACATAGAATATTTTCCACAATGTCTAGAGTGTCTAAAGGATGACGTTGATAAAAATGAAGCTCGTGTGGATTGACTAAAATTGCAAACGATGTAAAAACAATATTTGCAAAGATAATAAATGGCAAAGATCAGTAGCTATCGTGCTGTAGGAAATCATTACCTTGTTGAGGATGCGATGTCCCCTTATGCCCAAGGCAGGTCTCTTTTTCCTAGATTTTCTACTGGCTCTAACTTTTACAAGTTATTCAGATCTGTAGATTATTTTTATTGTGTTTACTCTGCTTAGTTGACAGTCTAACTTAAATCTGGTGAAAACCAGTAGACAATTTTTTTAGGGGAGCATTGAGAGTGTTGGTGTGTCTCACAGGGGTCGTCTGTCTCCTGGAGGTGCTGCCATCCTGGGCTGGAGCCTGTCTACTCGCTGGACCTGCCTCTCTCTCCACCCTGCCAGGAAGAATGTAGCACCCTGGTCCGAGGCTGGCTTGGACTAGAAAGCATATTCGTAGTTGCTACCTCCTTCTGCTAACCCTTAGATCGAAACTCTCATAGTACCAGGATTGTCTATGTTTTAATGTGAAAAAGACAATGTCATTTATATTCCACACATTTTAAAGAGTTTAGAGAAATACGCTTTTTAGAAATAATCAGTAAGATAAAAAAGCAATAGGTATTTTTTACAGCTAACTTGTGGTCAGGTGCCTTTCTATGCCTCGCTACATTTTATTCTGTGTTGTTTTTTGTTTGTTCTCAGGATCAGGCGAGTATGCACTCTTCCAGAACCCTCATTTCCTGTCAGTTTGGGCCTCTGGTAAATGCACTGGCTCATTTGCTTGCTTTTGTGCTTTCTCTTTCTCTCTCATTCTCTGCATTGGACTTGGCCTTCTGGGCCACTTGCTTGCTAGAATATTCTAAAATGAAAAAAAGGGAAAGTTAGATGAAGTTTAAATATTTTTAAGTGCTAATAGCTACAAATTGAAATATTAGGACATAATGCTCGCTCCCAACATGTGTATCCTCTATTTCCCCAAACATGTTATCAAAGGAAGTTAGCCCCATTGTGGTGAGAAACAAACAAAGAACAAACACATTTTCTAAATGGAGATTTAGTATATAAGATTCTTAGTAACTGGTGGGAAAAACCTTAGTTTTTATCTATTTCTGGACTCTTAGGAGTAATGGATTAGTATATGAAAACCACTGTTTTCTTGGATATGTTACAGTACTTCTATTTGGGGGAAAAAAACCTGGTTTTATCTTTGGTTTAGTCAATTATTTGCTTTATAATTTTTTTATCTGAAACAGAAAAATCACATCTTATCCATAACAGGAGTAAGAGTTTAATATAAAAAGGGAAATTTGAATTCAATTAGAAAAAAGAGTCATAGGAATAACAGATAGCAATTATTATCTTAAGATTAGATTTGTGTATAACACGTGATTCTGATATTCTGTATTGTTCACAGGTAAGTGTTTTAGAAGATTTGTATTTAGAAATATTCATCTTGACATATGAGATAAAAACTTTGCCATTCCATAATTTCCACTTGTTAACAAGATATAGGTTTTCAGGTTATTTAAAAACTTTATTATGATATCTATTTTTTGTTTTTAGTGCCATTGAACTGATTCTGACTCCTTGCGACCCTGTGTACAGTAGAGTGGAACCCTGCCAGTGTTTTCGCGCTACCCTCTCACCTTGTGGTGCTACATCAGATGATGCTCTGCTGCTCTTCATAGGGTTTTCATGGCCAATTCTTTTGGAAGTGGGTGGCCAGTCCTTCTTCCTATTCTTAGTCTAGAAGCACCTGTCCACCATGGGTGACTCTTGGTATCTGAATTCCCACTAGCACAGCTTTCAGCATCACAGCAACACGCAGTCGCCACAGTATGATAACAGACAGGTGGGTGGTGTGGTTCCCTGACTGAGAAATGAACCTGGGCCATGGGTGGTGAGAGCACCGAATCTCAACCACTAGACCACAAATGATTATCTATTAACATACCCCAATTAATTTTAAAATGATAAGAGGACTATGTGCCTTGAAAGTTTTTATTAATCTGTTTATACTTTGAAAGGAGATCTTATTAAAGTTTTCCTTATAATGGCAAAACTAAACTATGATGTTGAGGTCAGAATAGTGCCTTTCTTTGGGAGAGGGAATGGACTGGGAGGAGGCACAGGCGAACCTTCTGGGATGCTGGAAATGGTCTGTGTCTTGATCCAAGTGGTGGCTACATGATGTGTGCATATCTAAAAATTCACTTAATGTTTGTGTACCTCACTGTATGTATATTCTACCTCAATCAAGAAAAGGAGGGGGAAAAAAGATGCCTCTAAAGTCATAGTGTTTAAACTGATGTGAAATGAATTAATTGGTCTTAGATAGGCTAATATCAACTTTCCCTTTTCTTGCTTAATTCCTCCCTGTTACACCATCCCCCAAAACCCTACAAAAAAGTTTCAATGGCAAAATAAAAAGACATATCACAAAATATTCCCAAATGATCTGAGAAAGACATTATACAATTTAAGTACAGATAGGTAATAAAAACTGATAAGAAATGTATTAATACTCCCAAGCTGAAATTGGTAAAGGGCAGAAAATGAAATCCCACAAAAGAGGGAACTCAGTGATTAGTAAACAGATGAAAAAGATGTTCAAAGTCACTAAAAATGAAAGTACTTCAAATTAGAGCAAGATAATTTTTATTTGAAAGATTAATAGAGACAATTGAGAGAGGGATTATCTTAAAAAGGCAATATTTTTACATCTCCCATGTTTTAAAGAATTTAGAAACCTTTCTGAAACAAAGTACACTAGGTACATTGTAGTTTACAACTAAACTAGAGATCATGTACCATTTCTTAAAATTTTGTGTCCAATTTTATTTCTTAGTTTTATACCTGAGTTTTAAATTTTTGTTATAAAATATCAGTTTTATTTTATATTTCATTACAGTTGTGAGATTTCTATGATCTTTCAGACATCCAAAAGTTGAGGGATAGATGGCCAATTTCTCCTGAGTTACTGGGTTCAGATACTGTTTAACGAGATACCATAATTTGCCATCCACCAGGAAACCTTGTGAAACAAGAGCTCTCAGTGCTGAATCCTGCTGTGAATTCTGAAAATCAAGCATTGGAATAATACACATTACTGTGTAAAAGATTCCAGAAGTGAAAAATGGGTGGCGTATCTAGGGAAATAGATGTACCTTGGGACACTTCAGGCCCGGGGAAGTGGATATTGGCAATCACCTTGTGCTCACAACATATTCACTGTCTCCTGGCCCTCTTTCCTATCTCAACTGTGTGCATCTTCCAGAACATGGACCCAGCCTGTTACCTCTGCCTGTCAGTCTTTTCCTCCTACTGCCCACAAGGTGAACTAATTCTTTATAAGTATACTTAAATGCCTGATATTGTCTGGAGGCTTCCGGAACCCATCTGCCTGGAGCTGGGCACTCCTCCCACATGCTCCCACAGCACTTTCCACCTGCCCTCTCCACTCAGTGCTGTCATTATTTGCATACAAGACCTTGGGCGTGAACCATGTGTTATTAGAGAATGTGTTATTCAAATGCAGACATTTATATTTCCAGTGCCTTTAGTCTGAATAAAGGTATGCATATTTATGGAATGGGTGAGAATAATTACAATCCCATAGGGAGGCAATGTGGCAGAGCAGAAAGAACCTTGAAAGGATGAGACAGGTTGGCTGCATATGTTGGTCGCTGTGTGACCTGGGAAGTCATTTGATTTCTCTGAGCATCAGTTTCCATGTATTCAAAATGAGGATAATAATTGCTGCAAACTTAAATTATGGGAATGAAATGTAGAAATGAAATGATAGAACAGATGGGAAACACTGGATTCCCCAGCATTGACTGGACATTTACTTCTCTTTCCTTCTCTCTCCCTTCCCAACCTCGGAAGGCCTTGAGGTTGTATGTTTTTTATCAGTGTTTCTGTGCAAGGATAAGGAGCAGGTGCATGTCTGCTGTGCTTGCCTGTGGACATGTGCGCACACACATCTATATAGAGACCTTTTTCCATATACTTGGTTATAGGGATTATTTCTATCTTGAATCCTTTCAATAACATTTAGAAGATGATTTAAACTAACCTTTTGGAAAGATCAATAATTTTTAGACCAGTTTGGGATGCAAAATTATTTTTTTTGGTCATCAAAAATTATTTTGAAAAACTAAATTCTTTCAATATTTGCCCCACAGAGGCCTTTCTTACAGAACACGTTGTCATAATGCTCTTGCCAATAAGCCATTCTTCATCTTAGCATTTTCATTATGCATTCTGATTTTTAACCTTGAAGATTTTTAATGGCGCTATATAAATTTGCCTCAAGATGACATGAAATATGATTAGATCTTTTTCTATACAAGTCCTTATTACCTAAGTAGATATTAGTTTTGGTGAAACTTGGGAACATATTACCCAAGTTAAGTCAACTCAATGCTTATACTGGTGGTATAAGATTATTCTATTTCTGCATTGTAATTACGTTGAGTGGAAACAATTATTTGTGGCTGAGAGTTTAGTTACTAAAGATACTGACTGCTATGCTGAAACTTCATGTACTTTTTGACATGGTGAAATAAGTAGATTTATTAAAACTTTCCTCAATCTCATCCGTTCATGGTAAGTTATCTTTCAGTGAAACTGTAACATTGTTTTCAATTGAAACTTCTTTGTTGTCAAGGTCTTTTTACGTAGAAATATAGCTCTTTCTGACTACAAATTCTATCTTCTAAATATTTGTCTATTTCATTTCCCCTCACTCCGCATTTTACTTTTATTGTAATGCTTCATCTTCTTTCACTTCTCCCAGTTGATTCCCTATATTGCCATCACTTGCCTCTCCTCTCTACCTGGACTCCATGGGCAGCCATTTCCCATGCATTCACTCTTACATCCCTCCCTTCCTCTGTTCTTCTGTCGTTTCTGCCTTTGATTCTCCAACACTGGTTAATTGCCATTGCCCACTTCCCCTGAGAGAGAACTACTTATTCTTTCGTTCATCCAGTACATATTTATTCAGTTCCTTCTATGTGCCAATCATGGTGTCAGATGCCAGAACATAGCAGCAAATAGTTTCTGCACTCTTGATGTTTATCATGTAGTGGGGAAATTACTATATATTTGTGTGACTACTCCAACTCTGGACCCCTACTCCCATGCCACAATTCTTTTGCTCATTGCTAACAGGTTTCCTTTGGCCTTGCTAACCAAAGTGTGGTTATCAGCTTTCCCAGGGAGCTTGACAGAAATGTAGAAGGTTAGGCCCAGTACTGAATCACAATCTGCATTTTAACAAGAACCCAAGGTGATTTGTGTGCACATTGAAATTGGAGAATCATTTCTGATGGAAATCCCTATATCAAGTGTTTCCATTCTCCTCCACTCCTTTCAGACCCTTGCTCAGACACACTTCCTTATTTTTAATGGAAGACCTTGCTTCTTCTGATAAGATCATTGAGACCATTTGATATGAGCTCTTTCAGCTTTCCTCCTGTTTACCTGAAGAGCTTGATCTCTATCTGTCTTCACTTTCATCTCTTCTTAACACATGTTCTTCCTCTTTCATGCATGGGCAAGTCTTTCTCTCCAATCTCTTAATCTTGTTTCCTTTTTCCTTTGTTTCAAATTTATCCATTAATTAACTCTTCCTTTATCTACATTTCCCATTTCTTTAGTCTTCAAGACCGTTTTCATTTTCTTTGTCTTCTAGTATGGGATACCTTTCTCCTATACTGAAAATCTTCCCTTGGTCCTTTTAAAAATTACTGCATGAGGGGCTGGCCCCGTGGCCGAGTGGTTAAGTTCGCGCGCTCTGCTGCAGGCGGCCCAGTGTTTCGTTAGTTCGAATCCTTGGCGCGGACGTGGCACTGCTCATCAGACCACGCTGAGGCAGCGTCCCACATGCCACAACTAGAAGAACCCACAACGAAGAATATACAACTATGTACCGGGGGGCTTTGGGGAGAAAAAGGAAAAAATAAAATCTTTAAAAAAAAAAAATTACTGCATGAGAAAGCCAAGTTCAGGCAGGGATTGGCCAGTTTGCAAGTAGACATGGGAGGTAGAGAAGTTTGCTAAGGGAGGCTCTCTTTGCCTATGGCCCACAATCTAAAATGAGTTGGAGCTCAGTTTTGGGCCTCATGAGACTGAACAAGCCAACTTCTTCTGTCCACCAAACAGCAAGAAAGCAGACCATTGCCCAGGGATTTCGAGCAATGAAGATCAGGTTAAGAGTGCACCCAGCATGTCGTGTCAGATGACAGTGAGGCAGCTGTCATGAAGTTGAGGAAGATGAACACAGAAGCCAGTGGCTAACAGAGGAGAGTGGCAAGCTTAAAACTCATAACCAGAAGAGAGCTCTGGCTGTGGTTACTTTTACATGGAACTGACTGGAGGCAAATAGATAAGAAAGCTAGTACATTTGCGGGGAAATTGTGTTGCCAAAGCAACCAGTGATGGGCCTGGACATGCTGTGATGTTTCAATACCTAACGTGACTCATGGCTTTCCTAAACTACACCAGCAGGAGCTGTGCGGCTGGCTCCCAAGCAGAGCTTATGCTCCAACACCCTATTCAGATGGAGACATGGATGGAAATGGACCAACAAAAATCCCTACAGCAGAGGTTGGCCAACTGCAACTCTCAGGCTAAATTCAGTCTATAACCTATTTTCTATGGCCTAGGAGCTAAGAATTGTTTTACATTTTTATTATTTATTTATTTAATAAAAAATTAAATTGTGTTTTACGGAATATTACTCTTTTTACATGTCCTAATTTCTTTTTTTTAGTTTTATTTTTTTAATCAAATTTATTTTTCCAGCTCTATTGAAGTATAATTGATAAATCAAATTGTAATATATTTAAAATGTACAACATGATGATTTCATGTATGTATACACTGTGAAATGATTACCACAGTCAAGGTAATTTACTATCTATCACTTTACAACATAATTACCTTTTTTTGCGTGAGAAGGCTTAAGATCTGTTCTCTTAGCAGATTTCAGGTATACAATACAGAATTATTAACTATAGTCACCGTGATGGATATTAGATCCTTAGAACTTATTCATCTTGTAACTGAAAGCTTCTATCCTTTGACCAACATCTCCTCATTCATTCTTCCCACCCCAGCAGCCTCTGGCAACCACCATTCTACTCTCTGTTTCTATGAGTTTGACTCTTTTTTTAAAGATTCTGCATATAAGTGATACCAGACAGTATTTGTCTTGGTGTGTCTGACTTATTTCACTCAGCATAATGCTCTCCAGATTCATCCATGTTGCTACAAATGGCAGGATTTTCTTCTTTTTAAAGGCTGAATAAGATTCCAGTGTCTGTGTGTGTGTGTGTGTGTTTCTCAATCACATTTTCTTTATCCATTCACCCATTGATGGACACCTAGTTTGTTTTCATATCTTGGCTATTGTGAATAATGCTGCAATAAACATGGGAGTGCTGATACCACTTTGAGATAGTCATTTGATTTCCTTTGTATAAATACCCAGAAGTGGAATTGCTGGATCATGTGGTAGTTGTATTTTTAATTTTTTGAGGAAATGCCATACTGTTTTCCATAATGGCTGTACCAGTTTACATTTCCACCTGTTTTACATTTATAAGGAATTGTAAAATAGAAAACACCAACAATAACAGAAAAGAAAAACATGCAACAGATATCATATGTAGACCACAAATAGTTGTTTTATGGTCCTATTAAGAAAAATCTTTGACACCCTGTCTCCCAGAGGGCAAAGCCCTTTGAAAATGACCAAGTTACTCCTAAAGAGCAAACAATGGCACTGAGATGGACTAATCAAGGAACCTGCTCCACTGCTGTTGCTGAGAGTATTTGTGGTTCCTGTCCAGGAGGATTTGATGGTTGCCATGATTGGTGATTCCCTACATTCTTCCTCTTCCCAGGTGGGAGTGACTATTGTGGTGATCCCATTTCTGCTTTCCATTTGCTTATTACCTGTTGAGGAGCAGATAACCTGTTAATTGTTTCATAGGTCACTGGGTTTTGTGGAGCCATATCTAGATATTACAAGAAGGACAGCGTGTCCTCCAAGATCCTGACTCTGATCTGCCTGCAATGTCAGAATGGGCTTTGGGTTGCCTCCTTTGAGCAGGGGGTGAGTGCATTCTATATGTAAGAAGAATGGTGAACATGGATACTTGGTTGGCCAGGGGGCTACTGAGAGCACTCAGTGTTGATTCTCTACTTTTTCCTTTTCTCAACAACTGTGTTTTTGCTGGGCATGTGGTTGCACAGAATGAGACTACTTTTCCTAGCCTCCCTTGCAGCTAGAGGCAGCCATGTGACTGAGTTCTGGACAATGGGATGTGAGTGGAAGTGATAGTACAACTTTAAGATTACCACTTGAAAAGAATTTTTTACTGTGGACTTCTTCTTCCCCCTTCCCACTGGCTGAAAAATGACAAAAACTGGAGCAACCATGAATCCATGAGTGAAGGTGATGGAGTTGCCCTGTTAGTCATGGACCCTCACCTATGGACTCTTAGGAGGGAGAAATAAACAATTTTGTTTAAGCTCCTGTATTTTGAGAGCTCTATGTTACAGAAGCTCAGTCTATACCCTGACTAATACAATGCTGAGGTCTTATTAATATCTCATATTATCTTGTCCATGAAACTTTTGTCATTCTCCCAACTCAAAGTAGTCTCTATCTTTTGAACTCCAATAGAAATTTGCTCTTTTCTCACAGCACTTATTACACTTTGTTTTCTGGTCATTTTCATAGCCTTTCTAAGTAACTAAGCTCTTTAGGAGGTATGAGAGGCAAGAAAAGGCAATATCTAACTCATATACTAGACTTTTAGATTCACATACAGGGCTGGAAATGTAAAAGTTATTAAATAAATATTTGCTTAATTAAATTGATTTTTTAATCATTTTTCTAAGCAGTGTATATTCACCAGCTGAATGGATCTGGGAAATAGTGAGATGATGAACCCTAGCCAGAAATCTTTCATATAATATGATATGACTAGTAATGAATGATATAAATATAAACTTTTTTCCCTTTTGCAATATCTTATTAGTCACAGATGATTGGTATATTTTCTGAATATTTTGTCTTCTTAAATAAATTCCATTTCCTTGAATAGCCTTTAATGGAAGGGCCATGGCATCAAATTGTAACTGTGGATTGTTTAATAAAAATTTCCTTTTGCAACAAAGGAATATCTTATTTTTGGGTTGTGTTAAGACAGGCAGCATGTTTTTGTGCTTATGAACATGGTATTTGGTATCAAATAGTTCTCAGTTTGGATTCTGACTTTGTCAATTATTAACTATGTGACATTAGGCGGAAATTTCCTCATCTGTAAAATGAGCAGAACAGCATCTACTTTACAAGGTGTTGTGATAATTAAACTAATGTATATAAAGTATTGTTTATGATCTTGAAATAAATCACAGATATTATTTCATTCATAAGTATTTCAGTATATATTTCTAAAAGATAAGAACTCTTACTCAAATACAGCCGTAATACCATTATTACAGTCCTCCAAATTCACAAAAAGCTCTTAAAATCATCAAATATCTTCTCAGAGTTCAAATTTCATATTGTCTCTTAAAAATGTCATTTTTACAGTTTGTTTTGAAAAGAAGTTACAAATTATATATAATGAAAAGTTGCCAAACAGATAATTTACAAAATCCTTAGCACTTTTAAAATTTCAGCCCCACAAAGTGAACACATTATTTCTTTGTGTTTGTGGGATGAAATATTCTGTATCTTATTCTCTTAGTAACTTGGGTTATGACAGTTCATCAAGATGTGCAGTACGTTTCCTGTCATAGATCACAACAGAGATTCGGTGCCAAAATCCCTCCACACAGTTTCTTTCTGTTTAAATAATTCAGCTGTTGCCTGCTGCCTATGTGGCTCCATCATTTCTCATCATCTTTAAAGATGACATTGTAAGATATTGGTAGCTCCTCATGGCAGACTTCTGTTGGTGAGATTAAGGTTTGAAATGATTATCAAGTGAATGGATTACATTTTGTACTTTCTGCCTTTACCCTGAGTCTATCCCTTTCCTCTGGGGGAATGCCCTAGACACCTACTTCAGGGGTAGTTCAGAGGTAGGCTCTGAGATGGGGGGTACATACAGGAAGCAGAAGATGTGGCCCCTTCTCCCTGGGAGCTATCCCCTTAGCTGGGAAGAGAATATATACATGGAAATTGACATAAAACCAATAAAATTATCTTTTTCACAACTGCAAAAGTGAAGAACAGACAGAGTTCATAAGTTCTGATAGGGTGCAGCACCCTGGAGAGATCCGAATCAGGTGCATTTAATGGAAGAAGGCTTTTGAGATAGGTAATCTTGAATTCAGTTTGGAAGGAGTTGATAGACGTAAAAGAGTTGAATGAAAAAGGCATTCTAGGTGAAAGGAAAGAAACAGAAGCAGAAACAAGGAGTCATCAGTGGGGACGGAGTTTAAAATGAGTGGGGCTTGGATTAATGAGTTTTTATTGTATTGGTTTGATGCTAATGTAGAAAGTTTCTTAAGGAAAACATCAGCCATGAATGGATATGACTTATGAAAATTTTAAAAACCATCCTTTCACAGTTATAGAACTTTTCAAATGTCTCTGACTGCAGGAATTATTACTGTGTAGGCGTAGATGTTCTAGAAGCAAAGATGACGCAGGCATAATAGCCTCTCAAACGAAACAGGCACAACATCTGGGGTAACATATGGGTGTAGCATGAAGCAAGCTGACTTGGGCATCAGTTTAAAAAAAAAATTCTAATCGATGTGTACCAGTTGATAGCTGATAGAATTTTCTTTGCTCATCCTGGAAGTGCACAGCAGTAATGGAGCCACAGACATGTTGGTCCCTGGGTGTGTCTGTAATTCAAATGGAGACAAAGACAGAGTAACTTTCTCTCTGGTCAAGGGTTAATGATTGTGATTCTAATTTATATCTCCCATTATTTGTATTTTTCCTTCTTTCGCACACTAATATGCACTGAGTACCATTGGGCTCTGCTCATCAGTTGCACATGTGTGAGATTTCAGTTCTGAAGTGAGCATCCATTTTTGTGGCAAAGGAGGGAAAAAAGACAGTGGGGTTTTGCAGACAGCAGTGGCTGCAAGACTGTCTCTTGTCAGAAATGGCGTTGGCATTGGCAGTAATGTCCTCGTAGGAGAGTTGAGTTCTTGGCAGGAATCTAAACTGGAGTGCACGCTGCTCAGTAGAGGCAATGGCAGGAGCAGCAGTCTCAGGCTGTTCTTAAAGGCTAGTCTGAGGCCCTATTTCTGGAAGCTCTGCCCACAAGCCTGATTTTTGAGCCCTTCCAAAGATTCTGTCAGCCACTCACTAACCTTTTAATAAACCCCTTTTTTACTTTATTCTCCAGAGTTAACTTTCAATGCTTGCAGCTAGGAATCCTGATGTAGAAGAGAGAGGGGAGAGTTTCAGGAAGGAGGTGCAGTCCTCTGAGTTTTTGTTCACGATGGATAATAGTGTTCATACTGTTATGGAGGCAGAAGCCAGATAACCAAGTTTTGAAGAGCAAAATGTTTTGAAGCAAAGAGACTTTGAGTAAGACCGAAGTTTGTGGGAGAGAGACCTAAAGAAAATTTGAACATTTAGGGAGGCAGGGTACTAGATCAAACAAGGTCTGTGAGGAGGTGCAAGGGAGCATGCGTGGAAGGAGTAACCTTCGAGAGAGAATGGGAAATCTTTCTTTCCTTTTTTCTTACTTTGTCTCCTTTCTGTCCTCTCTTTCTTTTTCTCAAAAGAAGGCTGGGTAAGAGAAGAAATTGAGAAACTGAGTGAAGATGCAGTGAGATCTTACAGTCATGAGAAGAGAAGTGGAGGAAACAGGCACAGGGAGGTCGGAGGATCCCCAGAAGGGGTAGTTTTGAGGGCTTGTGGGGAGAGAAATTTTAGGAGTTGGACTGTGGGAAAGCTCATAGAAAGTTAAAAATGAATAAAAAATACTGAGTGGCAACCTCTTGTAAGGGAGGTTCTGGAGTCTAAATATGAAGCCTTAAAATTATCTAACACCCCTAGGAAGTCTGGAGGAGGGCGGGAGCTAGGCAGGAGTCTGTCGTACTGGTGGCGTTCACTTGAGGTTTGTGACTGGCAGTGCTGGTTCAGGGGAAGGAGATGGCAGGAAAAGCAATGTTGAATGTCTTCTGTTTCCCAGATGCTATTTTTCTGTCTTCTCCCCCCACCCTATCTTCTCCAGTATATTTACCCATGATGTCTTAATATTCTCTCAGCACGTTTATCTACTTTTCACCCCCTCTCTCTTTTTTTCACAGCCTCTTCCCTTTCACCTGCTGTCATTTCTCCTTGTCACTTCATGATATATTTGCCTTAGGCTCCTGCTGTTTTTTCCTTCTCTTATTATTTCAATACTTTATTCCTTTGCCTTCTCCCTAAAGTTGATTTTATTTTCTCTTCCACTTTCTCTGTGTTTCCCTTTTTGGTTTTTATCAGTTTATAGACTTCATTTCTTATTTCACAAGCTTCCTAATCCTTTTAGTCTTTATCCTATGACCATTAATTTAATCTTTTTTAAAAAGTTAATATCTTCTTCCCTTTGCTCTCTTCCACATTTTAGCTTCTGTCTTGGTCTTATCCCTCCCCTTTCCCAAGGGACTTTGGGACTACTTTCCAATTCTTTTGGCCATTTCCCAGTCATTCTCTTTTGAGCTGCTTTTTAGCCTCCACAATGGTTTTATTTCTAACCCAACTCAATCTGGAAAATAGTACTCCTAGCCTACGTAGATTACAAATGAATATATGACCCCTCCACGTTGACAGGACTGTTTGGGGTCTGACTTGGGGGAAGAAACAACAATAATACACTACAACTGCTCACTGCTCAATATTTAGTGCCTCTGCTGGGTTTTTAAGTTCTTCCGTGCTTTGGCCATGTTCAACACCTCCAACAGTCCTCCATTAATCAAACCTCCTTTAGTCAAATGAATCCCATGACTCCCATACATTTGCAAACCCAATTCCTAAGTTCTTGCTGTTGTCCGTATTGTTTCTTTGCTTGGGACATTCATTTTTCTTTTCTCTTTCAGAGCTTCAAGAACTTGTCTCCTATGACTATTCTAGTTTTCTACCAATCTTCCATTTCTTTGACTTCTCACAGCATTGGATGTACCTAGCAATTTAACCCTAATTACGTAGAGTCTTAAATATCTGCCCGTATGTTAGTTTACTTTGGCTAATCACGGAGGAAGTTCTGAGAAGAGAGCTTTTATCTTTTAATTCTGTATCATCCACATTTCTAGAATGGTTCTGAGTACATAGTAGGCATTTAATATGGTTGCTTTTTTGAGTTATTACCCTCATAGAGCATAATTCACATTATATTTTTAAAGCCTACTTAAAATATAAATTTTGCTGTGAAATTAAATGACCAAGGGGCCTGCTATCATTTATTCCATGCACCGATGATCTGTGCAACATTTCCTCCGGTGTCTTCCTGAGCTGGCAGGAGCCAGCCATTCATTTAAATTGGTAACAGACATGGAAATGAATTTGTGTGCTGTCTTACTTGGTAATAAAACTTAAAGTGCAGTGTAATTTGTGAGGGTTTGAAGCGGTAATGCAATTTTGGCAAGTCTGCTATATCTCTACAAGACTTAGTGTTCAAAGATTTTTGAGCCAGTAGGTTATAGACTCTCCTCCTAAAAACAATTGATTAAAACTATCTTCTTCTGGACTTGATCCAGTCCTTACTGCTAATAACTAAAGCACAGGTTACATTTTTGGTTGACGTTTTCAGAATCAGACCAACCTGGCCTTTTTATATAATGCTTTTTCTGGTCTATTTTTATCACCAGATAATACTTCTTCTCCTAATTTAAGAGATACAAGATAATAAAAAGTGTGTCCAATTCAAGTTGAGTTCGGAATTGAAGCAGCAAAGAAAATAACCTGTGACCCAAGGAAAAAAAAAATGATGGGAAGAAGAGCATAAAATCATTTCAGCTTTCCAACTTTCCCGACAGAAATAATCCTCACATTCTTGGATATGTAAATGGAAAGCAGTGGGATGTCAGCATGCTAGATTTGATAGCTTTTCAATAGCTAGCTCTATCTGGGAATTTTAAACTAGGGAAGTAAATATTCCTAAAGGTAATGTCCCCCAGTTTAGTATTTATCTCAAAGAAGTATATTCTAAAAAGATAAATTCTGAATTTATATTTCTTCCTTCGTTCTAATAAAAGTTTTCCTTAAGTGGTTCCAGGCTTTCTATTATGTTGATGTCTTTAGTCCTAATGATCGTTCTTAAGGTGATTTATGTCTTCAGAATTGCAAACCAAGTTTACTAGAATCCATCTTTTCTTGCTGGATAAAATATATTAGGCTCCCATGACACATTCATGTGTTCATCAAAAGGGGTAGATTTATTAGCCACCTGCATAGCAGTAACTCCCAGTGACAGAGTAGTTCTGTTAGAAGTCTCTTCTGAGAAGTTTACCATGGAGACCACGCAAATCTTACTTGATTTAATTGGACTCCTATAAACAGCTGCCATTATATTTCCAAGGGATTTGCTTTATCAGGGAGTCTAAAAAGTCATAATTTTCATTAGGAAAAAGAACTTGGTCAACACTTCTTCCTCCAAGTTGATAAGCTACTTTCCTGTTTTTTGCCCTCAGCTTCTTTTGCCAATGTCCTTAACATCCTCATTCTCTCAACCGTCTGTTGCACGTGGCCTGCAAAGTGCCAAACACTGAATGATCCACCCATCTCAGATCACCTTCCTTTCCTCTCACTGCTGGAGAAAATTAGACAACCATTCAAATTGGTGCAATTTAAACATTCCTACTGAAAACATGTGAACTCACGCTGTGAACCAGAAATTACTCATGCAGTTCTTGAGCAGCTTCGTCTCCCATTTGCTAGAGTAATAATTCTAAACTTGCATCAAATTTCTCTGCTCTCACTCTAACCCTGACATTCTCATACCCAGTCATTGATGTTGCCTCCTAATTCACGTAAAAAACCAAATGCTACCAAAAATGAACTGCACAGACCCATCTTCATCCATGACCATCCTCACTTCCTTCCGGCCTGTCTCTAAGAACAAGTAGCCCTTCCGCACAAGCTCTCCCATCAACTCATGCTCTACATTCTCCTCTCCCTCTTCTCTCTAGGACCATGTTCTTTCAATAATTCTCTGCTTCTGGTCTGTTTTCAACCTCTCCTTCTCCCTCTCTGCTGACTGACTTGCTTTGGTGTGGGCAAGTCACTCTTGCCCACAGTAGCCAATAAGTCTATTCACAGAGAATGCTATTTTCTATCCATTTACCCTATATGGTTACATTTCTCTCTTCTCCTTGAAGTTAAATATGGTCGTGTGACTTGCTTTGGCTAATGACAAGTGATGAGCTTCACTGATGGCTGGAAGCTCCGAAGAGTACAAGTGACAGGGCCTCTTCTCTTCTGGGCTCCCGAATGACTCTGATGGACATAGCAGGCCCTTGATGACATGCATTGGGCATGTCACATGCAGAGGAAATATAGCTTCAAAGTTTTGAGATTGTTTATTACTGCAGTAGTACCTAACCTATCCTGACAGACACAATTTCCTTCTTAAAAGTATCCTTTCTGAGACTGTGCTTACATTCTCTTATACTACATTTATTCTTCGCATAACAACTAATTTTCTTGAAAGTAATTTACTTTTAACTTTTTCACTTCTCTTTGATTCCTTAGCCCTATTAAATATTTTCTGACCCCACAACTTCATCAGAACCATTCTTGCTAAACCTGCCAGTGACCACTTAATTTTCAGACGCAGTGGACTGATTTTATTACCTTACTTGACCTTGTGTAGCATGTAGCACTGCTGACTTTTAGAAATTTTCCATGGTATCATTCACTTCTCATTCTCTTCCTTCTTTCTTTTCCCTAAAGCTTTTGCTTTTTACTTGGCCTCTCTTCTACCATTTGCGGCTCAAATGTTGATGTTCCTCAGTATTTGGTTTTCTCTGCCTCTAAACTCTTGCATCTCTCTTTTCTTAGAGATTCCATCAGTTATTGCTTATTCAGTCAGGATTCCAAATCTGCATGGAGTAAAGATATTATTTTGCAACATTGAACAAAGGCATTTTGATTTTCACCATTGAGTCATGAACTTTGCTCTGCCATTCTGATGATGCCGTAGCCATTTTGATAATGAGGGAGAGTCATTCTTATATAGCAATCTTTTTCAAACACTTCCAGTTGTGAATGGAGTGGCAGCTTATTTTCCTGTGGCCCACTGGAAAAAGGGGGCTGGTACTTGATGTATTTGCATGCAAATGGATTTAAAAGCCAAGTTATAGGTAGAAAGGGTAGATTTGCTAAATTTCTTTAGTTCTCCATTAAATACATAAATGGTTAAACCTAAAGGATTCAAATCATTGAGTTTTCCCTCTGGTATTGCAAACATACCTCATCTATTCCTAAGGCTTAGGCAGGAGGCTGAGCCAGGAAGGAGGATAATAGAGAGGACTCTTTTTTTTTTTTTTAAATATGTCTTCCGCTCCTCAGTGCTTGTTAAGCAAAGAAAAGCAAAAGAGAGGAAGTAAGCAAGATTGTCAGATGTGTGTTCTAGTTTCCCCACCCAGGTCTCAAATGAAAGAGATCAACCAGGGCAGACAGGCTTACCCCATCCCTGCTGGAAACTTTAGGAGAAGACTGCTACGTAAGGTGGCCCTTCACCAACATGTTAGTGGCCTCAATATAGGCAGGCAGAGCCCCGTGATCAAGTGGGAGAAGAGACTTCTTTGCTCTGCTAAAGCTACCTTGGTGCAGACTCTGAGTTTGGAGCTGGGACCTGCCCTGGGGCATGCTGTTGTAGGTTCATAGCAGAGACTGGAAGTGGATGACTCTGGACATGAAGGGCCAAGTGGAGAACAGTGACATGACTCCAAGGCATCTACAGCTATAAAGTAACAAGGAGAGACGATGCCAGCAGAGACGGGGCCGTCAGGCTGTGACTAAACCAAGAGAGGGACCAGACAAGAAATGGAGTCTATAAATTACAGATGTCAACAGAAGGTATAAATGTGCATAACTTAACCAACTGTACTTCAGAGGACAGCCAACTGGTCTTTTGCTATCAGGACCACGAAGGTCCAGAGAATACCATATGGATCTGAGGACTCCCTTCACTCTCCTGCCATGAAGTCAGGTGAACACTCCACTCCCACACCCATGATACATAGTGAAGGGGTTATGGGAGAGGTAGCTGGAAATAAGAGAGCCTAGAGAATTAATTTTAAAGGAGTGTTTAGTGATCAGAAAACTCGAAACCAGAGGTGCCATTTAGTTACTCCCACACTCTCCCCTTAGTAAATAGGACTTGTGAATAAGGCCTATTGAAATTTAGACTAAATAAGGAAACTGCATTTTATATGTTCATTCAGGTTGTAATATGAATATGAATTAAATCTATGGTTCTTACACACACACATACACAGATACACTGTACACTTCTCTTCTGTAATATATTTCACAATTCAACTATTTCTATCTACAAGTCTCTTTGTCACCAAAGCCTGGTTCCTCTCCCTCAAAACCTGTCCTATTTTAGCAATTCTGTCTCAGTCAATGGCATCACAAAACATAAAAAACAAACCAGGGGCCTGTTAGTCTTCTATAATCTTTTCTCCCTACTCCCTAGGCACCAAGTGTATAAATCCAGTCTCATAACAATCTCTGATTTCACAGTACTCACTATAGAGAGACAATGGTGTCTGTAGAACCAGCTAAACAGACACTCATTATTCCACCACAAAAATGGAGCTGGTGACCAATGTTTTGCATGAAGGGTTAGAGGGTTAGAAAGGCTTAGACCTCCATAGGTCTATACTACGAAGAACAGAAAAAACTGGACCTTTAGAGATACATATGTAATAAAGGTATAAAAACATGCTGCATGCAAATCATACACACCAACTTCTAGGTAGTGGCTAACTCTAAGGAAAGAGGAAAGGAAAAGGGATGGAAGTTGGGGGAGCCGCAAGATTCTAGTTCTTAATGAATAAGAGAAAATTGATGTGGCACGATATTTCTGCATGCTAAATCTGGATGATAAGATTGTCTATTAAATTAGCTAATGTATAATTCATTACGACAGAATATTTCATAAATAAAAATACTATTAAAATCTTAATTTTGAATAATGGTCACCATAAAGATAATTACCTACAATTATTGTTAAACAATGGTTTCAACACTTATCACAACATTTGGGTGACAGGCGCTAAATAAAAGTTTGTGATGTGAATGAAGAAAAAAAGATCTTCATAGGATGGGAATGGTGTGGGATTCAGGCCAGGGAACTGCCTTTTCTAAGGCGGTTTGATGTGTAGAAAGAGCAAGGATTTCAGTGTCATGCAGACCTGTTTTTTTTTTTGAAATTTATTTTTTATTTTTTTTGAGGAAGATTAGCCATGAGATAACATCTGCCAATCCTCCTCTTTTTGCTGAGGAAGACTGACCCTGAGCTAACATCCGTGCCCATCTTCCTCTACTTTATACGTGGGACACCTGCCACAGCATGGCTTGACAAGTGGTGCCATGTCAGCACCTGGGATCTGAACCGGCGAACCCCGGGCTTCCGAGAAGCGGAACGTGCGAACATAACCGCTGTGCCCCTGGGCTGGCCCCAGACCTGGTTTTGAAACTCACTTGGACCCATTACCAGCCATGTGACTTCAGAAAAATGCTTTAAACTCTGTAAGCCTTATAAAGGTCACATTAACTATCCCTACTATGTAGAATTCCTCACCAAATATTAATGTCTTTCCCATCACTTTGAAGAGGCTTGCCAATTTCTGAAAAAAAAATTTAGAGTATTGCTATTTTGTCAAGGATTTTTTACTGGGCCGAGTATATATACACATATTCTTTCATATAAGTGTATATACTATATTCCTTTATATTGGGGAATGGGGTTTAAGAAGTCCCTAGGCATGAATTTAATTTTCTCCTTAGTTCTTTTATTGGACTAAGAATATAAATAAATTGTTAACCAATACTTTACTCATCTGAAGCATCCAAGTGGCCGGGAAGGCCTTGACACCCAAGAGAAGAGATGTTGGACTTTACAGTCACATATTTATTTTAAAGCTGAAGTCAATTTTACAGTTAATTAGGCAGAACTTTCATTACATATGGATCCAACTAATCTAAATCAGTCCCTCTGTTTCCTTTGCAATGTCTTAAGTAGAAGAATTACTCCAGGTGTTGACATAGATGTTTGGTCTAGGTGGTCCCAAATGGGAATGCCATCAGCTTTGACTTCCAAGAGAGCTGACTAGATAAGTAGCCTCCATCACAAAACCAAACCGCAATAGGGCGAGTTCCTTTCTGGGTGTCCTACAGGTCACACAAGTATCTCAGAGTTCAAATTACTTTTTCAAATCCTAAGGACACTGTGATTATAGGTGTGAGTTACTTGCTTTTCACATCTCCTCAGCAATGTACCAAGTCAATTAAAATTGAGAAAAAGTCCTGAAATCAAATGAAGAAGTCCTTAAAACTAGCCTAAGATCTTGTTTCTTCAACCGTATTCAAATTGGAAGCTCTTCTGAAATGTAGGGAAAGGCAAGGAGTTGTTGATTCTTATTGAGGTTGATAGTCTTGGTGCCTAGCACAGGGCTTGACTGAGCTTTCAGTACACAGTGGTTTAAACGAATGGATGTGGAGACAGAACAGAAACAGTGTGGGTAGGAGTATACCAACATCAGCAAACAGGGAGAGCAAGAGAGAGGAATAGGCAGCTTTTCTTTTGCAAATGGTGCAGAAACGGAGACTTTGATGTTGGGCTAATAAGCAAGTATATGTTTTCAGGGGTGTGGAAAAAAATAGACTCTGGTAAGATTCCAGATCCTAGTTGAAAATATTTGCAGAATTCTCCCTCATGCAGGGCTTGCAGTTAATGACCTCTAAATAATCATCTAGCATTCATTAATCTTGTGATGATAGCGATTAACACATATTGGTTACACACATGAAGAATTCCCCAAACACCCCAAAATCCTTTGATGTTGTTTATTAAAACAAACCTATTGTTCCATCCTCCACATTTTCCATTAAAAATGGAGTACTATAGCATACATCATTTCCTCAATGTTCCTGAAAGAATAAACAACTGTTAGAGATAATTCTAAGATAAGTAGGAAAAAGTCCTCTAAAGCAAGCACCAAAAGGTTAACAGTGGCTCTGTGTTAGTTTCATATGGATTTTTCCTATTTTCACAATCCTGAATAATGTAATGCTTTAAAATAATGTTACTTTAATAACGAGAAAAATAAATGTATTTAAAAATCCTCTAGTATCGTCCTAATCAAGGCTCCTGAATGTCACTCTTACGGCATATTTTTCTCAGCTATACATTCTGCTCCATGGGGAAGTCCACTGAGTGTCTTACAGATGGTGGGATAAATCTGTTTTTGGAAAAGGAGAGGACCTGTTGAACTGGTTCCTCCCACAGAGAACCACTAGCTATTCCACAATCATTCTGCTCTGCCATGTGCCAAGAAGTTTATTATTGGAACTTGCTTTTTTAGGAAAGAATTTATTAACAGACCAGATCTAACTACCTCTACCGTAATTACAACTGTGCAACCACAGGCCCTGTTCTGGTTTATCAACAAACTCTTCCCCGAACCTGTCCTCCTTTTACCCTGCTGGCAGTGCAGTTATTCGTGACAATCAAGAGTAGAAAGATGTGGACCTTGAAAAGTCATCCAACCATCCTGGTAGCCATAAAATTTTCAAAATAAGAGGATTTTATTAATATAATTTTATTTATGGTGATAATAAATTTAATTGATTCTTATGGTTTTGCATTACAAATTTAATATTCACAGCCACCCCTACTGAGAACTCTCAGATACAGCCCTTCATGTAAATTGTGTCCATTAACTTCATCAAATGTCAGTGGGAATAATCATTCGTGTTGGAAATGTTCCCATCTCCACTTTCAGACAAAGGGTCACAGGTTCACTTAGTGAAACAGCCTGAGCAATTGTACTGAAATCACAACTTTTAACAAGCATCCTTTTTATAGACAGAAGGAAAACTTTAATGTATCGACATGAACCTGAACTGTGCCCTTGAAGTATTTTAGAAAGGCATGCACTTGAAATCGGAATGCTGAGGAATCCATGATGAACTACTTAAAATGTAAATTTAGCTCTCTCTTGTACCATCTGTAATGACTGCCGACTCCTATTAATGAGCTGGTGATACAGTAAGAAACAATGGTGCCCTTTCAAAGCCATAGGTGGTAGCTGCAAGCTGATTTATGATCTAGCCTTACCTTTCTCCATTATCTGCATCACTTGACAAGCATCTCTTTCCCCAACCCCTCTATTGTTTCAAATCTAACACCTAAGCTGCTGGGACTTCCAATAGCACCGTTTGCTTCTTTGCAAAAGTATCACCCCAACCCAGTGATCCAGAAGTCGAACTCAGTCATTCTGCACAATAAAGATAACAGCTCCTGGCCGGGTCCTATCGCAAAGCTTTCTAACACAGTCGTGAATGGTCGAGCTTCAGACTCGCCTTCATTCAGCTGCAGTCTGTGTACCTGTTCAGCAGCGATGATAAACCCTGAGCAGGAGGTGCTCCAATGGCCAAACAGAACAGCTTGTAGTTTTTAACAAAACCTAGATTGCTGTGGCTTTTTATTCTTAAAAAAATTTGCAAGCATTGAATCCTCTCACATATCCATCAGACATGTCTATAGGCAAACTCAGGAGTCATAGTTTAGCCACAATATCGTTTAGAAACTGACCTCAGGAAGCCGAGGGCTTTTGGTGTGGAGCACAGGTACCTGCTGTAGTTGTAAAGACCAGCCCCCTTTCCTCTACTTTGTTCTCTTTCAGGAGGGAATTTTCAAGAGACTAACCCAGTGCTTCAGCCTCACATAAACCGTGTGGTCTCCTAATTCCACAGGTTCAGCTTTGCTTTGGCATTACTTTGTTTGGATTAAATCAGAATATAAGGCTTAGCTCCGCACCACGCCTCCCGGCCCTTCCTTGACTGATTTAGGCTGTGCTCTTGCTCAGCGCCAGGAGGAGAAGTCAGCAGCGCCCCTGGCCAGGGAAGAACGCTCAGGCAGGCTCCCCTTTCCCCACCAGCTCTCATTTATATTCCTGAGCCATCTGACAAGGATGCTACACAGTGGTTCTATCTGTCCACGGGTATAAATAAACCGTAAATGAAATCTTTCAGCACAGACGCAAAGTGCTTTATTATCAGCGTGCAATTTAGGCAAATAATAATAGTGCTTTGTTAAAGATGTGCTCCCTGAGACTGTTAATGTTCCGCTGGAAAAATGTAGCGCTTCCTGATGGCCCAATGCGGTTTGGTTTTGTGATTCCGTTTAGATGGAGCGCTGAGTAAATGGAGGGGAAAGTGGCTTCTGCATAATAGAACAGACATGCTCTGCGAAGTGTCGCATCTAGTCCTGAGGTGAAACTGGTCCAGAGGCACGTCTGCAATTTCAGGTTGCTCCTTGCAAAGGATCGCTTATCTTGTCTTAGGGACCTCTGGCTGAAGGGGTCTGAGGGGTACAATTCCTCAGGCTCCTTTGGTCACTTGTTTGATGACCTTCCTGTTCAGAGTGAGTTAAAAATTAACCAAGGGCTGAGAAAAAATCAGGGTGGGCAAAATGAGAGAAAATAAAGTGACATACAGGCCTTAGTCACATAGCTCAAAGGGAAACTTAGAATGTTTGCAGATGGGCAAGGAGACAGTCAGAGAGCAATGAACTATCCCCAAAGGCAATGGGGTCCCAAATGATTGCCGCTTGCCCACTGATTGCAAAGCCACAGCTGTCTTTTTACTGTTTTGAGAAATTTTGAGTTACTTCCTTAGCACATTGAAGTACAGACTTGGATGTTTACTTGTGATCGAACTAATTAAAATCATTTTTTTAAAATGACTTTATTGAAGTATGACCGACACATAAAAAGCTGTACATATTTAGTGTATATAACTTGATGAGTTTGGGGATAAGTATACACCCATAAAACCATCATCACCATCAAGGCTATAGACATATTCATTATCTCCCAAATATTCCTGCTGCCCCATTGATAATGATGATGATGATGATGATGATGATGATGATTTGTGTGTGTGTCTGTGTATGTGCTTGTGGTATTAACACTTAACATAAGATCTACCCTCTTAGCAAATTTTAAGAATATAATATAATTTCCTTAGCTATAGGCACTATGCTCTGTAGTAGATCTAATTTACCTTGCATAACTGAAAATTCGTACCCTTTGGCCATCACCCATCCATTTCCCCTTCCTCCCAGCCCCTGGCAACCACCATTCTACTCTCTGCTTCTATGAGTTTGACTATTTTAGATTCCACATGTAAGTGAGATCATGTAATATTTGTCTTTCTGTCTCTGACTTATTTCACTTAGCATAAATCCTCCAGGTCCATCCATGTTGTCACAAATGGCAAGATCTCTTTTTCTTTTTCTTTTTTTTAAGGCTGAATAATATTCCATTGTGAGTATATACCACATTTTCTTTATCCATTCATCTGTCAATGGGCATTTAGGTTGTTTCCATATCTTGGTTATTGTTACTAATGCTGCAATGGATATGAGAGTGGAAATATCTCTTCGAGATCCTGTTTGCAATTCCTTTGTATCAATACCCAGAAGTAGAATTGCTGGATCATATGGTAGTTCTGTTTTTAATTTTTTGAGGAACCTTCATACTGTTTTCCATAACGGCTGTACCTACTTACATCCTCTTCAACAGCATGCCAGGGTTTCCTTTTCTCCACCTCCTTGCCAACACTTGTTTTTTTTTTTTGGATAGTGGCCATCCTAACAGGTGTGAGGTGATTTTCATTTCCCTGATGATTAGTGCTGTCGATCACCCTTACACATATCTCTTGGCTACTTGTATGTCTTCTTTGGAGAAAGTGATGGAACTCAATCTTAATCATTTCTAATTTCCCTCACAAGCTTGCAGGGGTGAAGTTGGTTAAAGGAGGAGACGTTATTTATTTATACTGACACCTAAAGAGTTAGCATTTGCAACTTTGACTATTTAAGGACAACTGCAGAAGTCCATGACCTACCTACGGTATTAATTCAGCAACTTAACAAGCAATTTAACAATTATTGAATTCCTTTTCTGCACCAGCCACTGCCCTGGAAGATGGGGATATAAGGTAAATAAAATAGAAGAGGTTCCTGTTCTTGTGGAATTTAACATCGTAGTAATGACACATCATTCCGATGAAGCAGGAATTTGAGTTAAGCTCTTTGCAAGACTCTTGTGTGGAGGGATTCATTTAACAGATACAGAAGTGGAGCTCATTGCTTGGCCTCCTATCCTTCTAAGACTTTCTGTTTTCTTTTGATTATTATGAAATGAGCAGCTCTATTGAAGAGCTACATAGTATTGTCGGACAATCGGAAGATTCTTGAAAGTGTCCAGGTGTGGTCTTTGTGCATCTACTGAATTTCGGCCCACACTTGACTTTTCTTTTCAAGGATAAAAGTTATTTGGGGAAAATACTTATTTAGCATTTTATAGTAAATATTATTTTTCAAGCATTGAATATCCTCTTTGCTTTTTTCCCCCAACAACCTTCACAATTCAGGGCCTCAAACGGGCTGAGTTTTCTAGTACTAAGAAGGGTCAGATTCAGAGTTATTTGACAATCAAAACTCCACCCTATCTCTGGGCTGATTATCCATATTTTGCGGCAAATCTTACCTTCCATTGTATTATAGCTAAACCTATTTCAGATAAGCATTGGTTTAATAGACTCTTTAAACTTGATCTTCTTTGTATACATTGAAGTAATTTGCTACCCAAATATTTCTTTTGAATTCTTATCTGTCTCTTTTTTCCCTTCTCTTCCTCTACCTTTCATCTCAATCTCCCCAGAAGTTCTATAGCAGAAATGGGATAGAGTTAAAGAGTGTCAGTGTGAGAGAGGAGAGTATACCAGCATATTGTATTTTACGAGAAATAGCTGAGTGGTAAGATAGGGGAAGAAATATGTTTCAGATAGAATCAAGGAAAAGAAACCAGATAATTTCCTTGCATTTTCAAAATCAAGTTTTTCACAATGTGGCACCATTTGTTGTTTTGGTTATTGTTTGTTTGACTAAGTTAATAGAATATCAAATTAGTATTCAAATGCAGTACATCCAAAGTGTAACATTAATTATTTTAGTATTGTCTGTATCCTTTGGCTTCTCCTATAAATGTGAAAAATGAATTCATTGAATAATACTATCACTGTAAAGAGACAGGTGCCTCTTAAACCCATTAGATAATGTCTCTGTGGAAACTGAGCCACAGAGAGAGTAAGTAACTTGTTCAAGTCACACAACTAGTGAATGGCAGAGGGGAGATTTGAACCCAGGTATCCTGGCTTTTAACCAGGTGCCTCTGCTTTTGAATCTACTAAATACTGTCTGTTAAGAGCTCTAAACTTTTAAATATATACTTATGAGTGTTTCAGAAACACTTGGAGAGTTTGTAATGTGGATTTCTGGTTCCCATTCCTAAGAGTTCTGATTCGGTTGGCCTGGGATGGGTATCAGGAAGCTATTTTTAACAACAGTTCTAAGTAATTCTGATGGACATGGTCCATGGATGATTTTTTGAAAACAATGGTTTGTAGCAATGGGAAGAAGGATAGTAAAGCTGTTAAGGGCATAGACTGAGAAATTGAGTAGTCTGGGCTGGTGATCCTAAGTCCTCTAGCTGTGGGCATGTTGCTTACACTCAGTTTTCTAATTTCTACAAGGAAGGGTGGGGATAAGGGATTTTCGTGCGGATTTAGTTCCTTAATTTATTGAAAATGCTAAATATGGTGCTGGCAAATACTAAGCCCTCAACTTATGTTAGCTATTATTAATGTGGCAAGGGTAACTTGTAATTAATTCAAGTGTTGTGCATGTAGATACCACAAAAAATATAACAGAAATGTTTTTTTCTTTGATCCCAAAAGAAAAATGAGTATTCTGACTTTAATTTATTTCTAGCATTCTTTATTTTTTTCCCCTACCTTTAAAATCATTTCTCCCAAGTTTTCAACTTTAGCTCTTAGGTTCCTGGCTTTCTCTCTCCTTTTGAAAGAACAGTAATCTGTTTTTCTGCCTTCTGGATCTCCTGCTGAGTTAACCTGATTGTGTAGCATTAAATTGGGTCAGTTAGGGGAAAAAAGGTAGGGTGGGAGAAGATAAAAGGCTTTTACGGAAATCTGAGATTAAATTCTCACCAACTAGTGGAAGTGTCATCTGGGTCTTTGTTCTCTGTATCTTCTTTTGTGCTAGTGTGGTTACATGACATAAAGGTGAATTATGTAAGTAATGCTATTTTACTCCTTTTGGCATAATCTCTATTCTTTCTCTTCTTTCCAATGATGACAGACAAGCTCCTCAGGGAATATTCAGAAGCCTTTGTAGTAGAAGGGAACTGAAAATGAACCAATATCTTTTGATAAAAGAAATGCTGCCTGAACTGCATGAAGTGAGCATGGAGTTTATCTGTAAATACTCCAATAGCATTCTACTCATCAGCTAGGAAAATCAAATACTATATTATGTAACTGGAAATTTAGTCTCTGATTAAGATAGAAGAATGGAGAAATTAAAAGTGGATTATGAAAACAGAAGCACTGCCCTGTTGGCCCCATCACATGCTCCTGATGGGTCCATTGAGTCCTTGTCCATATAAGTATCATCCCCTTGAGTAGAGGAAGAAGTATGTGAAGAAAGGTCAGAACATGGAAGGTAGGGAATATCAATTGTCTTATTCCCAGGACTATCTGGAGCTGCTAAGAAGGTATGTGAGTTCCCAACCTAATTTTATCAACTTCGATTCAGACTGCAGGGTCCCAAGATACCTGGTTTCTATCTTGTCCTCTTGGCAAGATTCTGGAGAGCCAAGATTTTCCCACCCTTTTATGGGGTCAAATTGTCTCTCGAAGCTTGGTGGGTGATATAGCTATGTTGCCTATCTTAAAATTCTTGTGAAGGAACTAAGTGTTGAAAACTCCCTGAGCTATCCTCATTTCCTATTATCACCACGTCTAGAGACTTTTTACCTTTCAGTTTTTAAAGAACAAAAGAAATGCTGTCAATTGATTTGCCATGTCTCAACAGTTTGACTTAATCCCTGTTTCTGTTCACAATCATGGATAAATTAAACAGTCCTGAAATGAGCTGAATAAATAGATATAATATACTATTTAAACATGAGAAATGTGGCATGTAAAAAATAGGAGAACCAAAGAACTAAATGTAATTACATAAAGTAATTAGTATAAATTTGCATGGTGTTTACATACGTGTTATACGTATAATATGTGCCATGTGCTTTTTACTTTAGACCAACAAAACTTTCTGCGATGACAAAAGTATTCTACATCTGTGCTGTCCATAAGAGTAGTCAACCAGTCACAGGTATGTGACTGTTGAATTCTTGAAATGCTGCTAGTATTGATGTGGGCTCGGAAAGCCGAGGAGTGGAAAGAAAGATTTCTTGGACTCTTAAGGTCTGGTAGTAGTGCTCCTTTATTCAGAGAATAGCATGGGGACAGGACCCATGGGCAGCAAAGTGCTGTAGGCATGGGGACAGGACCCATGGCCAGTGAAGAGCTGCAGCACGGGGACAGGACCCATGGGCAGTGAGAGCTGTAGGCATGGGGACAGGACCCATGGGCAGTGATATGGCTTGCAAATATTTTCTCCCATTCCATAGGTTGCTTTTCACTCTGTTGATTGTTTCTTTTGCTGCATATAAGTTTTTAAGTTTTATGTAGTCCCTTTCATCAACTTTTGCTTTTTGTTGCCTGTGCTTTAGGGGTCATATCCAAGAAAATATTGCAAAGTCCTATGTCATAAAGTTTTCTCCTATGTTTTCTTCTAGGAGTTTTACAGTTTCAGGTCTTATGTTTTGCCTTTAATTCATTTTGAGTTAATTTTTGCATATAGTGGAAGGTAAGGGTACAACTTCATTCTTTTGCATGTGGATATCTAGTTTTCCCAAAATTAATTGAAAAGCCTTTCCTTTCCCCATTGTGTAGACTTGGCACTCTTGTTGGAGGTCACTTGACTGTATGCATGTGGGTTTATTTTTGAGTTCTCTATTCTGTTCCATTGGTCTATATGTCTGTCTTTATGTGAGTACTTTGGATGTTATGGACTGAATGTTTGCATCCCCTCAAATTCATATATTGAGGCCTTAAGCCCCAATGTGACTATATTGGAGAAAGGGCTTGTGAGGAGGTGATAAAGATAAGGTGGGGCCCTAATCCGATAGGGCTGGTGTGGAGGAGGTCATATATATCCATCCACCTACATTCATTCAGCCACATGTTGTTTAATCGTGCTTACTATGATCTTTTCTAGGCTTTGGGGAAATTAGGTTCATAAAATAATATGTATTCCTTACTGGACACTTTGAGGTGGTTACTTTTATTCCCATTTCCAAATAAAAAAGTAGTGATATTCTGATAAAATAAATGACTTGCCCAAGGTAACACAAATAATCTTCTCACTACAAACTCAGGGCTATTTCCACTAGAAACTCTTAGAAGATGGCATATTACATTCAGTTGGATATCTGTTCGGATGTAACTTGAAATTCCATTGTCATTTCCTATCTGTTATATGAATATAAGCAAGCCATTTAGCGTCTATGTTTTCTGTGAAATGAGAAATAAATGTTTAAGTGGATAGTCCAAGGATGAGCAAGACAGGGGTAACACTCCATGTCATGTCTTGGAGGAAAATGTTTACAAATAAATGCTATGATTGTGTCTATTACTTTAGACATCAGGATTTCCTGGGCTATATATGTATCACTTTTAATGGGCATGGAATTTAGCAAATAACCATTAATAGGTAGTGGTATCGGTGCTATTAAATGCGTGAAATAGTCATACTAGCAGTCAGGCTATGGTCATAAAAAATGCTGACCTTAAGTATTATCTGCTTATTATCTCATTTGCTGAAAAGTTATTTTGCATCATTATAATTCTACAGATGTTTCACAGATGTCTTTAAGGATATATTTCTGCAGCTTGTTATTAAGCTAACTTCTGTGCACTATGGCAGATTTCCATAGCATATTAATGAGAACATTATGGAATTGTAAATAAATATGTTTGTAGCAATCAAGATGAAGAGCAGAACTATAAAAATGGTTATAAAAATCTAATTAACATTTTAACAGTAAAAAGCTTGATGCCTTGATAACATAGGAGAATGGTTTCAGTCAGTAGATAAAATGGAGAATTCCCAAGTGGGCTTAAGAGTGGATAGAGGGGATGAAACATTGCTATCAATATTTAATGGGATGCGTCAGATTTTACCATCATTTGAATGAATGTAAATAGAGGTTACCATAGAAATCACCTTGACAGAAAACTGCACAAAATGTATAAACTATCCCTTAAGCAGCCTTGTAGGGATTACTATGATGTCCAACTATAGTCTTTTCATGTAATCTCTTGATTGTGGGGAAAAAAATGACAATATGTATGTGTGTGAATGTGTATGTATGCTCAATATAACTTGAAAATTCCATAAGAAGAGTATGGAAATTCTAGAGGCAGGTATATTCCTTTTTATTTATGTCATAATTACTCTTTGATAAAGCTGTAAATGCCAAAGTTATTTATAGCTTTAACAAAGCATCCATCATTGCCATGCTACTACAAAGACAAGGCAACCTCGGAGATGCTCATACTATTTGAATTTAATATGCTATTTTACATTTCAGTATAACCTTCTTTTGTATCGTGGCTCTGTGATAATTAAGTGTTGCATTTTAGCAGCCTGGTCTTGCACCAATTAGGCCAGTTGCCTTTCCAGACCCAATCTTCTGTTGTCATTGAAAACACTTTTTTTAATCTTTGAAGAAACTTAGCCACACATGCTCTCCTTTAACTATTCTACAATTACAACATAATCTCAAAGGTCAAAAAATCATACATATTTCACAGAATCTTTTAGTAAAAGGAGATGATATTGCAAATTCTGCTGCTCATTAAAAAATGGGTGGAATAGGAATATGAGGTTGTAAAAAGAATAAAAAAAAAAACCAACCACCATTAGTTGCTGAACCAAAGGGGGGAAAATCAATTGTAAAACTATAAATGTAAAAAACATTGTAATGATTATCTTAAAAGTTAAGGAGAAAAACCTGACACTTTTTTTTTTCTTCAAAAATTTATGTATGTTTGAATGGAATGAATATTATTTTTAATAGCATAAACATAGCATTATTCAATAAATGAAACAAATAAGAATCCTAGAGTTTCACTCTCTGATCAATTAACAGAGACAGAAAAGAGAAAATAAAAATGGAAATATTTAAGGGAAAAGATAGAAAGGGCAATAGAGAAAATGAGAAGCTAATCTGAAAGGGAGTGTTAGAGAGACAGAGGAAGTCTTTGACCATGAAGAGACAGAGCTAGTGAGGGAAGGGAGGAAAGGAAACGCAAATAAAGGGAGTCTAAGATTCTCTCTCCACAGCTTCCCCTGAAAATATTTCACAGATTTAAAAGAAGAGAGTTCACATCCTTCAGAGGTGTTTAAAAATTAGATAGAGATGATTCATAAAAATAAATGGGCCCATTTCTTGTCAGACTTATAGAACTTTGTTTCTTTCTCTTATATCACTTGCATGAGGCCTTGGGTTTCACTGTTCTAAGCATCCCCATTGGTCTCTCCTGCTGGTCCATGAACTCCTGATTCATGTTTTAATCTCCCCAGGTCAAAGCTCCTAACCACAAAGGATTGAAAGAAAGACGTAAAGAAGATCAACAAAGAGAGACTGGCAAACCTACAAACATAGAAAGAGGTTTGATATACTTCTTCCTGAAGCACAGAACAAACAGCCAGTAGAACTGCAGAGAGTAAGAATTGGAAATTTAAATAACCCATTGAAAGCTCAATTGATTAAATATCTATACAAGCTTGTAGCCAACACAGAAAATGAACACTATTTCAAGTACACACAGATTATTTTAAAAAATTTACTTGTGGAAGGCTATAGTGGAAACAACCAATTTAAAAAATCTCGACATCATGAAAACAACATTCTCAACCACAGTGTAATCATATTTTAGAAATTGGAAAAATTTTAAAATCTTTTCTTCCTGCCTATCCTGCATGATGATTTAAGGGGAGATTATACTTACAAACAATTTGCGGGTTAAAGAGGAAATTAATTAGAAATCAGAAAATATTTAGAACGGAATAAATATTAAAGCACTGTGTATCAAAACTTAGAAGATACAGTTAATGTGGATCCTAGGGAGCAATTGATATTCTAAATTTCTATATTACGACAACATAAATATTTGAAAATATAAAGTCATTGTCAAAATCAGGATAAAATGAAAAAAGAGAAACAGAATAATTTAGATGGAAGCAAATTAAAGAGATGGAAACAGAAGTTAATGAAATAGACAAAAGACCACAAAATAAAAATCATTAACAAAATTAAAGAGTTTCCTTAAAAGAACAATGAAATAAATAAACATCTGTCAAATTTGATATAAAAAGATAAACAGCACAGGCCCAAATATTGTCTGCAGAAAAGGGGATAAGCCCAACTATAAGATGTAAGTAGAGATTCAATAATCATAAGAATGTCCATTAAGAAACTTTATGCCTATATATTTCAAAACTCAGAAGAAATGTAAAAATCTTTAGGAAAAATATGAACAAACTAATTCAAGGAGAAATGGATAACCTGAATAAGAAAAACATATTAACGATTGTTGTTAAAAGCTCACTCTTGCCTGTCATTTAAAAATGTTTTTTAAAGTTTCAAAATTCTATAATTATTTTAGTTATTCCTTCTCCTTCCTTCCTTCCCTACTCCGCTGCCTCCCTCTTTCCTTCCCTCCCCTTCTAAAAATCAGGTTTAATAAATCACAGAAAAAGAAGTCTCGAGAGAGCAGCTTCTGGGTTGGTTGATTCAGCCATTCAATGATGACATCATTTGGAACTCACATTCTTGTCAAATTTTCACTCTCCTTTCCTCAGCATATTGACTTGTTTTTGGTTAGCGCCCCTTCTATTTGCAAGATAGCTGTGACAGTTCCATGGAAATATGAAAACATGACTATGGCCAGCAAAAGAAGAGAGACAGTATGTCTCTTCGTATGAGTAAGAAAACCAATAGCACGGCCTCCCCCTCCAGAGTTCTCCTCATGTGTCATTGGCCAGAATTGTTTCACATGTTCATGCCTAGTTAATCACTGGCAAGGAAAAGGAAATCGTCATGACTGGATTGGGCTAGTCAGAAAACACCGCCTCCTCTGGAGCTGGGGCTAGAGCCCTCCTTTCTTGCTGCACATATCTTGTGGAGAATGGTGTCTTTTCTTGTGGGATTTACTCCGTCTCTTACTCTACTGCTTCTGTATATGCTTCTCTTCTGGCCTGAAAATTCCATTCTCAATTTTTTGCTAGGAAAATATTTTTTCATCTTTCAATACACATTTTGTATGTTACTTTCGAAGGGATCATAATGATGAGAAATAAAATGACGTAAGTTGGTACACTCAAGTTTAAATAATGTTTTAAAAATAGTCTTTGCCATCTGAAAAACAAATTCTTGCAATACAAACACAGGTAAGAGTATGAGAGAAACGAAAAAACGAGTCATTGAACATCAGCTAATGTCAAGGAGATATGATGGGAAGCAAATATCCTGGTTCCTTGAGGAATCTAGGTCACTAAAACATAATATTTGTACTTCCTTGGGAGGAAATCAATAGCATTAAGGTTTTTGATAGAGGAATTCACAAACTCAAAATGAGGTAGCACAGGACATCAAAAACTCCTCATACTATAATGATGTGGCAATCCACTAAGATGGATGTGCCCGCCCACTCTGAGTGCAGTAGGTTGCAATCTGGGATGTGTGCAGTTGTCACTGACCATCCCAGATTGAGGTTCTTAGTCGAAACCTCAGTAGAGCTGAAAAAGGGAACAAAGAAAAAGGTATTTACTTAATTTTTTATACCTAAACAGTATATACCATATCTGGGAAGTGGCAGACCTGGTATTTCTCCCTCTCATTTGCTGATGGTCAGTGTAAAAGAAGAAACATCAGTAGATTCATGTTGCTTCACTTCCTTTTATCTCAGGATGTCCACAAGCACGTAGTCTAGGACTGGGAGAGAGAGGAGTTCACTCAGTTGGCAACCTTTGTGGATTGAATTGGGATTATAGCCATTGCGACAAGTCACTACTATGACCAAATCATTCTCTCAGTTAGTTACAAAGCCCAAGAAGGTGAGCAATCACCTGGTGCACGAATTAGAGAGAGAGGTTATGGCAGCCTTCTCCAGGCAGCCTTCTTTGATGCTGCCCTGCCGTGAATGTAGTCACCTCTCTCTGTATGTTCTCTAATCATTATTCTGTATTTTGTAATGCCTTTTTTTTTTGATTATGTATTTTACTCCAATTTCCAAAAGACTGTGAATTCCTTGATGTCCTACTTACTTTTTATCCCTAATCCTGGGCCTTTAATATAGTGGGTGCTCAATATGTACCTAATCTCACCCTACCCCAAGGCTGCCTCCAAGCAGCTGGACAGAGCTGAAGAAAAACACACAACCATAATGATTGGCTTCAGTTTATGGCCGCAAATCTCAGGGACATTTTTAGTTTTGCTCAAGGATCCTACCACCTTTCCCCAGCAATTCACTGAATAAAGGATTTTATACTTCTTTTTTTAACCTCTAATATCCCCACTATCTTTCACTCTCAGCTGATGAGTTTTTTATTTCACTGAGAAAATAGAAGCATAGAAGAAAACTTCCACATACCCCTCACAAAATATGCCAAATTGCCCGTATCCATATACTGTGCATTTCCTTTTTTATGTAACCAATGGACTGTCTGAGGCTCTAACCTATTTTCAGCACTGGATCATCCCCTTGTGTCAAGGGTTCTACCCCAAAGATGATTTATCTCTTTGTATCATCAATATTACTCTCTGTATGAAGCTTTATCAATACAAATATAATATCTTCCATTAAGAAAGACCTTTTTCTCCACATTCTCCTCAAGCCACTGAATCATATCTCTGTCCCCATTAATAGCAAAACCCTTACTCCTAGAAAGCACTGTCTCCTCTCACTGCCTCCATTTCATTTCTCTTGTGTTTAGATAAGGTTTCTGTCCACACCACACCCCTGAAAGAGCTCATGTCAAGGTTACTGCTAACTGCTAAGTAGCATTCTCATTAATGCAGTCTACCAGCTGCACTTTCCATGATTGATCATCCTTCCTCCTTGAAACACTCTCAGCACTAGGTTTTTGGGATTCAGCTCTCTCCTGCCCTCCTCTGTCCTGAATGACTGCTCCTACTCAATCTCCTGTGCTGGGTCACTTTCTCCTCAACCTTGGTGAGAGCACTTCAGGCTGTGTCCTTGGACCTCTTGTCTTTTCTAGCAATGCCCACTCCCTTAGTGCCTTATTCAGATTGATGCTTCCTCTCTTAGTCTGCCTGGGCTGCTATAAGGAAATACCATAGACTGGGTGGCTTGAACAACAGGTATTTATTTCTCACAGTCATAGAGGCTGAGAAACCCAAGATCAAGGTGCTTGCATATTTGGTTCTTGGTGAAAGCCCTCTTCTTGGCTTGAGATGGCGGCCTTCTTGCTGTGTGCTCACATGGCTGAGAGAGCAAGCTCTGATCTCTCTTATTACTCTTGTAAGGACACTAATCTCATACCAGTGGCTCCTAATCATGACCTCATCTAAACCTGATTACCTCCGGAAGACCCCATCTCCAAATACCTTCACATTGGAAGTTAGGGCCTCAGCATTTGAATTTTGGGGAGACATCAACCTTCAGTCCATAACAGCAACTACATGTATATATCTAGTCCATACTCACGTATTTAACTGCCACCTATTTGACATCTTCAAGGGGGTTCCTGACTTCCTACTACTTATGCAACCTCTCCAATCTCCCACATTCTCCACCTGCCCAAGCCACAGCAGATCTCTTGAGACGCTTTGAGGACGCCAAGCATGCCTCTGCTGTTTTGTTCATTGCTCTATCCTGTGCACTTTGAAGAGTGCTTATCACATAATAGGTGCTCAGTAAATATTTGTTTAAAGAATGAATGAACAAACATAGCATTGGATGACTACATGGTTGATGGGGCAAGGGATTGTGAATTACTGCGAAAGCAGAGCATGGTGTAGTGGAATCACAGACTGTTGCAGCTGAAAGCAAACTTCAATGGTCAAGTTGAATTTCTTTACTTTGAATATTGAGAACTTAAAACTCAGGAAGTTTAGGAAACTAGTCCAAGATTATACGGCTAGAAGCAGAGATAGTTCTAATTTATAGGGGCCTGAGGGTCTCATTCTAGTATTCTTTCTATACATCTTGCTAGGCTTTGGACTATTTTTTTCGCTACTGATAGTATAATTTTATTGAGGTCTCTATAACTCGGTTCAAACTTATTAATATAAATTTTCATTGAACTGAGAAGAATGTAATGTACAATAAATATATGATCTTTAGATTATCTCAGACTTTGTCTTGCTAGCAATAACCATCTTTCTTTCCTCTACTTTTATCTGATTTACTATATCCAGTGTCTCTAACCCATTTCCCTTTCTCACTCTACTGTGCTACTATATCTGTTACTATTTCTTCTACTATTTTTATAGAGACTTCTGAATCTGTATCTTGAATCCAGATCTTCCTTCTGAGCTCCAGACTTGCCTTATAGTCATTTGTGCTCAGATGTCCAATGCAAATTGAAGATATTCCAAACTGAACCTCATCATCTCCTGCCTCTCTTCACTAGGATCCCCACTTCAACCACCCCTCCCTCTAACAATCCTATTCTTCCTCCTGCATTTCGTGGTCCATGGATGGTGCCACCACTAATTAAGATGGTAAAGCAGCTCTGTGGGAATCACTCTTGAATCTTTCTTCTTGCCCTTCTACCATGTTGAATCCTTGCCAAATTGGGATACTCCTTGCTCATAAATCTCTCTCCAATTTCTCTTTTTTCCCAACCCAAACACCACGTTCCCTGAATCAGTTTCTTGTGTCTCTTCGTTTGATGATTGCATTAAATCTTTGTCTAGCATACCTTCCTCTAGTGTTCTACATTATTGCCACATCTTTTCAAAAAGCAAATCTTGTTATGCCTCTCCTTTGCTTAGAATTCCTTAACAATTCCCTATTGCTTCCAAGAATGAAATCTTGAAGTCTTAATATGACACAAAATACCCTTTCTGATTTGACTTCTGCTAACCTTTATACCCTGAGGTAGTCCAGGATTTTGGCTTTTCCCATCTTTTCTGGTCTCCAGCAGTGCTGAAACTTGCAGGTGTCCAGCTATGCCCTGCACTCTTACCGCCTCTTGGATTTTGCTTGACCGCTTGGTCTACCCCTCCTTCTGGCAAGCTAGGAGCTGTCTCTCCCGATGAGTCTCTGTGATCTGCCTCTTCTCCCCCAGACTGAGTTTGGGGCCGCTCTTTGGTGTCCTTGTTGTGCTTGTCCAGGCATCCATAACAACACCACTGAACTGTTCAGTAGTTGTCAGGTTACCTATTGAACTCTTCCACTATATATTAAGACCCTGGCTGGATGGGCTGCATCCATATCTCTTGTTTATTCAGCGTTTAGAAGTATATCTGGCACATAAATGTTGACTGCACAAAGGACTAAACTAGAGATCTCAAGTACAGCATCTTATATGTGTACTGTCACTCAGCATATTTGATGATCATGACTGTGAAAGCTTGCCATGTCACCTCTGACTTGCCTTAGCTTTGGTCTAGCCCACTCATAGGGCTTCCCTGGGGTTTTGATTACAATTATTCTAATCCAATTATAGTTGCCATTTTTATAGCACTGAAATTTTATATAATACTTAGCAATACATTTTTTTTTATAAAAGTATTTTTTTTTTTTAAGATTTTATTTTTTCCTTTTTCTCCCCAAAGGCCCCCGGTGCATAGTTGTGTATTCTTCGTTGTGGGTTCCTCTAGTTGTGGCATGTGGGACGCTGCCTCAGCGTGGTCTGACGAGCAGTGCCATGTCCGCGCCCAGGATTCGAACTAACGAAACACTGGGCCGCCTGCAGCGGAGCGCGCGAACTTAACCACTCGGCCACAGGGCCAGCCCCGGCAATACATTTTTAAATTCAACTCCACTCAAACAAACAAAACTTTTGAAGATATTATGATCACATTTCTACAAATGAGAGCACTGAGGAATAGAGAGGAAAAATGACTTGGCCAAGGTCACACACATGGGACGTAATGAACGAGGAATTTGAACCCAGTTCTTTTGGGTCTTTGTTAAGTGTCTTGCAGGTATCTCTGGATCTCTGCATTTTAGTTATTTTCTTTATGGTGTTGAAAAACTCTAACTCTTTGCTTTATACACTGCTTAGTTGTCTAGAGAAAAACATTCCAGAGAAAAAGCCTGTACTACCTCAGAGTATAAGGACAGAAGGGAAACTGAGAATGCTTTTATACAATGATGTTTTCATTTAAAGGATGATGGGAGAAGGAAGAAGAGAACAGATGAGAGAAAAAAGGACAGTCAGTCAAAGGGAATTATTTTGGATATTAAGGGATGCGTGTGTTCAAGTTTGAATTGCAAACACAAAATTGTCTTTAACTGAAAATTATCAGAGTTCTAAAATTTCCTCACCCTGTTTTTTCTTTTTTTTCCAATTTGCTTTTCTCAAGTTTCTTATTTTATCAAACAGAAAAACCTGTTACTGGAAGATAGCTACTCTGGTGATTTTTAGAACAACAGTAAATTGAGCACCAGAAATCACATAAGAAATACTGTTCTTATAAGACATTTTTTTAGGACAGATTTGCAGGCTCTAAAAATTATTCAAGCTCCACATCTAAACAAATGTTCAAGCCTTTGATGTGTTTTTAGTTGTTCAAAAGGTTAAATCAACATTCTGTATTATTTCTGCATTTCTTTTTTTGCTTTATAGTTGGTGTTACCACCAAGGACCCAGTTTTAGCCACAAGGCAAGACCGAAGGCTTGCGGCCAGTGCTACAATCAATGCTAATGTTGCTCTTTAGCCAGCTAGAAATTGGACCTGGGTATTTCTCTGGAGTCTGAAATCCTCGGGTCATAACACTAACATCTCCCAGCACACAGCCCAATCTTATTTAACCCTGCTTCTGGGCATTGTACATTTTAAAACTATTTCACTTTCCTGAACAGGCCTCCAACTGACTTATGCTCTGAGTATGAATTCTTTTTCTTTTCCATGTAAAAGTATATTACAAGAAGCAAGTCATAAGTCAAGAAGAATTAGGTGTATACACATACTTTGAAATAAATGGTGCAGAGACCTTATCTTAATTTGTTAAAGATGCAAATGGCTGATTACAAATTGATGCTATGGATAATTGAGTTTCAAATGTATTTAATAACTAAAGCGGAGGTGCAATTTCATATTTTGAAGATTTTACTTTTAATTACTGGCAAGTCATCATCGTTTTAGAGTAAAAATGGATTTATGGAAATCTTTATGGTATAGGAACAGCTTGAGTGGTCCTCTCAGGCATTGAAAAAGATGTGTTTGACTGTCATCTCCAACTGACCGCAGGAATAGAGTAGGCATTTGTATATTAACTGTAACAATGAATAGCTGATGAGTTTTACTCATGTAAAACTGGTGAATCAAGTTCTCCCATTGGCTCCTGCCACGAGCATTTCTTTCTTGTATTCATCTGGTAGTTGTAGTTCATTTAGGTGACATTAAAAACTGTTGGATCTTTTATCCGAAGAGGAGTATGTCAATCTGAAAGATCATTTGGAAATATACTTTCCAGAGCACCTGTGTTGCACATGAAGATTTTCTGATCCTGGCTTCTTTGGTTGCTAACAGTAGAAATCTCCAAATGTATTAGTGGTATTTTGATGAAATTCTTGTCTACTAAAGAGGTCCTGACTGAAGTGTAGCCATTTTGAGGTTTGGAGCACAAGAAGTTGAATCAGAGACATAGTATTGGCCAGTGGTTGTAGGATGGGAATTCAAATTAGCATTCCATTTACAGGAGTTACTCATTTAACAAGGACTAATTAAATCATATGTAATGGACCTCAGGGGTTCATTTGCTCAGCATTCGCTCTGGTAGGCTTTCAATGCATGATCCCACTCCCATGACCACAGCAGGAGATGGCTGATCCAAATTGAGATGACCAGAATCTCTCTCACACAGGAATTGAGCTCCAGAATGGTAAGAAAGGATGGAAGGTGGTGGAAACCAACTAATGGTAACATATCCCTGAATTCCTGCCACAGAAGCCCCAGGAGCTGCAACCTGATACGTTCCGTCCCCTTCTTGAAACAAGAGAAACAGTCTTTTACCCTTTTAGAATTTTCTTAAGATAACTGGAGTCTGTTTCTTTTTCTTGAAAACAAAGAATCCAAATTGGTTCGACCTATTCTATACCTAACGAAGGTATAAAATAGGGCTAATTAAGAAACTTAATTTTCACGTAATTGTGAAATATTTTTATTCACAAGAGATATTAACTTGTTAAAAGTTATTGCAATGAGGGACAATTGCTCATAGAATTGGTTGGAAACAAACTTGTGAAGTAGGCTAAAGTTATGCTGGAGTTTTCTATCTTGTCTTTCTGACCCTCTATTACATCCTCCTGCCCTTGCCCCTCAAAATGTTTTTTGTAAGCCACTAAGAGTAGAGTGACCCTACCCCTCTAACCACCTAGCACTTTGGGTTTATGACTATTATACTGCTGTAATTACTAATAGCAGCTCCCTTCACTCTTAGTTTATGGCCACCTTACTTAAATGTTTTTATTAGCCTTGATAGAAACTTCTACCATTAGCCAAAGTTGAGATGATCAAGTGATTGGCAAATTACTGAATTTTCTGCCATCTTTTTGCTTTTAAAAGAAAATGGATTTAAAGAGCTCATACAACTCAGTAGCAAAAAGAGAAATAAACTGATTAAAAAATGGGCAGAAGATCTGAATAGACATTTTTCCAAGGAAGACATACAGATGGGCAACAGGCACATGAAAAGATGCTCAACGTTACTAACCACAATGAGATATAGCCCCATGCCTGTTAGAATGGCTATTATCAAAAAGACAAGAGATAACAAATGCTGGCAAGGATGTGGAGAAAAGGGAACCCTTGTGCACTGTTGGTGGGAATGTAAATTGATGCAGCTGCTATGGAAAACAATATGGAGGTTCCTCAAAAAATAAAAAATAGATCTGCCAGATGATCCGGCAATTCCACTTCTCAGTATTTAACTGAAGAAAATGAAAACACTAACTCAAAAAGACATATGCATCCCCGTGTTGACTGCAGCATTATTTACAATAGCCAAGATATAGAGGCAACCCAAGTGTCCATGGATGGATGAATGGATAAAGAAAATGTGGTATATATGTGTATATATATATATATATACAATGGAATATTATTCAACCATAAGAAAGAATGAAATCTTGCCATTTGTGATATTGAAGACATTATGCTAAGTGAAATTAAGTCAGTCAGAGAGAGACAAATACAGTATGATCTCACTATATGTGGAACCTGAAAAAATAAAAAAACAAGCTTATAGATACAGAGAACAGATTGGTGGTTGCCAGAGGCTGGGGAGTGGAGGGCGGGTGAAACAGAGAAGGTGGTCAAAATGTACCAACTTCCAGTTATAAAATAAATAAGCCATGGGGATGTAATGTACAGCATGGTGACTATTGCTAGTAATACTGTATTGCTTACTGGAAGTTGTTAAGAAAGTAAATCTTAAAAGTTCTCACCACAAGGAAAAAAAATTCTGTAACTATGTATGGTGATAGATGTTAACTAGACTTATTGTGGTGATAATTTTGCAATATACACAAATATCAAATCATTATGTTGTACACCTGAACTAATATAATGTTGTATGCCGATTATACCTCAATTTAAAAAAAAGGAAAATGACATGCTATTCAATGGGAATAAAGTTTCAGTCATACAAGATGAATAAGTTGTAGAGATCTGTTGTACAACATTGTACTATAGTTAACGATAGTGTATTGTGCACTTACGAATTTGTTAAAAGGGTACCTCTCGGGGCTGGCCCCGTGGCCGAGTGGTTAAGTTCGCGCGCTCTGCTGCAGGCGGCCCAGTGTTTCGTTAGTTCGAATCCTGGGCGCGGACATGGCACTGCTCATCAAACCACGCTGAGGCAGCGTCCCACATGCCACAACTAGAAGGACCCACAACGAAGAATACACAACTATGTACCGGGGGGCTTTGGGGAGAAAAAGGAAAAAATAAAATCTTAAAAAAAAAAAAAAGGGTACCTCTCAAGTTAAGTGTTCTTACCACAATAAAAAAAAGAAAAGAAAAGAAAATAGCAGGCATTCAGAAGTATTTCTTTATTTTCTTCTCCTGACTGTTCCTCCTGACACCTACACCATTTTTTCTTTCAATCATCTTTTCTTGGCTTTACTTATATTTTTAATCACTTGGATTATTTATTATTCTCACGTTATTTATGACATAAATTGCTCTTGTCTTACCTCCTTTATTGGCCCTTTCAGCTTCTCTTACTTGTACCTAGAAAAACCCTAAAACTGGAGAAGGCCAAACATCTACTTCATCTGGTTCAAGCATCTTGGCTATAGAATACTACCAGCAAAAACATCACTTCACCACGTGCACATCACATAAAAATATTCTCCAACTACTTCTAGGCTCTAATACTACCAGTTGATCCTTCTTATGTACCAAGGAAGCTCTCTCCTTCATTCTCCTCCACAGCTGTGTCAAACTCTCACTTTTCTCTTCAATCCCCAGTCTGCCATCCACCCTCCTATTCTCATAGATGGTCTCATCAATTCCTTCTTCACAAAGAAGATAGAGATCATCAGGCAGGAACTGTCTGTGTGTCACCTTGCATTGAAACATGCATCCAGTGTTGCTACATCCAGATTAATCTCCAATACCCTTCCTTCCATGGACTTAGGGAAAGGGTAATTTCATTTTTGAGTTACATTCATTTATTTGAGAACCTTATTCCTCTAGTATCCTTTCTCTCCTGTTTCTCTTATTATGGCTTTTCCTCTCTAGTAGTTTTGAGTTTTAATGCTCCCAGATACCCAAGTTTCAGCCATTCCAGAAAACTCACAGTTCTCCAATGTCCTTATGTCACATCTCTAAGTTTTCTCTGCAAAGTCCCCATCCTCCTCCACTTTTCTTATCCCTAAGTTCATCCTTCTTTGAAAGTCATCATTCTGTTTTTCTCTTGCTCCTCTAAGAAGTTTTTCCTCCCCCAACCCTGCCTCAGTCTTTGATGGGTGCTGCCACTCAGAATTCCCCCACATCATAGGCACAAATCAGCCTGGGTGGAAATGGTTTGCTAGTCTGCCTTTCCCATTATACCATAAATATTTTGAGAACAAGGGCTGCGATTCATCTCTCCGTCTCCAATGGTCTGCTCCAGAGTGGTGTTCTTTATCAATATGATACACAGTATCAGTTTCATGAAATATTTTCCCACACACTAACCTGAGAAAGCAAAAATACATAATTATAAGACATTTCTTTAGGATATATTAGGATAAAAATAATTATTTCTCTCACTTTGCTCCAAGATGAGTCACCATTAGGGGTGGCTGTCTAAAAATACAGAACTGGTTATGATAATGGAGATAAGGTCTGATCAAAAGAGTAGGAATGAATGTAGAATCACAGGAAAGACAGATGGATAAAGGAGAGACAGAGATGGTGACAAGAACCTTCAAGTATATGGGTTTTACTGAGGGTGTATTATACTTGAAGTTACGTAATGCTTCCCATGTACCCAGCCTTCCTTATGTATTAAGTCACTTAATCCTCATCAGAACCATGTGATGTAGGCACTGTTATTGACTGCATTTTACAAATGAAGAAATCATGACTCAGGTTGATAAGTGACATGCACAGTTACTAGGGGGTAAAGCTGGGATTGAGCCCAGGCAGACTGACTCTGCAGCCCTTGCTCTTAACCACACAGCACAATTTCAGAGCAATGAAATTGTATGATCTGACAAGTAACTCAATTATTGAGCTAGTTAAAATCATACTTAACGTGAGCCACTTTCTTTAGTGAAATCATGAAGAGCCTTCATCCCATTGTAATTTGATCTTATTTCCTTTGTTTGAAATTTTTCTCCACTAGGTTCAGTTATAAATACATCAGTATTTTTCCAGGGTCCCAGTAACAGCTTATTAAGAAATGTGACTTCAAAAACACAGAAGATCTAGTTATCCAGCCATTGAATTTGGGGTATAAAAAAACCAAGACTTTGTCTCTAAAGACAGCATTTCCATATAAAATTGTTGGAACTATTGCCCTTCTTTGAAAAGCACACGAATTTGCTAATCTACCAAGTAAATCTACCTGTTTCCACTCTGTTTTAGTGTTTTTTTCCTGTATTAAATGCAGACAAACAGAAGAACCACAGCACCTCCAAAATGCCGCCACTTAATTCTCGTGTGCGATTTTCCTTATTGAAGATGTCTACCTTTAAACAAATTTGATGAGCTCTGTGAGGTTTTGACTTCAAAAAGGGCTCTTGAATTTTTAATCACCTTGCGCAGGAACAATGTTTTCTTGGTGTGCCTTCCATTTCTCTTTTATATGGGGAAATTATACACATTTTTACTAAGTCATGAATTTCTGCTTGAAATTCCACCCTCAGTTCATGCCTGCCTGGCTTTATAAAAGTGGAATAAGTTTTACATGCTTCAGGGACTGTGCAGTGAAGGCAGGATCCAACAGAGATTTGCCCATATCTGAGAAATGCCTGCTGTCAGATTTTCCCTTCTCTGTTTGACGTGATGGAATCCCTTACAAATATGTCGATTCAGACCAGCACGCTGCATACTAAATTATGAGAACAATATTCACATGTTAGCATCAAAAAAGTGGACTCATCATGTGGTATTGTTCTGAAGTGAAACCTTGGTGATGAGACAAGAAAAGAAGACTAGGCATCAATTATCTCAATATTTTGAAGGCTGTAGCATAGGGCGATGTTTGACTCTTGCTGCGGGATGGCGCGTTTGCTCTGATTCATGTGGATCTAACTATATGATTTTGGTTTTGATGACAGATGTTATAGGAATAATATTCAACTTTGTGATGTGTTCTAATATCCTTGGGGTAAAATGAATCTACATAGAATTGAAGAATATTGTAGTTGTATTTGTTAATTGAAGCTGCTGTGCTTTGTACTTTATTTCAGAACATCATGCCTGAACAGACAGAGAAGAATAGCAATTATTTTTTAGCAAATGTGAGACTGGCTTGCTGTATTCCTGGCATGTGGTGAGCCTCTAGACACACAGGGAAGGGAAAGGGGGGTCACAGACTGAGTTTTCACTTGCAGAATATACTTGTCATTTCTGGAAACCATTAATGTTTTATATGTGTCCTGTTCTAACAGTTTATGCACAGTAAACTGGCTTTAAATATGATGGAGTTAAAGCGGATGTGTCTGAGACAATTGCAACATGTACAGTTATTCTCTCATTTTTCTATGATTCAACAATTTAGCCATTTTAAATCTTAACCGTTAGTAGAGTTTAAGATAAATAATAAATAGAAAAAGATAAAGAACAAAAGAAGATATAGATGAAGATAAATAATTTTTTAAAACCCTTCGATATATACCCAGTGGAAGGGGTCACAATGACACATAACAACAGAGGGATTGTCCATGGGGAGTGAATACTCAGGGGCAAATGTCAGACAACTAAAACAACCAAACTGCTCTCTTTTTTAAAAATTAGCAATGGGAAATGAATTTTACAAGATGTTCTTCTGTCCAAACCCTCCTGAAAACAACTTCAAGATTAACTCTTAAATATATTTTAATCATGTTGCTATATTGATAAAACAACATAAATGGCCTTCCATTTCCTAAAGAACAATGGCTACATGTCACACTGATATTCAAGGTCTTTCTCAAACAGGCTGGTGAATCTAATTCCCTAGGTGGACTCTCCTGGTCTTAGCTTTGGGTTTCTACTAAAATGCACCTGCAATTACGGTGTCTAGCCTGTCAGAGAACCTCTTATCCATTGTTAATAATAATTGCTAACAGTTTTTGAGCATTTATAATGTGCCTGTCATTACACTTGCCGCTTTCCATCATTATCTCCTTTATCTCGTTTATCTCATCACAATAACCCTGCAGTGGGTCTTATTATTTTCCCCACGATGAGCGTTAGACCCACAGATGCATGGAACTTCCTCGAGGCTGCAGAGCTCAAGTATAAGGCATCCAGTCTGACTCTAGTTACAAGTGATCAAACCACTAACAGCACTGCTTCCATTTCGCTTCAGTTTTTCTACACAGTATCTCTTTGGATTCTGCCTTTGATGACCCTCTTGGGCTTGCTGTCCTGGCTGGTCTGTCTGTATGACTTTCTGTTTTGCCCCTGAGCACTGTCTCATTTCAAACTTGGCTTCACATTTCCTAGTCCTTACACCACCTGCAGATCCAATCTGACCTCCACTTTCTTCTGCGGGTGCCCTCTATGCCCGTATCCTGAAGAAGCATTATGTTAAGTCACCTCTGTATCATCATATTCATTGATTTTTTCCTTCACTTGCCTGGAAGTCTTGGACCTTAACCTTCGATCGAATGAATTCCATTTCTGTGGCCTTCTGAGAGCAGCATTTTTCTGGTTCTTTTCCTTTCTCTCTGAGTGCTCTTTTTACCTGTCTGCAGGCTCCTCCTCCTTTTGTCTGCTAAACTTAGGTACTCGGAAAGGTCCCGAACCTTTCATTGTATCTCTTCACTTCCCGCTCTCACTCTTTAGAAATCCCACCCACTCCCATAGTTTGTGATGGTTGGCTGGATGATTCTGGAATCTGGGCTCTCTCCCAGAACCTATCATGCAGTGCCTTGCTTTTATTTGTCAGCTGATTGTTTCCACCTCAACCCTATATTTCTGTAGCCAATCTTATGGTCTGCACATATATATCCCTGTCTTTGCTTAAATCTCCTCCTCCTTTTAACCCTCCTATTTTTTTAATGCTCTTACAAGTATATCAGATAACTGGGCTCCAATTTCAGTAGAATTTGATTTCTCCCTATCTTTCATATATTGAATAACAATGATAATTAATGCTTATTCTACTATTACTATATGTCCGAAAGTGTTCTAAGTTTTTACATGAATTATCTCATTTAAATACTTAAACTGTGACGTAGCTATTCATTGTTATCCCCACTTTATGGTTAGAGACCCAATCAATCATGCAGTCCTTTGATTTCTTGGTCACAAACTCGCCCTTATCCATCCCTTCTGTCAATGCTATTAGCAGTGGTAGTTTATATGGGTATTACCCCAATCTTGAACTGGTCATTTTTCCTCCAGACCTACCTTCCTCCCCTCAACAATACAGTACGCGTACTTACTCAGGGTTATTCTTCCAAAAATATTGCTTTGATAATGAACTTTCTGGCCCTGAGAACTTTACGTGACTTCTTTTGTTTTGTGTATTATAGTCCAATTTTTTTCCCTCATTTTCAAATCTACCACAATATTTCCAAACTTATTTTCTACTGCCATGCCACAAAAGCTGGAGTCAAATTAATTTCTTCCAACGTCTTTTCAACGTTCAAAGTTATTTCTGTCCCACCTTCCTGCTTTGATTATTTCTTTCTTAGGGTGTGAATGCCATGCATCTCCCTCTTCCTCGCTCCTACCCATGTCCATAGAAATCTTATATAGCACCAAGGCTGGGCTTGAATGCTACTTTGCACTTTAAGTGCCCAAACAAAAGGGATGTCCCTTTTCTGAAATTTCACAGGGCCTTTGGACCACTCACATAAAAACTATTTATTGCCTTGTTTGTGGTCATTTTTGTATGTTCCTTTTCTTCCTACTAGGCTGTAAACCTCTGGGGGAGTCTTAGCTGTCACATTTGTCATGTATTCCCCTTGGCATAGGAGAGGTATTTTTACGACAGCAACCCTTAGAAAATATTTGACTAGAGGAATGAATGAAAAATCTCCTTTATGATGTATCAGTTCTCTTGGTTCCGAACTTTTTGGGCATAGTTCCTTTTCAAAATCTGATGAGGATTTTTAGCCAGAAAAAAAGAGAACTACACATAGGGGCAGGGTTTTGTACAAACTTCAGTGCATTTCTGGAACCCCTGAAGCCAATCTAAGTAAAGAAACTTTCCATTCCAAGCATCCACGTATTTTATGGTTTGCAGTTAGGTAGCATAAAAATGGGGCTCACCTAAACTGGGAGACGTCCTTTTAGACTTCTATGCCAAGTTTTCGAAACTCCAAACAACACAGCTGTGTCTGCCTCAGCGGGATGTGAGGTAATGATAAATACATCTGGAAGTGTTTATTGGCACAGACATTCAGGACTCAGGATACATGGCAGGTAAGGTACTATATTAGGAGTACAGGAAATTATAAAGACAAAAGAATTAGTCTTACTCTATGAGGCTATAATTTTTATATTCCAATCAGGTGGAGAATGAAGAACTTCAGCCGTGTATGCAGGGCACATTTGTGTACCTGACTATAAATAAGACTCCTATCTACTCCACAATCCTTTCTTCCAAGATCCTTAATGAAAAGAGGCAACAAGGCCACTAACCTTGTGAGTGACTGTACAAAATTATATGTGGCTATTCCTTCTCCTCTTACCAGTGGTCCTTATCTGTGTTCTCTGGAGAAAGCTGCAGTGAATCTGAAATACAGATGTAACCGTCAGCCCTACTATTCCATCAATGTAAGGGGATCAGAAGATGCACCAAAGTTCAAGATAAGGAAAATAGAAGGTAGAAGAAGAATGAGCTTGACACTGTAACTCTGTGGGTGTCATAGTGGCTGGCTGAGGAGCTTACATTTGAAGTGTAGCTTTTCTGAATTGTGTGCTAGCTTCCTGGTTTAGTCACACGGTTAATACCTTGATGGTGATCCAAAGACTTTCTCCTTCCATTGCTTCTTTCAACTGCTCCTGACCTTGCAAGAGAGCCCTATTTGAAGTTATATTTCTAATACAAGAATGATTGACAAAAGCCAAGCATTTAAGTGTATTCATCTTAACTTCACTTTGTAAAGGCTGAAGGTAGATGGGCATTATGGGAGGCAACATCGTGGAAGGGCCGATGGAGTGAACAACCAATTAAACCACATGCATTAGGTACAAATGGTGGCTACACACTAGATGTTGGATATCCAGAAATGAGTAAGACATAATTTGTGTCTTCAAGGAGGTCCGAATCCAGAAAAAGAGGCAGATACATTAATATAAAAGACTTTTGTAAGAGCAGTGACTCATATATTCACTGGCCATTGTGGGAGCACAGAGAAGGAGCAACTCAACCAAACTGAGTGGGTTAGGGAAGATCTTAAAAGAGCCACCATCACCACCACCATAAAAATTTACTTACAAAATACCTAACATTTGTGGCATTATGTTGATGCTTTACCGACAGGCATATATAGAAGGGATTCTGGTCCTCTAAGTCCTCATAAATTAACATAAACATACTGACTTAAAATGAAGTGTAAGTAAGATATGTTTATGGCAGTAGCACTTGGCTCAGAGAGTTGTGTCTATAGAAGGTAGATACTTCTGGGTGTGTGGGATATGTGTGTGTGTGTATGTGTGTCTGTTTATTCCTTAGGTTCTCTGACCAGTCTACAAATAAAGGTCCTAATTAATGCAAATTGTTATGATGTGATGGAGACCACTGAAAATGGTTTAAAACCATTAATTTACACAAAGATCTGTGCAGCTACTTTCAGATAGGAATACCTTTTGCTCTCTGATGAACTGATATGCATGTGAGAGAGTTAACGTCACCTTCCAGGTCTCTGGAGCAATCTATCCCACTGTCACATCTTTCTTTTGAGCCATGACATTCTGCAAAAGTGATTATAATTCTTTCTCCCGTTATTTCACAAAGGTTGTACTGTCAAGCACTCTCTAGGATGCGTATTTTTACGATTTGGCTTCCTCTCCGGAATCATGAACTCTTCAGATGCCACGATAATGGAACTGAAAGTCATCTATGAGCTGGTGATTCTATTAATATGAATAACAGGTATTCTAATTTCTAGTTATAATATTTTTAGTGATTATATCTTTCCACATTTCTCCTCCTGACAGATGAAACATTGTAGTTAGAGAATGGACCTCTGGCCTATTTCCCAAGGAAGTAACAAGTATCTTTAGAAATTTTTAATTAAAGGTAGAAAATTTGGGTTAATAGAGTGGGAATATATGTAATAAAGTTATATAGCTTCAGTTAGACCTTAGAAAAAGAACACACATCAGTGAAAATTTGACTTAGTTTTAGAATAAAATGCTGTGTAAACTTAACTACAGTTTATGCATTGACATAAATAGTTGACCTGCTGACTTGATCTCATATTCCATCATTTGCAATTATGTTGTGGGCCTTTTTGCCTTGAGAAACATAGTTAGTCTGTCTGTCTGTCTGTCTATCTATCATCTATCCTCTATCATATCTATCTATCTAATCTGTCTATCCTCTTTTATAATTTTGAATCTATTTATACACATATATGCACCGTTATCTTATGTTAAAATTAATATTAAAAACACTTAAAAGGACAATATTCTATTGCATTTCTGTTGGATAACAACTATAATAAATTTAACCATCTTACAAAAGGTGAAAGTACACGTTAAAGTTATTCCTGTTGTCTCTGCCTCTTTTCTGCTAATTTTGGGATTTCCCTTTGTGTTGAAGCTGATTAGAAATGAATGAATTTACACATTCAATTCCTCAGCTTTCCAAATATGAAGACTATGATAGCAAAAGATTTTTTCAAACAACATATCCCATGATATAAATATGTGCCAGGTCAGTTTCCTTCCTATATTTTGAAATAGGTCTAATTCAAAAGCGTTTTAGAGCAGAACATTGTGCATTTGACAGTAATTGTAGCTGATTTTCCTAATGCACTGATGTAGCATGTCAAATCTCACACAGCTAGTTAAATTCTGGGAAAGAAATTAAATTTGGCAATAGTTGGGATTTCTTTCTCCTTGCAATTAGAGAAAACTCTCCTTGTTATGCTTCATGTACAAAATACACATTGCTTTCTTTAGCATCACTTAAGGGTACTCTAATTTTTGTTAAATTCTAACCAACTTATTTTATCCTTTTATCAGTTTCCGTTTCAACCCCCATTCTGACTTTGAAACACTTGTCCAAATTCAATATGGAATTAAATGCAGAAAAGAAATCGTTTCATCTTTCTGTCCTTTCTTTTTTAAAGACGTTTTTCTGCTTCCACGAGGACTGTCTCCTGCCCAAAGCATGTTTTGTGGAGCAGTGAACAATAGACATTGCATCTCTCTTAAAAAGTAAACAATTTATACTGCCCAGAGGTTTTTTTTTGTTGTGAAGTAAATCATGAAAGGAAATGCACAAACTATTTTGGTCTTCTGAAGGCTGGTTATATCAGGCATGTTCTAAATGAATGAAGAGGTTTAGAAGATTGAGGTGTTAATATTTAAACTCTATCCAGGGAACCAAATTTAGATTTGTACCTGTTGGTCAATAAAATAGAATTCCTAAAAAATATTGTCTTCTGCACCCCATCACCCTATTTTGCGCATGCTTGAGAGGGTATAAAAGTGGACGCAGCCCAGGCAGCTGCAGCAGGCTTGGTAAAGTGTGTGCAATAGTGCTATATGACAGGACTCTAATACAGTAAGTAATACAAGTACAGAAACGACCTATGTGAAACATATTGCCCCTGCTACACATGTCAGGAAATGGACTTTGATCGATGGTGTCACAGCACAAAACCTCATACTAAAACTTTGTAATTATGATGACAGTATAAAAGTGTACACAGCCTTGCCAATAGTGCTAGTGGCTTTTGTAATTAACAAATGGGCAATGCACATAAATTCCGTATGCTGCTCAAGCCTCACAAATGTTTCTGGTGGCTGCCATCAGTGTGTACGGAAGCAGGAGGCATGACAGATCTGGTGATCATCCCCTCTGAGAGGTGGAGGCATTCTCCGAGGGTGGTGATCTGCAGATAACCACACCACCTGGAGTGGCCACACTGCTACCCTATAAATTCATTCATGTGGGAGGAAAACGTGTCCATTTGTGCTGGAAGAGGAAGTTGCGGTTTAGAATACTAAATAGGGACATCTCTGGCTGTGGTTATACACGCTAAACCCTATGGGACACTCACCCGTAAATTGGAATACTTTGTTGTTTAAACAACTTCATAAACTTAAGGAAAAAAATCCCAGACCCAACAAATGTTCATAGCATTTCTGTAAAAGCATTTGCTGACAGTGAAAGTGGCAAAATTGCTAGGTTTAAATTGTTTAGAGAAGTGGTTTGCTTTGAAAGATGAGTGATCTGATTTAGAAAAAGTTGGCTACAAATTCTGGTTTTTCAAAAAGTGAATTTGCAAACTGAAGTTAAGACACATGGGGCATTTTTATTTGCTCACTTTTGGTTATTGCAGAACTGTCTTATAAAGAAAAGAGAGAAAATCACACAGAGCACCACCAAACCTGTGCAATTTTCCCATATTTCTTCGTTATCTTAGCCCATAACAAGTTTTAAGAAAGTTGAATGCAATTTTGAAAAAAACCAATTATGATAGCAAATGCTTACAAGGAATTTCTACACTTTCTATAATTTAAAGCAGTTTGTATAATTAAAAGTCTTTTATAGTAAATAAGTCTCTTTCTTCACTATATATTTGCCAATGAACATACCAAAATCACTAATCGTTTCAACATCTTACAGAAACAGCTTGAGTCAGAATCATCTACATATTCCTGTGTGTGTGTGTGTGTGTGTGTGTGTGTGTGTTTGTGATTGTGTTTGTGTCTGTGTGGTAAAACGTAGGTGTATATAATTGCAAGAATTTCACATTCTAAAATATATTATTCTTTGCATTGGTGAGAAGATTGATTTTTCCCCCAGATGAAATTTAGAGGTTGTTAAAGTTTTGAATCTATTTTTTAAAAAGTGGAAATTTACTCAGAGATCGGAAAATGATAATGCCAAATATGTTTCTTTTCTTTTTAAATGAAATTATAATCCATCTACCTTGTTTTTCTTATTTATTTCCTTTCTATGCCTTTTAGTTTTAAACATAAAGTAAAGAGTAATACTACATTTGATTTAACCTTGATTTTCCAAGTTAAAATTAGTTAAACATGCAGAAACATTTGAGCTCTGTGAGGTCTAAGATTGTGCTTGTCTTGTTCACCCTTGGTCTCTCATAATGGTTAACATGTATTGAAAGACTGCTTTGTGCCAGACATTATTCACAGCACATTCATGTAATGTCTTGTGTGGTCTTCTTGACCATTGTTCTTTTATGCCTCCACGTAGCAGGATTAAAATCTCCAGAGGCCCTTGGCACTGAGAAAGTTTACAGTGTTTCATCTCCTACTCTTTAATATATGTAATTCATTTTTTTTTAAAGAAGAAGGGTAAATTAAGCTCAAAGGCATAAAACTTTCATAAATACTGAAATTCATTGTTTCCTTTTTTTTTTAGTTTTCCGATTTTTCTGATGGCCAAAAGATAAGTAATTTCCTCAAAGTTGAAGTTTACTTATTTTTAATTCCCCCCTTAGCTAATGTATTCAATATGTGATTAATTCGCCTTCTATGAAATTCATTTATGACCCTCAGTGCCTAGAACAGTCCTGGAGACATGTTAGTGCCAGCTGATACAGTGATAGAAACGAGTATATGACATTGCCCCCGTCTTCCACTAGTTGGAGAGACAAGGTGTATACAGTCTTGAGAAAAGCTTAAAAATAAGAGAACATTTTAAAGGAATACCAAGAAGAACTTACTTACAAAACAGCATTCATTTCCATGTCACTCATTTTTTCATTCTTTTCTTGTTTTACTTTTTTCTGTTTCCAGTGTATGTGTTGCTCTGTGTATAGAGTTTGGGAAAAGGTCACATACCAAGGAATCAAATACGGGTGGCAAGCAAATGATACAAAATAAATAAAAGAAAATACATATTCCAAGTCCTAATAAGATTGACGTTTTTCAGCATCAGCAGAGTAGAGTGAAAAGTGCCCCCACATAGCAGTCAGAGCACTGGGTCCCATTCTGGAGCTGCTGTTGAGTAGCTTGGGATAAGCTACTTAAATTTTCTGGCCCTCAGTTTATTTATCTGTAAAATAATACTGCTGGGTAGTGGTTAGCAATGATGCCTGTGGTAGAGCCTTCCTCTAGTGTTCTCTTTAGTATGTTCCTTTTCCTCCTATTTCCCTCTTCCAGAGATAACTTTCAGAAGCATTGGGAGTATCAACTTATGAGAAAATGGAAATTAAAATTTAAATATAAATAGGTGAGGATTATGGTTTTTTATTCAATGATTTCTGCCTTCATGTACTGAGTCTGTACCTCTGGCGTGTAGTTGTGGTAATGCAAAGATGAAGAAGGTAGAATCTTGGTCCAAGCACAGTTCTAGAACATGACCAATGAGAGAAGCCAGGGTTGTGCTATAGAATCTTTGAAGTGAAGAAAGTGGAATGAGGGAGGACTTCATGGCAGAGTTGACATTTGGAATGGGTCTTTTAATCAATCAATTATCATTGCATCTGTATGTAACATTTACTACATGCAGCCCATTGTGTGCTAGTCAGCGTAGGAAACCCACACAAGAAGATACAGACCCAGACTTCATTTGCACCAAGTGAATTTTCCAGGAAAGTGTGAAATTTAATTTTAAAATATTGCCTCTGAATTTTCTTAGTATCTGAAATTCAGATAAAGACATTAATAAATTCATAGTATTTTTAATAATTCCTATTTTATTGGGAAAAGTACAAAGTCATTTCCATTTTCTTAATCTAATAAAATTTCTCTCTCCCTTGTATTGATGTTCATTTAGCGATATGACCTATAATTTCGTGTTGGAAGAGACATTACTGCCTCCCATAGAATGAAGTTTACTATTCCCTCTTCTTTGCACAGTCATGCTCTGCTTGCAACTTTTGGTTTATGGGCTTTTCCTCTCATGAGAGTACTAACTTGAATGTGTTCTATGAAATGTCACATTGTCCAAAAACTGGTTTTTTCAGCTTTCGTGAAGCAGATTCTATAGTCCATGGGTTCCACCTGGTAAGTTTTTCCTCCGGGTGCATCTCTGCTCATGGAGCATCACAGACTGTGAACAGCTCTGCCTTTAATGGATGTTACTACATTTGCTCACTGACTGATTTTTATTAGTTTCAAAAGATAACAGCATATGCATTCACACACGCTGATGTTTCTGAAGGGCATTGTGATGAAAGATTAGAGTGCTTTTTGCCTTCTTCCTGATCAAACAGTACGTCTTAGTGAGCATGGGTGCATTTAGTTTTGTGTCGCCCAAAAGAAAGAAATCTGTTGACATTGTTACTTATCACTCAGCTTCATTCAATCTTAATGCCAAAGGCTGCTTGTTTGGTTAGTAAATGTTGAGATCATGAGGTTAGATATCACATAAAATTCAGGATATTCAGAAGGTAACACTAATCCAGAATTTATTTGGGAGAGGGAAGAGGGAAGGAGCCTATGATTTAAGCACAGGTGTTTAATGGCCACCTATGGAATTAGGTTCACCTTATAACAGTGAAAAATTCTACCTAGGGAACTGAAAATTAACACAGATTGTAGGTGTTCATTATAATGAATGCCAATGAGAGAAAGAACAATTCTGAAATTTTTACAAAATTAACTCAGCTGCACCTGGCAAGCAGTATATCATAAAAGACTTTAGCACACATATTGGCAGCAACGTAAAAGAGCAAAAGGAAATCACCAGGCTTGGTGAGATTGGAAAATTGAAACTCCACGGCATCCATCACGGATAGTGAAACAAATTTTTCAGAAAAAATTTCCCTTTCTTTCCAAGCAAGATGAATCACAGTTTCATTTAAGACATTGAGATCTGAGGGATGTTTCAAATCCTCAATTCTAGCTTCTATAATGGCTTATTTATGCAGTTATGTCAAACAATCTAAGTATAATGTATGAAAACATTGGCATCAGTCCAAGCCATGTGAAGCACTAGGAAGTCTGTCTGCAAAAGTATCAGGGCTTTCCTTTGGGGCCTGGAAATCTAATCTTAAACAGACAATGTGTGCAGCACATAAGGAACAACTTCTGATGTCATGTTCACTCTACAAGCATGTATGGTGCTCCTGCAATGTGCTGGATACTGTCAGTAATAGACTCAGTCTGTGATAACATGAATAAAATGCTTAAACTGTGGGCCCTTCCCTCAAGCTGTTTATGGTCTGATAACATAGGATAATCTTCAACATCCTCCAGCTGCACAGGACATGATCTGTATAGGAAAGAAAAATAGTACCCAAATGGTTCTTGCATAGCCAGTTTAAGATGGTGTTACAGTGGGCAGAAAGCCTGTAATTCACAACTTGAAGGGTCATTGAAGAAGTGTTAACTAAAGATGATGGAAAACCCATATGACAGAAATTCATATAGTTTCTTTTTCATTGGTTTTATCATCTGATACTTTCAACATCTTGGTGAGAAAGGGTCAGGATCTTCAGGCGTAAGTATCAGAAATCCCCACTCTTGTTGACTTAGATAAAAAAGCAAAAGTTATGGGCTCACATACTTGAAAAATCCAGGCGTAGGTCTGGATGCAGCACTGGATCTCTTCATATCTTGGGCCTGCTTTCCAGGGCAGTGGCCTCAAGCCCAGGCTCCACATGCCGACGTCTGGTCCAAACTCAGTGGAAAAGAGCCTCTCTTCCCAGAAGCTCCCAGACAAGTCCTTGAACTCCAGTTAAATGGTCATGTGCACATCATACTCCTCACTCTGCTTTCTTCTGCTCTCCTGTCCTGTCTTCTCTCTCTATAGCTGACCCTTGGTGATCACATCTGAGCTATAACTTCAACTACCACCTGCATGCTCATAACTCTCAAGTCTACCTTTGGAGTTCCTGTAGTATTCCTGAACCACAGCCATATATGTGAAACTGCCCACGAGAAATCTTTACCGGATGTCCCAGAGGTACTAGATATTGGGAAAGCTTCATTATATAGACTGTCACCTGCTGCTTTCCAAGAGCAGGTGTGCGACTGTACAGAGTGGATTTTAAGGGGAGGAGTGTGTGTGTGTAAGCAATAGAGTCTGAGAGACCTGAGGTTATACTTTGCTTCTATACTTACTACACTAAACGTCAGTTTCATCATTTGAAAATGAACCCAATAGTACTTATAAACCATGTTGCAAGGATTACTAAGGGTTATATATGCAAAGATTTCATTTGGGTGTTGGAAATATAATGGACTAAGGCGGGTTGACTCTGATGGATGTGATTATTGGAATGCTCTGCTGGGAAGGATTATGAAGCACTGTCCCAGCTTATCAGGAAAGGGATTTGTGATTGGTCTTGATGTCCAAGCTGGGCATGAGAAGAGGAAGAGGCAGTCCTCGTGCCTCATACTTGCTTCTGTGACAGGCACTCAAGGAATAGAGGCCAAGATTCATATGTTCACTTGTGGTAGTTATTATTCCCTTCTTATTGTATAACACCAACGTCTACTGAGATTTTTAGGACATAACATTTTCTTTCCTTTCTTAATCTTTTATATTCAACATGTGATGAAAGTCCCTCATTTTTGCCTTATTCTATCTGTAAGCACCTCCTCCTTTCTATTCATACAGCCAATGCTTTAAGTCATTCTCCGTTTATTTCTCACATGGTTCAGTGAAATTATTGGCCTTCCTGCCTCCAGTTTTGTTTCTCACTTTAGACCTTGCTGCCAAGAGAATTTTTCTAAATTGAAAAATCTCAACTCCTTATCATGGCACGTATGATCTTTTCTCATCTAAACTTTGTCCTTTCAATTTCGCTATTGCTGACCTCACCAAGTAGCCCATTCTCTATTCACATTGATTTCTCTTTAACTCACAATTACTCCAAATCTCTCCCCAGGCTGCCCCCCCTTCCTCGAAGCTACCTGTTTTCTCCTTTGTCTATTTAGTGGTTGTTTACTATTCAATCTTAGCCCAGAAACATCTCCCCAAAGCAGATTTCACTGTCCCGTTATATACCTTTCCTATGAAATAACAAAACCTCTATTATATTAGCAACTCATTCGTTCATTCATTTAATCTTTCATACATAAGTTCACTCATTTGTTCAACAATGTATTTAATATTAGCTATGAACTTTTCTAGGCATTAGAGATACAGCTGTAAATAAGATGGACAATGGCCCTTTCTCATGAAGTTTACATTATACTGATGGTGGTGGTGGGGGTTACATACTTTAAATGGTCATTTTTCAGAAAAGCCATGGTGTCCATGGAGAAATGGGGAAACTCCAGGGCATATGAAAATTAATAATCTGGGGCTTGGAACAGAAATGTTAGAAGTTCTATTTACATTTTTATCTGATGCCTTTTAAATTCCAATTTTGTGTGTATTTTATAACACATTTTCCATATTAAAAAATTTTGTAAAATAACAATATTTATGTAATATACTACTATTTCCTATTGTGTGTTCTTTGTGTCAATTGAGTTTGGGCTAAGGTGGGTTAGGCAACATTAAACGGGTTTCTGTTGTAGCAGAGTTTTTCATAACTTACGACTTTTCAAGAGATAGATATAATGCTCTGTTTGCCTCAACCCTGGAACACTAGATTTCTTTTTTTTTCCCCCATGATAGTCATTCTAGTGCAGGAAAAATGGCTTCCGACTGTAGTATTAATTTGCATTTCCATGGTGTGTAATGGCATTAAATACCTTTTCATGTGTTATTTGCCAGTTACCCTGTTTTGTTAGGTGTATGTTTAAATATCCTGCACACTTTTAATTGGGTTGTTTATTCTTAATTTATGGGAAACATTAAAATATTCTGAACTCGAGTCATTTGTCAGATATATGTTTTGTGAACGGCATCTATTTGTCTCTGGCTTGCCTTTTCATTTTCCTAATTGTGACTTTTGAAAAGGAGGAGTTCTTAATTTTTATTAAGTTCAATTTATTTTTTTCTTTAAGGATTTATGCTATTTCTGTCTCAAGGAAATCTTTGTCTTCCACAACGTGATTAAAATTTTCTCTTATGTTTTCTTCTACAAGCTTTTTAGTTTTACCTTTCACATTTAGATCTGTGATCCATCTTGAATTAATCTTGTGCAAGACCTGAGGCAGGGATCAAGTTTCATTATATTTCGTGTGTGTATCTGGGTGTTCCATCACCATTGTTAAAAAGTTTTCTTTCTCCACTGAATTCCCATGATGTCTTTGTCAAAAGCCAATTTTTTGGTGTATGTGTGGGTCTATTTCTAGACTCCCTAATTTGTTCCATTGATACATTATATACCTTTCTGTCAATACCACACCATCTTGATTACTATAGTTTTATAGTAAGTCCTGATATCAGGTAGCGTGTCATCTAATTTTGCTCTTATTTTAAAAGATTGTTTTTGGAGAACTCCATTTCTGAGAAGATGGACTTGATACCATTTGCCCTAGTCCTCCCACTAAGTACAACTAACAACCCTGAACATTTAATAAAAAAACAAATACAAGAAGATTCTGAAAGGAGGAGAAAAGAAGGCATACCAACCAGGGACCTCAAGGCCAAGGAATGACACTGTGGTGATGTCCATAGGTATTTTATTTTGGCCACATATGTTCAACACTTGGAACTGAAGAAATAAGCAACCCAGAAAGTCCCATGGGCACAGACAATAAAAACAACAAAACCTCACTTTCTAGCTGAAAGACCAGGAAAAGGGCAGCTAATCAAGACAGAAAATTTTTAAACAATGATAGCTCTATTTCATCAAAATGCCACAGAAAATGAAATAGGTGTTAATCTAGCAAAATATGTACAAGACGTAGATGCTGAAAATTATGAAATGCTGATGTAGGAAATCAAGGAAGACCTAAATAAATAAAAAGAAAACTGTTCATCGATTGATTGGAAGACTCGACATAGTAAAGAAGTCAATTCTTCCCAAATTGATGTACCGGTTCAATGCAATTCTTATCAAAATCCCTGCCTGACTTCAAGACTCATTATGTAGTTATAGTAATCAAGACTCTGTGACATTGGTAAGGGATAGATCAAGAGAAAAGAATAGAGAACTCAGAAATCGATCCACAAAAAATATCCAACTTCCATTTGATGTAGATGCTTAACCAATTCAATGAAGAAAAGATAGCCATTTGAACACACGCTGCTGGAGCAATTGGATATCCACAGGCAGAAAAGTGAAACCTGACCTAAGTCTCACACCTTATACAAATATTATCTCAAATGGATCATGGGCTTAAATGTAAAATGTAAAGTTATAAAACTTTTAGAGACAACATAGGAGAAAATCAGTATTTGGGGGCAAGCAAAGAGTTTTTAGACTTAACGCTAAAAGAACAATTCATAAAAGGCAAAATTGGTAAATTGAGCTTCATCACAATGAAAAATATTATGATCTGCAAAAGATTCTGGTAAGATGATAAAAAGACAACCTGTATACTAGGAGAAAATGTCTGCAAATCACATATCTGACAAAGGACTAGAATCTAGACTATATCAAGAACTCGCAATAGTCAACAGTGAAACACCAATCTAATTACAAAATAGGCGAAAGACATGAAGTGATGAAAGATGACATATAGATACTAAAAAACCACATGAAAAGATTTCACCATAATTAGCCATTAGAGAAACACAAATTAAAACCATGAATATCACCACATACCTGTCAAAATTGGGTATATGAGTTAGGATGCATAATGAACAGGTCACTTATGCTCTTTATTTTTTTCACTATTTTTCCTTCTCTTTTTTAGATTGAGTAATTTCTATAGATCACTCTTCATGGTCACTAACACTTATTGTACAACCTTCAACCTAATTTTTGGCCCATCCATTGCATTTTTCATTTCAGAGATTGTATTTTACAGTTCTAGAATTTTTATTTAGTTCTTTAAAACATTTTTTTTGAGATTATTTATCTATTCACTTTTTATGCCAATCTTACGTATTTGAACAAATTAATAAGAGTTGTTTTAAAGTCTTCATTGCTAATTCTAACACCTGGGCAATCTTGGCTTCCTTCTTTTTGTCTCCATTGAGTGTTTTTGTTTTCCTTGATTAGGGATCACATTTTCCTGCTTCTCTGCAGATCTAGTCAATTTGGATCATATGCTAGACATTTTTGGTGATAGTTGTGGGAAGCTGGAATTATGTTGTCTTCCTTTAAAGAGTACCCAATTTTCTTCTGGCTTGGAGTGAAATCTCTGTTGAATCCCTTCTATTTGGTCAGATTTTAGTTTTTCTTTGTTAGAGTGGGTTGTTTGGTTTTGTCCTAAATCCTGTGACATTTCCCTTTTTCTATAAATGATTCTTATTCCAAGAAATGGCCTTTCTGGAGTCTCAAGGAATTTGTGATTTCTCAGGAAGGCCTCTCCAACCTGGCTGGGCCAGACCTCCCATAACTACCAGGATCGTGTAGCCTCTGGTGTACCCACTCAGCTCTCAGTCCCACACAACGTGTAGGCTTTGCAGAGCCCCTGGCCTTTATAGCTCAGCCCTCAGCTAAGGATCTCTGAAGAACCCTGAACAGAATTTTGGGAGACATCTTTGCCTACCTACTACCCTTCTGGTAATGTGCCCTGTGAATCATATCTTCTTCAGAATCTGCAAACTGTCATCTCTGCTTCCTTCTCTCAAAGGATCTGCTGCCTTCTGCCTTCACTCCACCTCCATATTCTGCCCCGAGGCGGAAAGCAGAGGCAACTATGAGGCTCAGACCATATGTTCCCTTTCTTCCAGAATCATAGGTTTGTATTACTTGTTGTCCAATGCCTAGAAACCTTTACCTCATCTATTTTGCCAAGTTTTAAGCGCTTTATGGTAGGAGAGCATGTCTGAGACTGATCACTCTGTCATAGCCAGGTGTGGAAGCTGGCATAGAAAACTTTACATCCATTTTGCTCCTTGTTTCCTTTTTATTTTTTTTGCTGGCTCAGTTTTATGTGGTTGAATTTCTGTCATGTGCAATTTAGTTTGTGACTGGTATCTAAACGTTTCTTCCTTTATTTATCGAAACAAAAATATCAATATTCTTACTGATTTTTGCTGTTTAACTTACTGTGTATTTAACTTTTTACATACTATAATATGTTTTGAGGAATATATAATATGTTGTATTATCATTCTCCTTTTTGCTCTGGTATCTAATGGTCTTAATTATTGTAGCTCTGTAAGAGATTTGATGTCTGTTAAGCCGTGTGTGTCATTATTACTCAAATTGTAAAATCTCTTAGCTATATTTATGATCTATTTATTCTCCCAGATAAACTTTAGAATTATTTTGTAACATTAAAGAAAAATCCCAGCCAGATATTTAGGGAATATTGGTTATTCTTTAAATTAATATGGAGAAAATTTCTTTTGTCATATCATTTCATGGATAGAATCAATTTGAGGGAAAAGAAAAAATTCCTGGCTTACTTCCAAATAGTTTTCCTCTGGTCTACAAAAAGGGTCTCTTAACTAAAGTTATGTCTGTAGACTGATAGAGATGTGTCTGTTGTTTTCTTTGAGGGAACAGCAATGACTGGGAAGAGTAAACACATAAAGGTGACGTGGCTAACCAATCTATTTTCAAAATGACTGAACATGGAGGTATTAAGTTTTGTGTTATGTTACTTTTTACTTTGCCTTGAAAGACTTTCTTATCGTTAGAATAGCATGAATTACATGAATTACATGAATTAATCCTGTGATTACAGTCTGGCACAATTTACCAGTCATTGATGAGGGAATTCCTCAAATATATATTGTCACAGAGTTTGAGTTTGTTAAATGTGTTAATAGTCTATATTTAAAATAACTCTTCTTTGAAGCAAACCCTCACAAAGTATTCATAGTAATGGAAACTGTGATTAGTTTGTGATTAGCCATGGAAATATTTTTACACTGAAAATATAACGTTTTTCCAATTTACCTAAAATTTTTGTTCTTTTTTTTAAGATTTTATGTTTTCATTTTTCTCCCCAAAGCCCCCCAGTACATAGTTGTATATTCTTTGTTGTGGGTCCTTCTAGTTGTGGTATGTGGGATGCTGCCTCAGCGTGGCTTGATGAGCAGTGCCACGTCCGCGCCCAGGATTCGAACCAACGAAACACTGGGCCGCCTGCAGCGGAGCGCGTGAACTTAACCACTTGGCCACAGGGCCAGCCCCAAAATTTTTGTTCTTTTAAAGTGGAAAAGTCAACTTGGATGATTATGATTTCCATTTGAACATGTATCGTTGAAGACCAACATGAGTTTATAGTGTTGAAATTGTAATAAAACCTTTAGCTTGAGTTCAAACTTTTTTCAGAGTCAGAATTGATAGGATATTTATCTCCTCTTCTGTGTTTTGAGGATTTAGTGTACTTTCTACAGAACTGCTACATATACATGTCCTTTGGTTTGATTCAATTCAAAGAGAACATGCTTTCCTTTTCTGTATATTTGTGTATGTGCTATATCTCATAATGACCATACTGAGTGTCAAAAATATTCATCATCCTTTTTATTTATCAGCAAGAAATAAAAAGCTGTGCTGCTTTTCGCACTGAGTCAAAACTAGAAAACTAGAAAAGGCTTAAATGTCTTTAAAAAGGCTTAAAATGTCAAGACCTCAGACAAATTATTCTGATGAAATGAGAGAGGAAACTTGGCTTTCTGAATTACTTTGTCTTTTATGTACTTGATGTCCGTAAATATTTTTTCTTTCTTTCTTTATTATCTGTTGGGTGTTGGTGGCCATAATCTAATAGAAAGTATCTGCTTGGCATGTGAAGCTATGCTGTCAATGTAAAGTATATGTAATTCGTTATTGTCTTCTTTTCTTTGAAGCAAACATTCTACATTTCTTTACTGAAAAAAAGGGCAATGCTATGCTTTATTAAAATTAGACATATGGTGGGGCTGGTCCCACGGTGCGGCGGTTAAGTTCACACATTCTGCTTCGGTGGCCTGGGGTTCGCCAGTTTGGATCCCAGGTGCAGACCTATGCACCGCTTGTCAAGCCATGCTGTGGCAGGTGTCCTACATATAAAATAGAGGAAGATGGGCACAGATGTTAGCTCAGGGCCAGACTTCCTCAGCAAAAAGAGGAAGATTGGCAGTAGATGTTAGCTCAGGGCTAATCTTTCTCAAAAAAATAAAATTAGGCAAATGGAGAGTAAATTTTGGGGATTTAAATGAAAATAATAACCATACCAGTATAAGAAAAAATACACGTGTAACTTATGAGAAACCAGATTAATTAAATACTGTTACACAATAGACACAGCAGCAATGAGAGGGAGAAGAATGAGATGATCTATAATAAAAATAAAATAATACCAATAGTAATAATACTAATAATTTATTGAGCACTTATATACCAGACACTGTGCTAAGCACAAAACATGTATTTTCTTATATATAATTCTCATGTACCCTCTGTGATCCGGATACTATTATTATTATTTTTGAGTCTTAGAAAGTGACCTGCTTAAACATAAAGTAACTGTGATATTAACAGAAATCTGTAGATTATCAGAAGAGGAATAGATCTGGCAGACCATTTAGTCAAATAATAAAAATAATAATGACAACAATATCAGTAATTATAATTGCTAATATTTATTATGTGCTTACCATATGTGCCTTTTATGTACTCTATAGGTATTATCTCATCATTTGTCACAATGAGTCTATGAGATACGTACTATTATTCTCATTTTACAGACAAGAAAATTAAGGCACTGAAAGGTTATATAACTTCAGAGAATGTCTTCTGAGGTGTCACTGATTCTCCTTTCTCAAATTCTGAACCAGTTGAAAAGGAAGCCAAGATGTCAGCTATTGGAAAATCAAAACCCCACCACGTTTATGACTAACATATTGGAATGTGGCTTATTTCTGTGGGCAGTAGAACTTGCTAAGAACAAACCTCAGGCATAGCCTTGCTAGCCTAAGCAGGCCTCTCTAAATGGGGGTGGTGTTCTGTAAGAGGTAGGGCATGATGGAGCAGAGAAGATGTGCTCTCTGTTGGCGGGCCCTTCCTGAAAGAGAAAAAGAGCAAGAGTTTGGCCTTGAAATCTCACTTTCCCCTACTGAATTCACCAACCAGATATGCCATCCATTCCCAGGGTTGAGTGAGGCAATGGAGAGAAGCGCGGAGGATAAAGCTAATTAAATCCCTCCAGGTGGAAGGAAACGGCAAGAACAAATGTTTTCCCTGACAAGCTGCTAAGCGGTGAAGCAGATCCAGTCATTGGTATACACTGGCATTCTGTCTAGTATGTCAGTAAGATAATGAATATAAAGCACTTGGTACAATGTCTGGCACTTAGAAGCACACAATAAATGGTAGCTATTAATATTGTTATCAATATAAAGTTGATGCCCAGTCTTGGAGTCTTGAAGTCTGATGCCTCCTGAGCTCACACACTTAACTTTGCATTGCTTCCCAAGGCATGCTCATGGGAGGGGAGTGTGTGTTCATTGTCTTGGCTCGTGATATTTCAACAGAGTAGCTTTGCCTTATCCTCAACGACCCAAGACAGGACAGACGAGTGGCAGAGATCTGTATCTTTCAGCAGCTGCGTGGGGAGCCTCTGGCCGTCATGCAGTGGGGAAGAGCCTGTCTTGCAGTGACCTGGCAACGTTTTTTGGAAACTGAAGCTTTGTTCTTTCCAAATCAGGCTTACCTCGGTCTTGAGTAAAACAAAAGTAATGGTTTTTTTTAGCAAACTATTGCTTTGTCCACGAACATGTTGTCAACGTCGAAGACTCGCTTCTGTGAGAATAAACAGCTTGAGCAGAATGCTGTCAATTTACAGAAAGTTTGAAGATTCTTGGAGATTCTTTGATGGCAGCAACTACTTTTTTTAAAATTAATTTGAAAGGCTATTTTATGAATAGCCAATTGTTTGAGGAAAAAAATACAACAAAAGATACTTTGACAAATGTTCATGTTCTTCATGTGAATTTCTGGGTAATAGAGTTAGACATTAAAGATTTCTAGGTGTGTGTGCGCCATTTATACACGTGCCATGTGTATATATGTGCCATATATATATAGAGAGAGAGACAGAGAGAGAGGCTGCCATGGTCCTCTCCATGCCTGTTTTGTGACTTCCTCTGCTCTCTCATTTCCGGGAGCTTACTATGTATTAGACACGGTGTTATTTCTCTGCCGTTGTCTCATATAAGACCTTGTCTTTCTTGTTCACTTCTGTATCCCCAGTGCCTGGGGCAGTGCCTTACACATAGCAGGCTTTCAGCAAATATTTGTTGATTGTTGAATCCATGAAATACTAAAAATAAAATCATTGTTTAACACGAAGTTATTAAACCAGTGACGTACATATTTCTGATATTCTGTAGTTTTGAATTCCTGCTCCTAGTTAATTCAACAAGACACTGTTATTGAGCACCTCCTATGTGATAGAAAGTGTACAAAACTCTGAGGATATAGCTAAACAATTCACAATTCCTAGATTTAATGAAGTCTACTTTTTGCCCAGCATATGGCAATATTAACTGGTGCATCTTGAGACTTATCAAGTTTTATGACTTATTTGAGGCTTTCTCTATTAAACAGATTTGGGGGGTGTTACCCCTGTGTTTGAAGTGCTGAAAAATGCTGATTTTTAATGGTTCTGAATTGATGATGTGGTGATGACAATGTTCCAAACATTGCTTTGTTCTTCTAAGAGTTAATAAAAGCAACATCCTTCTGTTTAATTTCGCATTTAACCAACCAAGTCAAGCAATCAGAATTTGGCTTTACTTTTGTAGAACATAATCTTAAAAGATGATGGTGATAATCAGGGATATTCTTTCTTATCCTTTAAGAATCTACCTCAGTGCCAGGCATAGTGTTGGCCACTTGACATATTATCCCTTATCCTTAAAATATCCTGCAAAGTAGGAATTATTATTCCAGTTTTACAGATGAGGGAAACCAGTCTCAGAGAGGAGACCTGACTTGGTCCTGCCACACAGTTAGTGAGTGGCACACAGAGAACCTGAACCCGGTCTGACTTCAGAAGCTTTGCTTTTCGTCAGGCAGTGCTGTCCTTCTTCATGATCTATGATCACATTATCAGAGAATGTCTTACATAATTGAAATTCCTTTTTACTTCATTCATTTACCAGAAGTCCAAAGATTATTTATTAAAGTCCTAACTTTACTTCTTAGAAATGTGGTCGCTAGCCTAGGGAATCAGCAACAAAATGAGATTATATCAAAGTATCTAATTGTCATTAAATTCTAAATAGCTAAAAGTGTAGAAATTGAGTTGATATTTAAAAATGTAATAGCAAATATATAGTGCACAATACAACATATACATATTCCAAGCCAAGAATAGATGAGTAACTTTCTTTTTTTCACTTGGCTTATTCAACTCACATATTTTTAAATGATTTATCTCTAAGTTCTAAAAATATGGCCTTTATTCTTTGATCTTAATCCTGTTTTTCCTTCATAGGAAAGTGATATTTTTATGGGCCACTGAAGCTTATATACCATTGAGTGACATTTAGATATTGTAGGTATTTCCATGTGAGGAGAATTAATCTCTTCAAGGAGGAGACTCAGTCTTCTCTACAGCTGATTTTGTCACCGAACGTTTCCAGTTACGTTTGCTGCCAGAAAAAGCACGGCCGTCAATAGTGTTTTAAATCTTAAATATAGAAAAGTTTTTATTGAAGTTCAGTGTAATAATGTGTTTGTTGAGCCACTTTTGTGTCATATTTTGTAACAGATACTTAACAAATATACGTTTTTATTGTCAATTTTCATTAGAAATTAATCTTGCTTGCTTCCTAAGGTTATGAAAGGATTGAATGTGATAGTGAGTAAGTGATCTAAAATTTTTGCAGCTGTAAACGAAAGAAAAATACACTAGAACATATTTGTGAACATGGAATTGTAGCTTTTACATTGAATTAAAACTTCTAAAAGAATTAAGTAACTCAGGTTGATTCTCTTGAAATACTGATTTTATTAGGTTTAGTTTTATTTTCAGTCCTGTCTCAAGGAATCTCTTCTCTTTTTTTCTTTCCTTTTTGTCGTGGACCTCTCTGACTTCCTTCCTTCTTCACGTGGTGGCACAACCAGTGTGCTGGTTAAATGGGCAATTTTTCTTTCTTTACCTGCCTTTCTCCTTTCTTTCCTCTTCCCCTTCTCGAAGCTGTATTCCTCGGTTCCTCTGCAACATTACATCCATTGCTGATGGCTAAACAGACTTGAATATAAACAACACTGGGAATGTTTTCAGGTTTTCCTTTTTTTTTCGGTCTCTTTAGTCTGGCCTTTGGCAAAGGTCCATGACAGACAATAAATTGCTCCATGAAAAATGTTAGTTTAGTCACTGGTTGGTAACTGGGAGTGGATTTGACCCCATGGACTTGTTCCTAATTTCCAAAGTGGGGCCACTGTTCCAACTGTTCCAACTGGAATTAAACTGGCATTGAGCTTGGGGGTCCTCTGCCATGGGATCTCCTGGGAATGCTTTGTCTGCCTATTTATCTTTTGGTATCAGTTTTATAACTGTGATCACTAAGCTCTGCTGGAAAATTTAATATAACCGAGGTGGTAAGATTGAAAACAGGGAGGGGAGAAAGACAGAAAGATTCAGTTGTGGTGGTCAAAATCCCAAAGGAAACTCAAATTCAGCATGAAGCACATTTCCTTGTTAGTATTCAGCTTTTAGATAAATGACAGCAGTAGGATGTTTGAAGCAAAGAGTGGAAGGAGATGATGGAAATAGTCCTAATCATTAAAGCAAGAGACAAAAACGATGGAATAGGCCAGTGTCCTCTGTGACAGGAGCAGGTGAGGCTAATATATCTATTCCTGACAGTTGGATACATCAGGTTGCACAAATTATAGGCTTTTACCGAGAGAATTTTGGAGCAAGATTAAGTTTTTAGTGTGATTCCTTCTGGCAACAATTATCAGTTTGAAGAAACTGTATTATACCTTGCAGAAAGAGGGCACCCATCTCAGGTCACGGAATGCCCAGTCTTTCACTCGTGCTTCAACCATCCTGTGTGGCAAAACGCATGCCTGACTTAAATGACTAAGATGGAGGCAGGCATTTTTAGAGAAAGCAAGCGGAGGTGTGCACAAGCTCTTAAGACTTTAGTTATGCATACATATGATGGAAAAAAACCAGCTAGCCCGAAGAAGCAAATGCGAACAACACATCCTATTTACAACTCTGTCTTTCAAAACATAATTACTTAATTTTCAGTTATTCTTGAAGCAGAACAATTTTCACATTGCCAGCCCTCCTCCCCTCCCAAAAGATGTCAATATAATCAGCCCCTTTCCTCAGTTTTAGTGACCATATGGAATTCTTTGATGTTTAACATTTTCATTTCTTTGTTGTGATTTTTTTAGCGCTTTGAAGCTTACTTTGAAGCATTTTATCTTTTACTTCCTGATCGTTTAATAGAGTATCTGTACTACAAGCAGACGAATGAAGTAAAAGGTGTTATTTTGAATGGGAAAAGGGAGAGGGTGGGAAATGAGAAACAGCCGTAGTTGATTTTTCTTGTTGTTGGAAGTACAAAAAAGGAATGGCTTGAATGGAAAAGAAAAAACAAGGAAATAAATACCAGGCATGCTTAGAAATGGTTTTGGGTGAATTTAACCAAATGTTTGTGTGTGTGTAATAGAGAGAGTGATAGTGTGTAATAGAGAGAGATTATGAGGATATTGTTGGTTTATACACACTTGGTTTGAAGAAGCCCAGGATTCCATTCTTCCTGCGTTGAAACTTTGTTCTTCAGATTTCCTTTTTGTTTAACTAGGTTTTTTTCTTTTTAGTTAGTTTCTTATGAGCCCTTCATTGTTTGTGTTTTTCTGCACGTGTACAGTAAGAGGATATGGATTCTTTTTTTTTAAATTTTAAAATACTGAATTTAAAGTGGATCACGGGGCATTTTCTTCAGGTCTGTGGATGAAGCCTAAGCTACATTTCCCATGGGGTTTCCGATATGGTGTTCTGGCACAGGAACCAATAGGAGTCAGCCTGCATTTGTCCTATTGGGGATAAAGGACTTTCAACGGAAAAACCTGTTTCTCAGTGGAGTGTCAGTGTCTCAGAGCTTGCTGTAATAATAATGCTCGGGGCTTGGTGGTGAGGGGTAATGAGATGTCAGCTCTGTGCCTTCCCTGACCACTTCTCGGCAAGTAAAATATTGGAAACATGAAACAACTCTGTTTTGGTAGAGACATAATACAGCACCAACGTAGGGGTAGAGGACGTCATTGCACTGGTGGGAAGACCCAGCACGGTTCTGTGTATTCAGGCACTCCTGAGAACACAGCATGGCTGCCGCACATTAATAGTCCAGCCTCCTGGAAGTGATGCAGTCCCATATTGGCATGACCAGGCCACAGTAGCAGCCAGTTTCTAGGCCCAGCAGAACAAGCACTAAAGTCACTACCATCTGTAAGAGATGCTGCTGGTACCTCTGGAAGTTGCACAAAGCATCACCCCTGCACAGAACTCAGAGCCCTCATTGTCTATGGCAGTTACATGATGTAGCAGCAGTTGAGACAAGGCTTGGGGCAAAGCAATGCCTCAGAGATTCTGTCAAGTTGTTGGCTTAGTCCCTTGTGGGGCTCGGACGCTGTTCAGTGCCTTCCGTGTCAGAAACCTTAGGCAGCAGACGGGGCTACACAGACCTTAAACATATTCTCAAGAGAGTGGGAGCAGGGGAGGAGGAAAGGTCAAACGCCCCTTGGTGGTCCAGAGGGCTTATTTCCAAATATATGGGACCTTTCCTCAGGAGTGCTAGCAATAATTGGGGGTGGGGTGGAGTGAGATGGAGGTTAGAGGGCTACTTGGCAGACAGTAATGCCTGAGTCCTAGAGCCAAACAATATCGTATTGTTTTAGTGTAACTTGATTTCTTTTTCTTCTTTTTGTGTGTGAGGAAGATTGGCCCTGAGCTAATATCTGTGCCACTCTTGCTCTATTTAGTATGTGGGACGCTGCCGCAGCATTGCTTGATGAGGGGTGTGTAGGTCTGCACCCAGAATCTGAACCCATGAACCCCGGGCTGCACAAAGTGAGCTGCGAGAACTTAACCACTATGCCACTGGGCTGGCCCCTAATGTAACTTGATTTTACCCCTGGCTATATCCTTTCTGCCCCTCTTATCCTTCATCAGACTGGAGAGAACCAGAGAAATATATTCTGTGCAACATTGATGAGCAGGCACTTCTCATATTTTGGGTGGGAACAGGCACAAAATTCCTTGCAGTTGAGCCACAGCCTCTGGAAGATTCAGGAGCAAAACCACTGCTTCGAAGTTTCCAATTTCTCACAAAGGACTCATTTTCTGCCTCTGGGACTAAACTCCAGTCTAAACAAATATTTCCCCAAGTAGCCAGTTAGATAGATTTTAGGAACTATTTGAAAACACATTGCTCTGCAGTTTTAGTCAAATTTAACCATGACAGAGCAGGAAAAAAACCTCATTCACTATGTTTTCATCCAACAAATGGCCTACTACTTAATATTACATTCCAGAGAGCTTCCTCTTCAGGCAATATTTATTAATTTGATACGTACAAAGTATAAAGGCAGTGTCTTATCGTTTCCTTCTGAAGTTAGAGTTTTGCTAAACCTAAAAATATTACTGACATATCCTCCTTTAATTCAAAGAAGTTCTATAAGATGACAAAGTTATTACTTGGAGGGAACATTATAACTTTGCCATAAAGGCAGGGGAAGAACGAACTAATTGTCCTCTCTGTTTTCTGGAAACTGTTTCTCATGGCAGGGGAAGAACAAATATTAGATAGACAGTTGGACTGTTTGCTTTTTTGGCTCAAGAACAAGCGCTAATGTCTCGCAGGAGGCCGAGCGATGTTCACAAGCCGTCCTCGGTATGATTTATTTTTATGACTTACTGACATATGTTATGGGCAGTGGAACGGGATGTCTTCTTTTTTCCCTGTGGCTTGTTAAGTATTTAAATGAGCAGACAGAGCCATGCATCTCCTTCATCGGGGAGCCCTGTGCGTCATGCTTTTTCATCGTTCTCCTTATTGAAGTAGACAAGAATGGAAATGTTTGCAAATGGGTCTTTCTTCCTAATTTAGCAAGGTTCAAGAGAGTGCTCACTTCTTCTCAAGGATTATCTCCAAGTGCTCTTTGCACAGATTCATTTTCTCACTTCAGACTTTCCAGGGCCACAGGCCGTAGAAGGAGTTTGGAGATCTCAGTTTTTTTTCTATCTGCGGTCACATATTGTCATTCCGTCTCTGATCTATCCAAGTTATAAGTTGCTGACTTTCCTGTTCAGGAACTTAAGAATTAGGAAGAAAAAAATAAAACCACTCAGAAAAAAAAAAAGGTCTCCAAGTGAGTCAGTGTCAATTAAAGGGACTACCTGCTGCAAATATCACATCAGCATCAATTTTGTCACTTACGAATTTTAAGATCAGAAGCAATTACACTCAATAGCACCTTGTTTTTATGCGTCTACCCTTCATAGCCTTGGCTAGTAAGTCAGCCTGCACCATAATTTACACTGACATCTAATTTCAGTGGATCTGCAAGCAATCTAACAGAAGATGGAGATACTAAGAGGAGAGGAGTCCAACTTTATCACTGCAGACATAAAGATTCATTATTTTTGCCAATTTTAAAAGTGAACCTTATAAATATCTATGCTTTTCTCCTCTGTTTTGCATATCTCGTTACTTGAATTAATTTATGTTTTAGGCAAATGATTTCTGCTTAAAAGTAGATGATTAAATGCTTTAGCTGGTTACAAAAAAGCACCTAAGTATGGTAACTATTCCAGTTATGGATTTTGCCATCTTGGAAAATTTGCTACAGAAAGAGTAAACACTAAGACCTTTTTTAAAAAGTACAGTTACGCCATGAAAGTTCTCTTTTGTGGTACACACTATGTGGAATGTCTACCCAGCTCGTTGCGGTGTTCCCTCTCTGAGAACAGTGCCCATACAAGGAAGGGGGCTTCGAGAGGCCATCCTGGGCCCTGTCCCCATGATCCCTTCCTTCCTGGCTGTAGTTGATTGGCAAATAAGTCTAATTAGAGTCCTGCCTGGAGAGTCTTAAAACTTTAAACTGGGGAGAAATTTCAGACCTCCTTTGATGGTGAGACCACTAGACAGGTGGCTTAGGGATAGAAGATAGCATGTTACTGAGTAAAAGAAAGGAGTAGGTGTGAAGTAGATCAGGGCTTCTCAACTTTGGCAGTATGGTTACTTGGGGCCAGAAAATTCTTGTTGTGGGGACTGTCCTGTGCATTCTAGGATATTTAGCAGCTTCCTTGGCATCTATCCATTAGATTCCAGTAGCATTCCCCAGTTGTGACAGTCAAAAATGTCTCCAGACATGCCATTTTCCCTCGGGAGCAATACGATCTTCCCCCCACCCCGACGCCATTGACATCCATTACAGCAGAGGAACACAAAGGCAATGCATGGAGAGAAGCAGAAATTAGAAATGGCAGAGAGTGTCTTACAGACATTGTCTTAAAGATATTTGAATTTTTTTTTAACCTTCAGTTGTATTCTTGCCCTTTCCACAGCTACATGAAGCAGTGGCATAATTTATTTTATTTTATTTTCTATTTTTACTCCCTAAAAATTTGAGTTGAGGTTCTGCCATTGGCAAACCAAATAGTCCTGACTGATATGGTAATAGACTGTGGTAGATGAAACTTATTTTAAAAGGGCATTTTCAATAGGAAAAGACATACATACTAGAGATATTTTCTATCCACCAGAACTTCCCCCAATTTTAGAAGCAGAGGTTTTGAATAAAGAAGTTAATTTAATAAAGAAGGTAAATTTGGGTGGATGGGGTGGAATGGGGAACAATTGTTTAAGGGGTACTGAGTTTCAGTTTTGCAAGATGAAAAGAGTTCTGTGGATGGATGGTGGTGACGGTAGCACAACAATGGGAATGTACTTAATGCCTCACTTAAAAATGGTTAAGATGGGGCCGGCCCTGTGGCACAGCAGTTAAGTTCGCATGTTCCACTTCAGCGGCCCAGGGTTCACCAGTATGGATCCCGGGTGGGGACATGGCACCACTTGGCAAGCCATGCTGTGGAAGGAGTCCCACATATAAAGTAGAGGAAGATGGGCACGGATGTTAGCTCAGGGCCAGTCTTCCTCAGCAAAAAGAGGAGGATTGGCAGCAGTTATCTCAGGGCTAATCTTCCTCAAAAAAAAAAAGGTTAAAATGGTAAATTTTATGTTACGTGTATTTAACCACAATTATCAAAAAAGGTAGATGTGGGGAAGAGAAAAGAAAAGAAGAGAAAGACTGGGTTGGTCCAGGATCGGGTTACGCATTCCTGATGAGCTTCTTGGTCAGCAATTCGTCTTGGAGCAGAGCCACCACCCATAGTTTATGAGACTGACAGCATTTGCCTCTGCCTGTGATGTTATTATTCATTTAGCAGTTGCTTTTGAAGAAGATGTATTGAGGCACAGATGAAAACCTTCGGACTCATTCTGCTGGTTTCTTTGCATTTTAAAGCTGCTTCAGGTCGCCTTCAGAGACCTCTTGACCTGGTACTAACTACCACGTATCAGAGGACTGCAGAGCTGTCTTGGCCACGTGTGGGCTTAACCCGTTCAGAATCCTACATCTTGGGATTCACACTGTGAAGAGGTTTTCGTTTTTTTTTTTGTTGTTGTTTTTCCTCCTCAAAAATGGTTCATCTTCTTAATCCCAGGGATTGATCAGTTACAGCTAGAGGCATTCAGGGCTGTGTCCTTAGACACTAAAAATGGGTAAGTGCTCATCTGGGGTCCCTAAGATAGAATGTGGATTGATTTTGACCATGAAGGGAAAAAAGGTGTCTATAGGCACAGGGGGTAAAAAAACTATATTACAGGGGCAAGAAGAGCGAGAAGTAAAGAGGCTCTTGTAGGAATCATGTGCTTGAAGTGAGACATCATATGTTTATTTCATTCCGAATTCTTTCTGAGGTATCTTGCTCTGTTAATGTAACTTGAAATAGAATTTATAATCTCAGCAGATGAATTTTTTATAGCTAAACCATAATACACACACAGATTCCTTGCTTTGAGTGGCTGATTAGAAACTATTTGCATTTAACAGAAGTTTAAAAAAAATCTCTAAATGAAGCATAATTTTTTCAAGGGTGCAGGGAAGGCAGATTTATAAAGCCATACAAAGTCTCCTTAATCATTTGGACAGAGAGTCAATTTTCTCAACAGAGGCCATCTTTTGCCCTTAAATTTGCAGATGGAGTTGGTAATCAGGCAGTAAAGCCATAATCAAATTTCTCCAAGAGAAAGTGGATAAACCCCAAAATTTTTATAAAAGCAGAAAACGAGACAAGAAAAATGAGTAAAAAAGAAATAGCCATCAGATTTCCTAAAGTTAATCTTCCCCAATACACAACTGTATTAGAAATAAAGGAAAGACTTGGGGACCACTGAAGTATTTACCATGTGTTCAGTTAAACTATAGTTATTAAATATTCCATATTTTTATCAGTCATCTATAACCAAGGTATGAGCACAGTTAAAATGATTGAGGTCTTATTGTTATAAACACCTTCTAGGGGCCAGCCCTGTGGCCTAGTGGTTAAAGTTCTGTGCCCTCCATTTCGGCAGCCCAGGGTTCACTGGTTTGGATCCTGGGTGCGGACCTACTCCACTCATCAGCCATGCTGTGGAGGCAGCTCACATACAAACTAGAGGAAGACGGGCACAGATGTTAGCTCAGGGTGGCATGGTATTTTGGTGAGATAGTTAACTGGTGGGTTTTTAGAGTCGGGATCTACTTCTTGGTCTTTGTCTTAATTGTAAAAAAGTCCTTCACATGTGTTTTCAAGGGACAAGATGTTTATTTTATGAGGAAAAAAGACAGACTTCTGTTTAAGTTTAAATACAGTCTTATATAAAGCTTGAAGAGATCAGAAGAGTTTCAACTTTTGTTGGATCATACACACCTTTGAGAACCTATAAATCATAAAATTTATCATACAAATCTGAACATTTTGAGAGGATTAGTGGGGTCCAATAAATATTTATTCTGAGAGAAGGTGCCTAAGTGAGGATTATCCCAGGTGAACTGGGAGGTGTAGCCACTTTAAGAATTTGATGAAAAGTCTGGACCCATTTCTCAGAAAAAGAAGCCTTCATGCAGGCACACTACACGTTTTTTTTTTTTTTTCCCAAGGAAGATTAGCCCTGAGCTAACATCTGCCAATCCTCCTCTTTTTGCTGAGGAAGACTGGCCCTGAGCTAACATCTGTGCCCATCTTCCTCTACTTTATATGTGGGACACCTACCACAGCACGGCTTGCCACGTGGTGCCATATCCATACCCGGGATCTGAACCTGTGAACCCTGGGCTGTGGAAGCGGAATATGTGCACTTAACCGCTGCACCACCGGGCTGGCCCTACATGTTTGTTATTCATTACTTTGCAGATTTCCCATCTTTATTTTAAGAATCCTTGGACCAGATGCATTCATCCAACATTTACTTGCTGTTTGTCCACTTTGTCCCAAGTACTGTTTTTAGATGCTGGAGATACAGCACTGCACAAAACTAAAAAACTGCCCTTCTGGGATTTATATTCTACTAGAGTACTCTGACAACATGGTAGGCAGAATTCCAAAAACGTCCCCCAAGATTCTCATCACCTGGTTATGCAATCAATCCTAATCTAGACACTGCTGTGGAGGGATTTTGCCGATGTAATTAAGGGAAAGGATCTTCAAATAGGGAGACTAGCCTGGATTATACAGGTGGGTCCAATCTAATCACTTGAGCATTGAGAAGCCGAGAATTACCTTCAGCTGGATTCAAAGAGATGTGGTGGAGGAGGACAGCAGGATGAGGAGGCCAAAGGGGTAGTTAAAGAGATGTGAATCAAGAGAAGGGCTGGACCTCCCCCGATAGCTTTGAATGTGAAGGGAGGGGGCCTTCAGAAGCTGAGAAAGACTCCAGCTGACAACCCAAAAGGAATTGGGGCTTCAGTTCTGCAACCACATGGAACTGAATTCAACCAACAACTTGAACGACTTTGGAAGCAGTCGTTTTTCCTAGAGTCTACTGCTAAGAACCCAGTGGCAACACCTTGATTTCAGGCTTGTGAGACCTGGAGCAACGAAGCCCACTGGACTGGTGATCTACAGAAGCGTGAGATAAATTTATGTTGTTTTAAGCTGCTAAATTGGTGATAATTTGTTAAAACAGCAAAAGAAAACTAGTACAAACAATAGACAGGAAAAACAAGCAAAATATTTGCTAGTAGGTTATAAATGCTAAGGGGTAAAAATAACACAAGAAAGGAAGATATTAAATGGGAGAAGGGGTGGTGTATGATAGATGATTTCCAGGGAAGGCCTCACTGAGAAGGTGACTTTTGAGAAAAGACTTGAAGGTCTTGAGAGAGTGAGCCATGAGGATATTGGGGGGAAGAGCATTCCATGCAGAGGGAACAGTAAGAGCAAAGGCCCTGAGGCAGGAGCAGGTTTGACTGTGTGAGGAGTGGCAGGGACGCCAGTATAGCTGAGGCAGAGTGAACTTAGGAAACAGTGATGGAGATGAGGTAGAGAGAATGGGGGCCATTTTCTGAGAGCCATGTAGGTCATAGCAAAGGCCTTGGTTGCTTCTGTGTGTCAGGAGTCGTGAGGGGGTTTTGAGCAAGGGAGGAGTGCCGCAATCTGACTTGTGTATTAGCTGGGTCACTCTGGCTTCTGTGTTGAGAAGAGACTGCAAGGAGGAATGGGTAGAACCAAGGATATTGGCAAGAAGGCTACCTCAACAATCCAAGCAAGAGATGATGTTGGCTTGGACTTAGTTCTGGGTAGTAGGAGTGGTGAGAAATGGCCATATTTGATTTATTCTGAAAGTGGAGCTGACAGGACTTTCTGGCTGACCATTTGTGGAGGATGTGCGTAAGGGAGAGAATCTTTCACAACGCTTGTCATAAAACAGAAACTCAAGATTATAGAATGTGGTGATCAAGAAAGGAGAAATTGCCCAATAATTTGGAAGTTTAAAAATTATTTTATAATACATTTATGGTGGATGAATTTGGTGGATTTAACTGTGTGTCTGTGTGCACATGCTTCTGGAGTGTCCATGCTACGATTCGGTTTCTTTGACAAGAGGCCTGAGGTGCTGGAGGATAAGGGCTCTTCTAGAACTCTGAGCATTCCTTCAGGAATAATTGAAGCTGTAGAACCCTCAGACCCAGTACCATCCCTGCAGGAAGTGTCGGGGGTGTTCCCCAAAGAAGACAGAGATGGGCCTTTCAAATGCTTTAAAAACTGCATAGGAAAGTGTAAACAAATATAGATGAGACAAAGAACACAGACCAAGTTTTAAAAAGTTTGGAAACAATAAGAGATGGAACTAGGAATTTGGTGAAAATGTTAGATAAATGTGTAACTTTTTAACTTGAAAAAGTAAAGTCACAGGCATGATTTAATATCTTGACTGAGTATGTAAAGCATTACAGCCCAATAAATGGCGGCAGTTCCTCACTGAATCTGCGGGAGATAACCCCGGGGATTTAGGTCAGCTATGAGGCAGAACTTATTTGCAGCAAAGATTATTAAATAATGGAAGGAGTGCCTGAGGAACCTCCCGAGGCATTTTTCTTCAAACACCTGAGGGACAAAATTTCTGGCATGAGTGTCGGATCTTTCCACAAGATGGCAATGCTGGGTTGATTCCAATTTTTGTTTTCTCTTGATAAAAATATCTATAAAGTTTACACTTTGGCAGGAAAAAATAAAGAACCGTGACTTATGTTTCACTGTCATATTTTGTATTATATTATCTATGGTTGAGTTATATTTCCCCAAACCTCCATCTCCATGTATGGGGTTTTTTAAACACATTATTTTGTAAGGCTGAGGGAGTCATGTGGCAATAGTGGGGTGGCGTATCCTTTTCTGCTTTCACATCCCAACACTGGAACATTGATCTTCTTCATGGAAAGCTTGAAGAACAAGAACGAGTTTCACATGCCTTAGAAGTCTGAAATGAGTTACTACCTGAAACTTGGTACGTAGAAGAAATTCAGTTAGAAACCTGGATGTTTCTTCGAACAGTGAGAAATTAGGACTTGGGTCAAGGAATGTGGAAATCATCTGTTTTACAAAATGCTCTAGAAGAGTTATTGTTCCTTTAAGAATTAAACATTTTAATCCTTCACATTTGAGATGGAATGCCTTTGATTTAAAATTCAGAGGAGAAAATGCCCTTTCATTTATTTTTTTGGAAACGAACTACTTTTTCCTTTGTGTAGAGGTTACAAAACTTCATGTACTTAGAGCTACTTCTTGCAACTTTATTCATCTGTAATGATTTTATTCTCTATTTTGTGCCTCTATTTTACCTGATGACAAAAAACCATGTCCCTTACCGGCATATTCTATCAGTTCAGAATTTTCTCTCCCCTCCTTACTGGAATTAGTTTTGCAGTGTAAACATGGCATCAGGGAGGATATCTGGTTCCTGGAATATGTGCATGTTGTATTTTTAACCTGGATATTTATCTATTTGGGCCTGGGGCATCACCAGCCTTCCATGCTCTCGCATCTACGGAAACGTCATGGTTTCCACTGTTTCTGACTCACACAGACTGTTATCTGCTTCCTACTATGACATCCCCTCGTTGTAACCACAAGACCCAGTGGGTCTGCCAGCTTGTTTGTAAGCCTCTCTCTCTTTCAGCTAACTTCTGTGATCTTTCATCAGTGTAGAAAATCTGGATACTTTTCCATGCTACTCAGAGATCTCGTAGGCGCTGGTCTGGTTGGCTGTGCTCTGCATGACCGTGGCTCACCACAGTGTCTATTCTGGCACTGCTATTTCCTAGCCTGCATAGTTGGGTTGCTGTGTGTGTTGCAGCTGATGGGCGTTTGGCTCCTGCCTTTATAACCTCCACCTGAGGACTGGAGAGTTCTGACCTCAGGAATACAGTCACAGAAATGCTTTTTCATTCTCCTCCATCTCTTTACCTGTGCTCTTCACTCCATAGCATAGCCAACTTTACATCAATTTCAGCTCCTGGCTCATCAGTTAGAAAATCCAGAAGATTGTGTGTGTGAAGGGTGTTAAACTCGTTTACCTTTCTTAACGTATCTGGAAAACAGTTGGTGAACCAGTGCTAATGCAGGACACTTGGCGGGGAAAAAACATATTACTAACTGCATCTAGGAGACGTTGAGACAAGTCCAGGATCCTCCAGTTACTGGTTGTTTGACTTTGGACAATTAAAAGATGTACTTGATATCGATTTGTGAACTGTAAATCTGTGATATTTAAGATCTTTTTCCTGTTTAATTTAAAGCTATTGTGCGTAGGGAAAAATAAATTAAGACAAAAGCATTTAAAGTGTGGGTTTCCAGAGTTCCTCAAGGCAGTGTATACACAGAGAAACTCCACAGTTTGAAAGATGTGTGTAAAATTTGTCCATTTTTAATGGCCTGAACTCAAAAATTGTGTGTATAAGTGAATTCCTCTTTCCCATATTCTCCACCTAAAATTTTGTCATCAAATTATCATGTTGAAAACTATAGTTTTCAATATGTCTAGGCATATGATTAAATTCCGCTTCTTTAATAAGATTTTAAAAGAGAATAAAGAAGGAAACATGGAGGGAATAGATGTTATCAAAAACATCAATAAAATCGTTACAGATGGCACTATAGACTTTGAAAGGGTTCTCAATATAAATATTTAAGTTTACATGAATTTCACGTGGCTAATAATACTTTAGAATAATTAAATTACACGTTGCAAATAGCACTCATGTGGGTAGCTACCCAGCATTCTTCTTCACACAGGGTTTAGTACAGAACTCTCTCTCTTTTGGTTTTAAATATCAACTTGCATTTTGTGAAATGTACCAACAGGGAATTTCATGTGCACTTTGCAATATGCTAGTTTCCACTGCCGTTCTTTTCCCACTGTGCTTATGCATCACATGTGTACTTGCCTCTGCGTGAGTGAAATGGCACTGCGGTGGCGAGGGGAGAGTCACCTGCCCAGCTTGACATGAGCGGCAGCTCAACAGGGTCTCACTGCAACATTTATAAAGTTTTAGATAGTGGCCACTGGCAGCTCAGAAGATAATTATAATAAGTGAATTTTGTCTGGAAACCAAGGAAAGAAAATCTGTCTGGCATTGAGATAAAAGATGACGACAGCATTGTTTCACCAGAACTTATACTTGCAGTTAGAGTTGGTGGCAGCAGTAGGGGATAGAAATCATGCTCTCCCTTCCGTGCCTTTCTGAACCCAGAACAAAGCAATTACATTTTTAGAAGAAACAATTTAGAGGACAACCAATTTCACTGCAAGCATCCTGGAATCCAACAGCTTAACATGGCTCTGGTTGGAATGACATCTCTAAAATTGTATCTCTGCTGCTGTGTGACTCCTAGTGTTTAATTTGGTGGCAGAAGCCATGTGACTTAGTGCCTACTGTGTGCAGTCCCCTGTGGCAGGCTGCTGCCATCGTGGCTGTGTGGCTACGCTGTGGTAGTAAGCAAGCCTTAAATGGGCTCCTTGAGGAGATGGGGGGGTGGGGGGAGGAACGAAATTTCTTCAGAATAGCTGGGTAGACAAGTGGCTAAGCCCATTACATGACTGATTGTCCAGTGTGTCTCTTTGGAAACAAAATTCTGCATTCTTTCAGCAAAAGAATAATTGTACTTGCCAATGAGATTTTCTCTGCAAAGCTGGTCTCAAGAAATGGCATATAAGTAGCCCTGAAGTAAATTCTGGCTTAATTAAAGCTAATGTAATATGCAATGCCAGTGCGTTGTAGAACTGTTGCTTTGTTCTAACTGGCAGTGCAAATTGCTTGTGAGGATGCAGGAATAACATGTGATATGAAAGAATTCATGTAACAGCAGCTTTTGATTGATTCAGATGGAAGTTTCAGGTTTTTGGGCTATGTATAAACCCCACATTTTAAGGGCAATGGGAATTATTCAGATATCACTATAGCTAAGAACAGGCATCCCATATTCGTGTGTCTGAAAAGTTGGCAGTTGCTTCAATTTATATAAATTAAATCTTTTCCACATTGATTTGTTTTATGATCTTGGGTTATTGCTTGGGTACTTGGTCTTCAAGTAATATTATTGGTTCCAGCATTTAATAAAATTTACAATTAAAAATGTCATCAAACTTAGAAATATATTGTTGCCTACTACTTTTTGATGGTTCTTTTTATGACAAATCCAAATGTCAGACCAGTGAAATCTCTTCATATGTCATCACTTATGTATTGCTCTCGCCTTAGTGCTATTTTGGTTTATGCAAACTGCTTGTCTGCTTCTAATGTGAGACGCCACTCAACTGTTAGACCTTACTCTGGCCTTGGGTATGGGCAGGGAAGAGCATGTTGGTTCTCATGTTTGTGAGCAGATTTTTTTTTTGGTACATCCACTAGCCTGTTGCATCCCTCAGATGGATTTAGAAAGTATGTCTGAGAAATATGATATTTCCATTGAGCAGTTCAGGAAAACTATGGTAACATGGTGAAAATGATATGACGTATTTTATAAAAATCTTCTCTTGACACTTCATGTGGCACAGTGGGAAGTGAAGTAATTAGAATCCCAACAGTATGATTTCCTGGGTGTTGGGAAAGCCTGGGGATCAAATGGTACTCCTTCCACTTCATACAAATGTTTTCCTCTTACGTGGGAGGGCGTATTTGATAATACAATTAGAGAGAAAGTTTTTTTCTTAAAGAAGAAGCAAGGCATAATACTGAGTATAAAGTTTTGCTCTGTGAGCAGATTTTGACAGCAAGAAAAATTCAGGTGGGCAGGGGGAGGAAAGGACCAAGGAAGAGAGAAGAAGAAATGGAGGAGGTGCAAAGAGCCCATTTGTTTATTTGTGGGGCTGTGTATACTAAGGAATAGTCTCCAACTCCCAAGAGGCTGGGGACCAAAGCAGTGAAGTGAGCTGTTTGGAACCCAGTTTCCAGTGAAACAATATTGTATGTGATCAGGGATGACCTTTCTGAAGAGGTGATATTTCCATTCTTCCCAGAAAGAAGAGAAGAACCCATTTAAAGAGAAGAACCCATTTAAAGAGAAGAAGGAAAAGTGTGTATCAGGCAGAGACAACAGTCTGTGCAAAGGTTGGAAGTAGGAAAAATCTCAATGTGCCCTGAGAGCTGAAAGGAGCTCGCTGTGGTTGGGAACGCTGGTATGGAGAGGCACCAGGTAAATCAGAGGAAGGCAGGTGCTGGGTCATACAAGAGGTTTGGATTTTATTCTATCTTCAGTGGGTGTTTTTAAGCAGAGGAACAACTTGGTCTAAATGGTTTGATAGGTAACTTACAATCTGAGAGGTAAAGTTAAGACTATTTTAGGTACAACAATTTTGCATTGCCTCGCTATTGTTTTTGTGATCTGGATATGGGAACCTGGACATTGTCTACATAAAGATGGAATCTAATGCCATGGCAATGGATGAGATCACATAGGGTGAGAAGGCAAGGGAAAGAAAAGATGAAGGAAGTCAGGAGGAGGTGGTCACAGAAGCCCAGAGGGCAGAGAGTTTCAAGAAAGAAATGTCCAACTGAATCCAACTGTGAGAGGTCGAATGACAGGGGCTTCCACTTAATTCAGCAGCATGGAGTCCATAAGCAGCCTTGCACAGAGGGCTTTCAGTGATGTGGGGAGATGGCAGCCAGGTGGGAGTGGGTTGAAAATATATTTAGAAGTGAGAGTACTTCTTTCAAGAATTTTACTTGGGAAGGGGAACAGAGAAGGGTTGTTAGCTGGGAGAGGTTTGAAGTCAAGAAAGTTTTTTTTAATTTATTCTTTTTGTAGTACAGAGGTATTATAGGAAATTTGTATGCTATTGGGAATGATTGAATGGAGAAGTAGTGTTTTATGAAGCAGGAGAGAGGGCATGCTAAGAAGCAAAGTTGAGACGATAAGTATATCACCCAGGTGCCCCTGTTTCAGAAGAGCCCACTCCTACTGGATCAGGCAGAAAAGGACTTGCTTACCAGGCATTAAGGACCTCCCAGAATCCCCAGGAGAGAGAGAGTTAGGCTTGGAGACTGTTCCTCCAAGGAATGGCCTTCCACACTGAAGAGCTTCTGTAGCGAAGTCCTTTGCTGCTTGCTTTTGGGGCTGGGCCCACACACTGAGGGTCGGCTCCAAAAGCCGGAATTACTGTCTGTGATACCCCTGAATCCAGATGCCTCTGCTGTCATCCTCAACAAAAATGGAACATGCAGGTTCCTGCTTCCTGTCTGCTGTCTTCCAAATTGAAGTGAACCTGGTGCTTAACTTGGAGGCAACAGCAAGTCCATGCCTAACAGAAACCTGGGGGTGACACCACATGTACATGCTTTCTTTGACCTTGCCCGCGACCGCACAGTCCTCTTTCAAATGCTCTGGCAACACAAACGCAGCATGGGCCGTTGCTGGTGCAACAGTCAGTTCTTCAAGGCTGGCATTAAGAGAAGACAGGACTCAAATAGCAAAAGTCATTGGTACTTAGCGAGTACTTCAGCTGGATGATGTGTTTTCTAGATTGTGTGTGGAGAAATTTTGGGGCAGACTTCTAAACTTTTTCTCTTGTAGAACAAAGGGGGGAAAATGCTCATGTTACTTATTTAGTATGGTTTGCAGATTATTCACGCATCAGAGTGAATAACGTCCAATTAAAGGATCAAAACTAATTAGCTTTTATTTGTGGATGTTCTCATTGGAATATCTGTTTAACACTGCCTATACTATTTAACTCTTGCTTTAAACAGATTTAATTTTTTCCTTTTTTCAGTATTGAACTCTGATAACCCTTTAAGTATTCAATAATGTGTAACAGTCCTCTACATAATATGATAAGAAAATTCAATTTCATGAATATGTACACACTTTTTTGGAAGTCATCTTCTTATTTGTTTATTACAAAAAGAAGTTAAATGGATAACTTAATTCGTTTAAAAATTACCCATTTTGTAAATGTTTAATATTTATAGATAATTTTGAATGCAATAAAGACCTATTTAGAGTCACTAATTGTGGTATTAAACAAATCAGTGTACGTTCTATAGGCTTATGTTTGCATCAAAACGTCATTCTGAATATTAAAGCTAATTTACTATGGCATACTTTCATAATCTGTATAAGACTTGCTGACGTTCAGTGTGAAATATTCAAACTGGAGCCCCTGTCTTTGTCAATGAATTTGGAGGGATGTTCAGTTGCAAGGAAATGTCATGGCTCCATGTTTTACCCTGGCTGGGGGAAGAGAGGTTGATAGAAAACTCGACAGAATCCTCTTCTGAGAAGCACAGAGAGAAAGTACCATGCAGAAAATGGTGTCCTCGGAGAACACACACGTGCACAATGAGTACCCTGAACAATGAGACTGCAGGGGGATTAAACCAGGGATATGCGCTGCCTGCGGCCAGCCAGCCAAGCAGGCAGCCAGAGTATTTCAAAGCATACTGTTGCGTCCAGAAAACCCAGTTTATTTCCGTATTTAAAATAAATGTAAACATTTGCAGATACAAAAATTAATGATTTTGTACAAAAAGAAAGAAGCACCCTAGATGGACAAAGCAATATTTTAGTACAGAAGAGTAGGGGGTAAGAATATTATGGGATGTTGGCTCGTAAGAAAGAGAAATCTAGACTAGATGAGCAGGTAGTTGATAGACCAAAACATTTTTGCCAGTTTCTAAAAAGGGAAAACTGTAGGTTCACCTTGAAAGTGTAGTATACTGTTCTTTAATGCATTTATTTATTTAACAATAGTTCCTGAGCACATATTTGCAAGGTGAACAAAACATCATGTCCTTGCTCTCACGGAGTTTACATTGTAGTAGGAGAAGACAAATGTATCACATGTGATAAAAATTGAGAGAGTAAGCTAGCTAGTGTGTATAGAATGGATATGTACCAAGGACCAGGGACCATAATTAGGCAGACAGGAATCTGGAAGAGAGGGAGAAACCTCCAGGGACCCCAATGCATTAATTTTACCAGTGTTATAAAAACATTTCATGGACTGGATCCTCCTCCTCTTCTCTACACACCTCAGGAAAGTTATAGTGTGCAGGTCTCAGAGATTGTATGGTGTGGAATGTTTGTCATGTTCTCCAATCGTCTCCTCTTGCTTATCTCCTGAATGGCTTGTTTAATTAAGGATGGCTGGTGGCCATGCTGCCCTGAAGAGAGTAAGGATTAGTAGAAAGAGTGCTTCTCTTTCCAGTGTTGACCTGTGTGCTAAGGGGATATTCATAGTCCTTCTAACTGAGCTAATTATTTTTTATTCTCACTCCCCACCTCTGCTCCCAGCTCAACGCTGATACATTTGAAGGAGCAGAAATGGGAGGAAAAGACAGTTAAAAACAAAGCCGGAATGGAAGCAAAGTCTAAGATACTTGGTACTTTTGGGAAATTAGATAAATTTGATTTTTTCTTATTTTTCTGTCTTTAAAATATACTTTGAATTTTAATTTCAATGTTGAGATTTTCCTGGATCTCTCATCTTTGGATGACCTCACCTTATTCATAATTTCTACTCTAAGTTTCCTTAGAGGTGCTCTGAGCGAAATTCCTGAATTTACTCATAGTAACTTGAACAAAAGTTACAGTAGCTTACCTCCTTAAGTCTACTCATCCACTCATTCATCAGACATGCTAAGTGGCAGGCACTGTGCTAGACCCTCAGTGTACAAAGGTAAGACGGAGATGATTTTTGCCAATTGCTTTAAACTGAGTACAACAAGAAAAACAAGTCAAATGATTACACAATGGGATAATATAATGGGATGACGTATTTCAACAGAACATTTTTATAGAGGCACAAAGTAGGGAATACTTACGTCTTTGACAGTATTGACATAGAAATACAAACATGTTTTGGTCTTATTAGCCAAATAGGTGAGAAGAGAGAACACTGAGTACAGAAGATTTCAGCATGGTTATCCATGCTGGTCAGTGCTCACATTTATCCCTGGATCTCCCCTTGTAGGCTCTGGATTGCCGTGGGAGGACCTGGGCAGGCTGTGTTTTCTTGTGTCCTGGGTATTCTGGTTTCTGGCTGGCTTTGGCCAATGGGAGACACTGGAGGGAAATGGGAGAGGGGAGTGAGGCTATTTCTTTCCCTCATACTCTACCTCAGGTAGTATCTCTAGTCGCAGCTACATCTTTTTTGGGGCTCCAGTTCCTATAAGTCAGCCCCTTCTTCCATGGTCTCAGCTTCTGGGCAACTGCATTATGGCTCTAGCCCTTGCTGGGTGGCTTGCGCTTCTGCATTCTGGCGATGCCACCCCTCCTGTTGTGTCCCCAACTGCAGGGACAAGTCTTCTTGTAGTTATTATTCCTTGGGTTGCCTCTTCATCCCCTGTGTGGCTTCTTAACTCTTTTATTAATGGGAAACTAACTCATTGTATTGAATTTCCTCTGTTGAAATGCATAGAGTCGTAACTAATGGAGTACCAAAGGCTGTGTTCAAAGCACTGTCCCTTTCTGATGAGTACAGACAATAATATTCCAGGTCTGAGAGAATGAACCTTCTAAAGAAGCTCTCTGCCTTGGGAAGAGCATTTTGAGCAATTTTATTTCTATATCTTTAGAACAGTCTTCCTTATTTTTCTTACTGCGTCTTCATCAACCATGTCCACAAAATGCACTTAGATTATGTTACTTTTACTTACTTTTTCTGAAATACTACTTCTCGTCTGGGTCCTCTTCTGACACTGGCCCCATGCTTATTTCAGCCAACTGGGACTTTGGTTATCTGCCTCCACCCTTTCCAGTCTCTGACCAGGGTCTTCTTTCCCCTTTGGGATCCTCAGGGATAATATTAATATTTGGCTGAAAGCTTTCCTGCCTGTCTACACATCACAAGTTTTGACACTGTAAAAACACAGTACCATTTTGTGAATGCACAAGGAACTTAGTGAAAACCTGCCCACTGGGGCTCCTTATGCAATCCATTTTACAGCCATTCTAATGACTGTCATAATGTTAGAGCAGAAAGAACCCAGAGCAAGCTATGGGGAGACTTGAGTTGTTTTCCTGGCTCGATCTCTAACCTGATATATGACATATACAGGAAAAAAAGAAAAAGAACCATAATACCTGCCCTCCCACCTCACTGAATTGTTCAGAAGGCAAAAAAAAAAAAAAAAAAAATGGATTAATAGAAAGGTAACATTAATAGTCAGCTGCTTGACTTAAATACATTATTAAATTCTTACAATGATTCTGTGAAGTGGTTGTGATTCCAGCTGAAAAAACTGATGCTGAGAAGAGCCAAGGGGCTTCTCCAAGGTCATCTATGGAATATGTGGGTATGGAATATCTGGAATTTTGGCTCTGTTTGCTTGCCTTCTATGCTCATGTTCTTTTCCATTCCACCTGGATGCCTCAGGATTTGAAAAGATGATTCATCGAAGTGTTTTAGGAAAAAAAAAGTGTCATGCACTATACAAATTCTGGAGCATAGCAGTAGACACTACCATTCTTCTTTGAATTAAGGCTGTCACATACCAGAGGAAATAACCAACAGATTAATTGTTCTCTCTAAACAGCCGACACACTTAACAACCATCTGAGCTATTTCCTTTGAGTGAAAGCATTTTATTTTTTAATAATCTATGTTCGCTCACGTCTTTGGCTATACAGCCTTTCTTCTTGGCTCTTTAGCTCGGGACCCTAGTGGGAGCAGAAGTCCATTTGATCTCTTGAGCCTGCACACAGATCCACAGTGCTGTGAACAAAGAATGAAGCATGCAATAAACAGTGCTAGGTGACAGTTCTCTGCAAATCAAGGTAATCTAGCTGTCAGCTGTCTGCTTTAAGAGTTCAATGAAATGCAGTGGCTTAAGTTTTGCTTTTGTTGTATCACAAAAAGGACGCTAAGAACTTTCAAAGACACACTAAAACAGTCATTCAAATCTTTTTCCATATTTTTACTGCATTCTGAGTGTTCTAAAATTGTGTTATGTTGCATTTTGCCACATTTTGACTGTCATTCTGCTCTCTCCATGTTGTGTTTATTGCTGTTCATTCAGATTATAGTTTCAAACTGAAGTGCACCACACTGATAGTGTGTAGACATTAAAAGAAGGAATGATTTCCTCACTGGCTTCCTGACATGGTTGAAAAAATTCTCATTCCGTGTATCTTTCTCATTTGAATGTGCAGAGAAATGAATAAAGATGACCTTTTGGCACAAAATTATAAGAGATATTAGGAGTTTATCAATGACTGTGCACTGTCAAAAAACACCTGCTTATTTTGTGGCAATAAAGAGCATGTTAGCTGTCAGCTTGGGCTTGCTGAGAGCATTCTGCTTACTTCTTCATTTTGCAGGGAGGGAAAACAGCCATAACTTCAAGGCTCCAAAATACAACACTGATTTCAGTGGGACATTTATTAGCCCACCGATGACAAAATTGCAAGTGTCTTGACCATATATTTCTTCCTCTTTTGTCTTTTTTGCAATTAGATGAGAAGGGTGGAAACATAATTATTACCATTTTCCAGTCCTATTCATCTTTAGGAATTTCATTGAAGACTTTGCTATTATATTTTTATGCAGTGAAGTTCTTCTGGAGCAGTGTGAAGTGGGCAGTGGGAGTGAGTGGAAATGGGGCCTAGCCAATCTATTTTCTAGTTCTGTTGAGTTGTCCTGGATGTTTCACTCCTCCACCTGGACATACATTGCACATTTTGATTTATGTTCACAGGTAACCAAAGTAATCATGGAGGCTGCCGTGTCTGTTGGCCAGTCCTGGCTGACATGATGGCAGGTCTTCTCTGAAATAGTATATTTTCAGCTGCTGCCCTGGAAATAGAGAATTGAAAAAAAGCAGTGGTAACTCGAAGGGTGAGCGGAAACTAGCAAGAAACTGCCAGGTGTTGCTGGAGTAGTCATTCAGAGATTAACCAAGAAGGCCCCCACCAGGAGCAGAGAGCAGTTCAGCACAGAGGCCAGCTCACTATTTCTGTAAAGGGCCAGATTGTCAAAATTTTAGGCTTAGTGGGCCATATGGTCTCTGTTTCAACTTCATCATTGCAGCATGAAAGCAGCTATAGACAATACCTAAATGAAATGAACATGTCTTTGGCAATTAGCAGACTTCAGGTTTATGTTGTTTTTTGTTAAACATTTTTTATAAGTTTATATTAAGACTATTTATTTGTAAGGTGGTGGGAGTGGAGAGAACAGTGCCTGACTAATACTTTATAGTTCCCTCAAGTATTTTGAGTGGAAATTTGGCAGTAATCATGCCACGTCCTAAAGCATGAGTGACCTGGGTCCTTAGAACAATATGAAAGCTATAGGCATTTATTTTTGGAGCATCCTATTTATAACATATTTACAATATGGAATTACTTCCTAAATGATTTCCCCACCATTAGTCCCTCTATCTTCCTGATGTCTCAAATTTTGTTTCCAGAGTTTGAGAACTGCTTCTATTAGATCACTACCCTGCTTTAACCTTTAATATCTCTTCATGGCTTAGAGAATAAAATACAATTTCTTCAACCTGTCATTCAAAGACTTCCGCAATTTGCACCCAACCTGTCTTGTCAGTTTTATCTCTAGCTTTCTGCAGTATCTTCAGTTCTTGCATAAAGTGATTTTTGCCACTCCCCAGAGCATAGCCTGACCTCTCCACCTCTAGGCTGTTATCAAGCTGATCCTCTGTGCCTTCCGCTTTATCTGCCTTTGAAAAGTCGACCTGTATCTCTTAGTTTCCAAAGAAGGTAACGATGCCGCAGTGCCACATATAATTATAACTAATTACTAAAAAAAATTAGGAAAGTTTTCTTTGCAAATATATAAAATCTAAGGCATCTATTTAATAATAAAACTGGAGAGCTCCAAATTATAGCAATTTAGAGTGTCAAATTTGGCCCAAATGAGCTCAGAAGGTATAATAAAGATATCATACCGATTTCATCAAATTGCACAGTTTTTATCTATTAACACTTTCCCAGTGTGAAACCACCCCCTTGTGAGGATTATTAGCTCTCCTCCATAGCTCATTCAGACTGTGGAACGATGCAGTATTACTGGTGTTTGCAGTTTAAATAATAGTAACAATTACAATATCTAAGAGAGAGCTGAATTGAGTAGCAACAAACACAAAGAGCTAGTAACACGCAGATCTGCAACCAAACAACACTTTATTTCTGCAAGATAGATCTGGGTTGATGATGGAATCCTTCTTCACCTCTCCTCAATCCTAAATAGCCTAAACATGCAAACAAAGCAATCCCAAAGAACAAAATGTTAGCATTGGACTCCAATGTCTTTTATAATACATAACACTTCTTGCCACTTAGCTAATGTAATTTTGATTTTTCAATCCATATATCACTCACTAACATTCCTACTAAAATCCTTATACTAGTGATGTATTTCTTTGCAGGACATTTCTTCCCACTAAAACTAACGTGTAGTCCATGGGACAACTGGCAGAAAGCAGGACCCGTGGTCTATCTTTTTTCCCCTCCTTTCAGATGTTTCTGGGAAGAATAATACCTATTGCACAGTTGTTTTAAGTATGAAATGAGATAATTTATGTACAATGATTGGAATAAAATATGAATACCATCTAGGAGATACTCAAGATAATGTACCCAGAAATATTTCAACAAAATATAGTAGCTATGGTAAAACAATAAAACGGAGCGTCTCCTGTTTCTGCATTAATTCCAACCAATACAACAGCTGTCATAAAGCTAAGTTTACTTTAGCATTTTAAGGCCCAGGACCTTAGCTGATGCACCTTCATTCCTAGAAGACCCTGGTAGCTTTGGTTAAAGGAAGCATGTCGCTTTGACTCGCAGGGTCTTGGAAATGTTCTTTAAGATCCATGACCATCCTTCTGCAGCTCACAAGTACAGATGACAGCCTAGAAAAGCTGCAACTCTCTGAAACTTGTAATTGAATATCACTAGCCTATGTCATTTTGCTGGCAGGACTTGATTTAGAGGTGAGCAAATTTGTTTAAAATATCATTTTTTTGTTCAGACAAACCAAGGTGTATTGAAGGTATATTGTATAATCATATTTTTTCAACCTGCCAAATAGGGAAAATCATGGGCATAATTTGGAAGGAGACAGTGAAACAAAGAGACAGCTAAATTGCTCAGCATAATGTTAATAAGCATCTCATCACCAGGGAGAGCAGTTGAGAGAGGAGAGAGCAGAACAGGGAGGACAGAAAAATGCAGTGGGACCTGAAATGGGTGGGGATAGGTGGATGGTGGGGTGCCCAGTGAAGTTTCAATATCTGTTTATTCCATCTCACCACAGACAGGTCTTTTCTGATTGCCTGTGTAGAGTGGTGGAATATCAGTGCCCAGGCTTTTGTTCCCATGACACTGAATGCAACTGGCCCAACTTGGGTCTGTGCTTACCTCTGGCCAATCAACTGTAGTTAGGATGGAGGGTGAAGGAATATTAATGAGATTGTCACATACCCACTCTGTGGGAGGATGGCAATTTTGGAGAAATGGGGTCATTCTGATGTGAGTATGTGCCTCAAAATATTTCTACCACAATTCTGCACTTAGCACAGTGACTAGCACATAGATAACATTAATGAAACTCCTTGCTTTTCAATATTTTCCCTCATTTTGGAAATGCATGTTTCTTAAGACTAGAAAATAACTAAGTTATTATAACATTCTTCCAATAGCTTTCAATTTAGCATATACTGTATGTAACACCATCTTCAAGGGTCTCTGGGTCTAAAAGATAAGAAAGCTGTGGATGCTTCCTTTAAGGAGTGGTTTGGAACAAATTCACAAATAACCACAAATAATGGATACAATGGCAAGAACTATAGGGAAGATGGATGTGTTAAAGGAGTTTAGGAGAAGAAAAAAATATCACATCTCTTTAGTATCAATCAGAAAGTCTTCATGATTGTGGTGCGTTTTGAACTGCACTGTGAAAGATAGCTTGGATGAGAAAAAATAAAAACAAAATAAAAATGATAACTGGGACAGCATTCTAGGTGGAAGGAGCTGCATGAATAAGGATGTGAATATGGAAAACTGTAGAATATGAATATAATTTAGTAAATGATACAGATTCACCAGATCATTGAAAATGTAAGAAAATGTTGGCAAAGGATATTGGTGCAAGGTTTGGTAACTAATTTATCCAAAGCCTTGGATACCAAGTTTGTAAATATAAATATGATCTTAAATTTTGTATGTCCTCTTGCCTTTATTTTGAACTGAAAATGGTGAAAAGATGACACCTTATGGAGGGATGACACCTTTTGTCAGAGAAAACCTGCTGGGCTTTTCCAGCCCTGGCTGGAAATAAATGTCAGCAGCACTTGATAAACACAACACATGAGGTTATTGATAAACAGTAACTATTGATACCAGATGGCAGGATTCCCATGAAATGTTATCTTTAAGAAACTTCCAATAACTTATTTCTACCTAGGCTTCTTAGAGATTTTGTCCTGTTCTGTTAGAATATCACTTTTATACTAATTAAATAAAATATAGAAAACAAAGTTTCCATAAAGTGCTCTGTAAGAGAAATACCTAGGGAAAAGTGGAACAAGCATTTGAGTCTGAGAACCTCAGCAGGTGAACTCGTTCCCAGAAGGAGTTGAAGGCTGCCCTCAACCTCTCAGAGGAAACCTGCTGAGGTTGACATTCCAGAAGGATGAGAGAGTCCTTCAACTCAGGTGTTGGAAAATAAACTCTGTTTGATGAAAAAGAATCTTTCCAGATGCCATAATACCACTCAAATTGTTCTTTGATTTAATGCAAAGTAAACATCTCAAATCCCTTGAGAATGAAGATGGTACAAAATAAAACACAAGGGGACATGTTAGTAATTAATAGAACAAGATTATTCTGAGAGCTGATTGTGATACCAGTTGAGAAAGGTCCTTTGATTTGGTCAATGAAAGGGCACTTCTGATTTGTAACTGGGAATGTGAAGATAGTGTTTCATCTTTTTTTCTTTTGGAAGTCACCCCAAAGCATAAAAAAGCACCAGAAATAGAAATGTAGTTTCTGTCTCCTGTGAGATGAGATGGCTGAGACTCTGGGCTCTGAACCTGGAGGAAGGGTTGCTTGAAGCTGGGATGTCAAATCAAGAAGAAGGGAGACCAAGAGAAGAGAGCAGCACTGCAGACCTCAGAAGCCTTAAGTAGCGCTTCTTGAGTACAAAACCACCATCGCTTGTTTCTAACAAAAGAAAGAATCTAGAGAGACTAGTAGCTCCTTGCTATATAAAACTCTCGAAAAAATCTAGTCCAGAAAAAATAATTGCTTTAAAACATGAGTAACAATCAAAGAGCAATTGGCATCAGATCTAAACAATGACACAATAAAACAAAGGTGCAAAGTCATAGGAAAAAACAAATAGCAAATAAAACAGCATCATAAGAATACTGTTGCTGTAAAATCAATGATAATTGTGAGCAGATATATTCTGATGAATTTTAAAATGTGATTGTGAAACCATTATCAGTATAAACTAAGAATACAAAGAAAAGATAAGAGCTGAGGGAAGATATGGTGCAATAGAAGATAGAATATGGAGCTCTTAGTGAAAAAATGAAAGGAAAAGGAATTATGGTAGAAATGAAGTTAAAATCATAAGTAAAATAGGGGCCAGCCCAGTGGCATAGTGGTTAAGTTTGCGTGCTCTGCTTTGGCTGGCCAGAGTTTGTCAGTTTGGATCCTGGGTACGGACCTAGACACCACTCATCAAGCCACATTGTGGAGGTGTCCCACATGCAATGTAGAGGAAGATTGGCACAGATGATAGCTTACTGCCAATCTTGCTCAAGGAAAAAGAGGAGGATTGGCAACTGGTGTTAGCCCAGGGCCCAACTTCCTCACCAAAATAAAATAAAATAAAGAAAAATCACTGCTAAAAATATATTGATGGGTTGAAGGGAAATATTGAAAAACTCAAATGCCTGAGAGAATTTTAGATGTTGATTTTAGGCAGAAGGAATGAACATAATGTCTCTAACAAGAGAATTGTAATAATGAAACAAACTCATGTTTAAACATATAATTGGAGAACATCTTTCAGAGATTAAAATTAAAGATGAAGGATTGGTGCATTATTATAAAGTTACAGAGATAACTGAGAGAGATTTATTTTAAAAAGTGATAGTGGTGGAAACGGGGAAAGATCTATATGAATTAAACCATAATATATCAAACAATAAAAATCAGATCCAAAATCGATAAACCAGGAAAATAGTCGATACTGATTATACAGATCTGTGTTATCCAATACAATAGCCATAGTCATATGTGGTGATTTTAATTAAAGTAAATGTAAATTTAAATTTCAGATCTTAATTCCTACCAACCACATTTCAGGTGTTTAATAGCCACATGTGATTAGTGCCTATCATTAGATGGTACAAATATTGAATATATCTAGAGTCACGCAAGCTACACATGGATGAATCTTGAGGACATTATGCTAAGTAAAATAAGCTAGTCACAAAAAGAAAAGTACTGTCTGATTCCACTTTTATGAGGTACCTAGGTAGTCAAATTCATAGAGATGGAAAGTAGAATTGTAGTTGCTGAGGGGTGGGGAGAGGAGGGTACAGAGTTTCAGTTTTGCAAAGTGAGAATAGCTCTGGAGATGGATGGTGGTGACAGTTGTATAGCAAAGAGAATTAATGCCATTGAATTCTACACTTAAAAATGGTTAAGGGGCTGCGCCTGTGGCAAAGTGGTTAAGTGCGCAAGTTTTGCCTCTCGGCGGTCTGGGGTTCACTGGTTCAGATCCCGGATGCGGACATGGCGCCGCTTGGCAAGTCATGCTGTGGTGGGCGTCCCACGTAAAGTAGAGGAGGATGGGTATGGATGGTAGCTCAGGGCCAGTCTTCCTGAGCAAAAAGAGGGGGATTGGCAGTAATTAGCTCAGGGCTAATCTTCCTAAAAAAAGAAAAAAAAAAAGGTTAAGATGGTACATTTTATTCTTATGTGAATTTTAACATGAGTAAAAAATAAAATAAACAGAAAAGCTAAAAACTAAAAACAAGTTTAGTCTAGAAAGTAAAATTCCTTAGCGTGTTTAGGAAAAATTGACACAACACATCAATAACAAGAAGTAAAATATCTTTGTAAAATTAGAAGGTTTCAAATAATTTCGGGAGTATCCAGGCAAAAAGAATAAGTTGCCTAACAAAGGAAATGTATCAGGCTGGCCTCAGACTTCTCGTCTGAAATGTTCACTTTTCAAATACAGCATAGTAATGTCTACAGAGTGCTGGGAGGGAAAAAGGGAAGCGTGACCTGGGAATGTCAACAAACCAAATGGTAGTTCAAATACAAAGATAATCAACAAACTTTTAAACTGAAAGAAGTTGGAGAATATTGTTCCAATTAGTCTTTAAATCCAGTTGCCTATACATGAATGTGTCCCTTTCTGCTGCCTCAGTTCCCAGCAGCTGGGGACCTGTCTTGTTCTCTTATATAGATATTCTGCTACATACAGATATTCTCTGGTTAACACTGCTTCCAGCCCCTGGATCCTGTTATCTCCAAAATTGGATCCCCAAAGATGTTTGCTATCCTCTTAAAAAATCAGCTTGCCATCTTTCTGAGTTTCTGCGTCTTGCATTTCATTTCATTAATGACACGGGCTCTTCTGTAGGGTCTTAGTCTAATAACGGTTATTTCCATGACTCTTGACACTTATTAACTTACATTTGACTTTAATACCTAACTTCAGATTTTAATCTTTACCTGTCAATTGCTAGAATAAGCATCCTTTAGTGTTGCTTCTACCCTTTTCTCAACTTCAGCTATTCTTCCCTGGGTCCCAAGGATTAGTCTTTCCTGGTATGGCCTCTGCCAGGTCTATTAATATGTCCATGTCTAAAACTTGCTTCATCTGGTTCCCAACACAGTATCAGATAGCAACATTATAAGTGTGTTTGGATAAAGATGATCACAATTAGTGTGAAGCTCTCTCTCCATCTCCGTAATGTGTTGTTTATGCTGCTTCACAAGGAAAAAGGTTAACATTAACATTATTACAGCCAGGTCAGCAGCTAAATAATAGTTTCCCATAGATGAACAATGCAGCATTAAATCATCGCATGCAGGTCTCAGCATCACTAAAGAAGAATTTATGTGAGTTTGTGAATATATATTTTTTAACACATGAAGTTGATTTTATGGGTACATTTCAAAGACTGTTGAGTCTACAAATTGATCTGTCAGGAAGGGGGCTATAGCATTAATGCCATTGCTTTATTTGACATGATTAGAATGTAAGTGATAATATGACATAAGATATGAAGTTGAGACTAAGTGAAGAAAGGTAGGAAATAACCTGAGGCAGTGAAGACAGATGTGGGTGAGGCAGCACTTAAATAAGTTTTTTAAGAGTATAAGTGAAATATGTGACAATGTATATAAAAAGACATTGAAGACCAGATTCCAATATGATGTTATCAAAGTAATAATAATTGGGGAAATAATATTTAGCATAGTGATCAGGTGAAGTTCATGAAAGAAGCTTGGGTTGTGCTACAGAGGAATAGAAGGTCAAGAGTGATGATTTAATAGGCAAAGTGTTTCTTATATATGAAAAATAGGCTAATACTGACTTTGATCAAGAAAAGGGAAGAGGACATTTAGAAGAGAATAAATGTAAATATTGTCATAAATGTCTGTAGAATACATTCTCAAAAATCTGTTGATAACCAGCATTTAGAATAAAATGAAAAAATTGGTTCTAGATAGTGGGTCTGATTCACTAATCTATAAGTGAGAGAAGGGAGGGAGACATTTCTGAGGCTTAATTCATAGAACAATTTTTAACGTATCTCTAGGAATAGTCCAGGGTCTGTGTTCTGGCTTCATTCCCACTTTTACATGGGCTGAATCTTCTAAGGAGCGTCGCAATAGTTCTGAAATGGTGAAGTCATCTCGAGTGCTGACAGGACCATGTAAATTCTACACCCCCTTCCCAGTGACTGATCATGGCTGGGCTCAACCCCACTTCTGGGTTTGGAATGAATGCTGTCAGGAATGAGGCCTCAAGGTAATGTTATAAGCATGGTTCTTAAATTGAGGTCTAATTTCAATAACAAAGTTTCCATGTTGTTCCTGTGACCACATCTCGACCTAGTAGCTGTTCTAAGAACAAGTCCTATAATGTTCCCCTTTGCCTGAATCTCTAACTCAGTAGTTGGCCCAGCCCTTCAGTTTTTTTTTTGTGATTGACCACTGCTTTTATCTTGCTGTTGCAGGAGTTTTTAAACAACCACCAGGTTATATAGTGAAACTTTAGATTCAGTAACCCAGAATTAAATGAAGATATTAGAGCTGAGGAAAGATGGTAGACGAGCAATGCAAAATCCCAAAGCACTTTCTGCACTGGGCATGCTCTGGCAGTGTCATGTGTACCAGTGCTGGTATGACTGTGGACTGTGGGCCTGCCTGGTGTTCCCTGGGCACAGTTCCTTAGGCTCAGACCTCTCCAGAATCTTCTTAATCCCAGAAGCTGATAGAGCTGATTATTGTCCTGTCTGTCTTAGTTTGGATTCTCCTAAAAGCAGAGCCTAAGACAAGGACTTGGCTACATATGATTGATCTAGAAGGTGACAAAGGGTGGCAAGAATGAGGGAGTAAGGAGAGCATGATGGGGAAGATGAGTGAGTTATTGATATCTCTGCTGTGGGCAAAATGGGCTCTATTTCATCAGAACCTTTGCACAACAAAGAGAATGCCTCCCAGAAATGTCAGTGTGAAAAACAGGAGCTAGTATTTACCTGCAGCTGCCATCCCCATTGGTTGACATGCTCCTACTCCCCACGCAATCTTCTCTGCCTTTCCAGGCTGCCCTTGGCCACTCTGGGATGGTTTGCTTTCTCCCCATTGTTTTGGTTGGTGCATCCTCTCCAGCCCCATCCTCTGAGTCACAAGGGAGTCCATTCAATAGATCAATGGCCATATTCTAAGTGCCAAAATCTCTAATGATATCTTCTATTAGTTTTTACATTCACCCTAATCTGTCTGCTTTAATTTATTTATTTTTGGGGTCATTCAGGTGAAAAGAAGAGAGATCGTATAGAATCTTTTAAGTCTTGGCATGCTTGTGGGGTCTCTCTTGAAGACTTTCAAGGCAATAAAAACCAGCCAACTCCACAATCTATGTGTATATTATCGCCTGATAATGTTCAAGTGCTGGAACTACCGTCCAACTAGATGCTTCCTCCTCCTCTGTGATCGAGTCTTAGTTGTGAGATGCTCTAGCCCACCTGTGTTTATCATCACTAGCATTTAAAAGATTTTCCCATTTGTCTGGTGAGTGTTCTAGGTCCAGAATTCCATCCCAAGGGTCTTCTTTCTCTGGACATTCCAGGAACAAACTGTCTTAGAGTTCCTTGGAAAGTAGAGCCTGAAACAAGGATTTGTGTGTAAGTAGTTACTTTGGGAGGAGTCACTCTAGGAAACAGGGGTGGAAAAATTGAGATGGGAGATATTAACATAAGGCTGTTATTGAGGACTCTGCTATAGGCATAAAGGCTCAATTCCGCTGCTACCTAGAGACCATACAATGCCTGCAAATCATTGGTGTTGGCTGTTTGCTGCTACGTTGTATTGAAATCCTGGATAATAATAGTGAGAGATAAGAGTAAGGAAAGACTGAGGACTCTTAACAAGCAGGCTAAGAGTAAGAACCAGGGAACTTCCAAGGTAGCCTATCAAGATGCCCTTATCACCTGTAGGGGTCCCGGAGCTGAGAGACACTTGTATGCTCAGAGGAGACAGGTATCATGGAATGCCAGAGCCCTGTTGGGGAAGATCTGGGAACCCAAATGATAGGAGGAGACACTTGGATGGATATCTCTGAGGATGTGTACACTACAAGATCTTTAAGATTCTCTGAGCGTGCAGCAGTGTCTCACACTTTCCTGATAAGGGTGGAACTTCTGATCCCGCCTTACACTGTCTAGGATGCTTCCCCCCAGCCTTCTTTCCTTCGCTGGAGTCAAACTTGTGTAGCAGTCTGGTGGCTCTCCCACTCTCCCCTGGCTCTGCTTTCTCTTACAGTCATTTCCCCAATACAGTGTTTGCACATTTAATCTTGTCTTGGCATCTGATTCTTGTAGGATTCGAACACAATAAGTATAAGTATACACAAAAAGTATAAGAAAGAGAGACAATTGAGAAAGAACAAAATCTCATTAAAAAAATAAAACAAACCTAGGCAAACTAGATTAAATTGTTTCACTCATCATCCATCCTCCAGCAAAAGGAGAAGAAAGTTAAAGACAGAGAGGAACAGTTGAAAGACAACAATCATAGAGCAACACAAAGAGAAATGATGAAGAAAATGATAAGTAACCGCAGTCAAAGTTAGAAAGATGTTAAACAAGTTAAGGGGGTTATCAATGAAGAGAAACAGAACAAAACAAAACAAAACAAAACACAAAGAGGAAATCTACAAATGCTGATTCTCCGAAAACAAAAGCCCCGTTCTGTGGAACAGGGAAGTGCTGATTCAGTAGAAGGGGACCTGGATCTGGGAGAGTGATTATTCCTCTCCAGGAATGGAATTGTAGGCCTGCATCAGTGTAGTTCTTTATGGGATTTCTCAAAGCTGTATTGGTTTATCTCAAAACTAGAAGGGTACAGGTCTGAGCTACCTATGGTTTTAAAACATCTGAAATCAGTATTTACATCATGCATGCAGATAACTATTTTGTTAAGATCGAATCTGAATAATCAAGCAGTTTTTTTCTGGAGGTGTTTCTTCAGAATGGCTGCATGCATCTATAGCAGGCGTGCATTGTCTATTTCATGTCTCTTGTTAAGTTCACTTACATATTCCTAGAATTTGATTCATTGTAGTAAGAGAGCACTATAGGGACATCCCGAATGTTATTAAAATCCTAAATATTTGATGAATCTACTTATGGTCTTGTTTGTTGATTTGAGAAATTTACATTCTTTTTTCTTTTAAAAAAAAATGGAAGTTGAACAAGTTATTTTTATTTTTATTTTTATTTTTCTTTGAGGAAGATTAGCCTTGAGCTAATGTCCACCACCAATCCTCCTCTTTTTGCTGAGGAAGACTGACCCTGAGCTAACATCCATTCCCATCTTCCTCTACTTTATGTGTGGGATGCCCGACACAGCATGGCTTGATAAGCAGTATGTAGGTCCGCACCCAAGATCTGAACTGGTGAACGCTGGGCTGCCGAAGCACAGCACAGGAACTTAACTGCTATGCCACCGGGCTGGCCCCAAATTTAACGCTCTTACAGTTACTGGAGTGAGCTTTAGAAGAAATAATCCTTTAAGCCATGTACTAAATTTTCTGTAGCTTTTGTATAGCTTTAAAAGGTTTAAGTGTCTGCTAATGGTTTTGGTTTTGATGGCTTACTAGGCATTAATTAAAGAAGCATAAGATTCAAATCGAACTTTCTCTGGCAGTAAATAGCAGCATATTTTTGATTGTCTTATTTAATTTTTTATAACACACTAGAAAGCCCTTTCATCACATATTATTCTCCATCAACAATGCTAATGAAAGCTCTCTACCTATCCAGGGTCCATCTTTAAAATAAAGGTATAGCTAAACTTGATTTTTAAATTCAGACTTGTCTTAATTTTCTTTAAGAATAGCATTGAAAATAAAAGGATAATGCATTTTAAATCCACCTCCTTGCTTTTAAATAAAAGATAAATCCTGCTAATGAACTTTTTAGTTGATCACAAGTTGAATCAAACTAATAAATTTGTGTTAATGACAAAAAATTTAGACTGCTCTTCTACCTGTTAGCCATAAGGGACTGTTGAAGCATCTTTTCTTCATCCTTCTGTATATTTATTTGCAGCAGGAGAGTCCATGAAGTGTTCACATCTAGAACATTTTACAACTCTCTTGTGGAGTAGACTCTACTACAGGGCACAAATAATGTACCATTGAGACCCATCTGGAGGGGCATTCCTAAGATCCTTTTATCATTATATCAGCTTTCTATATCTATATTTCTATATCATTGTATCAGCTTCCTCCGACCTCCCTCCTTGGAGCTAGAGTGCAGATCTGTACTACACTGGAAATCTTGCCCCCAACTAATGGATTTCCATAATTCTAACTCTTTGGGGAGAAATCTCCTTACTGAATGGTGTTTATTTGGGGGTGGAAGGAAAAGGTGAGGGGTGTCTAGGCCTGGAAAGGAATTGCTGTGGGCTTGCTTAAAAAATGAAATATTGCCATTTGCTCTTTATAGGAAGTAAAATCATTATGAAATGATTTAGAAAGAAAGGATGCAGTAAACGCTTAATTTATCCTGTGTAGTAAATTCGAGTACAGGTATTAAATCCAAACTGTTGGAAGAGCAGTAAAGATCCCACTCCACCTGCAGCAGCAATGCCTTGAGGACGGGCCCCGTCATTCTCGCTTCAGCAAAAGAAGTGGGTAGAATTACACGTTGTTTTGTGACAACATGTAAACTAGTAGCGATTTTTGAGAGCAAATAATGCAAGTCCTTTTTTTCTTTTTCCATGTGTGGATTGACAAATATGCAAGTGAGACACATCAAAAGTTTATGAGAAAAAGCAACGTCAATCATTTTTCCATTCTGCGGGAAAGAAAAATGTGCCTGAAAATGTTTGGATCACTCATCCATTTACACTGTGAGCCACAGAGTCTTTGAAAAGGTCAGACATTGAGTGCATTCACATAATTAACTCTGAGAATGGTAGCTACAGAACAAAGTTTAGACAAAGATGTGTAAGTATTCCTAAAAATGAAACTCAGAAATAAGGCAAGTTCTGAAAACTTGTTCATGTCTTTTGTACTGAAGAACAGGCACAGAGAAGCCTTCACATTAGGCATTAGGGTTTGCTCCGCCTGCCCCCTAGCCAAGATGTGGGAATGTAATATGTTAAAATGTAGGAATCAGTGGTAAAATGTGTCATATCTAGGGTGATATGGAAAGACACTATAAAATTAGAGTGGAAAACACCACCGTCCCTGACCTGATAAAAAAGGTTACATCCAAAAATTGCCCCTGGTTAGAATTTGGATTTGTTTCTTTGGTAGCCATGGCCTTGCTCATGAAAAATTCAACCTAGAGGGTTAACTTGTCCATCATACTTATCCTACAGAAATTCTGTGGTGAACTTCATGGCCTGCACACACCACGGAGCTTGGGCTCACCCCCTGCACCCTTTCTGAGAATTTCACAGAGAAACAGTGACTGAACTCAAGTCATCATCTGCTCTGCTCCCAACCTCATACTGACCCTGAATAAGCCCACCCTCAAAGAACATGGACTTGTTGCTCTGAGAACGAGCTGCTGGCTCTGAACCTAAACCTCATAGAGGAGTTCCAAGTAAAACAACAAAAATGTTGAGCAATTGCAGTATCAGTGGAAGTTGTTTATTTTCTCTCAGGTTGTTTTGAAGGGAACAATGCTCGCTTAAAGGGATAGTTTCTGCTGTATCTGCTGAAAGAAAATCCTCCAAAGTCTTATTCAACTGCACTCATAAAAATGAAATGAATGCATAAATCACCCAAGCTTAAATATTGTTGAGTGAGGTGAAGCTGCCTTTATTTAACTTCTGCATTTCTAAGTTTTATGAAGTCTCTCTCCTCTTGCCTGTTACTTTTTCATCTGAATTCCCTGGTCAGGCTCCAGTAACCATTTGAACGACAAATGTGGTGGTCATATAATGGTTTTTTAAAGACTGTTATTATGTTGTCTTTGAACTACAGCCACATGTCTTTCTTGTGATTATTTCTTTTTCTGTATAATTTGAAAATGCTTTAGATATGAGTTTTTTTTTCCTAAGAGCATGGCATTTTCTCAGCAATTGTTCTATCTGAACTCTGTGCAATGTCAAGGCCAAATTCCTCTTTCTCCCTCACTCCTCATATCAGCAAGCTCTGCGGTGTCTGCTTCCCAAACATCTCCCCCAATGCTCCTCCCCACCTGCATCTCCACCACCTTTGTCCAAACTACTATCATCTTTCAACTGGCTTGCATTCTTGAGTAGCTTCCTTAGTACTCTTCCTGCTTCTACGTTTGCTTCCTACAAACTTCTCCACACAAGCAACCTGCTGTGTGATGCTCTTAATGTGTAGATTGGGTCATGTAAGTCTCTTGCATAAAACCATCCAATGTCTTCTCATTGCACTTGGAAATTTCCCGCTTGGGACTTTGCTGTCTGCCTTTCCCTCCAACCTTATCTCAAGCCATTCTCCGCTGAGTTGCTCAAAATGACCCCAGCTACACTCTTCTGTTTCTGGACTTGGTCTAGTTTGCTGTGGCTGGAATACTCTTCTCACTGAACTTCTCATGGTTGGCTACTTCCTGTCCTTTAGATGCCAGTTCAAATGCTGTCTCTTCAGAGAGCTCATTTCAGGTTCTCAGCAATCTAAATGTCTCATTAATCTAAATTAGCTACCTAGTCACTCTCCATCATATCACCAGACTTGAATTCTCTATGATACTTATTACTCTCTGATGTTTTTCTTTTACATGTATACATTTCTTGTTTATTGCATACCTCTGCTCACTAAAACATAAGGGCTATGGGAAGCAGAGATATGATACATCTCTGACTCCCCACTGACTAGAATGGTGCTGGCACATGGTAGACATTCAATAAATATTTGTAGAATAAATGAATGGATATCAGACATGAGCCCCTCTTTGAAAATCTTGCAAGTTTCAATATCTGATCTCTCTGACCATTTACATTAGTCTTATTCCAGTCCTATTTTGTATTAGTGGCCCCTCTAAAACTCACTCTTGGGACCCCTGTTGTTATCTTTATAGATATATCCTTTTGGAATGGTTAAGAGCAGGGGGCGTAAATCATTGAGTGTAATATGTCTACCCCTCTGGTGATCTTCGGAAAGCAAATTAATATTTCTGAGTTTTATTTTCCAGTCTATAGAACAGGCTACTAATAGTGCTTATTTCCAGTGTTAAATGAAGTAATAATTGTAAAATGTTTACAATTGTGTTGTGCCTGGCATATAGTAAGACAGTATAGGCTATATATATGTGTATGTGTGTATATGTGTGTATGTATGTATATATGTGTACATATGTATATGTGTATATATGTATATACACACTCATATACAAATACATTTTTTTAATTAAGACTTTTTCTAAGAACAGTTTTAAGTTCATAGCAAAACTGAGGGGAAGGTATTTGCATAGCCTCTCTCATTATCAACATCCTCCACCAGAGTGGTACATTTGTTAAAACTGATGAACCTTCATGGATACATCATAATCACCCAAATTCCATAGTTTACATTATGGTTCACTCTTGGTGGTGTACATTCTATGGGTTTGGGCAACTGTATAATGATTTGTATCCATCATTAAAACATCATACAGAGTAGTTTCACTGTCCGATGAATCCTCTGTGCTCCACCTATTCCTTCTCCCCCATTCATTCCACCAACCCTGGCAAATGATGATTTTTTTCACACTCTTGATTTAGCTTTGCCTTTTATAGAATGTCACATTGTTGAAATCATACAGTCTATAGCCTTACAGGTTGGCTTCTTTCACTTAGTAATATGTATCTAAGGCTCCTCCATGTCTTTACATGGCTTGATAGCTCATTTCTTTTTAGTGCTGAATATTATTCCGTTGTCTGGATGTACCAAAGTTTATTTATCCATTCACCCACTAAAGGACATTTTGGGTTGCTTCTAAGTTTGGGCAGTTATGAATAAAGCTGCCATAAACATCCGTGAGCAGGTTTTGGTGTGGACATAAATTTTCATCTTGTTGAGTAAATATCAAGGATTACCCTATGTATTTATCTCTAGTTTTTCTGTGATAGTAATTTTTTAATCCTCTTTCTCTAATATATGCTGTGAGTTCTAGTATATTTATTATTGATAAGACCACCATCAACTGGAAGTGTGGAAGATTTGGCAATCTGGACACTTGGTTAGCATTAATTAGCTGGAAGACCCTGAGAAAATTACTGTGCCTTTCTGGGATTTTTTTTTCTTCTGTAAAATGAATGTGGTCAAATCACACTCATTATAAAATTATAATTATTTTACGAAATGATAAAAACTTTTATAAAACAATTTTAGCAGGAAAACCATTTTCCAAACTTATATTGAACTCCAATGTTAATTCCAGGCTAAAGCAGAGATTCCCTCATTGAAAGAGTTCAGCCACAAGACAGAGTTGGCCTAGTCTCCCCCTCCCGTCCTTCCCTTTTTATGTCACGGCGGCCCCTAACCACAACTGCAGGAGTTGTGCTTTTCTCTTTATTTTGTGAACATTTTCAATGGGTATTACTTTAGTATTTTTTTAATCCCTAGCCACAGACAATTTAATTTTTAATTCATTTTTCTGTGGTTTATAAACTGCTACATCATCTACTACAGTTCATAGCTATCAGCTTCATAGCTGGTATAAATCTCTATCCTGTACATGTGTGAAGTTGATTTACAATCATGGCATCACTCAATGCTCTTTGGTTGACCTTGCTTTGTTCCTATTGGTTGGAATATTGGATGATGATGACTGTTCCCAAGAGTATAGTTTCCAGTAACTGCTCTTGCAATTGAGAAATGTTGCACATATTTTTCATGGTACATATTTATTAAAACAAACGTTTGGGACTGTTCACTTCACCATAATTCTGTGAATATCTACAATACCTATGCCCTGCAAAAAAATTGAGAAAACACATTTTCTATGTATACTGTCCTTACATGAGACATACGTATATGGATGCTTCTGGAATGTGTTCATGTTCAATGTTTTTCCAAATCCTTATATTAAATGTCTCATACTAGGCAGGAGTCCTTTTTGGTCTAGAAAAATCCCTGGCTTGGGAAGTTTTTATGTATTTGGGATAGACATTCACTGAAAATTCTGTATTTAATCATAAAGTAACTCTTCTAGAACAATAAATACTTTTACTTTTAACATAAAAAAATCACTCCCTAAGTTACGTGATTTGTTGGGTTGAATTTTTATGTATTCAGTTTTCTTAAAGCAAGGTGTACATGAATATTGAGTATTATCTCCCTCTTTTGCTTCTAACCTTAATTCTTTTCTTATGATCGTTAGAAACTGTGACAAATGTGTTGCCGTCACTGTGCTATTATTTTTAATGTAGTTCTGAATTCTAATTATATTTTCCTTTGAAATTTTTTACCCTCGAGTTCTCTATAGTTTGTAGCTTTCTTTCATGTGGATGTGCAAATGTAGAAGGTAAGCTTTGCAGATAGAAGATTTAATGCTCTCAGTTTCTCCTCACTTTTCCTGCTTTGGAAATCTATGTTCCATGTAAGTACCTATTTTTCCCCTTATTATTAAAGGTATAAATGTCCCTATAGACCTCTGTATTCTGGGGTGAGCCTGATGGGAAGATGGATTCTGGAATCTCTGGGTGGTCCTGTTACACCCTTACCCCTGTAGCTGACTCATGACACACCTGGTCTCGCAACCACCCCATGCGCTACACCATCAAGACAACCCCCATTACACCTGTTCCTCTCTGTAAGGCAGTGGCCCTACATGTCACTTGGACTGTAAACTAGGCATGCTTCCATCAGTCAGCCACGTTCCCACCCACTGCTCTCTCCCACAGGGCTCGCTCTCTCCTTTTTCTGATACTTTTCATTGTGTACACTTACTCTTGGAGATGCTAGATATTTTACTTATTTATCTCTTTGTCCCCTTTTCCTCCATTAAAATGGAAGCTCCATGTAGATGGATATGTTGTCTGCTTTGTTCACTACTCTCTCTAGATCCTAGAATAATAACAAACGCATAGAGGGCACTGAGTGTTTGTTAAAAAAAAATGAATAAATGAATAAGTAAATCCCTTGTTGTCTATTGCTCCCCTTTGTAAATCTCCCTTTCTCCTTAAATCCCTCTAGATAACAAGAGATTATAAGAGAGATGGTGTATTGGTTAAGATAATGTTAGCTGCTACAGCAGATAAATCTCCTAATCTCAGTAACTTAGCATAATAATTTCTTTCTGTAAGACTTCTTTATGAAGCCTAAGTGAGTGTTCCTGGTTATCTGGCAGCTCGCCTCCAAACAGGAATTTGGAAATCCAGGCCCCTTCTGTCATTTGGCTCTGCCCTCTTTACAATGGGCTTCCGAGGTGAAGGTGCTCATCCATGTCAAGCCCACAGCGGGGGGGGGGAAAGACTTTGAATCATGACACATGAGATGCATTGCTGTGGCTCACATTCCATTGCCTGGAGCCGGGTGATAGCCCTCCTCTGCAGAGAGGCTGAGGAATTTCCACCTGCAGGCCCCAGAAAAAGAGAGAATAGGTTTAGTAATTAGCCAGTCTCTGTCATAAATGAGTACATCCCACTGTGAATTAACAAACTTGCCTAAACCATCTCAGTGTTATTCCAACAAGATTCCACTCCAAGGAGATCAGTGAAAGTGATGCCAAGAGGCCAGCCTCATTGGTGAATCTGAAAAACTGCTCATGAAAGTGTCTTCAGCAATATACTCAGTATATTCTCCTCCTCTTCCCATTTTAGGCACACTTTTAAACAGTTTTTAATTCCAGGATGTCACAATCTTAGAATTCAAATCACAGAATTTTCTTGCCTTCCCTATGTCCAATACCCAGAACCATTTTTAGTTTTTCTGATTTCGCTTAATATGTGGCGTAGCAGTGCCAAGCACTTAATTATGAATTTTAGGAGGCAAGAGTATGCTGTACTAAATTGAACTCCTGAGGTCCTGTCGGGTGAATTCTGCTCAGTAACAAACGACAACCAGGTTTAGGAATAGAGGCTGGGGTTTTAAGTTTTTACCCAATATCATGCCAAAACAGAGTCTAGATAATTACTACTTATTTCAAATGCTAAGTGAGTAGGCCAGATGTTTGCACACGGGAGGAAGTATTTTTAAATGACAGCTTTTTGATGACTATTAAACTATGTAGGAGTAAACTGTTAGCAGACTATTTATTCAAACAAATATTAAAACCATATTTTTAGGCACAGCAACCAGTGGAAAAAAGAGGAAAGACTTCAGATGAAAAAAAGTCACAAATCAAGTATTACATAAATATATTCAGTGACCTAAAAAATAGCAATCACCTTAAATGGCACTGGGCTATCACATAAGAGACCAGGCTTTCCCTGACAAGGAGATTTGGTAATTCATACAGACACCTTGTTGAGTTCTAATTCTGCTAATATTGCCTTTTTGTTAGGGACATAGTGGTGCCAGAATCTGAGATGTGCAAGTATAGATGCTGGCAACCCTTTCTTACGCTTCTTCACCCAACCTTGAAGTTTCAAACATAAGATATTTCACTGATTTGACAACATGGTGACTGGGGTAAAACACTTGTATGATTTTCCCTTAAGAGCTTCACTCAACAACATTTATAGACCCTGAGGATCTAGAGATGAATAAGAGAAGATCTCTCCTGCAGAATTTTGTAGTCTAATGGGAGGCACACACATCACTGAGCAGCTGAAATATACAGCAGAGGTGAGGACAGGTGCTGGACTCATGGAGGAGGTGCTGCCAGGATGGCTTGGGAAGACTGTTTCTCCTGGACTCAGGCTCCTGGAAGGAAGAACAGGGTCATTCTTATTGTATCCCTAGTGCCTTGGAGGGGACATCAGAACAGAGAGAGTTTGCCTGCCCACAGGGGCTTAAGAAATGCTGTGATTTTTCTTGATAGTTTTAAGTAAAAGAGACAACTGAAAGGGGGTGACAATAATGAGAGTAGAAGTTGTCATCCCCAGGTTTGCTGGCATTGGATAGAACCTTCAGATTAAAACAAGTTTCTTAATAGTGTAATTATTGACAATTTGGGCTGGAGAATTCTCTGTGGTGGGGCTGTCCTGTGCGAAGTAGGATGTTTAGCAGCATCCATTGCCTCTACCCACTAGGTGCTAATGGCATCTCCCTGCCCCCTACTTGTGACAAAAACATGTCTCAAGAGGTTGCCAAATATTCCTTGGGGTACAAAAATGATCCCTGTTGGGTAAATTTAACTAAGGAAGTGAAGGACCTATATAATGAAAATTACAAGGCCTTTCTGAGAGAATTGGATGATGACATAAGGAGATGGAAAGACATTCCATGTACATGGATTGGAAGAATAAACATAGTTAAAATGTCCGTTCTACCTAAAGCAATCTACAGATTCAACGCCATCCCAATCAGAATCCCAATGACATTCTTTACAGAATTAGAACAAAGAATCCTAAAATTCATATGGGGCAACAAAAGACCCTGAATTTCTAAGGCAATCCTGAGAAAAAAGAACAAAATGGGAGGCATCACAATCCCTGACTTCAAAACATACTACAAAGCTACAGTAATCAAAACAGCATGGTACTGGTACAAAAACAGGTGTACAGATCAATGGAACAGAATTGAAAGCCCAGAAATAAAACCACACATCTATGGACAGCTTATCTTTGACAAAGGAGCTGAGGCCATACAATGGAGAAAAGAACGTCTTTTCAACAAATGGTGCTGGGAAAACTGGAAAGCCACATGTAAAAGAATGAAAATTGACGATTCTTTTTCACCATTCACCAAAATAAACTCAAAATGGATCAAAGACCTAAAGGTGAGACCTGAAACCATAAGGCTTCTTTCCATAAGGAAGAAAACGTAGGCAGTACACTCTTTGACATCAGTATTAAAAGGATCTTTTTGGACACCATGCCTTCTCAGAGAAGGGAAACAATAGAAAGAATAAACAAATGGGACTTCATCAGATTAAAGAGCTTCTTCAAGGCAAATGAAAACAGGATTGAAACAAAAAAACAACCCACTAACTGGGAAAAAATATTTGCAAGTCATATATCTGACAAATGCTTAATATCCATAATATATAAAGAACTCTCACAACTCAACAACAAAACATCAAACAACCCAATCAAAAAATGGGCTGGAGACATGAACAGACATTTCTCCAAAGAAGATATACTGATGGCCAATAGGCACATGAAAAGATGCTCATCATCACTAATCATCAGGGAAATGCAAATCAAAACTACACTAAGATATCACCTTACACCAGTTAGAATGACAAAAATATCTAAAGTTGGAGAGGTTGCAGAGAAAAAGGAACCCTCATACACTGCTGGTGGGAATGCAAACTGGTGCAGCCACTATGGAAAACAGTATGGAGATTCCTCAAAAAATTAAAAATAGAACTACCATACGATCCAGCCATCCCACTACTGGGTATTTATCCAAGGAGCTTGAAGTCAGCAATCCCAAAAGTCCTATGCACCGCAATGTTTACTGCAGCACTGTTTACAATAGCCAAGACGTGGAAGCAACCTAAGTGTCCAGCAACAGACAAATGGATAAAGAAGATGTGGTACATATATATAATGGAATACTACTCAGCTGCAAAACAGAACAAAATCATTCCATTTGCAATAACATGGATGGACCTTGAGAGAATTATGTTAAGTGAAATAAGCCAGCGAGAGAAGGATAATCTGTGTATGACTCCACTCATATGAGGAATTTAAAATTATGGACTAAGAACAGTTTAGTGGATACCAGGGGAAAGAAGGGGTGGGGGGTGGGTACAAAGGGTGAAGTGGTGCACCTACAACATGACTGACAAACATTAATGTACAACTGAAATTTCACAAGATTGTAACCTATCAATAACTCAATAAAAAAAAAAATGACCCCTGTTGGAGAACCACTCAACTAGAAGATAGATCTTCTGCCTCCCACTTTCTACATATTGATTAAATTTACTTACCGTAGGATATTTTTATTTTACACCTTCATCTTAAATATTTAACAATTTTCTCACATTAAATATCACCTCAGATAATATGTAACGTAAAGGCAGGGAGCATGTTTGCTTTTTTAAAACAACGTGGTTTTAATTAACTACTGGCTTCCTGGTGCCTCACACTTTCTGTAGGATCACAATAACTTGGTAATGAATTTATGGATGTGGTAATTACAAAAATTGTCGCATGTTCTTTCCCTCCCTGTATCCACACCCTTGCAATGGGACTTTGCATTCCTCTCATAAAGAAGTGGTCCATTTTCCCACCCTTGAATCTGTCCTGGCCTCATGGTTAGCTTTGACTAATGGGATTATAGCAAATAGGATGACTTCCTCTTTTGCTTCTTGGAACTCCTGGGGCCAGCCTGCTGGAGGATGAGAGACCATGTGGAGGGATGTCCCATCATTCTCAAATGTCTCAGCTGAGGCCGCTACAGAGCACCAGCTGATCTTTGATGTATGAGTTGACTCAGCTAATTTCAGACTAGAACTGCTTAGCTGAGCCCAGCTTAATTTGACAATCAGCAGAACAGTGAGCTAAAGAAACGGGGGTTGTTTTAAACCACTAATTTTGGGGGTTGTTTGTTACATGTCAAAAGCTAATTAATGAATGTTTCTTCACATCTTCATTCATCGGAGCTCAGGACTCTTTTGTGGAGAGTGGATAAGAAGTGATGTATTAATTTGCTGCGGCTGCTATAACAAGGTACCACAAACTGGGGGCTTAAACAAAAGAAATTTATTATCTTGGTATTCTGGAGGCTAGAATTCTGAAATCAAGATGCTGGCAGGGTTGGTTCCTTCTGAGAGCTGTAAGGGAGGAATCTGTTTCAGGCCTTTCTCCTTGGCTTGTAGATGACCATCTTCATCTTCACATGGTATTGTCCCTGTCTATGTCTGTGGTGGAACGTGTGAACTTAACTGCTGTGCCACTGGGCCAGCTCCCAGAAATCTTTAAATTATGGGAAAGCTACTATTCTATATCACAATTCTACTATGAAGGAAGTAGATAAGTGTGAGGATTTTAGTGGTGAGTGGTCCAGTAAGGAGACTGTTAAAGTAATTTCTCTACAGTAGAGACCTGGCCCCACACTGTGGGATGGACAAGAGACATGAGGTATTTCTGGGGTATTATTGTTATAAATATGCGGTGGCTGTCAGTGGGCACCTGAAAGTTTTATTCAGTTCTGGGCATCACGCTTTAAGAGGGAGATGGACAAGGTGGGGCACAGTCAGTAGGTCGTGATTAGGAGGGAGGAGTCTTGATAACATGTCATACGGCTTCAGCTAGCGAGAGGGAAAGCGCAAAGATTGATCACTGCTTTCAGCTCCTTGAGGGGTTATCATGTGGGGGAGGGATTCAGCTTGGACTTGTTTGGCCCAACAGAACTGGGACCACTGAGTTAAAACATCTGGCAGACAGCTTTCAGCTATAATGCACAGGTTGAAATTCTTTAGTCAGAGCAATCCTAAGAGGGAAGAGTGGGAAGTTTCTTCTGGTCCTAGGATTTTAAGTTGTGCTGTAGCAGAAAGAAGAGGAGCTACTTTGTGTCAAGGTCTTTGCAGGGTCTGTGATAACACATGACATTTATGTAAGCAAATCAGCTTTCTGTTGCTCACTCTGTAAATGGATTAGAAAGACGCAGACTGCAAATCCCCTAAATGGTAAGGCATTATGCTAATCGTCAAGTTATCAAATGACATCAGAGTGGTTTTTGTGAATTCACTGAAACAACAGAAAACAAACCACCACTCCCCAAGTCCACAAGTGGTTTTATGTTTAAAAGTGACTTTGACTCTTCTTTTCTATTTTGCACTTATAGTTTATCCTACACAATTAGCTCCTTGTCATATGTTGCCTTATTTTCTAGTTATTTGTGTCAGAATTTATAAGTTTAGTCTATAATTATATAATGCCAGAATGACAGAACACATAAAACTCAGAAAAAAACTCAGGAAAGCCCTCTGATTGTTCTGTTTATTCTGTGTCTTCCAACTACGTCTTGCTTTTGAACAAGGACCATGTGCCTTTTATTAAAATGGCTTATGAAAGTGCCCTCAAGCTAATTTCCCTGGTCTAATATACGCCGTAAATAAGACACAACTTGAATATGTTGTTTTTTCATCCCCCAAATTATTCCATAAACAGAGGCAGACAATACACATAGGTACATTTATTACACTAACAAAGTAATAGACCTATCAATAATATTTATGAAGGGTCCTCCCTCTGACCAGAAGAGTGCTAGGTACCATGGGGAATGGAGAGTGTCCTAAGATTCACTTGATCTTTAAAATGAGTCCAGCTTGGCAGACAGAACTAAGACAGCAGAAACATTAAATTCTCAACTACATGGCAACATGAAGAGAGATGATTGCAGTAGTATTTGGGGATGCTTTATAAATGAAGTCAGCTATGAAAGATGGGAGGAACAGAAGTACAGAACACAGATAAGAGGGAGAGAATTCCAGGAATGGGAACCCGTTGGAGCAAAAATCTAGTGTTGTGTGTTGAATTGCGCCCCCCAAAAGATGTGCTCTAGTCCTAAGCACTGGTAACTGTGAATGTGGCCTTATTTGGAAATGGGGTCTTTGCAGACGTAATCGAGCTGAAATGAGGTCACACTGGATTACAGTGGGCCCTAATCCAATGACTGGTATGCTTATGAGAAGATGGAAATTTGGGCACAGACAAACAGGGAGAGACATCCATGTGATGACCGAGGCAGCGAGTGGAGTGATGTGTCAAGCCAAGAACTCCAAGGATTATAACAAGTCTCAGAAGCTAGGAGAGAGGCATGGAGCAGATTCCCCTTTAGGTCCTCCAGAAGGAACCAACCCTGCTGATACCTTGATCACAGACTTCTGGTCTCCAGAAGTGCAAGACAATACATTTGTGTTTGAAGCCATCCAGTTTGTGGTATTTTTGTCACTGCAGCCCTAGGAAATGAATATACACAGGAACAGAAAAGTGAGGTGCATGTAGGGGCAGAGAGGAGACCTACTTGAATGAAACAGAGGCTGGGTGATGGGGAAGGGCAAGACATGAGTTGAATTATGTAAGAACTTTCCAGAAATATTAACACTGAATGTAGCCAATACTTTTCTATAGCACTTACTACATGCCAGATGCCATTATAAGTGCTTTACGTAGATTCTTTTATTTGTCTCACAGCAACCTTTCAAGGTAGCAGCTAATGTTGTCTTCATTTTACAGATGAGGAAACTGAGAAGAGGTGGTTAAGTAACTTTCACAAAGACACGTAGATAGTAAGCGATGGAGTCAGGATTAGAACTTAGAACACTTGATCTTTTCACCTTCTCTGCATTGAAAGTAGGTGGAAGTGCAGGACTTGTCTTCCGTTGGGTAAAGACACAAACCAGAAGCCTCTTATTTTCCCTCCTCTGTAGTCTTCTATTATTTAAAAGATTTTTGTTTCCTGATAGAATGCTAAACCATCTTTTTTTTGATGGTATAACTTTGTTCTATAACTGTCTATAAATCAGACCAGTTTCCTCTCACTGTACTGTATTTCGTTTTTGGAACAACGTCTCATAAATTAGTTGCTCTCTGTCTTAGGTCATCCAGTGACCATAATTTTGCTGATTTCTTTACTCTTTTTGTCCAAAGAGTATGTTAATTGCCTCAGGAGTCATACTTTCCCCAGCATGACTATAATTAATTGAGAAGACAAGGCCTGGATAACCAAAGCAAAATCACTTCTCGTCGTCCATAGTAATCCCCCCTTAGGATTTTCCCAGAGTGTTTCTAATTAGAGGAAAATGAGCCAGCACATTAGCTACACCCAAATCTGCCTGCCAAAAGTTTCTTTAAAGTGACTTAGTTTACTTCAAGTTTTAATTTATAAAACTGTTTAATGAAGTTTATATATATGGCTCTATGTGGCAATAGTTTTGTCTATCTTATGAATTTAAAGAGAAAAATCAATATGAATGTCACGATTAATTTAGATTAAATACGATGTCACATAAACTGACTTTCCATAATGTTTAATGAAAATATAACATAAAATATAATAATAAAAAGATAGTTTACCTAAAGCTGAGGAGGGAGGGAATGCATAAAATTTAAGGATAATAGAGCAAAGAAATGCACAATGTAAAGGGAGACAATGAGGTTTTTGCCAAGGAGAAGAGCAGAACACTGTTTATTTAAAATAAGTAGTCCTGGGGCTGGCCTGGTGACATAGTGGTTAAGTTTGTGCTTTCCACTTCAGCGGCCTGGGGTTCATAGGTTCAGATCCTGGGCACAGACTTACACACCGTTCACCAAGCCATGCTGTGGTGGTGTCCCACATGCAAAGTAGAGGACGACTGGCATGGATGTTAGCTCAGTGGCAATCTTCCTCAAGCAAAAGGAGGAAGATTGGCAACAGATGTTAGCTCAGAGCCAATCTTCCTCACCAGAAAAGTCCTTAATTTAAAAATTATCCATATGCTGAATATTAGAGCTAATTGAAAAATAACACACAGGGGCTGGCCCCATGGCCGAGTGGTTAAGTTCATGTGCTCTGCTTTGGTGGCCCAGGGTTTCGCCAGTTTCAGATCCTGGGCGTGGACATGGCACTGCTCATCAAGCAATCCTGAGGTGGCATCCCACATCGCAGAACCAGAAGGACTCACAATTAGAACATATAACTATGTACCAGGGGCTTTGGAGAGAAGAAGAAGAATGGGGAAAAAAAAAAAAAAAGATTGGCGTCAGATGTTCACTCAGGTGCCAATCTTAATACAGAAAAAAGGAGCCGGCCCCTTGGCTGAGTGGTTAAGTTCGCGCGCTCCGCTGCGGCGGCCCAGGGTTCAGATCCTGGGTGTGGACGTGGCACCGCTCGTCAGGCCACGTTGAGGCGGCATCCCACATCCCACATCCCACAACTAGAAGGACATGCAACTCAGATATACAACCGTGTACAGGGGGGTTTGGGGAGATAAAGCAGAACAAAAAACAAGATTGGCAACAGTTGTTAGCCCAGGTGCCAATCTTTGGGGGGGGGGGGGGGGGAAAGAAAACACAAATATTAGACTCTCCTGATATATTTATCCACATGTTAAACTTTTGGATTTATAGAAGAAAATAATCTATTACTAATTGATCATTTTTAAGGAGGAGTAATATGCATTACTCTCTCATGGTTTGGTATTAGCTGCCAGTTAACTGTAATAACAGCAAAGATGGACATTTAAACTGAAGGACAGACTTCTTAATTTTTAAGAGAGAGATACACACTCCTGAGGCTGAGGAAAATTACTTTTGCCTAAATCATATGTTTGATTAATGGCACACCTGAGAGTGGAATCATACCCGTGACACTTGCAGTTTGAGGGGAAGGGCTGCAGGTGTGGTGTGTGATAGAAGAATTGAACAAAAGAGAAGATCTGGGTTTTTATTTCTTACTCTACCATAAACTAGCTAAAATGTGAGCATATCATTCTTAAATCGCACATTTATTAAGTGTTTATTGTACAAGGTGCTAGAATTGTTCAACACCTTAATTTACTATATTTATGAATTCAGAAGATAATAAAATTAAGCTTCCTTACCTCCGAAGTAGCTATCACGGCTAAAGGTTCTTGATTTTATGAATATTTAATTTATACTTTGGCCTATATTACATTCTACATTTGAATGTGTTTTTTTCTCAAAGCTTTCTTTATATATTTTAAAAAATATCACCTCTTTTATAAGGATGGACCCAAAGAATTGCCTCTCATTCCAGACTCCTGAACCTAAGGCTGGTCTCAGTGCTAAGACATAAGAAGACAGCTGTTGGGCTCAGTGCCTAAGCCTTCACAGCTCAGGAAGAGGACACTGGGACAGGCTGTAGTCACAGAATGACTGTGCAAACCATATTTTCCATTGCATCGAAATTGTCCATTTCCTTCAACAAATCTTACCAATTCATTTGCTGCAGCAAAAAGCACAAGTGCTGTCTGGTCTGAGTAAGCACCATTTACTTTTCTAGTTCTGTGCCTTCCATTCCTTCCATTCCTTAGACCCCTTCACCCGAGCAGTGAAGGGATGCTCATGGGCCTGTCATCTCCCCTGTTAGGCATATTTATCTTTCTCTGGCTAACAGAGTATAGTTTATCTCATTCAAATCTCTTGTCAGTAAGATAAGGAGGACCTTCTGTATGGAAAGCATAATTACATCTGTATCTGCATGCTGTGACCTCATTCTTATGATTAAGAATTCTCTAGGTATACAGTTCATTTTACCACAATTCCTGGCTCTGTGGAGTTCTGAAACACTTGAACAATATTCCTAAGTTATTTTTAAGGATAGTTCCTGATAAAGAGCAATCTGATAATGGAGTTTTCTTCTCACTCCTAATCACCAGAGAAAAGTAATTCTAACTACAAGATGCATTCCATACCCATGACTTCCTTAGCATCAGTACCCAGTGAGACCTGCCCAGACATCAGAATCACAGCCAAGCGATGGGAGATCATTAGCTCTCTTGGCACATTTCCAAATTGGAATCGGCTTTCTCCCCAAAAGGATTTGTTTTCCATTTTATGCTCTTCACAGTTGGAAAACATGTTTCTGTTTAAAATTTTTGCTTTAAAAGTTAAGACTACATCTATTTAATATGTTGAAGTTTTCCTTTAAAAACAAAAAAGACTAGGTTATATAAGTGTAACTTTTAGTCTCTTTAAGGTCTTGATTCTGCAGTTTAAGAATAAAATACGTGTAGTGATGAGATGATTCAATGAAATTTGTTTTCCCAATAACGCTATTATCACTTCTGTTTTCTCTTATTCTTGTAATAAGACATTGGGCAGTCAATGATGTTTGATTACATTCCAGGCTAGGTTTCCAATTGGCTTTCTGCTTTTCCTGCCTCTCCTTGTTTAAACCCTTTGAATGATGGTCTCCTTTCTTTAACCCCAAGCTGCTCTTCAGCAGAAAGAAGCATCCTGGTATCATTACAAAAGATGGTTCAACCTACCACTTTCCTGGGAAATGCTATTTTAGAAGCTTTTCTTTTCTTCAGGCTCCCCTCTTTGATTTATCCTCCTTTTCACCTTCAAAGTTTCTGTGTCTTTCTCCTCATCTGCCTCTGGGTTAGCACAGAGCTGTCACTAGAATCTGTATCATCGTTCTTTTTCCCGACCCATGTGTCTGGGTCTGACCTCTGCTTCCCTTATGTCTTGGTCTTTGTTAAGCATTTCAGGATCAAATTAAATTTCATGACAGCAGCCCTCTGGTATTTAAAGAAAAAAACTACCTAGTTAGGAGGTGTCTAGTTTGGAGCAACATTTCAACTTGACAGCAATCCATATATGATTTATGTAGCACGTTATTTCCCTGTGAAGAAAATAAAATTTCTTTATAATCATTAACAATTTACCCCTACAAGCTATCCTCAGAGAGAAATAGTAGAATCACTGTGTTGAGAGGGCTCGTCAAAGTCCACCTCCCTTCTATTTTTGAGTGGGACTCCAGTCCTTTGAGAGGGCTTCTATTCTTAACACTGGGGAAGGCTGATTCCAGAATCCTGACTGTCAACATGTTTCAGTGTGTTGTGTTATATTGGCCCTTAGCAGAGGAGGGTACATTCCACGTGCCATTTTGTACTAGTCATGAGTTTAGGAAATGAAGAATGAAAAGGCACACAAATGGAACTTTGTACCATGGGATTTGATTGGTTGCTGTAATAACTGTGACCGTGAAACAGACCTTTCCCATAATTAACTGTTCCTATTATCACACAGTTCTCAAGAAAGCAGATGGGGGAAGATTTATGTGCAAGGCTGCTATCTTAGGTAAAGAAGAGAGAAAATGAAAATACCTTGGGGGACTGCGGAGTTCAATACCAGAAAAAGAACTATTGTTTTCCACTGTTACCATCATCATTATTTCTGTATGTACTCCTCGCACACCCCCACCTCTGCATCTTTGTAGTTATTTTCTTTCCCTCTCTCCTTTGCTTATATTCTTCCAGCCAAGTTCTAAGTTCTTGAAATTCACTAGGAATATTCTTCATACTTATTTCTCTGCCTGGAATGTTCTTTACTGACATAGACCTATGGTTGTCTTCCTCACCTCTCTCAGATTTTTCTCAGTTATCACTTTCTTAGTGAGTCCTTTCTTAAGAACCCTATCCAAAGTTACATTCATTGCTGCCACATATACACATACTCCCTACTTTGCCCCTGGCTTAATTACTCTTTTTAATACTTATCAAAATCTAATATACTAGGTAATATACTCATTTATTGTGTTAATTGTCTCTCTCTTCCCTCTAGAAAGAAGCTCCACTAGAGCCGGGATTTCTACCAGGCATCTCCCTCTTAATGTTCATAGCCCATTCCCGAAAATCCTATATTATGTGAAAACTGGGAACCTAATTCCCATTATTACAAGTTGGGGGGGGGATGGGAAATGTGATGCATTATATGTCAAGCTGAGACTCATAACCAATTTCTCAACAAGTAATTAAAACATTTATGTATCAGTTAAAAAGCTATCATGTAAGAATGTAAAATGCATGAAAAAAATTCTTTTCTGTGCTCCAAACAGATAATGTAGTTGTTAACAAAGAGTTGCCTTATATGCAGAAGCATGTCACTTTTTAGAACAAGAGGTACCCCAGACACACATATCCTGTGTTGACACCATGATTTTCAAAATACTGACATGTGATTTTGATGTTTCACAATTGCTTTCACAATATAACTGGAGACTCTTCATGCAATGTCTTGTGAAAAACTTACATTTGAGTTTTATAAAAATATTTTTTCTAAATACCCTTATTTCCTAAATATTGATTTAAAAACTATTTTATTGAAAGATATTTTCTATAAAGTTTGGGTGTTAAAAAGCTAGAGGTGTTCTACCCAGAAGATGTTGAACAAGGAAATCTTATGCCAGGTAGGCTAGGATTCTCTTCACTGCTCTCTCCACAGCTTTTAGAACCATGCTTGGCACATTGTTAAGCGCACAACAAATACTTGATGAGTGAAGTAAGAACATTTAGAGTTTACTAGGCTCTGGCCTCTAAAACAAATGGCCATGATGCAGACCCCACCTTTGGGTCTGTACAGGCCCAGTCTGCAAAACCCTGGGAGGCAAGATCGCGCCAGGAAGAAAGTTGACTCTAAAAATTGGGTCCTGCTAAGCACAATTTTGTTGATGAGATGTGACCCATGGCAAGCGACAGCCTTCTGGAATTCAGTTTCTTTCTCTCTATGAAAGGATAAGTAGGACTTCAAAGTTCTTAAGGTTCATTGCAGCTTAAACATGTCACCATATGTAAAATAGAAACCAAGATATTACTTCTTCCATAGGGTTTTGAATGGATTAAATGAAGATTGCATTTAAATTTCCTAGCACTGTGCATGATACATGGTTAGTGTCCAATAAACGGTAGCTATTGTTATTATTTTCATTACGTTTAATCTGTGTGTAAGGATGCATCTGTTCACTTAATTTCCAGTTTTGTTTTAGCTACTGTTAAGCTTAGGATGCAGTCAAGTGCTAGCTTTATAAAGAGTTTTAGAGAAGATTTCTGCCAATTATTTACAAATAGAATGAATGTATAGGCATGTATTTTGTTGTGGTGAAATCATTAAATTATTTTAAAAAAGACATAAACCCTCAGACTTTGGAAACTCCTATTGGGCCTTCAATAGAATAATAAGTGGTTTTGCTTTATTCATTTTTCTATGTCTCCTACCGTTTGTTAGATGAATAATCAAGCATGAACTGTACAAAATTGTCAAACAAGGAAATTCTTTTATCTTGGGGCATTTTTTGTTTCAATCCTATTTTCTTTTCTTGTGCAACCCTTTCGCAGAGGGTTATTTTTTTTCTCTCCTGCCTCTCACTTTGCAAATTTAGATTTCGATTCTCATATGTTGGAAAAAGGATATTTCTAGGTAGGGCTGATGGTACGTTTGCTTTAACCCTTTCATACTTTATTACAGTGAGAGGTGTGACAGTAGCAAAGAATAATTACATGAAGCAGAATCCCAAAGGTTCTTTTTTCTTTTTTTTTTTTTGAGGAAGATCATCCCTGAGCTAACTACTGCCAACCTTCCTCTTTTTGCTGAGAAAGGCTGGCCCTGAGCTAACATCCATGCCCATCTTCCTCTATTTTATACATGGGACGCCTACCACAGCATGGCTTTTGACAAGCGGTGCCATGTACGCACCTAGGATCCGAACCGGCGAATTCCGGGCCGCCGAAAAGTGGAAGGCATGAACTTAACCACTGCACCACTAGGCCGGCCCCCCTAAAGCTTCTTTAAAGCATTGTTTTAGAAGTATCCATAGGATATGAGAATGGAGGGGAGAGGCTTGATTGTAAATACCAATAAGCATGTGTTACTGTGATACTCAAGAAGTTTTTAAAATGCCGAGAAACACTATAAACCGCCCCCCCCCCCCCCGCAACTTTTCATTTATGGAGAAACACAGGGAAAATTTCAAAGATTCAGTTGTTAAGAGCTGTGTTTCTTTCCCCATTGGCTTGTTCACTAGACTTGATTAGCTCATCAACTGATTTCAGACTCAGGTGATTTCCTTCGAATGCTGGGCTCATTTTATGAGAGCACCAACTCATGACCATGTGTAGAGGGAAAATTCTCCTTTATTTCCTGGGAAATATGACTGTGCCTGTGATAATATAGACTCATACTGTGATAGAATTATCGAAGATCATTTCATGGGGAAGGGAAGGTAAGGCATAACTTAAATCAGAAAAACTGAGAGTTGGAAAAAGCTAGTAACCTGGAAGGCAATTAATTGCGTACATATGTGTTTGTATAAATATTGATACTGCCATTCTGTACATTAGTGTACGTCAGTTTGAAATGAAGTTCAAAGAAGCACACAAAAACGATGTGGACACTACTTTTTTACACTGTATCTCCCATTAATGTGAAGGAGAAATATATGTACACTGGGGAGGGTTTTGTGTGTTAAGTGCATGGCCATCCAGTCAGCTGAGGAGTTGTCACTGCTCCCTTTTCTACAAATGAAGCGGGAGCTAGAGAGGTCCTTTGCACAGGAAACTATAAGGTGCTGTGTCATCTAATGCAGAGGTTGGTGACCTATGGGGTGTGGGCCAAATCTGGACTGCCACCTGTTTTGGTATGGCCCATAAGCTGAGAATAGTTTATAGCTTTTTGAATAACTCGGGGAAAAAAACCTCATAAAAAGAATAATATTCCTTGACACCTGAACATTATATGAAATTCAAATTTCAACATCTGTAAGTAAAGTTGCATTGGAGCACAGCAATACTCATTTGTTTATGCATGATCTGGGGCGGCTTTTGCAGAATAATGGCAGAATTGAGTAGTTGCCAGAAGGAATGAACTTTCTGGCCCTCCCACCCTAAAATATTTACTATTTGGTACTTCATGGACAAAGTTTGCTGATGCCTAGTTAAAGGAATACACGGCCTTTGAAATAAAGTCTGGAAGGCTAGGTCATTACTCTACCTGAATCTTCCCATTTGGAATTCCCCAGGCACCGGGATTGGTTTTATTCTTTGTAGGGAAGAGTTTAAGGATCTATAACTCAGCAAGAAATCAACCTTGTTGTTGGTGTTACAAATCTTCTACCATGATTATTGTAAAAGAACTCCTACCTGCCATGGTTTTTGTAGCCAAGACTCCACATTTTCCTGCAGTTTAATTACCTAGGATTCTAGTTTTATTGTTGTGGATTTCAGACCTTGTCGTGGGACCCTGCTATCATCCTCATACCCTCCTGAGCCTGTGGTTGCACGTTGCTCTTATCAGTCCTTCTTAAAACCTTAATGCATCCCCTATATCTTCATTCTGGTGTTTGGCTCCATGCCACCTGCTGTTAGATTGCCCTAATACAGTCTGCTTTCCTTCTTGAGGTTTGGACAATTGGCCCGAGGCCAGTTTCCTGTGTCATTAACTTCCTGACTTTCCTCTATCTCTACTGTAGGGACTTTCAGATGACTATTCCTACTTCCGTGAATACAATTCTTTAACACAGATATCCAAACCTTACTTCTGATGATTTTTGACCATTAGAGCTGATATCTTGCCGTGAGCCTTTCGGGAAAGATGGCCCTTGTTGACCTTATCATCAAGGTCATGTGGGCTGTAAGTGAGTCCAAATCCCCCAGAGCAGCAGGGATAGATCCAGAAGGGAAGACACGAGGTCTGCTTCTCTAGGGGACTAGGAGTTTGAGTAGTTTTAACAAGCCTCCATTAGCCAGTATCCACACAGATGGAATTAACCATCGAAAAGGAATTGGGGCAGGTGTACCTCAGGCTGGTTCAACCAAGTCAGTATATGGTTTTAATTAATTTGTGATAAGAAATATATGCTCCGTAGACCTGATCGCTTGGCCATTTCTAGGATTTTACATGACATTTCTGGGATTTTACCACGCGTCAGTGGCAGAGGGGAAAAAGTTACACATACTTGAGTTTGTGTTCCGGCTCTGCCAGTGTGAGCTTGAGAAATCTTCTTTCGCTCTCCAAGCCTCAGTTTTATCATCTTTAAAATAGGGTAGGACCTGCTTCGCTATGAACATTAATGGAATATCATATGTAAGGTGACTAACATAATAGGCACTAAACAAAATATTAATTCTTATTTGTAAAACTATAACTTTGTCTTCTTCATGGAACTAAGAGGAAAATGAATTTTCTCCACCTTGGTCAGAACAACAGGGCAAGCAGCCTTCCCTTAGTGCGTTGTGTCGTTATGGCAGTGAGAAGTTTACATCGTAGCCCTGGGAAGATCTGGGAAAGTTGGGGAGAATGGTGAAAGCAGAAGAGAGGAGAGGCAGGGACTGCTGACCCAGCTGGAGTTTCTATTACTTGAACTTATCTATAAACTTCTCAAATAAGGGTGTTTCAATTAAGTAAAATAAGATTCAAAATGAAAGAAGGAGTGGTATCAGAGAGGGAGTTATCTACAAGGAAAGTGAATTCTGACTTTAAACTGACCGTAAAGCTCTGGCTAATGGTCAGATTCAGTTAGTTAATAGACGGGTTGAATGCACTCAGGTTGTGAAGAAACCAAAGTGAGGTCATAGAAATATAACTACCCAAATTAGGCGATGAGCCAGTAAAGGCTGCTATTCTTCAGGGTTTAAACTGAACCAGAGGACTTAAATGGCAATACCAACGCCATCTGAATGGCATGGTATGTGAGACAATTTTGTCTTGTGATGCTAAAGGGCTCACTGTGTTCATCTGAGACTGAAGACAATTGCCTTGGACACTCGCAGCCTCAAAGTGGGCCTTCCTGGTCATAAATCCCTGGGCTGTGACACTGCGTAGGGTGCTCATAAATTTCCCATCCAGTATCCTCGAATGACTTGAGAAAGTAACCTCGGTTCACCTGGAATGATAAGTGTGCTTTCCTTAGTAAAGGTCTTTCAAACCAAGGGGGTTTAGATAAGAAAAAAAAAATGATGAAGTAAATCAAGTCTGTGCTATTCATACTTTTATGTTAAGTTTAGGAGTAAATTTCACTCTCGTTGGGACAATCTGTTGGGGCAAATTCTTACTATTCCAACGTAAACTTTTAATTGGTTTTAAACAACTGATGTTGATTTTGAAGTTTTAAGAGACTTTCAAAAGAACTGAGCTATTTGTATGTGTATTAGTTACAAAATATTTTTTGAGGTGTTGAAAAATAAAACAGGAAAAAATGAAAGTACATATTAGTACATGAGAATTAAATAGGTAATGACACTTATTTGAATACGTTTATGAATGGCATTCATTGTTAAAATGGAATTTAAACTAATTCTTCCTTTTAGTAAATTATTGAATGAATATTTACTATGAATCAGGCAATCTTCTAAGATTTGGATTTACAGAAGGGTACAAAACACACCATCGTTTTAAAGGAGCTTCTAGTGAGTGGAAATAGAACAAGAAACAAATTAATGAAAAGCCAATAGGTAAGACAGGCCTAAGTGCTTGGAAGGCAGAAGGCCAGCTAAGAATAAGCTGTGTGGGGAAGGGTGTGGGCTATTTTATGCAGCGTGGTCAGGGGCATCCTCATTGATCAGAGACCTGAAAAAAGTGAAAGGATGAGCAATGGACATTTCTAGAGAAGAGTATTCCAGAAGAGGGAGAGCAAATACAAAGGAGAATGTTTGAGAAGCAACAAAGAGGCCAGTGCTCTGGAGAAGACTGAATGAAGGTGGAGGATATTAGAATATCAAGAGTTAAAAGAGGCACAGGTCACTTAAACCCTTGAAGCTGATTGAAAGGAATTTGGAATTTTTTTGTCTTTTTTTTTTTTTTTTTGAGGAAGATTAGCTTTGAGCTAACATCAGCCACCAATGCTCCTCTTTTTGCTGAGGAAGACTGGCCCTGAGCTAACATCTGTGCCCATCTTCCTCTACTTTATATGTGGGATGCCTACCACAGCATGGCTTGCCAAGTGGTGCCATGTCCGCACCAGGGATCCGAACTGGTGAACCCTGGGCTGCAGAAGCGAAACGTGCGAGCTTAGCTGCTGCACAACTGGGCCAGCCCCGGGAATTTGGATTTTCACTCTGAGTGAAATGAGGAACCATCAGAGGATTTTGAATAATGGAGTGACATGATTTGGCTTATGTTTTAGAAAGATTGCTCTGGCTGCGGTGTCTCCACACTGTTGGGGATCAAAACAAGGAGGAAGACCAGTTAGGAGTCTATCGCAGGAATCCAGGTGAGAGAGGTTGGTGGCTTCAAACAGTGTGGTAGTCATGGAGGTGTCCAGAGGATGCATATATTGCTAAGATACGATTAGCAAGATTTGTGGAAGGATTAAATGTGGGATTTGAGGGAAAGAAGGGAGTTATAAATGATCCAAGTTCTTCTGCTTCCGTGTATGTCAGGGCAAGACCCTACCAGATGATCTGACTGCAGAAAACACAATAAAAGCTGGACATAATGAGAAAAGCAACTCTTTGAAGCTTTTTGCTTCTGGAGAGTGAACAGGAAGTAGGTAGACTTTAGTGAGATGTGCACATTTTCGTGGAGGAGGGGAGATGATCAGCTACACCACTAGTTCCCTCTCCAAGGCTTGCAGTCTGGAACTAAGTGCCCTCTGAGTGACACAGTGAACACTTGTAGTGACTCATACGGTATACAATGCACAGTGGCAGCTGGGGCTCAAGTGGAAAAATCTTCTCTTTCTGGCCTAGGGAACCACGAAAGTGAAGCTGTGAAAACCCTGAATGCTGAAGAGTGTGGAGAATCCCAGACGAAGAACCAGAGAATCTCGAAGCTCTGTCTACCTACACCTCTGACTCATGTATGTGCAGAACAGACTCAGATTAAAAACACAACGTTGAGGTGAGCCTGGAACTGTTGCCCAAGGAACAGGGTTTGAAGTTCAGGTCTAGCTAGACTAATTAGCTGTTGAAGGAAACAACACTCACTGGAGAAAACTGGCAGAATTCTGAATCTTCACCAATTAACATTAGTAACATTGAAGATATGATCGAAAAGTACTCAACATACCAAGTACCAAGAATATGGAAGACGTTCCCCAAAGAAAGTAAAATCTACTGAGTCCCACTCCAAGATGAACCGGATGCTGGAATTAACAGACTAGGATTTTAAAGTGATTAAAATATTTATTCTCTACAAAGTAAAGTATAACATGTTTTCAGTGAATAAAATTTCAGCAGAGAAATAGACACAATAAGAAAATAATCAATGGAAATTCTAGAACTTAATATAATTTCTAAAATAAAAATATTAACTGGATGCGCTTATGGCTGAGTTAATATGACAGGAAAGTAAGCGATGTTGAAGATCGATCAATAGAAATTATCCAAGGTGAGGAACAGAGAGAAAAAAGGTTGAAAACGATGAACACAATCTTAGTGAGCTGTGAGACAATATCAAAGCGTCCAACGTAACAAAAACGGGAAACTAAAAAGAGAAAAGAGATTGGAGCAAAAATATTTTAAGACATACCAACAATTTTCCCAAGTTTTATGAAAGAAATTTTATCGATAGAAGATGTTTAACAAACACTAAGCTGAATGAGGACAAATATGCCTATATTGAGGCATATTAGAGTCAAACTGTTGAAAGCCAAAGATAAAGAGCAAATCTTGAAAGAAGAGAAAATGACACGTTACATACAGAGGAACGACAATCTCATTAACAGCTGCCTTCTCGTGAGAAAACATGGAGGTCAGGAGAGAATAAAATGAAATCTTTAAAGTACTAAAAAAAAAAAAAAAAAGAAATCTGTCAATACAGAAGTCTATTTCCCTGAAAAATATCCTTTAAGAATGAAGGTAAAATAAAGAGATTTTCAAGATAAAATAAACTAAGAAAATTTGTCACCAGCATTACAAGATATGCTAAAGGACAGTCTTTATTTTAACTAATAAATTTTATTTATTAAATTTTATTTTATGGTGGTAAGGACAGTTAGCATGAGATCTCCCCCCTTAACAAATTGTTTTGACGTTATTGTTGATTATAGGTGCAATCTTGTACGGAGGATCCCTACAGCCTGTTCATCTTTCTTAGCTGAAACTTTATGCTGATTGATGAGTAACATCCTTAGACTTTATTTAGAATGAAAGAAATGATAGTGGATAGAAATTCAGAGTCTCAGGGAAGGGGTGGAAGACATGGGTGAAGGGTTCAAAAAGTAAAATAAGTAAGTAAATAAAATAGAATATATAAACACCCACCTCATAGCTTGGTTCTGAGTATAAATACAATAATAAATGCAACATGTTTAGCACAGGACCTAGTACTCAGAGAGTTGTTAGATATACTTTTAAAAAAAGGCTGAATTTGCCATATTAATATCAGATAAAATCTGAAAACAAAATGTATTAGCAGAGATAAAGAGGGACAGTTCATAGTGACAAAAGCTCAATTCAGGAAGTCATAATATTCATAAATGTGCATGGGCCCAATAACAAAAGTTCAAAATACATGAGGTAAAAGCTGACAGATTTGTAGGAACCAATAGTCAAGGATACAATCATAGTTGTAGACTTTAGCCCCTCTTAGGAACTGATAAAACAATTAGACCAAAACCACCACCACTGCCACAAAAACTAGACACAGTTGATCTGAACAATCTTATCAGTCACTTTGACTTAATTGATATCCATAAGACAATACAGCCTAAAATGACAGAAAACCCATTCTTTTGAAATGTACATGGTACTTTACAAGGATAGACTATATTCTGGCAATAAAACAATTCTCAATAAATTAAGAAATACTGAAATCATATTGTTCGCTGACAACAATGGAATTAAATAAGAAATCAATAACAGGAAGATAACCAGAAACCCCAAACTTAGGGAAATTAAATGAAAGACTTCTATGTGGTCATTGGATCCAAAAAGAAATTGCAAGAAAAATTAAAATCTGTTTTGAATCGAATGATAAATAAACACACAACATATCAAAGTTTGTGGGATGCAGCCAGCAGTTCAGGCAGCCTTACAGGTCTCCAGGAGTGTTGAATAATAGATTATCCACAAAGAAGGAGTTCACTCTCATGGATAGTTCACGTTCAGAGTCCCTTCCACTCTGTGCCTTGGTTCTCTTCACAAAAGATTTTCCTTCTGCTTTACCCTTTGGATTTCCTCTGCATTTTTGAGTTACCATTCTGCCTTTTCCCTTACCTTATCTAAGCCCTTATTAACTTAATTCTCAGAGGAGAAATACCAGTCTAGCAAGTAGGCCTCAGAGAAGGGAATTAATGCTTTTGCAATTAGGTCAGCAATTCCTTTGAATCTTTTTTTTGAGCTTTAGTGTGGGCTAAGGGAAGGAAAATGGCCCTTGGAGTGAAAGAGAAAGTGAGAAGTGGTGGGGCAGGAAATTAATGGAGCCAAGTCTTGAAGAGGAGGGAGCAGCTTAGTGGAGGAGCACAGTTGGAAAGATTCACCATTTACATGGGAGAGAGTGAGGGATAGAGACATATCTTTATACCCTAGAGGGATGGTGAGGCTAGGAGGAATCTTCAGTTCAGTGAGAGATTTCAGTTGATTCTGTCTGGTCTTTTTCTGAGAGGTACAGAAGCTATGCTTTCAGTCTACCACCATCACTCGAGGTGTCCAAGGTCTCATCTCCCCATGATTCCAGAGCTCTTTCTGAGTTCTGGCTAACTGAATTGGGGTTGTCCATACAGTGTGCTTCAGATGGTTGCTGGTGTGATGATGATGGGGGAATGTTGAGCAAAGTCTAGGAACACAGGTAGAGCATCTCTCCTGCTAGATAATCAGTGGATCACTTGTCGGCTTGGTTGTGTAGAGGTCTTTACTGAGTGGCTGGAGAGGGAAGAATCTGCACTTGTTTCTATGATACTCATAGCTTTCTATCTAACTTGCTCTTGTTGCTCTTTTCTCTCAGATCCTCCTCTCCCCACACTGTAACGTCTTTTATCTTCATTTGGAGTTCTATAAAAATGCATCTGAATCTAATTCTTACAATCAGTTGAGTGTGTCTTTACCCCTGCAGTGGCTCAGCCCTGAAAGCTGTGGGAAAGTGAATCATCTCTAACTGAAAGTGAGTCTGAACTTGAATCTAGGCCCTCTGAGTACAAGTAAAGAGGTTGAACATGACAGGGGATGGGGAAACACATCACTAATACTTTAAAATGCCATCCAGCCATGAGAACAAAGGCTAACTAAAGATACAGAGAAATTGAGATCAAGGGAAGTTGTGGGTATTTAGGTGAGCTGATTGTTTTTGTTGATAAACTAGTCAAGGTCATCGGTTGAGAAGGAAGAGAGTAAAGGAGTTACAATATTTTTCCACTTGCAATGTTAACTATATGAAATATCAATAATATTCTATTTTTGTGAGGCTATCTAGTGGAAGAATGAAATAAACTCTTTCCAATAAAGGAGAAACCCATTGTCTAGAACACCTACAAAATAAAGACTATTTTCGGAGACTTGCAATTGAAAAATGAGACAGATGAGCTTACTTTTAGAGTTTAGTATTATTCCAAGTTGCAGAAGTGATTTTTTGAATCTCAGATTCCTTATAGGAAAAAATAAAGATAACTTGGAGTCAAGCAATTTAACCTGAACTCAGTTTATAAATATATGCGTGGTGTCTTGACCATCAGACTGTTTTACAGAATCTCTGATTTGAAGTTGTTTCTCGTGCTGTGACCAACAATACCTCCTCCTTCTCTTTCTCAATTATGTCATGCTGCTCCATTTGTGCCTTAAGGATGCCAGGATTCAGCAGCAAGGTATTATTTAATGTTAGAAGAAAAATTGCTTGGCTCTATAGCTTTAAAAGGATCATGTGCTAGGATGTTATCCATGAAAAGAGTTTTCCCATAGGGGAAACTAGTTTTATAAGCAAAGAATGACCACAGGGAATAAACAGTCATTACATAAAGCATTTAAAGAACTTTAACAAAATAACATTTTATGCTGTAGAATATACCTCCTTCCTAAAACTTGCCAAGAAAGTCACAACCACTCATTCCTACTGTTATCAAGGTTAGAGTGTCTCCTTGGCCAACAACTCAACCATCCTTGGTGGCTGATTCTTTTCCCCTTACGCTGTTCTTCTGTAGGGTAGGTGGGGGGCTTCATGGAAAGCAGGTTTCAAGAGAAGGAAAAGCAGATCCATTTCTTTCCTTTCCTGATTCTGCTCTGAATTTTATTTTTAATATAGAATATTTTGTCTGGTACTTGGATTATTTGATAAAAGGATTTTACATTCTGGATATATTTCTTAGCTTCAGAAAGCACATTCTTTACGCAGCCATCTTCAAAAGGATATAACGTGGAAGGATCTCCAACGTTTGATTTGAAAGACCTACCAAACAAGTGTGCTTTTATGTATCTGTTTCCCAGATTGCAGAAAGAGGGTAGAGTGGCAGTACAATTGTTTGAAGTGAAGGTGGCTATTATTTACCATCATGCTTTGTAGATTGGTCATATTTTGGGAATTGACAAACACTGATTAAAGTTGCTTCTTGCAGAGGTGGTAGGAGAGAGAGATGAGTAAGAAGACATTGATTAAGATAGTTTCTTGTTTTATCTCATTGAATTGACCGCCAAGAAAACCTGGCCATTTTAAATTACAGCCTTCTCCACATCCTGAAGCCACTGAACGCTGCAGATAACATACATAATTCAATTAGTCATTAAGAAGTTTACACATAATGGAATGTTTTCTGTCATGCAGATGAAATCTTAATTAGAATGTTTAATTCCATCAGCATATTAGACATCATCGACACAATCATAAGCCAGGGTCAGCAGTCTTCACAAGGGCAAAAATGAAGCACTTTTGGTTTTATCCAACATCTTTTATTTCTTGCCTACAACTTATTTTTGCTTAGCTGTTTGTGTGACTAAAGCTATGATGTCAATATTTCCTCAGTTTTTTTCTACTTTGGTTGAATAGGCATTGGGCAGACTGTGTTGCTTGAGTAGTATAAATGTCATTAGATATTTCACTTAAAAGTTATTATTTTTGACTTTTATTATCCAAAAATTAAACAAGTAACACTTAGCCTGCAAAATTAATGCAATTGTATATGATTTAATATTTAGTTTCAAACTTTATAATGCTCAGGTAATATCATGTTTAAAATATAATTTGTTTAATATTTTATATGCATTATCCAAGTCTTATATGTACATTAAGTATAAACTGGTTATTCTTCTTCCTTGAAGGTTGTAATTAGAGGAAAATGCTTGTGATAACGTATCTTTTAAAAGTGCATTGAATTTGCTTTCAAATATAGATTATAATTATCTTAAAAAATATTTCAGAAAAATATTCTCTTCTTCATATATGTATTTTATTCTACTGTGAAACACTACTGAATTAATTCTGCTGTGGAGTACTAATGCTTTAAAATAAATATCTGAGTGCAAATGATATGTGATGTGGTTTGTTCTGAAACGTTGCTTCGAAGAATGCTAAGACATCAAAGTCTTTTTCAAAGTAAAAATGTCAAAATTCTCATTTGAAAAAGCTTCCTATGTTTTTCAGATTAGAAGAATACTTTTTTTCATGAACTGTATATTTTTTATAAGTGCATTTAAAAAGCTGATGGTATTTAGAAAGCATATTCTTCGTATGTCAACTTTGGTGAGGAAAAACCTCAGCAATTTTCATTGAACCTCTGTGGTAAGGTAAGTCTAGGCAAGAGACAGAAAATAATTCCACGATTACTGCACTATTTCATGAAGACTTCATTAGAACTTTCATTCTAAATCATAATGTCATTTGCATATCCATTGTGAATTCTATATTAATTTAGGGTGAATTGCCCTCTTATAGGAAAATTTGAGACAAGACCTTAACTTCCAAGATGAAAGAGGCTAGTGTCAGTATTTTTCTTGAAATGTGATACTATTCTTTTTGGTAATACTAAGACCACTTTTTAAATATAATACTTATTTTTTAGAATCTCTTATCAGGATTACATTTCTTTTAAACCTATAAATCTCATGTTTTGTGAACACTTTGAGGAAAAATAAAATGTTATGAGCCATTCGCCTTAATTTTGTCCAGGTTTTTCTCTGTGGCTCTCTGGGCAGCATAAACACAATGAATAATTTAGATAAACTAATATCTTATGATTCTCTGCCAAAGATATTGATTGGGATGATTCTTAAATAAGGTTATATCACTATTTGTTTATGGGATAAATATTCTTCAGATTGTTAAATCTTTTTTTTGTTTGATTTTAAATAAATTTAATCTAGAGTCCCATTTGAATTTATTCGTTGACTCTCATAATTATTTCATATATTTTCTGTTGTGTTAGTATTCTTTTAACTTAGATCTTTGGTCATAAGGTATAATTTTTTGTTTTGTATTTATATCTTTTCAGAGCAACTGGCCCAGAGTAAGCTCTTTATAAATATTGTTGAATGAACATATATATGGTTCTATAGATATATAGTTCATGGTTTTTTGAGGTATGTTCAATGTCAATCAAATTATACCAACCATGCTTCAAGACTGATAGCATTTCTGACTTTTTGATACTTTTATATCTGGGAAAAAAGTGCTACACAAGTGACATGAGGCAGAGTAGTAATTTTTCAACGTTAGTCAATAGTGCTCGAGCGGAATGTAACAGATATGTTAACCTGTTAATAGAAGGAAATCCAATGGGATTTTTAAATGACTCAAAAGACAAGAGGGAAAGTTATAGTAGTCTGGTAGTGACAGCTGGCAAACTTGCCTTAAATGCTTTTAAGGAGAAAATTGATAACATCCACGATTGGCTACAGTTCAGGGTAGCCAATTCCAATGTGCTGTCAACCGTATGTATTTACTATTGATTAACGCTCTGGCTACGATCCTTTTAGACATTTTGATGTGGAAAAGTTATTTTATTTTAGGGGCAGCACCCATATACTTTTTCCCAAGACCTGTGATAAAATATATGAAAAAGAAATCAATTAATATGTTACCATTAGTAAAGTTAATGTTTTCATTAATCATGTCATATAAATCTAAGGAAACTGCTTTAGAGTCAAAGAAAAAACAATTTTAGTAAAAATGAAGGAAACCATTTGAAAAGAACGTGCACACTATTGGGCTAAGCGCTGAATGAATATACTTAAATACTGTGTAACTTTCCAAGTAATATCTGCACACTTATGGTGACAAGATGTTGCTGTCCATTCTGGAGAACCACCTGATGCCGTGCATTAGAACATAATTTCAAGTATTAACTACTCTTTGAATTTCATACATAGACACAAAAAACACCTAAACAAATGAAACAACCCTTGTTCTCCAATGTGCATAGAAATTTGCCTCCTTTATAAGAGAGGTCACACAATTTTTTCACTTGACAAATATTTATTGGACACTTCATATATGCCTTATACTGTTTAAGGGATACATTAGAATATGGATCAGAAAAAAATCCTGTTTTTATGAGCTTACATTCTATAGAGAGTGAAAAAGCAAACAATAAGCAAGAAAATTTATAGTCAAATTGCAATAAGTACTCTGGAATGAAAATAAAGCAGGAAAGGGACATAAGAAGGGTAAGTAATAAGGCTGCCAGAAAAAGCTCCACTGAGAAGTTGTCTGAGTAACAATCTAAAGAAAGTGAGGTAGTGGGTCATTGAGGTTGGGTTTGGGGTGGGGGATGGGGGAAGAGCATTTTAGCAGAGGGAGCATCTTCCTGAGATGGGAGCCTGATGTTGAGGGCCAGTGAAAATCCCAGGGTGATTTGGCAAACTGAGTCAAGGGAGGTTAGTAGGATAGGATATCAGAGGGGAAATGGAGTTGAAGGGCAAATTCTTAAGAGCCTTGTAGGCTTCTGTCAAGCTAGTTGGCTTTTACTGTGTGTGAGATTAGGAAACCCCTGAAAGATTTTGAGCAGACAAGTGATTTTTTTTTTTTTGAGGAAGATTAGCCCTGAGCTAACTACTGCCAGTCCTCCTCTTTCTTTTTTTGTTGAGGAAGCCTGGCCCTGAGCTAACATCCATGCCCATCTTCCTCCACTTTATATGTGGGACGCCTACCACAGCATGGCATGCCAAGCGGTGCCATGTCTGCACCCGGGATCCGAACTGGCAAACCCCAGGCCTCCAAGAAGCGGAACGTGCGCACTTAACCGCTGCGCCACTGACCGGCCCCTATGAGTGACTTTCTGATAAGGAATGGAAAGAATCATTCTGTGTGCTGTGCTGAGATCTGGCTGTAGGAGTCAGGGATAGAATGCTGGTGACAATTTATTGAATGATAGAATGGTGTTAAAAGTAGAATATGCAACCTCTGAGGCTATCTGAAAACTTACAGGGACAAAAGTCTCTAAAAGAATAAATTTCCAGATCAATTCACTGCCTAAAATTTAGCTACCTGATAATGAATCTGAGGTCAAGACATTGTGCATGCTCACCATTCCCATCTCTCATTTGATATCTCCTTTCACTTTGAGAAGAAAGGCTTATTTTTTATCCATTCCAGCTTTTACTGTGGTGCGTTTCCCTAGGGTGTAAAAACTTCTCGAGTAAAACATGAAAGGACAATTCCAAAATTTTGATTTGACATCTTCATCTTTTCTACCCCCTTCTATTGCTAGAAAGACCACCATTCCTGTGGGAGATCACTTTGAGAGTAAAACCAAAATGAAATTGAGAAAAGTACCTTATTTCACCCTGTCGCCAACTTCTGGCAAGTCTGTGCTTCATCCATTCATCTATCCATCTATTCATCTCTATAGCTATCCTAGAATTTGGATACAGAAAGGATTGTTTCCATATAGATCTTGATTAAAACAATTATTTAAACTGAAAAATCAAGTCAGACTTTCTGACAGAAGATAAGTTTAATTGTGGGCAATTGGTGTGATAATTGAGATCTGATTTTCCTAACTCCATTCATATTTTCCTGAAAATGAATTAACTAAATCTGCAGCTCTATGGCTTTAGCAAAAATGTATTCAGACCCTGTGATAAATATTTTATCTAAAAAATTGTTTTACCAAGGTCATTTAGAAAATAATTATATTTTGACTTTTCCTTACCCTTTCTAATAGTATCTGGTAGAATAAGGAGGCTCTAAGTGACAGAATGATAGGTATACTGAATAGCTAGCTATTTAGTGGATATTGGTAATGCTTTTCTGGTGGTATACTTCCCATAAATTAGAAATCTAATGACTCTAACTACTAGACAAAACAAAAAAGTTGAAGGTTGAGTCTCTTGTGTTAACAAAATTAAGTATTTATCAGTTGATAGATTATTAAAATAATTTTTATTGCTAGACCACTATGAGTCTTTGTTGTGAAACTTGGATGAAGTTCAAATAATTTAGTAACATTAAAAAAATAAGACAAATTTCTATTCCAATTTATTTATGTGATTAATGTGTCTCAGTACTTAATCTATGAAAATAAAAAATACAAAACAAATTGTTGTTAAACCTCATCATTATACAATAAATTTTTCATCTATATGTATACCACCTAATTGGGGAAAATAGCCTTCATATATCTCATTAGAGTATGCAGTTCCAATAAAATTTTATCTTTTCACTTTTTCTTTAATAATTATGGAGTATTTTAAAGTTTGTTTTTATCAACTGTATTCCACTAATAATTAAAAAGATAACTTAATTCAACACATCTTTTAAAAGAATTGAGAATGTTATAGATCCAGGAAATGAAAAATATTCATTATAAATATATTTTTATTACAGAAAAGTTTGTTAAGCAATCCGTAGAAAGTTCTAAACCAGTACTGTCCAATATAAATGTAATTCTAGTAGAATTACACGTGGCAACCACATATGTAATTTTAAATTTATATTAAAGATAGGTGAAATTAATTTTAATATATTTTTATTTAGACCAGCATGTCAAAATATTATTTCAATGTCATGTAATTCATAAAAAATGATTAATGAGATAATTAGTATTCAATTTTCATATTTTTTGAAATCTAGTGTGCATTTTATCTTACAGCACTTCTCAGTTTGGACTAGCCATATTTCAAGTGCTCAGGAGCCACATGTGGCTAATGGCTAATCACTGTTGGTGAACACACTGCACAGCACAGCTCTGAATTTTAAATATATCCATACACATATATATAGTGTAAAGACTTCTGTGTGGGTAACAGGGTGGAAACACACAATTAGGAAAAGAAACAATTTAAGATTTTCACCTGTTAAACAAGTTCTTATTCATATATATATTTAACTGGGGAATGGTGAAATTAGATCAATATGACCTTTAGAGTCTATGAGATATATGTAAAATGAAAAATTCATCCTTTGCAACAAGTTAAACTCCTAGTGAAATTTTTAGTTGTTGACTTAAAAATGTTGAGAGGAGTATGTGAGCAAACGTGTTTGAAGACATTTCACTGATACTGGTAAGAGATGAAGGTCACCTGGGCTAGACTCTGGACTGCAGTAGGACTCTGAATGTATTTTTAAGCTTTGGCTCACTACTCAATTTTTTTAAGACAAAAAAGAAATATAGAAATGATTGCTTTTCAACCCTGACAATATTGCTAGTGAAGGGATCCTTTGGGTTCTCATTAGGAATATATAATGTTTAGGGCCCGCAGGACATTATAAAGATTGGATTTAAAAAATAGAACATGGGGCTGGCTCTGTGGCCAAGTGGTTAAGTTCACATGCTCTGCTTTGGCAGCCTGGGGTTTCACTGGTTCGGATCCTGGGTGTGGACATGGCACTGCTCATCAGGTCATGCTGAGGTGGCATCCCACATGCCACAACTAGAAGGACCCACAACTAAAAAAATATGTAACTATATACTGGGGGGATTTGGGGAGAAAAAGCAGAAAAAAAAAATGGAACATCATGAGGCTGACCCCATGTCCTATTAGTTAAGTTCAGAGTGCTCCACTTTGGTGGCCCAGGATCAGTTCCTGGGCTTGGACATACACCACTCATTGGTGGCCATGCTGTGGTGGTGACCCACATACAAAATGGAAGAAGACTGGCACAGATGTTAGCTCAGTGTGAATCTTCCTCAAGCAAAAAGAGAAAGATTGGCAACAGATGTTAGCTCAGGGAGAATCTTCCTCAGGAAACAAACAAGAAAATTGAACCTCATGCTGTGCTGTGTTACCCTGGGTAGACTTCCCCCAATTGTTATATCTCAATGCCATCGGGACCTCCAATTTTGTTTGAGGTGTGACAGCAAGTTGTTTGTAATGGTTTGGCAGGATTTCAATCTGTAATTGTGAGTATGTCCTCAACGTCTTTAGGATTGCCTCCATTGTACTTGGGACTCTTTCTAAATTACAGTTTGGTGCTCAGCCAATATATATACTGTGGTATAAATTTTTTAAACACAGTCCCCACCACAGTAAACTGGAGATGACACACATATCAGATAGTTCTCTATCTGATTCAGCTTTGGCTTTCTATGGATAGATGGCAGTTTAAATGATTTGAAATTGGGTTGCCATCTCATTTTTTCAGCTTCAGTACTTGGAAGTCTGAGCTCCATCTCACTGAAGCCTCTGAGGAAAGATTAGAGCAATTCCTTTCACATGATTTCTGTTGATCTTGTATCTCCCTACGGAATTTGTAGTCTTGGAAGAAAGATATCTCTAGGTGGTGAAACTCTTATTTGTCTTGGTGTAACTGAACTCTTAGATTTTTCTCCACTGCCCTTCTGTGACACTTCCTTTGAAGGAGTATCAAGTTTCAATGTGTCCATGATTCTACTCTCTTGCTTCAGGATTCTAAAGAGTCTTATATTGTATCAAAGGAAGTCTTTGGACTTTTTGTAGTCATGAATTATAGCTGTTGCTAAATTTCCTTTAATATTTGTATTTATTATTTCTAATAGGGCAGGTCTTTTGCTTTGGATGAGCAGAAACTCCTGGAGCAAATTATCTTATATTTTTGCTGCCATTAGCATCTGTCTTTTTAAATATAAAGTAAAATTGTATTTATAGTCCTTGAATCTGTTATTTCTAAGTCTGCTAGATTTCACATAAAACATAAGGTTTCATGTATTTTTGTTTGCTTGAAGCACTTTGGCAGGGTGAAATAAATTAAATTTGATATTCATTACTTTGGGATGAGAATTTTGTTGACATTGGGTATGTATATTTTTAAAACCCCTCAGGTATGACAGTCAGTCCATTCCCTGCCATGTGTGAATAGAGCCTGGGATGAGACATCGTGCTTTGACTAGAGACTTTTGGGCCCTAATTTTTTGCATATTTTAAACTTTTTATAAACCTCTGATATGTTTTTTCTATATGCAACATTTCCAGTAGGAGCAAAATCTGCTAGTTATTTTTCCGGGGGGGTGGTGGTGGGCAACACATTCTTAGAAATTTAAATTTCAGTTTGTTCTGTAGATATTTTTGCTCCAGTTATCTTTATTTCTCTCTTACCTGTCTTCATATAATTTACTTATTTATACCATACACAAATGCACATATATTTCCTCTAAGTATATAAATTATATACATAATAATATATATTTCTCCGTGTAAATGATATATCCTCTATATATCTACAAAGTTATAGACAAATTTAAATTAATGGATAGTTTTTGAAAGAGTCAAGTACGCTCTGTGAAAAACGATAACATTGTCTAAGAACCCAAATGTTGTGTGTCTGTGAGTGTGTGTGCGCATGTGTGTTTGGTGGGGGTGGGTGGTGGGAGTGAAGTCTATCTGTCCTCATAACCATATAAAGATTGAGGACTCTGGCCAGGGTATCTGTTCTTAGTTTGCTGTCATAATTTAGCCGCATGAAGGCTATGATAAATATTTGAATGTGTTGTTTTTAATTTTTCATCTTAAGATTATATTGCTAGAATGATTTCTAGACAATGAGTTTTTGTTATTCATGGCCTTTCACTTATTTTTTTGGCAGTTTTAGGAATTCCTATAGAAATCACATAGATGTAGGATTTCTTTAGGTCAGACTAGTCGAGAAGTTTGCTTACATTCATGCATGATGTAGTCCACACTTTTATATGGATTCTGCCAAACTACTCATTTTAGTCACTCGTTCACCCATTCATTCCACATTTATTGAGGGCCAACTCTGTGCTAGGAACTAGAAATATGAATTTGAGTTATAATTCCTACAACTAACAAACTTGATCTAGAGGAAAATACCATCAGATAAACCAATTGCTATACTTTATTATTTATGTAATATAAGGTAGAAGGGATAAATCATGCCTTGGTAAGCATAACTCATATTATCAGTTCTTTAGAACAAAATTATTAGTGGTGGCCTTTGGAGACTACGTTTACTCCAATGTTACTATCATTTTTTGAAATTGATAATGGCCTTGAAATTGGTTTGTAAGCATTATAAGAAAATCAGTATCTTTATAATCATGTTTTTTCCCATGGCCTGAATTTGTTCAAAAATCTCTCGTGATTATATATGTAATTTACCAGATTTGGATCTGAATGGCTCTTGCTATTTTAAAAATCAAATTTACCCAGAGAGGGAAAAATGATTTGCTTCATTTAAGATGATTAAGAGATAACTTAGAAAAGAATCTTCTAGAATATTTTAAGCAATGTGACAGAATCTCAATAGCATTTCTAAAAATGCAATGTGAGTCGAGTCTCCAGACACCCATCTACACATGTGTATGCATGTGCACTGACATCTCCTGCAATAATAGTCCACCAGCATCTGAATCCCAATAGAATGGCCAGATCTGAACATCGTAAAGGTAGAGGTGCCTTCAGGAGTACTTTCAATGAAACATCGTTACAAAGGAAGTTTCACCTCCACGATTATTTTAGAAAGACCAAGAAGCATGCTGAAGTCTCTCCTTATCTACCTAATTATAATCCATTATATAAGCCAACACGTGACCCTGTAAGAACATATTTCTACTTGGGAGGATGTCGATCCATTTTATCAACCGATGTAAAAGTATCTTTGATCGCAGATGAGGTTGGGGACTGAGAGCTGCCCTAGCCCAGCGATGATATTGTTCATTTTTTCTGTTTTATGTAAAACCAGCTTTTTAAAAGGTTATACATACTTTGTCTTTTTCAATTTCTTCCCTGATTCATTACAATTGATTTAATTGCCTTTTGCTGCGTAGTCATTATTATCAAATGTGATGCTTTGAGATTAAATAAGATCTTATTTGTAAATGACATTAACAGACAATCACTGATAAAATTGTCATTATATATCTAAAATTTCAGTAAGTTCTTTAGAATTCATAGGTCAAACAACTGCAAACCACCCAAGGTGACATATTTTGCAAGAATGACATTTATTTGGAGTTCTATGTTTTAGACTATTTACAAAATATTCAGCCTTCGATGTTCCTAGGAACAATTAATATTACTAATATGTGGCTGCTTTTTATTGCCCTCACTAATGGGATGCTTTCAGAAGCGTGCCTTGAGACACTTGTAAGCCAGATTTAAATACTTATGACGTACAAAGGTTAATGGAATTTAATGAAATGCATATAGTAGTGAAGTTAGTCACAGGTCATCTGTTTCTTCCCTGTGAACATTTTTTCTTTTTAAAGATTGGCCCCTGAGCTAACTGTTGCCAATCATCTTTTTTTTTTCTTTCTGCTTTTTCTCCCCAAATCCCCCCAGCACATAGTTGTATATTTTAGTTGTGGGTCCTTCTGGTTGTGGCATGTGAGATGCTGCCTCAGTGTGGCCTGATGAGGGGTGCCATGTCCACGCCCAGGATCTGAACTACCGAAACCCTGGTCCGCCGAATTGGAGCTTGTGAACTTAACCACTGAGCCATGGGGCCGGCCCCTCTGTGAACATTTTTATGAAGGTTCTTTTGTAATACTTTAACCTCTTGTGTTCTCTTCTGTGCACTTAAAATATCTCAGTGTAATTATTAGTTTGTGTTCCATCTCCATTGGCCATGTTTTGAGTGGGGCAGGGGCTGTCTTTATCATTGTCGTATTTCCAGTAGTTAGCACCTATGCTCAATCTGGAGTATAGTACTTATTCCAGAACATTTGTTAAATGAATGAATGGGTAGCTGAAATGCATTTCAAGTCCTTTTACATAACTATACCATTGCCAAAAATTGAAAACGCGAATTCAGAACAACAATTGAAAATGCCTAGAATTGATCAAGAACAATTAGGGATGTCCTCAACTGCTATTCAAATTTGCAGATGGAGTTTTTCATAAATATAGTATCTGACTATAATTACTGACATCAGTTTCCCTCTCCTGAGGAAATTTGTACATAATTCAGTGACAAAAATAAAAGGTGGATCCTCAGAAGTGGCAAAAATATTTATAAGGCAGGAGAATATTCCAGGTGTCTACATTAGTTCACTTTCCCATTCTTTGTATGGATATTAGATGTTTTTCTAATCTTATGGAAAATACATGCTTCTGGATAAACTCTTTAATCCCTCTTTCTGTACAGAAATTCTGGAGTCATCAATGAGAGGAAATAAGGGCCATGATTCTTTTATTCAACACTCTGAAGAAAAACCTTTGTACCTCCCTGGGATTTCTCTATTCCCTCTCTTTCTTGAAAAGGTGGTTTGTCTGAGGGAATCATTGTAATGTAGCATTGCTCTGAATCAAGAAAAAACAGTGTCTCAGAATTTCAAAAAATAGTGCTCCTCAAACCTTATCATGCATTCACGTCACCTAGGGCTCCTGTTACAATGCAGGTTTTGATCAGCAGGTCTGGAATGTGCCCTGAGATTCTGCATTTCTCACAAGCTCCCAAGTGACCACATTTTGAGTGGATGCTAAAGCTACCTCAGATATTTGTGGAGTTGCCGACACAGCAGACCAGGTAGAAAGTGATACTGATGTATTTGGTTTGCTAAGATCCTAGGGTAATTCCCTGGCAAGATGGTTTGCTGCTTCAGTTCTGATGCTTTTCTTCCATGTCTTCATTGCTATCTGCTCTTGGAATCATTTTTAGTAGCAGAATTTGTACCCTTTAATTCAACTTGCTCTATTGATTACAGAGAATCAATAAACAACACAATGGCAGGTCAGAACTTCTGACCTCTGGAACATTTAAAATCTACCAGCCAATACATATCTATTATACATGCCTATAAATAAATTAGCTCCTTTGATTTTTAGAGTTCATGTATTCCTTTCTGACATGGGAATGGCTTACTTGTGTGCTCAAGCTAATAGTCATGGGAAGTTGTTGAATTCCAATTGTTGTAATATGTAAGCTGAGCTGATCACTTCCTTTGCCATTATGAAGCTACAACTTTTTTTATTGAGGTAGCATTAGTTTATAACATTATGTAAATTTATACCATATAAATTCATAATATTATATAAATTTTATTGAGGTTACATTATGTTTTGATTTCTATAAACTACATTGTGTTCATCACCAAAAGTCTAATTGCCGTCCGTCACCATACAGATATCCCCCTTTACCCTTTTTGCCCTCCCCTACCCCCTTCCCTCTTGGTCATAACCACTCTGTTCTCTGTATCTATGTATTTGTTTGTTTGTTTATCTTCCACACATGAGTGAAATGATATGGTATTTGTCTTTCTCCATATGGCTTATTTTGCTTACCATAATACCCTCAAGGTCCATCCATGTTGCTGCAAATGGCAGGATTTCATCTTTTTTATGGCTGAGTAGTTTTCCATTGTATATGTGTACTACATCTTCTTTATCCATTCATCCATTGATGGGCATGAAGATTGTTTCCAAGTCTTGGCTGTTGTGAATAATACAGCAATGAATGCAAAGGTGCATGTATCATTTTGAATTAGTCTTTTTGTGTTCCTTTGGATAAATACCCAGAAGTGGAATAGCTGGATCATATGGTAGTTGTATTTTTAATTTTGTGAGGACTCTTGTACTGTTTTCCAAGAAATGACATCTTTTTCTGGATAACTTTAAACATTGTTATAAGGATTTAGTCTGAATTATGACCAAAGTCTTGTAGGGTTGGATGTTCTCTCTCATTGAAAACAAGCTTGCATTCTAAAATTCAGGTAAAATAAAAAAAATACAAAAATGTACTTTTGGCCAAGAATTTTCAAGATGTCAGATGGTAGTGTAACATCCTTGTAGCTCAGTGGACATAAATATGTTATTAGATTAGTTTCCTCCTTTGCTGTCAGAGGATACTTTCTCTCTGAGTTAATTTGGGGTTAGAGTTGATTTATTCAGCTTTAAAGAGATATGCTTTGTGGAAATGTTTTGCAAGGTGCAGGAGGGTGTCAGTCATTGTGCAGAATGGTGCAGTTACACATATAGTGTAATGTAGGTTGAGAAAGACTGGGACAAATATTTTCCTCCCAGTGAGGGCTTATATTTTCAGGACTATGTTTATGCCCAGGCAGATATGTTCACCAGGCTTGTGACTTTTATCAAATACAACTCATTTCTGATGAAAACTGGCAGAGAATAATGGTATAAGACATTTTTTGAATTGTGGTAGTCTTGAGAATTCTGTTGCTGTAAATATGAATCCCTTTCAAACACGAGAATATTTGAGTTCTTTATTCTGGTCCCTAGGGTCAGGCACCTTAATAGTAATGATAGTAATTAAATCTTTTCTGGAGCATCTTTCTAGAAGATACCCAATAAGTATTTGTGAGTCAAAAAGACAAATGGATGAATGCTCTCTAATTCATGTTTATCAAGAACAATAATTACTCCATTTTACATATCCATTTTGGGGTAATGTATGCATGCATAAAAATAAACACTGTTCTAGTTCAATGAATTCTTGTCAGAACGATTTTGAGACTGTAAGCCAAGCTTTTGCCTATTATTAACCAAACTCCAGTACTTCATTAAGTAACAGGGAAGAAGGCATTGAAAGCACATTTTGTAAAGAGAAATGATTTCATTATAATGAATAGTTTTTCACCGTTCAACCAGATCAGGGAAACAGTTTTGCATTATACCTGCAACTGTCTGTTTAGGAAAGTATGGAAAAAGCTTACATTTGCAAAAGCTTCTGTTAAGAAGAATTGAAGTGATGGAAACTTTATTCTTTTTTTGTGCGGCACTGTGAACATCATTTCATTCTTGGTAAAATGATAAACTTTGTGAGAGTAAGCTTTTTATTTTCCTTATAACCATCTTCAAACTGAAAGCACAGCTCTAGCTGGAACTTCACATGCACATCAAACTTTCTCTTTGAAATAGTTTCTGAGACTTTTTACCTTATTCTTGGAAATGATTAATGCAGTTAAACTCTTCTCCCCCGAATTTGCTACAGTGTTTTTACGTGGTGGAACAGAATATTTGCAGTAAGAGAGAATAATAAAAGTACCTTATACTTTTACTAATGGTTTGTTAGTGAAAAATATTTTCTTTTGTCATATATATTTGCAGAAAACATTCAACTAGATCAGTAAACCCTATTCTCTCTTACCTAATTCCCCAAGTCATACAGTATGTTTTAAGATTTATTTTGTTTGCTATTCTCTTTTTATTTTCATTTTTAAGCATTTGCAGTGTATCTAAATGACCCTGTTATATTTCCTCAGAAGTTCTTGGGGTTATAAATCTGTAGATAATTTACATCAGAATTGTAATTTATGTAGCCTGACACCTTTATTTTCATAATCTAAATGATACCCTTAGACATGCTCATGAATAACAAGTTGGTCATTTGCTCTCAGCATCTCTGACTCTTCAGCTAACTCCCTGCTTAGTCTGTTTCATTGGTATCAGACCCATTCCCCAACCCAGCTGCTGTGTTGCCTGCTCCAAATCTCATACGAATGTGGAGATGTTGGCAGAAGATGAAATCAGAGATTGGGCAGGTTGCCAGTGCAGCTGAAAATGAAGATGACCAAAGGAAAGAAGGGCTAGAGATGGGTGACGGACAATCAAATAGAACAACACCAATCCTATAGAGAGGACATGGGAAGCATGGGTCTGAAATGCACACACAACTTGAGTTGGCTTCACACACCTTCAAAACCAGTTTATCACAAAATGGCAACCTGTTCCAGCAGGAAACACTGCTTTCCAAGTGCAAGCTCTACAAAACCTTTCATCAGGCCTGGTAGAGCCCAATGAGTGAAAGGAGAGGCAGTGCAGTGGTAGAAAATGACAGACCATAAAGGCTGGCCTGAAAAACCCTTTGAAATAGCTGCTGCTCATGGTGTTGCAGAAGCAGGTGAAGGAGAGGAATTTAGCAGTTGAAGTCAGAGGCGTTTTTAAGTGGAAGGGGGATTGGATGTGTGGTGTAAACTTACAGGAGGGTTTGAAATACTCGCAGTTCAGCACTAGTTGGGTAGCATGCTGGGAGGGAAGAGACTGAGTTGAGGGGTGAGGGGATTTGCAGGAAAGAAGGCAGTGATGGGAACTAGAATTTCAATTGGAGGAGAGCAATAAAAATTATATATCTAGTTTTGACGGGAGCATAGCAAATTCAAAGCAGTCCCAGACTGAAGTAGATATCCAAGACTGCAGGTCATATCTGGGAGAGGGGGTGCTGGGTAAAATGTAGGGGTATAGGAAAGAAAGATGGAAGCATCAAGCCCATGGAGGCATCCTGGAAGAATAAGGCAGAGGATAATGAAAAACTGTCTAGCCCCTGTGAAATAAGGTTAATGGGAATGAACTGGGAAAGTGACCCTAATGAGTAGATTAGAATACAGGGCAAGTCGTCAGTAGCTTGTGTAACGTCTTTGCACCTGAGAAGTTAAGAGGCTAGTGGTGAGTCATTTAGCCTGGTCTTTGATGTGACTGGTGGTGGGCTCTACCATCTCTCAGTGCCTCTGAAGCACTTGGCAATTCACCTCTAGTGTCTGGACCTGCCAAGAATCTTTCTAAGACATAGCCCAACAGTGGTATTGCTCATTAGTTCCAGGATACGGTGAAGAATGTGCAGATGTCTAGTGTTCCAGGCAAGTCACTGGGATGGATGTGGCTTGGATCAAAAGACCACATTCTGCACAAACTTATAGTTTATAAATGAACAGGTAAGAATAGCTCAGTAGCTATTCTCAAGTTGAAACTTTTAGAGTGCATCCTGCTAGTTTTCTTCTCTAACCCTAATTTGGTGCTAGTATTATTAAATCATAAAAATATGAAACCAAAATAGCTCATGAGAAGATCTAGCACAATGTGATAACTTGTCATTAAGCAGAGGACAGCTTGGGTTTCACCTTTATTAGATTCAACCAGTGCTAGAGGCACCTCCATGAGCAGGCAAGTATTTACATCCGCAACATCGCAATCTTTGTTCCAATTGAGGCCCTAAGGCTTGTAGGTAAAATAATTAATACGGGGAAACATCAAACCAAAATGACAGAAAGGTTTCATAATTATTAGGACAATTAAAAGGCTGTTAAATATTATGGATAAACAAAACTCGGAATTCTAGTTGTTCTCATGGTATACGTACATATTTAAATGGGTAAAAATGGAGAATAGCAGGAAGAGAATTAATCTTCCTCAAATTTCCATACACTTGTGGATGGAGTTGTCATTAGAGTCACAGAACAGAATTCTCTGCTGAGGCATTCTGAAGAGGAGGAAAGCAGGGGGGTCAGTGAAGGGAAAGGAAAATGCCTCTTTCTACAAAATGATTAAAGCAGAGTTTTCCCTTTTCTCCATGGCTGACTGTTCATTCTTTCTGGATGCCGCAGAGTTAACTTTGCCATTCAATGGGTGCTTATGGAAGTTGCCTTAAAGGTCGCAGAATCACTGCATTGCTCTCTTTGCCTAAGAGAAGATGTTGACTTTCGTTAATTCTTCTCTAGAAGAGTAAACTTGTTCCCACTGTATGTAATTTACAGCCAGAGAAGAATTTGGCCACTGGCGCAGTCATTCACTAAGCACTCCCCTGACTGAGGGATCTGGTGGGAGCTGTTAGTCTGGATGGAACAGACATGTCACAGTCAAGTGGACCACCAGACCCCAGCACACCAGAGGACATGCCATAGCCAGCATGCTGAAGGAAGGGAGATTCCCCATAGGCAACCTTCATTGATCTATCCTGGCCAAGTGCATCTTTGCTTTTTGTTTACTTCGGTATTACAGGAGCAATCTGTTTTCTCTCAGCTCTTTGTATTTTCTGCAGATTAAGAGCATTCTTTGCTGATTCCTTTTGTTAAGCTCTCAAATTCTTACACATTTATCAGGAATTTTACTTTCCTGTCTGTCCCAGTCTGTGGCAAAGTCATTTCCTGCATGTCTAACATTTTTAATCAGTAAAATATTAAATCTATCAGAATTTTGGAGATTTTTCTTTTTCTTTCTTTTTTTTTTTTTTTTTTGGTGAGGAAGATTGGCCCTGAGCTAACATGTGTTGTGAATCTTCCTCTTTTTCTTTTTCTCCCCAAAGCCCCAGTGTTAGTTGTATATCCTAGGTGTAAGTCATTCTAGTTCTTCTATGTGGGATGCCGCCACAGCGTGGCTTGATGAGTAGTATAGGTCTGTGCCCTGCACCTGTGAACCCCAGGCCGCTGAAGCAGAGCATGTGAACTTAACCATTTGGCCATGGGGCCAGCCCCTGGGAATTTAATATTTACCTGCTGAGGATATTTTAGGTGTGCTATGTAAGTATATTTATCAATATTATTGTGATTGTGTACAATGTGTAAGTGTCAAAGAGTACAGAAAAGAAAATAACTGTACATTTTTAATTTGGAGGAAAGTTTTTGAAAAATAAGAATCATTTGTGAGTTGAAGAACGGCAGAGTATGATTTGATGTATGCAATCACCTGAGGAATGATTGAGGAAAGAGGAATTTTTCAGGCCGATTTCAATGGACTACATGTGTTCATTCATGTTGAAAGATTTCTAGAGTCTGTGCATTAGACACTGCGAAGATTCCAGAACTTCAGTTATTTGAAAGGACTCACCACACTGAAGAGAGCATATGCATATAAGGTTTTTATTTACAGGCAAATAGTACAGTACAGCAAGAGAAAGAGTGCAGGCAAGCACTGGGGTCTGATGGACATCCAGGTGCAAGCTTTGCAGGGCCCTTATTCATCCAAGGACACACTTTGTCTCTGAATTAAACCATCAAGATCTGGATGAAGAATCTCAGCTTTGGGGAGAGTTCAGGGCAGAAGTTCCCAGTGTTGATGTCTCTCTGGTCATGTAGTCAAACCAGGCTGGTTAACAAGATAAACCAGACAAAAACCATCAGTAAAAAAACGGACCCAGTGGGTGTCCACAGGAGTTTTGGACTTAAATCTGCGCATCATAAATCCCATTGCATTTATCTTGGCCAAAGGTCAAAGCTGACATTGAGTCCCCAGAGATGAGGATAGACCTTTCCCAGGTCAATTGTAAATTAACTCTGTTCTACACAGATACTTATTCACGGACTCCAGGAAGAGACATTTGAATATATATTTAATACAAGTAAGGCTATATTCTCCCCGGGAAGAAAAGATGACTATCCACAAAATTCTAGGGCAGAAAACTGAGCTGGAACTAAAATTTGGGTCAGCTGTATTTAATGTCAGTATTTTCCCCACTGATCTCTACCCAAACTCCTCATCGTTGAGAATAAATATGCTCTCCTTTAAGCATAATGCTGGCTGTGTCAGACAGGCCTGTGTCAGAAACCCAGAAAGAAGGTTTCACCTTTAAAAGATATAAAAAGTCACTTACAGAATAAAATAGTACCATATTCATATTAGTAAAAATGCATTAACTTATTAGTAAATTTTATTAGTAAAATTTCATTATCATTGAAGTAATTCAAATGAAAATTTGAGAGGTAATAATTTATATTTAGGAAAGTCTTTCCATTGTTACCAAGATGGAAAATATGTGAAATACGTAAAGTTTGTTTTTAGTCATCTGTAAAACCCACCCCCCCACGGCCCCCTTCACCCTCTCAGGAGCCACTGACACTGGGACAGAGAATGCTTTTAAGGTATCTTTTGAGGAGAAAAGTAATCTGATTACACTGTTTATTAAAGGTGTGAGACATTTAATTTGTTACTCTTTCAGGGGTATTTGTGTTTTAAAATAGAGACGCAGGTTGAGGGAAAGGCACAATAAATCCATGATTTACCGACTGTAGAATTTCTGGCAGAAACGTTGAGGGCACTGTGTGACAGAATGAATCTCTGGGCAGAGTTTGTTCTGACGCCCCTAACACTTAGACCGTTACCTATTCCAGTTACTTCTGAGATGAATGATAGTGACTTGAAATGAAACTGTGGCCTCCTAGGACCCAGCCAGCTCCACCCAGCTCAAAGGCCTCATTCTTATCTCAAGTGAATTGATCTCCTACTCAAAATAGAAAAGATGCTGATGCTGTACTATTTTTCTCAAGAAGTAATGGTAAAAATGTATCTTGGATTTTTATTTTCTAAAACTTCATCTTAGCCCTATGAAAATGATAAGAGAAGACATATTTTAAAGGAAACAATATAATGAGATAGGTTTAAAATTATATTTTACACTAAGACTTATAATAAAGCAAATATTTTCTATTCTTGAATTAAGATATATATTATGAATAGTATATTGAATAGTGTGCATATGTATACACACACATAAACACACAGAAGATGGAGTTGTTTGAGCAATTTGCTTTTCTCCAGAACTCCTGAAGAAATCAACACAGAGATTTTATACTGTGAGAAATACGGCCTCACACAAATCTGGGACATAGTTAATTTCTGGAAGACAAATGGTTTATTTTTAGTAAGGAGAGCTCTGTCATTGAGTTACAACCTTGAAAAAGGAGGGAGAGCAAAATGAACTGCCCAGAGTAGTTATCATCACCATGTGTATTTGGGATAATGACACGAGCATTTTTACTTCTGATTATGTTGCTTTTCCACCTCCTACTCAGCTTTTTCTGGAAAAACAAATAAATAGTCCCTTTTGAATCACATCACATTCAAAATGGACGAGATGGTGAAACGCTGCTTTGGCCAGCAGTCCAGTTTAGAGAATTCACTAGGAGCGCACTGAAAAGATAATCAACATTTCTAGAAAGGCATATTTTTCCTGGATTGATCGGGAGAGCAAATCAATAACTCAGAGAAAAGGCGAATGGTCAGAGCAGAGAAGAGAAGGGGCAAAATGGTTGTCTTAAATCTATAGTTAAAACTCCTGACAACCTCAAAATGGTTGAGTGCATTTTCCCAATCCTGGCGAGGTCAGATCTTTAGCCCGGTGGTAATTTGGGAACTGAAGATGAAAGTCGGTTGGATCAATGAGGACAGGGTAGCTCTCAGCTGAGGGCCTACCCGCTTGTATATTTGAGTCTTGGGCTAGTGACATACAAACGTTACCATTTGGCATCTACGTGAAAATAAACATTGCCATTCCACGGGATAAAATAATAAACACACTGGTCCCATTAATTCATTCAAACTCCTCTAATGACGTTGTTGGCTTTGATGCTCTTTGCTGTTGTTCATGTACTTTTCTGATTGTATTACCTGAAAACAAATTGCTGCTTAGCAAGAGCTAAAATTATTTTGTGTAATGATCTCAGATCTTTTCAGCACTTTTATATTGAAATTTGGTTTATATTTCTCTCCTTTTCTTGATGGCTTAGGATATGCATTAAAGACATAGATTCATGAATTTTTATACGTCAGACATGAGAGATTTTGAACTGGTGGACGACATAGAATACACTTTTTTGGCCACATTAAAAAACGTTTTAGTTTGTTGCCAAGGTTTAAACATTGGAAGACTTTAATTAAAAACAAGCTTTTCTGACTTGAAAATTCAAAGTCCTGGTAGCACCAGGGTCTAATTCCCTCATGGTGACAGTCACCCATCACTGGACAGATGCTGTCTCCTGTGGTCTGGACAGTTGTACTCCACATTGCCGTGGATTTTTCTAGACCAATTTCGCTATGCATGACATATTCCTGGTCTCTGTTGGATACCTAGTAGAGGTGACCAGAAGCAGCTCAGATATTATCTATTTCTCTTCATGAATATCATTTTTTTATTTTTAGAGGTTTTTGGGACCAGGACATTCCCACTGAGTATATATTCTTTACATTCTCAGTGGCCAAGTTCTGACCTGGTTGCTGCAGCATCTCCCTAATGAATGAGTCCATGTATCACAATATCTGCATTCCTTTCCAACCTAGACATTTATTTCCTGAGCCACTGTGTAAAATGAGAAGAGTGTGTTTCATATTTTCTACTACCTCATTGGTGTATAATGAGTGTGTCAAGGGTCCCCAAGAACTCCCTCAGGTTCAGGGATATGCAAGGAACGCTCGTGGGACTTAGCATAGAGTTATACTCATGGTTAAGATTTATTGCAGCAAAAGGATACAAGGCTAAATTAGGAAAGGGAAAAGGCACATGGGACAAAGTGTGGAGGAAACTAGGTACAAGCTTCCAAGAATTCTCTCCCCATGGAGTCACACAAGACATGCTTAATTGCTCCGGCATCGAATTGTGACAACACGCGTAAACTGCTGTCTATCAGGAAAGCTCATTAGAGACGTGAGGCCCAGGATTTTTACAGGGGATCAGTTATAGGCACTCTCTGCCTAACATGTACCAAAATTTCAGACTCCCAGAAGGAAAGCAAGCATTTAAGCATAAATCACATTTTTCACACAAACTATCTACACACATAAACCATCATTCTCAGTTAGGGAAGAGTGGGAATCCAGGTTCCCAGATCTCAGCCAAGGGCCAACCTTGTAAGCAGGCCCTTCTAAAGATGGCTGTCAGGACTGCTGTTAACCCTTTTGTGCAATGAGAAAGACTAAGTCATTCTTTTCTTACAAGTGTATACCTAATATTTGGCTGAGTTGTTTTTTACTGAATGAAACTTCCCAGTTAGGAATTCTAGTCTGTTTCCCTTGGTAAACAGCCAGCTGTGGGCAGAGTGTTTGAGGTAAACACCATCATTTATCTCTGAGAGCTCTACCAAGCATTCAACAGGGAAACATACCTCACACTGAGCTGTTTATTTGATTAATTCTTTCACTTCATTCATTCAACTCATATTAAGCACAGGGTCCTTGGGGTACAAGATCCTGGTTTTCATAGAAATGATAGCTTATAGTGAGACTCAATGAGTAAAATATATAGTAAGTTAGAAGATAATAATGTTATTGAGAAAAAGAAAAGCCAGTGATGGTGTTTGTGTTGGGAGCGGAAGTGGTGACGGGCAGACCTTATGGAGAGGGTGAGATTTGAGCAAAGATTTGAAGGAAGCTAGCAAGATAGAGAGATAAATATATGGGCAAAGCATTCCAGGAAGACCAAAAGGATACCACCAAAGCTCTCAGGTGGTAGAGGAACCGACAACAGAAACAGCAAGGAGACCAATAGGGCTGGAGCAGAGTGAGCGAGGAGAGTGGTCAGAGATCAGATTAGAAAGGTACTAGAGGACCAGACTATGTAGGGCATGAAGCTATTGTAGGGATTTGGGGGTTTACGATGAAAAAAATAGGGAGCCATTGCAGGATTCTGAGCAAAGAAGTGATATAATTCTTATTTTGAGGTATAACGTGCAGAAAGTGCATAAATCATAAGAGTACAAAACACTGAATTTTCACAAAGTACACTCACTAATGTAATCAGCATTAAGATCAAGACACATACCGTTACCAGTACATATAACCCTTCCTTTCTGTCACCTTCTGGTCACTACTTCCCCAAATCTCCTGATTTCTAACATCAAAAATTAGCTTTATGGTTAAAAATCATAAATTATGTCCTCTTCTGCATCTGGCATATTTTGTTTAATATTATATTTGTGAGTTGTATTTGTAGTTCCTACATTCTTCTCACTGGCCAGTATTCTATTGTATGACAATACCACACTTTATCCATTCTCCTGTTGATAAACATTTGTTGTCACGTTTTGACTATTATAAATAGTGGTTCTATGAGTATTTTTGTATGTCTTCCATTGCACGTTTATAGGCATTTTTTTAATTTAACATACAGTTAGGAGTAGAATTACTGTGTCACAAAGTATGCTTATGTTCAAATTTAGTGGATACTACCAAAGAGTTTGCCAAAGTGATTATACCAATTTACAGGTCAGTAAGATTTGAATTCTAATTATTCCATATCCTTGCCGATACTTAGAACTGTCTTTACTTCACGTTTTAGTCATTCTGGTGCATGTGGAGTGGAATTACATTGTGATTTTTAACTGTTATTTCTTGGCTGGGACTTTGAGGACCTTTTATAAGTTCAGTAGCCATTTTGATGTCCTCTTTTGTGAAGTACTTGTTCAAGTCTTCGTCGTCTTGTTTCTGTTGGTTGTCTTTCTTTCCCATATTGATTTATAGAAGTTATTTTTATATTCTAGATTTGAATCTGTGGCAGTCAGGTTAATGGCCTCCAAAAATGTCTACATTCGAATCCCCTGGCACCTGTTAATATGTTATCTCACATGATAAAAGGGACTTTGCAGATATGATTAAGGTCAAGCACCTTGAGATGGAGAGAGTATCTTGGAATATCCAGGAAGGCCCAATTTATTATGAGTCCTTCAAAGTAGAAAAAAAGCAAAAGAGAGGGTCAGAGATGTGATGTGAGAAAGACTTGACCTACTGTTGCTGGTTCTGAAGAGAGAAGAAGGGGTCCATGGGCCAAGGAATGTGTCAGTCCTAAGAAGCTGGATGTGGCTCTCCGCTGACAGCCAGCAAAGAAATGGGCACTTTGATCCTTTAATCATAAGCAACTGAATTTTGCCAACAACCTGAAGGTGTAGGAAAATGGATCTGTTCTTAGAGCCTCCCGAAAGAAACACAGTCTTGATGACATCTTGATTTTAGCCCAGTGAGAGCCATGTCTGTGACCTACAGAATTGTTGAATAAGTTTGTGTTGTTTAAGCTGCTAGGTTTTTAGTAATTCGTTATGGTAGCAATAAAAAACTAATAGAATCCTGTGTAGTATATATTTCTTGTCAACATCTCCTAATCTGCAAATTGCTATTTCACTGTTTTAATGCTGTGATTTTAAGAGAACTTACTAACGTTTTTTCTTTAATTAGGTATCTCCTGAGTGCCAGAATCTGTGCTACATTCTTTTGTCTTCCAGCTTTATTGAGAAAAAATTGACATATAACATTGTATAAATTTAAGGCATACAATGTGATTTGGTGTACCTGTGTATTGTGAAATGATTACCACAATGAGGTTAATTAATAATACATACATCTATCACCTCATACAGTTACCTTTTTTAAAAAATTATTTTAATTGAGGTCATAATCATTTATAACATTGTGAAATTTCAGTTGTACATTATTATTTGTCAGTCATCGTACATGTGTGTCCCTTTACCCCTTATGCCCACCCCTTGACTCCCTTCCCCTCTGGTAACCACTAATCTGTTCTCTTCGTCCATGTGTTTGTTTGTCTTCACACATAAGTGAAATCATGCAGTGTTTGTCTTTCTCTGGCTTATTTTGCTTGACATAAAACCCTTGAGGTCCATTTATAATGTAGCAAATGGGACAATTTTGTCCTTTTTATGGCTATCATTCCATTGTATATATACATACATCTTCTTTATCCATTTATCAGTCAATGGGCACTTACCTTGCTTCCATGTTTTGGCTATTGTGAACAATGCTGCAATGAACATAGGGGTGCATAAGTCTCTTTGAATTGTTGATTTTAAGTTCTTTGGATAATTACCAAGTAGGGGGATAGCTGGGTCATATGGTGTTTCTATTTTTAATTTTTCAAGAAATCTCCTTACTTTCTTCCATAGCAACTACACCAGTTTGCACTCCCACCAGCAGTGTAAGAGAGTTCCGTTTTTCCCACATCCTCTCCAACATTTGTTATTTTTTGTCTTGGTATTTATAGCTACCCTAACGATTGTCTGGTGATATCTCATTGTAGTTTTGATTTGTATTTCCCTAATTATTAGTGATATTGAATATCTTGTCAGGTGGCTCTTGGCCATCTGTATATCTTCTTTGGAAAAATGTCTGTTCATATCCTCTGCCCGGTTTTTGATCAGATTCATTTTTTGTTGTTGAGTTGTTTGATTTCTTTACATATTTTGGAGATTAACCCCTTCTTGGATATATGATTTGCTCATATTTTTCTCCCAGATATTGGGTTATCTTTTTATTTTGTCCCTGGTTTCCTTTGCCTTGCAGAAGTTCTTTAGTCTGATGAAGTACTATTTGTTTATTTTTTCTTTTGTTTCCCATGCCTTAGTAGATATTGTATTCAAAAAGATCCTTCTAAGACCGATGTCTAAGAATGTACTGCCTATATTTTCTTCTAGGAGTTTTATGGTTTCAGGTCTTACCTTCAAGTTTTTAATCCATTTTGAGTTAATTTTTGTGTATGGCCAAAGATAGTGGTCTATTTTATTCTTTTGCATGTGGCTGTCCTGTTTTCCTAACACCGTTTATTGAAGAGACTTTTCTTTTTTCATGATACGTTCTTAGCTGCTTTGTCAAAGATTAGCTCTCCATAGATGTGTGGTTTTATTTCTGGGCTTTCAGTTCTGTCCCATTGATCAGTGCCTCTTTTTGTACCAGTACCATGCTATTTTGACTACTATAGCTTTGTAGTATATTTTGAAGTCAGAGTTTGTGATGCCTCCTGCTTTGTTCTTTTTTTCTCAGGATTGCTTTAGCTATTTGGTGTCTTTTGTTGCCGCATATGAATTTTAGGATTCTTTGTTCTATTTTCATGAAGAATGTCATTGGGATTCTGATTTGGATTGTGTTGAATCTGCAGATTGCTTTAGGTAGTATGGACATTTCCACCATGTTTATTCTTCCAATCCCTGTGCGTGGAATATCTTTCCATTTCTCTATGTCATCATTGATTTCTTTCAATAATGTCTTGTAGCTTTCATTGTATAAGTCTTTCACCTGCTTGGTTAAATTTATTCCTAGGTATTTTATTCTTTTTTTGCGATTGTAAATGGGATTGTATTCTTGAGTTCTCTTTCTCTTAGTTAGTTATTAGAGTACAGAAATGCAACTGATTTTTGTAAGTTGATTTTGTACCTTGCAACATTGCTGTAGTTGCTGATTATTTCTAACAATTTTCCAATGGATTCTTCAGGGTTTTCTCTATATATAATCATGTTGTCTGCAAACAGTGAGAGTTTCAATTCTTCCTTGATGATTTGGATACATTTTATTTCTTTTTCTTGTCTTTTGATCTAACCAAAACCTCCAGTATTCTGTTGATGAAGAGTGGTGAGAGGCTGGCCCCGTGATGTAGTGGTTAAGTCTGGCATGCTTCGCTTCAGTGGGCTGGGTTCGCAGCTTCAGATCCTGGTGCAGACCTACATCACTCATCAAGCCATGCTGTGGCAGTGACCCACAAACAAAATAGAAGAAGATTGGCACAGATATTACCTCAGGGCTAATCTTCCTCAAGCAAAAAGAAAAAAGGAGGAAGATTGGCAACAGATTGTAGCTCAGAGTGAACCTTCCTCACCACAAAAAAAAAAAAAAAAAAGAGTGGTGAGAGTGGGCACCCTTGTCTTGTTCCTGTTCTCAGAAGGATGGCTTTCAGTTTTTTCCCATTGAGTAGGATGTTGGCTGTGTGTTGTCATATATGACCTTAATTATGTTGAGATACTTTCCTTCTATACCCATTTTATTTAGAGTTTTTATCTTAAATGGATGTTGGATCTTGTCAAATGCTTTCTCTGAATCTATGGAGATTATCGTGTGGTTTTTATTCCTCATTTTATTAATGTGGTGTATCACATTGATTTGTGGATGTTGAACCATCCTTGTTTCCCTGGTATAAATCCCACTTGATCATGGTGTATGATCCTTTCAATGTGTTGCTCTATTCAGTTTGCCAAGAGTTTGTTGAGGATTTTTGCACCTATGTTCATTGGTGATATTTTCCTGTAATTTTCCTTCTTTGTGCTGTCCTTGTCTGGCTTTGAGATCAGTGTGGTGTTGGCTTTGTAGAATGAGTTAGGAGGTGTTCCATCTTCTTCAATTTTTTGGAATAGTTTTAGAAGGATAGGTATTAAATCTTCTTTGAATGTTTGGTAGATTCTACTAACAAGCCATCTGGTCCTGGGCTTTTATTTTTTGGGAGATTTTTGATTGCTTTTTCAACCTCTTTACTTGTGATTGGTCTATTCAGATTCTGTTTCTTCTTGATTCAGTTGGGCATGTTGTATTAGTCTAAGAATTTATCCATTTCATCTAGATTGTCCAATTTGTTGGCATATAGTTTTTCATAGTATTCTCTTATAATGCTTTGTATTTCTTTGGTATCCATTGTAATTTCTCCTCTTTCATTTATAATTTTATCTATTTGGCACTTCTCTTTTCTCAGTGAGTCTGGCTAAGTGTTTGTCAATTTTATCTTCTCAAAGAACCAGCTCTTAGTTTCATTGACCCTTTCTATGTTTTTTTTTGTTTGTTTCTGTTTCATTTATTTCTATTCTTCTTTTTCTTATTTCACTCCTTCTGCTGACTTTGGACTTCATTTGTTCTTTTTCTAGTTCTGTTAGGTATAGTTTAAGATTACTTATTTGAGATTTTTCTTGTTTGTTAAAATGGGCCTGTATTGCTATGAATTTCCCTCATAGGACTGCTTTTGCTGCATCCTATATGAGTTGGTATGGTGTGTTTTCATTTTCATTTGTCTCGAGATGTTTTTTTGATTTCTCCTTTAATTTCTCCATTGATCCATTGGTTGTTCAGTAGCCTGTTGTTTATTCTCCACATATTTATCACTTTCCCAGCTTTTTTCTTGTAGTTGATTTCTAGTTTCATAGTATTATGGTCAGGAAATATGGTTGATATGATTTCAATCTTCTTAAATTTATTGAGCCTTGCCTTGTTTCCCAACATATGGTCTATCTTTGAGAATGTTCCATGTGCACTTGAGAAGAATGTATTTTGGGTGGAGTATTCTATATGTATATCTATTAAGTCCATCTGGTCTAGTTTTTCATTTAATTCCACTATTCTCTTGTTGACTTTCTCTCTGGGTGATCTATCCATTGATGTAAATGGGATGTTGAGGTCCCCTACTATTATTGTGTTGCTGTTAATTTTTCCCTTTAGGTCTGTTGATTGTCCTTTACGTACTTTGGTGCTCCTGCATTAGGTACATATATGTTTATAAGTGTTATGTCCTCTTGTTGCAGTGTCCCTTTTATCAATATTCACTGCCCTTCTTTGTCTCTCATTACCTTTTTTGTCTTCAAATCTACTTTGTCTGATACAAGTATAGCATCACCTGCTTTCTTTTGTTTGCCATTAGCTTGGAGTATCATCTTCCATCCCTTCACTCTGAACCTGTGTTTATCTTTAGAGCTGAGATGTGGTTCCTGGAGGCAGCATATTGTTGGGTCTTGTTTTTTAATCCATCCATCCCTCTTTCTTTCAATTGGAGAATTCAATCCATTTACATTTAGAGTGATTATTGATATATGAGAGCTTAATGCTGCCGTTTTATCACTTGTTTTGTGGTTGTTCCATGTTTCCCTTGTTTCTTGTCCTGTTTATTTTGGACTGCCAGTTCAGTTTGGGGTTTCTTTATGATGATTTTCTCAGTTTTATCTTTATTTGTCATTTGTGTCTCTTCTGATTTTTTGTTTAGTGGTTACTGTGAGGTTTGTATAAAAGACCTTGTAGAGGAGATTGTCTATTTTCTGATAACCTCTTATTTTCTTAGTCTAAGCAGGTTCCATCCCTTTCCCCTTCCCCATCTAAGTTATTCTTGTGAGTTTGTGATTAAAATGAAATGAATATAGTTATTTTTGATGCTTTCTTTCTCTTTAATGTTATAATTGTTTGCTAACATGTTTTGATAGAGAGCTGCAATTTTCTGATTTTGTCTGCCTGTTTATCTCCTTGCTCAAGGCTTTGTAAATCTTTCTTTTTTTTTTTTTTTTCAGGTATGAGGGCCTTGTTGAACATATCTTGAGGGCCTAGATGTTCTGGCAATGAACTCCTTCAGCTTGCGTTTATCTGGGAAAGATTTATTTCTCCATTGTCTTTGAAAGATAGCTTTGCTGGATAGAATGTTCTTGGCTGAAAGTTTTTATCTTTCAGAATTTTGAATATATCATCCCATTCTCTCCTAGGCTGTAAAGTTTTTACTGAGAAATCCACTGAAAGCCTGATAGGGGTTGCTTTTAGGTTATTTTCTTCTGTCTTGCTGCCCTTAATATTTTTTCTTTGTCATTGACTTTTGACAGTTTTACTAATATATGCCTTGGAGAAGGTCTTTTTACATTGATGTAATTAGGAGTTCTATTAGCTTCATTTACATGTAATTGCAGCTCCTTCCCCAGGTGTGGGGAGTTCACAGCTGTTATTTCTTTGAACAAGCTCTCTGCTCCTTTCTCTCTCTCTTCTGCCTATGTAATACCTATAATCCTTATGTTGCATTTCCTATTTGAGTCAGATAGTTCTTGCAGAATTTATTCATTTCTTTTTAGTCTTACTTCTCTCTGCTCCTCCATCTACAGCATTTCTATATTTCTGTCCTCTAAATTACTGATTATGTCCTCCATAATATCAGTCCTGTTTTTTAGGACTCCAGATTTTTCTTTATCTTATTCATTGTGTTTTTCATCACTAACATTTCTGATTTTTTCTTAATAGTGCCAATCTCTTTTGTGAAGAATTCCCTCTGTTCATTAATTTTATTCCTGAAATCATTAAACTGTCTTTTTGAGTTTTCTCATAACTCATTGAGTTTCTTTATGGTAACTATTTTGAATTGTCTGTCATTTAGATTGTAAATTTCTATGACTTCAGGATTGATTTCTGGGTGCTTGTCATTTTCCTTCTGGTCTGAGTGTTATTATACCTCTTCATGCTATTTGATGGGGTAGACTTTTGTTGTGACATAGTGGTAGTATCTGGTCACAGATTGCACTTGACACCACTGGGGGGAGCAGGAGCTGTGTTTTCTGAGCCCTCTGAAACCTGTGACAGATGTGCCTGTCCATTGGAAGCTGTGCCAACAGGGTCCTGGGTTTGCCCACTGGCTGCTGCTACTTTACACATGTATGCACATGCACTCTGTTAGGGATCCCCTTCTCTGGCTGACTGGCTGAGCATGTGTGCTAGGAGGGAGGGTGGGCACTTTCTTTCACAGGTGCGCCTGCTCTGCATTCACTGTCTGCCTGCCTGGGCTGCTCAGCTTGGTGTAGATGCCCCCAGCGATTGGTTGGTCACCTTCGTGTGGGGCATTCCCACAGGCTGGGAGGCAACTCTGAGCACAAGCATTCCTGTGGAGGGCTGCCTTTCCCCCTTCTCCTCTCAGGGTCACATTCTGGCTGCCATGTGAGGTTCTGTGCCCTAGATTGCTGCCACTTAGGGGAGAGAGAAGATATCCCCTTACTGCCTTCCACTGCCTCCTCGGGGGGCGGGAGTCTCCAGCACACTCACCTTCAGATGTATGGCTGAGTGGATCTCTCAGACATCTCTTGTGTTGTGTGAATGTCCTCTGTTCATTTAGGAACATCCTTTTCGTTGTATCTCAGGGGAGAGAGACTAAGAGAAGAGCTCACTCCCCCCGATGCTGACATCATGCCTCTTTTTTTTAATGAGAACTTTTAAGACATATTCTCAGCAATTTTCCAATATACAATAAAGTGTTGCTAACTATAGTCACAGTGCTGTACATTAGATCCCCAGAACTTAGTCATCTTATAATTAGAAGATTATCCCCTTTGACCACCTTACCCATTTCTTCCACCAGCCCACCAAACTGCCCTCTGACAACCACCAATCTACTCTTTCTATGATATTGATTATTTTAGATTCCATGTGTAAGTTAGATCATACAGTTCATGTAATTTTCTGTCTGATTTATTTCACTTAGCATAATACCCTCTGGAGTCATCCATGTTGTCACAAATGGCAAGATTTCCTTCTTTTGTATGGCTGTATAATAATCCATTGTGCATATATACCACATTTTCTTTATCCATTCATCCATTGATGAGCATTTAGGTTCTTTCCATGTCTTGGCTATTTTAAACAATGCTACTACAGAGAAGATCTTAATTTTTAAGGTCTAATTGTACTTAGCATTTTTTTTATGCCAAGTTTAAGAAATTTTTGCCTACCTCAAGGGCAAAACATATTATCCTATGTTTTCTTCTTATATCTGTATTGTTTTAACTGTCACATTTGGCTAACATCCAACCTGGAATTGAATTTTTGCTTATGGAGTGAAGTAAAGGTCAATAATTAGTTTTTTCACTGATATAATTGACCCAACACATTTGTTGAAATGTTGTTATTTCCAAATGGTATTCTTTTGTCACCTTTGTCATGAATCAGATGATATGTGTGGGTCTGTTTCTTGGCTCTATTCTGGGCCATTGGTCCATTTGTTTATACTAACACAAATACTTCACTGTCTTAAGTTTTATTTTGTTATAATTACACTTGATATTTTTCTGGTACTTGAAGTCATCCTCTTTTTTCTTCCTCCTGAAGATCTCCTTGGCTATTCTTGTCCCTTTCAATTTCTAAATAAATTTTATAAATAACCTGTGAATTACCACAGAAAAATTGCATTTTGTTTGAAATTGCATTAAGCCTAAAGACTGATGTGGGAAAAATTGGTATCTTTACAATATTGAGTGATACACTCCATGAACATGGTATATGCCTGCATTTATTTAGAATAAAGCAAGGGATATGTGAAATAAATACCTAAGCAGCAAATGAGTATCACTAATCTCAGATGTTTTAACTCAGAGGACCTTAGTGTCACTACCCAGGTTATTATATAAAGAAGCAGATTTACCAGCAAAATACAGTGACAGCAGGGAAAAGTGACAGAAATCAACAGAGGAACTAGACAAAACAAAATCTGGAAAATCCGACAAGTTCTTCTAAATAGTTTTAGCATGTATGTAATTAAACTAATAGATCTTAACACATTAATTTGGGGTCAGATAACATAGAGGCAAATAGCTCTACGAACCCCAAAACTTTTGAAATTGCCATACTTTGCTGTAGTTCAATAATTGTACCTAATGAGATTAAGTTCTTTTATCAATATATGGTAATACACAACAGTAGATTTTCAACAGAAAATGTGTGAAAAACCACAAAAACATATTTGTACCAAAGGGATTAAGAGTAATGACCTGAAAATGTTGCTTAATGATTTGGTTGACGAACTTTGTTTCCTGTCATTCCTGATAAATGAAGCATTAATGCCTCATATGGATAAATATTATAAGATCTGACCATCTCTAACATAACTAGACAAGTGTATCCCAGGATGTGTATTTTTAAAACATTGAAAGGCAAGCATATTGATCATAGAATAGTAGAATGTTAGAAAGGACCTTAGAATTTATCTGATCAATGCCATATCTGTTCAAATGTACAAAGCTTGCAATATTTGGTAATGGAGATATATTTCTTCTCGTACTTCTGAATCTCCATCTATATTTTTCATTGCTTATTCGGAAGAGCTTTTTATCTATATATTTACATTTTTCACACTAAAATATTTTCAGACCACCAATTATCTATAATTAATAAGGAATTCAGTTCTGAAGTAAATCATTATCTTATAGTTATGATTATTTTATAACAATTGTAAAGGAAAACTCAAATAGCCTAGGCTAAGTATGAAGCATAATGTCTTAAAATGGAGTCCCTGGAAATTAGCTCTATTCCAGTGACTTTGAAGAAGAATTTTTGTTTGGGACATATACGTCAGAAGACAGAAGAAAGAGAACTAAACACATTTTCTAGACAAATGAAGTCAAATTTAGCTGGAGCCTAACTTCTAGGGTACAAAGAAGCTGTCTTTATGTGGGCTAAGTAGTAGTGAACCACTTTAGCAGAAATTCTGGTACCCAAGTCCCTTTCATGGAAGGACAGGATTGTAAAAATATGCAAAGTTGTTGGTTGAGGTATATGATGCTATATCATTGTTTATAAGGCAAAAAAATAAATAAATAAAGTAACCATCAGGAGGGAAATTTAAAGAGATTACAGCTCTGATATAAAATTGATTAATATAGGAATACATACAGTACAGAAGTAATAAATATAGGGTTGCAAACATTTGTGTGATGCAATTTTTATAAGAAATGTACATGCAATGTGTATGCAAAGCCTTATATTTGGAAGTTTATACATGAAAATATTAGTAGTGATTCTTTATGAGTGGTGGGAGTATGAGTTATTTTATTTTTATAACCTTCCATATTGTCTGAAGTGTTTGCCATGAGCATTTACTTTTATTTTTAAAAACTTAAATTTTCAATTAAGCATAATATACTAATACATTCTCATTGTAGAATGAGGTAAATGTCTTACTATTTTCAGGTGTACCCTTCCTTTCCTGTGCCTGTATATTTACTTATTCTTACAGGTATGTACACAAATGTATTCTTTAATCACAAATGGATCATCTTACACATGATGCTGTTTATTCATTTGAGAATCCTCCAGAATTTTTCACATTGGTACATTTAAATCCAAGTCAATAATTTTAACAAAACTTTGATGTTTTATTATAATTATTAAAATTTTAAAAAGTTAACTTACTATTTGATTCATTTTCAAACTTGTGTAATCATTTAAGGAGTGCTATCTAGCCATTAAATGACCTTCCTGGAGAGTTTCAAAAACTTGAACAAATTAGTGTCATATAATATCAAACCTAAAAGCAGAGTAAAATAAAGTAACTTCTCAAAAAATGCAAGGAAAAAGTGAGATAGAACAAGAGTGAAGGAAACTGCATTAAAGTGTTAGTACTGGGATCAGAGGTGACTTTTTTCTGTGTCAAAATGTTAAGAATGGTAGAATTGGAGTGACTTTTCTCTGGCTTTAGAGCTTTTTGTATTGTCAAATTGTCTATCATGGTCAGATATTACTTGGATAACCAAAAAATATAAAGTAAAATATTTATTTGATAACAATCTGTGTTCAATTTGTTACAGAAATTTGATTTTAAACTCTTTCAAACTTTAATTTCTAAGGAGTTCTAAAGATCTTTGAAAAGCAGGATGTCAACTCTGGAAAAATGGGTCACATGCTTCTTTTAGGCTCTAAAAATATAAACTTTATTGTTCTAAAACTGGTAAAATGAAATAACAGTTGGCTGAATGTCTTGCTATTACCATAGTTTTTATATCTGACTAAAGTTTTTCATGCTAAAATGAATTTTATTTCTCATTGGAATAATACTAAAAAGACCCCCAGGAGCCATGATTCTAACAAAGAACTTACTTTAGACACACTTTATTTATTTATTTAATTTTTTTGATGAGGAATATTGGCCCTGAGCTAACATCTCTTGCCAATCTTTCTCTTTTTGTTTGAGGAAAAGTGTCACTGAGCTAACATCTGTGGCAATCCTCCTCTATTTTGTATGTCAGATGCCACCACAGTGTGGCTCGATGAGTGGTGTGTAGGTCTGCACCTGGGATCAGAATTTATCAACCCTGGGCTGCTGAAGTGGAGCTCATGAAATTAATCACTACACCATTGGGTCAGTGCCCACAAACACTTTATTGCAGGATCATGGGCACAATATTTAATCAACTGTAATATGATATATACATACATAAAATAAGAAAATATTTTAATATGTATAAAAAGAAATTAATCAAGGATGATTCTAAGATGGTGGAGTAGGAAATACTAGGAATCTGTCTCCCTACCTGGACAATAATTGTGCTGCCAGAATCTGTCTGATGTGACTGTTTTGGAACTCTGTGGTCTATTGAAGTCGTTAAACTCTCAGCAGAAGGCTTAGACAGTAAATTGCAGTTAATTTTGGTCAATTTCATCTCTTAGCGCTGTAGCAGCTACCCGTTCCCTGACCCCAGCCTCATGTCAGGTAGCTGTGCACATGTTCCTGGAGCAAACTAAATATAGCTTGAGGGAGTCTGGGTGGGCAAAAAGGACTTTGTTTTCCAAATATCAGGGATCTGTGCCCTGATCACCAATTGCTGCTTCTGATCACAGAGAAGCAGAAAAAGAAGCAAGCAGCCATTGTTATTGTACCTTCTCCCATTGTTGCAAGCCCTTCCCCTTCTTGCTGAAGTGACTTCCAAGGAACTTAAAGGGCTAGTACCCTTCCTGTCCCTTCATTTTTCTCTTTTTCCCCCCTTTGGGAGCCAAACATTAAAGATTAGGACATTCAAAGCCAACTGCGTATATTGGGAAAATTAGAAAATGGCTGTGCATGCCCGGGGAAAGGTGCAAGCTCAGAAAAGACCTGAGAAGGCCTTAAGTTCACATCTTAGGCTTATCCGCAGCACAGAGACAGCCTACAACACTGAAAAAAACAAAAACAATAAAAACAATAACAAACCCCAGCAAACTCTGGGGAAGGGGAGAAACTCATCTCCAGACTTACCACATTATTAGATTCAAGTGTCCAGTTTTCAACAACAAAAAAAATCAAAAGGCATGCAAAGAAACAGGAAAGTATTGCCTATTGAAAGGAAAAAATTAAACCAAGAGAAACTGTCCATGAAAAAGAGCTGATGGCAAATCTTCTAGACAAAGATTTTAAAACAACTGTTTTAAAGATGCTCAGAGAACAAAGGAAGATGTGAAGAAAGCCAAGAAAATGATATATGGATAAAATGGAAATATTAGTAAAGAGAGGCAACCTAAAAGGAAACCAAAAGGAAATTCGGAACTGAAAAGTACAATACTGAAGTGAAAAATTCACAAGAGAGATTTGAGCAGGCAGAATAAAGAATCAGCAAACTTGAGGATAGGACAATGGAAATTATTGAGTCTGAGGAACAGAAAGAAAAAAGATTAGAGAAAATCAAGCAGAGCCTAAGGGACCTTTGGGACACCATCAAGGGAACCAATCATACACTTTGTGGGAATCCCAGGAGAAAGATAAGGGGGCAGAGAAAATATTTGAAGAAAGAATGCCTGAAAACTTCCCAAATTTGATGAAAGATGTGAATATAAACATCTAAGAAGGTCAATGAATTCCATGTAAGGTGAACTCAAAGAGACACACACAAGACACGTTATATTCAAACTTACCAAAGACAAAGAGAGGACCTTGAAAGCAGCAATAAAGAAATGACTGTCACATGCAAGGAATCCTCAGTAAGGTTATCATCAGATTTCTCCTGAGAAACTTTGAAGGCCAGAAGGCAAAGGGCTGATATATTCAGAGTATTAAAAGGAAAAAACCATCAACCAAGAATCCTATATCTGGAAAAACTGTCCTTTAAAAGTGAGGGAGAAATTAAGACATTCTCAGATAAACAAAAGCTGAGGGAGCTCATGACCATTAGACCTGCCCTGCAAGAAATGCTCAAGGGAGTCCTATCAGGGTGAAATGAAAGGACACTAGATGGTAACTGGAAACCATATGAAGAAATAAGATCTAAATGAAGGTAAATAAATGGGCAATTATAAAAGCTAATATTATTGCCATAATGGCTTGTAACTGTACTTATTGTTTTGTACATGATTTAAGATTAATGCATTGAAAGAATTAATATTTTATGTTTTTGGACACAAGATGTAGCATACAAAGTCAACATACAAAACTCTGTTGCATTTCTACTTAATAACAATGAACAAAATGAGAAGAAAATGACAAAAGCAATTCCATTTTTGTACACTACAATAAAAAAGAATAAAATACTTAGGCATTAACTTAACCAATGAAGTGGGAGACCTGTAGGATGAAAACTACAAAACAGTGCTGAAAGAAAAAAGAAGAGGCAAATAAATGGGAACACATCCCATGTTGATGGACTGGAAGACTCAATGTTGTTACTAGCCAAAAGCGACTTACTGATTCAATGCAATCATATTAAAATCCCAATGACATTTTTGTAGAAATAGAAAAATCCATCTTAACATTCGTATGGAATCTCAAGGAACTCCAAATGGCCAAAACAATCTTGAAAAAGAAGAACTGAGCTGGAGGACCGACACTTCCTGATTTCAAAACTTTCTCCAAGACTATAGTAAACAAAACAGTGCGGTACTGGCATAAAGACAGACATATAGGCAAATGGAGTAGAATAGCGAGTCCAGAAATAAATGCTCACCTATGTTGTCAAGTGATTTTTGACAAGGGTGCCAAGAGCATTCAATGGGGAGAGCACAGTCTATTCAACAAATGGTGCTGGGAAAATGTGGTGTATACATACAATGGAATATTATTCGGCCTTAAAGAAGAAGGAAATTCTGACACATGCTACAACATGGATGAAACTTGAGACGTTATGCCAAGTGGAATAAGCCAGTCACAAAAAGACACTTATGATTCCACTTATATGAATTGCTTACACTAGTCAAATTCACAGAGACAGAAAGTAGAATGGTGGTTGCCAGGAGTTGGGGGGGTGGGGAATGGGGAGGTGTTTAGCTGGTGTAGAGTTTCAGTTTTACAAGATAAAAAGCATTCCGGAGATGGATGGTGGCGATGGTTGCACAGCATTATGAATGTATTTAATATCACTCAACTGTACACTTAATGGTTAAGATAAAGATTATGTGTGCTTTTCCACAATAAAAAGAAATTGGGAAAAAGATTAATCAAGAAGCACAGTAACTAGACGAAACCAGTGCAGTGTGAAATTGTATTTAATAAAACACATTGCACCACATACAGTTCTTATCTTCATAATTTCTTTATCTACCTCTCCTAGGAAAAAGGAAGTGATAGCACCTTTTACCAGAATCAAAGGATTCACAAAGGCCTCTTCAGGGAGACCCTGGGTTACTTAAGGCCACCAGATGACTATTGAAGAAAATGTATCCAGAGGTGTCTATTTCTGTTGCTCTCTTTCCTCTTGAAAAATTTCCTGAGATGAGCAGAGGCATTCAACAGCAGGTTGTTCCAATTGCTACCTTCAAAGAAAATGTCTCCCTTCAGGTGCATCTCCTTGGCGCTAGCGCCTCCCCCTTGCACCCTGATGTACGTGGCAATCCTGCCCTTAAGATTCAGGAAACTTGTTTGCACGATGTTTGCTGTCCTTTGATCCTTACCAGGCAGCTGCTTCACAGGGTCAGACCCTCAAAGCCTTGGCCAAACTCAAAAGCACCCAGTGTTTAGTTTGATCCTGAGTGCATGATATCAGATCTTTCGAACTCAGGCACAAGTCCTGCCCTTTGCCTTAAAATCATGGGTTAGCAGTTTTCAACTTAGCATTGCTTTTTTCCTTTTGTTAGCTGTTTTTAAGGACTGACCACAAAGTTGAAGTATAAAATAGTGAGCCCGACTTTTCAGCAACATGTCAGAATTTTTATGTCCTAGCTAGTGTTAATCCCTTCAAATAGTTCCCTTGGGAACAATAGAACTCAACAAAGATACTATTGCTTAGTATTCTTCAGAGCCAATTTCCTAACTACGCGAGAAAAATGTTTTTTATTACTTTATTGACGGAATTCTTCCTTTCTCCCCACCATTCTTACTTCTCTTTCTCTTTTCCTTAACTTCTTCCCTTCCCTTATTTAATTGACTTGTGCATCCATCTATTAAATGACTTATAAAAAGTAGTTATCAGGTGCCATTCTTGCTTGGCTCAACTTAATTTTGTGAAGTCTTTTGCCTTTTTTTTGCTGGAGGCAATTGAATGGAGTGGTGTCAATGGTGGCACCCAAGAAATTCCTAGGAATAGGATTATACAGGATTTGGGGAGAAATTGTACAGCCAAACATAAAGCAGAAGCTAGAAGTAACCTTTCCTAGGGCACACTTGGAAATTGATTAGTAGCTATGATATAGGCAGTGTTAGACTGCTTGTACTGTCTATGTTGAACAAGGGTTTATTTGGAGAAATATTGCAAACCAATATGAATAAAAATCTGTAACTACCTGTGACATATCCCAAATCATTCAGCATAGTTTTAGCAGGCTAGAGCTAATCTCCTTCTCCGTCGCCATCAGCCAGTCTCTGCCTATATTCGATGCTTTTATCATCTCCTGTAGGCCAGTTCTTAACCAGGGGCAATTTTGCCTTCTATCTCAGGGAATATTTAGCAATGTCTAGAGACGTTTTTGTTGTCACAGCTGGATGGGTGAGGGTTGCTACCGGCATGTAGCGGGTAGAGGCCAGGAATGCTGCTAACATCTTACAATGCACAGGACAGCCTTCCATAACAAAAAATTATCCATCCCCAAATGCCAATAATGCCCAGGTTGGGAAGCCCTGCCATAGGCCTTTTCATAGGTACACCGAGGCACGTGCTGTGACATCCCGTCCTTTCCTTTCTTTAGTTACCAAACCTCTAATTGCCCATCTTAAAATTCAGCCCCGAGGACAGTTTCTCTTTAAAATGTTAGTTGAAATTGGTTTCTTCGCCATATTAATGTGCTCTGAGAGCAGAACATTTGGTTATTGCTTCAGTTTTTCCCTCTCACATGCTTAATCATAACTTAATTCTTTGCTTTTCTTTCTCCTGCCCTGGGCTCTAAGCTGCTCAAGGACAAGGTAAATGTGTCTTGTTAACCTTTATAACGCCAATGCTTGCTGCATGATAGGTGCTTAATCTGTTTATAGAGATAATGAATAAAAGATAGACGATTAATATTTAAAATGCCAGCAGTGAGTCACTGGCAAAGGTCAATCACCTTGACTTCAGTAAATAACTCCTGGGACTCCTCAGCCAGCCATCTGAAGCATCAACGCTGTGTATCTCTGAGAAGAGAAAAATTCAGTGTGGCTGAAATAGAGAACGTGCTTATCTTAGTTTAACTGCTAATACGTCACTATTTTAGCATGTTTTATAAATTATAACAGGTCAAACATACGTTGATATGGGGGAGAAAGTAAATGTTTGGTCCAGTTGTACTAGGATGTTTTCTAGTAAAGAGGTGCTTGACCATGACAAGCCAGAATGCCAAGCTGTGAGGCCATGACTCATTTAAAGATGCCAAATGGTTGGGCCTTTTCACCTTGTCTGAGCTAAAGATGGAAAACTTCATCTCTTGAGAGCTAAGGAACACAGGTTACCCGCAGTTCTTCCGAGAACAGGCAGCACTTCTAGATAGAGGATCTGGGAATCTGGCTACGCAGCCTATGCTGAAAACTTGCCTGAATGGCTTGTGTTTCAAGAGTAAGTTGGTACAGAGATGGAGTAAAAGAGTTTCTGAAAGAGTCTATATGGAGTCTGTACTTCAAAGGAGGGTCACGTATAAGCCTGTCTCCCTGTGGAGTGAAACACAGGCAGGTATTCTTTTCTTGACACATGAAAGCTGCTTGAAACACAGCATTACTTTTCATTTTGTACCTTTTGGGTATGTTTTGAAATTTCTAACCACGTGAGAATTTCTTTTTAATTTTATCTTTACTTTTGGAAGGAAACTTGAAGAAGGTTTGTGGGGCCAGGAAGCAGTAATTACAACAGAGCATAAGAGATATGCAGGACGGGCCCATTTCTAGCTAGGATTGCTGAAACAGAAAAAGAATTTGTAACTTGCTGAGCAAGTCCTCGGATGATTTTTATATTAACAAATGCATTTTTATGTTAAAGCCATACCGCTTGGCCATTTGAAAAGTTATTTTTCTGAGATATAGACATGAACATGAAGAATTTTCTCTAAACTTTAAATTTTTTTATGCCACAATCAATTAAATAAATAAGAGAGAAGGGATAGCTTAAAATGCATGTAAAATCAAAGGAAAAATGATTTAAAATAAGTAAGGGATCATAAGCAAAAATAACATGTAAAAAAAATAAGGTGAATTAAGATGGAAGGATAATATACAAAAGACAACTAAAAATATACTTAGCACTTCTGAATTTCCAGATGCAAATAGGAAGAGAGCAGCATGATTTGTTACACATACTCTGGGATTCATAAAACAAAAACAGATTTGTCCCAGTAATGAGATGCTGGAGATGTGTTTCTTGTATTTCCACATGAGATAGTAAACAAGGTCCTCAGCAACATCCTCACACTGAGTGCCTTGAGGCTGTTTCTTATAGACTTTCCTGGTAGGCTAAAGGCATCACCCATGACTCTTTGTTCAGGGTAGTCACTGCTAATGTTAGCAAGTAAGCCATCTTTTGCTTAAACACTACATTTTAGAGTTTCTACAGAATTGGATGCCCTGAATATCTATTGTGGACCCTAATGTGTTGCCTTTCCAATTCCCACTGACCCACACATGATGTGATTGCTTTCTCTTCTCTATGATAATTTTGAAAAACATAGTACTGACCTCTTGGCTGGATCAGGGGTAGGAATCTAATCCAAGATAGACCAAGCTGGTCCTTACTGTAGATTCTATTTTTTACCCATAATTTATTAGTTCAGCATGAATCAAGCTGCCTCTTGAACAATCATAGTCCTTTCCCCCGGTATTTGGAATTGAGACAGGGTGGCGGGTGATAGTCTCTCTTATGGAGGATGAACCTATAAGCTTATAAGTAGTCAAGATTAAACATCTTTAGCTATCCTTATGAACTCAAGTAGCAGAAGTTGGTCAATGGACAGAGGGAGCCATGACTCAGGTATGCAGAAGAAAACACACCTGAGGCACAGATTTGAATCCATTTCTAAAGCCTGGTTGCATCCCTGTTCTTGACTTCCATCTCTGTTTCCTATAAGGAATGGAAGGAAGGAAGGGTTCTGTAACTTAAAATCAAACAGGTTTAAACTAACGCAAATTCCTCCAGACACTTATTCCTTTTATTTCTCTTGACCAAGTTTTGCTTGGTTTTGCTGTAGTGGGCCAGGGTTATATTCCCTGAAAAATGCCTGGAGAACCATTGTTTAGTGACAGTGAATCAGTGCCAAGAAATAAGCTTTAACACTCAGTGAGGTTGGGGAGAACATTGGCAGGCTCTCATGGACATTGAGGACTTTAACAAGGACATATATTCAAACAGAATGCAGGATCAAACTTGTCCTAAGTAGGTGTAATTATTTTCGATTTTTTTTGTTTTAATTTGAATCATATTTTAATATTCTTGCTGGAAAGTTTCAGGATCAGAAGATAAAGACTTTCTTGAGTAAAATTCGAATAGTCTATCGACTTCAGTGAAAGTCGATAACTTTCTCCTCTGTCCATTTTCTTATGGCTATTTGTGGAAATGTGCCCTTTAGGTTATGATCTTGAAAGCTGAGACCACATATTATTTCTCTTTGCATCTCCCATAGGTGTCTGTAGAATATCTGTCACAAAAGGGATGCTCAGTAAGAATCCCTGACTGCTCCTTTTTCAAGAAGAACTTTCTAGAAGGTCTTGAATTGATAACAGTTGCTCTGTGGGGAGAAACATAGAAGCTTTGATCCTTCTTATGTAGAATCATCAAACATCTTCCTTTGCTGAAACAGCTCAGAGTTTTCCCATTCAATCACATCAAACCCACTGTTACATAGGCAGCCGTAGGACGACTTGTGCTTTTCTGCTGGAAGTAGAGTAGGGAAGATCATTCTCCAGCACACAGGACCAGGGACATTATAGTGCATCTCTATATGAGAGATGCAGGAAGGAGGAGCACAGTGATTGGCCTGCTTTAAGCAGAGGCTACCCTTTTACACTCATTGGATGAGAAAAGCTGACCTTCCTTCAAAGTGGGTGGGGTTGCGATTCTTCACCCTGAGAGTACATCTATTAACTGATGGTCAAGGGATGACCTCCTTTTTGCCCAGGAAGCTGTTTATTAGGTATACTTCAGACAGAATGAATACTTGTCCCTTCAAAAAAGCATAGCTTGAAAAAGAGCTTATTTCTATGAGTGTGTAAAATTGTATAAAATCCAGGTGGAGAATTGTCTGCTGAAATCTATACTGTTCTGTACTTACATAGATTGAGAGTCTGAAAAGTTTATTAGATTCTTCAAAGTTAGTTCTGGCTCCTGAGCCCTGGGCAGATGGGCTGGGCAGCCTTCAAACAGGCAAATGATGGGCAAAAACAGTGTATCTTCTTAACTTATTCTCTATGGCTCAGATTGAGTGAAGAGTAGTTAATAATGACAATATTTTTCACAACAAAATGTACCATAGAGTTTACAATCTCCAATGACATTCTCATGCAAAACTGACTTTAATCTGAAATACAAATGACATATATTTAGACAAGTTTCCCCCGCTATGAGGCAAAACTCATTTAATGCAATCACTTTAATCGAGAGTATATACGGGTTATTAAGTATCAAACTGTGTGTGTTTATTGCTCATTACTATATTTAGAGGTTTAAATAGCTGTACTGCTTAAAGAGGTAGTTAGAAGCTTTCAAATATTTAAAACCCAAACAACTAAACTGTTCGTTTATTCCAAGTTCATGATTTTGTTTAGACAGGAGCAAAATGTTTTTCCTGTGCAACTTTCTATCAGTGAAGCGAATTTCAGGCACGAAGTAGAGAGAAGACATTTTCTAAATTAAAGAGTTAGGTGTGAGAGAGGTAATATGAAGTTAAAATGTTGAGGACCATTCAGGCTCAAATTGCTTTTGAGGGAAATAAAGGGTGAGTTTGGGTTTACTGTGAAGGGTCATCTCTGTGGTTGTCTGGGTAGTGCCAGAAATCTGGAACTACCAAGATAAACATCTGAGGCTGCTTTCTTTTCCAGGTATCAGTGTCCAATATCACAAGGGAATATACATATTGGTCACAATCACTTAATAATTGCTCTAAATTTTTGCTCAGGTAACCTCAGATTTAAAGGTGATTTAACAAAAAGGAGTGATGTACTTCCAAAAATTAGTTATAATTGAACTTAATTAAAATCTTTGGGAGATATATCAAAATATGATGAAAGCCCCATGTCAAGCCAAAACCACTGCTGAGAATCTTTCCCTGTTTAAAAAAAAAAAAGATAATTAGGGGAAAGTGTGGTTTGATTTTCCTGCAGTAAAATAATAGCATTAATTATGAAGTAAACACTCATTTGAAGATATTTAAAGTTATAATTTTAAAGATTCTAAGACAAGATTATGGCATACATGGAAAAATTTAATAATAATTGACGCTTTTCTCTTTTGAGATGACACTCCTGGACATAGCTATTTCTAGGTACTGTCTTACCCTATCATTGTGGGGAAGAGTCTTAAACAGTCTTTTTTTTTGGAAATGAAAATGCTGATGTGTATATATCTGTAATTAGTATGTTACCTTTAATTAGTTTTCTTCCAGCTCCCTTTTCTAAGACTTTAACGGACTTAGGCATCCATAACAATTCTGATCTGTGCCCTAAGGAAAAAGCTCAGCCCAACACCCCTCAAGAACTAGTGAGTTGATGTAAGAGGCTGAGAACACAGCCAAGGGAATACTGCTGCTTTCTGGAGCAATCTTTACACTGTGGTAGCTTCGGAGTGAACAGGTTGTGTCGAGTGAGAATCCCGCTTTAGCAGGTGGTTCTCAACATGAAATCTTACTCAAACAGTTCTTACTAAGGGCAGGTCCTTCAAGATGAAATTCTAAGAGACAAAAAAATACCTGCTTGAACAATCCCTTAACTACTGGTAAGAACAAAATCATTCAAAAGTGTCACCAGTTAAATGTTTCCTTTTTTTAATAATGTGAAACTTGGCTGAGGTTTATTAAATTTTCTTTTTACATGTAACATCTTACTACATTGATAAGCTATAGAAAATGCATTTCTAGCTTCTGCCACCAGTTATACCCTCCCTAACTATCCCCTCCTCCAAATAAAAGCCTTTGTTACTGCCCAAGGGGGGTTGCCTGCTTGCCACAGGACATGCCAATAGTCAGGAGGCAAGGTGGTAGGAGAGAACGGATTTCTTTATTACAGTTTTTTATTATTATTTATTCTTTATTATAGTTTGTTACTAAGAGGAAAGATGGCTGACTCATGTCTGAAAGAACCATCTCCCAGAACAAAGACTACAGTGCAGTTATATAAGGGACTGGTCTCCAGGTGGGGGAGATGGCTGGTCTCTTGGTGGGGCCTCCATCTGATCTCTGGGTTGGGGCAGACATCTGGTCCTAGTTCCTGATAGTCCTTTGTTTTACTGGATATGCATCAGAGAATGGGGCAATGCCGTATACCCTGATCTTTCAGTTGTCATTGATGATCTCTATCAGTATAGGCTCTCTGCCCAGGGTTAATCACATTCCTAAGGAACTCAAAAGAACAAAGTTATCAACTTATAGCACCTTGGAGGGACCATAAAATCTGCAGAGCAGGTCTGGGTTAGTTAATCAGAGGTCATTAAAACTTATAAAATGGTTTCCTTTCTACAATACGGCTTCCCTTATGTCAACTTTGTGTTGAGCCAGTATCAGCTTGAATATATAGAAATATAGAAATTCTGTAGGAAGAGATGTATTTAACTCCTATAGCCTAAAGAGACCCTGATGCTCAAAGTTATTTGATAATAATGATGATTCTTTTAATGCTGGCAGCCTGTTTAAGAGCTACCGAGGCAATGCTTTATGTTTTCATCCATCTCCTCATTGCATATTTGTACCATTGCTTATTCAGAAACAGCAGTTCACATGTTGTGATCTAATGCCTCAAGCAAAGTAACCTGGAATTGAAGTCTAATGCTGACCCTGTTTACTCATCCATTTAATGAATATTTACTGAGATCTTCTGATAGATAGTACATTGTTTTAGAAACACAGGGACAAAAATTTAGTCCTAAATAGAAAGACAATAAATTAAGGAAGCAAAAAACTGTGTGCAAATTGTTATAAAATAAAGTAGGATAGCTATTGATAAGCATGTACTTATTGCCATTTTGTTACTTTTTTTCTGGGTGTTTTAGTAGTTCTTCTCTGTTCCTTTCTTCTTCTCTTGCTCTCTTCCCTTGTGGTTTGATGGATTCCTTTAGTGTGATGTTTGGGTTCCTTTCTCTTAATTTTTTGTGTATTTATTATAGGTTTCTGGTTTTTGATTACCATGCAAGTAAGTATATACTTATCAATAGCTACTTTAAATATCAGTGGGCTAAATGCTCCAAGCAAAAGGCATAGGATGGCTAATTGGATAAAAAAACAACACCCATATATATGCTGCATACAAGAGACACACTTCAGACCTAAAGACAGTCACAAACTGAAAGTGAAGGAATGGAAAAAGATACTCCACACAAATGACAATGAAAAGAAAGCTTGGGTGGCAATACTTCCATCAGACAAAATGACTTTAAAACAAAAACAAAAACTGTAACAGACAAAGAAGGGCCCTACATAGGGATAAAGGAAACAATCCAACAAGAGGAAATAACAGTTGTAAATATCTATGCATCCAACATTGGAGCACATAAATATATAAAGCAATTATTAACAGACATAGAAGGTGAAATAGACAGTGACATAATAATAGTAGGGGACTTTAACACTCCACTTACACCAATGGATCATCCAAATGTAAGAGCAATAAGGAAACATTGGCCTTAAATGACACATTAGACCAGATGGACTTAGTAGATTTATATTGAACATTTCATCCCAAAACCACAGAATACACATTCCTTTCAAATGCTCATAGAATATTCTCCAGGATTGCCACAAAACAAGTCTCAATAAATTTAAGAAGACTGAAATAATACCGAGGATCTCTTCTGACCACAACAATATGAAACTAGAAGTCAACTATAGGAATTAAATCAGAAATGCCTTAAGTATGTGGAGATTAAACAAAATGCTACTGAACAAAAATTGGCTCAATGAAAAAATGAGAAGTGAAAGAAAAAAACCTGAAGACACATGAAAATGAAAATACTACATGCCAAAATTTATGGTATACAGCAAAAGCGGTTCTAAGAGGGAAGTTCACAGTAATACAGGCCTAACTCAACAAAGAAGAAAAATCTCAAACAATCTAACAGTGCACTTAAAGGAATTGGAAAAAGAACAAACACAGGCCCAAATCAGTAGAAGGAAGGAAATAATACAAATCAGAACAGAAATAAATGAAATAGAGAGTTAAAAAAAAAAAACCCAGAAAAAAATCAATGAAACAAAGAGCTGCTTCTTTGAAAAGATAAATAAAATCGACAAACATTCAGCTAGACTCACCAAGAAAAAAAGAGAGAAGGCTCAAATAAAATAAGAAATGAAAGAGGAGAAATTACAATGCATACCCCAGAAATACAAAAATTATAAAAGAATACTACAAAAATCTATACACCAAAAAAGTAGATAATTTAGAAGAAATGGGTAACCTCTTAGAATCATACAGCTTTCCAAAACTGAATCAAGAATAAATAGACAATTTGAATAGACCAATTACCAGTAAGTAGATAGAAACAGTAATCAAAAACCTCCCCCAAAATGAAAGTCCAGGACCAGATGGCTTCCTGGTGAATTCTACCAAACATTCAAAGAAGACAGTACCTATCCTTCTCAAACTCTTCCAAAAACGTGAAGAGGATGGGAAGCTTCCTAATTCATTCTACAAAGCAACATTACCCTGATACCAAAACCAGAGAAGGACAACACAAAAAAGGAAAATTACAGGTCAGTATCACTGATAAACATCAATGCCAAAATCCTCAACAAATTACTAGCAAATTGAATACAACAATACATTAAAAGATTATTCACCATGATACAGTGGGATTTATTCCAGGGGTGTGGGGATGGTTCAACATCTGCAAATCAATCAACATGCTATACCACATTAATAAAATAAAGAATAAAAATCACATGATCATCTCAATAGATGCAGAGAAAGCATTTGACAAGATACAGCATCCATTTATGATAAAAACTCTGAATAAAATGGGTATAGAAGGAAAGTACCTCAACATAAGAAAGATCATATATGACAAACCCACAGCTATTATCATGGTCAATGGGGAAAAAGTGAAAGCTATCGCTCTAAGAACAGGAAGCAGACAAGGATGCCCACTGTCACCACTCTTATTTAGTGTAGTATTGGAACTCTTGTCCAGAGCATTGAGGCAAGAAAAAGAAATAAAAGTGATCAAAATTGGATAGGAAGATGTGAAACTGTCACTATTTACATATGATATGATTTTGTATATAGAAAACCCTCAAGAATCCACTAAAAAATTTTTAGAAATAATAAACGAATATGGTAAAGTTGCAGGATACAAAATCAACTTGCAAAAATCAGTTGAATTTCTATACACTAACAACAAAGGAGTAGAAAGAGAAATTAGCAATACAATCCCCTTTACAATTGCAACAAAAAGAATAAAATACCTAGGAGTAAACTTAACCAGAGGTGAAAGATATGTACATTGAAAACTATAAAATATTGTTGAATGAAATCAAAGAAGACACAAAGAAATGGAAAGATATTCCATGCCCTTGGATTAGAAGAATTAATGTAATTAAAATGTCCGTACTTCCTAAAGCAATCTACAGATTCATCGCAATCCCTATCAAAGTTCCAACAACATTTTTCACAGAAATAGAACAAAGAATCCTAAAACTTATATGGAACAACAAAAGAGTCTCAATAGCCAAAGGAATCCTGAGAAAAAAGAATAAAGCTGGAGGTATCACACTCCCTAATTTCAAAGTACACTGCAAAGCCATAGTCAAAACAGCATGTACTGGCACAAAAACAGACACAGAGATCAATGGAACAGAATCAAGAGCCCAGACGTAAACCCACACATCTAGGGACAGCTAATTTTCAACAAGGAAGCCAAGAACATACAATCAAGAAAGGAAAATCTCTTCAATAAATAGTGTTGGGAAAACTGGACTGCCACATGCAAAGAAAGTAGACCATTATCTTATATCATACGCAAACATCAGCTCAAAATGGATTGAAGATTTGAATGTAAGACCTGAAATTGTGAAACTCCTGGAAGAAAACATAGGCAGTACGTTCTTCGACATCGATCTTAGCAGCATCTTTTCAAGTACCATGTCTGACCAGGCAAGGGAAACAATAGAAAAAAAAAGAAAAAACTGGGACTATATCAAACTAGAAAGCTTCTGCACAGCAAAGGAAACCATCAACAAGATGAAAATACAACCTAAGAATTTGGAGAAGATATTTGCAAACCATATATCTGATAAGGGGTTAATATCCAAAATATATAAAGAACTCCTACTTCTCAACAACAAAAAAACTAACAACCTAATTTAAAAATGGACGAAAGATCTGAACAGACATTTCTCCAAAGAAGGTATACAGATGGCCAACAGGCACACGAAGGGATGTTCAACATCATTAGCTATCAGGGAAATGCAAACCAAAACTGCAATGAGGTATCACCTCACTCCGGTCAGAATGGCTATAATTAACAACACAGGAAACAGCAAAGGTTGGAGAGGACGTAGAGAGAAGGGAACTCTTATACACAGCTGGTGGGAGTGCAAACTAGTGCAGCCACTATGGAAAACAGTATGGAGTTTCCTTAGAAAATTAAGAATAGAACTATCATACGATCCAGCTATTCCTCTGCTGGGTATTTATCCAAATAACATGAAAACACGAATGCACAAAGATACCTGCACCGCTATGTTCATTGTAGCATTATTCACAATAGCCAAGACCTGGAAGCACCCTGGGTGCCCATCAAGGGACAAATGGATAGAGAAGATGTGCTATATATACAGGATGGAATACTACTCAGCCATAAGAACTTGAAGTCCGGCCATTTGTGACAACATGGATGGCAACTTGAGGGTATTACACGGAGTGAAACAGGTCAGAAGGAGAAAGTCAAATATCATATGATCTCACTCACAAGTAGAAGATAAAAACAACAACAAACAATCACATAGAGACAGAGATTGGATTGGTGGTTACCAGAGGGGAAGTGGGGAGGGATGTGGGCTAAAGGGGTGATTGAGAAAAAAAAAGCAATTAAGTTCGATAAAAAGAACCATGTTTCCAATTAGGGGAGAGGTGAGGAGAACATTACTATGAAACTGTAAACTAGTGTCAACTTTATGGGGAGCAACTTAGCAATGTCTGTCAAAAGACCCAGGAATTCTACTTGTTCCACAAAGCCTACCTTTTGGAATTTAATTTGCAGACATACACATGAGATGGAATGTATTTTTCAAAGATATTTACTGTAGCATTCTTCTTAGTGTTTATAAAAAGAACAGAGACATTTGAAGGTGCCCATCTCTGGACTTTCATATAATGTAATACCAGCAATTGTTAAAAAGAATAAGCTACCCCCTGTTATACTGCACTGAGAAGAGCACAATATCACTTCTGTGTTATTGTTGTCAAAAATGCATAAACTCAACCTAAGCATGAAAAAACAGACAAACCCAAATCAAAGGATATGGTAGAAAATACCTGACCAGTACTACCCAAAGTGTCAGTGTTATGAAGGACAAGGGAAGACTGAGGAAGTGTCAAAGATTGCAAGATACTGAGGAGATATGACAACTAAATGAAGTACGAGACACTGGAGTGGATCCAGGAACAGAAAGAGAACATTATAAAGATAGGTGCAATTCAAATAGAGTCGAGAGTCAACAGAATTGCAACAATGTTTATTTCTTAGTTTTCCTAATTGTACAATGGTTATGCAATCTGCTAACATTAGGGGAAGCTGGATGAAGAGTGTAGAGAAATTTCTGTACTGTTTTTGTAATTCTTCCATATGTATGAGAAAATGTGTACATGTTTAAAGACTCGTCATACTTTCCACCCCTGTCTATTTCCTTCCCATTGCTCTTCCCCACTGTTTTCAGGCAAGTGGGACTGATTCTCTTATAATTTTGAACTACTTTTAGACTCAAGACAACTTTAATTAGAAGTAAAAGAAACCTAGAATAAAACGATCATTTTTTGCTGTTATTTCCTATTCAGATATTTCTTTTTATTTAATTTTTTTGTTTAATGTTTTAAGATTTCTGTGGATTTCTAAGTCTTCATATAGAAAATTTTGCGTTGAGATAGAAAAACACGTATTTTGGTACTTATGCTTTTTCCGTCTGTGCAATGGCAAATCAATTCATCAACTTAGCACAATATCTGCCATGTGCAATGTGTTACGCTTATTAGTAAAAATGTGAAATATATGCAATATAGGGCAAGTAGGTAAAAAAGAAATATATGGCCTACTCGTAACTAAATTTGCTACAAGTAAAGATAGCTCTTTAAATGGATTTTCTAATAAAAATTCTAATTTCTTATGAAGGAATATTCACATCTTGTTTTTAAAAACTGCTGAGCTCTCTCAACTTGCTTTGTGCTTAGTTCACTGTATCACAAGATTTCACCCTTCCAGGCAATCGTTAGGGTGCTTCTCTCCATATATTAGTAACTTCTACCTAGTTTTTCCTCGTTCTGTTGCTCTATGGCCCTGGGATACACATTAGTAAGACAGAGTGAGAGAGAGTGGAAGATGCTATTATCCAGCACACACTAATTACTCTCTATACTTGGTATGTATAGGGAAGGTTTTCAGCTTGTATGTGTCCAGGTCAGCATGCGGGGGATTACGGGCATGGTGTTTTCAAGGGAGACCCTGTCTCTGATAGTGTTTCTGCAGGGAAACACACCTTTGATCAGAAGTAGCTTCAGGGTTGAGGTTTCCTCTTCGACTATTTCACTTGGATCAGCCTCACAACCTCGTTCCTCCTCCCTTGAAAATGTGTAGCCTCTGTCGTGAAAATGTGCTTTATTTGGTTGGAACAATGTTGACCAGCACAGAATTGATTTCTGAAATTTAAAGATATTACAAAAACTTGAATTCCCCCCCTTTTTTGTGTGTGTGTGTAATCAAAAGATCTGACAATGCTGGGATCATCTTCCTGCGTGGCAAAAATCTACCAGTGCTGGGTAGCAACAGCCCTCTTTGGATGGGGAAGCATTCTCCACTTGGCACACACTCAAACATTTCCTGATGTCTTTCTGACCCTGAGAACCATTAGCACTTGCTATTTATCATCATGCTTGAAGGAAATAAAATATCTCTTGTACCAGGATGAATGGAAATCCTGGTGCTGTAGCTTACCAGCATGCCTGAGTGACTATAGAAACCCATCTCCCACATCATCTGTAACTTTTACTGTGTGGTGCTGTGCAAATGTCTGCCCCAGTGGAGGGAGCAGATGGTGATACCTTTCCAGATAACTTCATCCTTAGCTCATTCTTTTCTACACAGTATACAGATGGAAGAATCTTCCTGCATGAATCTCTTCATTTATTTTTTTGTTCATACATCATTTAATACAATTCGATTGAGATAATAAACATCCATAATCATAGAGTGCACGCATATTATTTTGTATTAAACTAACAAAAATTTAAACATAAGGGTTTGACAAAAATATAAAACATTTAAAAATGAAACAAACAAAAAAAATCAAGAAAAATAAAACAACTTAAGAATGTGTGTGATTCTGCCTGCCATTTTACTCCACAGTACTTGCCCTGAAGTGAATGATGAATCCACTTTTCTTTCCCCCAGCCTCATTTCCCCAGAGCTTCTCATTGTGTTGTCATTCTGACCCTCTGAATGGTATTACTGTGTTTATAAAAACATTTTAAAAAATAACATGACCCTTCATGAAAAGACATGGAGGAAACTCAAATGCATATTACTAAGTGAAAGAAGTTGATCTGAAAAGGCTACACACTATATGATTCCAACTATATGACATGCTAGAAAAGGCAAAACTGTGGAGACAATAAAAAGATCAGTGATTGCCAGGGCTTAGGAAGGAGGGAGGGATGAAGAGGTGGAGCACAGAGGATTTTCAGGGCAGTGAAATTATTCTGTATGACACTGTAATGGTGGATACATGTTGCTATAGATTTGGCCAAACCCATGGAATGTATGACACGAAAAGAGAACACTAAAGTAAACCATGTAAACCAAATGGACTCTAGGTGATAATGATGTGTCAATGTAGGTTTGTCAATTGTACCACTCTGATGGAGGATGTTGATAATGGGGGAGCCCATGCATGTGTCGGGGCAGGAGGTATATGGGAAATCTCTGTATCTTCCTCTCAGTTTTGCTGGGAAGCTAAAACTGCTCTAAAAGAAATCAAAATTTTAAAAAAATAACATAACACATTGCAAGGAAAAGACTTGTACACATAATTTAAGACTCCACTAAATGCTCCTTTCAACTTTAATATGACTGTGGTAGTCATAAGCTTTTACTAGGATATTTCTACTAACCTTACTAGTATCATGTATTTACCTTCTCATAGCCCACCTACAGCCTTACTTATAAACAAAGCCAGCTAAGTCCTCATCATCTTGAGTTCAGTTTGTTTCTTTCTTCCTTACAAAATTTACAAACTAGCTTAAGATTTCTGTAAATTATATTTCCATCCCCCCCCCCCCCCGCTACCCCCCATCTGAATCACTGGCCTTGAAATGCTGTATAACTCCGTGTCTTTTTCTCATGTGGGCATTCCTAACCAAATTTTGTATTTCCCTCTTTTAGTTTTTCTTTCACTATTTTTTTTATTACAATAGAGAAAGGAAAGTCTCTTCAATAAATGGTGTTGGGAAAACTGGGTAGCCATGTTCCAAAAAATGAAAGTAACCCATTATCTTACATCATACACAAAAATTAACTTAAATGGATTAAAGACTTGAATATAAGACCTGAAACCGTAAAACTCCTAGAAGAAAACATAGGCAGTATGCACTTCAACATTGATCTTAGCAGTATCTTTTTGAATACCATGTCTCCTTAGGCAAGAGAAACAAAAGAAAAAATAAACAAATGGGATTCCATCACTCTTCTATTTCTTTCCTAGGTCTTTTCATCGTGCGCTCTTGTCATGTAGAAGCTCTGTTACTCATCTGCTTTTCCTTTTCTTTCAATTGTCTTGAAAGCACTTCGAAAACAGAGGAAATGAAAAGTCTCATGGCTTTAACTTTTTTACTTAAGGACTTAGGAATGAGTATTTAAGGACAAATGTCAAAACTTTAAAAATCTGTGTTTCTGTTTTCATTCAGTGCACCTTAATATCTTGTTACTGTGCCTTTGAATGTGTAAATAAAACATTTGCTCTGGATAATGGTATTTAGAATCAAAGATTATAAATTACCTTCTGGTCATAAATATCAAATTCATAATCAGTAATAAAGCTGTATTCCTTAATTACTTTGCTTTTACCATCTGCCAAGGAATACATTAAAGAATGTAGTGAACAAAAGGAGGGAGCTGTAAACCCTGACTGAAATTCTCGTGAAACACCCGCAGGAGTTTTCCTTTGCGACAAATGACACATTACTTCGGTGGAAGATTTGAGAGAAGGGGAAGGAAAGGAAGCTGTCAAGCAAGATTGAAAGGCAGATGTGCGATAGATGTAAGCAAACTTCCACAACTCCTTTTAGGCTTTCTTAAATTTTAACTCTTGATAGGGCTATAACACAACATTGATATCCTTCCTCTCTCTACATAATTGCATACATGTAGAAAAGGCATTTACGTTATAATTTGTTGCATTTTGAAACATAAAACTTTGGGCAAAATTTTATGGCAGTAACTGTTGGGCTTGAAATTCTGAAATATGTATTTGAACCTGAAAATTATTTTCTATGCTTGGGCAGTACACTGTTTTCCATCCATTTGAGGCACATAGAATGTTCAAGCTGGAAGGATTTTGGAAATCATCTAGTCCGAGAATTAATTTTATAGATGACTGAGTTAGAATTATGAAAAGTGTAACGATGAATCTAGGGCACTTGTTTGAAGATTCAATTTGTTGTTTCACGTTACTATAGCTATTGGAAGATAAGACCAAGCCAAAAAGACCACAACTCAATATAAAGTGATAGTACTTTGAATTAAAAAGGGAAAACATAATAAAGGCTGCATTCATTTAAATAAAAATCCTGTTATTCATGGTTGAGGTTATTGTCATGACATAGACACTTGCCAAGTATAATGGAGGAGATTGGCAGCAACTTCTCAAAGAAAAATAGGTTTCTATTCAGGTTAAATCAGTAATCATACTGATTTCTGACAATTTAAATTATGTTAGATGGTCTAATTGTCAGCATGAAGCATCTGAATTTTATTAACCAGGATTTCTATGATAACTTTTAAGAAAGTTTGGGGTTAGAATTGCTAATGAATCATCCTACCTGCATATTAAGGATTTTTAATTTTAGGAATATCGATTCTAATCTTATCAATTTTTAAAATTTTATTTAAATATATATTTGCTTTTAGAACAAGTGATGTTAGGATAATTACAAAAATTTCAGTTGTCTTTTTATTAGTGTAATTTCATAATCAGGAATTTGCTTTAGTATGGCATTCCAATGTTATATAATGTTACATAATAACACTGGAAATAATGAGGCACTTCATGAATAAATTCCATTGTGAACCTTGAAAGAATGAAGAATGCATTGATATTTAAGATAAATAAAGCTAGGAAGTAGAGAGTCTAATATGTGTATATTTATTTCACAAATATGAGGAGCTAAAAAATTACTATATGTAGTCTGAGACAGATAAGGAAACCCTGTATAAATTGGAAAGACAATATTTAACAAATGTATCAAATTGCATACTATTTACTGTGTTCAAAGCAGAAAAGAACAATAAAAAATATTTTGTGGGGCTGGCCCGGTGGTATAGTGGTTAAGTTTGCACGCTCCACTTTGTCAGCCTGGGGTTCATGGGTTCGGATACTGGGCATGGATCTACACACTGCTCTTCAAGCTGTGCTGTGGTGGTGTCCCATATACAAAATAGAGGAAGACTGGCACAGATGTTAGCTCAGGGACAATCTTCCTCACAAAAATTTGAAAAGATAAAGTATTTTGAGCTTTTCGGAGTCTAAGAATTCATACTAATAAATAGCCAAAGGATTCATATAGTAGTGAGTCAGATACGAATTTCAGTACTTGAAATTCCACAAAATCAGCAGTTTGTCTGGGCAGTGGAGTAAAAAGAACATAACTTCAAAGTGGGGAGTGAGGGGTGAGCGAAATGGGTGAAGGGGATCAAAAGACACAAACTTCCAGTTATAAAATAAATAAGTCCTGGGGATGTAATGTATAGCATGTGACTATAGTTAGTAATGCTGTATTGCATATTTGAAAGTTGCAAAGAGAGTAGATCTTAAAACTTCTCATCACAAGAAGAAAATTCTGGAACTATACATGGTGACGGATGTTAACTAGACTTATTGTGGTGATCATTTTGCAATATATACAAATATCAATTTGTTATGTTGTACACCTGAAACTAATATAGTGTTATAGGTCAATAATGCCTCAATAAAAAAAGAAAAGAACTTCAAGCAATATATATATATAGGTTCCAATCCTGGCTCCACTATATTTTAGCTTTGTAATAATGAATGTACTACTTAAAATGTCTGAGCTTCAGTTTTATATCTTTGTCTTAAGGGAGGTTGCAATAATGTATATAAAATGTCTAGCACAATAGCTATCAATATATATTAGTTTCCTTTCTCTACAAGCTCCGAGTGTGAGGGGAACTACTTGGCACACTTTGCTTAGGAACTTGGGATTCACGTTCTATTAGGTAAATAAAAATGTAATGAAGTTGGATATTTTCACAAAAAAGTGAGACAGCAAAAATGAAGTTAGGAGAGTGGAGGGAAGGAATGCAAGGACTGTTCTGAGGACCCATTAGTTAAAGCTAAGGCATTAGTAAACTATCAAGGTTCAAGAGGGAAGGAAAAGCAATTTACAATAATGAGGGTTGGAGAGAAAAGATAGGATCAGGAAGAGGGGTTTTTGCTAAGTGAAGAAGGAAACATAAAAAGTTACAAAGGAGTGAAGAAAAAATTAAAAATAGTCAAGATGGTGGTATAAGCTAAAGAGCTCACGCTTGGGAATCGATGTCAGCCGGCCCAACTGTGTGAGCCTTAATGAGGATCTAATCTTGTCTGAGCTAGGCAGGAGAGTCTATTTTAATGCTGAGGAAGATAGGAAACTATCTGCCTGTGACCAAATTATTTCACTAACTTATGACTATTTTGTGAGAAGTGTAGAATAAATTGAGGGCTCATTTCCCATGAGGGAGAGTATTCATGGGTAATATTGATGATATTCCTTTTTGATTTGTATGCACTTCTAGGTTATTTTATTTCCACTTGTATGTAGTAATGAAAGTGGCAAGACAGAAGTTTGTGAGCAAAACAAATAAAAAATGAGATATGGTCTGACGATTTATACTTTAATATACCAGGAAGCATAGGTTAAGAGTATGGGCTGGAGTTAGACACAGCTGGATTTCAGTCCCTATCTTTTCATTTTTGTGATATTGGTCAAGTTATTTAAGAAGTTTCCTCATCTGTCAAATGAGGCTATAAATACAATCCACTTCACATGGTCTCAACATAAATATGGTATTTAGATTAGCTCTTATTGTTAGTTGTGACAAACTAAACATCAGGAAGGGAAGGATGGATGGATGGAGAAAAGAAAGGCACAGGGAAAAAAGGAAGAGGGAAAGATGGAAGAATGAAGGAAAGTAGGAAGTAGAGAGGAAGGGAAGAGAAACAGCCAATTGATTAGAACAAAATTGTTATTGTTTGTGTGTTTTAATTTGGAATCTCCAAGATGTTACATACTGTATAATAAGATGGTATATGCATCAAGTTTTCTTTTTCTTAAATGCAGTTCCTACAAGGCTTCAGTCAAATATTGAGTGATTTCAGATAGGCATGTTTAAAATTTGTAGAGAACATAGGGGTTGGCCACTGTCATATCCTGTCCATCAGCTTCTTTTAGAAGCTTTTAAATCAAATTCACTTGTAAAAGAATTCAAGTAATTTATAATAGCCAGTTGAAATGTCAGCTGGAGCCTGAAATTAAGATTTATTTATGCCTTAGTGCCAAAGCAGTTGAAATATGGTGTCCTTAGAAAGTGTCATCTGGAATGTTAATGTTCTTAATGGTAGATCAGAAATGGGTGAAACAATGTGATGTTAACCTGTCAATTCATCTTTGCTTGAAATAGAATTTAAGAAATTTTAGTTTTCTCTTTTTAATATACTTTTGTACATTCATTTTTTTTGCTTTCATATTTTCATATTTCAGGCAGAAAGTCTGGAACATAAATGTTTTCTTTATGTTGTTTAAGGACTGTGGCCTAAGGAAAATACCATTTTCACACAAATCCAAGAAGCCACAAAAATTTATATAATCATAAAATATCTCTGCTTTAAAGTTTACCACAAACAAAGCCAATAGGTAAACAACAACCTGGGAGAAAACATTTGCAACTCACATCACACGAGAGATGCTAATTTCCTTAATGAAAAAGAACCCCTACAAACCACTGAGAAAAATTCCAAGTATATAATAGAAAAATAAACGGAGCATAAGATAGTTAACAGAAAAAAAAAATACAAATAGTTCTTATACGTAAAAAAAGATGCTTAGCCTCATTAATTAGAGAAATGTCAGTTAAAACTATGATATCTTTTCCCACTTTTTAGATTAGCAAACACCAACTTTGTTTTTTAAAACCCAGTGTTGGCAAATTCTAAGGGAAACAGACATGTTCATACAATGGTGCAGGTAAAATTTATAAGGAACACAATTGTGACTAGCTGTTAAAGTAAAAATATGCATCACCTTTGACCTGGCAAATGCTAGTCTTAGGTTTTTTTCAGACAGATGGATCTACTTACACAAAGGAGGGGTGGACCATTTATAAAAATTCTCACTACAGAGTTTTTGTAATAGCAAAGGACTGAACACACCCAAATGTCCCTAAATAAAGGACTAATTAAATTACGATACATTTATATAGTGAAATAGTGTTTAGCTGTTAAGAAGAACAAATGGCCCTATTGGCACCAATAAGAGAAATGTCCAAGACATACTGTATAAAAGAAGATTCAGAGCAGTGTACATAGTGTGTTACCATTGTGTAAAAATTGTCATATATATGCTTGTGTATTGAGGGGGGATCTGCAAGGCCATCCTAGGTTCAGTGATTTGCTATGAAGACTCACAGGACTCAGTAAACAGTCATATTCATTCCTAGGCTTAGATACAAAGCCAATTCAGCAAAGGGAAAAGGCACATGACGTAAAGTCTGGAGGAAAGTTAGTGCAAGCTGGCAAGAGTCCTCTCCCCATGGAGTCACTACTTAATCCAGCTACAAATTGTGATAGCATGTGGAAGGTGTTATCTACCGGGGAAGCTTAGCACAGACTCAGAGCCCAGGGTTTTTTATTAGGGCCTGGTCACATGGGCACCCTCTGCCTAGCATATATCAAAATTCCAGATTCCCAGAAGGAATCTGTTCAGCATAAACCACGGTCTTTGTACAGCGTAGGCAGAGAAAGCCACAGTTTTTAGAGTATGTGAGAACATTCCCCAAATCCAAGTGTCCAAACACCAGCTGATGGCCACCCTTGTAAGGGGTCTTTCTAAGGAAGGCAGTCTTAGGCCTATCATCTTACCATTTCTCTGCACAGCTTCTATATAGAATATTTCTGGAACAATAAAAGCTAATCAGTGACAGTGGTTTCTTCAGGAAAATAACTGAGTGGCTGAAGGACTGGAGGAGATTTGAGTAAAGATGCTTTCTTCAACATTTGCCCTTTTCTTTCCTTTTTTTTGTTTTTTTCAATCACCAAGGAATTTGTTAGTTATTTGAAAATAAGGAAGACTAAAAAGCTCACTGAGTTAAGTTACACTTTGTTAAAATGATTTTTTTCTCCTCATATATTTTATTGTATTCACTCTTAATACACAGTTCTTCTGCGATGGGGTTACATTCAGATAATCTCATCATAAGTTGAAAATATCATAAGTTGGAAATGCATTTGGTACACCTAAGCTACCCAACATTATAGCTTAGCCTAGCCTACCTTAAATGTGCTCAGAACACTTACATTAGCCTACAGTTGGGCAAAATCATCTAAAACAAAACCTATTTTATAATAAATTGTTGAATATCTCATGTAATTTATTGAATACTGTACTGAAAATGAAAAACAGAATGGTTGGATGGGTACAGCCTGGTTGTAGGTGTATCGGATGTTTACCCTGGTGATCACGTGGCTGACAGGGAACTGCAGCTCTGGGCCACTCCCAGCATCAGGAGACAGTATCATACCGAATATTAGTAGCCCAGGAAAAGATCAAAATTCAAAGTATGGTTTTTAGTGAGTACATATCACTTTTGCACCATCGTAAAGTAGAAAAATTGTAAGTCAAACTATCTTAAGTCAGGGCCCATCTGTATTTGGTTATTTTCATTAACATTTTAATTTTCACTTTTCTATTTAATTTGTAAGCTTAATAGAAAATGGGAACCCTGAGAGCAGGCGGTCAGCCCTGTACGTGAAGCAACATGGTTGTGTGGGTAGATCAGCGCTTTCTAAACTCTCTCCTGTCTTAGCCCAGTTACGGAATGATATATCTTTACAGATACTGGGGTATAGACATAAGGCTACTTGCAGGTAAGACAACCACCCTGTGAGCGCATCCATGCCAGCACAGCTTTGGGGAGTACAGCCACAGCACCACTTCTCCCCACATCTTAGAATGAAGAGGTTCTGCCTAGATGTCAAATAAATCTCTGCTTTTATCCTAGACATCCTCTTGACTTTTAAGATTATCTCTGGTATATGTAAACTCACTCACTCAAATTTCCCACTCCAGATTCCTTATGTTGTCACCTGGCTCCCCATTCACCTGGAAACAGGATTCCTGGCCTTTTCTCCAAACTCTTCAATACTTTCCTACCCATGGTCTTCTGCTTTCCTCTTATTTCCAGGAATGTCCTTCCCTTTCAAAAACCCATCTGATGAATTTACAACTATTTTTCAAAATCTAAGTTAGATTCTATCTCCTCCACAAATTCTTCTCTGAGCCATCCATTTAGGATTAATTTCTTCCATCTCCAGCTCCGTTTGTTTTTACCTCTAATTCTAGTACTTACCTCCTTGGGTCTTATCAAGTCACTTCCCCACCCTGGTTTCCAGTGGTACTTAACCCTTTGGGGGCATTACAATAGTCAGCGAGTTTCTCAACATCTGATGCCAGATGTCCAGGCTCAGCTTCTCTGATATTGTGCTTCAGGTGGTCATGTGAGGAGGGCCCAGACTTCCTCCGGGGGATTTCAACATGCACACAAGACTGAGCACCCTGAGTACAGCTTCTGATTTTCAAGCGAAGTGCTTGTGTTATTTTAGTCACTTGTTTGAATACTTTAATCATTTAATTTATTTGCATGAGATAATTTAGGACTGATCATTTAGGGAAGATTGGTTAAGTTCACTGTTTCAGGTAAGTGATGTTAAGTCCTGCTTTCTAAACATGACAGATCCATGTACATTATTAGCAATTTCTAGTTTATATCATCAGGGAGAAGAAAGGTTCTTATTTAACTATGTGCTTTGGCATGAATCTATTTCAACTAATTTCTGTGTCAGTATATTTCTATTCAAGCTTTTTTTTATGGTAAGAAAGATACAACCACAGCTACAATAATTAAATTGGAATTTCATCCACCAGAGAACTATTTCTATTCTTTTTAATTTATTAAGATTTTGTTATTGTTAGTGCCGTCCAGGTAATTCTGACTTCATTCCTTTCTCAAGGTAGATTTTCTCTTTGTAATTAGCAAGTTATCTGTGGTATGATACTTTTGCATCCTGTGAGTATTCTACACATTTTTACCGAATAGTTTTAGTATCAACTGATGATGCTTGCCTGGTTTGATTATTTTACAGGGTGTCACGAAATAGTGATTTTCTGATTTTGTCATTATTTACGAATTATTGACAAATAAATATTTGTCAATATCTATTAGTTTGTATTCTGTAAAAAAAAAAAAAACCCAAAACTTTCCCTTAGTGAGATTTATGATCACTATAAAAATGTCTTTTATAATTGTTAGAAACTTGCCGAACAACAAATAACAGTGATCAGTTGTTCAAAAATTATGTCTTTAATTTGCTTACCTCTTATGTACAATACAAAATGGGCCAGATGTGAAATTTATGAAGGAAGCAAGAATAAATTTTAAAGTGATGCCCAGGTAGATGAGTATTTACATGAAGACTTAGCTTTAGAGAAAGATTTACTGGGCAGTTTGGGATAGTAAAAATATTATTGCATAAAATTCCAACGAGGGTATGAACTATGGTTTTCTTTGAATATTTTAAGTCTATCATAACAGCCCTAGAGAGACATACTATGGAGCTATTGTGTTCTTTCGTGATTGATTTCCAGATATCTAAAGACATCTTTTAACATGATGGAACTTAGCATATTCAGAGTGGTTAGAGAATATTTATTTCAAGAGCTTCTTGAGTTGAGTGAGACCTCTTTATCAAGAGAAATATATCAACATGATGGTCATAAATCTATCAGATCTATCATAAAATCTCTGATGGAAACCAGTCCACCTCCAAGCAATATCACTTTGCCTTCCTGATGGATGAACGTTGGATGAAACAGCATGATTGAGCATCTCTTTTGAAATTTTGACTTGATGGAATCTTAAACAAATTAATGAATTTTTTTTTATCCTTGAGGGAGGCTACTTTGAAACGTATCCTAATAAAACAGTTATTTTATTAATATAAATATATACAATAGTTATCCTTTATTATGTCTCTTTATAAAATATTCAAGAATCAATCAATATTTGTGAGTCAAGTAGAAAATTTTGGAGCTTTTTAACCCTAACCAAATTCTGGTTATTTTCCAAAATTAAACCTGAGGAGGGATTTTTTACAACGACAACAACAATAATGATATTTTAAGGAGAATTACAACTAGAAATACCTATATCTCCTTTAATTGGATACATAAAACAAATATTATGTGGCTACATTGATCCTAAGCTTTTAAACCTATAATTCCAGATTTGTTTTTAATTGGGGGATTACACTGATGCAAAAGTGGAATTTATGGTAGAAAAGAGATATAGAAGAATGAGGTCACATAGGAGATAGTTGTTGGGACTGGTTCCTAGAAGCCAAAAAAGTATGGCTCTCATAAGGTCAAAACATCAAAGTAGGCTATCTGTTCTCAACATGGCTTGTTAAGAAATCCAATTGTGATATATTGGAACCTCTAAATAGCAGGATTTGTGAGGATGGGTCTTAAATTGTTCTACAACCCTTAAGATTTAGAAACCCAAAAGTAAAAGAATAAAGTAAAAATGGAATCCTAAAAGGCTCTAGTGAAAGTTACAAGACAAATCACCCCATAGTGAAATGTATTCTTATGTCATGGCAGGACTACACCCATGCTCAGAAGATATTTTATTTTGAAAATGAAGTTAAAGACAAAAAATTCTAAAGAATATAAGGAAGTTTATTGCCATGAGAAAGAATCAGCAAAAGGAAACAAGAAAATTACACCCTTGTAATCAAAGAATAAAATCAGAATGCATATGTTTAGATTGTTGAAGAAGTAAAAGTGATAGAATTCATATAACAATAGTAGAATGTTACTGAAGTAATCAAGGAGAAGTGAAAGTAACCAAACAGTATTTCTAGAAATAAAAGATATACTCAGTGAAATTTAAAATTTCATAGATGGGTTAAACAACAGACTAGATACAGTCAAAGAAAAAATAGTGAATTTGAAGATATATTTGAGGAAATCATTCAGAGTCAATGTGAGGAAATATGGAGGTGGAAAATAAGAAAAGAAATTAAGGGACACAGAAGAAAAAAATTTTCAACCTGTGTCTAATAGGAAACCAAGAAATAGAGAATAGAGACGGGAAAATAAAATATTCAAAGCTATCAAGGCTCATAATTTCCCAGAACTGAAGAAAGACATGACTGTTATCATTCAAACTGTGTGTAACCACCCAGAATATCTGATCATTTCATTTTTCTGCTTGACACTTTTCAAAAGCTCTGCATTGCCCACAAATAGTCTTAAAATTCCTTAGCGAGACAGATGATCAGACCCATAGTTTGTCTCCTTTGACCTTCATTATTAGCATTCCCAGCCTCACTAAACATCATATAGCTAATCCACAACCAGTTTCTTTCTTCTCTCTTTCCCGTTACTCATGAATCTGCATTGAATGGAATTCCCTCTTCCTCATTCACTGTCATCTCTCATCCTATCCAACCTTCATCACCATCTGCCAGGCCAGGCTTTACCTGCTTTTCCTTTAAAGCTAATTTTACACATCATTTCCTCCAGACTACCCATCCCAGTAGCCCCAGGCAGAGTATGTTTCCTTTTCTCTTTTTGCCTTAACCTCTGCCAATTTATGGTTGGAGGGGAAATATTTCAGTTTAAAATGTAAGAGTTGGTTAGATAAGGAAAAAATATCTGGGTTTTGAAGCCTCTGAGTGGTTGATTTAAACAGAATGTGAAAAATCTCACTGGAGCCTAGTGGATCAAGGAACTATTAAGGTATTGAATAATTAGGCACATAGGCCATTACTACCACCTGGAATTATGGCAAGGGGAAGATGACTGATTCAGTGCTCAAGTCCTTGATAAAGGTGGAGCAACAATCATAAAGCAGATAATCATGACAAGGAAGGGAAGAGAGTGGTATCTGTAGATGGAAGCATCAAAAATAACTTTTTATGGAAATTGAAAATTAATGGTTTGAAAGTAATAATCACGTGGAAGAGATGCTTGATTATTCCTTCCCACTAAAGCCTAAATGATGTATTTGGGCTGTAGCAAAATGGGCAGTCCTGCTTTAAAGTCAACCAAAGATGAAATGGCCTGTCAGCAGGGGAAAGCCATGGATAAGTCAAGGTAAGAAAATGTAGGAGATAGCTGTGAAAAACACAGTAGCAAATGTCCTTATTTGTAAATTAGGTGGCATTAGCTCATCAAATTATAATGCTCTATTCCCTTGAAAGGCATAATAGATAATATAATCCCCAAAATCTTCAAAAATCTTGGGTTAACTTGGGTTTGGTGAGAGTCAACAGATTCACTGGGAACTGAGAAATTCTAAGTGCTGGCAAGTTTTACCTCAGGATATAGCAAGTGTGTTTCTTGGTTTGGTGAACTCAGAGTCACTTTCTTATTATTTGTGAAACTATAAGTCAGGCTAAATCATTGGACCTTTGGCCAGTCCTCCTTTGAGAGGAGCTTAACAGACTTAGTCTTACCAAACAGTAGTTTAAAACTTTGACCATTTTTCATTGTATCTCCGAGCGGAGAGATGGTGAGAGACAGACACTTATATCAGGTAGCTTGGAAGGCAGACATTCATAATATTTGGATGGGATCAGTTCCAGTGGCTGGTGTCAGTGAATCTGCCAGCTGCTGAGTCTAAAGTAATTGTTGCTTGCCTAAGGCTTTCCTGGTTCCATGGGTGATAGATATTGACAGATAGGAAGAAGCTTGTAAAGAATTTCCTTTCTGATTTATAGAGATCCCACATGGTGCCGGTGTATTTCTGTGTTTCATGGGGGTGATATATTTTCACTTTAGAGTCTGCTTACCTTGTGTTCACTATTGTGTCACTCTTTCCCCAAAGATCAATATGTCTCAGGCAATGAGAGAACTGATGCTTTGCTCTGAGTAGGCTGCTCATAAATGATCCCTCAGTCAAAGTAGAACACAAATGAGTGCTTCCAGGAGCCAGTGGATGAGCAATGCCTGTGGGGACCTGGACCTTTAAAATTTGCTTTAACTCATGACAGAGGAGAACTGAACTGGGGACTAACACAGAGAACTCTTCTACGGTAAAACAACCTTTTCTCTCTTTCGTTACCAGCACAATTTGGGCAAACACAGATTCTCTTTCTCTATTACATATTCAACAGAAAACCCCATTAGTTTTACATATGAATATGTAATAAAACATTCAAGTGTTCCTTCAATAAATTGTTGAACTTTTTTTCATACTAGGGTTACAAAGAGAAAGCAATCTAGATATACAAGAAATTCAGTCTGTTTGGAGATATAGACATATTTAAATCATCTGCTTCGCCGTTTTGAGGAACAAATATGATCATGTCTCTAATTTTTTTCAATTAATTATGCAAATCCCCATGTCCTTTTATTCTTTCTGATTTTTCAAGCATCCTGGACTTCATGTAGGCCAAGGGATATGTCTGAACTATGAAATCTGATCACTTTTCTTTGGTTGCTAAAGAATAGTGTCGTTGTTAAGCATAGTTCCTTCAGAGTCTGAGGAATACTTGCTCATGCACGGGCGATGTCTTACTGAAAGAGTCCTTTGCACAGGCTCCAGTGGTGCCCCCATCCTGGGGATTCAAGATGAGAGGACTTTGTTCATCCTCAAGCTCAGCCTCCGTTTCCCAGTGGACTGGGTCAAGTGTGTATGCTCTAGAACTGGCCTCTCCCCCTGAATTTCTTGTCTGTTAGGCAGATTTTCTGACACCCTCCCCGTGAAGGATCATGATTATGGAAGGACACCAAAGTTAGAGGGAAGGGCCGCTTTCTGGAGCTATATTGCACTCGTCATTCTTGGAATGGGTATTTCCCACTGTCCTTACATTTGCACTGAAGTAAAATGGTCTTATAATAATAAAGTTTACTTCTAAGTGATTTCTCTGTCTCTGCTTGTGGATCTGGACGTACTTGACAATTTTTTTAATTCACTTCAATCTAGCGCTGGGTAGCAAGGATCATTTCTTGAGATGTTAATTTCTATTTTGTTCCCACTACTTGTTATTGTTTCTTTCATATCTCAAGAAGGTATCCTGGCCATGTTGTATTTGATTGGCTTTGATTTAATTAATGAGTACATATTAGAATGTCCTAGAGAGAGGAAGGACAGGGGTGAGTATAAGATCTGAGGGCCAGACTTGAGTGAAAGTGAAATATCTGAAGACTCTCTGAGACAAAGAGGAGGGATGAGAATGGCAAAAGTGACAGACTTCTGGACTTGTGGATCTCCTGAGAGTAAACACCTAGGCCCCACTTACACGCAGGGTACTAGATAGGGGTTTTCTCCCCAAGTTGGAGATGTGCAACACTAAGTGTCCTAGTATTACAAGTATGAGCCTGAGCTTGACTTGTTAGCCCTGGAGCTGCCCCTTCCAGTAAAAGCCTAGCTTAGATAATGGGCACGTTGGCAGAGGTAAGCATGGTCTGAACACTACAGAACATTTCTACAAATGACCTGGACTATAGAAGATTCCAAGACCCTCATTTATAGGCCTGAGAAAATCCTTATAGGGAGTTATATGCTTCATTCATATGCTCGTTATTCATTCATTCTTTCATTCGTTGAAAATTTATTGAATACCAGTTTGTGGTATGCACTATTCTAGGGCTTGGGGTTCAATAGTAAACAACAGAAACAAAGTCCCTGCTAACATTCTAAGGAGGAAAGAAGGCTAAGAAAACATCATCAAATAGATAATATACTGTTGGATAATGTGATAAGTGCCAGATGATAAAATAAAGTGGCACAAGGGCATGAGGAATAATGAGGGATCTTTTATTAGATAGGAGGGCTAAGGGAAGTCTCTCTACAGAGAAATGACTGAGAAAACCATGGGAATATTTGAAGTAAGAGCATTTCAATCAGAGGGAGCAGCAAGTGCAAAGGTCCTGAGGTAGACGTGTGCTTGGTATCTTCCGGCAATGCTCAGGCATGGCTGGTAGAAGATGATGTCAGAAAGGAAGCCAAGAGACAAAATGTGGGGCTTGTAAACCATGGAAGAGATTCTGCATTCAATTTTAAGTGTACCGGGAAATACTGGAGGACTTTGAGCAAGGCCATGCCTGCATGATGTTTATGCTTTTGAAAGATAACCCTGTCTCTGCAAGGACAACTGACGATAGGAAGGGTAAGAGTGAAAGCAGGGAGAGCAATTAGGATGCACTGCGGTAGTCCAGGCCAAAGAGGAGGCCACAGTGCAGGAAGTAGGGTAGACATATGGCCCAGAGGCAGGTTTGGGCCAGAAGGTAAAGAGCCAAATCGAGTTCATTCTGTAGTCTAGCTCTACAGACAATGGGGAGCCAACTTGCCCAGGAGAACAGTATGTTAAGGCACTGCGGACTTTTCCTGGAGTATTTTCGCTCAACACTCACCCCTGTAAGCTCCCCACCTGGGGGCGTGGAGTCTGGGACATTGACTACTGGTGCCTGCGAGCTTCTCCCTCGAACCAGAAGAAAACCCATGCAACAGTTACTTGTCTCAGCTGCTACACTCGTCAGAGGTGTTCTCAGTGTTCAGCTGCAGCCAATGCATAGTGACATCTCTTCTGGTCTTTGTCCCACGGTGTAGCTGATTTAATAGAACAACCCTCTCAAGTCTTCTCAGAAGTAAATGGGTTAAAAACATAGAAAAGAGAGCATAGTTATGATGGTCAGATTTTTTTCATAGGAGACACAGATTATGTGCTGTTTAGCTTCAAGGAAGAAAATAAGAAAGCAATTTAAAAAAGGCGAATATACTGGTAAATTGATTTACTAAAGCTATGTTTTCCCCCAAGCACTTATTCTAGCTAATACAGTCAACCCAAATGCATGGAATTATATAGTTCAACTCAGAATAATTTTCAAAGAAAACACTATACTTCGTATTAATTCCTGATAATGTGGCCAAATGGAGGTTTAAAAGACGGCAGTAGACTGGGTGACAATTAGTGAAGATATTCAGAAAGATATCAGGCAACACAATAGACAGTGGGTTAGAGACGAGATAACAAGCAGAAAGATCTTAGAGATAGACAGCTTTGAGAGCTGGGCAGGAATATAGACTCTGAAGATACTTTAGAGCTGGCTCGTGGGTGGGTCAAGAACACAGTCTCTCAGAACAGGTGATTGAGTGTGAATCCTGGCTTTAGCAGTTCCCAGCTGTGGGATTTGGCAAGCTACTTAAGCTTGCTGTGCCTCAGTTTCCACATGAGAAAAAGGGGTATTAGCACTTACCTTATAGGATCATTGCCAGGATCAAATGAGATTTTACACACCCAATTCTTAATATAGAGACTGGCACATAATAAATATTGAATGTATTTGACCTAATATTATGAGACTGGGCAATATCTGGAGATTGATTGGATGTAGAGTGTAAAGATACAGAAGGAATAAAAAAATAGACTCAAGTTTCATTGTTTGGTCCTCTTGGTTGATATTTCATTGCATCTTTATACCAGGAAAGATATATTTAAATTGGAAAGAAGAACAATTAAAAGAAATGGGCTTGGTTTTAAACCTATTTATCTTAGGATGCAGTACTTGTTGCATACATCTGCAGTTCATTCATTTTTACTGCAGTAATTCCATTTTATGGATAAATCAAAATATATACAGTGGATGGACACTGGTCATTTTCATTGTTTTGGTATTGGGCACAGTGCTGCTATGAGCAATCTTGTGCATGTTTTTTCAATGCACGTATGTGTGGAATGTGGTTGGGAATATACTTAGGAGTGTTTGTCAGGAGTTCCCCAGGCAGCTCCTGTGAATATCGTCTCCCTTTTCTGCGGCTTAGAACTTGCTTTCTCTTCCACTTTTCAAGTGGAATGCAAGTGCCTTTTATTAGGAAGCTCTAAACTCCATGGGGAAGGGGATTCTAGAAAATGTAACTGTTGGCCTCTCCTTCGTGATGCAGAGAACTTAAAAGTGGGTGGCGATGATGCTTAATTGGTAACAGACACTAAAACATGAGCACCTTTTCATGTATCTAATGGTCGAGTGGATATCGTATTTTATGTTGTGTCCATTGAATTATCTTGCCTATTTTCTATTTGTAGTCTTTATTTGCAAAGAAATATTTAAATATTCCAGATATGAGCCTTTTATCTGTTATGGGTTTTGAAAATAGCTTTCTCCACTCTGCAGTTTGCCTTTTCTCTCTGAATGGTGTCTTTTGATGAAGAAAAGTTCACAATTTTAATGTAGTGCATTTTATCAATTCTTTCCATTATTGTTAGGGTCCATTATACACTGTTTAACAAATCTCTCTCTACCATTTGTTCAGCCTTTTATTTTCAACTTTTTAAAAAATTCTATTTTAGGTATGTCCTTGTAAACAGTCTTTTGTTATTCTATATCCCCAAGTAGCTTGGTATTTTTATGCTGTTTTACAACTATTATTATGGTTGCCCCATTATAAAAATATCTCCTTGACTTTTCAATGTCTAATATAAATAGTACTTCTATTCCTTCCTTGAGAGTGCGAAAGTCCTAAAATACTTTAACATCATTTATTGCCTGTTCAACTTTCACATTATGTGTCAAATATTGTAATTCTCGATGTATTTTAAATACCACAAATTATGATTATTCCATAAATATTATTGAGATTTAACCAAATATTCTATATTCCCTTTCCTTCATTCTTCCTTTCCACTTGCATCTCTTATTTCAACTAATATTATTTTTATTTTCATGAAGAATCATCTTTCATGTATCCTGCTGGTAATGAACTCTGCTAGAATTTTTCTCGGAAGTGTCCTTTTTTCTCTTCATTTTTGAAAACGATTTTCTTGGTATAGAATTAAGGTCTGTAGTTTTTTCCTGTCAGTGCCTTGAAGGTAGCATTTCATCATACTTCATCATGGTCTAGCTTCCACTGTTTCTGTTGAGAAGTTGGCTGTACGTCTGATTGACTCTCCTTTGCAAATAATGAGTCTTTTTCTCTGTGTTTTAAAGATTTCTTTTGGGTTTTGCTTTTCAGTCATGTTACTATGGTGTGCCTAAGAATGAGTTGTTTGTTTGTTATATTTATGCTTCTTTGTGTTCGTGGCAAATTTTGAAATCTGTAGCTTGAACTTCAATTTTGTATCTGTCTAGCCTAGGAGTCTGTTGAAATCTGTGGTCAGAGTCGACTGAGAGTTCTGCTCAGCTTCTCAGCCTCTCAGCTGCCTCTTCTGGAAGGATCAGGTAGCCCCTAAGACAAAAGCAGTACTAAAGTTCACCTCACTCAGTCACTTCACCTTTTGTCTCATATCTTTCCTTAGTTCTCCACAGCCTTGTTATCTCTCTGAAGAGAATAAGGAATATAATCAATATAGTCTATTAAAAATGCAGTATGGTGTTTTGAAATGAATTTTACTTGCTTTTCTAGTGAGGGGAATATAACTCATAAACTATTTTCCTTTACAATTTTCATAGAGGCATAAGATATAATGTCTTTGTTTCAAACTATAGCTTTAAATGTATGAATAGATTATGACAGAAGAAAAATTATCCTTGAACACTAATAATCTTGTCCTTCTGAATGTCTTTCTGCATTACTTCTAAGTAACCCCTTAAGTGTATCACAGAGTTTTTAGTGGGTCTTGGGGATAATCTTTCAGTGTAATGTTTTCCCCCAGTAGCTTAGAGAAATGACCTCTACTCTTACTCTGGAATTTAACTGAGCTCTTCGGTTAAATCAAACTTAGTATGTTAAAAGTAACTAATGGAGTAAGCCATAATGGCCTAGTGGTTAAAAGTTGGCACTCTCACCACTTCGACAGCCCAGGTCCAGTTCCCGGTTGTGGAACCACACCACCTGTTGTCAGTTGCCATGCTGTGGCTGCAGCTCACATAGAAGACCTAGAAGGAACTACAACTAGGATTTACAGCCATGTGCTGGGGCTTTGGGGAGAGGAAAAAGAAGAAGAAGATTGGCAATAGATGTTAGTTCAGGGCAAATCTTTCTCTGCCCCCCCAAATAAATAAATAAACAAATAAATAAATAATACTAACAAACTATTAAAAACAATGGAAAGAATTCTTGAAAAAGCAACTTTTGCTAAATTTATACTTCTGTGTATCTTCAGAAGTCCATCCTCACAGGTTGTTTACATTCACTAGCCATGAGTAACCTTGGTTTATATTACTTTTTGTTGCAGAATAAATAAATATTTCTAAATATATCAGTAGATGACTTTAGTAACTCTGCGTCAGTTGGGGTATGACTGCAAAGAGATCTATCTGCCACGTATTGCTGCTTCTGATTCTCTATTCACATTAGAGAATAATTTCAGTCCCACTGTGTTTTACCAACAAATTAGAACAAAGCCATTCATAACAAAATAGGAGTCAAATGCAATCTAAGGAATAATGATATACATCCTCGCGTTCAATTGACCTACAACAAACACTGTCTCTGGCTGAGCTTGACATTGTGAGGAAAGAGTCTATTTTTGACATTTATTCCTACTGAAGAATAACTACGTATAAGTCCACAAAATATTAAGGGCTTAATATTTTCTAAACCTGTTTTTCCTTCAGCATAAGTAAAACATTTGGCAGGTTTATTGAACTGTTGATACAGCATGATGCCTCAGGGAAGCTAAAATCTTTGACTGTACGCAAGTGCTTGAAAATAATGACAGTTCGCATCCTTGATCAGGGCTGGGAATGCATATCAGGGAAGAAGGCAGAGAAGCATCCATAAGAGTAGAGCAGAATGAATGTGAAATAGAGAAGTCAAAATTAGCTAACTACAGCTATAAAAGATTGATGTTAACTGTTTACTTTCTGAACAAAACTTTTTTCCTAATGTACCTTTTTTATGTTTTGCAAACAAAAGGAACTGAATAATTATTTTTTAAAGTTTTATTTTTCATTTTTATACTCAAATTCCCTGTGAAGGGTCATAAGCAGACTTAATAACATTGCTTATTAATCCTTATTTAATGATTTTGAGGTTTCTACAGCCTTCAAATTAGGTTGTAAAATTAACGTTCATGTATGATATTATGGGATATTTATAGACACAGTACATGACTCATAGGTTACTACATTTCCAAATATTCATTTATAAATCAACTGGAGTTCAGAACTGATTTCAGGGGGAATTAAGTTCTATATATCCTGCGGGTATCTTTTTTGTATTGGAATTTACTGGTTTAAATGTCACCTTTTCCCTGGAAAATGAGCTAGTTAAGGCCGCTAATCAGGTTCTCATTCATGCATTAAGGATGCTGTATGCCACATTTAGTTAGTGCTCAACAAATGATGAATAGATCAACTAAAGATAAATTACATTTGTAGGCCAGACCATAATAGTCAGCACTAGCTGGACTCTTGGTCTATAAAGCACAGAACCCTTCAAAGAGAAGAAAGAAGAGGAAAAAAGTAAAAAACAGAATTTCTTCCTATTTTCCTGGGGACAAGGCCAGTAGCAAATATCTTGAAACACCTGATGGTAATCTTTGTAATCACTCAGGACCCCGTCAATGCTCCACCCCTAGTACCGGGGAAACATACTGGTACTTCCAATTAAAATCTACTTGAAATGGCTTTTTGAGACGTCCAAATTGTGTCAAAATTAATGTGAGATTGCAAAGCATCAAGTATGCAAACTCTTCTCTTCTGGACTTTGAAGTTGTGTAGTTTTAACATTTATATGAGGAACTCAATGGCTTAATAAAATTTATTGTCAGATGCCTTTTAAACAAAAGTCTACAAATGCAAATATGAGTTGAAGCCGTATGAATGCCTTTAGCTTACAGACACAGGCAATAAATTACAGAGTGAAATTTATTTCTTAAAACTGCAAATGAATCTATCTAGAAAATATAAAAATTCTGGTAATTCAATATGAGGAAAAATGTGGAAAGTGATAATGACTGAGAGTCTGCTGGAGGAATGATGGTTGGTGCTGGATAACAAACTAAAAATAAGCTTTTAATCTTGGGTAGTGGTAAGCTACATCTTTTGGGATGCTTATCTATGGACTGACTTGATAGCCCCACAGGTGTAAGTCCTTTTCTGTGTGATTGTAGGAGTTTGGCGTGAATTTGGATCACCTGCACTGAGAAAGTTTGGGTCAACTGAAGGGCATCTTTTAACCAACTGGAAGGAGATAATGGGGATAATTATGTCTCTAGAAGAACCCACTTTGGAGGATATATTCAAATAATAATATAGATTAAATTGCTTAAGTCAAATCAATGAGAAATTATGGTTCTCCCTATTTCAAAATAGGTTATAAATAGCAAAAGATTTATTTAATTTTCTTCAAGAGTCATAGGAAATGTAGAAGCAGGAGGTGGCTAACAGAAATACTACTTGACATCTTTCAGAAATATAATAAAGCAGTTTACTGGTAAAATAGTGCACTTGCCTGGGGACACTGTGGAATTATGTCCACTGAAATATAAAAATAAAATTTGATTTAGAATAACAATGTGAAATTCTTCTCCAGAAATATGGCTTAAGGTATATGGAACTTTTCACTTTACCTTGTGTTAAATTTTCTTGATCATCAGCAATTTGTGCTAATAACTGATCAGTTTAATTTCTTACTCTCTTGTTATACCTTTCTCTGTAATTGACTAATCGTAATTTTTAAAAACTAACTCCATTTTAGCAAAAACTGTTATAGAAGTTTGCTATTTACATCATTAATCTCTCTCCAGAGCTTCTAACTTATTTATTGGAAGAGTAGGTAGAATCTTCCATTAGAAAAAAAATGCCATTCAAATTGCAGAGTCTCTCCTTTTTTTTTTTTAGGATTTAGGTGTACTAAAATGCTATTACTATGTGACCTTCCAAGTAGAATACTTTAGAAACCAATTCAAGTTATCCAAATATTGACTACATTAACCAATCTTAATATTTATATGTTTAATCTTCTAATATGTACTTTTCTATATAATATTAGATACACAGAACAAACTTACTGGTGACGTCAATTTTTCTCTCAGTTCTTACAGGATGACATTGGATAGCAAGTAAATAAGTGTGTAGAAGCTCTTGGAAAATTTCAGTTAGCTGGCTTCAAAAAGCCCAAGTTTGATAATTCACTCAACCCTTTTTTTCTGTTTGGGTTTGTACATTTTCAAATTCCCCAGCTTATCACTACTGACCTCGCCCCGAATGAGTGGTCAAAAGCACTGATGTTACCCAATTCTCTGAACCTGACACCTTGTAAGGAGTGCTTCGCCTTTCTCTACAAGTGAGATAGCCAGCCCTGGTGGTCTAGTGGTTAAGATTCTGTGTTCTCACTGCTCTATCCAGGCTTTGTTTCCCAGTTAGGGAGCTACAGCACCCATCTGTCTGGCAGGTGTCCACTTCTGAAATCTCGGCCAGGAAGACCCTATGAATAGCAGCAGATATAGTCGTGGAAGGTGAGAGGATGGCCCAAAAAGACCGGGCAGGATTCAGCTCTGCTGTACCCAGGGTCACTAGGAGTCGAAATAGACTCATTAGCACTAATAAGCAAGTGATATGTTTATTTTAACATGTTTCTAAGTTAATAGAACAACACTTAATTTCCTCAATAAGTTTATAGTGAAAAATACACATTGAGATAAATGTATGTCTCTTTTTACCTTTCAGTTTTTTTCTTCTCATCCTGTGATATCAAATGACAACATTCAGTCTAATTGTATACATAATGTAAGCCTGTAAGTGCAATTGCCTTTATTTTTATCACAGTTATGAGTTATGTTACACTCTGCAAAATTTCAACCTCTCTTTGCTAATCTGTTAACCCTTTTGCTTGAATAATAAGGCTCCTTATATCAGCCATCTCAATTCTTAGACAAGAAAGTGATTTCTTTACAAGAAGAGAGCATAATGGGTTTTTCTACTCAATTATTTTGTGAAAAATCTCTAGTTTGAGTTCTGAAGGTTATTCTTGTATTCTATACCTACTACAATTATCAGAAATTATCTATTCAGTGTATGTGGAAGGTGCTTATTTTCAAATACTCAGTTTCATATTCTGAAATCAAAGAGGAAAGGCATTGATAATGGAAATATTAGAAAACCTTTAATTTTTTAAATTAGTTCATCTTCTGTCCGTCATTTCAGTCATAAAGAGGAAAACTCTAATTCTGATAGAAAAGTGGAATTGCTGAAATTGTATTTAAGCAAACTTACATAATGATTTAGTTAGCATAAATGTCTTAAGAGGATATGATAATTAAAAATTAATCTTAATTTTGGTCCATTACCTTGCGAGATTTCAAATCATTTAACAAAAAGAAGTTCATGGTTTGGAGATCTGAGAAATGGCAAGTTGAGGCTAGTTAGAATATCTGGCCAGTGGAAGTGTCAAATGTTTGAAGTACACAGTGTATCATTAGAGTCTGGTTCAGTATGAATATGAGTGGATTTTAATATCATGGACTAGGTCCTCACATACTACATTTTTACTGTTGTTTTCTCCAGTTATGGTATAGACTCTGAAGGCAATTGTTAGATTGTAGGATTTTTCCTGCCTGCAGCTCACCATTCTTTCACATAGTAGGTGAGGAATAATTGGTATATTCACAATACTAATGTTCTCAATCAAAACCGAGAATGATAAAGCACCTTCTTCTCAAAGAAAATGCCAGTTACACAGTATTATTTTGAGAAAATGAGGTGAGGGAAAAGGAAGACAGGAGGAAAAAAAGGAAGATTTAACGAGGTATGTCCTGGCAGGCCCTGTGCTTATGGGAGACACAATAACAAAGATCAAGTGACCTGCCGTAATCGTACTGTTCATCGCTGACAGGAAGAGAGTGAAAAGTTGTCCATTACAGTGATGATTTTTCAAAGTCTCAGAGTTTTTTGGAACTTGATTGCACACTTGGAACTCAAGTTGGAAAAGATTCTGGAGGAGAGTAAAAAAGTAGTCTAGCAACCCATCAGAATTTCTCCAGACTTGGTGAATGATAAGAATTTTGAACTTGGATTCACATGCTGTGAATACTGGCATTCATTTTATCTGACATTCTTGGTTACCTTTTTTGAAAACTGTATTTCTGGGGATTAGACTTGGCTGTTTTTACAGAGAAAGGGATAATATTATATAAAGAATTAAACATAGGATTATAAAACATGTTTCTCTAGAGCTCATTTTAATGCTATGAACGTGACAAAATCATCTTTCTAGAACCCACCCATGAGTGTGCTTTTTCTATGATGTGAGAGAGTCCAACCAGGTATGCCTCATTTCACTGTCTTCTAGTGTCAAAACTTGCCAGTGAGAAGTGGCAGTTATCCAGACCATTAAAGGCTGGTAAGTTTCTGTTGCTTTGAGGTCTGGCTTTGTAATGTCAGTCTTTCTGAGGCTGAATTTGCAACTTCCCCAAGAGAATACTCAGCTTATAAAGTATTTTTTCTCTGAATTATAGCTCCGGATTATTATAGGAGCACCTCTTTATCCTTTTCCCCCCTCAGGGGGTCTCCATTATTGTTCACTCTTGGCCTCTGTTTGCCCTACCTCCCTGGGTGTAGAGAGAAGGACATGGGTCTGCACACATGGTGGCTTGCCCCCTCTCTCTGTCTACCCCCTGGCATCTGGCTACCTGCACAGAGCATGAGCTCTGAGTTTCTCTTGGCCACGTGACAAATGTGGCAGCCACATCACTGACCTGTCAAGGGGGTCCTGCCACTTCCAAGTTTGCTGTAACTGGTTTTGTAAATATGCCCAATTCAGAGGTTCATTATTAAGAAGCCTATATTTTCCCTAAACTGAACCTTGTTTTACAAACTCTGTCAATGACAAGGCTGACATTGCTGATGACCATCTACCTGACTCCTTTGTCTTAGTTGGTTCAGGTCTTGGGTGGAAAAAGCAGAAGTGTTATTCATTGGCCCTCTAAAAATCCTCACGTGTGCAAGTTGCTAAAATTTACGAACATAGACTTGAGCTTTTGAGAAGACATAAACATTAGCCCATAATGAAACAAACATGGAAACCAAACACTAGTTGGTCTGGCCTTACTAACTTTTACCTCCTTTTAATTACTGTTTAGGTAACCAAGTGATTACAACTCTTAGATTTAATTCTCCTTCAGCTACATGTTTCTCTTGGACTTCAGACTTAGTCATTAAAAACTCATTTTTATTCTAACCTGTGATACTAGATCTTTTTTTTTTTTTTTTGCTGAGGAAGATTCTCCATGAGCTAACATCTGTGCCATTTCGTAGTATGTGGGCTGCCAGCACAGCATGGCTGCTAACAGAGTGGTACAGATCTGTGCCCAGATTCTGAACCCGGGTCGCCAAAGTGGAGCTTGCTGAACTTAACCACCAGGCCACCTGTGGCCAGCTCTAGATCTTTTACCTCCTACTTATTTAATCGAAAAGTATTAACTGATCAGTGGAACCCGTATTTAACCCTGCTCTTTCCTGACAATGAAGTTAGATATGGTATTTAAGTTTTCCCACAGCTCACTTTCATGCTCTGAGATTGATCAATATTAGTGTTGTTTGTGGTGTGGGAGAAACTGACTTGGTGTGCCAGCTTGGACACAGCAAGATTTGACCTTTACTATTTCTCCTCATCCCTCAGATGTGAGTTTCATCTTTCTCAAACTGTTCTAATACCATAATTCCTTGTCTTTGAAGTCTACAGCTGATATAAATGTTTTGATTCACTGATTAACTTTTTAAACCAATTATTTATTCTATAGAAAGCAGTAGTTTCAGCACTCAGCTTTTGTCAGTCTTCTTAAAGGTCTTGTTCTATTTAACATCGACAAATAAATCGACAAATGTAAAAAAGAAAAAAAATCCACACATCATAAAACTGACATTCATTAACTTTTGCCATTTTTGTCTTTTCCTGTGTCTAGATTATCAAAAATTAACTGGAGAAAATCATGCAATTTTTTGTCTAATACTAAGCTTCATCATTTGAGCAAAAACTATCATTTGGCAATTCTTAATTTCTCGTTAACTGCTTGTCACATTTCTCACGTCAGTTCAAACACCTTTTCTACTTTTGAGCATCCTGCCTCCCCCCTCCTCCTGTCCAGTGGCTGCTGTCCACTGTGTTGGACAGGTTTGGGGAGGGCAGCACTGTGCTGGCTTTGTTCATTGCTGCATCTCTAGTGCTTTTAAACACCACATGCCTAAAAACGGAAGCTGAGCCAATGAACTTCCCTCCTCACAACGCCAAAATATGTCTGCATCCCAACTGTCTTTCTTTATAAATTGCTTGCTTTTCACTTGGACAGAGAGAGGATTCTAAGAATCTCCCTCCTACCATGCATTTCAATCGTTCCTGCTGTTACAACCTCACTGTTCTTTTACATTTTCAATCGCATCTTCTCCATTATCCCCTTCCCTCTGTTTTAAAACATGCTCAGGTTTTTCCAAAGATTAAACATAAAATAAAGATGAATCTACCCAATCAGACACTAAAACTACTCCCCATACATAACTAAAGTCAAGTGCCAAAGTCAATGGCTTTTCCACATCATGTGTCCCATGTACACTGGATGCTAGTGCATTAGATGTTGCCAGGCCATCCTTCCTGAGTATGAGTTCTTCCATTTTGGCCTTTGGGACCTTCTACTGCCCTGCTTCTCCTTCTATTCCTCTATTTCTCTTTCTAGTCCTTTCTTCACTCATCATAGCATTCTCAAATTGTCTACCTTACTTAACTATATTGTTTTCTTTTAAATCCTGATCCTTCTCATGAGTTTAACTACCACCACCATCCAGATAACTTCAAATACAAGCCCTCAATTACGAGCTTTATTCCTGTATCTTTGTGTGTGACACTATCTCCATTTCCTGAGTGTTCCATGGGTACTGCCATGCAATATCTATAAACAAATCACTCTCTCAAAGAAAACAACAAAAAGAAAAAGAAGAAAAGAAATTTCCCTTCCATATTTTTTCATAGATTCTTATTTATTTCAATAACACCATTTAAACTATTGGAACCATCCTTATTATTAATATTAATATTTTTTATTTATATATCACATCAAATTTCAAAAGCACTTTTATGGACCAATCTGACATTTGCAGTCAATCCTGTGTGGCCAACAGACGTTGTTTCTACAAGTTTCTATATTTGTAAATACAGCCCTGTGACCCCAGATGGAGTAGATCCACAGAGAAACTAAGTAACTTACTTAAGATCACATGACTTGTTAAAAACAAGGTAAAGCTTACAGGTCTACCTTCTATGCAGTGGATCTTTCCTTGAAAATAGCCTTATGCTGCTGAAGAAAGACCACCTTCTAGAATTATAAGAACCTGTATTTTAATAGTAGCTTATCCATATGACTTCAGCCATTCTGAGCCTTAGTTTTTAATTTAAAAAATGGGAATAAAAATCATAAGCTTGCAGGAGAATTATATAAGGATTAAACATACTGCACATAAGTTATCTGGCACATTGTTCAATCATCCAACAAACATTTATTGAGCTCCTACTGTGTGTTAGGCACAATTTTAGGAAATGAGTGCACAGCAGTCAAAAATATAGATAAAAATCCCCGCCCATTGGAGCTTACGTTCTAGCATACAATGCATGAATTGTAGCTGTTTTTATTGCTTCTATGGCTTTTTGTCTTTTCCCCCACAATTAGTCAGTCATCAAATCCCATCTCTTCCATGTCTTTCCCTCTGACACCTATGGTTCTAGATCTATAGTATTGTAATTGCTTCTGTTTAGCTCTGTTGCTGTTATCTCTAATCTGTTACAGTGTGTAGAAGCACTTCATGGATACCATACATGCCTTTATAAATATTCCAATGGCTCCTTTCAACCAGATTTTAAGCCCCCTTAAGGCAAGTACTATGTCTTAAATAAATCTCTTTCTAGCCCATGCTTTATACATCATACACCTTCCATTCAGCCTTATTGAGGATATATGAATAAGATTGCTCTACAGAAAAACTTCATTTTCTGTAACTTAGTTATAGAAACTGACTAGATACTATGTTTTAATTGCTTCATAATAAATAATTTTTTTCAATGTGGGATAAGAGACAATCCTTGGTCTTAATAGATAATATATCTTTTTACACAATGTCTAAACAATTGGTTGACAATTTATTAAAATGAAAATAAGTGTAAATTCAATTTCAAATTATTTTTATTCTTTTGTAGTGAAGTACCTATTTGAATTTTTTTACTTATTATATCTTTTTTTGTAAGAAAAATCAGTTTATTATTCACTTATTTCCTAACAGGCATAGCCTCTCTCTGTCTCTCTCTCAATCTATCTCTATATCTATATTTATCTGTCTATCTATTTCTTTCTCTGGGACATCTTGAGAACTTGAAATCTTCCATTTTAAAATTTAAGAGATAGATTCCATTGTGAATTTAAAGAAGGAGTCACATAGCAAATTTGTAAAAGTAAAACAAAATCTTTTAAAAATGCCCCTGAATGCGTTGTTCTGCCCCAAGCACTTGGTTGGATTAGAAGCTGGAGAACAGCCTCTGGGTTCCCTTCACCTCCCACCGCCACCCCAAGGTCTATACCCTCACCCCATCTGTGTCCATCTGAGAGGCTCCCCAAGGAGTGGACCTGCTCTTCTTCAACGACCAGTGAGATCTACTCACCTTGCTGGTTTTTTTATCTTAGTTCAATAGATGATTGTTGTCTCTGTTAGCAGATTTCCTGTTCTTTTCTCATGCTTTATCTACACTTCAGTTTGCTTATTTAAACAGAGCTTAATTTCAGTCACAAATGTTGTCACTAATAGTTGAATGGTTGTCAGTCATTTTCCAGTTGAGAAAACCATATAGAATCTAGTATAATGAGTTGGAAATAAAATTTTACCATCAGTAGCACTAAAAATGTAGAATGCCTTTGAAACAAATAATAGATATACTCCTTTTAATTAACCAAACACACTTTTTGTGTAGTAAATGCACCATATAATTACAATTGTTTTATATTCACAAAGCAGAAAATATGCTTTATGTAACAGTTTTACTTTAGTAAATATTGTATAAGATGATTAAAAGAATTAATTTAGTTGCAGCCTGGGTAGCTCCATAAAAACTAGAAACACTATTGTAAAATAGACTCTGAAGCAATGGGAACATGATTTTGATTAAATTTTTCTCCTGTGTTTCTTAAATCCTGTACTGTTAGCAGTCGTATTGTTGGAAGAGTAAATAAACTGAATTGTACTTTGATGCCAAGGCGAGTGCTAAAATGACCGCTAGGAAGGAAAGATAATAGCAAGATAGTTTTCCACAAACCCTTTTGCTTTAAAATGGGGGAATGTTTCACCATTGTGCTTAAATAATGAGTAGTGTTTCCTAGTCTCACAGCTACTTGTTTTATGGGCTCTGGTATTATTTTAGTTACACAATAAAACCAATTCTTTTAAAACAAATATGATTATGAAAGTTCTCAGACAAGCATGAAACTACAGCATGTAAAAGCAATAAGCACAAAACTAATGGAGTGGAATTGATGGTCTGTTTTCTATACCTCCTGACTGATGTTCTTATGGAGGAGGTTTTCTTCAAAGAACGCACCGTCACTATAGCAAGAGCACATACACTTACTATACAGCTGTGTGGTATGATCTAAGAAATGAATTTGCATTGGAGACTGAAGCTTTTGAAAAGATCCCCTCTGGTGTGCAGCATCCTTATAGCAACCACTTCTCAAAATAGTTGTTTGTGTGAGTAACATTTCAGTTTTATCATAAAAAATATTTTTTTAAGAGAAGAAAGGAAAAAATAGTTTCAGACCAATTACACATTTATCTGTGCGATAGCAGAAAAGAAGCACATTTTCCTGGGATATGGTGGAGAGGTCAGTGGTCCTTGGGTGTTGGGGAAGCACTGTTTTAGAAACAGGAGAGTGCATCCCTACCCTCAATGAGTCCCCTTTGGACCATCAATATCTCCTCAAATTTAATTCATCAGTGCTATATAAATAGAAAAACAAATGGCCCTTAAAATGTCTGTCATGTTACAGACTGGTAGCAGCCATAACTGATGCCGTGTGGCAATTTGATGATTAAAATGATTACAGAACAGGTGGCATTCAGCATTACTAGAGAGACCACACATCACTCATTCAAGAACGGGAGTCAATTAAGCTTGTCTATTAAAATGCAGCCGTCTGCAGTCTTGAGCTACTTCTAAAGTATAATTTAAAGGCCACGTATTCTCTGGTGCTTTCAGGAATAAAAAACAAATAATGGTAACATATGAAATGTCCCTTTTATTCCCTGCACACAATTAAAGTCACAACTAACGTCAGTCCAGCCTTCAATATTTGTAAGTCAACACAATATAGAGAAACAAAGGACAGTGATCAGCCTGAATTAAATCACAGTTTTAAGATCCTTTTCTGAATAATATATTTCACTGAATTTTCTTATTCAGTGAGATTTCTAATGAGTTTGCTGGCCTTTTAGAGTAACCTGCACATAAGCATTCTTACAACCCTTTTTCCTGGAGAGTTTGGGATTTATTTGTTAGCTCCTTTATACTAATAGTAGGTCATCTGTCGCTCTGGCAGTCTTTTTTCCGGATATAAAGTTCTGGCTGTTGCCTGAGAATAATATCCTACTGAAGGTGTCATGCCTCAAAATTCACATGTTCACAATTCAATTCCACGTTCCCCTTCCACCCTTCAGATTTTCCTCCGGCATTCTTGGTGGCACCACTCATCTTCCGAGTCATTCAGGCTCAAAACTTGGGAGTCAGCCAAAATTTGATTGATTGATTGCAACTTTTTCTTTGGATGAAATTTCAAATTCTTACAAAAATTTTTCAAGAGTGCCGTCTGTATCCTGGCTATCCAGATTCAGCAGTTGTTTACATTTGCCTCATTTCTTTTTATTTTTCATTTTTTCCTCTCTCTCTCGATATACACATAACTTTTGAAACATTTTAAATTGGAACATTATGTCCTTTTGCTCCAAAATACTTCAATATGTATTGTCTAAGAACAAAGACAATATCTTACATCACTGCAGTATAATTATGTATATGTGATATAATTATTTGGTAATATAAATATCAAAGTAAAAAGTTAATGTTGGTAGAATACTACTGTCTGATCCACTATCTATCTTTTTCCTGGCCCAAGATACAACCCAGCATCATGTGTTCTTTAATTCCCATCTCCTTGAATCGATTGCTAGTCCTGGTGTTAGGAGGCTTGTGGAAGAGGATAGGTCCATACTTGAGTTATCTTCATGGGAAGCAGTTTCCTCAGGGGAAAGTCAGATCTCAGTTAGACCAGGGAGAGGATAGAAACATTAGGGATGGAGTGAGAATTTTAGGGATTTTCTAATGATTAGCCGTGAATTCTGGATGACCCAGAGGAAGGTTTTAGGAATTAGGAAGGGAAGGTAGATTGAAGAGGGGATGTGCAGAACAGTGTGGGAGATGTGACCTGAAGAGGGCAACTTGAGTTTCATGTGGAGATGGACATAAACAGAGAAAGGGTGTAATGAGATAAGTATATTGAGTATTGAGAGGGAGAAATGGCTTGAGACCTTGCCAGGAGCGCACAGACCCTCAACTTCCACATGGCTGCAGCAGGAGAGCCAGAGTTGGGGCAGACTGACTTCAAGTATGTGAGCTCTTCATTGATCTCTCAAGACGGAGGCAGAAATGTTAAACGTATACACCATTTGTAGTAGCAATTCTACTTAGGAATGGAAGATAGAGAAATTCACTCACTTTTGAATTAGTTTCATTTTTTATTATGAACCTATTTTCTTTTTGATTTCAAAGAATATTCCTGAGCACTTAAAAACAAGAAGCGTTCACATACACCAAATAGATAATTCCTAATAATAACGGCTAGTGAGGAATGCATATCACCTTAAGAATTAAAACTAAAGCCTTTTCTTAAGACGTATTAATTGATAAATTTCACTATTCTTCCTGCTTAAATAGAAAAGCCTTTCCTGTCTACGAACATAAATGGCTGGTTTAGGTAAATAAAAGAGTTTAACATATTTCAAAGGAAAGGCTGGTATTTGTTTCACAAGAAGCTAATATAACTTACCAGCCAGGTATGATACACAGAAAAGTATTCTTAGACTCTAGAACTATAGTGAATATTTTCATTTAAAGATGTGAAATTGGTGAAAAAAAAAGAGCTAAAATAGGGCACACATTATATATATATATATAGCATATTACACTTATATGATTAAATCTTCTTATTTATATTTTGGGGAGATTAAGAGTTCTACCAACCTTTGAGTAACACTTATTTTGCAGGATTCTACCACATATGTGTTCTTAGTGGGTAGTAGGGATCAGGAGGAAAGGATTATCATTAGGTTATATACATATTTTTCCTTTGCAATTTTTTTTTACCACGTTCATGTATTACCTATCCAAAAAAGACAAAATTAACTACATTTGCTTAGCAGTGTGTAAACAACTCATCTTAGTATTCAATATTCTCCAGTGCTAAAGTATTTTATACGCCTCAATTCAGTTAATCCTCACAGTAACCCTATCAAGATGTCATCTCTATATTTATCCCTATTTTATAGGTGAGAAAATTGAGGTGACACTGAACGCAGGAGCCTTCACGACCCTCTCAGAAGGGACTGTCAGGAGCTCAGCCAAACCAGGAAAGAAAGCTGAGCGGTCAGGAGGCAGAGTAGCTGATTAAAGCAACAAGCCAAAAATGAAAGAGTTACTCCTTGAATCACTTACTGCTATGGTGTAAGCAAGAATCTAAAACTGGAGAAAATGTCAACACCCTCTGTTCATTTTTCTGCATGGAAAGGCATACCAGTGGAGGATGAGGTGGATCAGCACAGCCCTAGGGGCTGACTCATGGTGGAGGGAGCAGAGAGCAGAAGTCTTGGCAGCTTTAGGAACCTTGAGGTTGAGGGAAGTGTGAGGGAGGGGGGCTAGGAGTGGAAAAGCACTGGGTACTAAGTCAAAGAAAGGAGAAGAGTCTTCAAGACCTCTGCCCAAGACCTCAGATAAGGAGACCTAGGAATGAAGGGGCTAGGAATGTGAACACGTGGAGATCAGGGCCAGCCAGGGGCGCCTGGGTCCACGCTGCAGCTCCCTTCAGAGACTGCAATGTGTTGGCCGTGCACCAGTCTGCTGGTGGGAGGGGGCGGCAACCTTCCCTGTGAGGCCTGCCAGGTAAAGCCTTTGTAATTGCCTGTGGCCAGATCTGAAAAATCTCACAGTGGTTTTTAACCAGGAGCCAGACTTCTCAGGGATTTTATATCCTTTTGCACAGAACACAGAAACAGCCAGATATGATTGGACGACTTTCCCTACGGTATTATTACACTTTACCTATCTTTCCTTCTGTTAAAACAGAGCTTTGCCACTTCTTATCTAAGCCTGGTCCTTCTACCTGTATGGACTGTGGTTTGGTTTCCTTTCTAGGACATATGACCTATGGAATTATCTCCTTGATCTTATTTAACAGTTAAGGATCTTCCATCTTAAAAAGGAACAAACAAGCAGTCATCTATGCGCTGTTTGTCCTGCTAATGCAATTTACTACGTGCCTGAATACTAGACTCTTGCTTGTGGCATCAACATCCTTAGATCATTTCCTCATCTTTCTGATACTTTCCGAGTTCACAGGTTGACTGGCAGCAAAACCATAAAGAATAGAGCTCTTGTGAAAAAGAATAGTATTTAAATTAAATTAGAATATTTAAGATCTATACGTTTTTGGTTACAAAAACGTGAACATGGTAACAAAATAAGATTAATCTCCTTTTAGTACATATTCTGGGATTTCAATTCCAAGTTTATTACCCTCCAAATTCTTCTGTTAGATAACATCTGGACTCAATGTGGTTTAGAAACCCCCTCATTAAAACAATCTTTGGATTTTTACTTTTAAATTTGTAAATCTGTGTCTATGTCTACCCTACACTTTATTGATATATATTATATATATTTAATACATATATTTATCATATATGTTAAATACATATTTTACCTAAAGAAATGATACTTTAAAGCATTTTTTAAAAATCTTTAAAAAATGATATTGGGAGATTGCTGAATCTTCAGTGTTTTCCTGTTGCCCTCCACTGATTCCTAGTCTTCTAGCCCACAAAAAAAAAAAAGCCTTCTTTTAGTTCATTTCTTCAGAGTGTTAGTCCATTTTAAGTGATGCTAAGTAGAGAAGCTTTGATTGAATTGAAGAGCTCCTGTTGCTGTGTTAGCTTGCTCACGTGGATAACTTCCAGTGACAGTTATCTGCATTTTGGGGAAACCTGACCTTGGAAGGCCAGAGGGAGATATGTCTAGTTAAGGCTCCACTGCTAGTAATGGTTGAGGGTGGTAAGTGGTGAAGCCTTCATTCCTAGGTGTGGTGGTAACATTATACAGAGAGGTAGAGAGATGACAAGGATTTATTTGGGGAAAAATTGAGACAAAGTTGGATTGAACAACTCAGTTTGAACTTTCATGCATTTTGAAGGTGGCCTTTTACCTCTGAGAGTAGAAACTGGAATAGAACCTCAGAAACTCTCAGAGTTCAACATGGACAGAGAAGAAGGGAGACCCTGACAATTTCCTGTTTTGAGATTGGACATCTAAGGGCATCTGATAATAAGTGGCTGTTTGCATATCAATGATAATCCAATTTTAGTATATAAGTAGTAATATTGGTTGTTTAAAAAATTATATCATTCTGTGGAAGCAAGTAACCAGGAGGGAGAAATATCTTGTTGGTTCTTTCCTGGAACTGTCTATCGCTATACTCCCTCCATCAGTCACTGACTGCTTATGCTGGAAGGTCCTTTAATCTGGGAAAACTCTTCACTTCCACAGCCTGGTAGTATTACTGAAAACCATGAAGGTTTTTCTGACTTTCATATTTAAACATAACTGTTTAATACCTTTGCCTTTCCTAAAAGAACCAGAACACTAGGATTTTGAAAAGGGAATAAGATAATTTACATGGATCAGGACAGGCACAGGGAGGAAAGTGGAGGAAAGTAGTAAATTTGGCTAAAATTTTATCTAGATCAGCAGCAGATAAACACTAGAGAATTCTTTCATATGTGCATTCATATATCATTATCCATTCAGTCATTTAATAATTCACCTACAGAATGCCAGGTGGTGGAGTTATAACAGAAATATGACAGAGTTGGCTTCTTCTGTTATGAAAGGCACACAGTGAACTAAGATTTACATTAAAACTTATTTAAGTTTGTCCTAAATGTTAGAATGGAAAATATAGATATTCAATATATTTTTTCCAGTGCATGAGAATGGATCCCAATTAGAATATTCCTAATTTCTAATTGTTCTGTTTTAGTAATAGTTTATTTTCATTATTTCAATTCTGATATTATGTAAGTTATGCCACAAGTTCAGCCCTGCACTTGATGATAAGCATTCTTTTTTTTTTTTTTTGAGGAAGATTAGTCCTGAGCTAATATCTGCTACCAGTTCTCCTCTTTTTGCCAAGGAAGATTGGCCCTGAGCTAACACTCATGCCCATCTTCCTCTACTTTATATGCGGGACACCTGCCACAGCATGGCTTGAGCAGCAGTGCCTAGGTCCACTCCTGGGATCCGAACTGGTGAACCCCAGGTCACCAAAGTGGAGCATGCGAACTTAACCACTGCACCACCAGGCCAGCCCTGATGATGAACATTCTAATCATAAGAAGGCCCAAAACTCAAGCTTATGTAGGTTCACCTTATTGCTATGAAGTTGGCAGTGCTGTGTGTTTAGAAACTATTAACTCTATAGTTTTACATATAAAATCCCAAATATAGTTCTTGACTTTGTCTGTATTTTGGAGTCTAAATATACTAAGATGAACTAATACATAAAGATGGGTAGCTCTGAGATCTCGGGTCATGTTACTAGTGTTTTGTTGAAATAAGGAACTGAGCCCAATCCAGAAGAGTGGTTATCTGTGAGTATGATGTCTGTGGCTCACCAGGCCATATTATTTTTGCATGAACACATCTGTTACAGTGAAATGTTATTATTGTGTGATTAAAGCCATGGAAATGAACAGGTTCATTGGAACTGGGAAGTTGGAGTCACTTAAATTCAAGGGCTTTTCATCTCTCCTTATTCTTGAAAATTGATGTTAAGTGTTCCTTCGAAATTTTGTTCTTTTGCCCTACTCCATACAACAAACCCATCCTCAGACTTACCTGCAACTATATGCATCCTAAAGATGAAGCTTACTTACTTACCTATTTCAGGGCAAACTCTTCGACAACAGACCTTATTTAACAATTGTTCCCTTGATAGTGTAAATAAAAAAGTAAGATGATAAACTATGAAAGAACCTGTAATTGTATCCTTATATTTTTCCTAAAATATGAAGCTTTCTGAGAGGGACAACCACATTGAGTGCTCTTTCTTGTTTCCATGATTTTAAAGAATGACACTATTTTAGACGGATTCTACAGTGGTTTTCTTTGTGAGTAGTTAGCTGATTTCAAATACAGTCCCTTTTCTGTCTAGCATACTAAGAAACTGCCTTATATGTTAAATTTAACTTTGAGTGTTAAATGCCCGTCATCAAGAGTAAGCATGTAAACAGTAAGTCACTCATTCCTGATTGCTTTTCTGTTGCTCAGCTGGCTGAACCTATTCATATTCTTGTTATTTTAACAGTTTATTTACAGCCTGTATTTAAATAATTTCTTCTTCAAAACAAGTTTCTGAAATAGGTAAAGATTCACATCTTCCTTCTGTCACATTAGTTGAAGCACCGAGCAGTTATACTCAGCATGTCCAAATATAGTTAATAAATGACCACCACTAGGTTCTGTGTAAACCATTCAGCCACTCTTATTTCTTCTTTTTTTTTTCCTTTATTTTTATTTTTTTCTTTATTTTTCTTTCTTTCTTTATTCTTGAGGAAGATTAGCCCCGAGCTAACATTTGCTGCCAATCCTCCTCTTTTTGCTGAGGAAGACTGGCCCTGAGCTAACATCCATGTCCATCCTCCTCTACTTTATACGTGGGACGCCTACCACAGCACGGCTTGCCAAGTGGTGCCGTGTCCGCACCCAGGATCCGAACCGGCAAACCCCAGGCCCCTGAAGGGGAACATGCGCACTTAACCACTGCGCCACTGAGCTGGCCCCCTTATTTCTTCTTAAGTAGTTGACTAATTATTAGATATTTCCATTTTAAGATAAATAATTTCACATCTTGGACTGCTGGGTTTTTTTTTTCCTTAAGTTGTTCACATTGGAAAAAAAAAATCATTGTTTTTCAGTTTAAACATGGTGAAAAGATAATTTTGCCTGGAAGGAATAATTATTACTGAGAATCTTACAAGGTACCTACATAAGGATTAAGCTGGATCCAGTATATCTGCATTTATTTTTTAGCAATATATTCTTAAGTGAATATATATTATATAAAGAATATAAAAAAGAGAAACGTATACAAATAAACTAAAAGTCATAAAATAACGTCTCTATTTTCTTGAGTCTCTTCGTGTGTACTTTTTAATGGGTGAATATGTGTGTGGATCAAAGACAAACTGCTCCTTCAAGGCTGTCAGTACTCTCACTACAGTGCTTTTACTGTCGGCTGCTTTTACTTCTCCTGCAGAGGAGGTCTGGAGTTCTCAAATATCGTCATTAGAAAGCTGACATTTCCCGAAGTGATGCATTCTATAGGGGATGGAAGCTCACATTTGGCTCAGGTTCTGCCTTTGCTCTGAAAGAAGCCTTTTTGGGAGAGCCCTTTAGTCAGGACCACTGTGGCAGGTTTTCCCTGGGTAGGCCTCCACATTCCCGGAGGCTATCTTGAGCAAGTTAAGTAATTCAAGTGAGAGGTTTGAGACTTGCTGTCAACCATATTATTTAGTTCCTATTTGCTGGATGAATATATTTCAGTAGTTTCTTTGCCTGTAGAATTTTTTCTAACTGTGATTAACAGTGGACTATCTCTGAGACATACTGTTTTTAGGAGAGATGTGCCCACAGAGTGTTGCAAGCTTGACCTGCCCAGGGGGACAGAGCAGCCTTATCTTTCCCTTACCTTGACAGGATTACAGACTACCCTGAGGGACTCAACCAGGTTGGAGACAGAGCTACAACTAGACCGACAGTGTCCCCTGAATGGGACGTCGAAACAACTGAATAACCAAGAATGTGGGAAATTTACTGTTGACTATTATGTTTATCTCATCCTAGCCATGTTCTTTGAAAAATTAAATATCATGCCACGTTGCTTAATACATGAGACAAGAGAAAAGGAAATGAATCTTGAATTGGAAGAGGAGAGGATTTCCTTTGGGGAGGGCCAAGTCACATACCAGATCCTAGCAGAAATAGGACATGACTAAAGAGACTCCTTTGAGAGATAAGAGGGCCCTTTGGACACATTGGCGGATGAGTTTCAGGAGTAAGATGGCCAGTGAGATGCCATGTCAGGGATGTCCTGAATAGGTGCATGGCCAATGACTTAGAGAAGAGGAATATCTCCTGGCATCTAGCCTTGGGCTTTTGTTTTCTGCTCTGTAGTATATTTATGTTATCTAGCCTTTTGTAAAATTTGGTTAAACTCTGTGGCCTGTGTTAACTGAACTCTGTGGGAACTCAAGGAGACCATGTTCACATTTGTGGCTCATTAGATTTGAAGATAGCTGCAATTACACAAGAACTGGTTACCAGGCACTGAGCTGTGATCTAGAACAAGAGGTAGAAAGAGATGATGAGAATAGATTTGTGGAATATGTAAGCCTCCCTTGGGGATTGTCAGGAATACTGAGTGATAAAAACACAATAAAAGACTGCTTGCAGGAACACAGAATGAGGGCGCTGTCTACAGTCGCTGATTGTGAAAGCGAAGGTGGGAGAACACATTGCCTTTAGTATTATCTTTATAAATACATATAATCAGGGGCCGGCCCCATGGCTGAGTGGTTAAGTTCCCGCGCTCCACTTCAGCTACCAAGGGTTTCACTGGTTTGGACCCTGGGCATGGACATAGCACTGCTCATCAGGCTGCCTTGAGGCGGTGTCCCACATGCCACAACTAGGAGGACAAACAACTCAAAATAAATATACAACTATGTACTGGGGGGATTGGGGGAGAAAAAGAAGGGGGAAAAAAAAGAAGATTGGCAACAGTTGTTAGCTCATGTGCCAATCTTTGAAATAAAAAAAAATACATATAATTAGTTAGGGGTTCTTAATCTGGGATCCCTTGGGGTGCTGTAGATGATCTATGTTATAGTCACTGTTTTGTATATGCGTATGTATTTCCTTGGGGAAAGGATTTATGACTCTTACTAGATTCTAAAAAGAGTTCGTATGTCAAAAAAGGTACAGAGATATCTTTCATTGCAGTATTTTAGCTTCATATATTTTAGGAAATTTTGTTTTCTTCTTTTTAATTTAAATACTATACTTCAAACATTTTTCTCCAGGTAATAATTATTTGAAGGTATCAATTTTGATAGCTGCCTCATAGTCTAAAATACAGACGCATCATTATTTAAGCATTCCATTGTTATTAACCAACTTGTTTTCTAATTTTTCACTATTAAAAATAATGCTACTGTAGTAAGCAGAATTCTGAATGTGTGCCCCCAGGTTTCCATGTCCTAATTACTGGAACCTGTGAAGACAATGAGACATCACTCCCAGGATTTTATGCATATGCTCCAGTTGACTTTAATCTAAGGATTATCTAAATTAATCTAAATTATCCTGCTGGGCCTATGCTAATCATGTGAGCCCCTGTAAAAGCAGAGACTTTTCTTCAACTGGTTACAGAAGAGGAAATCAAAGAGATTGACACCCCAAGAAGTTACTAGCCATTGCTGCCTGCTTTAAAGATGGGAGGTGGAGGGGTATGTGCTAAGTAATGTAGACGGCCTCTAGAAGCTGACTGGTCCCAGGGACAGCCAACAGGGAAAAGGGACCACAGCCCTATAACCACAAAGATCTGAATTCTACCAAAACCATGACTGAGCTTAGGAGTGGATTCCTCCCCAGAGCCTCTAGAAAGGAGTGCAGCCTGAGGACACCTGGATTTCAACCTGAGCAGAGAACACGGCCACAACATGCCAGGCCTCTAACCTACAGAACTATGTGCTATTAAGCAGGCGTTACAAAGCCGTTGAGTTTGTGGTAAGTTGTTACACAGCACAAACTATGGTAATAGAGCTGCTATAAATAGGTTGGCTTGCAATCATGTCTGAATTTATAATTTACTTATTGAAATAGAAATGTACGTACTAGTTCTAAGCACAGAAATATATAAAGGATTGCTGTTGAAGTTATCCTCCCCAAAATATCTGACAATAAAATCCTGCCAAGGTATAACAGGGCAAATGCTGCTTTAGCTATTCGAAAATTAGGTAAGAGTAGTTGAAGAAAACTTTGTTAGTTAGATAAGCGAAAAAATGTACTTATTATTCTCTTTTATTATTGAGACTGAAATTTTTTATATTTATTAAACATTTAAATTACTTCTGTGAATTGTCTTTTGATGTCCCTTGACATTTATTCTTTTTTTCTTTTTAGATTTTTTTATTTTTCGTTTTTCTCCCAAAGCCCCCTTGTACATAGTTGTGTATTTCTTTAGTTGTGGCATGTGGGACGCCACCTCAGCATGGCCTAGATGAGCTGTGTCATGTCTGTGCCCAGGATTCGAACTGGTGAAACCCTGGGCCTCCAGAGCAGAGCGCACGAACTTAACCACTCGGCCACGGGGCCAGTCCCAACATTTATTCTATTGGGGTTTTAGTAGGTAGGTTTGATTTGTATGAGATCTTCATGTAACAAGAATAGGAAACTTCGTCTATTACACCTGGGACAAATGGTGTTTTAAAGTTTGTTGCTTGAAGAGGTATGGAAAGTTTAAAATACGTAGTCAAATCTATTGGATTTTCTCTTTTGCTTTCTTTCAATGCCTATATGCTGGAAAAGTTTATTTCCACGCTTAAATTAGATATTCAGCTATAATATATTTTTACTATTTGTGAAGTTTGAATTTTGTGATAATTAATCTACGGCGTATTTTGGAGCATGACGTGACGAAAGAAACTTTTTTCCCTGATAATAACTTTACATCACTGTTACAATATAGTAAATAATCTTTCTTTCTTGCCGAGATATTCTTTTTCTCCTTTTTATTCTCCTTTATTCTTCTAAATATGTAGGAAAATGTCCTTTATTGAGGGGTGGGAGAAGGGTTCTAGTTAAATTCCAGGCGAGTGGCAATATTTTTAGTGTCCATTCGCAATGCATTTTTATCTCTGAATGTCAAAGGCCTTCTTATTTTTTACTTTTTTCTCACATTTTCTTTTCTGACATCAGTCTTGATTTCTTCCAAATGAAATTTAGAATCACCGTGTCAGATTTCAAAAGGGAGTTTGGACTGAAGATTATTAATCCTTTGAATCAATATAGGATGAATTGAAATATTAGAATAACCTGCAGATGTAGAATCATGATATACTCTCCTTTTATTTAAGCGTTGTACATCCCTCTGTAAAAATTTGTGGCTGTCTTTAATCTTCTGAATGTTAAGAGAGATTTTCATGGGATTTCTAAATGCATATGATTTTATAAATAAATACCTCCTCTTTTTCTTGTCTTATTGAGTTGGCAAGGATTTTCAGAGCAATTTTAAATAATATGCTGATAACAGTTATCCTGTTCTTGTTCCCGATTTTAATGAGAATGTTACTGCTGTTTTACTACTGAATATAATGTTAATTTTTGTTTAAGTAGACAGTCTTTATTATGTTGTTAAAGTTTTCTTCTTAAATCCTATGCAATGTGCTCAGTAGGAATATTACTTGGGATATCAGGTTTATTTTAATGGCGTCTGTGCTTCTCATCTCTCTCTTTTTCCTGTGACATAAAACGAAAATACTGCTACGTAAGAGTTTTAAAAAACTTTGATTATTTTGAAAGAAATATTTGCTTACTGTTTTGATTTCTTGCATGTTTATGGACTTCTTTATGAGCCAATTTTCACTATTTATGTTTTCTGAGAAACCATAAATTTCACAAAAATTTCAAATATACTGTGTATAGTATTTTATTCATTTACTCTAACAACTTATGGCTATGTCTCATTTTTTACAATTAAATTTATTTTTAAAATATATTCTTAGAACATATTATTTGCTTTAATTTTCACTATCTTGCAAGACTTTAATATTTGATTATTTCACAATTATCTTTTGCATTTATTTATCATTTCTACTTGTATTTAATCTTGAATAATTTCTGCTTTTAACTCTAATATGTGTAAGCTTCGTGAGGGTAGGACAACGTCCATTGGTGCAGCATTTTATCCCCAGTGTTTATAATATGTCTGGCACCTAGTAGGTGGCAATGTGTATTGGCTAAATGTAAGAATCACACTTCTTAGATTTTTAAAAATACATTTGAGTCAAATATTTTGTTAAATAATAAAATCACTTAAGGTGGTTAAAATTACTTTGGGTTTCAACCCTACTTTGAATGCATATGAAATCTCTTGATTAGTTGTGTGGTAGTTCTCATCATTTTCTAAAAATGCTATGCTTTCAATTATACCTTTCAACTAACAGTTTTTTAATCATGTTTCAAATTCCTGAATTATCAGGTATGTTGTTTAAATTTTTATTAGTAACTTTAAATTATAGAACATTATGTCAGGGAATAAATACTATAAATATTTGTGGCCCAATATGATTAATTTTTATAAATATTTCATAAGTGCTTAAAAGAAATCTGTACTCTCTGTTTATGGGTCATTAAATGATTTTATTATAATAATGAAAATTTTGTGTCCTAATCTATTTGCTGATTTAAAAGCTGAAGAATATGTTAATGGCAACCACAACTTTAATTCCTTCTTGACATTCAAATGATATTAATTGTATATTTACAGCTATATATGCTATATTGCTCATAAAACTTTCTAAATATTTAATTTTAAGTTTACAGTAGACTTCTTATAGAAATAAAATGAAATTTGCTTGCATTCAATGCTTTTAGAGTTGCATTATACAATACACATTGTCTGAAATTTATACTGTCATTCACACTTAAAAATAAATTTGTTTAAAGCAGTAATAGTAACAATGAATTGAGTGATTATATAATATGGATAAGTGAAATGAATAGCAGCAATGTCATAAGGAATGGGAGGGAAGAATCAGGAATTGTAGTGTTATAGCATTATTTGCAAGTGACTTATATTAGTGAAAAACGTATATTGTAAATGCCAGGGAAACCACTAAAATCAGTTTTTAAAAAGTACAATAGGGGCTGACCTGGTGGTGTAGTGGTTGAGTTCGTGTGCTCCACTTTGGTGGCCTGGGGTTTGCAGGTTTGACTCCTGGGTGCAGACCTATCCGCTGCTGGGCAGGTCATGCTATGCTGGCATCCCACATGCAAAGTAGAGGAAGATTGGCAAAGATGTTAGCTCAGGTCAGTCTTCCTCACACACACACACACACACAAAATAAAAAGCATAATATAATACAATGGGATGAGATAAAATGCTCAATTAAAATCAGAGAAGGCAGAAAAACAAGGAGAAAAAGATAAACAACAAATGTAATGAGTAGAAAGCAGTTATAAACATGGTAGATACTAATCTAATTATTTCAATAATCACTTTAAATGTGAAAGATCTAATTACACCAATTAAAAGATGGAGATTGTGAGAATGGATAAAAAATTTGAGACTCAACTATATGTTGTCTACAAGAAATTCACTTTAAAGACAAAGACAAGATACATTAAAAGTAAGAGATGGAAAAAGATATGCTATGTTAACACTAATCAAAAGAAAGTTGTAGTAGTTCTATTAATTTCAGTCAAAGCTGACCTCCAAACATGGAATTGTTTTAGTTGCCTCCTCTTTACCCCATTGGTGAGGGAAGGATTCTCATCCTGGAGTTAATGGAGGTGGCTGAACATAGAGCACCCAACACTGGACACATGAAATCACAGCTGTTTATTAGTCACATATACCCACAGCCCAGGGGAGGAGGACATGAGTACCATGCAGGACCACGAGGGGGTTGCACTCAAGAATAGAGTGAACAACCAGGACCTGTGGGAGGCAAGCTTTGGAGTATCAAGAGGAAGAGGTGTTCCCTGGTTCCTGCAGGGAGGATGTGTTTAGCTTGTTTGAGTGATTCCACTGATTGGCAGGGAACTGAAACCTGCTACTCAGGGTAAGCAGCAATGGTGCCTGGTCCCCGGATAGGAGTTGTTTGGCTAGGAGGACCTTATCTGAGGGAGCCAAATGGGGAGGGGAACTCGTGTTTAGGCCATTTGAGGCCCTCCCGATTTTACCAGATATCAAGGTAGCATATAACATTGGACCTTAAATTTTAGGCCTTATACCACAGAAAGATTATCAGAGCAAAAAAAGGGCTTTACGTATTAACAAAGGGGTCAGTTCTCTAAGAACACGTAACAATCGTAAATGTGTATGAACCTAACAACAAAGCATCAAAGTACTTGAGTCAAAATCTGATAGAACTGAAAGGAGAAATAGATAAATCCACTCTTATGGTTAAAGACTTCAACACCCTTCTGTCAGTAGCTGATAAATCAAGCAGACAGGAAATCAGTACAGATATATGTGACCTGAAGAGCAGTATCACTCAACTTGATCTAATTGACATTTATAGAATACTTCATCCATTTATATGACGTTAGAAAAGGCAAAACAATAAAGATGGTTAATAGATCAGTGGTTGCCAGGGATTCAGTGATGGCAAGAGGATATTTTACAACAGTGAAACTATTCTGTGTGTTACTGTAATGGTGGATATGTGACGTTCTGCATTTGTCAAAATCTATAGAATTTTACAAAACAGGTAATGAAGCTTAATGTTTGATTAAAAAAAAACTTCTAGGATGTTGTGGAGCCCAGAATAGAATGCAGACTCTGACAGAAGAATCTAACTGTATTACAAATGTGTGAAATACCAAAGAGAGATTGTGGAAAAGGTATTGACCTAAGAAATGAGTGCAGTCTATGAGGCTAAAGATAAAGATATTTATTGTAGATAAGCATAACATCTAGTTGATAACGTTGGGAGTATAGATTAACAATTATGAAGCCACTATACATGTTTTTTGGAATTCAACAATTAAGTAAGTTGGTGGTGATAGTGGGAGCCAGGATTCTCTGTTAAAATGGGGGATTACAGACAAGCAAGGGGGGAGGCTAGAATGATCTATGTGGTAATGGATAAGAGTTGAAGACACCAGTATGGCATCATGATCAGCTTTATCTAGACACAGATGGATGCATGTAGAAATGCTTACAGATATGTGTATATTCAAAGTTAGTATAGGGGCGGGCCCGGTGGTGCAGCAGTTAAGTTCACACGTTCCACTTTGGCGGCCCAGGGTTCACCAGTTCAGATCTCAGGTGCAGACTTATGCACCACTTGTCAAGCCATGCTGTGGCAGACATCCCACATATAAAGTGGAGAAAGATGGGCATGGAGGTTAGCTCAGGGCCAGTCTTCTTCAGCAAAAAGAGGAGGATTGGCAGCAGATGTTAGCTCAGTGCTAATCTCCCTCAAAAATAAAGTTAGTATACACACACGTATTCCTCACTTTGTCAGATGAGGGCACAGAAGCAATGACATCCCAGTAGCAAAACCATACTTATAACCCAGATCTTAGTTTTTGATATCACTCTCCAGTGAAAGAAATCAGGAATTAGAAAAGCAAGGATTTAGAAAAATGCTAGTTCTAAGACTGGAGCAGGAAATATACAACATGAGCCCAGAGTATTTTATAGTTCTAGAAAGTAAAGAATGCTTAAAAAGAAAAACGCGTCTTGCCTGGTGGTGTGGTGGTTAATTCATGTGTCCTCTTTGGCAGCCTGGGGTTCATGGGTTCAGATCATGGGTGCGGACCTACACACCTCTTATAAAGCCATGCTGTGGCAGCATCCCACATATAAATACAGGAAGATTGGCACAGATATTATCTCAGGGACAATCTTCCTCAAGCCAAAAAAAAAGAAAAGGAAGATTGGCAACAGATGTTAGCTCAGGGCCGATCTTCCTCATGAGAAAATAAAGTAATGATGGTGGTATGTCAAAGTGAGAAGGAGCCAAATGAAAGAGCTCCCAAACTTCAGAAAAATCAGAGCAATAAAGCAAGTACATGAAAATATGCTCAACATCACTAATCATTAGGGAAATGCAAATTGAAACCACAATGAGATGTCATCTGACATCTGTTAGAATGGCTATCACCAAAAACACAAGATAAATGTTGGCAAAGATATGGAGAAAAGGGAACCCTTGTAAATTGTTAGTGGGAATGTAAATTGGTACAGCCACTATGGAAAGCAGTATGGAAGTTCCTCAAAAAATTAAAAATAAAGCTACCATATGATCTAGCAATTCCACTTCTAGGTATTTATCCAAAGAAAGTGAAACACTACTCAAAAATATGTATGCACCCCCATGTTCATTGCAGCATTATTTACAATAGCCAAGATATTAAAACAACCTAAGTGTCTGTTGATGGATGAATGGCTAAAGAAAATGTGGTTTGTATGGGGGTGTGTGTGTATATACACATATATACATAATGGAATATTATTCAGCCATAGAAAAGAATAAAATCTTACCATATGCAATAATGTGGACGGACTTTGAGGGAATTGTGCTAAGTGAAATAAGTCAGAGAAGGACAAATACTGTATTATCTCTTTTATATGTGGAATCTGAAAAATGAAAAAACAAAAATGAGGTCATAGATACAGAGAACAGATTGGTGGCTACCAGAAGTGGGGATTAGGGGTGAAATGGGTGAAGAAGATCAAAAACGTACAAACTTCCAGTTTTAAAATGCATATCATGGGGTTGTAACGTGCAGAATGGTGTCTACAGTTAATAATACTGTATTCCATATTTGAAAGTTGCTAAGAGAGTAGATTTTAAAGTCCTCATCACAAGAAAAAATTTTGTAACTATGTATGAGTGACAGAAGTTAACTAGACTTATTGTGGTGGTCATGTCACAATATATACAAATATTGAACCATTATACTGTACACCTAAAATTCATATAATGTTATATGTCAATTATACCTCAATAAAAAAAGAATTAAAGAGACACTGTTTAATTATATATGGTTTATCAAACGAGAAGATATAAATATTTTAAAACTTACATATACTTAATACTATGGTCTAAAAATATGCATATCAAAACCTTTTTTTTAAAAATAAAGCAAATCTAATCATTCTGAAACAATCAGATAAATACTAATTGAGGATTATTTTGCAAACAGCAATGACTTTAAAATATTAATGTCATAAGAGACAAAATTGTCTGGGAACTCTTCTAGATTAAAGAAGACAACAGCAACTTAGTGTCACTCACGATCCTTTATTATATGCTGAATAGAAAAAAGTAGAGCTATAAAGAAAATTAAAAGCTATAAATGACATTATTGGGTCAACTGTGGAAATTTGAATGTAAACTATATGTTACAGAAAAGTTTTGTGTCAGTGTTAAATTTCCTAATGCAATATTTGTGTTTTGCTTATATAGATTAATCAGTTTGGTTTTAGAAGATGCACACGGAAGTATTTAGGGGTAAAGTCTCATGGTGTCTGTATGTCTCTCTGTCTCTTGTGTAGGCACACATACCCGTGATCTATAACATGTAAATCGAGTTCACACTAAGCAAAGGAAGATATATGGTCACTTTACTCATACAACTCACTAATGTGCACACATCAGTATGCTTTACTTCTTAACCCCTTTTCCACTGTCTGGTTGTGGTTATCATGGTTGGATTTGTTGATGCAATGAACTACCCAGGTGTCCTCTTCTTCCTCTATCATTAGTGCTTTCTTGTGTGGTTTCCAACAGATGTATTCATGAAGAAACTCATCCCAAAAAGAGAAGTCAGATCTAAGCAATCATTACAGTCCTCTGACAGTTCTTTTGGCTTTCTTCTATTTCACTCTAAACTTTGGTACTTTTTTAAGAAAAATTTTCAGCACTTAATAATTTGTACAGCCAGTATACCAAGTTCTAGGAAATTGCAGAGGTGAAATCCAGCTACTCTACACCTCTACAGCCCTACTGGTTGTTAAAACACTGGAATACTTTTGCAATGATTAGTAAACAGGTGATGACCCAAGCTCCTGTAGCACCAGTCCTCCACTCTGGCCACCAAAGTGAGATCTTAGGATGGCCCCAAGATCCATCAGCTAAAGGATTAGGTGCTAGCATAGCAGGGGCCCTTCAGGACCACGCTCAGTCCTAAGTCAGCATCCATGCTGATTAGCCAGTGCCAACACAGGTACCAGTTGTTAGATGCTTTGAGCAATACCTCTGGGAAAAATCTTTTATGGCCTGATACGCAGAGATCTCTTAATGGAACACACATCTCATGTGTATAATCGGTTTATTAATTTCTAAACAAAATTGCTAACTGTGGATTGTGTATCATTTTTGTTGGTTTCCTTCTTTATATTTTTATGTATTTAAAAAATTCAACTAGCACATCTATTTAAAAGTTTAGGTGGTTTTCCTTATGTTTTGTTTTTCTGAAAGTCAAATCTCATTTTCCATTGCAGCAGATGTTTGTGAACTTCTTTCTGTTTTTTCCTGTGATATCAGAATGTACCAACATACACTTGGCTGGATTAATATTTACTTGACGTTATAAGTAATCTAAAATCTAAATGACACTTTTTGAGAGCTGTCTTCTAAGTCTTGTGCCAGGAGTCATTGCCTGAGCATGATATATATTAATATATACGTATACATATGTAGTGTTATGTATATTATATGGAATAGGACAGTGAGTGTAAAGGGAAATAGACAAGGGGAGAAAGCTCAGCCACACCATTTTAAAGGATCTTAGAAAGGGAACTTGGAGCACAAGCTGGTAATTGTTAAAAAAAGAAATTGTTTAAAAAGATTTTATATTGCCTTTTTTCTTGAAAAATAGAACATATGTAAATACAACACTATATTCTATTTTTCAAGAGAAAAGCAAACCATACCAAAACATCTTTTCCTACAACACTTCAATGATACAAGATTCATAAGGCAGTCACATAAGCTATATTTAAAATGCAAGCGTCTCTTTTTTTCAAGTAACAAGTTACTGTCCAAATATTTTGAATCAAAAGGCACTATTGATCTGAAAGATTGTTTTCTCCTTACCAAAAGCCAAGCCCTTCTTTCAGTTGCCATCTCTCTCGGTCACATTTTACACTCTTGCTCTCTGCCATGTTAACATGTTCTCCTTTTTGCTTCCATACTAGTTTACTCTCCTGGTTCTTTTTCTGCTTCTTTGATCTTCGTTCCCCTCCCTCTAACTCGCTTAAGAACATTAATTATTATTTTTAAATTATCTTTAATTATCCATCTGCTCTAATAATTTCAATTGTTAGTTCTCTGTTGACTAGTTCTAAATTTTTATCTGCATCTCTAATACTTCACTTTTGTCTTTTAATTCCAACTGTCTATAATAGTTACTGCAAAAGCAGCATGTTTGAAACAGACGTCACAATCCACCTCGCCCAAATAATTCAAAAACATGATTCCCAACTTTTCCATTAAGAAGATGTTTTCGGAAGTCAGATAGAACTGAGTTCAAACTCAGTTCTGCGTCTTATTAGCTATAAGGTTGTAGAGGATGTTTCTCGTCCCCATTCTTGTAAGTTTTTAGAGATAAATGAGATTAGGTATGTGAGACTATGTATCTGGCTCAATAATATTAATTGTTCTCTTATTCATTCCTTAACATGGTAATCAGAATATTAGCTATCCAAAGATGCCCATATCCAAATCATTGGAACCTGTGAATATGTTATCTTTCATTGCAAAAGGGACTTTTCAGATGTGATTAAGTTAAGAATCTGGATGTGGAAAATTATCCTGGATTATTTGAGTGGGTCTAATGTAATCACAAGAATTCTTATAAAAGAGAGAATAAATTTGTGTTTTAAGCCATTAAGTTTACAGCATTTGTTACAGTAGTGGTAGGAAATTAATATACTTGGTAATGCCATTCTTCAAGTTGACCACAATATCTTATGTTAAGTTGTTCATTCTCCTTTGTATGCTATGAAAAAAAGTAAAAATATCTGTTACTTCTTCCTTGACGCTGTCTGATTCACCTGTTCTCCTTCAATGCTTCATGTATCTAGATTATTTCAAAGATGGCCTATTTTCCTTGTTTCTCAGTCATCTGAAGGTCAACCAATTCTCTACTGGTATTTCAAAATTAGCGAAATACTATTGATCTCATCACGTCCATGTTCAAAACCAAGATGACCGTATTTCCTACCACACCAAGTTCATCTCTGTCTTGCTTTCCCAAGTGTGACTTGACTAAATAGCCTTTCTCCCCACACTTCTCCCACATTAAACTAACTTTAGTCAAACTCGTCTCTATGCTTGCATTGTGCACACTTATTTCTGCCTCTCTGTTTTTGGTCATCCTTTACCCCTCTTCTGGACCCCTCTCTCTTGCTCTTTGCCCTCTCAAATCCATTTCTCTCTTCACAGGCAGGCATGTCTCACTAGTCCCAATTCTTTTCATTGACTACTGCTAAGTCAGAAGAGCTTCACTCTTGAGAATGATGTATTCGTTCCTCACAGTTTTGTTCTTGATGCCTCTCTAATTGTTTCACATATTTTACTCTTTTCTCCACAACTAAAGCATAAACTTTGTTTTAGGGTGGGGATATTTCACACTTTTTAATATAATCATGTATTAATATATATGTTATATATGTAGTCATATCATGTAACATTTTTCAAATGGTCAATGAAAATAATCCAGAATCAATCTGTAAATCAAAATTGGAGTGAGTTTATTATGAGCCAATTGGAGGATAATGGCTCAGGAGAATGTTTCCACCAAGGAAGGAAGCTCTCAAAGAAGTGATGTGTACAGAGTGGTTATATACTATCTTGGAGCAAAAAGCATACATCATATGTGACAGGAGTGTCTCCTCTACCACTGTCATGAGATGCTTTGCTAGCATGGCAGGTCAGTGGTCACAGGTGAACACGGCAAGTCGGTGGTCAGCAGGTCAGTGGTCAAGAGATGAGTTAAAGTAGGTCAGTAATTAATCTTTAGTTTCTGGGAAGAAATGTTTATCCTTAAAGAAATATTGATATGTGGGAGGCAACATCCTTATCTTTAAAGGCATCATTCTTGGCTTTGGGACATTGTAAATGTTTAAAGCAGATGTACAATGCATGCTCAACAGACCACATCAGACCTTTCTAGAAAAACGAAGTCAGGCTGAATTAGTTTTAAACCAAACGGCTTCCTTAAATACTTCAATATGTCCCGTTGCTTTTTGTTTATTCATCAAAATTATCATATATTTGAAATAATTTGTGATGAAAAATTATTTTAAAATAGATTAATATCTATATTTTATTTCCCCAATGTAGAAATTTTATTTTATTTTTTTTGCAGTAACACTCATTTATAACATTATATAAATTTCAGGAGTACACCATTATATTTCGATCTCTGTGTAGATTACATCATGTGTACCACCCAAAGACAAGTTACAATCCATCACCACACACGTGTGTCCAATCACCTCCCCTTGCTCTCCTCCTTTCCCCCTTCCCCTCTGGTGATCATCAATCCAATCTCTGTCTCTATGTGATTGTTTGTTGTTGTTTTTATCTTCTACTTATGAGTGAAATCATATGGTATTTGACTTCCTCCCTCTGACTTATTTCGCTTAGCATAATATGCTCAAGGTCCATCCATGTTGTCACAAATGGCTGGATTTCATGTTTTTTTTAATGGCTGAGTAGTATTCCATTGTGTATAAATACCACATCTTTATCCATTCGTCCCTTGATGGCCACCTAGGTTACTTCCAAGTCTTGGCTATTGTGAAGAATGCTGCAATGAACATAGGGTTGCATGTATCTTTGCACATTCGTGTTTTCATGCTCTTTGGATAAATACTGAGCAGTGGAATAGCTGGATCATATGGTAGTTCTATTCTCAATTTTTTGAGGAATCTCCATAATGTTTTCCATAGTGGCTACACCAGTTTGCAGTCCCAGAAGTGCGTGAGGATTCCCTTCTCTCTCTATCCTCTCCGACACTTGTTTCCTGTCTTGTTAATTATTGCCATCCTGATGGATATAAGTTGATATTTCATTGTAGTTTTGATTTGCATTTCTCTGATAGTTAATGATGTTGAACATCCTTTCATATGCCTGTTGGCCATCTGTGTATCTTCTTTGGAGAAATGTCTATTTAGATGTTTTGTCCATTTTTTAATTCAGTTTTTAGGTTTTTCTTGTTGAGATGTGTGAGTTCTTTATATATTTTTGGTATTAACCCCTTATCAGATATATGGTTTGCAAATATCTCCTCCCAATTGTTAGGTTGTTTTTTCATTTTGATGGTGGTTTCTTTTGCTGTGCTGAAGCTTTTTAGTTTGCTGTAGTCCCATTTGTTATTTTGTCTAATATTTCTCTTGCCTGGTCAGATGTGGTAATTGAAAATATTCTGCTAAGACCGATGTTGAAGAGCTTACTGCCTATGTTTTCTTCAAGAAGTTTCACGGTTTGAGGTCTTACATTCGTCTTTAATCCATTTTGAGTTAATTTTTGTGTGTAGTGTAAGATACTGAACTGCTTTCAATCTTTTGCATGTGGTTGTCCAGTATTTCCAACACCATTTATTGAAGAGACTTTCCTTTCTCCATTGTCTGTTCTTGACTCCCTTGTTGAAACTTAGCTGTCTGGAGATGTGTAGGTTTTTCTCTGGGCTCTTGATTTTATTCCTTTGATCTGTGTGTCTGTGTTTGTGCTAGTACCATGCTGTTCTGGTTACTATAGCTTTGTAGTATATTTTGAAGTCAGGGAATGTGATACCTCAGCTTTGTTATTTTTTCTCAGGATTCCTTTGACAATTTGAGGTCTTTTGTTGTTCACATGAATTTTAGGATTCTTTGTTCTATTTCTGTGAAAAATGTTGTTGCAACTTTGATAGGGATTGCATTGAATCTGTAGATTGCTTTAGGAAGTAAGGACATTTTAACTATGTTAATTCTTCCAATCCAAGAGCACAGAATATCTTTCCATTTCTTTGTGTCTCCTTCAATTTCTTTCAACAATGTTTTGGTTATTTTGGTGTACAGATCTTTCACCTCTTTGATTAAGTTTGTTCCTAGGTATTTTATTCTTTTTGTTGCAATTGTAAATGGGATTGTATTCTTAACATCTCTTTCTGCTTCTTTGTTGTTAGTGTATAGAAATGCAACTGATTTTTGTATGTTGATTTTGTATCCTGCAACTTTACCATATTCGTTTATTATTTCTAAAAGTTTTTTAGTGGAATCTTCAGGGTTTTCTATATACAAAATCATGTCATCTGCAAATAGTGACAGTTTCACTTCTTCCTTTCCAATCTGGATCCCTTTTATTTCTTTTTCTTGCCTGAATGCTCTGGCTTGATCTTCCAATATGGTGTTAAATAAGAGTGATGACAGTGGGCATCCTTGTCTGGTTCCTGTTCTTAGAGGGTAGCTTTCAGTTTTTCTCCATTGAGAATGATCTTAGCTGTGAGTTTGTCATATATGGCCTCTTTTATATTGAGGTACTTTCCTTCTATGCCCATTTTATTCAGAATTTTTATCATAAATGGATGCTCTATCTTGTCAAATGCTTTCTTGCATCTAGTGAGATGATCATGTGATTTTTATTCCTCGTTTTGTTACTGTGGTGTATCATGTTGATTGATTTGTAGATGTTGAACCATTTCTGGAATAAATCCAACTTGATCATGATGTATGACCTTTTTAATGCGTTGTTGTATTCGATTTGGGAGTATTTTGTTGGGATTTTTGCATCGATGTTCATCAGTGATATTGGCCTGTAATTTTCTTTTGTTGTGTTGTCCTTGTCTGGTTTTGGTGTCAGGATAATGTTGGTTTCGTAGAATGAGTTAGGAAGCTTTCCTTCCTCTTCAATTTTTTGGAAGTGTGAGAAGAATTGGTATTAAGTCCTCTTTGAATGTTTGGTAGAGTTTACCAGGGAAGCCATCTGGTCCTGGACTTTTATTTTTGGGGAGGTGTTTGATTACTGTTTCGTTCTCCTTACTGGTAATTGGTCTATTTAAATTGTCTATTTCTTCTTGATTCAGTTTTGGGAGGTTGTATGATTCTAAGAATTTATCGGTTTCTTCTAGATTGTCCAGTTCGTTGATGTATAACTTTTTTCAGTATTCTCTTAGAATCTTTTTGTATTTCTGAGATGTCTGTTGTAATTTTTCCTATTTCATTTCTGATATTATTTATTTGAGCCATCTCTCTTTTTTCATGGGGAGTCTAGCTAAAGGTTTGTCAATTTTATTTATCTTTTAAAAGAGCTAGCTCTTGGTTTCATTGATTTTTTTTTTCTTTTCTTTTAGTATCTATTTCATTCATTTCCACTCTGATTATTTTTTATTTCCTACCTTCTACTGATTTGGGGCTTTGTTTGCTCTTCCTTTTCTAGTTCCTTTAGGTGCACTGTTTATTGTTTATTTGAGATTTTTCTTGTTTGTCGTGGTAGGCCTGTTTTGCTATAAACTTCCCTCTTTGAAGCACTTTTTACATATCCCATAAATTTTGGCATCTCATATTTTCATTTTCATTAGTCTCCAGGTAATTTTTGATTTCTCCTTTGATTTCTTTGTTAACCCAGTGGTTGTACGGTAGCATTTTGTTTAACCTCCACATATTTGTGACTTTTCTGATTTTCTTCCTGTAGATGATTTCTAGTTTGATACCATTGTGGTCAGAAATGTTGCTTGGTGTTAAATTTATGGAGACTTGTTTTATGGCCTAATATGTGATCAATCCTGAAGAATGTTCCATGTGCATTTGAAAAGAATGTGTATTCTGCAGTTTCAGGCTTTGGAAGGTGGGGCCAATTCTCTATGGGGCTGTTTGAGTACCACAAGTCTGCTGCAGCTGACAAGCCCCACTACCCACAGGACCACACACACTGTCAACACTGTCTTGCCCTGTGCATGTACCCCAACCCCCTGAAAGTGGACCCAGTCAGCCCCTCAGCGTAAAAATTTAAAAAATGTGATGCCAATTTCTTTATTTGCCAAATTTGCAATGACTGAAAGTCATTGCAATGACTGCTTTGAAAGAAAAATTACAATCACACAATGATTTTCTTATTTACATAATTAGAAATAGTAATTTATAGAATCATAGGTTCCCTACATTTTCCTGATTTAATTACCTAAGTCAGTGCTATGCTGCGTTCCCATTCTACATGTGTGCACTGATTTCTCAGTAAGCGCTTTTTGTTAACCCAATAGTAGTTTCTACCTCCAGTGATGCTGATCAACTGTATCACTTGCATTTCTAGCCCCTTCTCAAGGCATGCAAATCACATTGTTGTCCTAAACACAGAGGTATCCTAGATGACTGCTGTGCATTTTGGTCAAGTTGAATGATCAGAAAGAAAGACAATCTCTTTCAGCCTAACTCATCTTTTTTTTTTTTCCTCCTTATCAGTCGTTATCCAAATACCCCAAGAGAACCTTTAGAAATCACAAAATAGCGAGCTTCTATTACTATATGATTTTACAACAAATATGTGAAATAGGAAGCTCTCCTCAGTGGGAAAATCGGTCATGTAGAAGGGATTCTAAGGCCAATGTGAAATAGATCTCAAAATTACTTTAACTCTTGGAAAATTGGCTACCTTATTTATTGATGTAATGATACCAAGATATCTCGTAAGAGTATTTTGAATATAAAATAAGATACAGTGTAATTGCCATACTCTCATATCCCAAAAGCTGTGCCTTTTTATTGCCCATGGGTGAATGTTTTTTTAATATGTATTTTGATGTCTTTAAAATTGGGGAGAAAGTGACAGTTCACCAGTAATGAAAACTGATATGCATATTGCATTCACTCACACATCACAAGAGCTTGATCTTGAAACAGAAGCTATACACTTTCATAGAACAAGCTGTATAGCTGGCTGCCAGGTGTTCTTTGCAGAAAACCTTCAAGGCTGACTGCATACACACACTTTTGACCTAACAATTACTTAGTAGTCTTTATAGAATATGGAGTATTTTGAACAGACAAGAGTGGCATGTCTTGACAGAGTTCCATCTGTTAAAAAAGGAAGAGTGATCTTAATTAAAATGTTATTTCTGCACTTAAAAAAGTCTCATTCTATTTCCAATTCTATCAGTTCTTTAGTAAGCATCTGGTTAAAACATTTAGAAATCATTTATATGTTAAAAGTGTATCTGAAACAAACAATTTAGTTTTTAATACACTGTTGCTGAAAGCCAATATAAAAATATGGGAATGCTGAAAAATAATTTCCAAAGTTATGATCTAATTAAATACAGTTGGGCCTAGAAAGTGAGTATATAAATAGTAGGTATTTTCCAGTGATATTTGAGCTCATTGTGGCCATGTTATGTAATGATGAAGTCTATTATTGAATTGTTCTTTACCATCTCTATATGGAAATCAGCTTGGAGATTAAAATAGATGCATACTATGAGAGACTCTACAAAATGTTGAGTTTGAAGTAAAGACTCTGTGTCTCCTATGTAATAATAATTTCACAAATGTGAGATTTGATATGCATATCAAATCACCATGTACATGTAAATCTCTATATAAGACATGTAACACCAACAGAAACATCTTAGAAATGAAAACTTGAATTAATGGATCCTTGCCATCATAAAACTCAAAATGTTGCACCATAAGCTCTAACTGCCTCATAAAGGCAGTTTTAATGGAATAGAGGAAAGGGAGCCCATTTTTTCCAATTACTATAACTGATTTGACTTTTTAAAAAATCACTAGATTGACAATTACTTTTAACATCAGTCAGGGACGGCTTAAGTCATGAATCAGTTAAGTAATGGAAGACTTTTAACAGATCATCAAGAATATAGAAAAAACATTGTGCTTAGTTCATTGGTAGCTGCCTTTTATTTGTTTAATTCACTTTTGTTGAACATTATAATTTAAGCATAATTTTGTAGATTATAGTTGACAACAGCCTTAAGAGAAATGAATGTTTCTAACAGTTACTCATCTATACAGATTTCTCAATCAGAAAATTCAGTCTTCTGGTAAGTGAGGAGTTTATCTCACAAGTGCTGGTAGCACTAAGAATGGAAAACATTGTCAGAGTAACCTTTGGGCAATAGTCTAAACATGTAGAGATGTGGTATTTTCAAATGAAATACTAATGCTCATTTATTATACACAAACTCATTCAGTACTTTAATCAACTGTCATTTGAGGAACTACAAATGTAAAATGAAGTACAATAACAATAAAATCAAGCAACAAAACACATGTACTACACACAGGCTCATGGGTTCAAGCAAGGTTTATTTTGTGTTGTCTGAATTCTTCTCAGTTCCTAATGGACGATTATGACGTATGAACACATAGACCATAAACTTGGCTTTATTATTAATATATCCTTTAGCCTTTCAAACTTAGCTTAAAAAATCTGCAAATATAGGGTAAGATAGGATAAGATATACACTGTCACTCCTAGAAATATTCTTTAGTATGTTTCACATTAGCCATTTTATGACAATTGTCACAAAGCCAGAATTCATATTTTAAAATTACTAAAATCCACCATGTAGATAGGGTCCATTTCCTATCAGATACAAGGATAGCAGTTGCAAATAAAAAAGAATGGAATGCCCTGGGAGTGATTTCTGTGTTTGACATCAGTATACGTTTTATTAGCTACCATATTTTGAATGTGATAATAACAGATAGAGTGGAGACCAAAGCTCCCATCCCCTTTAAATTGACTTTGGCAATTATACCCCTGGTATATACTGGTTTATCTCTCCTCTATCTAGTATAAAAATCACATCTGTCAGGAAATATGGACTTTTTATGCAATCATTTATTGATTCATGACTGAGGAAGCCACAGAAATAAAAAATGAAGGAATAAAACACGGTTACATAGTAAAGTGTGAGCACTGTCTAGCGATAAAGAGAGAATTTATGTTAGTATTGAAATGAAGAGAAAATATCTTTGGTTTAGGTTTAAATGAAAGTTACTAGGGATTTCACTAGGATGGAATATGGCAACTATTAAAAGTTTAAGTATATATTACAAATTTTAAAAGTCTGTACGTATATAATATTAAATATATCCAGTTGAAAATATTAATGTGAAAATTAAAGACTTTTTGATTTTTGAATATTCTAATCATCTTGGAAAACTTTTTTACTAGTTTAATCTTGTGATTTTCCATCATTGTTGCCTATGTCACTAGAGGTAATCTAGTTGAACTGTATGGGATGCGAATATGAGGACTGTGTGGTTATAGGTTTACCTTGGTAGACCTGTTGCCTAATCTGGTCCTGGTTCATGTCAAAGTCTCAGCAAATATTTTTTGTATGTAGTGAATGAGTTAATGAGAGAAAATACTCAGTTTTGAGAAAAATGAATAGTTATAAATAAGCTGAACTGCCATTTGCAATTGCTACCAGTAAATGGACTATTAGGATAAATTTCAGGTAGCATTTACTAAGATCTATTTGGTGTTTTGACTGATTTCACTAACAATTTTATGCTGTTGTTTTTTTTTTAGTTTAATTTTATTCGTTTATTTTTAAAATCTGAAAGTACACCTTAATGTCTGCCTTACTGTCAAGGGCACTTTAGACTGATCAAAAAGAAAGGCAAGTCTTTTCCAATGTTTCAATTCCAGCCTGAGGAGAAATATTAACCAATTTTTTACCAAAATTCTATCTTGCATCAAAGCAGCTGTTACCCAAGTCGTAATATATGGTCAAATGCTGCCTATATCTGCCCCTACTGTCTCATAAGGTCCCTTTCCATTTCAGAATTTAGGTCCCCCAAATCCTCCAAGGCTCACCCAGTATAAAAAATCTGTAATCTCCCCACAGTTGACAAAACATAAAATCTCATCATAAATGAGATCAGTTATGTAAACTATAAAACATACATTAAAGATATTTTAATATTTTTCTTTTTGGAGACTAATAATTAACATATCCGCCATCATCATTTCAGTTAATGCCTTTTTAATCTTGATTCCTTTGCTGTGATATGAGGGTGAGGGTAATATTACGATGTGACTTCTTCCTGTTCAATACTCCCTTTTCACTCCTCAACCCCAATCTGCCTGTCACTGCCTGGCCACCACCCCCCTCACATACACACTATGCTACTACACAGAGATTTCACTTATAACCCCAGGGACAATTAATTCCTGTCGTGCCACTCGTCCCTGAGCTTCATCCCAAATGTAACCCTTTTGTCACCCAGCCATTCTTAGGTTCTTGTTCCTTGACTATTCTTATGTATTCTCTCCAAGGCTCATTCTTATCCAGGCCTACTCCCTCTATATATTTTCATGGTGTCCTCAGGGATCCTCTCTCCATCGCTGCAAGCTTCCATGCATCATTCTTTACTCCTTCATGCCCTAACTGAAGCATGCTACTTCCCAGTCGCACTCCTTCCCCTGTAGATTGCTCAGTTGGACACTGATCAAAGGTCTGGGAGATGACATTAGCATTCTCCTGGATCTTCACAGCTGCTTTAAAGTTATTGCTCTTCTTCTCTAGAGCAGAGCCCCTTCTTTCTGAGAGGTTCATAGCATCTGGTTGTACAAGTCTTTTTTTTCTTCTAATTTTTATTGAGGTATAATTGATATGTTAGTTTCAGATGTACAACATAACAATTCAATATTGGCATATATTGCAAACTATTACCACATTAAGTCAGTTAACGTCCGTCACAATGCTTAGTTACAAAATTTTTTTTTCTTATAATGAGAACTTTTAAGATTTGCTCTCCTGGTAACTTTCAAATATGCAATAGGGTATTATTAATTAAAGTCACCATGCTGGACATTATGTCTCCATGACATGTTTATTTTATAACTGGAAGTTTGTACATTTTGACCTCCTTTACCCATTTAGCCTACCCACTACCCTCTGCCGCTCGCAACCACAAATCTGTTCTCTGTATCTATGAGCTCTTTTTGTTGTTGTTGTTTTAATTCCATGTAGAAGTGAGATCCTATGGTATTTGTCTTTTTTAGTCTGACTTTTTTCACTTAGCGTAAGGCCTTCAAGATCTGTCCATGTTGTCAAAACGATGCATTACCTTCTTTTTTATGACTGAATAATATTCCATTGTGTATATGTGTGTGTGTGTATGTATATATATATATACACACACACACCACATTTTCTTTAACCATTCATTCACTAATGGACATTAATGGACATTAATGGATGGGTTGTATCCATATCTTGGCTATTGTAAATAATGCTGCCATGAACATGGGGCTGCATATATCTTTTTGAGTTAGTGTTTTTGTTTTCTTTGGATAAATACCCAGAAGTGGAATTGCTAAGTCATATGGTGGTTCTATTTTTAATTTTTTGAGGAACCTCCATAAGGTTTTCTATAGTGGCTTCACCAATTTACATTCCCATCAATAGTGCACAAGGGTTCCCTTTCCTCCACATCCTCACCAGCATTTGTTATTTCTTTTCTTTTTGATAATAGCCATTCTAACAGATGTGAGGTGATATCTCATTGTGGTCTTCATTTGCATTTCCCTGATGATTAGTGATGTTGAACATGTTTTCATGTACCTGTTGGCCATCTGTTTATATTCTTTGGAAAAATGTCTATTCAGATCTTCCCATTTTTTAATCAAATCGTTTTTTGTTTCTCTTGAGTTGTATGAGTTCTTTATATATTTTGGATATTAATCCCTCATCAGGTGCATGATTTGTAAATATTTTCCCCTATTCATTAGGTTGCCTTTTCATTTTGTTGATGATTTCCTTTGCTGCACAGGCACTTTTTAGTTTGATGTAGCCCAACTTGTTTATTTTTGCTTTTGTTGCCTTTGCTTTTGGTGTCAAATCCAAAAAATCATCACCAAGACTGATGCCAAGGAGGTTACCACTTGTTTTCTTCTAGGAGTTTTACGGTTTCAGGTTTTGCATTGAAGTCTTCAATCCATTTTGAGTTAATTTTTGTGTATGGTGTAAGATAGTGGTCCAGTTTCGTTCTTTTGCATGTGACTGTCCACTTTTCCGAACACCATTTATTGAAGAGACTATCCTTTCCCCATTGTATATCCCCAAGAACTGATTGGGTCAATTAATTGACCACTTATGCATGGGTTTGTTTCTAGGCTCTCTATTCTTTTCCATTGATCTATGTGTCTATTTTTATGCCAATACCATACTCTTTTGATTACTCTAGCTTTATAATATAGTTTGAAATGAGGGAGTATGATGATTCTAGTTTGTTCTTCTTTCTCAAGATTCTTTCAGGGATGTGTAGTTTTTGGTGGTTCCATACAAATTTTGGGATTTTTTTTACATGAAAAATGCCATTGGAATTTTGATATGGATTGCATTGAATCTGTAGATTGCTTTGAGTGGTATGGACACTTTAACAATATTTATTAATACAGTTCATGATAACAGAATATTTTTCTATTTATTTGTGTCATCTTTAATTTCTTTATCAATATCTTATAGTTTTTAGTGTACAGGACTTTCACCTCCTTGGTTAAATTTATTCCTAGATATTTTATTCTTTTTGATGCAATTATAGATGGGATTGTTTTCTTAATTTCTCTTTCTGATGGTTCATTGTTAATGTATATAAACACAACAAATTTTTGCATATTGATTATGTATTCTCCAACTTTACTGAATTTATTTATTAGTTCTAACAGTATTTTTGTGAAGTTTTTAGGGTTTTCTACATATAATATCATGTTATCTGCAAATAGTGACAGTTTTACTTCTTTCTTTCCAATTTGGATGCCTTTTATTTCCTTCTCTTGCCCAATTACCCCTGCTAGGATTTCCAATACTATGTTGAACAAAAGTGGTGAGAGGGGGCATCCTTGTATTGTTCCTGATCTTAGAGGAAAAGATTTCAGCTTTTCACTACTGAGTATAAATTTAGCTCTGGGCTTGTCGTATATGGCCTTTATTATGTTGAGGTACTTTCCTCTATACCCACTTTGTTGAGAGTTTTTATCACAAATGGATGTTGAATTTTGTCAAACGCTTTTTCTACATCTTTTGAGATGATCATGTGATTTTATCTTTCATTTGTTTAATGTGGTGTATCAGTGATTGATTGATTTATAGGTGTTGAACTATCTTTGTATCCCTGGAATAAATCCTACTTGATCATGGTGTACGATCTTTTTAATGTATTGTTGAATTCAGTTTGCTAATATTTTGCTGAAGATTTTTGCATCTGTGTTCATCAGGGATATTGGCTGGTAGTTTTCTTTTCTTATGGTGTCCTTACCTGACTTTGATATCAGAGTAATTCTGGCCCTGTTAAATGAGTTTGGAAATGTTCCCTTCTTTTCTATATTTTTGGAAGAATTTGAGAAGGATTGGTATTAATTCTTATTTGAATGTTTGGTAGAATTTACCAGTGAAGCCATCTGGTCCTGGATTTTTCTGTGTCTGGAAGTTTTGCATCACTGATTTAATCCCCTTACTAGTAATCAGTCTGTTCAGATTTTCTTTTTCTTTTTTTTCCTGCTTTATCTCCCCAAACTCCCACTGTACACAGTTGTATATCTTAGTTGCCGGTCCTTCTAGTTGTGGGATGTGGGATGCCGCCTCAATGTGGCCTGACGAGCGGTGCCATGTCTGCGCCCAGGATCCGAACCCTGGGCTGCCGCAGCGGAGCACGCGAACTTAACCACTCAGCCACGGAGCCGGCCCTGTTCAGATTTTCTGTTTCATCATGATTTCATCTTGCTAGGAAGTATGTTTCTAGGAATGTATCCATTTCTTCTATGTTGTCCAATTCGTTGGTGTAAAATTGTTCATAGTAGTCTCTTATCCTTCGTATTTCTGTGGTATCAGTTGTAATGTCTCCTCTTTCATTTCTGATTTTATTAGAGTTCTCTCTTTTTTTCTTGATGAGCCTAATTTAAGGTTTGTCAGTTTTGTTTATCTTTTCAAAGAAACACCTCTTAGTTTCATTGATCTTTTCTGTTGTCTTTTTAGTCTTTATTTCATTTATTTTTGCTCTGACCTTTATTTCCTTCCTTCTACTAACTTTAGGCTTCATTTGTTCTTCTTTTTCTGATTCCATGAGGTGTAAAGTTAAGCTGTTTATTTGAGATTTTTCTTGTTTCTTGATGTCATTATTTATTGCCATGAAATTATTTTGTTGTATCCCATAAGTTTTGGCATTATGTATTTCTATTTCATTTTTCTCAAGGTATTTTTTGATTTCTCTTTTCATTAGTTGTACCACTCTTTCGGCTTATTTTTCTTTCTTTATGAAACTCTTGGTAAATTTTTCACCTTATTGAGGACTATGACAAGTCTTTTAAATCTTTAATTTTGACCTAAATCATTCAAAATTTTAACTGTTTCCTTGATTTCATTTTTATTAACTTCACATCCAAATTCAATTAACAACCTATAATCAGATATATCTGTTACTGATTTAAACTTTTCTACCTCTGCTGTAGACGGAATGTTTGTGTCCCCCCTTCCCCAAATCCATATCTTGAAATTAATCCCCAGTGAGATGGTATTTGGAGGTGGGGCCTTTGGGAGTCATTAGGATGAATATCTCTTAAAAGCAATTTGTGCCTTTATAAAAGAGACTCTGAGAGGACAGTGTCAAGATGGCAGTGTAGGCAGACTCTGAACTCACCTCTTCCCATGGACACAACAAATTTACAACTACTCTTAGAACAATTACCCCTAAGAGAGAACTGAAAAGTGAACCCACAGCAAGGGATGGTGCTGACTGAGGTGAAAGAGTCAGAAATTCCTTTATGGAGAGAAAAAAGCCCCCTTCCAGCTGCAGCACTTCATGGCTGGCCATGAGCAATCTTGAGGTATGAAGCCTTCCCTAGAGGAGTCAGGGATCTGAGTGGGGGGCATTACCACAATAAGCAGCTTTTGGACTCAGCACAATCAAGATGAATATCATAATACCTTGCTTTGCTGGCTATTAACTACAACGAGTAATGCCCCCAGAAAACCTATCTGATGTAAGGGGGAAAAAGAATCCCTGCTCTTAAAGGGCCCACACACAAATTCACTTGTTTAGGAAGACAACCTAAAATCACCAGAGGGAAAGGTGCACAGTCCTTTGGTGAAAGAGAACTGCCTGATAGGCTCTGGGAGCATCTCAATGAGACTTGAGACCTCTCCAGGGACTAAGACATTGGCGGCAGCCATTATTGTGACCTAATACAGGCATACTGACACAGACACTGACAGATGCCATTGGAGTTCTTCTCCTGGCCTGTTAGTGCAAGGGTCCACCCCATCCAGTAGAGCACTGACTTAATCCAGCTCAGTGAGGGCAGGCAGCCCACCCTATGGACTGGCCCCACCCAATAGAAAGCCCTCGGGTAACTTGTGGGCCCAAATACATGGGGTGCCTGGGACCTCTACAACCTGATGAGTGGGTCCACCTCTATGGGGCAGGGTGTGCACAAGAGGTAGGACTGCATTGGTGGAGTGTGTGGGGCCTCTGCAGTGGGGTGATTGAGTCCACTTCAGTGGGCTGGGGCACATGCACAGGGCAGGACTATGTTGATAGTGTGTGTGGCCCAGCAGGTGGTGGGGCCTGACAGTAGTATCAGACTCATGGTTCTCAAACAGCCACATGGGGGTTCAGCCCTACCCTCCAAAGCCTGAAACAATTGGGTGCTTCCTTGTCAGCCCCACTCAGCTGCAAACCTGAGAGAACTGACAACAGCTTTGCAGGCCAGAGCCCAGCAGCAATTGTAAGACCGTGAGCATAGCAACCAGCCACACTGGGGACCTACTCACTTACCAGAAAAATTGCAATAAGAATGTGCTATTAGTCCTTGGAGCCAACTGTGCTGGGGATCCCCATTCCCAATAAAGTGACTGAATGGTCCATAGTGGCCATACAGCTGAGCATTGCAATAAGCCATCCAGGGGACAGCCTAAACTCCCCAGAGACCTGCAGCAAGAGCAACCCTGTCACAACAGAAGGATGCACATAGCCCACACAGGCAGCACTCCTGGAACATTTGGAACTGGTGATGAGAGGCAAGTACATTGCTGTGCTCCATAAGGCATCTCTTACAAACAGTCACCTCTCCAAGATTGGGAGACATAGCTGCCCTACCTCACACATAGAAATAAGCACAGAGAAAGAGAGAAAATGAGGAGACAAAGGAATACATTCTGAATAAGGATACAGGACAAATTCTCAAAAAAAGAACTAAAAGAAACAGAGAGAAACAATCTATCTGCCAAAGAGTACAAACTAATAGTCATAAGGATGCTCACTGATCTTGGGAGAAGAATGGATGAACTCAGTGACAGCTTCAACAAAGAATTGGAAAATATTTTAAAAAACCAATCATAAATGTAGAATACAATATTGGAAATGAAAAATTCACTGGAGGGACTCAAGAGCAAAGTAGATCATACAGAAGAACAGACCAGAAAGTTTGATGAGAGAGTAGAGGAAATCACTCAAGCTGAACAGATAAAAGAAAAAAGAATTAAAAAGAACAAGGACAGCCTAAGGGACCTTGGGACAACATCAAGCACACTAACATCTGTGTTATAGGTGTCCCAGAAGGAGAAGAGAGAGACAAGGGGCAAAGAATCTATTTGAAGAAATAATAGCTAAAAACTGTCCTAACCTAAGGAAGGAAACAGACATCTAATTACAGAAGCACAGCGAGCACCAAACAAGATAAATGCAAAGAGGCCCACACCAAGGCACATTATAATTAAAATGTCAAGAACTAAAGATAAAGAGAGAATCTTAAAAGCCACAAGAGAAAGGCAACAAGTTACATGCAAAGAAACCCCATAAAGCTATAAGCTGACTTCCCAGCAGAAACCTTACAAGTTAGAAGGGAGTGACATGATATATTTAAAGTGCTGAAAGGAAAAAACCTACATCCAAGAATACTCTACCCAGCAAGGTTATCATTCAGATTGGAAGGAGAGAGAAAGATTTTCTCAGACAAGCTAAAACTAAAGGAGTTTATCACCAAGAAACCAGCTTTACAAGAAATGCAAAAGGGACTTATTTAAGTGGGAAAGAGAAGACCACAAATAGGAATAAGAAAATTATTTTTTAAAAAGCAATCAAATCTTGGGTAAAGGCAAAAATACAGTAAAAGTAGCAGATCAACCACCTATGAAGATAACATGAAGGTCAAAAGACAAAAGTAATATAATTACCTATTTCCATGATAAAAGGGTAACAGTTACACACACACACAAAAAGAGGTTATATATGATATCAAAAACATAAAATATAGTAGGAGGGCAGTAAAATAGTAGAGCTTTTAGAAAGAGGTCAAACTAAGAGCAACATCAACTAAATATAGATCGCTATATATGAAAATTATTATATATGAACCTCATGGTAATCACAGAAACCTATAATAAATACACAAAAAATTAAGAGAAAGGAACCCAAAAATAACACTAAAGAAAGCCATCCAACCATAAGGGAAGAGAGCAAGAGAAGAAAGGAAGAGAGAACTAATAAAACATACAGAAAAAAGGTAACAAAATGGTGATAAGTAAAATTTTATCAATACCTACTTTAAGTGTCAGTGGACTAAATGCTCCAATCAAAAGGCATAGGGTAGACGATTGGATGAAAAAAACCAAGACCCCTATATATGCTGCATAGAAGAGACACACTTCAGACCTAAAGACAACTGAAAGTGAAGGGATGGAAATGATACTCCATTCAAATTGCAATGAAAAGAAAGCTGGGGTAGCAATATTTATATAAGACAAAATAGACCTTAAAACAAAAATAATAAAAGACAAAGAGGGTATTACATAATGATAAAGGGACTAATCCAATGAGAAGATATAACTCATAAATATTGATGCATATAACATTGGAGCACCTAAATGTATAAAGAAATTATTAACAGACATAAAAGGAGAAATAGATAGTAGCACGATAATAGTAGGGGACTCCACTTACACCAATGGATAGATCATCCAGACAGAACATCAATATGGAAACACTGGCCTGAAATGATACACTAGATCAGTTGGACTTAGTAAATATATACAGAACATTCCATCCAAAAACTGCAGAATACACATGCTTCTCAAATGCACATGGAACATTCTCCAGGATAGATCACATATTAGGCCACAAAACAAGTCTTAATAAATTTAAGAAGGTTGAAATAATCCAAAGCATCTTTCCCGACCACAATGGTATGAAACTAGAAATCACCTACAGGAAGAAAATCAGAAAAGCCAGAAATATGTTGAGATTAAACAATATGCCACTGAACGATGATTGAGGCAATGAAGAAATCAAAGGAGAAATAAAAAATACCTAGAGAAAAATGAAAATGAAAATACAACATGCCAAAATTTATAGGCTACAACAAAATGGTTCTAAGAGGGAAGTTTATAGCAATGCAGGCCCACCACAACAAAGAAGGAAAATCTAAAATAATCTAACAGTGCACCTAAATGAACTGGAAAAAGAAGACCAAACAAAGCCTCAAGTCAGTAGAAGGAAGGAAATAATAAAAATCAGAGCAGAAAATAAATGAAATAGAGACTAAAAAAAAAAAAAAAAAATCAATGAAACCAAGAGCTGGTTCTTTGAAAAGAAATAAAATTCACAAACCTTTAGCTAGCCTCACCAAGAAAAAAAAGAGAGAAGGCTCAAATAAATAAAATCAGAAATGAAAGATGAGAAATAGATAGTAGCACGATAATAGTAGGGGACTCCTACTATTGTAAGAAAATACTAGGAAACGCTATGAGCCAACAAACTGGATAACCTAGAAGAAATGGATAAATTCTTAGACTCATACAACCTTCCAAAAGTGAATCAAGAATAGACAATTTGAATAGACCAATGACCAGTAAGGAGACTGAAAGAGTAATCAAAAACCTCCCCAACAATAAAAGTCCAGGAGCAGAGGGCTTCCCTGGTGAATTCTACCAAACATTCAAAGAAGACTTAATAAGTATCCTTCTCAAATTCTTCCAAAGGATTGAAGAGGAGGGGAAGCTTCCTAACTCATTCTACAAAGCAAACATTACCCTTATACCAAAACCACACAAGGACAACACCAAAAAAGAAAATTACAGGACAATATCACTGAAGAATATCTATGCAAAAATGCTCTACAAAATACTAGCAAAGCAAATACAACAATACATTAAAAAGATCATATACCATGATCAATTAGGATATATTCCAGGGATGCAGGGATGGTTCAATATCTGCAAATCAATACACATGATACACCACATTAACAAAATGAAGGATAAAAATCACATGATTATCTCAATAGATGTAGACAAAGCATTTGACAAGACACGGCATCCACTTATGATAAAAACTCTGAATAAAATGGGTATATAAGGAAAGTACCTCAGCATAAAAAGGCCATACATGACAAATGCACAGCTAACATCATTCTCAATGGAGAAAAACTGAAAGCTATCTCTCTAAGAACAGGAACAAGACAAGGATGCCCACTTTCACTACCCTTATTTAACATAGTATTGGAAGTCATAGCCAGAGCAGTATAGTTTTGTACTATATTTTGTAGTATATTATAGCATGGTACTGGCACAAAAACAGACACACAGATCAATGAACAGATTCGAGAGCCCAGAAATATGCCCATGCATATATGGACAGCTAGTTTTTGGCAAGGGAGCCAAGAACATAGAATGGAGAAAGGAAAGTCTCTTCAATAAATGGTGTTGGGAAAACTGGACAGTCACATGAGAAAGAAAGACAGTACACCATTATCTTATACCATTCACAAAAATTAACTCAAAATGGATTAATGAGTTGAATGTAAGGCCTGAAATCATGAAACTTCTAGAAGAAAAGGCAGTACGCTCTTTGACATCGATCTTAGCAGCATCTTTTCAAGTAACATGTCTGACTGGGCAAGGGAAACAATAGAAAAAATAAACAAATGGGACTACATCAATCCAAAAATCTTCTGCAAAGCAAAGGAAAATATCAACAAAATGAAAAGACAGCCTAACAATTGGGAGAAGATATTTGCAAACCATATATCAGATAAGGGGTTAGTATCCAAAATATACAAAGAACTCATATATCTCAACAACAAAAAAATACTAACATGCCAATTAAAAAATGGGCAAAAGATCTGAACAGAGATTTCTCCAAAGAAGATATACAGATGGCCGACAGGCACATGAAAAGATGTTCAACATCAATAATTATCAGGAAAATGCAAATCAAAACTACAATGAGATATCACCTCACACTCATCTGAATGGCTATAATTAAGACAGTAAACAATAAGTGTTGGAGAGGATGAGGAGAGAAGGAAACTCTCATACACTGCTGGTGGGAGTGCAAAATGGTACAGCCACTATGGAAAATAGTAGGGAGATTCCTAAAAGAATTAAGAATAGAACTACCATATGATCCAGGTTTTCCACTTCTAGGTATTTATCCAAAGAACATAAAAACACAAATGCATAAAAATGTACCCCTGTATTCATTGCAGCATTATTCACAATAGCCAAGACTTGGAAGCGACTGAGGTGCCCATTAGGGGACCAATGGCTAAAGAAGATGCGGTATAGGAACACAGTGGAATACTACTCAGCCATAAAAGCAGTTGAAATCAGGCCATTTGTGACAACATTGGTGGGCCTTGAGGATATTATGCTAAGCGAAATAAGTCGAAGGAAGAAAGTCAAATACTGTATGATCTCACTTAGAAAAGAAGATAAAAACAACAAACACGTAGAGAGATTGGATTGGTGGTTACCAGAGGGGAAGTAGGGTGGGCAGAGGGTGAAAAGGTGATTAGGTACATGTGTCTGGTGATGGATCGTAATTCATCTTTGGGTGGTGAACATGGTGTAATCTACACATAAATTCAAATATAATGATGTACACCGAAAATTTATATAATGTTATAAGCCAATAAAAGAAAAAAACATACAAAAAATAAATAAAATAAATTAAGATTTCAAAGTTGTAAAGAGAAAAAAGACACTCTTGAGTGCCCTGTTGCCCCTTTTACCATGTGAGGACAATGAGAAAATGGCTGTTTATGAACCAGGAAATGAGCTCTCACCAGACATCGAGTCTGCTAGCGCCTTGATCTTGGACTTCCCAGTCTCCAGAACTGTGAGAAACAAATTTCTGTTGTTTTTAACTGCCCAGTATGTAGTACTCTCTTACAGCAGCTGGCACAGACTAAGACAACCCCTTAATTCTTAAATTCCCATATTCAATGCTTTGATACTTTTACTACTGTCTCATGCCTTTGCTTTTACAGTAATCTTTTAAATTTCTCCTAGAAATATCCAATATGTTAACGTTGCTTCTTATTCCAGTCTATCAGCTATTTTGTACCAAGTTAAAGTATACACACAATAACATCCACTGGTCTTGCCTGGGCCCTTAATGAAGTATCTTTCTCTTACATTCACATGCAAAACTCCAACACTGGGGGCTGGCCCTGTGGCCGAGTGGTTAAGTTCGTGCACTCCGCTGCAGGCGGCCCAGTGTTTCGTTGGTTCGAATCCTGGGCGTGGACATGGCACTGCTTGCTCATCAAACCACGCTGAGGCAGCGTCCCACATGCCACAACTAGAAGGACCCACAATGAAGAATATACAACTATGTACTGCGGGGCTTTGGGGAGAAAAAAGGAAAAAAATAAAATCTTAAAAACTCCAACACTGGCTCAATACAACCAGAGGTTGCTTCCTCTGCGAAGCTCACCCGCTGAGTCTAGATAGGTGCTTCCTGCTTCTTCCCTAGCAGCTTGTAATGTACTTCTCCTAGATATCTGCAGTTTATTTGTTCTTTTCTCACCAGCTATATTTTACTCTAGTGGAAAGGGGGCAATGTTCTATTAACTCTTTTTATCCCTATTTTAATCTTTTTACCATGATGTTTAGTAACTAATACATGCCTAAAACATTCATTGAATGAATCTATGAATTCATCCTTATTATTTAAAGATGTTCTTCAAGGGAAAAAAGTTTTGTAAAGAACAGTTTATTAAGTGAACAATGATTCTACTTTGTCTTTGATTTTGAAAGAAAGCAACCCTACTGGAGCAGATGCCGTTGGTGCTCTGTCCAATCCCCTCAGATCCCTTTACTGCGCACACCTGCTCTTGTCGGGCTTTCATTCCCCAGCCAGCCTCTATGAATCTCTGTCAAAAGACTGCCTCAGGCTGCCATTGCTTTGCCATGCACACAGGGAGCCAGAAATGCTTAAAAAGATATGTCCCTTTGAAGCCAGCCCTTAGTCCGGGATTTTAGACCTGAGTGTTTAAATACTGCAGTTCTCTCCCTTTGATCCAGACTACTCTTAGGTGTTTCCTGCAGTGTTTCCAGAGCTCCCTGACCGATTGAGCCACAGTTATGCACTGTGGGGCTTTGCTTGCTATCTCAGGCTTGTCTGGCTCCATTCCCTCCTGGTCCCACTTCCCCATTCTCCTACTGATTTTTTCCTGCAACAATTCCTAATAAATCGTATTTTCATAAATCTTTCAGCATCTGTTTTTGGGGAACCAATCTAAGACACCTACTAATAGTTTGAAGGGGGGCATATATAATATATAAAATCAATAACATGTTGAATAACCAAATGATGACCATAGAAGCGTAGCTTCAAAAGTTTATGACCAGTTAAAACCGTTAATCTTAGTGTAGAGAAAACCACTCAATCATGTAACACTTATTTCCACATAGTCCTTCAGCGGAGAAGTCAAATTTTCTCAAGGACTGTCTTTTCCCTTTTTCACTCTTGTTAAAAATTATTAAAATACTTTATTATAAATACATTATTATATGTGTGAAAATATTTGATAGAGAAAAATAACATTCAGAGAAAGATCTTGTGCTTACATCTTTTGCTATTTCAGCAAAAGAAAGCCTCCATTATGACCATCACTAGCTTCTCATAATTTTTAGATAAATTGACAGCTTTGGAACTAATGTTAATCTAAATGTAGTGTATTGTGTAACAACCATTATTGCATAATATTTAATACTGCAGCCTATAGAAACACAAGAATGATTATTGCAAAGGTACCATAATTCCCAGTTTGAAGTGGACTTCATGTCAACATCTATGCTCCTGATGCTTTGTCATGTTCAGCTAATGTGGGGCATTAGGTATGTTATTAATATTCAGCTCAAGAAATTTTCATATATTGTACACCATCATGTAACAGCACCTAGACCAAGAAATCGAACATTGCCTGCGGCTCAAGGCTCCCCTCCGCTCCCTCCACTCACCACTCCCATCAAGGAAACTTCTAGCCTGACTTTTAACATTGTAGAATAGCTTTGATGTTGTTTTTGTGCATAATAAACATGGAATAATAAAGTCCAAACTCTTTTCAGATCTGGCCTCTTTTGCTTAAAGTTGTGTGTGTGATATTCCTTTATGCTCTTGTGTGTAGTTGAAGTTTGTTTACTCTCATTGCTGTGCAGTTTCTATTGTGTGAATATATCACTGTTTATTTATTTATTCCTTTGTTGATGAAGATTTGGATTGTTTCAATATTTTGGCTGCTAAAATAATGCTGCTATGGCCACAATAGTTCATGTGTTTTGGGTCAAGGGGCATGTATATGTTTAGCTTTGGTGTATTCTGCCAAATGCTTCTCCAGAGTGGGCGTACCATTTATGCTTCTATCAACAGCATATGATCCTTACTTTTGTTTCACATCCTTGCCAAAGTTTGTCACCTATTTCTTTGTCATTTTATTCTTTAGACATATTGCATTCTAAATTACTGTCATTTCCAAGATGACTAATGAATGAGTATATTTGCATGTTCATTGGCCATTTATATTTTTAATTAAAATTTCTTACACATTAAATATAAATGCAAATTCTGTGATATAAATACACCTAATACACAGAGCCAGGATTCCTACATTAAGTAAGACAATAATAATTGTGGGATTGTCTTTGATTTTTTTCCTTTAGATTGACTTTAGCTTTTTAGAGCAGTTTTAGGTTCACAGTAAAATTGAGCAGAAGATAAGGAGAGTTCCCCTGCCCCCCCCCACCCGCACCCTCTGTGCCCACCAGCCTCCCACACTATCAATATACTGCACCAGAGTGGTACATTTGTTAAATTGATGAACCTACATTGCCACATCATTATCACCAAAAGTCCATAGTTTACATTAGGGTTCACTCTTGGTGCTGTGCATTCTATGGGTTTTGACAAATGTATAATGGCATGTATCCACTATTATAGCATCATGCAGAGTAGTTTTACTGCCCTAAAAATCCTCTGTGCTTCATCTATTCATCCATCTTTCCCCTCAACCCCTGACAACCACTGACATTTTTACTGTCTTCATAGTTTTGTCTTTTCCAGATGTAATTCTCGATTAACTTATTTTTAATATGACATTTGAACAAAACTATTTCAAATTTTAACAATCTAAGGTGGAAATGTATTCACTTTTCCTGAGAAATTTTAAGTCTAGAGTTCACATAATGAATGTGCAAATACATAACACATTTTTATTACAGCAACTGGGGCAGACTTGGTTAAAGTTGTGTTGAACACGTACATCACCAGTTTACGACAATCAGGAACTGGTTTTGCCATGGTCCTACTATTGCAGAGTCATGTGGAAATTATCCTGGCAAGTTGCATTCACCACAAGACAATTTTCACTATAAATATTATTGTCCATACTAAGAAAAAAAGGCAAGAAGCTGGGCTACTCTGTGAATCAAAAGGAAAATAGGAAATTTCCTTGAGGTTACTATTGTTTCTAATAATATCTCCTCAGTTACGAATTGTTTTCTTTTTTTCTCCAAGCTCACAGTGTATCACCATAAACCATGAACACCACATTGGAAAACACCTTCATTGTTTTGCCCAGTGTTGTTTTGTTTCGTTCTTTTCTAATGATAGCAGAAATTAATATATACAATAAAAACTAGATGAAACTTTATAGCTATCTCTTCTATATGACTTTAACTTTTTGGAGCTCTGTTTAGAGATGCAACATTGAATTTATTCTTCACCAGAAATATGACCCGTGTATTTCTTCCAATTCTCACATTCACTCTCTGCATCTGATTATGATTCTCACTTTTAGATGAGGGCATTGTCACTGAGAGAAGTTAAAATCCAGGCAGCTTATCATAATTGGTAAGCCTTGGAGCCAGGATTGGGGGCCAGGAGTGCTGACTCCCACATCCTTCACCATTACACTGCTTCGTGGACCAGAGAACTAAAGTGTTCCTCTGAGTGAAAGAAGAATGTGAATGCGTATCAGCCTAGTGCTGAGCAGCTACCTGCTTAGCTTTTTCAGTTAATATATTTGACATAAGGTAGAAAATACATGGATAGCAGAATTATTACTGAAGTGAGCAAATGTTTGTATGTAACCCCATCTAAAAGCCATTTTCATTTCTTCACCACATGGAGTTGCCCAAACTCATTATTCCTCAACAACAACAGAAATGTGCAAATCAAAATGCTCTGGCTCTGAATCAGAGTTGTGGAATACTGGTAAGTTATTTAACTTCTCTGAATCCTAAGTATCTCATGTAAGAAAATACGCAGGATAACAATAATATTTCACAGGATTGTCAAGAAGATTAAGATAAATATGCAATCTTTTTTGCAGTTACTTATGTTTATTAACAATTCCCCCTTCACCCCCCAGCAAGTGTTTGAATAATTTCAGGCTCCTATTCCCTGCAAAAGTGGTATATGTTATATTTTAAATATATTAAAGTAAAATCAGTTCTTTGAGAATTTTAAATATGTATCTGTGAACATTACAAAATTAGGGTTGGGAATGACTGGTTTACAAAACTGCGATATATTTGATGGATTCAGTTAGAGAAAGTATGAGTGTTTTGGTGTAAACTGGATCAGGAACTTAGCTAAATGATTAGAGTTTTCACTTTTCAAGTAGATTGATATTTAGAAACAACATATAATCAAACAATTTTTTTTTTGGTAAGGAAGATTGGCCCTGAGCTAACATCTTTTGCCAATCTTCCTCTTTTTGCTTGAGGAAGATTGTCACTGAGCTAACATCTGTGCCCATCTGCCTCTAGTTTGTATGTGGGATACCACCACAGTGTGGCTTGATGAGTGGTATACAGGTCTGTGCCTGGGATCCAACCCTGTGAACCCTGGGTGGCCAAAGCGGAGTGTGTAAACTTAACTACTATGCCACTGGGGTGGCCCCTGTAATCAAGCAACTTTTAGAAAACCTGATCCTGTAACACAGGGGCATAACCCCGATAGCATGCATAGAAAATGTGTATTCCCCCAAAGTTAAATCACAGAGCATTTTGATACAATTGGGAATCCTTTCTATGAGTCAGTCTGCTGACCACGGAACTATTTAATTTAAAAACTCACTGGGATTGTGTGATACAAGCTTTGGACATTGGTTGTCCTTGTTATTCATTTCACTTTCATTGCACAATGCAGATAATTCCTTTTCTATTCACTCAAAATTTCCCAATTATCTTTTACAAGTCAGTTGTAACAAAGAGACATGAAGGACTTAATATATTTAATTAGGTCACCTGCTAGACTGAAATAACAATGTGAAAATGTAAATAAAATAATATTATAACTATTTATTGAAGTTGAACCTGTTATTTAGTTTTTCTAACAACAATTTTTTGTGTGTGTTTCCTTTGCTGAGAAATAATATATTTTTACATTTTTGTAAGAAACAGAACAGATGACTGTTCTTTCTCTGGTTGATTTTCCCTTTGGTACCTTGACTCTTGTCCTTGATAAGAGCTTGCTTTCTCTTCTCTTTGGCTCTTTCTAATAACAATCTCAAGCTCACAAAATATGGAGAGGCTATATTGTTAGAAAACACGAGAAAAGGAATAAACTGAATAAAATATACAGCAAGACTAAAATAATGATGTTCAGATTATTTTCTGGTCATTGGGACATTTATGTTTTCTGATGTGTCTCTGGTTTTTATAATTTATAATTGAGCATAATTAAATAAAAATTCAAAATACTAATATTTAAAAGGTTGTCCTCTTTCAAGTTAAGTTAGAAGTTGGAGTTGCCATTTATTCTCTTTTTTTAAATGCCATTCTCTTCTAGAAATTTGACAAATAGGCTTCTAATGTAGCTTTTATCCCTTGTCAATATTTTAAATAGTTTTGCATATGCTATTTTAAGAAATATTGTCACTTAATTGGAAATGTAAATTATAAATTATTATATTTACTGGAGGGAAAATGAGTTGACTATTTTAACCTTAATTAGTCCATCAAAACAATTTTGTCTAACCTTTAATTTTAGCTGACTTAGTCAAGACAGTAAAAATAAAAGAAAAAAATTCCACATATGTATTCATAGTAAAGGAAGCACAAGAACAATGACCTCTGAAACTTCGTATCAAAAAATTTAAAGGTACAATTTTGTATTTTTTATGGCTGAGTAGTATTCCATTGGACCTTGAGGGTATTATGCTAAGCAAAATAAGTCAGACAGAAAAAGACAAACACCGTATGGTTTTACTCATATATGGAAGATAAACACATAGATAAAGAGAACAGGTTGGTGGTTACCAGAGGAGAAGTGGGTGGGGGGAGGGTGAAAGGGGTAAAGGGGCACCTATGTTTGGTGACGGATGGAAGCTAGACTTTTGGTGGTGAACACGATGCAGTCTATACAGAAGCTGAAATATGATAATGGACACCTGAAATTTACACAATGTTATAAAGCTGTGTGACCACAATAAAATAATTAAAATAAAAATTTAGAGGTAAAAACGTATCCAAATTCGAGTTCCAGATTATATTTCAAAGAACCCTAGAAAGCACTTTTATAATCTCATAGCAGCTGACTTGCCTTTTCGACACACAGACATCTCTGAGGAAAGACTATTGTTCCATCAGGTCCAGATCGCTGCTGCTTCCATCTCAAATGTTTTTAATCCTACAAATAAAATAAAGCTCAGGAATGCAGATAGTTTGTCCAAAATGCCTTTAGCTCATTGACATTCCCACTGGAATTCTACTGTTGAAATGATTTCTTAGCTAACTCGATATATTCTGCAAACCATGAAAACATCCTTGAGAAGTGGTCCGTGCATATGAGTGAAAGGGGAGAAATAGCCAACCAGAATTACTGTAATGATAGGTGACTGCGGGCGTTCGGCACAGTGGAATTTTGATATGCGTAAAAATAAAATCAGATCTGATGTTCACGTTATTATTCTTAAATACCACTTCTTTATGAAAAATGATATCAGATCATGTTTCTAGGAATGCATAAGTGAACAGAATAATAATTCTCTACAGTTACAGGGAATTCTTGCCGTGCTTGTCAGGAAATGGCTCTGCAAAGCTTTAAGCAATTAAGAGATTTATCTTCTAAGGTGACTATTTTCCTGTTCTAGTCCGATTGAACATATTAAAACTGAGGTTTGCAGCATGCACATTCGTGTGTACTTGTTATGCATGGTCCCATAAAAATATGCTTTTGGGAAAGACATTACAACCTCAGTTCCTTGTAAAGATAGCAGGACTTAATGGGCCAGAAAGCAGGTGTGCAATCCAAGGAGAAATTGCTCTCGAAGGGTGCAGTGCCGTGGTTGGGCAGAATCATGGTTTCGCTTTTCTTTCCAATATCATTGCACAGTCTATTTAGATGCTTTCTGTAAAATTGTGTTGTGTCATAGTATCCTATTAACAATAAATCAAGCCACTGCGCAAACCAGTGAAGCTCTTTTGTGATGCTCAATGTGGGGAGGCAGGCCTGACATGTATTTTATAGACTAATTATGTGGTATCAGCACCTACTCTGTAGTTCTCTGTGTAGTATGTTTTAATGGACGTTATATTACTCCTAGTATAAACTAATACTATTTTAAAATATATTATGCACTTGTAGAGTTTTAGCTACAATTCAAGATATCTCCATTCAAAATAAATTCTCCTTGCTTAGGAAAACTGTTTTTCCAGAAATATAAACCCTTTTATATTTCCAAATACCATAAATATGTAATTTAAGAGTTTAAGATTGTTTTTAATAATATTATATTTCATTATTGTAATTCCATATCCAGGATATGAATATAAAAGTGTTAAGACCACGTTTTAATAGGTACACAATGGTAAATGAAAATAGTATGACAGAATGTTGAGACGTAGCATTAAGTAATGGGTTGAAATCAGTAGCATTACTTTATTTTTAGGCATTTTAATTTTGCTGGCCAAATTCCAGAAAACTAATAATAAAAACAGAACAAATTTAAATAGTAAAATATCTTCTTTACAAAAAAAATGGCATTTAAAAAAATTATAACAACTGGTACTAATGAAGGATCCTGAAATGGGAAAATGGCAGTCCTTGCCACAGCTGCTGGAAGAATGCATCAATACAGCTTTCTCTGGAGAGAAATTTGACAGTTAAGCAAGATTGCTGAAATATTTATATCTTTTCACTAAATTAGACTTCTAGGAATTATCCTGAGGAAGAAAATCAGATGTATATGAATATTTAATTTCCAAATGTTAATCCCCATGGTGTTTATAATATAAAACTGGAAACACCCTAAATGCCCAATAATTGGGCATAAATAAAATAAATTATTACATATTTATATAATGGATATTCTACAATCATCAAACTTGCATTTCATAGAACATTAATTACATTGGAAAATATTTATATTTTGTATGTAATGTAAAAAGCAAATTAAAATCACTATCTCATCAAATTAATTTATATATAAATGGACAGGAAAGATAAAGTAAATATTCATAGTAGTTACATTTAAGAGATAAAATTAAGAATTTTTTTAAATTATGATTTTTGAATTTTCAAAATTTTCTACAGTGAATAAATACTGCTTTTACAATAAAAAAGATCTTATTTAAATTAAGTAGAAATATTACTTGCAATCTATGTCAACTACTTTATACCTAAATTCAGTGAAAATATTAATTTTATTGCTAATATTTTTAAAACTCTCCATTCTGTCTCTAAAACTTAAACTTGCAATATCTCATTCAAAGTCACTTTGTGAATCTTCTGTTAATGTCTCCCATTCTATCCAGGAAGCCATCCTTAACCCCTAAGCCTTAATTAGTTGTCTCTTAGATTTCTCGTATAGCTCCTTAAAGTTGTCTCAAACAAATAGGCATACGATATTCATGGATTGGAATACTCAATTCTTTCAATAGGTCAATTTAAGCTTACACTGATCTGTAGATTCAGTACAATTCCAATGTAGCATTTTTCATAGATTTTTGACAAGCTGATGCTAAAATTGATCTGGAGAAGCAAATGATTTAGATTGCCCAATTGAGTTTTGAAAAAGAAAAACTAAGAGTACTCACAGTACCGAATTTCAAAATTAAGTATGAAGCTACATTGATAAAGCCAGGGTGAATTTGTGAAAGGATAGACACAGAGATCAATGGAACAGAATAGAGATTCCACCAACTGACCCACACAGATATATTCAACTGATATTTTATAAAGGTGCAAAAGCTATTCAAAGGAAAACGGATAATGTTTTAAACAAATGATGCTGAAAATGAACCTCAACCTATGCCTGGTATCATACTCAAAAACTAACTCAAAATGGCTTAATGACCTAACATAAAATTTCTAGAGAAAATATAGGGCAAATGTTTTGTGACGCTGAGTAGGCAAAGATGTTTTAGACAAGACACCATTCAGAAAAAATAGTGGATAATTTGGACGTTATAAATATTAAAACCTGTTTTTTGAAAGATGCTGTTGAGAGATTGGAAAAGTAAGTAAACAGAGTACTGAAAATATTTGCACAACATATCTGACAGAGGAATTATATCCAGAGTACAAAAAGAATTCTCACAAGTCAATAAGGAAGCAAACAATTAGATAAAAAATGGACAAATGGGTAAAAGTGTCTGAACAAACCTTTTACCAAAGAAGATAGACTGAGGGCAAGTAAGCCCATTGAAAAGATCTTCAACGCCATTAGGGAAATGTAAATTCAAACCACAATGGGAAGCCACCATGCATCCATTAGAAAGGCAAAACTTAAAATTGTTGACAATACCTAGTGACTGTGATGATATAGAGCAACAGAAACATTCCTACATTGCTGGTGGGAATTTAAAATGGTACTGCCACTTTGAAAAACAGTTTGTCAGTTTCTCATAAAGTTAAATCTACACTTACCTTATAACCCTTTATTCTTGCTCTTACGTATTTACCCCAAAGAAATGAAACTTATCTTCTCTGTGAATGCTTATAGTTACTTTATTCATAGTTTCCCCAAACTGGAAATAACCAAATGCCTTTCAACTGGTGAGTGGAAGAAAAGAGAAAATAACTTTATTGCATCCATACAATGGATTTCTACTCATCAATAGATAGAATAGGACTATTGATTCTTGCAACAACACAGATGAATTGTTAATATATTATGCTAAGTAAAGAAGCCAGGCACAAAAATATCTGTATTGTATGATTTTATATATATGTAAACAAAAAATTTTATTTGAGGGTGATAATATTCTGTGTTTTGACGTAGTGATTGTTATGACTATGCAGTTTTCAAAGCTCATAGACTTTTAAAAGGGTGCATTTTACTGTATTATTTTATACTTCAATTAAAAAATGAATATTTTGAGAAATATGGCAATTATGAACTTTGAGACCAATTTCTCATTTTTGAATTTATTTGATGATGAAAACAGAGCACTAAACATCTCATTTAGTTTTTAAATTTCTTGGTCTTTGAAGAATCAAACCACGTTTGTAATTATTGTTGCAAAGCATCATAGTTTAACATATACTTAGGTACATGACGCAAACTCCAGTCATAGCTAATGTTAAATCTGTGAATAAAAAGCTAAGAAGGTATTAGGAAATTCCTGACTCCTATTCTGAAGTATATTATCAATGATGAAGGGATTAGATTAATTCCCTTTGAGAAATAAACCAGTTTGGAAAGCTACTTGACAACAGTTCCATGATATTGTCTCTGAGGTGGAGCAGAAAAGAGGTAAAAATAAGAGAAGAATGAAAGTGGTTTTCAATTTCAGAGAAAATAGGAGTGATAGCAGACCCACATATTTTCCATTTTGTCATGGAAGAGTTATAGTACACCTCAGGTGGAACCAGGTATGAAAACTGCTGAGTAGAACCAGAAGGAAATGTTAAGCGCTAATTCTATAGTCTTTCCTTTGGCTTCAAGGATACCTGAGAATTAAACCAAGGTGTTGAAATATTACTCGAGGAGTTGTTAGTTCACCTACACTGGATCTAAAGTAAATGGGAATTTGGCTGAAAATTAAGTACCTGTACCTCACTATCAAGATTTTTTATGAGGTAATGAGTAACTGACATTGATAACATGCAGTTGCACTGAGAATGAGAGTTAACCAAGTTCTCCTGAGGAGACTACCAGGATAACTAGGTATAAAATCTGTATGAGCTCCAGATCAGATGGCTTCCAGAACTGAGCTGGGACATGCACATGCTTTCCTGTCTTTTGTTACTACACATGCCCCAAGTGGCATAGAAGAACTCATTCATCAGGAGTCGTACTTGGGAGTCACTCTGCTAACCCTGCTTTGGAAACCTGTGCTAAACTATTGCTGTGCATATTGTGTTATTTGTATTCTGTATCTTTTCTAAAATATAAAGAAACTCATATTAAAGCCTATTGTGCCACAAGTGTTTGAAAATCAAGCTGAACCCAATCCCAATTACTGGTTAGAGAAGCATGGATGTTGCAGAAGTTGTGGGTAAGAGGGAATCATTTGGAATCTGCCCAATGGGTATTTCAATATAATGAATCTAGAATGTAAGTTACACTATAGAACAAGGAATAAATACCATTTCTGAGTAGAAGCCGTCTAGATTTCCCACTGTGTGCTTAAGCCCCAATTAACCAAATTTGGGAATGTTACCCAAAGCAACAATTAGCAAGTTTTAGTCTATGCTTTACTTACTACAGCATTCTTATCACATAGAAGAGCTCTTAACATATTATAGGCACTCAACAAATATCTGTTAGTTAAATAAAACAATCTTGGAAAAAATTATCTTATTGAACTCTGTCCTGTTTGGGGTATATTTCTAAATGAGAATATGAACAGTGACCAAGGCTGTGCTTAATCTCTGAGGAAGGGTGCCACAGGTGTTGGTTCATTTTATTGAAGCCAAGGCAGAGGTTATAGGCGTGTCAACTTGTATGCACACACATGTGGATTCCAAGACAGATGCAGACCATGATGAGAAAGGAGACTGTTCATTTTTTTTAATCAAATTGTGTAAACTAGGAGATAGAACTGATTGCTTGTGCAAAACTTACATACCTAAGCTAAGGCCGGGGTGAATAGATCCAACTGTGAATGTGAGCTCCTTAGACACAGTTAGGTAATCAGTGGATAAACTGTCTAAAAGGTGCAGAAAGCTCAGGTGAGCAGGTTATGCAGCTGAGAGTCATGATAGATGTTATATATGATAGCTGCTATATATGGAAATAGGGGATTCTAAGAGTACGTCAGGATTCTTTTTAAAACAAAATGACTCAAGTATGTGTATATGCTATGATGGAAGGAACCAATTCCAAGAAGACAATAACATGTGTGGGAAAGAACCCCAGACAACTCAGTAAACAGGCCCAAAGGAAACCTGGAGACTAGGCAGACTAAACAGCAGGTAGGTTAGGGAGTAAAGTGGAATCCTAGGCTTTATAACTGGATAAGAGAAAGAGAAAAGAGAGAGCTGTGTCTTACAACAAAGTTGAATATTCCGAGTTCAGTGATTGTGGCCCTACATCATGGGGATATTGACAAGCGATTCCAGAAATTCAACCGTCATAGATGAGCTATTCCATTAATCCAAGATCTAGGGGGGTGACCCAGTTGATAGAAGTGAGGATTTCTCTCTGAAGTTCATATTCATCTGACAGTTCTGGCTTTGTCTTTCCCTACTTATCCATCGTATTCATTTTTGACCCACCATTGCAAGCTTAGTCATATAGCAGGGTTCTGAGTCAATCTGGAAGCCAGGAATCAGATTGACAACTTCAGCTCTATCATGTTTGGACCAAGAAGGAAATAATAATGAGGTGGTTTGGTAATTTCATAACATCATGCATTGTATGTCTGCTTTAAGAATTTACTATGGCAAGAACAAATGCCCTTAAGATACAGGTGCAACTTCCCCCCAACATTGGCATTTCCTTAAGGATAAGCATCTTTCCTTAGGCTAGGAACTGACTGCTGTGCCCACCTTTGACCACCCAGCTCACCTGTGACCACCCAGCTCTAGACGACAGACCTGCCATCCTGCTGTGTCTACAGAGACAGCAGACCTACCTGCTGTGTCCATCAATCGTTGTGCTGACAGAGCAGTCTCGCAACTATTGTAAAAGGGACATTTCAATCATGTGTGAAAACATCCTCTTTGGGGGTATACAACCACTCTGTACACCCCACTTCTTTGGTGCCTTTTCTTCCTTCGGGAAGAAAGGCCCTGGGCTATGGTCCTCACATTTTAGCTCAGAATAAACTCACCCAAATTTTCATTTATAGATTGGTTATGGATTATTTTTGTCAACAATATGAAACAGAGTTGCACTTGCCTGTAACTTACCTAAGGTTTATTAGAGAAGATGCTGTTTTAAAACAAACACTCATTTTCTTTTGCTTCTTAGCGCAGATCATTGTATGCATTCCTGTGTCACAGAAGTTTGCTACACAGGAGAAATAGTTAATCATACATAGAAACTGATTTTTGGCATTATGTTATACCAGAGACAAAGATTTTTATGTTGTTGGATAAATGAAACTGTATTCATATTGTTTGCTTTAGTAGTTTATGTTTTAGAGTTTAGCTCAGGTATGAGATGGTATGAGAGTGGGCTTCTGAAATTCAAAATTATGTAAAGATTTTTCTCTCAAAGAGTCTCTCTTTCTATTCTTTTTATGCATAGAAGGGCAAAATGAAAGTAACCTTCCAGGCACAAATTTGAAAATAATCTCATTTTCTACTCCCTGTTAGGATCTCCCCTTTGGCCCAGCTTAAATATATGTCTGTTAAAATAAACTTCCTGTGGCCACAGCCTAAAGTATTTACAGATGATATAATTTGGTCATTGATTTGTACTTTCTTTCAAGAAAATTCATCAGAAACTACCAAGGGAAATTGTTGGTTATTTTCTGTGGTCACCAGCTTTCTGCTACCAACTTATTTCCTTCACATCAACAAAACAAATCTATCATTGTGGCATTCTTAGCCCCAGGGCTTTCGACAGTTTCTTCATGTTGTGTGATCTGAAATACGTACCAGTTATTTTGTGAAATGCAGAGAGACATAAATTACCAAATCAGTAGGAGTTATTCTCCATCTAGCTACTTTATACATTTTTTCCAGTGAGCTCGTTATATAATCTACATGAAGATGTGATTAATATGATTCTGAAACAAAGAGTGAGAACAAGGCAGAGATCATGGGAGTGGACAAGGGAGAAGATACAAACACGTGCGTGAACCCAAGAATCAGGGTAAGTGGGATGTTACAGCAAATGTAAGTAAATAGACAAGAAATTAACAAGGGAGTCAGAGGTTTTATTGTCAAGACCAGATAATGAATACAGTATATTTAATTACCCAATGGCAAAGAAACATACGAGCCTAAACTCTGAATAGTCTAAAGCAGAAAATAGATTTCAGTAGACATCTGTATCTAGAGTCTAGAAAAGATTCTAAGTGTTCAGAAAATTGTGAGAAAGGATGATCAAAGGAAAATCCAGGGATAAGGATTCTATGAACCGCTATTAAAAGGATCAGAAAGTTCATAGGTATCTATTATTAGAGAAAGGGAGCAAACAACTTTACCTTCCAAGCAGCTGTAGAAAGGTAATGCAATTCGTCTAGAATTCTGAACGTGGCCTAATTATGAGACACTGGACATTTGCTTTGGGAGCATTTTCCAGCCAGCCCTGGTTCTGCACGTGTGCAGATTATGCGGAAAGCTAGTCCAGGGGTGGCAGCATAGTCAAGGTGACAAAGATATTTTTACATCAAGGATTAGAATATATATATATATATATATATATATGTATATATTCATGTGAGAATGGAAACTCAGGATCATAATGCCTTATAGGTTTGAAAAGTTAGGGAAAAAAATTCTACAGTCTGCCTGAAAGAATTTTGCTTAGGTAACTTTGAAAGACTCCTTTGAGAGGCTGCCCTAAGGAATCTATTTCACAGTCTCATAGACTTAGCTCATTTAGGTTTTCTTTACATCTAATCAACACTTTCTCCTGTTTAATTTAACCTTAATGAAGACATTTCAACAAGTTTGTACTTTGCATCCTGTAGCTTTTCAACTCCAGAATTTCTGAAATTAAAGAACTTTCTAGAAGTCTATGCACAGCAATATTTAAGTAGTACCTTTGCCTGGGACTTGAATATAAGGGGACCATATTAAGAATGTGTCAAAATAATTGAATTGTGACTGTATTTTTTAACATCACTGAATACAATTTCTTCCCAAGAAATTCAAAGCCATATAGTTTTATTTTTGTATGTTAATAAGACTACTAATAATAGATAAAGTAAAAGTTGTAAACACTGATCAATATTTAGATTTGGTGCATTCTTCCTCTTGTTAGACTGTGGGCCACCAGGTCATCAGTTATGCATTCCAGTGCCATATTATTGCTTTCAGTTGCTCTTACAAAAGACATCAGATTCAAACCATGAGTAAATGAATTAGGGATTTTAGAGAATGCTATGGTCAGCTGCATACAAGAAAAGACAAAGATGAAGGCTATAGAGAAAATCCTGGTAATGAGAAAGAACCCCAAGCAAGAATGTGTTGAATATCTGTCACTATCCAGAACCTTCTCCTTCCTTCTCTCTCTCTCTTTCTCTCTCTCTCCTCTCTCTCTTTTTGGACTGCTCCTGCACCCTCTCAAACCATGTAAATGTGCCTTTCTGGACATATCTGATTGGTTTAGAGTCAGACATTTGACCCATCTTAAGCCAAACAAAGAACCTTATAGGATTTTCCATACTGGAACTGAAGAAGAGAATCTTGCTGACCATCACAAATGCCCTTTTCATCTCTCTGTGTTCCCAGTAACTTCCATTCTTCACCAGAGAAAATGAGTATCATGAATTAGGAGTTTATTTTTCAAACAAATAACTACACTTTTGCTAAATACTAAATGTAGAGTGTTATTTTTCCATATATTTAAACTTGATACTAAATATTTCTCACAACAGCCTGCTTTATTTGCCCAGTATTATGTTTATCAGCTTATAGAAGCTCTCTTATACTACGACTTTTGCTTATTAATACAAATAGATGTTCACATTTTTAAATATCTTTTCTGCATCCATTAATATTAGTCCTTCTTATTCACAAGTCTTTTATGTGTTAAATAATTACATTTTCTAATATTAAGCTATTCTTGCATTCCTAAGGAAATCCCAACTTGATTTTGATGTATTACTCTTTACATATTGAATATTTTGTTTAGGATTTTTAGCTCTTAGTGGCATAATTTGACTGAAATCTTTTTACTACCACTCTTGTTCATTGGATTCATGGAATGATTTAGGATTTTATTCTCTTAATCTCATCTCTTCAAGAGTATATATAACAATGAATTTATCTGTTCTTGAACATAAAACCTGTGAGAACATCTAGATTTATGATGTGTGGGAGAAGGGGACTAAATTTTAACTATTTTTTTTAAGGTTATGAGTCTATATCTAGTCAGATTTCAAACTTCTTTTATAACGAATTTTGGTGGGTTGACTCTTTCCTGAAAATTTTCTTTCTAAGTTTCAAATTTATTTTTACAAATTTATTTCAAATTGCTTCCTTCTACTTTTTTTTGAGTTTATTATGTAATTATTTTGATAACTTCTTAAATGGATGCTATCTTGATTTGGATTTCAACAAAATCAGACCCTGAGAGTACTAGAGTGCAAATAGTCAATTTGGGAGGGTGATCCCAGAAAACATTTGTAGAGAGAATGGGAACCAGTAGAGAGTGCATTTATTAGAATGTCATTGCTATGAAAAAATAGTCGTCATCTCCACAGGGACATGGTGGAAAACACACCTCAGACATGTGCCACCCAAATAGTTGGGAGATTATATCCACAAAGGGACATGTATATGTGAAAACCACTGGCTGAGGACTACTCCTGAGGCTATCAACTCACCAGCACATCCAGCCTGTTCCATACATGTTCCGAGCATCTCAAAAAAGTCTTTAGGGAGAAAGGAGAGTGACAGCTACCTACAATAAGAAACTCAGTATGCATGGTGATTATGAATGCTGAGGAAATACGTATAGCATTTTGATTGCATCTGGCTTGATGCCTAGTTGATTAAGTATCAGTCTCCTCCCTTTAAAGAAAAAGAATTTATGATTTTAATTATTTTATTCACTACTTTATTAAAGTTGCATATGATTGTATATGTTATGTTTTTAATTTAAGTACTTCCTAAGGATTACTGTGATCTTTTAACTTAAGTTATTTTAAAGTTTCACCATCTTGAGTCTGAGTGTGGATTTTCTCCCTTGCTCTTCATGGGGTTCAGAGTGATTGTTGAGTGTGATGATGTATGTCTTTCATTAATTCTGAAAAATCATTCAGAAGTATTCATCTATTCTCTTCCTTTGGGAATCTATTTAACATATCTCAGATTTGCTAATTCTACATTCCAAGTTTCTCAAGTTCTTTTCTCATGCTTATCCATCTCCTTGTGTTTTATGCTCAGAAGTTTTAGAATTTATTTTTATTTTTTATTTTATATGTTTATCTTTTTCTCTTCAGTTGTATTCATCTGGTCTTTAAACCCATGCAGTGAATTTTAAATTTCAGTAACTGGGTCTGGGTTCTGATCATGACAGAGGAACTGGTATAAAACTTGTTGACGCCTATAATCCAGGTCAAAGTATATGAGGAAACTGTTTTCAGGTATTGGACAATAGGCAGTGCAGGAATGCGATCCTTGAGAAAAGAGAAACACACAAAAACAAGAAACACTCATTTTCTACTGAATTTTTGCCTGAAAGGATCTACTGGTCATTGCACGTGGAGATGTAACATTAGCAGAGATCAGTGTTCTCCATAGATTGAGAAAGCAGAGATGAGGTTTCAGCGTTCCTGAAGCAGTTGTATATTTGGAGCAAGGTACTGGAGATAAAGGAGAATTGCAAAGGGAAAGCCCCAGAAATATGTGTGGGGTTCTCCAAGAGTCCCTGGCTACGGGCTGAATTCAGGGTAAGCGTCCATTTAAGACTAACAGAGAGCACCTGCTATCAAGGTGGGCCGTGGGGAGATCATGGAGATAACACAAAGTCAGTCATACAAAACTGAGAGGTTGTTGCAGGTCCAGCCCAGAAAGACAGGAGATGTGTTGCAGAGCAACTTGGGCATTCAAGTCCCAAGAAAGGTCATGACTTATCAATAAAATTTATGCTACAACTTAAGAGCTGCATCTAGGACTAAGGGGAAAACAAAAACCCCAACCACTTACAAATAAAAAGAAAAGAAGCCTGGCAGGATCTGCTAGCAATAAAACTGTCTGCCTAAGCAAAACATAATCCAGACTACCTTGTTGTTAGTGCTGTTGAGCCAGTTCTGACTCCAACAACCCTGTGCACAGCAGAGTAGAACCCTGCCCATCCTGTCACTTTCTGGAGCTATATCAGACAGTGCTTCACTGCTATTCACAGGGTTTTCACAGCCAATTTTTTCAGAAGTGGGTGGCCAGGTCCTTCTTCCTAGTCTGTCTTAGTTTGGAAGCTCCACTGAAATCTGTCCACCATGCGTCACCCTGCTGGTATTTGAAATACTGGTGGAATAGTTTTCAGCCACCACAGTATGACAACTGATGGACGACTGGTGTAACCATGAAACCAACCTGGGCAGCAGTGGTGAGAGCATTGACTCTTAACCACTAGACCACCAGGGCTGGCTCCTGACTACCTACAATGTATCAATTACAATATTTAACGTATAATCAATAATTCCTAGACTTATGCAAAAATGTACAAATAAAACTCTTGATGAAAAAGAAAACAGTCAATATAAACATACTCCAAAGGGACACAATTATTGGTATTAGAAGACAAAAGCTTTAAAATGCTATTATAAATATGTTCAATGACTTAAAGAAAAATATGAACATTAAGAGTGAAATGATGGGCAATATCAGTAGAGAAATGGGGACCATCAAAAAAGAATCAAATGAAAATTCTATAATGGGAAAGTACAATATCTGACACAGTCAATTCACTCAATGGGTTTTGCACATTGGAGACTGCAGAAGAAACAGTGAACTGGAAAACAGGTCAATAGAAACTATCCAATCTGGGGATCAGAGAGACAAAAACGACTGCAAATAAATGACCATAGAATCAGTGACCCGTGAAATAATATCAACCATCTAACATGTTTGTGATTAGACTCTCAGAGGGAAAGGAGTTTCGGAATAGGAAAGTGACAGTATAAAAAATATTCAAAGATTTAATTGCTAAAATATTCCCAAATTTGTGAAAAAAAATCAACCTACATATCCTATAAGTTCAAATATCTCACGGAGGAGAACCACAAAGAAAACCACACCTAAGTACGTCATAGTCGATGGTAAAAACCAGGATTAAGAAAAAATCTTATCAGTACCCAAACAAAAGACACATTGCACATAAGGAAAGTACCATATGAATGACGATGAACTCATCGTAACAAACAATTGAAATCAGAAGACAGTGGAAAATATCTCTAAATTGCTGAGACAGGGAGGGTGAGTTACAACACAGCAAACATATTCCTTACAAATGAGGGTAAAATAATAACAAGACAAATAGAAAATAAATAACAAGATTGCACACTTTAGCCCAGCCACATGAATAATTAAATGAATGTAAATGGACTGAGCAATTTGTGAAAAAGGAATAAATCGAGACCCAAGTATATACTATTTACAACTAATGTACGACACAAGTAAGTAGAGAGTAAAGTGATAGAAAGTTATGTCAAATAGTAATATCAGACAAAATAAACTTAAAGACAATATTATCAAATATAAAAAGGGACTTTTTATAATAATAAAAGCATCAATTAGTCAGCAAGGCATAATCCCAAACGAGTGTATTCCTAATAATAGAGCTTTAAAATTCATGATGCAAAATCTGAAATCTTTAAGGGAAAAATATCAAATTTATAACATAATTGATATTTCTATAGCAAATATAAGGATATAGAAGATTTTAAAACATAATCAAATGACTTAATTGACTTTTATAGAACACTAATGCCAGTGACTGAGAATATGCTTTCAAGACCATATGAAATATTACCCAGTGATATACTGGGCCATAAAATAAGTCTCAATAAATTAAAAAAAATTGGATTTTATAGAGCATGTCCCCAGACCAAGATGGGGAACAAGCTATGCCTCCTCTTTCACTCCTGTTCCTGTTGCAGCACCTTGGAGAGGAAGAAGAAGCTTGGGTTAGCCTTGAGACATGCCCTTCTTGACCCTTATGGGGTCTAGGGTTGAAGATAGGTAAGCAGGATAGAGGAACAAGGAAAATGTCTCTTTACTAGCTGGCCATGATCTGATTTCCTCCTAGTCAGTTGTTGTTGCTTTACTAGTTAGCAGTGACTGACACTTCAGATCACCCATTAACTCTTTTGAAGGACACACCAGTAGGTTTTTCAGAAAGTCCTGAGTCAGCCATGAGCGCACATTTCTCTTCACCCCCACTTTTCCAGGACATCTGGCTTGGCCTCCCACTCTATAACCTGCTTCCAAGTTCATCAGTCGGTTATACTCTCCACAGTCACTTGCTGCTGGAATTCCCTCAGCTGGCTGAGGAGCTGCTTTCTCAGATGGCATTCTAGCAAGATTTCTCAACCCAGTAATTTTCCACAGCACCACTTTCTCAGAGGAAATTTACCTATTCTTGTTAGGCCAAATGATGGAAGTACAGGAGACTTCACTAGGCCTTTCTCCAATTCTCTTTTTCACTGCAAAAAAATCTCTACAGGCAGACAGACAGATCCTCAGACTGAGCATAAGTCTAATTGACAAGGTGATGATAGCTTCCTGTTCTTATAGTCTTTCCAAATGTCTCCCACTAGAATGCTGTACTCTTGATGACTCTCTCAACTGGCTGTCTCTCCCTTTCTCCTCCTGCCTTCTTGTACAAGCCGGAGGAGGGATGGATGTAGTTGGGATGATGGCTTATGTGAAACTTGTCTGTATATGTACAAATATAATAAAAATATATTAAATATATTTAAAGAAAAGAAGAATATTATACCTAAAATGTTAATAGTATTTATCTCTAGGTTGAAATTATGAGGGATGTTAATTTCTGCCTTGTGTTTTTCTGATTTTTGCCAGTTTCTATGTTGCAGCTTATTATTTTTTCTTTAGACAAAAAATCACTATTTTTTCAAGTCTGGTAAAAAGTCAATTTAATCTACAAGTCAGCTTTATCCATGAAAAGCTATGGCACTATATGTTCGACTTCTGTAGACTACTGAAAAATAACGTGATTTACAGGAGTGAGAATTGACATCTCTGAGGTTGCAAGCTCACATTTATACTTTTGTTAACAATGACTCAGAGTTTGAATGGAGAACACATTTCACTGTCTTGTTCTTTTGCTTTTACTAGAAACTTGGAGAAACTCCTGGATTTTGCTCCATTCTCTTATAGTTCATGAGGTTGTCCTATATAAAATAAATAACCTGAGAATTCATTATGTGATCAACATCTCAGATGCTTTACAAAGACTAGAACTTGACCTGTATAACTGTTAACAGATAAGAGAATGTAGGAGTGTTGCTTATCATTAATGACAACAGAGAGGAAGTTGGGGAAGATTATGCGTCTGCTAAAGATAAATGGAATTTTAGCTTATTCTGATTGACACTAAGATTATGTGGATATAAGGAAAGTGTAACCCAGAATACTAAGTTAATTTTTTCAAAATAGTGTTTATATGAACTCCATTTTAAACATTTATATGCTATTAAATTGCCTTGACATTAGTTCAGTTTTTGTGTGGCCAGATATGTCTTGGTTTCTTCATACCTGGAAAGAGGTAAATATCTATTTTACATGATTTTCATGAGACTTTAATGCAATGATGAATATATTTAAAAATATAGAATACTATACAAATCCAAGTGTATTAGTCATCTTAGGCTACCACAACAAGATATGAGAGACTAGGTGGGTTAAACACCTACAGAAAATTTATTTTCTCATGGTTTTGGAGACTGGAAGTTCAAGATCAAGGTGCCAGCATGGTGAGTTCCTGGTGAGAGCGCTCCCCTTGAGTCGCAGAAGGCCACCTTCCCACATGTGCTCACAGGATCCCTTCCTTGTGCAAGCATGGAGAGAGAGAAGCTCTCCGGTGTCTCTTCTTATAGGGGCACTAATCTCATCATGAGGACCACACCCTTGTGACCTCATCTAATCCTAATTACCTCCCAAAGGCCCCATCTCCAAATATCAACACATTAGGGGTTAGGGCTTCATCATATACATTTTAGGGGCACACAAACATTCAGTCCATAAGGCCAAGTTATTGTTATTGGCAGCATAATAATGGTAATTGTATTAGTCAGGGTTTTCCAGAGAAACAGAAGCAGTAAGATATATATATAGAGAGAGAGAGATTTATTGTAAGGAATTGGCTCACACGATTATGGAGGCTGGCAAGTCCTAAGATCTCCAGGGTGAGTTGGCAAGCTGGAGACTCAGGAGAGCTGATAGTGTAGTTCCGGTTCAAAGGATGGCAGTGTCGAAACCCAGGAAGTGCCAACGTTTCAGTTAGAATCTGAAGGTGGGAAAAAGCCAATATCCCAGTTTGAAAGCAGTCAGGCCAGAAAAACTCTCCCTTACTTGGAGGAGGTTCAACCCTTTTGTTCTATTCAGATCTTCAACTGACTGGATGAGGCCCACCCACACTAGGGAGAGCAATCTGCTTTACACAGTCTGCCTATTTAATGTGACTCCCATCCAGAAACACCCCCACAGAAACACCTACCTGACCAAATATCTGGGTGCTCTGTGGCCCAGTCATCTTGACACATACAGTAACTATCATGGTAATAAACAAACTAGAGGAAAAGAGAACTGGCAACCAGGGTTTTCCTGACTGTAGTAATGTCGTACTTTGCACTAAGTCTCCTCACAGAAATGAGCTAATGATGTGTAAAGACCCCAGCACAGTGGCCAGCAGGCAATAGATATACAATAAATATTACTGCTTTTCCCTTCACGTTACTGCTGTATCATCACCAACCACTACGTCAGTCCTTTGGGGAAAAAAACCCAGATTTTCTTGTGGCACATTTTTGTGGGAAGGGCAGTGGGAACATACAGACATGAAGTCTGAAAGACCCACTATAAATATTTATTCTTGTAAGTTGCATTTCCTCTACTTTTTCTTACCTGTCTCATTTCATTATTTTTCTTTTTAGTTTTAGTCCCTTGGTTATAATTTCCCTTTTTTTCTCTATCACTTTTATTTCATATCTAATTCCCATAGAGGAGTTAAAATTGTGGGGCAGGCCAGACTCTTAGAAAACAGAAGATCCTGTAACGTGCTCGAAGTCACACTCTATTAGGATGTGGCAGAACTATTTATAAAATAATTTTTCCTCCCATCAAATTCAATCATTCTTCCTCTAAAACAGTCTGCTTTACAAAACTGATAGATATTTTAAAATTATCATCGCTAAGAGAGGAATATCTCAAAGAGCACGTGCCCCTTAAAATCGACAGGCTGAAGAGAACATATTTCATTGCCCTAAGATTTGAATTCTGCATTAAAAAAAAACCCCGAAACTAAAATACATAAGACACTATAATTTAGAATTAACCGTGAGCTTGCTGTATATATCACTATATATAAGATGAACACAAAATCTGTAGAATTAACTTCATCTTATATTTTTAAATAAAAATCTCATTATAAATTGTAAGTTGTAAATTGAAGATAACTATATTAATTTCTTGTTAACAAACTAAACCGCAATATAAGCCATTGAATTAAAGAAAGCTTTTTATGTATTCAATATTTTAACTAATTTGCACCATAGCACCTAATAGAATTTTCTGTATAATTCTGAATCTTTCTGTGGTTAAAAAAATGAGATACCAGTAAATGTATTTTCTGTTAATTCAAGATTATCTTAAATGGCTTTTCACTTCAGCATAAAAATGAACTTAACAAAAATACCTAATTGCCACATTTACAAAAAAGTTGATGTACATATCATCTATTTGGAAGGGGAATAAGGGGACAAAGGGGTTGGTAAGGCATTGTCAATTATCCTAGGGAAATGCAAGCACATTTTAGCTGTGCTTAAAATCTATTTGCAGCTTTATCTTGTTTTCGTCTGATTTCAAAAGGGAAAACAAGATGCACTTTCCATATTTACTGGCACATGTATGTGAAGTACCTCGGGAAGGGTGTATGGCGAAGTGAGAAGGGGGTTCCCTCGGCCAGGCCTTTGGTTGAGGAGCGGGAGCAGAAATAGGCAGATGGGTTACCAGGATGGGAAGAAAACTTGTCAGGCATACCTTTTTTTATATTCTTGTTTTGGAACCATGTGAACACATATCTTTTCAAATAGTTAAATTTACAATTAATTTAAAAAGAAAGGAAATGATTCCTTCCGTGTTATTTCTCATCCAAGCAGAACTGCTGATCCGGTGTACTGAGCCCAGTGTTTGCGGCTTGCTAAATGGCAGTGTCTTTCTTGCTGTCCTCTTACTTGTCTGGCTGCCATAGATCTCGGTGAATTTGACCTAGCCTATCTTTCAGTTTAGTCTACTTAGGATCTAATCTTATAGACACAACATACACAAATCTGACACAATAGCAGCGCACCAAAGGCTCAGAAGCTGGATTTAGGAATGTATTAGTTTTCTATAGTGATGGCAGAAACAATGTTATGAAATATTGTTCGCATCAAATATTCATTCTGCAGAGGTCCTAAAAAGTGGCATCCCAGCTACTTTAATTCCATTATTTCTTCTGAAAGACAGCTCTCGACAGGAAGTAATCTCACTGAGACAGACAATTCTGTGTGGCTCTAATTTCCATATGAATTGCAAGATTAAGGAGGAAGCTTTATGCTTGGAGTCTATAAGATGGATAAAAATGAGTATCACATATGTCAGGAGAAGGCACCTTAATAAGGCCTAGGCTATGGGGAGAACTGAGGCTGATGCGGAGTATAAAGTTATTCTAGTTTTTCTCCCTCTTGATTGTGGAGCAGCAAGTTTAAAAAGTGAGCAGTCTCTTTTATGGGTGGACTTCAGCAGTAAAGCAAATGCATCCTATTGCTCAATGCCAAAGAAAGAGGAGAATTTTGTGTGTTCTGTTATGTCACAGTCCTGTGGTGCGCCCTGAAGCATAAATTGTAGACAATTCCCACAGCAGTAGTAAGGTGGACAAATTGCCTTTATATATTTTAAGGCATAAAAGTTAAGAGCTGATATAAGTAATAGCAAAAATTCATATGAGCTCAGGGGCCAAGCTGTAGTTGGTATGGCAACTATCACTTTGAATTTTCTCACCTTCGTGTAAAATAAAATCCTAGCTATATTCTTTCCGTTAATGGAAACACATAACAAGGTGCTCGGTGGGTATGAGATCTGTGTAGAGACCAGCCCTTGAGACCACGCGTATGAAATACTAGGAATGCACAGTGAAGCAGTCATATTTTTTGTTAAAGAATGTGTCTCTAGCGATAATATATACCAATAGAAACTTAATAAATTACCAGACTTATTGGGCTTTGTTTTCCTTTCAGTTAAGCACTCCTTGGTTATAACCATACATTCATTCAATTTTTCATTCATTTACCTAACAAATATTTATTAAGCAACTGTTAAATACTTGACACTATTTTAAGACTTTTGCAAACGACAGTGAGCAAAAGAGACAAAACGTTTTGTCCTTACGGAGCTTTCATTCTGTTGGAGTAGATGGATTAAAAGAGAAGTAAGTAAAACACAAACCACGTTAGATTGCTATAAATGATATGAGAAAAAATAAGCAGCCATGAGAGATATAAACATTGAGGGAGACTGGAATTTTAGATAATTGGCCAAGGAAGCTCTTACTGGGAATCTGATTGCTGAGTAAGGACCCAAAGGAAATGAGGGAATAAGCCACGTACATATCTAGGGAGAGCACAGCGCAGGAAACCCTGATTGAAAGGCCTTGAGGCAGAATAGGCCTGGTGAGTTGCCAGAGCATTCTGTAGGCACCTGGTGAAGAGGATAGAGTAGTAGGAGATAAGTTAGAAAGGAAATGGGGGTGGAAGGAGAAGAAGCGTAGGCTTCCTCAGGCCTTCATGGGTGAGGGCATTGCAGGGAGTTTGGCTTATATTCAGGGTGAGCTGGGAACTCATTAGAGGGTTCTGAGCGGTGGTGTCATGAACCCTGGCCCACGTGTCAATAGGGACTTGCTAGACGTTGTGTGAGGAAAAGACTATAGTGGAGGCAGGAACTGATGCATGAAGACCAGGTATGGCTATGGCAGTGATCTCTGCAAGACATGCCCAAGGGATAGCTGTCGAGCGGGTGAGGAGGTGAAGCTGTCAGATCCTCACTTCTACTTTTATAATTGAGTGACAAATATTGGTTGAACGATTAGATATTGGATCTAAGAGATAGGGAGAAGTCAAGATGAGGCCCAGTTTTTTTGCCTGAGTAACTGAAATAATGGTGATTCCATTTACATAGAGGGAAGAGCTACAAGAACGGGTTTAGTAGGGACAGGTGAATATCAGCATCTCGATTCTAGACATAATAACTTTGAGATGTCAATTAGTAATCTGATTGGAGAGGTCTGGTTGGAGATAAATGCGTAGTCATCACTGTGTAGAGGGTATTTAAAGCCAGAAGACTGGATGAGACTGCCCAAGAGGAACTATCTAAGCGATCAAAGATTTGGACTTCTGTGAGGGTACAAGAAGGTATCAGATCAGTGTCCTAGTCCACTGGTTCCTGGTATTGACAGAATTAGGAACATGACATTGGTACACCCTGGGTTTCTACTCACAGACCATTGAATCTGCAAGTGAATCACAATGAAAGTGGCCCAAACACAGTTAGCCTACTGTTCCTTGAGCAGGGACAATGCCTGGGCTATACCAAGTTCTTGGCTCTATCACTGTCCAGAGACTCCATGGCATTACTTCTTGCGGTACCCTCTGACCACCACACTTTGAAGGAGCCACCTCAATCATTCTCTATCCTATTACACTTTTTGTTGTTGAATTTATTATGTTCTGAAACTATTTATTTACTTTTGGAAGCACTCATTAGAGCATAAACTCCCTGATGGTAGACTACATATGTCTTACTTGCTGCTATAACCTCTGTGCCCAGAAAAATGCCTAGCACATAAGAACTGTTTGATAAGAATTTTCTGTGCAAATCATAATGTGGTCTGAAGGAGCCCCTGTACCCTCACAAACAGAGGAAGTAGATGCTTTTGCCAATGTTCCCTCTGCCCAGGATGCCTACTCCTTTCTTCTACATCCTTAAAGCTTTTCTTTCTTTTTTTTTAAATCCCTCATTTCATCACATTCAGGCAAATGGAAATTATTCCTGAACTAAATTTAATTTTAATTACAATCAGAGAAAATTAGGAAATAGGTAGGGACTTTTTTTCTTTTTGGAAAAGACCACGCAACCATGGACACTGCTGTTTTGGAGTTTATTTCCTCATTGAGAAAATGGGAACAGTAACATTCATCTTACAAAATTTTAGATGAAATGAATTACATGGCTCTATGAATGCCATGTGCCTGCTTTCCTGAGGTTGACCCAGGCAAAAAGCTCCTCCAGCTCCTTCTTCTGCATCAATATTATCACGACACGGACAATTAGGGAACAAACGCCCCATCCAGGCAAGCCAGGGAGAGGGAATGCTGGGTGTGTTTTCTGCTCATCCCAGAGGCAGGCTGAGCCTCTAGCAGGCTCTTCCTTGAGACCTGTAATCATCAGGCCTCAAGACTTCCTCTGAGAAGAATGTAGGCCTTGCCCTCCTGTTTTCTGCATCAAAGGGATCCCTGAGTCTTGTGGAGAGGACTATTCAATAAACAGCTTCTCCTGTTAGAGCGATGTCACCAGTGCTTCCCAGAATTCATCTCAAGCAGTAGGAAGGAAAATAGAATTCCTCCCAAGTTGTGAGCATGGTAAGACACAAAGACCTGAGGTTTTCTTGATGACAATGCGTCCCCTCTGTCTTTCTTCCCTTTGTACTATCTGGGATCACCATAAGATGAACATTCCCAATGTGCACCTTGAATCACGATAGTCCTTGCTCTAAAATTTTCACAACCTCTCTGATATCTAACAGAAGATGACTCTGCCATTCGCAGTGTTGTGGCACCATTTATTAGTTGAGGATTTATGGAAAGACATTTAATCTCTCTGTCTTGGTTTCCTCATCTATAGAATATGGATAATTTTAGCACTTATAAGGTTTTTGTGAAGATTAGATGAGTTAACACATTTAAGCATTTAGAAAAATATCTGGCACATAAGGTTTGTTATTATTGATAATAATATGTTATTGTTAACTTTTGTTGTCATATGGTAGCAACTTCCCTAAAGGAATGGAATAATGAAAAATGAAAAGACCACAAGTCTTTGGAATCACTCAGATGTATGTTTAAATTCTAGGTCCAAAATGTACTAATTTTATGTTAGGCAAGATGCCTAGCTTTTCACCAGGAAAGTGGAGTTAATAATTCCTACCTCTTCTAAGATTGTAAAGGTTATGTGGGGGATCACCCCAAAATGTATCTCTTTGGCATGAGGATTATTTCGGGCTGGGTATTTTTAAAAACTGCAGACATGGGAGAAGCTCTGAAAAGTAGAATTTTTACCCTTTGTAAGAGACATTGATATTTGTAAGGGAAATCTCCATCTCCATCTAAGTGTCTCTCTCTCTCTCTGTACCAGGAAGAAGGGGGGATGACCTTATGTCTAGAAATCCTTATCAATGTGGAAGGCAAGGACTTATATCTGCATAATAACCTTACCCTTGTTTACTGTGCTTTTCTGGTAATCTCCCATAACTGACTCCCCCCACCCCCAACACCCTCCTTTGCCTTTAGCTGAAGATGGTATTTAAGATGAGAACCTCTGCCATTTTGGTGAGTTGCTCAGTTTTCCTCAGTGTCTCCCATGTATACATGTCATAAAGCTTTCTTTGATTGTCTCCTGTTAGTCTATCTCAAGTGAATTTAATTCATAGCCCAGCCAGAAGGACCCAGAGGGTAGAGGATATGTCTTCCTCCTCTACAGTTACACTCAGTGACCTTAAATAACATATAATTAATGCCTGCCCCATAGTTTTAAAAAATCAACTTAACAATTTCATCACTCGAAACTCTCTTTTCTTCACAATGAAAATAGCTTTATTGACATTATACAAAATAGTATATACTTATTGTAAAAATAATGAACTATACATAAAAAATAGGAGGATGATAGTAAAAATTACCTGAAATCCCACCTGCCTAAGACAATCATGATCCTCTTTCAAAGACCTTCCTTTCATGATTTTTCGTGTGCGTATACCCATATGCACATACTTATATAATATTTTATGCTAAGTGTAGTATTTCTTTTATTATATATACTTTTAAGCATTTTTAGTGAGGTATAATTGACATACAATAAACTGCACATATTTAAAGTGAACAATTTGAAAATTTCTGATGTGTGTATACACCATGAAACCATCATCACAATCAAGACGGTGACTATGTCCATCACCCCAAAAGTTTCCTCTTAGCCTTCTGTAATCCCTTTCCTGCTCACACTGCTTTCTGTCATTCTAGGTTAGTTTGCATCTTCTAGAATTTTATATAAATAGAATCATATGGCATATGCTTTTTTTTTTTTTGTCTGACTTCTTTCAGTCAGCATATCTGTTTCGAAATTTATCCATATTGTTTCACACCAAAAGTTCATTCTGGGGCAGCCCAGTGGCGTAGTGGTTAAGTCTGCATGCTCTGTTTTGGCAGCCCAGCATTCATGGGATCGGATCCCGGGCACAGACCAACATACCACTCGTCAAGCCATGCTGTGGCATCATCCCACATGCAGAATAGAGGGAGATTGGCACAGATGTTAGCTCAGAGCCAATCTTTCTCAGAGACACACACAAAAAGGTCATTCTATTTATTGTTGAATAGTAAAGAGTAGTAGGATATATCACAATTTGTTTATCCAATAACTTCTTGATGGATATTTGAGTTATGTTCAGTTTCTGACTATCACAAATAGTTGCTATGAATGTTTGAATATAAGTCTTTGTGTGGACATATGGGTTCATTCTCCTACTGAAATACCTAAGAGTAGAATGACTGGGTCATATGGTGGGTATATGCTTAATTCTTAAAGAAAATTTCAAAACATTTTTCCAAAATGGTTTTACCATTTTACATTCCCACCAGCAGTGTATGAGAATTCCAGTTCAGTTCCTTCACAGCCTCATGAACAATTATTATGGTCAGCTATTTTTTAGACACTCTAATGGACATGTGGTATCTTATCGTGGTTTAATTTGTATTGCCCTGTTGACTAATGATGTTGAACATCTTTTTAAATGCTTACTTACGATCTGTATATCCTCTGCAGTGACATATCTTTTCAAATCTTATTCATATTTTATTGGGTTGCTTTTTTATTATTTGTTTATTTATTTAATAATTTGAATGCTTTTTTGGGAGGATGGGGGTGAGGAAGATTGACCCTGCGCTAACATCTGTTGCCAATCTTCCTCATTTTTTTCTCTCCCCAAAGCCCCAGGACATAGCTGTATATCCTGGTTGTAACTCATTCTAGTTCTTCCATGGGGGATGCTGCCACAGCATGGCTTGATGAGGGGTGTGTAGCTCCATACCCAGGATCCAAACCAGCAAACCCTGGGCTGCTGAAGTGGAGCACACGTGTTTAACCACTCAGCCGTGGGGCTGACCCCTTGTTTTTTTATTTTTTAGTTTTGAGAACTCTTTATATATTCTGGATACAAATCTTTTACTAGATATGTGGGTTGCAAATATTTTCTCCCAATTTCTGGTTTGTAGTTTTGTTGTTGTTTTTTTTCCTCCCCAAAGAACAGAGCTTTTTATTTTGATGAGGTCGAGCTTATCAAGTTTTTATTTTATGGAGCATTCTTTTGGTATTGTGTTAAGAAATTTTTATTACATTTAAGGCCACAAAGATTTTCTCCTACATTTTCTTCTAGAAGCTTTACAGTTTTAGGGTTTATATTTAATTCTGTGATCCATTTTTTTTTTTTTACAGTGGAAGCTATGAATCAAAGTACATTTTTTTTGGTATATGGATATCCAATTGTTCCAGCACCACTTATTGAAAAGACAACTTGTATACATCTTTTTTCCACTAAAATACCTTTTCATTTCTGTTGAAGTCAACTGACCATCTACGTATTGATCATATTGAACTATTACTGGACTCTACATTCTGTTCTATTGATCTCTTTGTCTATCTTAATGCCAAAACCACACTAACTTATTATATTTTTATAAATTTTGACGTCAGGTAATTTTCCAACTTTGTAGTTTTTAAAAGTTGTGTTGAATGTTCTAAGTCCTTTTCATTTTCATGTGAATTTAAAAATCAGCATATGAATTTCCATAAAAATGCATGCTATGGTTTTGCTATGGATTGCTTTGAGTTTACAGACGGGGAGAATGACACTCAACATACTGTGAAATGTAATTGTGAAACACATTCATTTCTATTTAAAAATATCCAAAGTTATTTAAATAAACATATTTTATACAAATTAATCATAATTTTTCATCTTACGTACTTTTGTAAAATTATAGTTCTATAGGTAAATTTTTATTTATTTATTTTTTGGCCTTATTTCTCTCTTCTTCCCATCCCCTTTCCAGGACAAATGTAACCAATGATACAATGAGTACATATTCACCCGTTATTATCTCATACTGAAAAAAGTCATTTTAAAACTTGTGGCATTGGACTGGCCCAGTGGTGCAGAGGTTAAGTTTCCACATTCCACTTCGGTGACCCAGGGTTCTCCCAGTCCGATCCTGGATGCGGGTGCAGACATGGCAACGCTTGGCAAGCCATGCCGTGGTAGGCGTCCCACATATAAAGTGGAGGAAGATGACCACAGATGTTAGCTCAGGGCCAATATTCTTCAGCAAAAAGAGGAGGATTGGCTGATGTTAGCTCAAGGCTAACCTTCCTCAAAAAAAATAAAAACACAAAAAATTTGTGGCAGCCATGAAAATTTGCCTCTTAGATATCTGATGGCAGGGAGCTTATTTGACCTGTGGCCCCAGGTACTGAACTCTGAAATCCATCACCATGCTGGCACAAAGACCATACTTTCTACCAGGTGCACCCAGCCAGCGATTGAAAGTGCTGGACCCAGTTCTGCAAAATGTGGACCTTTGACCGGCAGCTTTGGTGGAGAACTCCCCACCAGCCCAGCCAAACTTTCTTAGGACTGCACTGCAGTCGAAGTCTCTTCCGTCAAACCTCCTGTCCTCCCTCTCTCCTTCATAGGAGACTTTCCCTGCCTCTTTCAGCAACCACCTCCTTTGCCTTACAGATTCTATCCTTATAAATTTTTCACGTCTAATCCATCTTAGTGTCTGCTTCTTGTAGGACTTGTACTAATAAAACATTTCTCATCTTGCTTTTTTCTTTTTTAACAATATATGCTGGCCATCCTCTCAAATCAACCAAGATAGACCTAACCTATACCATGCATAATATTCCATGAGAGGGTTGAGTTTATTCATCCATTCTCCAAATACGTTAATTTTTTTCTGCCACTTGCAACAAGGCTTTAATAAATGATCTCTATGTGTGTCTGCATATTTTTCCTTACATTTGCACATTTGTTTCAATGGAATAGATGTTTAGATGTGGAGTTACTGTATTTTTACAGTTAATAAATATTGCCAGTCTGTTTTCTAAAATGATAATGTGGACTATATCATTATTATCTGAAATCCCAGCAAGAACTTGAACTAATATTTGTTAAGGTTTTTACCCTCCTAGCAGATGTGAAGTGGTTAGTTTAATTTGCATCCCTCTAAATACTAAGGCAACAATATAAAAACCTGTAGGAACTATAGAAATGATTCCTGATGAACTCAAAGACATAGAGACTAAAATGGTGGCTGCCAGGGGCTGAGGGGTGGGGAGAAGGCGGGGAAGTTGGTGAAACGGGACAAACTTTTAGATATAAGATGAATAAGTTCTGAAGGTCTCATGTACAGCATGGTGACTATAGTTAATAATATTGTATTGTATACTTGAAATTTCCTAAGAAAGTAGATCTTAAGCATCCTCATCAAAAAAATAAAGAGGTAATAACTATGTGTGGTGATGGACGTGTTCATTAATTTGATTGTGGTAATCATTTCACAATGCATATAAATTTCAAATCTTCACATTATACACATTAAGTAGGTACAATTTTATTTGTCAATTATATCTCAATAAAAAAACCTGTAGGAAAAAATTTCCTAGAGCATATTAATTATCAATATTGAAGTGATAAGAAAATGGAAACTTAAGTAAACTTTAAAATTTTTTAGGTAATTGAGTTATGATTTCTCACAAAAGCAACAAATAGTTTTAGAGCTGCGTTATATCCAGTCTTGACAGAAAAGTCAATTTAGATGTTATTAACAGAATTTGAGAAAAAAGATTTATCAATTTAATTTATGATACTTGCTAAATCTTAATACCAAAATTCTTATAAAGAAAATTTATTTTAAAAAATCTATAGATCATTATTCTTCATAGGCATAGACATAAAAAAATCTAAGAAAAATATTAATTAATTTAGCAGAATATCCAAAGAATAATTCATTGTAAACAAAGTTTATTTCAGTGTACTTTAATATTATGGAATCTATCACTATAATGAATTTCACCAGTAAATTAAAAAGTAAAACTATTTAATCACACAAATAGTTAGTAAGAAATCATTTAGTAAAATTCAACAGCAGATCCTAATAAATCCCGATAGAAAACAGAAATGAAAGTCACTCACATAAATATTACAAAGAATATTTGCCAGAAACATCAGTCTAAACAATAAAATTCATAGGGGAAAAAGGAGATGGTCTTATTCTGGAGATTTTAATGAATGAAATAAAGTGACAGAAAATAAAATAATTGATTTAAGTTAAAGGCTGCGTGAGAAAAATTTTGCATTTTTAATTAAGACAAAAATGTAAAATCCCCAAAATAGAATAACAAGAAAATTACAAGACTTATAAAGAGAAAACCATCAAAACTTATTGAGTAGCACAAAACCACATGTGAAAGAAAATACGCTGGTCCTAGATGCATAGGCTTAAAATCGTAAAAATATCAATTCTAACCACATTTGTCAGTAAATTTAATGGAATTTGAAGAAGCATTAAATTATCTTAAGTTTCACAAAGCAAAAAAAAACCTTAAAAGTGATAATAAAGAAATTTGAAAAAAGTAGTAAGGGAGAATTTGTCTTATCAAGAACTAAAATGTATTATTAAGCTATTGTAATCAAAACAGTATGGATATTAGCATAATAATAGTAACAAATGTAAGTGGAATATACCAGAGAGCCGAGATAGGTCCTAGCTTAAGAGGATTTAGTATATACAGTTCAATAAAAGTATTATGTAAATGATACATATTTAACTTGCACAACTATCTATATGTAAGAAATCATATCTATAGCTCACACCATTAAAGGATGTTGGTAATGATATGCCAGAAAATACAAAAAAAAAAAAAAAAATAGGGAAAAAGGAAGGAAAGAAGGAAGGAAACAAATGACAGTAATAACATTATAATCAGTTAATGTTAATTTAAGGAGGAAATTACCAGAGGATAAAGGACTTTGTGATGGTATGATGAAAAATCAACAATTTTAAACCTCCATTCATCAACAACATAACAACTAAATAAATATAGAAAAGATGATCAAAAGCACAAATGATCTAAAAATAAAATTATAGTGGCAGAGTTTAATACACACTTTCAGAAATGGATGGCTATAATAGCAAAGAAAATACAAAGAATTGAATAACATAATTAACAAAGTCGGTTGTACATAGATGTCTGCATATTTAAATTAAAGAGATAATCAATGAGTTTGTTTAGAAATGTTAACACAATTTCTCTGAGTATGTTGTTTCAAGCTATGGATTCAAGTATTTTTTCAACCAATGGGATTTTTAACAGCTTGTTTTTCAATTCCTGTCTCTTTTTACTTCTGTTCTTTTTTCTTTCTGGAATTCCTATTATTTGCATGTTGAAGAAAGAATTCCTACTCTCTGCATGTTGGGTTTCCCAGTTCAGCCCCCCCCAACTGTCTTATCCTCTCCTGATTTCCTCCTTTTTGTATTTTCACTGTGTTGTGAGATTTTCATTCCTTCGGTCTTGTAGGCCACTGGTTAGATTCTCAAGGGTAATTATCCTTTCCTTCTTATCAATTGGTAGATTTTTGAATTTGATAATCATTTTTTATTCCTCCAAGCAGTGCATTTTTTCTTTTGATCGTTGTTGTTTGTATGTTCCATAATTAAATTTTTTCAATTTCTCATTAGTGTTTTATCCAAGCCACCAACTCCCTCCCTTGTTAGTTCTTTTTCACTAGTCGCAGCTTGATCTGGTGTTCTGGTTACTTGTCTTTTCTGACTGATGAGTTTCCTGACATGCTGTTTTTCTCTGCCCATTCATCACTTACATTGTGGCTCAAGACCAGCCTGGTTCTCTGAAGCAGTGAGAATCCTGAGAGTGGAGAAGGTGAGTGTCCTCCTTTCTGAGGGCTGGCTGTACAGAGGCCCCAGAAGGAAGGCACTCTGTACTCCGGGCCTCCTAGATGTGATGATCCTGGCTTCCAGCCTCAGGGGTAGAGAATACTTGGCCCATAGTTGTCCCCCGATCCATGGCTCTCTGAGGGCCCCCAGAGACCTCTAGGTGCTCCCAGTTACATCAACAAAGCCTGTCTGGCCCTTCCTCTTGGGGCTCTAGAGACTAAATTTTTCCAGTATCTTCATTTTTCTGATTTTTGCCCATGGACTCTTGGTTGCTGGCCTCCAGGTTTTCCTCAGGACCAGAGGAGGAAAGTCTTGATTTTACTCTTCACCCAGATCCCACCTTGATCCATCATATGGATTCCATTATCTGGCCCCAGGAACTTGTCTGGCAAGGAGTGATGGTCGATATTCATCTTGCATTGAAGTTGGGAGTAGAGAGCCACCTGGAATCCCAGATTCCTCCTATTCTCTCAAATATATCCCACGTATGTTTAAAAAGGACAACTTGCGTTCCTTAAGACTGACCCAAATATCTGGCTTTATTCCTTTGCTGCCACCTGGAATGCTTCATTCTCATCAGTTTCTCAGTCAGTAAATATTACCCATTCTTCTAAGTCCACCTTAAATAATATCTACTCCTTAAAGCATTCCTGCTTTTTTAGTTTTCTACTATGTATTTGCATATTTTATGTTTTATATGCAATATTCTTGCTTTCCCTTAAAACATAGTTAACACAAGTTGCCCCTAGTTTATAAAATTGGTCATAGAGCACAGAAGGATATTAAATGTTCTGAAGTAGTACCACGTGCAACAAAAACCTTGATTTTTAAATGCAGACAGGATTCAGATGGATCTCCTCATGCATATAGCAGGTGGCAGGGTCTGGACTTTGGTGATCTGCAGAGCACATGCCATAGCTCTTGGCAGCCTCCCATCAGCCCCTTCCCTAGGTCCTGAAGGCAAGTCTTTCTAGATCTTCCAATTTTTTTAAATTTTTTGAGGAAGATTAACTCTGAGCTAACATCTGCCACAAATCCTCCTCTTTTTTGATGAGGAAGATTGGCTTTGAGCTAACATCCATGCCCATCTTCCTCTACCGTATATGTGGGACGCCTGCCACAGCATGGCTTGACAAGTGGTGTGCAGGTCCGTGCCGGGGATCCAAACCGTTGAACCCCGGGCCACCGACGAGGAGCATGCGAACTTAACTGCTACACCACTGGACCAGCCCCAGATCTTCTAATTTTTAAAGATAACCTAGAAACAGGAATTTTTATGTGAAAATTCACAATTTTTAAAACATAGCAACATATTTAAAGTTTTTAAAACACAGTGTCAATAAGTATATTTGCAGATGCCCTGTTGCAATTTCTGATGTAAACCAGAAGGGCCCATGAATCTTATTTTTCTTTGTGTTTTACCTCCTATTGGGAGGTAAAGCATTTATTGATCCTAACTTGTATGCAATCATTCCCCCTCTATTGGCCACCAAAAGCACTCTGTATGTCTCCTATGGCACATTATAATTTTCCTTTGCATTTTATACGTTTTTATACATACTTAATTTCTCTGTCTTCTTTATTAAAGTACTTATTCCTTGATGGCAGAAACATGCTCATCCCATTATGTCTGGCATCGTCTAGCTAATCCATCCCTCACAGAATGAGCTCGGTAAAAATACGTTGAGTTAACTCCTCTTCCTCCCTCATATTAAAATTACCATTTATACAGATGCAGCTAAATGCCAAGTAAAGTAGCTAGATGAATGAAGTGCAGAAAAGAATGATATGCTTTACCCTCAGGAGTATTTGCATGTAAAAGACCATCTTGCTAACTCCTAAGCTGTCTAGGTGGTGAATAATGGAATAATCTGGGTCGATGTTGCTTCTGTCAGTGTTTCTCATGCTCATTTTGAAGGCTACACGTGCCTGCATGAGCTCCTCTCTCTAAATTTCAAACTTCTGGAGAAAGAAACTACTTGGTATTTTCTCCAGGAATTGAGAGGGGAGTGCGGGCACCAAATAGAGGAAATTTATCCTTGTTCATTCTTACTTCTTCTATTCATCCCTCTGCCTCTAAGAGATTTTTGGTGTCTACTCTCAAATTTGGGACTAAAGATTTCATAAAGTTACGTTTTCAATTGAAGTTTTCGTCTGTTTGTTTCAACATTTTTTTAGAGGAAATTATGTTATCAAATCTTTTTCAATTTGATAGCTGTGTTTTCTCTAACTACATGGTTTTGAGTTATGCAGAACTTTCAGCACTTTTTTGCACATAACTCAGCTTTTAACCATACTTAAACTGATTACCACTATTCAGGGAAAGTAAGAGGAAGAGTCAGGTTTGGCATAAAATTCTTACACATGTAAAAGAAAAAAGTCACAAATGTAAACGATGATAATAATAGTCATGATTATAATTTAGTGAGGTCTTACTGTGTTCCAGGAACTAGCTAAGTGAGTATCAACTCATCTCATTTTTGTAGCAACCGTTTGAAAAAGTAATATATCTCCATTTTACAAATGAGAAAAGTGGGGCATGTGAGCTTAACTTGTCCAAGGATACAAAGCTAAAATATGGAGGATACATGATCCCAATTCAGGCAATCTGACTCCAGAAGTCCCCAGAAAACCCTCAACCGTGCAATGGACTGTCTTCCACTAAGGAGGATAGAGTGTTTTCAACGTTAAAAGAAATACATTATATCAACTTATATAAAGTTCTTATTAAATCCAGCAAGTAATGAGGCTCTTGGGTGATTATTTAAGTATGGCTATTAATAAGTTCATACTGAGAATGCCTGGCTCGTCCACCACAGGTCTGAAGGAGCTCCTGATCAAACAATAAAATGTAAGTTCCATCACCTGCAATGTGACTAAGATTCACTTCTCTAACAACGCATTTCATTCTAGGGAACTTAAAAAAAAAATCACATCTCTTTCGCAAATCCTTTGAGTTAGTAAACTTTTATCTAAATAAGCGTTATAAATCTCTATGGGACCCAAGGGTCGCATTACTAATCCAATTAAGACTGTTCCCCTCTGTCCACTGGACAAATCAGTATTGTTCTTTACAACAGAATCCTATTATCCTAACTTAACAAAGGGCTTTGGGGCTCTCATTTTACTGGCTCGGGGGCCCCACTCCAAAGGGATATTAATAGAACTTAGAGGTTCCAGTGGATAAAACATTGCACTTTTCTGCAAATGGAAGGAATGAAGGTGGGGGTGACGGAGGCTGACAGGTGCGGATGAAGACAACAGCAAACATGGGCAGCCTTAGAAAATAAGTTCCAGGATGTAACGTTGCTATTTTTTCTCCTTCTTTCTTTTATTTTTTTTGACTAGCAGATTGGAATCTACAAATAAGACTATGAAAAATGTGAAATCTGAGTTTTACTCTCATTAAATTTTTGAGTTGAGGTTTCTGTAACTCATAAAGACACTCTGAATTGAGTGCAATAGAAATCAACAACGATAATTTCAAGTAACACCCATGAAGAAGTGCTCAGGGAGTGAGGAATTATTTAGTGTGAAACAGAGAAGATTGGGGAATAATTTAAACATTGTTCAAAGATATGAAGAAAAATTATTCATCTTCTTCCTATTGAGAGCTAACAGCAGGAAATGGGCTTTTGCTGCTATCTGAGGAATTCATGTTATTATAGAAAATAGTTTCCTCAGGCAAAAGTTTTTAGGTATTTTTTCAAGAATGTATTATTGAAAGAGGTTTGTGAATCTTTTTCTCTGAAGGTTTTAAACACAAAATGTTTCCTCATCAGTTTAGATATAATTTTATAAAAGATGTAGGGATGAAAATAATAGCATTTTCTGAATTCTTAAAACCTAAAAATGGAGACAGGATCACTTTTTTTCTGTGAAATGACTGTGATAAATATGAGAATAAGTATAATAAAATATATCATATTTTTAATGCTTCAGCTTTTGGTGCAGAATATTGGCATGCATCTGTGTACACAGAAATTTATATCTTCGACACACACATATGAAAATTACAATTATTGAATTGTATAAATAGAAACTGCTCTAGGAAAACCTTATGACATATTGTGTGATGCAACCTGACTTTGCAAACATAAGAACCCACCCCTCAAACATAATGAGGGCACTTCATTTACAAAGTAAACTGAGTAAACATTGATTTATGCTGTTCTGAAATATTTCCCTCTGGGGGCCTGTCTGCCTGCTCCCTCTCCTTTCTCTGCACACAGGCTCCACCTTGGGAATCACAGTTTGATGATGTCCTTAGCAAAAGGTGAGTGACTGTTCCCAGAGCCAGTCCAGGTGTGGTCCATGACTAGCGTTCTCTCCCAATTCAGGCTGCTGGACCAAGTGATAACTCACAAATTAAGTGTCTCTGGTGGCTTTTCGAAAGCTATCCTTTGCTTGTGTTGAGGACAATTTCTCTTTCCCCATGGCTGGGAGATAATACTTTTTAAAAGTCCTATGGCTTACTTTTTAGTAACATACCCCACGCAGGACCAAGGACTTTATTTTCTAATTTCACAGGCATTGAAATTTCATTAACTGTGACAGCTAATATTATAAATTTAAAGTTTATAATAATTTGGAAAAGGGGGCTGATTGCAAATTATTTTTACTCAGCAAATCTTTCCCTCAAATTGTTCTAGATTGCAGCCTGAGCTAAATTACAGGAGGAATGCTTAAAATACTTAAGTGGATGGGTGATTTTGAAACACTTTCAGAAACGCCCACACGCTTACAATTTATATGCTAGCTTGCAAGCATTTCTATTTTTTCAGACTGAGTTCCTTAGCACCTCTGTAAGAATTTGTTAGTCTAGTTTGGAATACCTTAGTTAAAACTAATACAATTGCATTCATTTTAACATCATGCCATAATTTTTTTTCCCAATCAGTCCTGATTGATTTTTTTCCTTCTTGGCCTGAATTGGTAAGATTTCATCATATTTTTGTGCTGCCATGTGATCAATATAAGTGGATTGCTAAACTTGGCCAGTCATTAAAGGGTCATAGAGAAAACTGTTTCATACACGTTATTTCCTGAAATGCCCCCCTGCACTGAAATTCTACAAGAGCTTTTTCTTTAGATATCATTCTCTGACCACATGTATTGAGCATGTACTGTATGTCAGGCATTGTGCTTGATGATGGGGGACTAAGAGATTTAAGGTAGACATAATCTCTAACCCCACTGAGCTTAATAGCAGATATAGCTAATCAGAGCTAAGAAAAAGGTGGTCAAGAGTGCAAGAGTGTGGGCGATTGTAGAAGAAGTACTGGATGGGATGGATTCAAAAGATGACTTCTAAGATGAAGAGATATCTACAGAGAAACAGTATGAGTTACATGATGATGACAGGTGAAGATGGGAAAGAGTCTATTAAGCAAGAGCGAACAATCTGTGTTCAAGTCCAGTGCCTTTAGAGGACTGAAGGTTGATGAGTGACTAGATTGCTAGATGGGAGGAAAAAGTATCAAGAAATGAAGTTGGAGAACTAATTAGGGGTCGTATAGCAAAGGACCATGTCAGTTGTGTTAAGAAAATCATATTTTATCCTATGGGTAATGAGGAGTCCATGAAATATTTTAGAAAAGGTAAAATGTAATCAGATTTATTTATTTATTTTTAAATTTTTTTTTGAAAGATTGCTCTAGCTAGTATGTGGGAAATTGATTTGAGGAAATAAGAATGAATTCAAAAAGACTGTGAAAAATGGATAAGGAAGCCTGATTTAAAATGGAGTCAGGAAGCCATGAAGGGGGAGCTCTCACACCTGTACCACTCATCTCAGTTTGCACAAACCAGCAAGAAGAAGGAAGATTTCCATATTGGCCTCAGTAACGGCAAACTGTTTGCTTCCTGCAGCCAATGAGAAACCACCACGACCCTGAACTCTTGTTCTTCTCCAATGAACTTTTGCTCAAAACTGCCCTCCCCAGTTTCCTCCCAGAACCTAATAGAAGCTGGCCTATCCTTTGTCTCTTTGGACTGGCCTATGGTTCTTCCTAGTTTGCTTGTCTTAAATTGCAATTCTCCTGCTATTCCCAAATAAACTCATTTTTGCTTAAATAAAATTGCCATTTCCTCTGTTTAAGGTTGACAAGACAACTAAGGAGACTATTGCTATAATTTAGGCAGTCTTGGTATATCTAAATAATAACCTAGAATAATATGAATATGTTGGAGAGAAGCAGAAGGGAAGTGAGTGAGGTTTGTTGATTGATAGGGTATGAAGTGGTAAGGGAGAATGATAAGATGATTTCAGTTTTGAACATATTCAATTTTATGTATGAAGGGGAAATTCAAAGATGTATAATAGAGTGAACAGTTTAGTCTTCAAATGTGTATATAAAGCTCAAGAGATAAAAATGTACTAATGATCCAAATTTTGAAACCATCAGCCTAACAATGGTCATTGAAGCCATGGGGTAGGATGTGTCCACTCACGAAGGACACGAACAGCACAGAGCAGACCCCAAGGGATGTTCAAGTATCAGACAGAAGAGATTTCTACACTTTATGCTTCAACCACCCACATATAATTCATTCGTCAACCAATAGCTTCATGTCTGTGTCTTGAAAAGTAAACAACTTATAAGAAAGTGGAAACTCCGAGTATAAGCATTATTTTAAGGAAATTTTATGAAGAAAGGATTGAAGTTATCAAGTTGGAGAGGTGATTTTAAATGGGAGAGACTTGAGCCATTTTTAATATTGATAGAAAAGTAGGACTGTCCTTTAGTAGTAAGGAGAAAAGATGGCTTTCATCTCAGCAGGAGGAATAGATGAAAGAATGGGACAGATTCTAGTGAATACCTCCTCTTTAAATTCCTTCTCCCATGGCATAGTTAGCATATAATATAATTTAGCTTTTCTAAGATACTATCTTTTATTGTGTATTTCATGTGTTGGTCATGTCTATTAATTTCGAAGCGTCTTGAAAGTGGGCAATCACAGTTTACACCATTTCCAGCATTGAGGTTAGAGAGGTTGCTCAGAATCATTCCCCAATTGAGTCCTGAGAATTTCAGGACAAGATATTTAACCGTTTTTCCTTCTTTTATAGAAAGAGAGAATACTAATAAAACACAAAAATGCAGCGTCAAGCAAAATCTCTCTACCCTTTTTTTTTTTCCTAAAATACAGTCTGCATGTCCACTTTGAGGGAAAATGAGAAATGCCCTCTAACCTGTGATTAAAATAATCCTGCTTATTTGCTCTTTATGTATTTAGATACATAGGTAAAGGTACAGGGATTGGGGAGAGATTGGCCCTTTTTAGCCTAAATAAAGGAAAAGAAAGGTTTATCCTACTTCATCAAAAGCCTATCATTTCTGAGTAGCATGAGGAATAAAAAAGGTCCCAGTCCTCTCCATTTCCTTGGTGTTTTCCGGTCTAGATCACAAATACCCAGTTGGGCATCTGTAGGCAAATGCCATGGTACTAACACAACATATGTATAAGAGAGGCCAGCTTTGAAGTTCAGGACATTTCTTGTTAAGGATAACTCCCCACCTTAAGGGAAAGGACTGAAGCAGGTTGGATAGTATATGGACAATGCACTGACTAGTGAATAGCAAAGCTTATTGACCCATGTTTGGCAGTGGTATCCTGACATTGCCACTTCAATGCAATTAAAAGAATCTAAGAACAGTCATGACCAGAGGAGAGAGGCATCCTCAGGTTTGGCAGATACTGTTTTGGTGATGTTAACACAGCAATGAACTTACAAATCTATCATTTGTTGATTGATTTCCAAAATATTTTTAAGATGTGGTGAGATGTGTTTCCTGTTAATAGTTAATAAGAGTAGAATTCAGAATTGTACATCCAGAGTTAGGAGACACACCAGCTGCCACTATTAAAATATGCCAGTGTTTTTGATTTGTTTCCTTTAAGGAGGTAATATAGTCAAATGATATACAATGAGAAAGTTCAAAACCCCTCAGAATAGAGTGTTTCAATTATTTTTTCTCCCTGCTGCCATTCGATGTAAGCATCGTGGGTGACTATTCTGTATTTCACTTATATCTCGTTTTTTTGTTTTGTGTCTACTTTTCCAAAAACTGTGTCGTTAAATAGATGTCCCTGAAATGGAGTCCACAGTCTTTATTTGTCCCTCTTTTCCCCACTCAACCTATGCTCTTTCTGTTTCCCCTAGCCACCTAAGGGACAAATACTTAACATGCACTGTTTCTCTACTTCTAGTTTTCTCTTCCATCAATAACTGATACTTGAGCTTTCTTTATGACATTTCGGAGAGAGGAGAAAGAGAAAGAGAAGGATAGCTTGAGAGAAGTTGTATTTTATTTATACCAAACAGATTTGGTTTCCCAAATCCTCCTTTTTAAGTTGAAGTTCGGCTGTTGGAAAATGGTGTGCTGTGCACATGAATCAGCCTGCACACAGACACACACTGCTCTGTGTGTGGAATCTGGCTCAAAGGTGCTGTTTGACAGCTTGTATTTGCTTACTAGCCATCCCACAGCAGGGAGATATTTGGGTCTGCAATAAGAGTTGTTTATAGATATTGTAAAAGTTGTCCATTGGCACTGAGCATGTAAACATTTAGAACTGTGCAGAGAATCTGGTTACATGAGACATTATTCAGAAAATTTTCCACTAGAGCATAACTGTTTCTCTCAGTCTTTTTCAACAAAGCTATTTTTCTTCTTCCCCTTTTCTCCCATACCTAAGCCTGGTGAAACTCAGAGTGAGTCAAAATCAAAAAGTATCTTCTCGTCTATTTGTAGGACTGTATTTCACTCTTCCCAGAGAACATGCTTTCCCTTTTCTTTAAAATCTTCAAATTGATCCCACAATGATTCTTATTGTCTCATTTTTATGACTAGCACTTGATTTATTCACAGATGTTGTGGGAAACATGCAATGATTCATTTAACAGAGAATTCTGACTATATGTTTTCTAGTATCGATCTATTTCTTTTTGTTCTTAGTGGAAATTGAACAATTGCTTGTGTCTAACCCCAAAATATTGTTTCATGCAGTAATATGAGTTTGGGGAAAATTGAATAGTGAAGTGTTGTAGATTGCCCTTGGAGTTCCAAACTGCTCTCATACATCATGGTGGATTGTTCTAGCAAACTAGTATTTCAGCATTCTATTAGAACATGCCATCTTACTACAATCCTTTGCAATGAATTTGTTCTGTATTAATTACCTCTTCTTCTAGTAGTGGACATATTATTTCCTGGATGCTTCCATCAAAGTCTTTAGGACACTTATTTCTCAGAAAACCTCTTTCATCTATCTATTATAGACCTCACCACAGACATGCTAAAAAGACTTATTATTACATTTTCTATTACCACCAAAATCATATTTTAAAAATATTCTGTGAGGACCCATAAAATAATTTATACTTATATCTATCTTCTAGTTCCTCCTTTTAATAACACAATACACAGCAGATTTTTTAAAAATATGTTCTATTTGTTTAGACTTTTACTCATTTATTTTCAATATGTTTCACTTTTTCTCTGCCCAAATTGAGTTTCATTCTTGTTAGAATAAAAATCTTTGGGAATTGTGCTCTTGTGCCCTGATAAAGTACATAGCATTTCAATTTCTGTCCTTTTGGTTATTTGGTAAAAAGCTACCCGAAGGATGCAGGAACCCTGAAATATTCTCATAAATCTTTACAGCACCAGGAAAAAATGGAAATGAGCATTGTTGTTTGATTTCCAATTAAATAAATTTGAGTCTTCTAAGTTCAAATTCATCTTTCTTTATTTTTTATTATTCTTTTTATAGTTCTAAGAGTTTCAAGTTATGCATTTAGGTTAGTGGCAGGACGTCCCTAGGGCTGCTGTTTTCTCACCATCTCTTGTGTCCCATCCATTCTTCCACCCACTCCAATTTGGTTCCAGCCACTAGTTTTTCACTGAAATGGCTCTTATTCAGTCTGTTTGGCTAATACATTTATCAAATTTTGGACCTCATTTTACTTGAATCTTAGCAGTTGTCCCCCTTGCTCCCTCCTTTGAAACACATACATCCTTTGGCTTTGTCTCATCTTCCTCTGACGAATCCTTCTAAGTGTCCTTAGCAGCTTTCATTGAGCTTTAAATCTTGACTTTTTTTAAGGCTCTGTCATAAGCTTTTGCTCTTCTTTTCTATACTCTATCCCTTAGAGATCTCAGCTAGAACTAATGTCTTCCTTGTCATCTATGACTGATAGTTCTCCAATTTAAAATCTCTATCCCAGAGCTTTTTAAAATGATCTGCAGCACATATATCCCCCTGGATGTACCATAGACACCTAAGATTCAACATGTCCCAAACTGAACATGTGGTTCTCTCTCCGTGTCTATCCAACCTCCACCAAAAGGATTTATTTTTCTCCATAGCAGTGAGTTGGTCCAATCTACTAGAAACCTGAGTCATCTTTGGCTTCTTCCTCTTCATCTCCTTCCTTAGTTAATCAATCACCAGGTTATTTCAATTCTACCTCCAAAATATATCCAATTCAATCTGTCTCTCCATTTCCAGGGTCGTTACTTTATCCTGAGCTACCATTGTGTCTCACCTGGAACATTGCCACACCCTTATAACTAACATCCTTGATTCTCTTTAACTGGTTTTTTGTACTATAGTCAGAGCAATTTCCTTTATAAAAGCATATGTAAGCATGTCACTCCTATACTTAAAAAGTTGTTCAATGTCTACCAAATTGTTAACTTGGCCCAAAAGGCCGTATAAGTTCTGGCACATACCTACCTCTCAAGCTTTGCTTCCTACCATACTTTATCACATTCATTACTACAAAAATACTGCCTTTGCTTCAGTTCCTCCAATATGGCATCCCAGCCCAGGGCCTTCTTATATGCTGTTTTCTTTGTTTATATGATTTCTCTCTTTCTTTTGTTTTTGTTTTGAGGAAGTTTAACTCTGAGCTAACATCTGTTGTCAATCCTTCTCTTTTTGCTGATGAAGATTGTCCCTGAGTTGACATCTGTGCCAATCTTCCTCCATTTTGTATCTGGGACAGCTGCCACAGCATGGCTTCATAAGCAGTGCATAGGTCCACACCCGGGATCCAAACTGGTGAACCCAGGGCCACCAAAGTGGAGCATGTGAATGTAACCACTACACCACTGGGCCAGCTCCTGTCTCTTATTTTTTAATAAATTAATTTTCAGAGCTCAATTGTTATCTTCTCATAACAATCCCTAATAATCCAGATTAAATCGGGTGCCTTGTTAAAAGCTCTGATTAGACCCTGTTATGGACTGAATGTGTCTTCCCAAAATTCATATACTGAAGCCCTACCTCCCAGTGTGGTTGTATTTGGAGATAGGATCTCTAAGGAAGTAATTCAAGATTGACGGAGGCCATAAGAATGAGGCCCTGATCCAATAGGATTAGTCTATATAAGAAGAGACACCAGAGAGCTCTCTCTTTCTCTCCTTGAGGATGCACTGAGGAAAGGCATGTGAGGACATAGTGAGAAGATGGCCATCTGCAAGCCAGGAAGTGAGCTCTCACCAGAAACCAACCCTGTTGAAACTTGATCTGGGACTTCTAGCCTCCAGAACGGTGAGAAAATAAATTTCTCTTGGTTAAGCCACTTAGTCTATTGTATTTTATTATGGCAGCTTGAGCAGGCTAATATAGACTTATACTTTCTCTTTATAGCATTCCTTGTGACTCTAAATAACAAATTATTAAATCAGTCATTGTGTGACTACCTCTCCTTAAGGGAAGGTAGCCTGCTTGAGGGCTAGGATTAGGCTCGTCTTGTTTAGCACATGGCCTCCAGTGTCTATCTGCATCACGAGTAGTCAACAAGAAAGTATATTGTTGAATGAATGTCCAGGAAAAAATGGGATTGAAAGGGTTAACTCTTGGAAAATGAGTACTTAGAAAAGAGATTCCAGGCAGAAGAACTTTCCAGTCACAGGCAGAAATAAGGCAAAGAAAGGAGGGTAAATGACAGATAGCAGGACAGTAAAATAAGTTTGTTGCAGTAGGGCACCTTAGAAATTCATCAGCCGTTCTAACCATTACTAAAATAAGTATATAAAGTTCAAAAGCCAACATAATTTCATCATCTCACAACAACCACTTATCCACTCCTTTATTCTCACAATCCTCCTATAAGACTTATTATTTTGAAATAAATATAAGATTATTGGCAGTGCCCAAATTCTGCAACTTGAAGCTACGGCAACTGGAAACTCTTGCTCTTCTATGTTATCTGCCTGGAATAATATCCTCCCTTCCGCTTCTAACTAGTTCACAAACTCAACTCTAAGGTCACTGATTCTCAACTTTGGGGTTTTAAGATAAGCTTCAGGATATGTGGGAACCATCTAAAAGTATATGCTCCTTTTGTATAAATGAACAGGTATGTGTTTTTGTGAGATAGGGTGAGAGAAAGCTTGGAAGGTACATGCAATAATTTGGAGATCTGAAAAATAAACTCTGGAAAGAGGCGATTTTACCTCCAATAAATTACTAATGCATCCATTAAGGGGAAAGTGGAGAAGCCTTTTGCTTTCTCTAATGCATCGCTCTTCAAGAACAGTGCCTAGAGTGTTCCCTGGGCTTCAACTTGTCATCATCTGCTTTCTACTCCAATTTTCTACACTCTATATATTGCCTCACCTCTTTTTGCCTTTGTAGTGCTAAATATTTCAAGGTTCGAATTAGCCATTCACTGCCTTAAGCTCTTCAGAGTAGTAAAATTTGAGTATTAATCAAATAAATAAATTTCTAACTCTGAAGCTAGAAGCTGAATGACAGTTATACTGCTAACCAGAAATTTTTAGTCAGTGGTAAAATATTGAATGATTCAAGTAGAAAGACATAAATCAAAACTATTATTAGAGCTATTAGATTTAAAATATAGTTATTTAATATCGAGTATTCAAACACATGCATAACAGAAAAATTTACAATGATTTGACTTCTCTGGCTAAAGCAGTTGTTCAAATTTATAAGATTTTTTTTTAACTTGCCATATTTTGCCGAGTTAATACCCTTAGATTATAAAGTTGAGCTAACACATATTAGTATAAAATATGGTTAATGCATGTACAGATTTAAAATGAGTTAGCTGAACTAAATATATCCTGGCTATTATGCATTTCAAATACATAATCATTTAGGGTAATGGATTCCTAGAAGTAGAAATTTATTAGCATGGAGAAAAACCAAGCCACCCATATTATCCAAACAAAGACTTTTGTTTCCTGGAGCAGAAACTTCTAGCACCTCTCAGGTACCCATTTTCCCTTCTCCTTGTTAAGAGAACAATGGCTTTATTGGGGTTATAAGGGTGCTTTACTAAAACACTACATCTCCTCCTCTCTTCTGCAGGCAGTGGTGACTAATGAGACATAACAGGAGTTACTGGGCAGACTATTGAGAGCACACATTTAAAGAAAGCTGAGTCATCTGGGAGAATGTCCCTGTTTTACCTTTGATTCGTTTTCCTTCTTTCTATTTGGGACGTGAAAGTGATGACTGAGTCTTCAGTATCTTGCAACATTGAGGCAGCCTTGAGAATGGAAGCCACATGCTAAGGATGAATATGCAGAAAAAAGTGAAGGATCCTGGGGTAATGGTGACATTACACAGTAGTCAAAGTGGACCACCTCCCTTCAGACTTCTCTAAGGGAAAAAATAAACTCTTATCTTCTTTAAGCTATTATTATTCTGGGTTTCTGTTGCTAACAGCCAAATATAACTCATAAGTGATACATTCTCCCCCAGTAGGAATATTGCTTAATTGTAAAAAATTAACATTGGTAGTTAAGGTAATGGTGAATGATGACTACCTAAATCTGAATCTTTTACTAATCTTTCCCCAAACCCTACAAATCAACAAGAAAAAATAAATTCATTTATTTCCATACCTCCATCATGACGAGAAGATAGAGAGTATTGTCTTTATTAAAATAAACGATTTTTGGCTATACTTTTTGTTGAGCTGCTATGGAAGACTTTGCATGGGAAAGACAAGATGGATTAAGCTAAAATCATCCCCTTCAAGAAAAAGTCCTCCCCAAGTGTGAAAGTGCTAAGAAAGAATCCTGCATATCAAAGTACTTACTATTGGAAATGGACTTAGGATATGAGACTTGAGGAAGTGGTGTAAGTATAGTAACATTGCACGGGGGGAATATAGTGAAAAGGAAGACAGAAGTGGCATTTGGAGACTGAGTGGTAAAGGGAAAGGAAGCATGAGGAGAAAATTTAGGATTTTGAAAAATAAAAGAAACCAAGTTCTTTCTCCAGTAGCCTCCACCAAAAGCTAGCTATTAAACTGAATTTAACTACACTCACAGAAGAAATGGTCCCGGATTAGAATCCTTTCCTTTAACCTCCAAACTTCAACCCCATTCATGAAATGCATAGACACAAGCAATGTTTATCTATACAAAACTACTATCAGAAGAAAACAGAAAATAAAAACTTTTCATCTCCTCTAAAATTAATTATGAAAAAAGAAACCTCTACCATAACACTCCCAACCAACATTTAGGGATATGGAAAAAAGCAAAAACAAACAAATGGAAAAAGCCTTAATCAGAAATAAAAAACCTAGGAAGAGAAATGGACAAAAGAAAAAAATGAAACGACAATTGATTGAATTCAAGAAAGATATGAAGGGAAAGATAAAAACCTTTTCAGAAATAAAGGCTAAGTTGCAAAATGCTCAAAGGGAATATAGATTAAAATAAAAATTTAGTAAGGGACATTGAAGAAAAACAGGAAAATAACCAAGAGAATGGGAATGAGAATGAGTTAAAGAAAATAAAAGGAGGCAGAGAGAAAGCAAATGAAATGGAATACAGGCAAAGAATATTTAATGACCTGAGTCTCTGAAAAAGATAAAGCAATGGAACCCAGTTAATTTTTAAAACTGTAACCCAAGAAAACTTTCCAGAATAATAAAAGACCTGATTTGACATGTTGGAAGGATCCTATGGGCATCTGGGAAAATTGAAAATTGATCTGGGGCAATAACTTCTACTCTGATGCATCAGGCAATCCATTCCTATGTCAATATCACAATATCTTAATTACTTTATTTTTATAGCAGGTACTAAGATCTAGTAATATGACTACTTTGTGTAGTTCTTCATTGTCTTTGCTATTTTCTGCCCTTTGCATTTCCATATAAATTTTCAAATTGGCCTGTCAATTTCCACAATAAAACTTATTGGAGTTTTATTAGGATCTCATTGAATCTATACATCAATTTGGTGAGAACCATCACACATACAATGTTGAGTCTTCCAAACCACGAATGCAGTATGTCCTTCTAATTTCTCTCAATAACGTTTTGTGGTTTTCAGTGAATGGTATGTGTTTTAATTTCTATGTTTTAAAAATAAATATATAAAGATATTTTAAGTACTTTTCTCTTTAAAATGGAACAGATTGAGAATCTCTGAGTATATAATGATAGAGTGTGTACAGCGATTAGTGAAGACTAGATGAGTGCATTCATAATCTATTTCTTACTTGAGTGTAAAATTCAAGAATTTTAAGCATCAGTATGAAGAATGTAACTTTTTTCCAACCTAAATGTTAATACATACTTCATATGCATTTTAATTTCTAACACCAAACATGAGAAAATATATAAAATATCCTATCTTGAAATTTATCAGCAAATCATCTCTTTTGTTACATAACTAAAATCATGTTCCACTGCATCACTTGTAAAATGCAACATTGTCAAAATTTGTCTTATAAATATTTAAAGATTTGAAAAGCTTCTTAGGGCTGCCCTAAGAAAGTAAGGCAAACTGAGTAGCCTAACAGAAGTTTATTTTCTCACAGTTCTGGAGGCTAGACATCTGAGATCAAGGTGTCCTCAGGGTTGCTTCCTTCTGAGAGCTGTAAGGAGAATCCATTCCATGCCTCTCCCCTGGCTTCTGGTGGTTTGCTGATGGTCTTTGGTGTTCCTTGGCTTGTGGGCACATTAGCCTAATCTCTGCCTTCGTATTCACTTGGCATGCCCCCTGTGTGCCTGTCTGTGTCCAAATTTCCCCTTTTTATGGGAAAACCAGTCATATTTGTTGAGGGGCTCACCCTAATCAAGTATGACCTTATCTTAACTAATTAAATCTTCAGTGACCCTATTTCCAAATAAGGTCACATTCTGAGATACTAGGGTTAGGACTTCAACATATGAGTTTTCAGGGGACACAATTCAACCTCTAACAAGGATTATTTCTATACCATGAATATTTTTTTAACATGAAAATTTTAAATATTTGTTTAAACCCGTACTTTATCAAATAACATACAATAAATTGAAACTAGAGACTATAAAATCTCCAGGGAGAGGTCAGGAAATTCACACATGAATCACATAATGTTAGGAAATACTGCTCTGCATGAAAGTGAATCATCCTTTTTTCTCTTCACTCTAAAGTTTACATTCTTTCATGAGAGAATGGAAATTTACTTACCTCGTAACATATCCCATTTTGCTTTATAATTATGTGGAAAGTGTTTGTTTTCTTTATTAGCCTGCAGATTTTGGATGTTGATTGTGCACAATTCAATGCCAGTGTGCTGCATCTAGTTGATGTTCAATAGCTATTTCTTTAACAAATAAGTGACTGCCTAAAGGTGATGGTATCAAAAAAAAGATCTCAATAAGCTTCCCATTGCTATCACTGCATTTTCTTTTCCTCCCCAAAGCACCAGTGCATAGTTGTACCTCTTAGTTGTAAATCAATCTAGTTCTTCTGTGTGGGATGCCACGACAGCATGGCTTGATAAGCGGTGCTTGGTCTGTGCCCAGGATCTGAACCGGCGAACTCCAGGTGGCTGAAGTGGAGTATGCAAACTTAACTACTTGGCCACAGGGCTGGCCCCTGCACTTTTTCATATGCCATTTATTTCATTTGAGTAAACATTCTTTATTTGAGTGATGTCCTGTATTCCACTATATTATACTCCAGGGTGAAATGTGGCATCTGCTCTACAACGTGCAACACAGCCCCAGAATGATTCCATCACCAGGGAGGAACTTGAAGCCTGACTGAAAGCATAGTGGCTCAGATTTAGGACAGTCAAAATATAATTACTCAAAGATAAATTGGACTAGGAAAGTAGAATTAAGCTATTTTGCCAAGATGTGCATTGAATCTTTTGAGACAACAGTAAAATATCCCTTAGGCAGTTAGCTGAGTACAATCAAAGTTACATGCCACCTAATAACACAGAAAAATATTTCTGGAGCTTTAGATTATGAAAAATTGGAGCTTATAGATGCAGTTTTCAAAGATATTGGGATTTTCTCCAGTCTTTCAAATTGCAACGCAAGAGAAGTGGAAATAAATTTACTTGCCATCCCATTTAGTTTCAGGAAATTAAGACTGTCTTATGAACCTTTACAAACATGGTAGTTAAGTAGTAGGCAATATTTCACTTTTATGTTTTTAGCAATATAACTATATCAAACCATCACACTTATTCAGGGGAGAAACCAATGGACTTTCATGAGAGTAAGCAGTCTCTAACTCTATGTCAGTAAGGAAAAATATTTGGGTGTAGTGGTTCTTAAAATTTCACAACTAAATATTCTAAAAACCAAGGATAATACAAATGCTCTAGGGCCTAGGACCAAAATAGGAATCAGCCAAACACCTTTAAGGTTACAGCTTTTAGATTGTCAAATTGATGAAACTTTTGTACCAAATACTATAATAGAGAAGGGTTTGTTTTAATATCAAAATAAAATACATTTTCCAAAGTTTTACTAAAATGATAGGAAGATGCACTATTTTGTGGATTCCAGGACATCAGCATGTTTTCCATATTTCGGTTTAAGATAGTAAAATGAGCACAAGCTTTGAAGTCACCCTGACTTTCCATCAAATGTCATATCAGGCATATTCTAGAGCTTAGAGGCATAAACTCCTCTCATTGAGGAAGATCACAAGTGGATTCTTATCTAACAATTTAAATTCTTATTTTTCACTTAAAATTTTTGGTGAGAACTTATGGTTTATCTTGAATATGTAAAAGTTATAAAAGTGAGCTAGTATCACCAAGAAGCAGCAGGTAAAACTGAGGACTAGGGGAGTAAGAGAAGCCCCTGGGCTGCCCAATGGCATTTTCCTGGAAGAGAGACAGTGAAAGACTTGAGGGCTGACCTTTGCCCTTAGTTATCCCAAGGTTTTAGTCAGCACATTCCCCAAAATTCCAGAAGGAAAGTTAAAGAGAATGTATTTCTGAACATGTTGATTTCTTGGGATAGTTAACATCGAATCTTATTGGAATTGGGTTCCCAAGCAATTTGTGCAGACTGCATTAAGGCCCATTCCTTTGTCTCGCTTAAAAGGCCCTCTGAGCACCAGTCCTAAAGTGCCTCTATGGTCTCCCTTACATCCTTAGAAACTTCTGCTCAAAATACATCACTCAGCACTTCCCGCATAAACTTCCCACTTTCCCTCTTTCATCTCATTGGTTATATTATTCCTTTGCCTGATATAGTTCCTAACCAGTTTGGAATAGCTTCTTATTCAGCTCTTTCCAACTCCATCTAGTAAAATTAAATCTTCTGTTCCATGCAGAGTTCAGAATGCTCTCTCTTTCACAAAGCCTTTCCTGATTCCACCAATAAACTGTAGGCTTTGTCTCCCCTAAAGCCATACATGAGTGTTAATATCTGTCTTACACAGCTATTTTTTCACTTTCATTATAATTGTGTTTGCAATTTTTGTTTTTCTCTTTTTAGTTTCTTAAAGTTAGAGAATATATTTTCTTCATATTTCTACCTCCACACAGCACAATGTTTTACACACGCTTGGAATTCCAGCCTAAAGTGCTTGAATTGGATTCCATTTACATAAAATTCTAGAAAATCCAAAATATAGTGACAGAAAATAAATCAGAAGTTACCTGGGGGTGGGGTTGGAAGTGACATAGAAGGAGTAGTCAGAGAGGGTGTGACAGAGGCATGACAGAGGGACGTGAGGAAGATTGTAGAGGTGACGGATTTATTCACTATGTTAGCTTTGCTGATAGCTTCATGGGTGTATCTATAGGTCAGAACTTATCACTTAAATATGTGTCATTTATTGTCAATTTTACTTCAATAAAACTGTTTACAAAACTTATGTTTGTGCATTACAAAACACAGAGTGTGAGGAAACATCAAGGCAGTCAGCGACAGCTCTTTTTTGAGATAGCAATGAAGTCTAATCCTAATGGGTGAGAAAGAGCTCATGGAATTCTGGGAAAAAATTTATCCAGATAGAGGAAATAGCTGCAAAGTTGTAAATACCTTAGAATATTCATGAAAATAAAAGGAACAGAGAAAGGCAGGTGTGGGAGAGTAGCAAACAATGAGGTTGGAACAGTGGGGAGGGGTCCTCAAGATAGAGAGACTGGATTTTATTTGAAATAAAAAGGGAACTTACTAAAGGCCTTTAAGCAGGAGCTTGTGTTGACATAATGTAATTTGTATATTAACAAGATTACTCTCTCTGAGATACATGGACAATAAATCTGTGCCTCTCTGTGTCAGATGAGACTTGAGTAGAAATTAAAGTAGAAGCAGAAAGGCCAGGTGTCATGGTGAGATGAGAGACTATGTGGCCTGGATTGGGGTGATAGAAGTGTAGATGGAGAACTGTGAATCAATTCTACATGTATTTCAAAGATAGAAGTCAAGGCAATTGTAAGTGGCTTTAATAAGTGCGAGATCAGACAGAGAGAAGAAGAAAGCATTGTGATTAAGTTTCTGGCTCTATGCAACTAGATAAAAGTAGGTTGCACTTACTGAAGTGGAGAAGGCTGCAGGAGCAGTTGGTTTCTAGAAGGAAAATCAGAGTTCTGATTTGGATATGTTATATTTCAAATGGATGTGAAATGTTTAGGGGAGATGTAGAAGTGGCTGGGAATTACAAAGGTTTAGGTTGGAGATAAAGTGCAGTTAGATTGAAACATACACACACACACCCACACACCCACCCCAAGTGAAATAGTTTGAACAATTTCCTCCCTTCATCTCACTGAGAATATCCTCTAGGATGAGCCTGTAGAGGTGATTCCAATGGTTTTCAAGCCCTCTTGATCTCCACATCCCCTCACAGTGCAGGCATCTTGCCAGACATGGAGATTTTACTGTGTAAAGAGTCATGTCTTTGTTATAACATTGATCCTAAATACAAGCCAGATATTTTACTTGGTTATCAAAGAAATAGCAATCTCTGTCAATTCTGGAGGAATAAAAGGTAATACGTTGTTCTCTAAGGAGGTGACTTCCCAAAGGATTCTCAAAGGTAATTTTGACCTTCAATGATTTGAGTCTTATTTTCCGACTTTCAAAAAAACTGAAAGGCAGGGGGTGGCCTGGTGGCATAGCGGTTAAGTTCACTTGCTCTGCTTGGGTGGCCAGGGTTTGCTGGTTCAGATCCTGGGCACAGACCTAGCACTGCTTATCAAGCCATACTGTGGCAGGCATCCCACATATGACATAGAGGAAGATGGTTACAGATGTTAGCTAAGGGTCAATCTTCCTCAGCAAAAAGAGGAGAATTGGAGGCAGATGTTAACTCAGGGTTAACCTTCCTCAAAAAACAACCCTAAAAGTTAGGTAAATGGATCATCAGTATATTGATGGTATTTAGGACCAAGGGAATAGCAGGATCATCTGGGAGAGAGAGAAAAGACACCCTCAATTCAGCCCTAGTACATTCCATCATGCATAAATCTGGTACAGGAAGAGGAACTAGCAACAATAACTCATTAGCAGTAGGCCAAGGGGTAGGAGCAAAACAGTGCATAGTGTCAAAAACTCAAGAGAAGATTATAAGAAATGATCAACTATGTCAGTTGTTACTGGAAGTTGAGTAATATGCATAATGGACTATGTTGTTCTTTATTATACCTAGTGCCCAGAACAGAATCTGGCACTCAGGAGGAATTCAGTAAGATTTGTGGCTTAAATGCTGTAAAATCCCATCATATACTCCATGAGTGAATATGATGAACCATGGTTTATTATCATATGGGTTTTTATGCTATCTGGTCTACTAAAAAAATTATTAAAAAATTCATGTAGAAATCTATAAAACACTGTATCTGAAACTACCATAACAAAGCACAGCGGCTTAGAGAATTTCATTGCAGCATGAAAACCAGTCCAAAGTAATCCATAATCACTACAATTAACTGCTGCATTTTTATTAGGTTCTGACTGATCCCTTTACCCTGAGATTTAGGAAGCTGTTTGCCGATATACACTTAAAAAAAACAAAAAGCAGAGCTGAGATGGAGGCATAAGGTGGGAACTTTTTAGTTCTCCAGTCAGTAGATGAGTGGCGAGGGCTGACCCACATGTTATCTAATTTCAGAAGGGCTCCAGGTACAAGGCAGTTTTTTGTATATGCTCTAGAAATATTGTTTTAAAAAACCTGGAATTCTTGTCGAGTTCTATTTGTCGAAATATCATTCCATTATGAATAGTCTGGTAGGATTTTAACGTATTTCAGTTATATTGGAAAAGGGAAAATAGGATAAATATAGCTTCAATTATTTAAACACCCCACCCACTAACCAAAAACAAAACTCCAACTCCCTTTTCCTGGCCAGGATAATTGATCTTTTTCTAAGGTAATTCCTCAAGAGCGTCTTCCTTGAGTATTTCTCTTGATTTATGACTTCTTTTCTATGAAGGCTTTTTCAAGCAGGGCCAATCTGCTTGTTGAATGATTGACAGAGTTTAAACCTTTGCTAAGACAGCAGGCTCAAAAGGTTCAAAGATTGTGATAGATCATATGAAGAAATTGTTACAAAGGAATTTAAAAATATAAGCCAATAATCTAGACCTAAGTAAAGTGTAGGTTCTATCCAGTTAAAATTTTCTGGGTTTTGGGCAATATTTCTTGATTCTAACTTCAGAAAAGGGGGTTTGAAGTCTTTTGATATAAACTGTTTTATTCCTAATATGTATTAAAATAGACATTAAATACCTGATGATGTCAATTTCATTTAGATTTAGAAGTATGGATTTTAATTTTATATATGCTTAATTATATTTTAGCTTTATGCAGCTATTTGTTATGCATTTCCTATATTACATGTAGAGAAAGGTGGCTGGAATAGAACTGAAGAGATTAATTTTGGACATAACAGCACTAAATTAATGGAGCAAAGATTGTAGTCATGGAAAGTCCTACACTTCCAAAGATTTTAATCTGACTATTAAACCATTAATAAGTATAATAAAAGAAAATATAACATGAACAAAATTGATAGTAAAGAGTATTTAATATACCCATTATTAAACATAAATGAATTGCCCTAATGTGGAAAATTTGCTGTTTTAAAAAATAACAGGTAATGCATTGATAATGAAATTCTATGAAATATGATATTTTGTATCACTTTGTGGAATGTGTTTTATTAATCACTCAAAAAAAGAGTTCATTTTTCATTGTTCTTTAGAGGTGTTGAATTACCAAGAAAATGTGGAAAGTCAGAATTAGGTTTTATAGCTCTAAGTATGTGTTCTTTAAAGTACACAGAAGCCTCACTATCTGGACCATATGAATGGTAGTCAAATCATTTAAATTCTGAGAATTTATGTAAGAGGGAGAATATCTAAAGTAAAATATTTCATTTAGAACATTTAGTGGCTTTGGAATAAATTAATTTTTGTTCATTATTTTATCTAGCCACATCATAAAAACTTTAAAATTGGTACATGGAGAAAAAAGGCTTTTCCATGGATAAGGCCAGTATCTAATTCTAGAAGATGGCAGGAATCCAATTAAGTAGGGAAGAGAGTGTCAGCATCAGATCTGTGTGTCGCAATTCATGTGGATTTAGGTGTAAAGTATCCTGGATCTTCACCAATGAGCTAGTGGTAGCACTGGAAATGTTTTGAGCTCAATTTGGACCAGTAAGTTTAGTGGTAGTCCCCAAGGATGGTGGTCAGGAAGCCAAATCACAATGTCCAAGGAAGCCTAGTATACATAGGCCCATTTCAGGTTGTTGGCGTAAGCAAGAGGGATAATGTGTACACTGCAGAAGACCCTGGGAAATCGCTTTTTTCTTATATAGAGGTTGGTTATACAAGGAGGTTGTTATGTGAGTTGAAATGAAACCCCAAGGCGTGGTTGGAGGTGCAACCACAGGGTTTAACTCCTTAGGAGATGGGACTGGAAATGTTTGGGCTGAGTTTCATGGTCCCAATCAAATTAGGCTGGGGTCAGGGAAATGTGGCAAGAGTGCAATTATACCAAGTTAGTACAAGTAGAATGAGGAGAGTAGATCAGAGCCACCAGTTAGTGGACAGGTGTGTCTGGGGCCTTACTAGACCCACTCAAGGCTGGGAGGTAGCAAAGAAATTCCAGATTCTGGCTGCTGATGGTTCAAGGCTTCAAAGGTGCTAGACTGCATTCACACGGCTCAAGCTTTGAACATCTATTTCAGCAACTAGCTGGGGCAGGGGCATTGGAGGAGCACTTCACTGTTATAATATGTTTAAGGATATCACATGTCTGGATCTCAGAGGGACCTAATCACACAGGAAGAGATGACATGGCTCCAGTTGCAAAGGTTAGAGGGAATGTAGGGACAAGATTCCTGTATACAGGAGGTTTTAGGGAGTGGTGATTCATATGCTAATTAGTAGAATCACAATCTTTCTGAAAGAGTTAGTATAGTATGTTTCAGTTTAGAATAGTCAGGATTGAGAGAAGTCATTAGCTTTCTCATTGCTCTGTGGATCCATGGCAACTAGTTACTACACCAAATTGAGAAACAGCAGTACAGTGGCTCAGGCTCATGTTCCCCGACTCAAACACCATAAACGCTCTCTGTTAGGTCTCCATGTAGGCCTTTCATTTTGCAAGGGAGAAAATTAAGTCTTTTTCTCCCTGAGTCATGCAATGTCAGAGGCCCCGTCAAGGTTCTGCTCCTGTCCAGTAGACTTCCCACTGCATAATCTTTTGTTCTCGAATTAAATTAATTGCTACATGTGTTCCTTCTACATCTTATAATCAAGATTACTTCTATTTCAGGAAATGTTCAGATGATGGCTCGTTCCTTAAAAGATTCCCTATTTGAAGCTTTTGCTGTGGGTTGGACAATTTCTAATATTTGAGAAGGTAATGGGAATTTAGAGAGGAAAATAAATTACAGGCACTGAAGAATCTCTGTTGAAAGTTTTTTTTTTCCCCCTTAGGTTTTGTAGTGTATAATAGCACACCTTACTGCCTGCTTAAAATATTTCACTAAAGACTACTTTGCAGCAATTATACTAATGGCAAATCTTGTTGTTAAAACAAGTAATATTAAGGCATTGTAGGAGGTGATAATAATCCTTTTTATAGTTGATAAAGTACTTTGAGCACACACCTTTGCTTTCATACACTTAAAACTTCCTAAGATAATTGGTCCTTGGATAAATATACTTTGTTTTTCTGAAACCAGAGAATCATTTTCTTTTTTGGAAAGTTAAAAGAAACTATTTAAAATATTTGAATGGGAAGAAAAAGTGCTTATATATGAGTACAAAATATATTTAAATATACTTTAATATCCAAAATTGGGATCCTTATGGAAATCTGTATTTCAGTTTGGGGAAAAAAGGGATAAGAATGAGACTTGAAGACAAATTCAAGATTAATAATAATAATAAAAAAAACCACATGGAAACCAAACCAATCTTTCCTTACAGTCACCGTTTTCAATGTTTTTGAAAGTCTTTAAGGACTCAGAGACTAAAGGGACTATATTTATGTGACATTTTAATTTTAAAACAAATATTTTAAATTTAAAAGTAAAATATGTACACATAAGAAATTCAAATAATGGAATAAAATGGGAATACAGTGCTAAGCTGCTGAACAGTTGTAATATCTCCTTGGGTTCTTCTTAGCTGTAAGTTTCTCAGGCTTTCCTTATTTTTGATGACATTGAAAGTTATGAAGAGTACTGGTAAGGTATTTTGTAGAATTTCCCTCAACTGGAATTTGTTCGATGTTTTTCTCATGATTAGTCTGGAGTTATAGGTCTTTGGGAGGAAGCCTACAGAGGGAAAGTGCCACTTCTCATCACATCATATCAAGTATACATACTACCAACATGGCATCACTGTTGATCACCTGGGGGAGGTAGTTTGTCAGGTTTTTCCACTAAGTTACTCTTTTTTCTCTCTTTTCTATACTCTACTCTTTGGGAGGACATCACAATGCATAGCCCATGCTTAAAGAATATGGAGTTCTGCTCCACCTCAGAGGGTGAAGTAGCTACAAAAATTATTTAGATTCTTCTGCATGGGAGATTTGCCTATTCTCCCCCATTTATTTATTCAATCATTTATTTATATAATTATGGAATCCTGTATATTTACTTTATACTTTGGGTCCATTTCTTTAACAATCTAAAGTAAATTTATCTTGCTTCAGGAGAAGAAAATACTGATGGGCCAGCAGACAACAGGGCAGAGGGCAGATACATGATGATGCGAGCAAAAAGGATTAGAGCCTGAGTCACCGCCTGGGGAGATAACTTCTGGAAGCAGAACAGAGGCCAAGGGATTAAGTGATAAAGAAAAACCATTAAAAATAATTCTGAATTATTTTTATTTACTCAAAATTCAAGTAGGATGATATGGCGAAGACTTGCTATTTTCCCCTCAGTATCTATATTCTCTCTTCCTTCTAAAGTAACCTCACCACTGATGCTTGGCTGAATATAAGATACCCCGAAAAAAGACTATATATCCTAGATTAAAATGTATTTATATGTGGCCCTGTGACTAAGCTCTGACCACTGGAATATTAAGAGAATTGATGTCTGTGACTCCTGGTTGTTTCCTTAATAATTAGGAATGCAGATATGATGGAGAGCAATTTGTGACCATGTAGGGGGTGGTAGGCAGCAGTCTGGGAATGAGCCGTGAAATAGAAGGATCCTGGGTGACTGACACCAAACCACACCGAGACGGCCGCACTTGGACTCTTACCTGGTCTGGACCTGTTCAGGAAGAAACATACCTGCAAAGAGTTTGAGCTTGCAATATTCCGTTATAATAGATCATAACTTACCAGTTAAGATATTAGGAAAAAAAGAAAAGAAATTGAAGTTATGTTCACCTAGTTATATTAGTTTAAGGGTCTAAAAGAAGAAAGGAAAAAAGAAAAGTGTACATTTCAGGCTTTTTCTATTTAAAATGTGTGTGACCAGCATTGTTTGTTTTTTCCTCTCAGAGAGATTGTCTTAAAGACGCTGGGAACCCTTTAAAAATGTTATGGCGGAACAATCTTATTGAAAGGCCTTTCAGGATAGTTTGTTCTCTCTGGACGATCTCTTTACAGTGTATATTCCTTCACAGTGACCCTCCCAGTGCAGGTCTTGGGGATCAAGGCCTATGTACAACTGTGAAAAGCTTTACACTTTAATTCCAGCTTTTTAGAAAGCTCCCCAAGTATCAGTTCTAACTAAAAGATATATTCTTTCTTTTTTATCCTCTACTTATTGTAAATATCCACATTATGTTTAAGTTAGTCTATAGGGCTACATTAGAACAGATATCATTAATCAAAAGATGCCTGAGAAGTAATGAGGATGTGAATTTATTCCCGGTCTTACAGACTGGCGAGGGATTCTGAATTATATCAGATGATACAAATGATGTTTTAGTATGAGAAATTGCAGAATTAACTCATCTCAAAGTAAATGTCAGTTTGCATCAATGTTTTTCATTATAATAGTCTTAAGTGTTTCTCTGTGTGTATTATTTGTTGCTAGTGTCTAAAAATAAGCATTTCATAATATGTGAATATTTCTATCTGAATTATTGCCGAGAAGAGATTTGTCCACGAGCTTTTATGATTAAAGTGGATTTAACCTAAATCCAAAATTTAATTACAAATAAGGTTGTTGTGTTGACTCATTCTTATGCATTTCAATTAGACAGGAAACACGCCAGCTGGGAACTATCCACTTATAGATGAAGAAACATTAATTTCAAGATATTCCAGTGTACTTAAAAAGGATTCACATCATAACAGACTTTCAATATTTTTATTTTGATAGCCCTGTTTGGCATAATACGTATTTTTTCTTTGTTGTCTAGTTGTCAGGATTTAATGGTGGAAATAAAAGTATCATCGTATATTGGCTTAGAGAGTTCCCAAGCAAGGTCACGTTAAGAACTGGTCATTTTAAAAGACTTGCAACTCAGAATATCTTGAATTTTATTCAATTAATTCTTACAAAGACTTTTGTTCTCTTCTCCCTTGTGTGTAATTATCACTACAAAAAGTTGGCCTATATGAAAGGTCTCAGATGATTACCTTGATCCTTGGAACTTCCAAGACATTATCCTTCTACACCATTACAACAAATAGACATTCTCTGATAGATGCAAATACAATTTCCAAAACTACATTTAATTGCATAATTTGTAATAGAAATGGGGTACTGGCACTGCCTGCAGAGTGAAAAACAATCCAGAATAATCTAATCAGCATGATCACTGAATCTTTATTAGTCTTTGGTTAGCTACCCATTAGCATGGAAAGGAATCTGTTGCTGTGCTCTTCTCTTTCATTAATGCACCTTTTTAAAGTTACTCCAGAGAAATTTAGAGGAAACTGGAAAATAAATGTCTATTTCCTTTAAAGTCTGACTCTATGTACATCTTCTTTCACCGGTTGACTCTGCATTGAGCCCTTCTAGCTTTTACTAATATATTCCTTTGACCATGCATATAGGTTGGGCTAAACTTAGCATGTAGCTGATATTATTTAATTTTAAAATTTTCTAGTTATTTATAGCTGGAGAAAAAGAGGAGGAGCTACACTTTCTTTTCCTCCTCCATTTTTTATAGCAATTGAAAATATCAGGACATCTTAGTTTTCTTTTGCTAATAGCTCAGTGTCAAGTCACCTCACCTCTTTAGGTCTCAATTTTCTTATCTGCGATATGAAGGGGTTTGACAAAAAGTTTTTCTAAAGCCTCTTAGTAACTAAAGGGCATTAAAATTAATGACTATGTATAAAATCAGGGTCTTTTATTCAAAACATTTTTGAAGGTGTTTTCTAACAGTTCTTTCTTCCTTCGGATGAACCATATAAACTTTTTGTGTATACATTTGGAAATGATGCATCTTTTCAATGTTTTAGTCCTCAAAGTCACTTCCAGTTGTATCAGTTTCCTATTGATATTGAAAAAAATTACCACAAATTTTGTGGCTTAAAACAGCACAAACTAATCTTATAGTTCTGGATGTCAAAATTCCAAAACAGGTCTCAAAAGGATAAAATCCGGGTGTCAATGGGAGCTATGTAATGCTTTGGCTCATGTCTCCTTCTTCTGTCTTCAAAACCAGCAGTACAACGTCTTCAAATCTTCTCACTCTCTCTCTGACACACCTGTCTTCCTCTATAAAGACTCTTGTGATTACAGGAGACCCCCCTGGATAATCCAGGATAATTTTCCTATTTTAAGATCCTTAATCACATCTGGAAAGTCCCCTTTGCCACCTAAAGTAACATATTCATAGATTCCAGGGAATCTTTGGGGAGTCAGTATTCTGCCTACCACACCGGTGACCCCCAGGTGTCTTGCTTGTCCTTCCTTTATGAGCTACTATTACCAACTCAGTATCTTGGTAAAAATTGCTCTCTTAAGATTGGCTGGTTTTCCCAATTCCCAGTTTCTTTCTTTTCATAAGAATAAGCGCAAATGAAATAGGTAAGAGAAAATAAAAATGACAAGCATAGGAAAGGTTTAACATTTAGAAAATTTAAAGTTTTCAACAATAGATGTGGTCTGTTTCTTGACTGTCCAAGTTAGATGCTCGGTGGTATTGAGATGTCGTGTCTCAGAGGTGGTCCTAGAAGTACCTCTTTGATCTCAGATTCTTGCTCAAGGGAGATTCGGGAGAGAATCACAGCATTTTGCAACTGTCTGTGGCATCCTTACTCACAGCTGGAAGAGGAGGATTTGTGCAACACCCTCTTAGTTTTTCCTTAATAAAGAACATTGTCTTATCTGGTGCAAGGATCTTTTCCCTGGTTCCAATGCCAGAAATAGACTCATCTTTTGCCCTCACTCACTGGTGCTGGAACACGTCACTCGAAGACTTCAGTGTAATTTGTCCATCTTAGTTTCTTTTCTACTTCTTTTTTTAAGAAAACTTTGAAATCTGTAAGTTGTATTTAAGTTCAATGCTATTTTTTTTACTCAAACAGCACTGATTTGAATATCCTTAAGTGCCAAGTGCCTGCTGCTCTAGTCTGAGATTCTTTCTCAAACACAACTATCATTTAATTGGTCAATACTTTTCAGACTATTTTCTATATGTTTACGTATGCGTATGTATATATAGACATGTAGAAACACATGCTTCTTTTGTGTGGACTTTTTAAATTATTGAAATCATACACTACATAAATCACCCCAAAATTTTTTTGCACTTGTATCTGGGAGATCTTTCAATGTCCTTATATAGTGATTTGATACATTCTTTTTTATTGATGCATGGCATTCCTTAGTATAGATGTACTATTACTTATATAAACATTTCTTTGTAAGATCAACAATATAGTTATCAATATTAACCTGTTACAATCATTAGAGAAATTAACATCTTTTTATATCTCTAGGGTGGAATTTCCTGATCAAAGAAGTGGCATATATAAAATTAAGACACTGCCATATTGTGCTTTAAAAGGTTGGATTAATTAAAATTCCAACAGCATTTGCCCATCTCATGGATGAAAAATGGTATCTCATTGTTTTAATATTTATAGTTCAGTGGCATTTCTTTTCTTCTCTGTTGCCTTTGTTCTGTCTTTTTATGAGTAGGTTTGTATTTTTTTTTCTAATTTGAAGGATTTTTTTTTCACAATGTTCTACATGTAAAAGAAAAGCCCAGTTTATGGCTTATCTTTTAACTTTCTTTCTTGCAATTTGGATGTGTAAAAGCCTTTACATCTTGGTATAATCAAAGCTTTTCAATATTTCAGTTATGGCTTTTACACTTTGTCTACTGTTTAAGGAGAACTCTTTTGGCCTATGTCTATTAATAATTTATTTTTATTGAACTCTCATTCTATGATACTTTTATTTGTTATTTTTTACATTTAGCTTGTTAATCTTCTGTAATTAACGTTTTGCCTTGTCACAGGCAAGTAAGCTTGTTTTTATCTATTGGTCTAGACTAAATTCTGGTTTCTGATAGTTTAGAGTCTGTATTAATTTTCTATTGCTGATGTAGCAAATAAAAACTTAGCATCTTAAAACAACATAAATTTATGATGTCACAATTCTGTAGTCAGAAGTCCAGGTATAGCATCCCTCAGTTGGGTCCTCTGCTTAGTTTCACAGGTTGAAGTCGAGGTGTCTACAGGGCTGTATTCCCTCCTGGAGGCACTGAAGATGGACCTGGTTCCAAGTCCATTCAGGTGCTTGGCAGAATTCAGTCCCTTGAGGTTGTAGGGCCAAGGTTTCTGTTTCTTTGCTGGCTGTCAGCCATGAGTCTCTCTCAACTTTTTAACGCTGCCTGGGTGCTTTATCACGTTGCTTCTTCCATCTTCAACCCAGGAAAGACATATCAAGTCCTTCTCATGCTTTGAATCTCTCTCATTTTACCTTCTCTAAATCTTCTGCCTCCAGCTAGAGAAAGGTCTCTGCTTTGAAGGGCTCATGTGATTAGATTGAGCTCACCTGGATGAGCCAGGATAGTCTCTGTATTTTAAGATTCATAAACTTTATCACATTTGCAAAGGCCCATTTGCCATGTAATTGAAAATATTTACAGGTTCTGAGAATCAGGGCACAGGCACTTTTGAGGGGCCATTATTTGGCCTACTATCGAGGTACAGTGATCCTGAGGTTGGACACCATCTTCTTAGTTATTCCAACTGGTTTATGCTTAGTTTACGATGTTTCTGATTCAAAATGATTTTTCTTGCTTCTGAAATCTTCCACTTCCAAGGGAATTTTTCTAGATTCCTATTTTCTTTTGAGGAATAGCTCAGCTTGTGGTCCATTTATAGAACCAAAATGTTTGGCATGATCCATTGAATGGCTTTCACGTGTCCACTTTGTCTCATTTTTATTATCTTCTCTTATCATACTGATCATGAGAACAATCTCTGGGAATGTATAAAGCAACACTGAAATATATACTTTCAATAAGATGAGAAACCTTTTCTTTGTGGAAAATAATATATACAAGTAGTAAAAAAAATCAAAGTAAAGGCATATAATGACACAACTCAACTCAAAGTCCTGAGTTAAACATATTAATTGTTTATGCAGAAATTTCCCACACATGTGCACACAGTTTTTTTTTTCCCACGACTGGTGAACTAGAATCTGTATATAGATATCTGCACTTTATATTTTTTACTTAAAATATGTCCTGAAGGTATTTAGGTCTCAGCACATATAAACTTACCACGTTTGTCATGTCTTGGGAAACCTTTATCTTCAATATACCTTTTGGTAAAAAGCAAACCCCACTGAGTTTTTCTGACTACCTTTTTGAAAGAAACTTGACTGTGACTATAGATGAAAGAAAATGATGAATGTAAAAGCTACTGTGAATGTGAAAGCCACTTAACATGTAAAACATACGAGTGCAAGCATAACATTTTGTTGGTTATTTGTACTAGTCTGGTGTAATTTAAAAAAAAATAAAATGAACAATTTGTAGTTACTATATCTTCTGTATGTAAAATTAGCTTTTCATAATGTACTTCAAAAAGGTATTTAATTTTTATTTTGACCAGAACTATCTATTTCCCATTATTACTTTTCTTAATATTAAATATTTTTGACTGAATTATTTTAAAATATAAAAAAGGAAGTTGGTTATCAAAACCTCTTTGTGTTAAAATTTGTATTATTTAAAAAAGAACATATACAACAATTCAATTTTCTTAGAAAACTACTTATTAAATTAAGTATTTAAATGATTTTCTTCAGTTTAAAATGATTATTATAATGATTTTTTTCTCTCAGGTTGTCTATGATAGGAGGTAGTCCTTTGGTTAAAACAACATCTTGGAATGAATTTCACTAACAACTGGAAAAAGAGCCTGATACCGTTGTGATCTTCCTTCTGTTTCAGTCCCTGTACATGTACATCACATAAAATGCCAGTGATCTTGTGTAAAACAAAGAAATACCTATTGCTTTTCAATCTTTATTAGAATAAAAGCAATTCTCTCTTTTTCACTCTCTCTCTACATATAGTTTTCTATATAGTATGTAAATAATATCATATAAATAATATTTCATATATGTATATGTATATACAGTGAAGAGGTCAGTGGTATGTGTGTATATGGTATGTATGTATGTGTATACGCAGAAGCATGTATACAAACATGTGTATGTATACACAGGAATATATAGTGGTATGTACCCCTGTGTATATGTATGCATATGTATGTGTATGCAAATACATGTATAGTGGTATGAATCCACATATAAGTATGTATGTATATAGTGGTATATATACACACGTGGTATGTATGGATGTGTATATGTATATATATATAGTGAAGGGGCCCTGTGGGAGAACCTACTCACTGGTAGGTTAAATCTACTTCCAACACAGGAATCAATAAATATGCAATTATTAACATATTTCAATGAATGTATGACAGTGAGAGTTGATTTGATTTGGTACTTGTATTTTAAATATCATAAAACAGCTGTTAAAAGATAATTTTCAAAATGGTTATCATACAAATATTTACACATATGTCAAAGATATTATTTAACTCTAATAACTAATTAGAAGACCAATAAGATTTTATTCTGGTTTGAAGGAGAATCTGCAGAATAAACATAAATGGGCAATCAGGAAAGCTGAAAGGAATTTGAAAAATGGTTGATTAGGGCATTAAAAATAATATATGGAATCATCTTTTGTTCAGGGCAAAAATTAATTATATCTCTAGTAGTACAACATTTAGTTGCATTTCTATGGACAAGAGTCATTTATATTACTAATCCTTTTCTACAACTTACGGAGCTGTAACACAGCCTAGTCAAAACAATCAAAAACACAGACTTGTTTATAAGCATATAACTCTGAGGCTTTACTAGAAAAAAACCAACATTTCATTGAAAGGACACTCAGTAATCTTTTGCCCATTACTAATTCTTCCACAATTTTCCCTAAAATAACACCCTTATTTGCAGTTAACATCAGATTATTTGTTTGTTTGTTTGTTTTGTGAGGAAGATTGTCACGGAGCTAACATCTGTGCCAATCTTCCTCTGTTTTATGTGGGATGCTGCCACAGCATGGCTTGCCAAGCAGTGCTGGGGCTCTGCCTGGGTGCAAACCTGTGAACCCTGGGCCCCAGAAGTGGAGTGTGAGAACTTAACCACTATGCCACTGGGCCAGCCCTCAGATTATTTTAAATGTAGAAATATTCTAAGGTTCCATATTAAAATTGTATAAATTTAGAGTAGGGATTGACAAATAAAAGCTTGTATACAATGTCATTTCATTTATTGTTTTCTTCACTCATTCATCCAAACATGTTGAAGGACCATTGTATGCCAGGTGCTGAGGTAGATATAGACAATGCAGTGATGTGCGGTATATACATGGTCTCTGGTCTCATGGAGCTGAGAGTCTTGTGGGGAAGACTGTCATTAATGAAGCTGGCATTCAACGAGGTAAGTCTGATGGCACATGGGGTGTCAGGAAAACTCTGAGGCAATCAACTGTGAGCTGAATCCTAAAAGATAAATAGAAAGACTTAAATAGGTAAAGAGGGTATTGAGTGAGGGAGAGGAGAGAGCACAGTTCATGAAGAAGGGATATCTTATGCAAAGTCCCTGTGCATGGAAGGAATATGGTCATAGTGGGGAGATAGGCAAGTGATTTGAGGTGAAATCAGAGAAAAATGCAGAGATAAAGCCTGCAAACTACAGTTATGGCCATACGAGAGATTTAAGCCCAAAAATATCATAATTAGAACTGCTTTTTGAGAAGATCACTCTTACCATCTTGTGAGGATAGATTGAAGGAGGGGCCAGAAATGATGCTAAGAGACTAGTTAAGAGGCCATCATAAAATTGTTAAAAATATTGGTATGACTAACATGAGGGCTACATGTAAACAGAACCATAAAACATGGCTCAAAGCAGAGAGTCAGGGTGTTTTGAAGATGAAGAAGAACAAATGGTTAGCTTTGCTCAATTTTGCTTGATGTAAAGTAGTATTTTATTTCCTGGGCAGTAATTGTTTTGAATTTTGCCGAAAAGGAGCTTTAAACAAAATGGTGCACCTCATTGAATAAATTGACTCCTTAGGTTCTAGTTGAATTTACTACTCAGTAAATGCTGTTAGAGATTAAAATATGGTCTGCAGTAATTTCTTTTGGAATAGCTGTTTATTAAAATAACATTTTTTTTAATATGGAGTGTTTTATGTTAGTACTCTGAGGAAGCTAAACATCTTTTGGAAATATTCATAATTTTCTTGAATTTCAAATAACAAAAGTTTGGGGTTTTTTTGATAAGTACACATCTGCTTGAAACAATTGGGTGGGCTTATTGTGTAAAGTTGCTTCTGTTTTAACTAATTCTCTCTCAATTTGGAGCCCACACTTTATATAAGACTTAAGAATAATATTTCAAAACAAGATCTGACGCTTTTACCAAAAATTGTGTATGTTTGTTTGCCACATTTTTTTAAACCCAAGTTTTCTACTGTTGTCATTAGATTATATATTTTAATTATCATACACGAGTCATAGTTATTAAGCAATTATTCATTTGTCTTAAAGTATAGCTCCAAATATTTCGTATACTATGTGTACTTTTTGGTATGTTTTGAAGTAGTTGTATTTTGAGAGTAAAAGATTTAGGCATAAAGCAATCTTAAAACCAGCTGCTGTACACCGACCAAAATGTAGTTTTTAGAAGAGAATCCTGAAGGCCAAGACATCCCAGATCATTACTACCTAATAAAGACAGGCAATGAAATAAGAAAATTGACCTCCTATGAAGCCAGAGTCACCAATATTGTGATAAGATTCTTGCCGATGAGAGAAATCTTGGGGAGGATGAAGAACTTTGCTAAGAATGGTCGTTTTCATATCTTGAATAATCACACACACCAAAAAAAGCCCAAAGCCAAAATATCCCAGATGACTAACAGCTATATTGGGTTGTGTGATGATGTAACCTATGTAATTTGCATCTAATTTTCATCCAATCAAGTGTAGAAATGTATCTATTTTTTTCTTGACTATTTGATTTTATCCCCTTATTCTCAGTAGATTCAGAGGGGTGAGTTTATATTCTCTTAGCTTCCTTTGCTGCTTTCTATCCCTTTATCGATCCATTCTAATGAAAAATATGTTTTCTCCTCTGGTTCCTCTCATCTACCTGCACTAACATTTTCCTCTCCTTCTGTCAACCAACCTCTCAGTTATTTATTCACACTCTCTCATTTGTAGAAGATATAGCTCCTTCCTCTTCTCTCAATGTCCTGCCACAATCTTAAGAGATTTCAATCGATCAACAATTTAGCTTTGACATTCTTGGTTCTACTTAAATCCAATGGCCTCCGTCTCTGCTGTTCTCTGTGTTTCAATATGGATTTAATTCTAGTTAGAAACTTCTGCAATATTAACTCCGAATCATAGTAGTCCACTTTTCTGTAACCACTTACGTTTCTAGATTTCTCAGGTTCTCATTCCACTGTACATGCTATTCAACCTCAAAGATAACTCTCATGTTAACTAATTTCAGATTCCCTCAGTTTTCTCTCAGACAACTAGCAGCAGCCACCCCACTCCCCAATCCTTCCCCATGATGCTCTTTTCCTCCTTTCTTTCTTTTACCTTGAAGCTCCACCAGCCTCAATTCATAGATTCTATTTTGCACCTTCTTTTGACCGTAACAGTCTAGTCACAAATCCCAACTTCTAGGTCAAAAGTTTGCATTTTCTGCTCCTTTATCTGGGCAGCTGAGAAATTACATATATTTGTGATGTCAATTTCAATGCCACTCTCAGCACATTCTGTTAATTCTTTCATTTGTCCTTATCTATGTTTTTCTCTTATCCTCCTTGAAAGTTACTCCAAACTTTCTCTATTATGGTTTTCAAACTACCTTTTTACCCATGCAAATTCGTTCTCAATTGGTGATCTTGCTGCCTATTTTAAGGAGAAAACTGAAGTCAACAGACGATTTTTCTCAGTTTCTCTCCTCACACCATCTTCAAGTGTATCTAGTGTCTAAGATACAGTGCGCTTCTGCCTGTATGATAATAACGCCTTCACACATACGTTTTATTCTCTTTTCATCCACCTTCCTTTCTTGTTCCCTTCATTAGCCTTCTCCCTCCTATATCCTAAAAATCTCCCTCTTTATTGGCTTCTCCTGGCCATGCTTATGTCTCTCAATCTAAGGAAAGAAACAATTCAAACAAAATGAGGACATTCATTTTGTATCCTTTAGCACCACTTAATTTTTTTCTTATTCTTCTCATACATTTTTTTCCCCCAAAAGCAACTCAAGCTCACTATCTCTACTACTTTACATCTCACACTCCTTATAACCTACTGTAATCAGATTTTGGCTGCTTCCGATTATTAAATCTAATGGAGACCTATTATTTCTTCTTTCACTTTATCCTTGAATAAGGGTAACTATTCTCTTCTTTCTATATCTATTAGAACTTCTTGCTTGCGAGAAACACATATCAACTCTCAAGGGAAAGATATTACAAAGTGAACTGGAAGACTTGGGAAGCCAACTCAGAAATAGATATTAGGCCTACCCAACAGTTTTGTCAGGTTGCCACTTACAGAATGAGTAAGTATTGATATAATTTTTCCTGCTTTTGAACACAATGCTAAAATTCAAACTTGGGAGAGGAAATCCAATTGGTCTATCCTATGCCATGTTCTTATCCTTCACAGGTCAAAAATGGACAGCTAAGAAACAAAAAATGTCCCCTGCAATTTCCATAATATGATACTCCCCTGGTTATTTTACCTCTCTCTCTCTTTCACATACTTTCATACTTATCTCCCCATTGATTTCTTGTTGGCCCAACTTTTAAATATGAATGTGATCCTGTGGCTTTGTTCTTTTCATTTCCTGATGTCATCCCGTGTAGTATCATTGTCGTACTTATTGTGATGACTTCATTTAATTTGGCTATTTTACATTAAAATAGAAAACAGAAAACAGAAAAGGATGAGTATTGTACCAAGTGCTTTATATGTATAAAAACTGTACAAAACTTTATGAGTTATGGGATTATAATACTAATTTTACAAATAAGAAAACTGGGGCTCAGGGAGATTAAGTCATGTTTCCAGTTCCTACAGGTGAGACTGGGGAATCAAGTCTATAAAAGCCAAATGCTCTTTTCCATCTATATACTGATAATGCCCCAATATATTTTCAACCAAGTTTTGTCAACGTCTATTTGACATCTCCTCTTATTCTTAGTTTCTTAGGGACTTTATATATTTAAAATGAAATTTGTCATCCTTTATTCCTCTTATTTGGTGGTTCTCATGACTACTAAATATTAAGACTTGGTGTTGGAGAGAGGCACATGTAATCAACCTCACTTTCCAACTAATAAATGTTCCCACTACTCTAGACCTGTCACCATTGACTCATCATTTTTAGTCAAAGTGTTAAAACAGCCACTAACCTTGGATTCCTGCACATATAACCATGTCACTCAAATCTATCAAACACATAGGGTTCTAAGTGTTTAAAGCACAACATTATTTGTGTTATTTCTCTGTTTAAAGTACTCCATTGGCTTCCTGTGTCCTATAGGATAAAGCCCAAATTTCTTAGCATTGGTATATCAGGGCCCTTTTGATTTGGTCTTTTTTACTTCTCTAGCCTCTTCTCCTAGGTTCACATGACGAATCGCATGCTTCTGAAATATTTGGCTGCATATAATATCTGCAGTACACCATGACACTGGAAAGAAATCTTGCATTCTTTCTTTATATATACTTCTTCTTTTTAAGGTTATTATCTTTCTCTATTTCTAAGACTGGCTAACTCTTTTCCTCTGTGACTTTTTATATTTTCAAGGAAAGCTACTGAATTTATTTTCCCTTCATGTATGCCTCCATGATCATCAGTGAATAACTATTATTTATGCATTGTCTAACTTCCCATCCCTACTGTCATTATTAGGAAATCCAGAAACAGGGTGTTTCCACAATGGGATAGGAGTATGGTTCCATAGAGTATGTTTGGATGGGAGGGGGCTGCTCCCCAAGTTCTGCATGAATAGATAAGGCAGAAAGGATTTTAAAAGTAGATAGCCCCACTTACTGAAATATCCAGATATCAGTAATTCAGAGAAATTTACAAGTATAGTAGACAATGAGATTTAAGATGATACATTCGTTAATCACAGTCACACAAAACACACTTCAGGCAAGGAGATATGAGGTGATAGGTTTGGCTGATTTTTAATTTGTTTTTACAGTATAATCATATAAGCTCAGGGTTGCAAACAACCTTAAACGTTATGTAGAAATCTCTTATAAACTAGCTCTTTGCGATTACCTGAGGATGTCAATTATGCAAGCAGTAGGTTAAGGGAAATGTAAATGCAATGCAGTTTGCATTGTGACATAAAGTAAATCTCATTTTTTTTTTTTTTTTTACTTCTGCAATTAGCTTGGGTATTGGAGCATTCTGGAAAATTTCAAAATACACATTCTTAGAGTTGTCCGGGAACTAGCAGTTAAGCCACAATCCAATTTACAGATGAGTCAAAATGCTGAGAAGAGCAGATGGCTTTGTATTGGTTTCCTACTGTCACTATAATGAATTACCACAAATTGGTGGCTTAAAAAAACAAAAATTTATTTTCTTACAGTTCTGGAGGTCAGAAGTTTGAAATGGGCATTACTGGGCTCAGTCGGTATGAGTTCTTTCTGGAGACTCCAGGGTGAATCCATTCCCTTGCCTTTTCCAGCTTCTAGAAGCTGCCTGCATTTGTTGGCTTGTAGCCCCTTGCACTAGCTTCAAAGCCAGCTGTATAGCATCTTCAAATCTCTTTTTCTGACCTCTGCTTTGATTGTCACATCTCCTTTTCTGACTCAGGCTCTCCTGATTCCCTCTTTTCCTCATAAGTACCATTGTGATTATATTGGGTCCAGTTGGATAACCTGGGTAATCTTCCTACCTAACAATCTTTAATTTAATCACATCTGTAAAGTTCATTTTGCCATGTAGGGTAACACATGCACAGGTTCTGGAGATTAAGACGTAGGCCTCTTCGGGGGACCATTATTCTGCTTATCACAGACTCCCCCAAAACTTTCTGATATTGGTCCTCTCGTTAATGTAAAAATGTGGAGCACTGAACATGTTGTGCTTGTTTGGCTTGCAAAACAAGGATAGTCCTGAAACTTTATGGCCAGAAATGCAAGAGGGCAATGAGGAAAAAATAAAAGGTGAGAGAGGGCTATTGGGAAAAGGGGGTATCAGAGAGAATTGTGCAAGAAAAATCTGTGAGAGAGTCAGCAAAAACAAAAAAGTGGTGAGAGGAGGAATGTGAAAAAGAAAGATAAGAAACTGATATAAACTTAACTCCATGAACTGGAAAATTCCCTTATTCAGAGCATTACTTTTATAGGACCCACAATTCAACTGAGGTGTTGCTGTATTTGTCAATTTCACGAGGGCCCTCCACTTAGAAAGCAGAATTATAGCAACAGCGAGTGTCAGAGCTGAAAAAGACCTTCAATATTTTCTAGTGTAACTTCACTTTACAGAAAGTAAATTGAGGTCTATGTTTTTTAACAATTTAAGAAAAGTTGCACAGTTACTTGGTGCCAAAGACAGGATTTAAACCCAAATATCGTGATTTAAAGTTCATAACTTTCTCCTCTAAGAGTTCTTTTCTCTCTGAGTAGAAAAATAATAAAACCTTCCTTCCTTTGGAAATATAAAAATTGTTTCCTATCATAAAAGATTTTTCTGTCATATTTCTCTCCAAGAGTGGCATAGAAAAGTCATCTTTCTTCTTTTACATAGAAGCTGGAGCTAGATTTAGCCTGAACTACATAGCATGATTTTCATGTCACATGATAACATATTGTCTAGCACTGTGCGGGTTTGAAGACACTTTCACATTTTACATATTATTGTCCTTGGGTCTCAGAATGATACTGGGAGGCCTTGAGATAGAGCAGCGCCTTTTGTTGCTGTTGTACATACAAAGACAAGCTCATTAGAGAGAGTCAGGACCAGAGCCCGGGTCTCCTGGCTTTCTTTTTCCTCCTACACTTCTGCTACCATGGAGCATCGTGATTTTAGTCAAGTCTCTCAGCCACTTGGTGTAGTAGTATTCTCATTTGTGATATAATGGCAGGAATTTTTGTCCTACTGCATAGGGAAATTATAAGACTAAAATGAGACACTAAATGGGAAAGCCCTTTGAAAAAAGGTTACATCTGCTACAGCAAATGCAATGAGCTGATAATTGAAGCACTTCTAACATGAGGAGCACCAGAAACATCGCTGGATTATCCTAGATGATTTAACCAAATTTGCTTTCCATATAGTTTCTTGCATGCGTTAAGGAAAAAATACATCCATTCTTAAATTATTTAAAATAATAATAAATTATAAGTAATGTTTATTGAGCTTTTACTTTGTTCCAGGCCCTATGCTATCAAGCTGTTCTTGTTCTGGGTCATTGAATACTAAGTGATCAAATCTGGTCTCCCAGGAACCAGGTTCACATGACATGAAACCAACATGTTCAATCACTAACTCCCCTCAAAGACTGAAAATACTGTGGAAGGAAGAAAATGGCAGAGCAAGTGATTGGGTGGTGATGAACTCTCCCCACCTTCACGGCCTACAACCAATTTTCCTTGCTTGAAAGCTGTTTGAAATATAAGCCAGGAAGAGGTTATTTGAAGAATGTTGGCTACATAAACATGATGTCGACTAAAACTTCCATTTCAACAATTAGGCTTATTTTCCTAAAATCTTGACTTTTTCAGAGTCTGAGGAGATGAGCATCCATTTGGACACTTCTGTGTGTTATACTCTATGCTGAAGATTTCAAAATATTACCTCCTAAAATCCTCACAATGCCTCTCTGATGTAGGTACTGTTCTCATCCACATTTACCAGATGTGGGTAATGAAATTGGAGAGATTTAGGATCTTTCTGAGGTCGCACAGCCAGCAGGAGTGGAGCTCAGGCAGCTTGACTCACAGCTGCACATTCTTAGCCACCGAGGACCTCTCCTGGTGACACTTGCCCTTCGGATGTATTAGGGGGAGCAAATGCTACCTAAACCACAAAATATTTACCTCCTACATTGCCAACTGTGACATCTAAACTCCAGGATTTGGTTTTCTCTGGGATTTTGTAAACTATTTCTTTGAAGCTTATACTCAGTGGGTTTCAACTTATTTAAAGCCCACAAAGCAAATTATTATTATTTTATAAATACCATTAGGGGGCTTAAATGAAAAAAACAAATCAAATTTTACACTTAACTCATGGAGCAGTACAAAAGCATACAATTATAGCCATATGGAAATAGAAAAAAATGATAGAAATATTGCTTTTCAAATTGTTTCAATCTTTGGCCGATCTCTGTTTTCTTCAACATTACCCATTACTGTCATCACTTTCAGCAATTGATTTTTAATTAGTGTTTTAATATGACATAGTATATTGATTATTCAGCTCCATTTTTGACACCTATAAATACAGCTTAGCTCTTCCACATTTGAGTTAAAAATTTCACAAAAATGAGAGATGCAGAAAATTAAGATGAATGTTCTATAAGATGTCAACAAAACAAGAAATTTTAAAAATTACAGAGCTGTTAGATGTAACTACTTTCAATATCAATATGTGAAAGCTGTTAGAAAGCATATCAATTATCTTCCATACACAACTTGAAATGTAGAATCAGATGATTGAATATCTTTCCTTTATACACAAAATCATTTCCTGCTACTTTAGGCTTTTGAACCTTTGATTTGTCAGAATTAACAACCAGGTGAGAAATAAGGGTGCAAAAAAGGAAATAATAATGATGATGCAAAATTTCTAGTCAAAGTGCCTAACGTGAAAATGAGAAATTTTATCCTCAAAATGTTAAACCTGAAAGTAAGATGTACTACTCAAACTCCAAAATGTTGTTGGACATTGCTAAACTAAGATTAGCTCAAGGTTCAGGACCTTAGGATCAGATCTCTAGAAAAACAAACTTTAAACCCATGCCCCAAATAATTCCTAAAGTTAAAGTTCTAAGAAATGTGACCTCATTATCCAAAATCACTTATCACGTAAAGAAAAAGAGGACAGGAGTAAGAGTCATGAAATAACATCTGAACAACATCTACAGATTCTAGAATTTTAGTGGTGGAATATAGAATAAATATGTTTAATATATTGAAATAAATGCAAGAGTATATTAATAACTAAAAACCAAGAGACTATAAAAATTAAAAAGGTAGATTTAAAAAAGAACTAAAGAGAGCCATCCCTGACAGCCTAATGGTTAAAGTTCAGCACACCCCACTTCCGCAGCTTGGGTTCAGTTCCCAGGTGTGGAACCACACCACTTGTCTGTCAGTAGCCATGCTGTGGTGGTGGCTCACATAGAAGAACTAGAAGGACTTACAACTAGAATATACAACTATGTACTGGGGCTTTGGGGAGAAAAAGCCAAAGGAAGACTGGCAACAGATGTTAACTCAGGGTGAATCTTTCCCAGCAAAAAACCTAAAGAAAAATTTGTGAATTTATTAGAAATTCAATAAACTGGATAAACAGCAGTTAAACATGGGTATAAAGAGAATTAGTAAACTGGTAGACACAAAAATATTATATAAAATTTAAATCACAGAGTGAAAAAAAGATGGAAATTATATAGGGAAATGAAATGAGAATATTCAGTACACATCTAATCAGAGTTTTAAAAGGAGAAAATCATGTAAGAATAAAGAATATCTGTATGGAATATACACAAATCTGTAGACAAATATAAATTGGGTTTATCACAGACATGCAAAGGTATTTTATCATTAGAAAACCTTAAAGATACTTCACCATAGTAGCAGATTAAATTAGACAAAAAGAAAAATCCACATGATTATCACAACAAATGCAGATAATTCATTCTAATAACATTAAAGAGAATATTGTTTGAAATGTACCTGATTGCAAATAACACTAAACATCACTTAGCTGTGGCTGAAACCAACTGGAGTTATTGTGGTCATCTAAAAAAGCCTGGAAATTACAGTTGCTGGTTTTGGCTTAGTTGCTCAAAAATGTTGGAGTGAACATCTTTGCAATTCTCCTGGATTTTCCCTCGCCTTTGAAAGATTGCTTCCTGAACTCTAGGTTGTTGAGAGAGGAGGAGCTAAGAAGCTGCTGTGTCCTCCTTTCTAGCTAACTGCAAGCTTCTTTCTTATACCTAGAAAAGCTAAGAGAGAGAAGTTTAAACTTTAAGGCAGATTTGGACTTTGATAATCACACGTGACTGGAACTTTTATATAGCAAATTGAGCTGTTTTGTGGCTTAAAGCTCCCAATGTATCCATTAAGTCATTAGACCTATTTGAATTTTTCATTTTCTGTCTTTGGAAGAGTAGAACCACATAGAGGATTTAAAGTGACATGACTAAATTAAAAATAGAACTACCATATGATCTAGCTATTCCACTACTGTTTATTTATCCAAAGAACATGAAAACATGACTGTGTAAAGATATATGCACCCCTATGTTCATTGCTGCATTATTCACTATAGCCAAGACTTGGAAACAATCTAAGTGCCCATCATAGGATGAATGGATAAAGATGTGGTATATATACACAATGGAGTACTATTCAGCCATAAAAAGAGGAAATCTTGCTATTTTTGCGACAACATGGATGGACCTTGGGGTATGATACTAAATGAAATAAGTCAGACAGAGAATGTCAAATACCATGTGATCTCACTTGTAAGTAGAAGATAAAAACAGCAACAAACAATCACATAGATATAGATATTAGATTGGTGGTTACCAGAAAGGAAGAAGTGGAAGAGGAGGGTGAAAGAGGTAACAGGACACAAGTGTATAGTGATGGATGGCAATTAGTCTTTGCATGGTGAACATGATGTAGTCTACAAAGAAATCAAAAATATTGTGTACCTGAAATTTATATAATGTTATCAACCAGTGTTACTGTAATAAAAAACAATGACATGAAAGGACAAAAACAAAGGGGCTTTATGCATGTTCAACATAATGGTTATACCAAAGAACAGCAGAGAGTCAGTGAATTAGAATTACAGTTGTCCCTCGATATACATGGGGGATTGGTTCCAGGACCCCCGTCAATACCAAAATCCTCAGATGCTCAAGTTCCTTACATAAAATGACAAAGTATTTGCACATAACCTACGCACATCCTCCCATATACTTTAAATCATCTCTAGATTACTTATAATACCTGATACTTTGTAAATAGTTGCTATGCTATATTGTTTAGGGAAGAATGACAAGAAAAAAGTCTATACATATTCAGTACAGATGTAACCATTTTGGGTATTTCAATTCCCAGTTGATTGAATCCACAGATGTGGAACCCATGGATATGAGGACCAACTGTACATGTGTCATAGAAATGAATTCATGACCATGGTAATGTCAAGTGAAAAATATGAAGAATGAAAAATTTGTACACTGTTAAAAATCCAGAAACAATAACAATTAAAACCAGATCAGGAAAATGGTGTTTAGTAAGAGTATATTGTGCATATAAGAACAATTCACAAACTGAGGGTTTTCAAACCCAAAACTGATATGAAGCTTGGAGACATTACATTACAGGATGGCTTATAAAAGGAAAATGAGGACGCTGTTTAACCTTCACAATGATGAGTTATTACTGCGAGGGTTTCCAGACAACAGGGGATTTGTTAAAAGTGATTATCTTATACCACTTTAGGAAGATGACTTCAGTTTCATTTATGATTATTGGAGGCATTTACAAGAAATAACCTAAGTTAAGTTTCACTTATGTTTATGAAATAAGTTAGATGTAGTTTTGCTTATGTGGCTTAAATGGTTTTGTCTGCTCCAGGAATTTTTGAGTTTGGTTTCCATTTTGTATTTTAAAAACAGTATGGTAGCATTTCTAAACTATTTAAAAATATCCTGAACTAATGGATTACCATTTTACTTTGATGTGTATATAGACATGGAAAAAATATAGGATAATGAACAGGAATCATGAATGTTAAATTTAGGACAAAGATTACGTGAGTGAGTGGGGATATATCATGGGAAGGTGCATGAGGACTTTTGTATTTCACATAATCCTCTATTTCTTAAACTGAGTGGTGAGCACATGAGGACCCATCGAATTATTCTTTTTACTTTTTCGTATGTTTTCTAAGTTTTCTCCATGAGCAAGAAATAAGTTTCCAGACTGAAAACACTGAGAGATTACTCCCTTTTGTTTAAAAAAATGAACTGAGAGAAAATTTATATTTAAGGAGGAAAATTAGTGATAGTTAGATGGAAAACTCAGACAATGGAGAAAGGGAAGCAATTGTGAACCCCAGAGGGAACAAAACATCATTCAAGACAGGAAATGAAATTCTAGAAGACTTCATGGCTCATCTCTGAGTAATGTTTAAATAGTAATAATAATATAAACACTGAATACTGATTCAAACAAAATTATGATATTATTACATTTGAAAGATGGATAGAGAAGAAGTATGTGGGAGCAGAAGTGTGAAAGGACTATATCCTCATCTTCCTTAGCAGGAGGTCAATAGGAAATATAGAAAATGGGGAGAAATCATGAAGTAACAATATAAACACGTTACTTGAGAATTATGGGGCAAACCTCTGATTACATAGCTAACCAGCTAAGAGAGGAAAACGTCTAATGTTCTGGAGTAGGGTGGGGAGAAGAACAGAGACTGCTGGTTTTTAACACCGCCTTATAGACTCATTTGACATTTTAAATTATACACACATGTAGCTAAAAAAACTTCAAAAATTCAGTAGATTGGATCTTACACGTGTTGCTTAAATTAAACATGAAATGCCATATTTCTCAACTCTTCACCATTGTGTGAATATCCTAGAGTCCACTTAAATAATGTCTTAGACATACTGTATATGCTTTCTGTATACCTGCCTTGTGAATAATTAACAATGCTGTTTCCTAGATGAAGAATCAGAGTAACTTTGTAGAATAAACCTACGCTCACAACCAGTAGAATGTTGGAATCTATTCCTGTCTACATTGTATCAGGCTGACTCAGTTCAAGCAGAATACTAAAGCCACAGTGGCGATCCCAGGAAAATGTATCCACTTAGTACAGTTACTGCTAACTTCGCCAAAGACTGATTAAAATGGCCTCTGATTGCAGGAACTTGCCACCATCTGTAAGCAGGAGCATTGGACCCAGTGGCAGCTCAGTGGGAGCCCTGAACCCACTGATGAGCACTTTACTGTAATCTCAGCATCTCCTTCCTTGTCCTGCCTTGGCATCTAGAAGTTGGCAGAATGTGGATGTGATATCCAACTGTTAATATACACTACAGTGAAGCATTTACTGAAAATCATTTGGTATCCTGGGGCTCGACTTTCACATCACATTTGAAAAAGGAAATTAATTATTTTGTATTTCAAGAATTGCAAGTCACATTTTACAACATTTTATCTTAGTTGAGATAAGATATCTGAAAACTTGAAAGAAAATGTGGGAAATTAAGCATAGAGGTCAACAAAATACTCATCTTTAAGAACTGACCAATTCTACAAAGTGAGTAATGAGTCCCATTGCACAGGCAACCATTCAGGGTTCCTGAGGATAACAAAGCCCTCAATCTGCCAGTCCTTCTCCCAAAGCAAGAAAAGGAAATGCAGGCTGCCCACTGGCCCTTGGGGGTGGTAAGGAGGTGAGGTGTGGAGAGAGAGGCAGAAAGACTCCAGAAAAGTAGCTGCTAGAGGGAACCCTGTAATGGCTTAAGTTTGGAAATCAACTGATCTTTTGTGTAAAAGAGGTAGTGAATCACTGCATTGTTTCTATCAATGTCATGTCTTTGTACTGCACAGTCATGAAGCAGAGTGTACCAAGCTAGAGCTTGTTAAAGTATAAACTAAATCACACAAATAGGCAGCAGCCTACTTCTCTTCCCCTTTTTTGAAAATCAAATTACTGAAGGATTAATGCAATATTTGGCAAATCTCAGTACTATTTTAAATGCATCAGTGGTCTAAACTCCATGATATTTCCTAGGGCAAGTGTATACTTGAATATTTAAGCATGGACAAGTCCACACTCTAAGAATGATCATTTCAACTCCACCTTATTTTGTTCACTGTAATTTATACGCCCTTTTCTTAAGCATTAAGCTAGAGGTACAATAGCACTTCTTTGGTTAAGTATCTGTTGAAATTTCCACTACAATACATTTTCTCTAGGCTAATATTTAACATGATTTTCAAGTTTAAGAACACTATCTTGCCTAATAACAATGATATATAAATTTAAACACACTTTGCTTAATAATATATTCAAACTCTCTAAAAAATGTAATTTCCAAATATTTGTGTTCATTTTTTCCAAAATTTAGTTTGCTATATTGAAAAGAAAAAAAACATGACATTATCCAAGGGAGAAAGTTAACTGTATTAACAGAAGAATTTACTTCAATTAATACCCTTCATATTTTCAAGTTTGAATCTTGAACATGGCAAACTGTGGTACAGCATAAGTGCCAGGCAGCTGTTTGAATCTCTGCTCAACTCTTTCACCCTAAGACTGGAAATTTTTTTTAGTAAAAGAAGTAACATCCAAGTTCATTTATTTCATAGATTTGCTATTGTGTGTATATGCTATGGCTTAAGTCCATAAGAATATCTCCATTGTTTAAATTCCAAGAAAGCAGAAATAACTATCATTTAATGAACTGTTTTATTTATACAGTGGTTTTAATACAACAGGATACATTATAGTGGAGCATACTTGTAAGATCCTGCATGAAACCTCTAGGTGAATATAAATCTCATTAATAGTTTGAGCCTAGGTTCTGTCAACATAATAAAGTATATCCATTCCTTCTATTGAGTCCACACATGCATGCACACACATGGAAACCACACCATTATACAAGTCAATTAAACTTTTGGCAGCCCTCCAAAACATACTCCGGGGAAGAAATCCAGGCATTCATTCATTCATTCATTTATTCATTCACTCATTCAGAAACTATTTACTGAACACTAACATTGTCAGTTACTGTGCTAGGTAATATACAAAGATAAAGAAAACACAGACTCTGCTCTAATGAAGTACAGTGTCTAGTAGGAACAGGCAGTTTAATATGTTTAGTCTAATTGGGATCCCTAGATTTATTACAAGGAGGATCCACTTTCTTTTTCTAGATACCTGAAAGGAAAGTGAAGAAGAGAGAAAAGCTGGCATACAAAATTGCTATGCTATATTTGGATGGTTGCAGTGTTGCTATCAAAATCTATGTCCTGTAGCCATTTCTTGCGGTGCCGTGTAACCGAGGTCCTCGTTAGGGAGAAGATCAGGTTATTGCTGCCATTCAGCAACCAACAAATTCAAACTCCATTATAATGACATTGAACAATTTTATATTATTTGAAAATCATTTACATTTGTACTTGTAAATTTTTGTAAACTTCTTCATGTAGAGCACTTGGGTTTATAGAATTCTCCCTACAGTTTTATTTAATATTTTCATTTCATTTCTCCCCCCCCTCCAATGATATACCTCTAGCACACAAAAGCCACATTGTGCTCATGCGTATAGCTCAAGTATATGGCATAGTGCTTAGCACTTGCTATTTATCTTATTTCCATGTCTATTGGGTCCTGTTTGTTACATGATTTTGACTGGTGCCTGGTATGACTTTTCATATCCAGAGTCATTCAAAGTCTTACCCCAGGTATCCACGTCAGAGTTCAATACTGACTTCTGTCAGAGTTCTCTCCGACTCCTATACAGAGAACTTCTTTTTGTCCAGCAGAAGCTGCGGTAATGAAGGCAATATCCTTTCTCTAGGCAATTGCTGCCATCCTTTCCCAGGAGCACTGTGGACTTGGCAGCATTCTCTTCCATTGATTGTAGACTTTGATGTCTGCTTTTCCTGAAATAGAGCTAAATTGGCCAAGCTGGCCCACTAAAGTCAGGTAAGTTCCTCACTTGGCAGTGTCTCTGAAGCCCAGGGGAACAACCTGAACCATGTCTAAATAGGTCATCGGCAAAGGTGTTTCACCAAAATGGATTCTGGAAGGAGGGTCAGACATGTACGCTGTGTAAGAGAATTCTCCTTTTATTAAAATAAAGATTTTGTTGAAAAGTGGTTTAATTATAACTGAGCTGCAGAAAGTGTTCATTTAGAGTTAATCAACTTTTTGGAATTGTACCAAAATGTGGGCATGAAATACATATAATAAAAATTATTTGGGGCCAGCCTGGTGGTGCAGTGGTTAAGTTCGTATGCTCTGCTTTGGTGGTTGGGGTTCACTGGTTCAGATCCCAGGTGCAGACCTACGCACTGCTTATCAAACCATGCTATGGCACGTGTCTCACATATAAAACAGAGGAAGATGGGCACAGACGTTAGCTCAGGGCCAATCTTCCTCAAAAAGAGAAAATTATTTGCAACAGGGAAATAACAAAAGATGTTAAATGAAAACAGAAGAGGTCTTGAGTAAATTATAATACTATGCGATATTATGTTGCCACTCATATTAGATTATAAGCACCATGAAAAACATGAAAAATCCTTGATATAGCACTAAAGGAATAAAGCCACTCCCACAGAAAGTCATTTAACAGAACTAGCCCTCCCAAGTTTGTCCTTCTTAAAGTTTACTCACTTAGGGATTTGCTATATATCTGATGATATAGACACTCTCTCCTGAACACAACATTTGGCATTTTTAAGGGGTTTGATGGCTTTTTTGAGGGGCTTTTGGCAGGGGCAGGGCCTGTAAATTTCACTTTAAGAATACGTCCTTTAAGACACGAAGAATTTAATATTAGCTGCTTCTCAGGGGTATTTGCATTTTAGGAGTGGATAGCTAGACTGTAGTTACTGTAAATGACTGACTGGCGAGCAAAGCCTTCAGATATCAGAATGTGATATATCTGATTCTCCTTCAGACAATAAAGATGACAGCCGATTCTTGGAGAAGCACAGAGGGAATTCCCTTGAAGGCTCACACAGAACGTAGTCGAGCTGCTTCTCTTTAATCTTGAGAACTCTGATCACACCTGTGGGTTGTGCGCTTGTCCCTGAAGGATGAATTGAGCTCAATTTTGGAGAAAATTATTACTTTTTAAATTTTACATAATATTTATTTAACACATGGCAGCATCTCTCAGGAGAATCTCACTAAATGTAAGTGATTAATGAACCTCGAGCCTAACAGGAATCACATGTGGGTAAGCTTTCACTCTGGCAACACTAATTAGGATCAAAACAATCTTTATCTCCCTTGGTATGTAAGCTCTAGTTGTTACCAACCCACTGCATTTGATTTGCAATATATAGATGCCAAAATGCAAATCAACAATCAGATTTTTCTCAAATATGAATCTCAATAAATTTAATTTTGAAGATATAATGATTTCTCAAGTTGAGTGTGACAACACGCAGTATCCTATATTCTACTGCTGCGTGCTGACTACAGTCGGAAAGGGATGTGCACTCCTTGGTCTTCCAAGAAGCCCAGAGCCCCTGGGATAGGATAGGATTATCTAATTAGATTCCAGCCTTTAGAAAGTCAGCTTATTACATTTCAGACAGAAAATATCTGTCTTACTGTGAGGATTAACAAGTAGGGGATTCTCAAGTGTAACTCAATATTAATCCATTTGAAGACTTCTGGTCATTTTTTTTTACTTGTTCCTCATTTTAAGGTAAAGCATGGTCATAAAATAAGTCATTTTTAGCACTTACAAAGTTTTATAATATGTAATACCATATATCATCATGCGTATTTGCCCTTTTAACGTAAAAATAAAGGCCTCAAAATGTAATTCAGGGGAGAAAGGATAGTATTTTCAATGCATATACTGGGACAATTGGATATTCACATGCAAAACAATGAACTTTGATGAACACCTTGTACCACAATATAACAAATTGCTCAAAATGGATTATAGATCTAAATGTATTACCTGAAAATATAAAATTTCTTGGAGAAAATCTTTGTGTCCCTGGGTTAGGCAAAGATTTGTGAGAAACATGTTACACAAATGAAAATGAATGCATGATACACAAATGAAAATACTGAAATTGGTTTTTAGCGGAAGTAAGAACCTCTGCTCTTCAGTTCACTCCTAATAGAATGAAAATGTAGGCCACATTTGCAAATCACATATCTGATAAAAAGACTTGCACATAGGATATATAGAGATCAAACAACCCAATTAAAGGTAAAAGATTTATAGTTGCTTCAAAAGAAGATACGCAGATGGCAAATAAACACACGATAAAATTAAACAACATCATTAGTTACTGGGGAAATGCAAATGAAACTCACAATGAAATAAACTACACACATATGAGAAAGTTAAAAATTTTCAAAGACCATGCCAATTATTGACATAGAGGTAAACTGACAAATTCTTGTACACTTATGTTAAGAATATAAATGGTACAAACATTTAGGGAAATAGTTTGGTGGCTTTTTTAAAAGGTTAAACATATACCTAGAAAATGAAACAGTCCTTCCACTTCTAAGTATTTACTCAAGACAAATGAAAGCATATGTTCATACAAAGACCTCTACAGGAATGTTCATATCAGCTTTACTTGTAATAGACAAGAGCTGGAAACAACCCAAATGTTCCTCAACAGGTGAATGGATTAAAAAAATATGGTACATCCATATGATGGACTACTACTCAGCAATACAAATAAATTAATGATACATCCACCAACATGGATGAATCTCAAGATTATTTTTCTTAAAGAAGGCAGACAAAAATTAGTACATATTGCATGATTCCATTTATATATATTTCTAGAAAATACAAATATTCTATAGTGGCACAAAGCAGTTCAGTGGTTGCCAAGGGACAGATGGTAGGGGGGATGTAGGGAAGGTCAACTATAGTAATTTAAAAGAGCAGAGAAAATTTGGGGGGTGATAGATATTTTCTGGTGGTCTAGTGGTTAAGATTCTGCACTCTCACCCCACGACCCAGGTTCTTAGCCTGGTCAGGGACCCACACCACCCAGCTGGCTGGTTGTCATACTGTGATATCTGTGTGGTATTGTGATGCTGAAAGCTATGCCACTGGTAGGTCACCTGTGGTGGAAAGGTTTCAGCAGAGCTTCCAGACTAAGACAGACTAGGAAGAAGGACCTGGCCATCCACTTCCAAAAAATAAAAAGGCCATGAAAATCCTGTGAATAGCAGCAGAGCACCGTCTGATACAGCACCAGAAGGTGAGAGGATGGTGTGAAAAGACCGGGCAGGATTCCCCTCTGCTGTGCACAGGATCACTAGGAGCCAGAATCTATTTGACAGCACTAACAACAAACGATATTTTCTGCACAGTGTAGATATTTGTCAAAACTTATCAAATTGTATATTTTAAACATGTGCTGTTTATTCTATATCAAGTATACCTCAATAAAGCCTCCGAGAATATCAGGTCTGCTTACATATCTAGTACACTAGCAGCTCAGCTTCTTTATACAAATGGTTGTGCAAAATTCATTTTGCCATGATGGCCATCCTACGGCTTACTTCTAATGTATTCTGAAAAGTCTTAATGGTTTAGTGAAAACTAAGTACCTTGAGATGACTAGACAGTGAGGCTGGAATAATTGCCGAGACACCAATGATTTCAGCTGTGGCTAATCAGGACTGAAACTGCTAAGAGTGGAACAGCAAAATGTCTACACTTTTGAAAATTAAATTATTTATAAAGAAAATGTTATTTAATCTCATGATTTCGACTATGAATAATATATCTCAACCTGGCACTTCTCTTTAATTCCTGACATTCGTGGTCAGCTGTCTACCGTACTTTTCCTCCTAAATGTTACAGATAAAGTCAGCGTTCACAACCACCTTCCCTCCCCTAAAATCTGTCCTTCCTTGTGCTCTCCTTAGCTCGGTCAATGACAGCACAATCCACCCTATTGTCCATCTCAGGAACTTTAGCACTTTTCTTAATTCTTTCCTAAATTCATGGTTTACAGTCTATCAGCCTCCTTGGCCTGTTGATTCTATCTCCTTATTTCTTGAATCCTTCTGCAAATGATCATTCTATTTTATTGCTGTTGTTCTGATCCTCAGTTTTCCAGACTGGATTCCATAAATGTCTTCTCATATTTTTCTTGTTCTTTGTTGAATAAGCACATCATCATTGCAGAAAGAGAGGAAATATAAATAGATATTATGGGACATAATTTATTTCTCATAATTATGTCACCCAATTCCTTTAATTTACCCCACCACTTTTGTTGAAGTGCGATAGGAATTTAATACTATATATAAAATAATAGGTGAAAGTTATAAATAATAGGTCAAAAAATATTTCCTTTTTTTCTTTTCTTCCCTCCCTTTCTCTCTCCCAAAAGCCAAAACCACATATGTGAGTTTGTATGTATTTGTGTATATTATGTGCAGATATAGCACGCTAACATTTTTTACTCAAAAATATATAATAGGATGCTCCTCCATGTTTATACCTAAGAATTCACCTCACTTAAAAAACTGATTGAATAGTATTTTTTTACATAATTCCATAATTTATTAACAAATCTTCTCTTGATGGATGTGAAGTTTTTTTCTAGTAAGCCTCTATGAATGGTCTTGTACATTTATCATTATAAGTGCCTTTGGGTGTACTTCAGTAGAATTATAGGAGGTGAAATTCCAATGATTGCAAACTATCTTCAACTAAAGTGGGTTTTTTTTTTTTTTTTTTACAGATGTTGGACATTTTTTGCTAGAAGTCAGTGACCACATTCTTCACATGCACTCATGGCACATTTACAAAAATCGACCATGTACTAGGCCATAAATAAAATCTCAAAAATTTTCAAAAAATTTGTTTAATATAGGCATACAGTTAGTGTTAATAAAATTAGGAATCAATTTTAAATATAACTTAAAACAAACGTCTTCTAAATAATATACCAATCAAATAAATCATAATGGGAAAGGGAACATATTTGGGACTGAATGACAATGAAGAATTAGATATTGAAACTTTAGAGATGCATCTAAAGTAGTAAGTAGAGAAAAAATCATTTGTTTAAACTCTTTATAAGGAAAGAATCAAGTCTGAAAATTAATGAGCCAAGCATCCCACATAAGATGTTAGAAAAGAAGACAGAATGAGCCAAAATAAAGTAAAAAGAAATCACTTTGTGTGTGTGCATAAGTTATGAAGAAATTCATGAAAATGATAAACACCAAATTAATGGTGGTGGTTACTTGTGTGTAGAAGAGAAGGAAATATGCTTTGGCAAAGTATACGAACAGTTTCAACTATATTGGTTATGTTTTATTTCCTAAGATAAGTAGTACGTATGTGTCCACTTGTATTATTTTATGCTTTTTATATGTCTGAAATGTTTTATAACATTTTAAAAATTTACCTAATAATCTCCCTGATTAGTAACTTATTCGTTATTATTTACCTTCAGCAAATATTTTTTGAACTTCAAGATGTCATTTGTCCAAATTCTTACTCTGGGTATTTTCTCCTTTGTCATTATTGTTTTTCGAAGGGTATCAATATTGTTCTTTAGCATCAAATCTAGAAAACATATGAGAAGAAATGTTATAATTTTAAGGAATAAACATTCAGTTCAAGGCCTTAAAGTTACCTTCATTTATTCTTTTAAGCTTTTAACCCATTTGTTTCTTCTCTATTCTATCTGCTAGATCACTTCCCCTGTTCTTTAACTATAAAAAAGTAAAATGTAGCTTTTAAAGGGACTAATTTTTAATAACTATAAAGAAAAATCAAGCACAATTAAGTGCATATACTTTGCATTAAATGATTGTAATAAATGATTGTATAAAATTCACTTTGTCACACATATTGTATAATGTGACATAAGCTATTGTTTTGTTTCTTTTCCTGTTCTTTGGACCTTAATTTTCAGTTAGTCATTGACTTACGTCTTATCTCTCATCACAATGGTAGAAATTATTGGGATAAAAGTACTCTATTCAAAGACAAATGATCATTTCACTGATCTACTTCAGTAACTGCAAATTCCCTCTGCCCCCATTAAATGATTGAGAACAGGAGAAAAAGTGTTAAACTAAAATTCTGTTTCCTTTGTTAGACCATGAAACTTTCATTTCTTTCATCTGTTAAACAGTTTTGTAAATACAGTAATTTTAGGGCCTTTCGGTATTATGTGATCCATATTTTGGCATTGTAGCTATTCTGGATTTCTTCCATGGTCCTTTAATTTTGTGGTTCAGTGAGCAAAACTAAGAGTTCTCCAGGAGGACTTGTGCTTGAAACAGTCAGGGCTGTACTGCCTGATGAGACATTCAATCTTTTCCCTTGATGAGGGTGTCCAGTCAGAAAAGTCCTTTTGTTTTCAAACTCAGGAAAGGTTTTAAGGAAAATTACCACCCAAACAGTAACAAGCAACTAAGATTTTCTCAGTGCTATACAGCGCCACAATCTAACACGTGTTTGGTAAATGTTTTTAGGGGCTGTTGCGTGTGATGATGGAATAGACATCTCTGTTTTCCTCATTTCACCTCTCCAAGTCAAACAGAAGAGTGTGAGGAATTCTATCTCAGAGAGTAAGTTAGCAACAATGTATTTTACATCATTAAATCCTCAAAAAAACCAAATGAAGTAGGTCTTGGTAAATTTCTTCTTGGGCGAGAAACTGGAGTCTTAGGCAAGTTTTGGTAAGTGGTGTGCTGGGATTCCAACTCAAGTCTTTCTGATCCCCAAGCACAAAATAAGCCAAATAGTCAAATAAAATAAGACAAAATTTATAATCCAATTAATCAAAAATATGTCTTAAATGACTAATATTCGGGAGTTAGCATTCCTGGCACCGAAGAAGATAAGTAAATAATAAACTCATTGTAATGGTGAGTTTTGCCTCTAGTCATGGTAAATCTAGCTACCATTCTGATTACAATTCCTTAGTTTGGCTGTTATCATAAACTAGTTGGTCCAGACATTTTGTTAGCTATCCCCAGGCCACCTTTATATAATGGATACTTTATGAACCACATTAGAGAAATATTTCATTTATAAATAAAAATTTAAATTATATGAACCAATAAATTTATATCATTAAAACCTATAATAAAGACTAAACACCTATAGCAGGGCATACAGTCATATAAAAAGTAATGTCTTATAATAACAGTTTTATGTTTTGATTTTGACTTTTAAGATTTCAAATATCTACACATATATTAATGAATTGGGCATTTTTATATCTATTATACATGATTAAGGACTTGAGTGGCAATATCTTGTATAGAAATCATTTCCAAGTTATCTTCTCTAATTTTAGGTATTTCTTGCGGTTACTAACCAGGGGAGCTTAGAGAGTGAGTGTGGTTTCTGCTGGACTCTGCCTATTCCAGCTTGGAATCAGCTGCCCACTTTTTTGTATCAATCTCTTGATAGGCAGATAAAGGGAAACATTTTGTGTCCCAGCCCCACTAACGAATAGATCTAGAAAAATGCTGCTGATTCCACTCCCAAGGTTCTAATTTATATTGTCATCTATCCTGCACAGTTTCTGGTCAACTACTTTACTCCTGCCCCCCATTCCCCACCAGGTTCTTGTAACAAAGATTTTTACTTATTTACTTGAATAACAGAAGCTAGGTTCCTGTTGGACATGGAGCTCCCCTGTTTCCCCTCCGGGCTCTGGTGCGCTTGAGTTCTGACTCTCTCTCCCCTGGTTCCTATCTCTTCCTTTCAATTACGGGGCTTCTTCTCATATCATTCACCTCATCTTGAAAGATCTTCCTAAGTATCTGGGAAAGCTTCATGTTGGGGACTGCTGTTCACCTAGAAGACAGGACCATGTGCCACTCTATACATTTTGCCCTATGTTTACCCCATGAAAGTCCTAGCCTGGTTCCACATCATTCCACATTTTTTCTTCCATGAGACCAAGCCAGTTATGGCCATTCATAGGGAGTCACATCTTTGTTATCAATTAAAAAGTGAAAGTGTAGATCAAAGAAGTATTTCAAGAAAAAGAGCTAAAATATTCCTGAACTAACTTACCGATAGAGGAAGGGAAGGGAGGACCTTGTGACTTGTCCTATTTACTTAATTACCCTCAAAGTTTCCTGACTGGTCATGAGAAAAGCAGGAAGAAAATCGGGAGACAATGTTTGCTTAGTGATAGCTGAAAACTAAAGAGGAAACAATTTTCTGTTTATCTGCTAGATTAGAAAAGAACATTCTAATTTGAGGAATTAGCCCTAATTACCTAATTAACACATGCTATCCTAAAAAGGTTTAGGCACAGAATAGAGAGGAATGCTTAAGTGAGCAGAACTATAGAGAAGCAGACTGAGAAGTCCTTTACTACTTCTGGGCATCTATTTCTTCATCTATAAAATGAATGGGTTGAATAATATCATCTGTAAATTATCTTTCCACTTAAGTAATTTATAATCTATACCCTGATCAGGGGAATCTCTGACAGCTGGGCTGTCAGAGGCAAATCAGTGTAAGGCCTTATACCTACTTAAGAGAATGTGTTTACATAGATTAATATTACAAATTCACATATATCTTTATGTCTGTGTCTATATCTACATTGCTACTATCATTGAGCAGTAGATTTTATGCTTATTTTCAATATTTATCCATTGGAAAATATTTACTGACTGTCTACTCCAAAAGATACGAAGTAAACAGAACTAATCCCTCGACAGGTGTGTGTTTGGGGTGGGGAGGCATTTAATATTTAATCCAGTGGTATTGTCTGAGGAGGCAGGCCAGCAAAGGGATAAAACACAATACCAGTGTGTTCGGAAAAGAACAAGATCATTTCCGGCTACAGAGAAGACGATGTTAAAATCAGAATGTAGTAGTTGGGTTTCCACAGTTGAATGGATGAAAAAAATTCAGGAAGGAGGCAAGGGTTGGAGCAAAGGCCCAGAGGCTAAAAGGCAACGGATGTAGCCAAAGGAGGGTAAATAGATCAACTTGGCTGGAGTAAAAAATTAATAGCAAACTATGAGCTTGAATGCAAGATCACATTGAAGGAATGATACATTTTAATTTATTTTGGTTGCTATTGGGAAGCAATTGAACGATTTTGAGGGAGGGATTTATGTAGTTTACAAAAAATGACTAGAAATAAGAGAAGGATTGGAGGAGGGGCTGATTAGAAGAGTGAAAGAAAACTTTTAGAAACCATCGGCATAATTTAGGCCAGAGTCAAACCAGGTCTGAAAAGAGAAAGGGGCAGTCACAGAGACCTAGTAACTAATTGCATAACAGAGGGTGGGGAAAAGAAAGCATAATTCTGAAATGGCTGTAAAAATAGTGGACCTTTGAATGAAATAGGAGAAAAAAGGAAATTCTGCAGCTTTGACAAGAGATTGTTGAATACGTAGGACTAGGTTAAAGGGATTTTGCCTAGAAATATTTTAGATTCATTTGCAAAGAGATAGATATTGAATAGGTTTTTCTTTTTTTAGTTTACAATGTTCTATGAAGTAAGAATAATTTCACTTTTAAATGAGGAAACTGAAACTCAGGTAGGTTACACGGCCTGTTCAAAGCCACACAGCCAGTCAGCAATTGCATGGAGACAAATACCCTGTTTCAAGTAATAGGTAGAGCATTCACTTCTTTTCTGAGACTTTTGGTAGAGAAGGATAGAGAAATTGAGAAAATAGTACATTAATGATTTTGTTGGCTTGCATATTTGTCTTAACATAGAGGAGGAAGAAAATGATGCTAAATGAGAAGAGTTTTATCTGCTGATGACATAAGGCTTGGGAAGAGACCAATGAGAAACGGAACCAAAGTATAAGCTAACTTAGGGAAGGAGAGAAACTATTCGTTTTTTTGAGACAGGAAGGAGGTCAGAGACATGGAGTCATTAGGGTGTGAGCCAAGAAACTGCAGTGCTTTGCAGATGAGTGGAAAATGTAGAAATTTTATGGAGTAATGAGTTGAACATATGAATTTCCAAGAAACGTCAGACCAGATGAGGATAAATAGTATGACTATATAGTGATGTCGACCATCGTTCATTACTTTCTAAAACAACGATTCAAGTCCAAGAGGCCGTATTTATGCAATAAATATCCCATAAGTAAAGTAGTGTTATGTTACTTATAAATTAAAACTGCTATCTTCAGGTCAAAGTTAGTTTTACTTTGCAAAGAGTAACACATTTTCAGAGGGCTAGTTAAGACTGTTCTTTCTCTCTGCAGCTTCTGTCAGAAGCTTTTTGCTGACAGCCTGACTGGCGGCTCTGAAGCTTACCAGATGGAAGTGTTTCCCACACTGACCTCCCTGATGAGCCATGCACATCTTTATTTCTCCTAGATAACAATATAAAACAATAGAATAAATAGAAAAATAGTGACCGATTTAGATACCTATAACAAACTACACTTTTCACAAAATGTGGACTTCATTCATCACTAAATGGTAATTATACACACAGAAGAGCACAGAAACAAAGTATGGGGTGAGAGACCAACTGAATTATAAATCACAGAAAGGATAAATTACATTGTTACAGTGGCCAAGGAAGGTTTAAAGGAGGATATGAGATGAGTCAACCTTTGAATTATCTTTTGGATTTAGAACTATGAAGCATATGGAACAAGGGATTATGAGCAAAGTAGAGGCGGGAGAGTTATGTTTCTAGAACAATGGATAAACTAATTTGACCGAAAAAGATTTATATAAGTAAAATGGGTATTGCTAAAAAAAGAGGTTGGCATTAGATTGTAGAGGATAATATTATTTATAAAATGAATAAAATAAATTTTAAGCACTGTTTGATGTATTCCAAGCTGGTGTTTGAAAGATTACTTTGAAATGGGAAGAAAACAGAGAAAAAGAGAACAGATGGAAGATGTGATGGTCTAGGTATACATTAAGTGCCACTGACCTGACCAGGCCTACTGCAGAGGGAATTTTAAACACAGCGAAAAATAATCAGGTAAGGAGTTTAAGGAGCTGGCCCCATGCCATAGTTGTTAACTTTGGCAGGCTCCACTTTGGTGGCCTGGGTTTGCAGGTTTGGATCCCCGGCACAGACTTATACCACTCGTTAGCCATGCTGTGGTGGCAACCCACATATAAAGTGGAGGAAGATTGGCACAGATGAGGCTAATCTTACTCAAGAAAAAAAAAAGGAAGATTGGCAACAGATGTTAGCTCGGGGCTAATCTTCCTTAGCAAAAAAAAAAAAAAGAAAAAGCAAAGAGGTTTAAAAGTGAAAGAGATGTTCTCTTCACAAAAAATATAATAAATAAAGGAATAGGGGAATCAAAGTGATAGGCATACTCAAACAAGAATTCTGATATAAATAGAGTGTAGGGGAGGTGTGTGGAAATGAAGTTGGAAAATCTAGTCGGAGCTAAGATGCAAAATGCCATGTCAAACAACTTGAAATTTATGTGGCATAAAATGAGGACTCAGCAAAGTTGTTGTAAGCAGAAGAATAGACAGAGATGATTCAAGGAAAGTTTCTTTAGTTGGTGAGGGGGCCATAAGTCAAACGAGCTTGTCTGGATGAAGAAAGAAGGAGCCAGTAGAGCAGAAAACTAAAGGCACAATGCTCAATCAGTAATTGCAGAGCATTCTGGAGGATGAAATCAAGAACGCAGGAGGATGAAGAGGTTGTGGGATAAAAGGATATGATAAGAGAGTGAAATACGTATGTTAAATTATCTAGAGGTAGAAGTCAAGATCAGATTGTGGCCTACTGAATAGTTACAGAGATGAATAGAAGTGAAAGTCCCTAGTGCAGAATAAGTTAAGGAATTATGAAATCCAGCTGGTGAATAGCTCATCATTGTAGCTATTTTTTGTTATCCACTATTAATGCAGGAATGACTGGCTATCAGCAGACAGTGAACAAAATGGTGGAAGAAAGGTGGCATAGACAACTGGATTTCATAGACCATAAGAAGATAAGATATTAAAGGAGATTTTCAGAAGAATAGGCTGGAAATTGGTAACAGAGATCCAGGTAAATGCTGGACTTAGTACACGAACTATAGGAAAATGAGAATCTTGCCTTTTAGAAGGCTGTGAGGAAGGTGATATTATCAGAATTATGTTAGCAAGTGAGCAGAGATTTCTAGATGACTAAGCAAGTAGAGGGATTTCTCAACAATACAAAATGAGAAAACACTGAAAGCAATGAATTCTTTACCCATTAAAAAAAAAGCACATTCAAAAACCATTTCAGGGGGCTCATGGGTCCTCTGACCGCCCTCCATGGACTTCAGGCAACATCAGCCACTGTAGAAAGAAGTTCAGCAAGTGGAGGGCTGGGCTGATTCAGGGTGTAGTACAGGAAAAGTGACAGGACTGGAGGGGGTAAGGACAAATGCAAATTAAAAAGAAGAGGCTAAATTCTCCTTGAAAATAAGAGAAGAGATTTCCCTTTCCTCCTTTTTCTCAGAGCATTTCCTTTCAAAAACTTCTAATTGTGAGTACTTTCTCTTCCTGAAATGCATATAAATACCTTTGAAAACTAGAGGGGCCTTTCATCAAGATTGTCTGTTCATTACAAATGTCTTTCTCTAGGACCTGGGACCCATCTCTTTGAATTCTAAACGTCAAGGAGACAGCACCCCTATCTCCCAGCTTCTGCGGGAGGGAAGGAGCCTAAATTTGATGGGCTCCTTACAAAACTATCTCCTGTCATAAGAATATGAGAAGTTTGTTTTTCTTCTAGATCAAGCTGGTTTAGGTTACACAGATGGCCACCCCAACTACCAGGTAAAGTAGGATAAACTATGTATGACAAATGGTGTTGTCAAGTCCCCTCACTTGAGGAATAGTTATTTATCTTGGAAACTTGTATGCAATGAGTTGTATCTGCTTGGCTATATAAAAGGTCAAGATTTCTTTTAGTCTTTGCAATCTCAGTGGATCGCCTGTAATGTACATCACATCTGGTTTAATGCTTATTCAATAATAAAATAACAAAATTCAATAATAAAATCTCTACTACTGGGTCGGCCCCGTGGCCGAGTGGTTAAGTTCGTGTACTCTGTTTTGGCAGCCCAGAGTTTCACCGGTTCGAATTCTGGGCGCGGACATGGCACTGCTCATCAGGCCATGCTGAGGCGGCGTCCCACATAGCTCATCTAGAAGGACCCACAAGTAAAAGTACACAACTATGTACCGGGGGGGCTTTGGGAGAAAAAGGAAAACTAAAATCTTAAAAAAAAAAATCTCTACTACCTTGGGGAGAGAATTTCTGGATTGGGAAAAGATTTCCTTTTTAATCATATTTCCCCTTCAAGATTTGGGTCGGGATTGTACATCTAAGGTACCTTAATATAACTGACAGAAGTCAACTTTCTAATTACAATTTTGGGTAAAGCTGTTACAGGAATTCTGTAAATCTTCTCATCTAAGAGTTTTGTCAGCAATCGGTGATTGTGACATCTGTAGCTTAAGCATGGGTAGCTGAACAATGTGACCGCAAAATTTCTTTTAGCCCAGAGGGTTTATGATTTTCTCATTCTGATTTTCTTCATGGAGTAGGAAAGCTTGATTCAGTTAACTTTTCTCATGTCGACAATTCATTAACAAGATATATAAAAATTTGTCATTATTACCTTTTTTTTGGTGAGGAAGATTGTCCCTGAGTGAACATCTGTGCCAATCCTCCTCTATTTTGTATATGGGACATTGCTCCAGCATGGCTTGATGAGCAGTATGTAGGTCTGCGCCCGGGAACGGAACATGCAAACCCCGGGCCGCCAAAGCAGAGTTCACAAATTTAACCACTACACCACTGGGCTGGCCCCATCATTATTACTTTTGTGTCAATAAATATTACCTTGGTGTACTAACAATTTTAGGTCCTAATTTATATCAAGGATTATGCAAATAGTGTTTTTCTGTGTGTGTGCCAAACATCGAAAAATAGGAGGGACAGTCTTGAATTCTGAAATTCAGTTACTGATTAAATCCTGTCCCGCATATTCCTATTGCCTATTTTATCTTTCCTTGTAGTATTTCCTTCGTTTTCCCTTTTTCTTTTCTCCTGAGGTCTTTCAATCTCCTACTAATTTGTTATTTACCAAACGACTGCTTGTATATTTCTCATATGTACAGTTCCTTGGAAATTCACACTGGTGACTTCACTTCTGATTAGTTTCAGTTTCTTTCTAACCACCATAGCCTCTTCGGCTTCATTCACTTTTCTTAGGAGTCTCTCAATATACACATCAAACGAATGGCAAATACTATCTTGACCTCCTTTAGTATGCTTAAAATGTATTAGCTCTTCTCCTTTTGTCCAGAAGCATAGTTTCTGTTTATCGGGGTCTCCTGGGTTCTGGTATCCTCAGCAGCAATTCTTGACAAGCTAGACACTGTGGAAAGCCTTGTGTTACTAAAGAGTTTCAAGTCTCACCACCATCCTGCCCAGATAACCCACTATTTAATCCTCATTCGTTTTTGGGCTGACAGCACTAAACAAAGAGCCCAGCTTCGTGAGGGAGCTTTAAAAAATCGTCTTAACTGGCTCCTTTTGATACTGCGCTATAGCCACACCCTCCAGACAAACTACTGGAGATGCAGTGGTTACAATGAGAACAGAAGAGGAAATGTTTGCCACCAGAACTAGACCCAGACCGTAATGAATGCGATATGGGAGGGGCCCTGAAAGGGTTTTAGGTTAGATCTTTTCTCTCTCAAACAGATTTCTTGTTCATTTTCAACCTCTGGTTTAAGAAAGCAAAGAAACAATGGCCTCTTAACAGTGTTTGTGAGCTGACCTTTTCTGTCTTCAGTGTCTGAATAGAAGACTATAACTCCCTGGAGTGAGAACCAAAGAAATCTTGTGGAAAAAAAGCAGCAGAGCCCCCAGGCAAATCAGGTCTTGGACCATTATTTCCAGAAAGTATATATATAAACAGAAGTTCCCGAAATAACATAAAGTCAGACTTCATGAACTATTCATCACATCTGATTTAATGGGATCATTAAAACTGGCATTCGGCGTGTGTTAATAGCATCGAACACTCAGATACTTTTTTTTCTTTTTTGACTATTGAATGGATAATGATCCATGATTTAGGTTTTCTTAATGGATCCTTAACATCAACTCTTTGGGCAAGAAAAACTGGTAAAATGTATGACATTTATTTTATATTAGCAGCAAGGAAAATGTGCATGTTTGTAATCAAGGTAGATTTTTATGTCTCAGCTCTAATGATTTCTCATGAAAAGTGGGTTGTTACAAGGATGTATCTCCAGCGTGAGTATCAAATGGCAGCATATTACCCAGCAATGGGAGAAAAAGTATAGACACTAGGATGCTATTGCTGATTTACAAAGCAAGAACAATCTTATACTTTTCAAAGAATTCATCACTTGAATGAAGCCCTCACAAGCTACAAATTGATGGGCTAGGATTTTCCTTCTGTGTGTAAAAAATTATTTCCTGCAAAAGGATCAGAGAGAAGACATTGTTTTGTCCCACTTTCATCTATGACTCTTCCTAAAAGTACATTCTCTGTACTTTCTAGTGTGATCTAGGAAGACAGCATTATTTCCTTTGGCATCTAACCTTAAGGAAATTTCTAGATGAGCAATAATGTTGTGTCCCATCCCCTAAAGTTGTTCTGAGCCTCCTAATCTTGGACCATATTAATGAGAAGCCTAGATTTGTTGCTTATGTCAGAGGGAACTTCCCATGCAGCAAGACTTAGAGTGAGATGACAAACTATCAACCTAATTCAAGAGAAGGGCTGGCACTTTTGCTGACACAGTGTATAATGTTGGTATCGGTTGGAGTTTGTATGACAATGTAGAATACAGAAATCTACATAATTGGAAAATGAACTAATTTAAACATTGTCTCCACTCCCCAGCTTGGATTATAAAATAACGGTAACATTTGTGTTTGAATGTTTCAGTTAAATGCTTTGGACCCCAATAGTTCCTCTAGTAAGACTATTTCTTCTCATCATTCCTCTATGATAATCTTGAGTCCTTTAGCTTGTTCACCACTGTCTTTTGGATTCATTATGCAAATTTACATATTCTTGCTCCCCAATACTTCCAACTCCACGTTTCAATAGCTTCTTTCAGAGAAAAAGAATACTGCATTAGCATTTCCATGTTGGAAGGAACCAGCTCTTTTCTTCATGTTCCTTTCATCTCAAAATCGTCCATATGTTTCCTGATGGCTCCTTTTTCCGGCTCTCATTTCCGTGAGCAATAACCAGGAGACGTGTGTGCGTTTCAAGATGAAGCCCCTTTCCTGGCCCCACAGTAAAACTAATCCCATGATTACCAAGCCTTTACATCCTGCCCACCAGCAATGACCGCGCTAACATGGAAGCAGGGAGCTGGGCTTCTGTTCAGCATTGCAGTTACAAGCATTAACATTATTTGTAACCTCTCTTGATTTCCTTTTATTGGCTCAGAAAAAATTTATTAATGCTTAGTCCGTTGAGTACCTTGCAGATGAGCAAATGGAACAAAGAAAGGTTGGAATTTGCTCAATGGTGCTCAAAATTAGGGGAGCATTGCAGTCACCTGTGGAGCGTTTGAAACCGTACTGGGGGATCACTTTTAATAGATGGGGCTCAGGAATCTGTGTTTTTAACACTTCTTCAGGTGGCTCAGGTGCAGTGGTTACAAAACCTGCATCCAGGAACCTCTCCCAAAAAACGCAATTACTTGTAACCATGGAGACTATGTTCTCCATATTTATTTTTTAGTTCACTTTAGTGATTCTCTGTTATAATTCAAAATTAGTTTTCAATCAAGAACAACAGTTTTATTTTCAGAAGTGTTAAAATAAGAACATACTTTTTTTCCTCAAGGCAATTTTCTTTCATCTAAAAAAAATGAGTAAATCAGCAAGCTTGTAGTTATGCTCTGGTTTCTTTTTTTTTTTTTTTGAACAGGTTTATTTTCTCATACCTGGGTTCTCTTTTCATTTTTCAATTTTTGATACCATAGGCCAGGCATCACATTAATGCACAATTCTGTCCATGACTGAATTAAATTGCTGATTTAACTTCAGAAGAATCAGCCAGTGTTATCTCTGAGCCTCAGCAGTAACACCAATTCTCATCCAAATGGACATGCACACCAATGCTAGGGTGAGGAGGGTTAATTATAGTTTATACACTTTTATTAATATAGGGAACAAATTTTAATCTAATTAGAAGCAATATTTCCTCCTTAAGGACTTGTGTGTAAGCCTGTTAACAAGAATATTAATTCGTTTGATCACATCACCTCACATACTTCTTTGAATTTGAAGTACACATATGTAGTCTATGAAGCAACACAGAAAAACATTTTTGAATATTTTAATTATTTCTGAGACTTTCATGATAGGCAAATTATCTGGAGAAGATGACTCAATTCTCTTCCTCTCTGTTTTCTTTAATATCAAGTTGCTTCACAAGAGGTAACACAAAAAACATCCTTGTGTTTCATGAACAGTTTGATTACCTGGATAAGCCATTAATGAAAATTGGACAAGTTACAAGAGCTTTTCTTTACGAAGTTGAGTACAGCGCTCTGGAGAGATTAAATATCCAGCAATGTGGAGATCAACAGAAATAGAATTGGGGACAAAACGTAGTATTTCAAAACTTTGTATGGAGCAACCATATTTCATAAGAGAAAATGCTGAATTTTATACTTCAGAGTGAATATTAAGTTCAAGCAATGTTACAAGAAGGGCATTTATTTTGTTGATGTTAAATTGGATTATATTATCCCAAGGCAAATCAACGAGTCTGTCTGATGCTGTTAGTATGTTCTAATGACAATTTAAATGGAAGCCTCACCCATTAGGAGGGCAGGAATAGTCCTGAGTAAGTGGAGCTGTTCTTAATGAATGCCTTGAAGATATTAGCCAAAGAGATAAGGTTATAGAGTAGATTTTGCAGTTTGGTTTTTCCTCATTTCTAAAAGCAAGGATATTTGTGATAAAATTCTAACACATCACCTAATTAATTTATTATAATAGTGAATTTGGTTAGGAGTCTGGACTACAATCTAGGGTTGCTTAGAAAGCAGAGGGGTGTGTGTGTGTGCGCACGCGTGTGCATGCACGTGTGTGCAAAAACACGTTTGTAAGGTATTTCGTAAAAGTGTTGATGAAAAGGTAAACTATCAGGAATTAGTAAGAACAGCTGGAATTACAGAGTCTATTGCTGCTACCCAATAGGAAAGTGCGCCTAATATTTTGAGGAAGGGAAACTAACGAAGAAGAAAGGAGAAACGCTGTACTAAGAAAGAGCAGGCATCTCCAGAAGCCACTGCTCGCCCTGGAAGGGCTGCAGAGTCATAGACACTCTAGGGCTTTATCTTATTTCAGAGTCCGTTCTCTGTCTTTGCATAATAAAAAGCTTGCTTCTTTGTTGTTTAGTTCACTGACAACTGACTAAGCTATGGCGGATTTGTTCAAACTGACCAAAGTCTTAATAGTCTATATCATACATGAATTATTATGCTCATTTAACATTTACAGTTAGAAAATGTAACTCAAGAGGAGCAGCATGAAATCACAGCAAGGATGTTATCTGTATGCTTCCTGGTAAGTATCATTGAGCTCTGATAGTCCACAATATCCATCTGCATTTTAGAGATACCTGCCCAGGAAACCTAGCTGGTTCTATCATCGCCTCCCCTAGATAAGACTGAAAAAGTGTTACTCTTAAGCTTCCTCCTTAATTCTAGTTTTCTTACATGCCACTCAGCTTTTAGAAGCTCTTTATTGTGAAACTCTTTATTCAGACTGAATATAATGCGACTGATAAGCCTGTCAATTAAAAGTGTCAATATACTCATGTTCATCATGACAAGAATTTTAGCATGTGTATTTATGTGTCCAGTCTCATCCTGCTAGAGAAGAGGAAATGTAAAATCCACTGCTATAACCCTAGCACTTACCTTGATCCCTGACATACCATATCAGCTTAATAAATATTTAATACCTTTTAAAAATTATTCTTTTTTAAAAAAGTAATCAAATTTCCATCCACAGATTATGGTATTGTAACTAGTTATGGTATGTAATTAGTTAACTATGCAGACTGAAATCAGATTATCAGGGTTTGAATCCAGTGACTTCTAGTTTTTTAACCTTGGGCAAATTACGTCACTTCCCTAAGCCCCATTTTTCTCAGCTGCAAAATAAGACTGATAACTATTTACTTCATAGGATTATTTATAAAGAGCTTTGCAAAACACTTGGTCCAGAGAAAGTGTTCAACATATCTTAGCTGCTAATATCATTTAAGTTGAATTGTTTTATAGAGGATGAATCTCATTTATTGCATGTTCATTTTCCCTAATTTAATAAAATTCTTCAATGGGTAACCTTAACTCAAAATTTTCTGGATACCTTTCTCTCCTTCCCTGCTCCTACTACCAAAAAGAACCACCTACAAGGAGCAAATTGAAAACCGACTAACTTCTTTGGAAATATTGGTCACAATGAATTGGTTGTAAACCTTCAGCAAAAGCTATCTGAAAGCAAGACAGGTTAGTATTAAGCAGCAAAATGCTGAGTCGTAATTCATCTTAACAAATACCTATTAAGAACCAACTAGATGTTCACTGGTGTGCTAGAAAAAGAAGGAAATAATTACATTTATTGATTGTCTAGTCTAAACTCCTTGTTCTGAATACAACATACATCATCTTAAGTCCTCACAATTATTCTGTGGAGTCGGTGTTCTCATGTAAGTAACAGTCTCAGGTTCATCCTTGCTTTTGCCAATGCTAAACCTCAGTGTTAGGCGATGTGGAGAAGATTCAATGAATGAAGGTAGAACTTTAAACAAAACTAGTATGCATAGAATGGTAAGACTAGACCAATGGTTTCAAGCATTACCTCTAGCAGAGGGACTCTCTAGTAAAATTAAAGTCCAACACACAGAAAAGACACCAGCGAGCACTGGGTTGGTTGTAGGAGGGGTAGTGGACTTCAAAACCACCTGATGCACACTTTTTCTACACTTCACTATGGGACAGCCTATTTCCCTCTGCAAAAACTTGAGGGGACCCAGAGATTGGTTTCAAAGTAACCCTCCCCAATCTACAGATTTAGAGTAAGCTGAACCCAAGAGATGTTAAGTAAGTAGTTGCTCCATTTCCTGATTCATTGTAGTTTTCTAGATAATTAATGTTGTGATTCAGGGATTTTAATTGTACTGTGTCTAAGGCATGTTTCATAGCAGAAAGTAATTGTGTTGGCCAAAGTTTCTTGGGAGAGGCCTGTATAACATTTATATATTAAGCACTTCTTATTTGGATAAAGGAATGCATTTGAAAATTTTAATTCATGAATGATTCCTAACTTTATCAATATTCATAACTATCATAGCTATCAATATATCACTTGGAATAGGGGCAGGACTTACACAGCCTGTGCAGCTGCAATGAGATGACAGGATCAGGCAGAGGTGAGTCAGAGGGGACTTGTCTGCAGAGACAAATCCTACAGAAAGTTTGGGACAGAAATGCTGGCCAGCCTGGTATGGGTATTGGTTACACACAGGGTACTAAGCAAATAAGTTGATGTATTCAGGATAATAGGAGCCAGCTTTCTCAGTGTTGGAGAAGGAACCTACAGATATGGAAAGGGAAAAGCATAAAGTAAATCCTGTGGCATTGGATTCGAATTGGGGATATAGATGTGAACTGACATGATAAATACACACGTATATATTTGATATTATATTATTTATGCATTTATTATTATATACGGCTAGAAGTAGAAAAAGATATTGAGTATGTGTCTTGTGAAAGGGCTTAGGAAGCAGTGACATGACAGTACTGATGAGCATACCTAGCACTCAATCTTGCTTTCTAAGTATTCTCTCTCCGCTAAAGGAAACCAGAGCTCCTCAAAGAAATAACTGACTTCAGGGGTAGGCAGGTATGAAGAAAAATCTTCTCAAACCAAAAAGTTGGGAGGTACTCAGAGAATGATGAGGACCAGTCAAAACAACGTAGGATTGAAGAAGTGCCTACGGGACTAAACTGTGAAGGTTTGATAGCAACATATTATAATTTATTGTATAAAATCGGAAGATGAGTCTATACTGACATGAATGAGAGAGAGAGAGAGAAAGAATAGTGTTGGCATGAGGTAAATATGGAACGTGTGAAAAATTGTGGAATCTAGAGAAAGAGTCCACGGAAGTCCTTTACACATTAAAATCCAAGTTCTCCCTTAAGCTTCTAAATTAAGGTTAAAATTTTTAATATTTTATTTATAAATCTAATAAATTTTAACAACCATTTTTAGTGGACTTTGAGCAATATTTAGTCCTATTTACAAATCCCACTTTCGAATATTTTAAATTGTATTTATAAATTTTCACATGTAATCTCTTTTTAAACATATTGACTAAGAATGAAAGTTTTCATGAGTTTGATAAAGTTTATTCATATATTTATTCTTATTTGATCCAGTATAACACAGACATTTGTTAAGATTTCTATTTAAAATCACAAATCTGTATCAGTCAATTACACATTCTATTCTTTTAATTACACATTTTAATTGGAACTACAAGGCTAATTTAAAGCCAAAATCATCTAAACCTTAAAAATAGTTAAAATCTACACAAAATACAAAAATATAAATATTATAGTTTGATAACTTCAATAATTGTGCACTTCATTCCAAATCCTCCTAAGTGAAAAAATGAGTACCTACAAAGAAAACAATTGTGTCACCAGAAACAAATTTTGGAAGTGACCTTCTGTAGTAAATTGGTCTCTAAGATCTATAATCTCCTTCCACACTGTACTAGTGTTGATTTCGTGATCAATAGAATATAGAGGAAATGACAGTATGTCACTTCCAAGATTAGGTTATAAAAGATACAGCAGGCTTCACTTTGACTGTTCTGTCACTCTTGGATCACTTACTGTGGGAAAGCCAGCTGTTTTGTGAAGAGGAAACTTAGCCTTGTGGAGAGGCTCATATGGTGGAGAACTGAGATCTCCAACCAATCGCCAATGAGGAGCCGAGTTCTGCCAGCAACCATGTGAGTGAGCATGAAAGCTAATTTTCTAGCACCAGTCAGAACTCCAGATGTCTTAGTCCCAGCCAACACCTTGGCTGCAACCTCATGAGAGACTCTGAGCCATGACCACACGGCTAAGCTACTCCTCGTTTCTTGCCCCTAATAAATTGGATGAAATAGTATAAGCTATCTTAAGCTGCTAAACTTTGGAGTATTTTTTATGCAGAAATAGATAACTGATGTACTTTTCATGCAAATTTCCTGAGTTTGCCTGCTTAGTTCCTGTGGTTTACTAAATGAACGAGAGTTTCAGCTGCTTTGTGATTGAAGTTTTGTATTCTCTGCTGATGAAATGCACTGAGCCCTATATAGAGTTCCCGTAATTTGAGATGGACCCCAAACATGGAGTTGTAGGCAAAAATGAAGTTAAAATGCACTTACACTTTAATTCTTTTTGAGAATAAAAATACAAATCATGGAATAATGTGAAATTAATAAAGTCAATTTGCTGTTCTACTTTTAAGCTATTTCAGGAAATGTTTGAATAAAAGGAAAGAAAATTTCAATCTTTATCAAAGTGAAAGTGTTTTCCATGAACATCTGGAAGAAGAAACTTAGCCCTATGGAGAGGCTCATATGGTGGAGAACTGAGACCTCCAGCCAATAGCCAGTGAGGAACTGAGTTCTGCCAGCCACCATGTGAGAGAGCATGAAAGCTAATTTTCTAGCACCAGTTGGACCTCCAGATAACAGTCCCAGCCAACAGCTTGGCTGCAACCTCATGGACATAATCTTGTACATGTACAAGCTCCATGTACATAATCTGCTTTCAATTCAAATTCTCTATTACCTAATTCTTCCTTCTGATAACAAGACTGCGAACCCCACCCACTCTGCTTCTATTTACTTGATTGGATTTTGTGTTCCTTGGGCTCTAAAGGTATATAAATTCATTCCCACCAAGGTCTAAAGATCTGTGAATTTAAAAGAATCTTGCATTTTATTTTTCATATGCTTTCTGCCTGATGGTGCCATACAACTATTACATATTTTAAATTGTCTTCAAAGGAATTCTGACTATCTCTCATGGCTTTCTCCATTTAGGCACAACAAATAGCATTATTGTGGTTATATTTCCCTACACAGTATTTCTTGTCTTATCTTCATGCCTTTATTAACTTCATTCATTCTGTCTAAAATGGTTTTCCCCTCTAGCTCTATCAGGTGATGCCTTATCCATCTTTCAAGACCTGCTTCTACAGTTTTCTTGTCAGCCATACTCTCTCAATAAGAGGAGACTTGCCCCTCTGTGTTTCTGCAATCTATTGCTCATAAATGAAAAAAAAATAAGCACAACATTCTGCAATTTTCCTTTCTTATTGGCTTGCATCCCAACAACAATAGATGCTGTTAAGAGCAGAGTTCCTATGAGTTCACCTTTGCATGCCTCCATAGCACAGAACACTGTTTACATAGAAAGGAAATAACCCCACTGAGCCACTTTTTCCTGTTAAGCTCTAAAGAAACATTACATAGTTCTGTGCCAGGATACTTGGAGCCTAGAAAATGTGGGGACAAAAGTTTTCCACATGCTAGTTTCGGTGGCTTTGTTTCCTAATACAAACATTCTTCACTAGATCTTGGTGGTATGAATATCTTCGATATGGATAGCACTAAGTTTGTCTGAGCACCTGGAAGTGTATAACACGTAGTAAATGTTTGGTAAAAATAGGTTGAATAGACAACAGTCACTTAGTGAAGTGCGCAATGTTGAGAAACGCACATAAAAAACATCCTCAAAACTCTAAAATTGCTCTGTATGATGAGCTATAATGTACGTTGCTTCTCGAGACTGGTGAGGAAGTAGTTATTAATTAGTTCTCCAGAATAAAGCTAACAATCCTGAATTGTAGAAATGATTTTCCCCTTTTCTTCAGCTGCAGTAGATTTTCAGAATTGGAAGTAGCAATATAGGAAAAAATGTTCTTACGACCTAGTCTGTGATAAATAAACATAGTCTATTTTCATTTCCACATGTACGTGGAAAACGCTTTTACTTTTATAAAGACTGAAAATTTCTTTTCTTTTATTCAAACATTCCCTGAAATAGCCTGAAAGTAGAACAGCAAATTGATTTTATTAATTTCACATTATTCCATGATTTGCATTTTTATTTTCAAAAAGAATTAAAATTTAAGTGCATTTTAATTTCATTTTTTGCCTACAACTCAAAATTTGCCATTTACTCAGATTTTGCTATGACATAAATGAAACCTAAGTGTATGATTTTGAAGCTGTTAGAAAAGAATGCATTTCAGTTGGGATATAGTGCTGAACAAAAAAGAAAGAAAAAAAGAAAAATTCATAGGTCATTGTGTGCAACACAATAGTAAAACATTTGATTTACTGCATAATTCTCCCTGCATTATTTTATAAACTGGAAAATTTGGTGTAGTGTCTCTTTAGTTCTCTTGATTATTTCATGCAATAAAAGAGGTATTTTTCTTTTGCTATAGAACTGACAAACTACTGTGAACCTCAGAGAACAAAATAAGGTTCTGTTTCTATTTACTCTGAAGAGGACAGTATTGAAAAATACTTTGTTTTTGTAGTGGAGGTACTGTAATAGCCTAGATCTTAGCAACGACTTACAATATCTTTTTGGTGTTCAATAATGGAGAAATGAAGAAATAAAATAGTCATTTTCTTGGAGTTCCATCTACACTTTCATTCCCAAGGTCAATATAAAGCATGTTTGTTAGGAATGGTGTTTGATTTGAATGAGATGCTTGGTCTGGTCATAGAAAGATAGCGGCCTAAAGAGTTCTTGCTTTGTCAGCTCTCAGAAGAACAGTGGCATGCATACCTCTTTGTCTTCTGTTAAAACTTCCAAGAGATTTTCTTCTGGCAATGTATGCTACTTTCTATTGAAAGTTTTTAACCAGATCACAGTCCAGTAAGTATGCAGCAGGATTTATACCCAGATTCCTTGAAACTTCTCTTCATTTCCCAGTTATGGAAAACAATAGTCAAGGCAGAATATCAGGATGATCTGACAATCATTGTAATGTGAGAGGAGGTACTGGCCAATCAAAGTTTAGTTCCTTGTTATGTCTGGGATTTTGACACACAACTCAGTTCACCTTCCAGCAGCAGAGAAGGTAAGAATATGTTCTTACCATAAATATGTCTCATCATGCTACTCGTTATGGCTCTTCCAGCTTTTAAATTCTATTTTCTATCTCTCATCAGATAAAAGCCAATCCTTTCTGTCATAGGGCCCTTTGTGTCTCATGGCCCTTTATGATTTGGTTTCTAGCTCTTTTTTCACCCTCACCTTGTATCACAGGATATCTAAAGTCAAGCCATAGCAAGCTGCTCAGAATTGCCAGAACAGACTCTGTTTTCTGACATCCCTTACCCTATATTCATGCTGGTCACTCTCCCTGGATTGTCTATCTTTAGCTTTATACACTTGGGAGACTCCTATTCATTCTTGAACACACAGTTCTGATGTCTTCCTCAATGTTACCTTTCCTTCTTTGTCCAGAACTAATTTCTTATGCATATATTTATTATAGTAATTACTGAATTATTATTCGCTCCATCCATCTCTCTCCTCTTGTGTAATCACTCAGAACAGGGATTACGTTTTGCCCATTTTGCATCCTATGCACAGCACCTAAGTATACTATAGTCCCAGGCACATACTAGACGCTCAATAAATGTGACTGAATTGAAAAGTACTGAACATTTTGCCATATCTCCTTGGTGGCTCTGTCTCTCCGAGTTAGCAAGCTATACCAAGAATCTACTTATGGAATTTAATTTTCCTTCATTTCCAATCTTTTAATACTTCATCATTTCCTTTCATTTTCTCCTAAATTATAATAACTATATTTCTTGCATAGCAATGTCTCCCTGGCATAAACTCACATATTTTACAAGGTGCCCTGTTGAAATGAACCTGAACACCAGAAAGTAATTTTAAAAGACCTTCAGCTACTATAATTGCTGCCCCAAAGTCCATTTGCATCCCACATAAATATTGGATGCAAAATAGTTGAGTAAAATATCTGAGCTATTGGGGACAGTATGTTGTTTCACAAAGAAAGTAGCGTAGGGGCCGGCCTGGTGGTGTACTGGTTAAGTTTGTGCTCTCTGCTTCAGTGGCCTGGGATTCACAGGTTCAGATCCAGGGTATAGACCTACACACTGCCCATCAAGCCATGCTGTGGCGGCATCCTACATACAAAATAGAGGAAGATTGGCACAGATGTTAGTTCAGGGCCAATCGTCCTCATCAAAAAAAAAAAAAAATTGTAGTATCCAGTTTGCTACATATTATTTTCAGCATTAATACAATTTCAAAGTGTATTTTATTCCCTATAAAAAGTAATAGAAAATATACCTCCCATTGGCACAATGTGATCAGAACTCTAAGGCAACTGGCCAGAGAATATGGAGGATACACAGTAGAAAGGAAAAGAAATCCATATGCAACCAAAATATAAAGAAATATAAAGAGAATTGATTTCCTGGTAATAGGTAACCAGTGCCTTTGAGCATTTAGTGGATTCTGAAAAGCTTCTTCTCTTGAATGCAACTGATTTAAAAAATGTATTTAAAGCAAACTTCATTCAGACTCATGAACCAAGATTTAGTATTTCCTCAAATAATAAAGACCCAGATATAGGTAATCGATATTTTACCAAAGAAAAAAGTAGCACACAACACACAGAAAAAACATAAAGAAGATGAATCAGAATCACAGACAATATATTTTGTTCAGAGCTTTCATCAATCTTAAATTCTGAACTGGAAATTTATATCAGGATTGCCCTAGATAGAATGCGTGGTATGCCATGTATGTTTATGCCCATATAAACTATATAGTGTGAGTTCAAGGCATTCTCAAGCTTATGTGTTTATTTTACTGATAGAAGAGTTCCTCAGATAACGCTTGTTTTTTTTGTGTTCTAACAAGTTTCGTGCTTGGTTTATATGCTCACTATAGATGGTATAGAACAAGTCATAATGGAAATGCAGAAAAAATAAAAAGCAGACACTAAAATTAATTTAAAAACCCAACAACAAACAAACCAATATATACGATTTATTGACTTTGAGCGTAGGGGCAAGCATGATGACATACCTCAAGGTTTTCTGGAAGCATCATTGCATACAACATGTGGTTCTTATTGGTATTGGTACTGCTCAGCAATAACCTACTGTGCCCAATGGTAACCATGTGTCCTCCAGGACCCCCTCTGGGCAGGATGCCAACCCTCTGGGATTTGTTACCATCCAGGGCATGGCCAACCCAGACCTTAACTTATCTCAAAGAACAACATGTCTTAAAGGAACACAGAGCCCTTCCACGTGAGCTACTGTTCCTGGGAATGCTGGTCGTACCAACGACAGTCCCTCTTGGCAAGCATGTAGTCTTTGTTCCACTGACTATATAAGCAACCCCCACGCTGCCTGTGGCAGTGGGTGCACAACTCCATCCAGCTAGCCACTCCTGGACACTCCCTGTATGTAGGTCCCAATAAAACCTATATGTCTCATCCAACATCTCCAGGTCTTTTTTTTCAGTCTCTCTGCTACCTATCCTGCACTGCTTGCACAACTGGATGTGCTGAATTGGTGAGCCAACGAAGAGACAGAGGAAAAAATCCATGAGTGCTGAGACTATGGGCAATAGGATGGGAAAATCCATGGGGGAAATGCTAAGTTGGCCAGTGTCCTCAATATTTGGGAATGTCGCCACCAGGCCAGTGTCCCTGATATGGGTGCCAGTCGCTGCCATCCTACATGGATGGAGCCCATTGTGTGGGTACCGGGATGCCCCCAAAATGCCCAAGGGCCTAGGGAAAGTTGCTACAGCCATAGGGTGGCCCCTTCTCACAGTGGGACCGCTCACAACAGAAGCTGAGATGGAAGCAACAGCAAAAGTGAGGCAGTTGCAGAAGGAAGTAATCACTCTTGGAGGAGCACAAGCTGAATGGCCAGCACAGCGTGAGACAACACATCCTGCCCACACCAGGCCCACCGCCATCGGGAGCTGCTGGAGCACCACCACCTCGTGGCTGCTGCCAGCAACTTGGTTGCTCCTGATCCTGGCCTTGTTTGCTACCCACCTTGAGGGCCCCAAGCAGCTGCCATGACTGATAAGCGTCCCAGGGTGGCTTTTGCATCTCTGGGATACTGAAGCGGAAGGTATTTGGCTGTCAGGGGTGGAGATGAGCAAAATTGAGCGGTCTCCCTCTCGACTTGGTTAATGGCTGCCTGCAAAGGGGAGTGGCTTAATGAGGGGGACACACCTATGCCTGCCCTCCCGTGGCAAACCATGGAAAAATTACGGGATTTGTTAAGGAAACTAGACATAAGACATGCAGTTTATTCCAACCATTACCGAAGAACAACGAACTGTTCACTGCAGGCAAAAGACACCATGTTACAGACGGCTCTGAATCAACAAAATGGGCTTTGGTATCTCTCTCTTAAGCCCCTTCGTAGGTCACCTCGTGTCCTGGCAGGCCCAAGCCGCTGCTGACCTTGGGGAGACAGATAGGGTCAGGCAGAAGAGAGAGTGGGCCTCCAGGAGAAGGAGACAGCAAAGGGGCCAAACCAGTAAGGGCCCCGTCAAAGTAACGCGTAGACAGATGTGGCATGACCTGGTGGTAGCAGGCACCCCTCTGGAAAAAACTGATAAACAACCAAACGCTGTTCTGGTGGCTTTGAATCTGGAGCCAAAACAAAGATTCACAAGACCACCCAGAGTGTCCCAAACCAACGCCCCCGCCCCCAACAGCCTGGATGGGAACACCCTAGTACCTTCAACTAGAGGGCAGGCCAAGGGACCTCCCCTTCCCACAACTCACTCCTGCAGTGTTGTGCAGGTGGTTTGGGTATTGGGGGACTGGAGGCTACATATGGTGATAACAATTTATTGGTCTACTAAGAATAAACAGACATCTTAGCATTAGTAGATACAGGAGCAGAATGCACATTGATTCATGAAAATCCATCTTGTTTGAAGGCCCTATTTCTGTCATAGATGGTTGCGATGGGGACACAGTCAAGGTGAAACTGGTGCCACTAGCGCTGCAGATATGGCATCTCCTGCCAAAACAGCATATGGTCTATATTGACCCTGTACCTGAATATATCCTAGGTGTGGTTGTCCTCACTGGTCTGACCTTACAGATTAGTGCTGGAGAATTCCACTTTTGGGTCTGCCTGGTAAAATCTGTGACAAAAGGATATGCCAAATGGACTCTGGTTAAATTGCCCCAACCACATCATGTGGTGGCACTAAGACAATATTGCCTCCGGGGGAGACATCATGAAATCACTGTACAAGAATTGGTGAAAGTAGGAATTACTAGACCCACACATAGCCCATTTAAGAGGCCAGAGTGGTCCGTCCAGAAGCCAAATGGTTCCTGGCGAATGACTGTGGACTATCAAGAATTGAACAAAGTGACACTGCCTATGTACGCTGCCGTCCCCAATATAACCTCCCTCTTAGAACCAACAGGGGACACTTTGGAGTGAATCATTTTGTTCTGGACCTTGCTAATGCCATTTTCAGTATCCCCTTGGATGAAGGAAGTTGAGACCAGTTTGCCTGTACCTGGCAGGGCACACAATGGACTTTCACTGTCTGCCTCAAGGATATCCCCACAGTCCCACCATTTGTCATGGTCTTGTGGCCACTGATTTGGCCCAAAAGACAAAACCCCCTGCTGTTGCCTTCTTCCCTTATATTGATGATGTCATGTTAACCTCTGAGTCTTTTTTGGACCTGCAGGAAACCTCCCACTCCCTCATCATCCGCCTATACCAACGAGGATGGGTGGTGAATGACAACAAATGACAAGGGCCTGGGTTATCTGTCAAATAATTGGGTGTTGTCTGGTCAGGTAAGACAAAAGTGGTGCCTTATAGATAAGATACAGGCTTTCTGTACACCCAACACCACAAAACAACTATAGACCTTTCTGGGCTTATTGGGTTACCAGCACCCTTTCGCTCCTCATGTGGCCCAGCTACTGCGTTCTCTTTAAAGTTGGTGTGAAAGGGAGTTATCTGGCACTGGGGGACCATTGAGTTGGAGGCATTCACCCAAGCCAATATAGCAGTAAAACAAATTCGGTCCTTGGGTGTTTTGAACACAGAGACAATCATGTGAATTGGATGTTCTCAGTTACCCAGAGGGCTTCAGATGGAGTCTCTGGCAGAGGTAAGGCAATAAACAAGCTCCCCTTGGCTTCTGGTCCCAATTGTGGAAAGGGGCTGAAAGATGATATAGTGTCCTGGAGCAACAATTATGTGCTGCTTACTTGGCCCTCCAACAAGTGGAGCCCATAACCTGTTCCCTGCCAGTCACAGTCTGTACCCATCTGCCCATTGCAGGGTGGCTGTGGGACACTTTCCAAAAGCCCCACTCGGGAACAGCCCAAACAGAGACACTGACAAAGTGACATGCAGACTTACAACAATGAGGGACCCTTACTAATAGGTACCTAAGCAGAATTGCATCCCATCCCAGGACCAGTAACATATACCACAGAAGAAACAATGCCATTGGATGAGGTGCCCATGCCTGAAACTCTGCCAAATGTACAGGAAGCAGGAGGATCCATCCCAGCAGAGCCTGGTATACAGATGGCTCCACAAGGGGCAATCCCCTCCTCCATGGTGGATGGCAGTGGCCACCCAGACTTTGGCCAATAGCATGTGGTTGGATTCTGGATCTGGGTACAGTAATCAATGGGCTGAATTGTAGTCCACCTGGATGGTGCTGCCTTGAGAGCTCAATCCAATACATCTGTGTATGGACAGTTGGGCAGTCTATAAGGGGGTCACCCTGTGGTTGGCCCAATGCGTGACAAAAGTGGACTATTAACAGTCACCCATTGTTGGGGGCAGAGCTCTGGGATGACATCTGGCAGCAGATGCAGGGAATGACAATAACAGTATATCACATTTCTGCAAATCAGGCAACAATGCTGCCAGGGAACCAACAAGCAGATGAGTTAGCTCGGATTCGTGTCCTGGAGGAAGTCCCAGCAGAGAGATTGGCAGAATGGTTACACAAGAAGGCTGGACATAAAGGACAAAAGACTCTATGGACTATTGCCAAGGCCTGGGGTCTCCCCCTGTGCTATGCTGACGTGGTGCAACTCTGCTAGGCGTACCCTTCTTCTTCCTTGCAGAGACCCCAGGCCATTCCCCAGGATGTAGGCCAAATCACCAGAGGCAACCAACCCGCCCAAGGCTGGCAGGTGGATTATGGTGGACCCTCACCTCTCTCCAATGGCTGCTAGTAAGCATATCAGATGTTGACACAAGAACTCGCTACAACACTACACCTACAGACAAGAGCTAATCAAGGAGAGAAACTACAACCACAGATGGGCACTCAGAACAACTTGCTTTTGCCTTTGCCACAGGTACTCCTTGCTGGGACCCACGTGGTCACTTGGCCTTGGGACGGGCAGGTGGGGTCCTGCTGGTTTGGTCTCTTAGCCCCTTTGGGAACAGGCTTAGAACAGGATATCCTGGTGACACCCCTTATCATGGAGAGGCGACCTAAAACCTCCAGACTCAAGAGTCCAAGGCCTCCGGTTCCCCAAGGCACTTTCATCCTTTCCCTCTGGGGAGTCATTGTTCTTACTTTATCTTATACTACTGCCCCTGTGGTGCCCAACCCAACTAGACACACGGTGTCGTATTGCTGTCCTAGTCTAAAACCACAGGCTGGTACCCTAGTAATCCAAAACACTGCAACTGTGTGTGTCTTGTTGGACAGTCATGACCTCCCTGTTTTTGTTCCCTCTAAACATCTTACTTTCAGCCTTAGGGCAACATCTGCCAACCTCTTCACTGATTGGGTGCACACCATTGCTGACTTACAAAATCGCTCCAACTGCTGGGTATGCAGCGAGCTGCCTGTCTCTTCAACCACGGGGTTACCATGGCAGAAAGTGTTCTTTGACGTTCTTGCCTTTTTGTTATTGCTGTTATTTTCTTGCTGTGCTCTCTATTGCTGTTGTCGTGTATGGTTACAGTGCTCCTCTATGTGCCTGGCCCAAGGGACTCTATGGAAGAATGTCACAGTAAGATTGTAAGGGGCATTTGGACACATGGGGGCGTGGAGTGTAGGACTTTTCTTGCTCAGTAATAACCTATGTGCCCTATTGTAACCATTTGTCTTCTTGGCCCCTCTCTGGGCAGGATGCCAGCTCTCTGGGAATTGTAACCATCCAGGGCCTGGCCAACCTAGATCTTAACCTATCTTAAAGGACAACACGTCTTGAAGGAACACAGAGCCCTTCCACGTGAGCTACTGGTCCTGGGAACACTAATCATACCAAGAACAGTCCCTCTTGGCAAGCACATAGTCTTGTTCCCCTGACTATGTAAGCAACCCCCTCTCTGCCCGTGGTAGCGGGTGTGCAACTCTGTCCAGCCAGTCACCCCTGGACACTCCCTGTATGTAAGTCCCAATAAAACCCATATATCTCATATGCCATCTCTGTGTCTTTTCTTCAGTCTCTCTGGACCTGTCCTGCATTGCTTGTACAACTGGGCATGTGGCCAGACAACACGCCTCATACCGAAACTAAGACACCAGCAAAGGGTAGATGTGGTTCAGCAAACACAACCAAAACAATAATTTCAAAACAGGAAATTTTGTAACACTTCTAAACAAAGAGGTTAAAATAAAAGACTATTTTGGTGCTTAAATGAACAAACCACAGGTATCTTTCAAAAACAATGTTTCTAAAAGGATTTTCAGTAGAACATTATCCCATTAAAATAGATCATCTGCTACAAAAGCAAAAAAAAAATCCACTGGTTAAATATTTGGGAAGTGATGTTGGAATTGTTTGCAAATTGTTCTAGTTTTGATTATGGAATCTCAAAAAATAAACTCAATCCCTCATTCAAAAAGTCACTCCATGAAGAGAGTCATTGCTTTCCTCCAAGTCACTTTTTTTCTTATAAAAACAGTGCTACTTGAACTCTCTCTTGCTGTGATTCGAGAGCTTTTTGTTTTAATAAGCCATCTGAAAACTCCAGTCAGTCATTTTTCCTATTAAGTATGTTGATTATATTCCATAGCCTCAATTATCACTTTTGTGTGAATGACTACAAAATAAAAAGCATTTTCTAGAATTTTGATGATATCAATTTATTTCAGAAGTAAATGGAGCACTAGGCAGGCTCTAATTTAACATTTCTATCTACACCCTAATTCACTTCTACTGTTTTCTTAGCCCACACATTGCTGGTGTTGTTTTACAGTCTGAGCACAGAGGTACACTTGCAGAAGCATTTGGATGAAACGTGGTAAGAAATAAGTTGAAATATATTGAGCAGCCCAATCCCAGACACCCATATGCAACTCTGGAATGTAACCTTTGGACAACTCTTATGACCTCGTAAATTCACCAGAAACCTCAAAATATTATGTACATTCAGAATCCAAAAGACAGAGCCATCTTCTGTTGTGAAACAATGGCCTTTGTTCATCATGTCTGTGTTATGGCGGATTCTTGAGTTGATGAGGTGAGACTCTTTAATTTAATTCTGAGTACAGCACATTGGATCCTAATGAGCCAGGTTTTCCCTATTGCCTAATTCACTTTGTCTATAGTTAGATGCTTAGGGAGGCCACTAGAAGTCCATTAGATTGGAGTGCTGAAAAATGGGCCCCATGTGACCTAAGAAAGAGAAATACCTCACTTGCAGAGTTTCAACTATGTTCCTGGCTTACTGAAAGCTAATGTGATAAAGAAGCAATAAGTGTTTATTTACTGTTTTTTTTTTTAACTTAACTTTATTTTTTTTTAACTGGAAAATAATATCCATTTGAATAAAATGATAATTCTGTCCATTTGTTTGATCATTGGATCAAACAGATATGTTTAAATGGATGTTTGCCAAATTTTGAGGTTAGTTTTAGAGTGGCCCAACTTAAAATATAGGCCACATGGCATACTCAGTATTTTCATGGGGATAGCCCAATCGCACCTCTTGCACAGGGCCTGGCATATGGTCAGCACCCATGTCTACTCTGTAAGGTGCTAGCAATTTCATCATTTCCTTCACTGTCATTATCCACATCCTACTTATAGGTTACAAAATCAACCTGGATTCTTTACTCTTTTACTAATCACACATTGCTTCCCCTCCCCTTTTTTTCTATTTGGGAAAAATGTTGGAGTAAAATCTTACTTAAATTTTATGAAATAATTGTCACCTTCCTTTATATTTTCTGGGTAAGGAAGGGATCTCAGGGCAGGGTTAGTTTGAAAGGAAGTAGAGCGCCAGTATTCTTTCAAGTCTTACTGCCCACGTTTCTAGCATCCTTATAACCACACAACAAGTACCGTATTTGTCAGGAAAAAAATTCTGATTTTGGTTTGTTTATTGTCATGTTGTAAAAAAAGACATATATTACCCAGATTGGCAACACATTGATTGTATAATTTTTGCTTACATATGTAGCGTCCATCTCACAGTGAACTCATGGCCCAGAAGCATGAGGCAACATGACTGTTGCTGTTGAAAAAATAATTCATAACCATTATTAACATCTTTATTTCTCTTTAATCATAAATAAAAAGTTCCACCTAAGCTATCAGGCTTTTCCAGTACCTCTCCTTCTGGACGTGAGCTAAAATTTTTGCTTGTTCTGTGTTAGAACATCCAAAAATCTAGCAGTCTTCTCTAAGTGGCCCTCTCAGCCCCTTTTACATTTCAGAAATATACTCTATTATCTTGCCTCAATTTCATCTCTTCTTCTACCAAAATTTCCCCAATACTTAAAATATTTATAAAACCTCTGATTTTATAACTTACACAAAATGACAGCACCTGTTTGTCAATAGCCATGTTCCTTTCTGATGTTTAAATATACATACCCTTTCCTTCTTTCCCCTTAACTTTAGAATTAAGTCACATATAATGTGCCTTACTTGGCTATTTTTCCTGTTGTATCATTTTTTACAAAAATTTCATAATATTTTAAAATTTCAATGATTTTCATAATTCTTACAGTTCATCACCCAGCAAATCTTATGCTACCAATCCTAGAAACACCGTGAAGGAATCATAACCACTCAGTATCACAAAAATGATTATAAGTTAATAAAGTCTATAGAACATCAATAGGGAGCAATTGAGAAAAAGGAAACATGGAATGGAAATACATGCAAGAACCAGTTGCAGTTAAGAGCTACTTAAAAAGCAGCCAATTAGGTAAGAGCTCTTGCCCTCTGAGAGCAGAAGCCAAAGCATTTATAAACTTTCTCATCAACCAAAAGTAGAAAGGCCATTATAGAAATGAGGAAGGAACACATTTATGGAAGTTATTAAGGATCAGTATGTAGAAGGCAGAAGTGGTTAAGGTTAATTGCATGGGTGATATCAAGCAATAGGCCAAAGATTTTTAACCCCATAGTAAATGCTACCTTTGAACTATTTGCAGTTGCAGTAACTCATAAATGAGTTTGATGAATACATTTGTGCTTTATTTAGTTTATATTTTTATTCTTTTGCATGTTTGACAATAAACAAGCCCTTTTGTATTCATTTACTATATGGGCACTGATATTTTATTTCTGCAATTTCTTTTTAGATAAAGCTTTCAGGCATATCTACAAGAAAACACGGCATGCTAAATTTGGCATCCCAGAGCTATTCTTATCCATCTGTTTGCTTTAAAGTTGTAGACTTTTAAGATACCGCAACTAATTTCTAACATTTTGAAAATGCAATCTTCTAATTATACTACTAGTTACATTAGTATGCTGCATATGTTTGTACGGTGTTTTAGCAAAGTTTTCAAATTCATTGTCTCACTTGATCTTCACAAGATCCCTTTGGGTAAGCAGAACAGGTGCTGTTACCATTGTTTGACATGAAAATAAGGTACAAAGAGGAAAAGTGTCTTGCCTGAGAATTCGTAATCAATTATGTATTGGGAGGGCTGTGGTTAGAATCTATGACTTATGTTTTACTCAGTATCCTTAACATAGCATGGTTCTAGCATCAACTTTTTGTTTTTTCTTATTAGTTTCAACCATTTATTTTATTCAAAATAATTTACAGAAAATTTAGTATTTGGACACATATTCCACTATCAAAGATTCATAATAAACTTTTTGCAAATCACTTTACTACTGAAGTTTATTTCCTTAAAATATTCCAGAACCACAGCATTTACGTATTTGGAGCATGGTATTTTGTTTATTTTTGTCAAGTTACCTTCTTAATTTTTGAACTTCAAAAAAGCAAGTTTTATGTCCTCTTACAGTACCTTGTACAGATATTTGTGACTTCTAACCCATGGAAGATTCTTTTCTACTATAGTTTATTTTATATTTATTTTACTTTGAACTCATAAAATGCTTGAAGAACCCATACAATAAAAGACACATAAAATACGAACAATAAAACCCAAGTCATAATAGGAAACATGAGTTCTAGGAATGAAAAAAGTAATATCAGCAACAACACTTACTTAGCACTTACTATGGGTCAAGCACTGTTCTAAGTAGTTTCTGTGAGAAACTGCATCGTTGCTGTGATTAAGCACTAAATCTCCTTATAGCCAAATTGAAAAGGAAAAGAGATAGAAGGAGAAAAGGAGGGAGGAGGAGGGATGAGAGAAGGAAGGGAGAGGGAGAAAGAAAGAAAGAGAAAGAGAAAGCAAGTGAAATGATGCTATCTATCATTTTCAGAGCTTACCATGTACCAGGCTTACCATGTTCGAAGATTTATACGCGTTAATTCATATATTATCACAGTAGCCCTGCTGGGTAAGTTCTATTGATGACCTTATTTTAAGTAGGAGGAAAGAGACACAGAATGGTGAAGTAACCTTGCTTTCACGTACACAGCCATAAGTGTAGACACTGGGATTTTGACTCATGAATCCAGCTCCAGAAACTGCAGGATTAACTACTTATTTAGACATGCAGTCTCTGCATTGGAAAATTCTCCTTATCAGAAAGTAGAAAGCCGTAGGAGACGGTTTTTCCTGGAACTAAGTACTTAAACATTTATTAAGTGGCAACTTGGGTCAACAAGTAGGCAAAGTTCTCAATAGCATTTACTTTGAATGCAGAAAGACTATTTCACGACTGTTCATTAAAGTCATTAAAAGCATCCAAAGTCTAAATTCAAATAAGTAAAGAAAATTGTTTTATGTGTTCTCTGTGGTTAATCAGAAGAAATAAAAAGAATAATGACTTGGCTTCTAATGTCCCTGCTTTGAGCCGCTGAGTTAGAAAAACAAACAAAATGTATGTTGATGGTGGGTGTGAAACTGAAGCTACCACACAGTCTTGGTTTCCTGCCTCTGAACACTGAACACTGTCATCTTCCATTGTCGGTATTTCGTATAGACTGAGGGTTAATTTGACTCCTGACCTTGCTTCTTAGCAAGTGTAGAGAAGCCTTCAGAAGGAGTTAGGCAGCATTGTACCACACCAGCATACATCACCTCTACTCTAGGCATGCCTCTCTTTTACTGGATAATTTCTCCACCTCAGTGAATTGGTGTGCTGAGCATCAATGTGCTGGTAGGTCACATATGGCAGCTAACCAAGGACACCTTAATGTTTTCTTCTGCTTGACCAAAATTTAGACAGATTTCTTCGTGACTGCAGGCCCTTGACCTCCTTTTTCTTAGAGCATTTCCTTTAGAAAACTTGAAATTTGTAAATTCTTTCTCTACTCCTTTGAGATGTTAATCTTCTACAAGGGAGGGCGGGATGTCTTTCTCAAGAACCTGGGCCCCATCCCTCTGAAATGTAATCATCAAGAAAGATAGTGCCCCTGCCTCCCAGTTTCTGAGGGAGGGTAGGAATCTAACTCCAGTAAGCACCAATTAACAAACATGGGTGGCCTTATCACATTGCCCAACCTTGCCCCTAATGTCTTTTGACACTTCTCACCCAGCTCGCCCCAGTGCTTAAGCACTCTCCTGCCTTTTGTTTCAGGGAGTTGAGTTCAATATCTCTTCTTTATTGTCATGGTCCCTCTTTTTTTTTTTTTGCAGGTAAATTATTATTTTTTATTGATGTAACATTGGTTTATAATATTATATAAATTTTAAGTACACATCATTATATTTTGACTTCTGTATAGTCTAAATTGTGTTTGCCACCAAAAGTCTAGTTGCCATCCATCATGGTACAAATGTGCCCCTTTACTCCTTTTGCCCTCCTGCTACCCCTTTCCCCCCTGGTAATAGTCTTGAATAAAGTCTTCCTTGCCTATTTAACTCCGTCTGGAGCAATTATTCTTTGACACAGCTCAGTTCCACTTGAAATTGTTTTCTCGTCTCCCAGGAGGAAAGGCTTTATAGGAGTTGTAGCTCATAGAAGGGTCTTCTTCTGAGTCCCTGCTGTGGGGGCTGGGCCACTGCAGAGTATTTCAGTCATGAAATACTAAGAGTTGGAGAAAACCAACTCCTGTTTCCATAGGAAATGTTATAAGTGAAGTTGGACTTTAAGGATATTTTACAAGCATTATTAGAATTTTTCATATTGTGTCTTAAAAGGATATATATTTTTTCCTTAACTCCAGTTATTTTTCCCCTTCTAATATTCTATTATACTCATATTATTCTGTCGCATATATTTGTTTTCAAGGGCATTCCATGATATCAGAAAGAAAAAAAAGGTTTTTCCCTATATGAGTGAAATTTCACTATACCCTTTATTGTGATTCAGGTAAGGAACAATATAAAAAAGAATGTTAGGCCTTTTTTTTCAATATTCAACATCTCCTACCCTAAATAGAAAACCGTAATAATTAACTGCCAAGACCATCATTACGTCAAATACCCTTCTCTCCTTAACTGATTACAAATTTTGTTTTATCACTATTTTTATTACTACCATTATTATTATTATTATTATTATTATTATCCTTTACACTGACCATTGTTCCATGTCAATTTTTTAAAATACAAAGACTCAGGGCACTGGCCCAGTGGCATAGTGGTTAAGTTCGCATGCTCTGCTTTGGTGGCCCCAGGGTTCACTGGTTGGGATCTTGGGCACAGACCTACACACCTCTCATCAAGCCATGCTGTGGTGGCATCCCACATAGAAGAACTAGAATGACTTACAACCAGGATATACAACTAGGTACTGGGGTTTTGGGGAGTAAAAAAAAGGGGGAAGATTGGCAACAGATGTTAGCTCAGGGCCAATCTTCCTCTCAAAAAACAAAATAAAATTCAAAGATTCAAATGGTCAAAAATTACTTGACTTGAAGGGCAAATAAACCCTGTAAAGCTACAAATGACGTTACAAATACAAAAAAGCCTACCACATTAACCATGGAAAGAAAAATATTGAATAATGTGAACTATTTGTAGATAATGTTCTAAAGTAAGATAATATCACAAAACGGGAAACCATACTCACAGGCCAAGGAACATTTGAATAAACTTCAGTGACTACAAGTGGTTTCTGCCCTGGTCCCTAGTTCTAAAGATTTGTCCTTATTATTTACTCCATCTAGAGCTCAACTCAAGCTGCAGACCTTTACTTCCCATCTCAACTGCAACCTCTACTATCCCTGAGCTGCCCTGTGGTCCTTTCTGACCACTGTTCCTAAAACCAGGATTGTGGATCTCACCATCACCAGATAGTCTTCACATCACAGACTCTCCCTTCTTCTTTGGCTCTGTGGTGATGAAATTGCCCTTCTTCCTGAGCTGTGAACTAGTTGGAGTCAACTATAGCTTCTATTCTTTTATCACCTCTGGACAAATAGAAGCAGTATTAGTAAGATAGTATTCCAGAAGGTGGAGCAAGATGGTATTAGAGCAGGAGCAACTAGAAAGGGGGAATGTGATGGATGGGTTATTGAGGAGTAGAAGAAAAGGAGATATTTCCTGCTACCCTCCCAGCACCTCCTGGTGGCCTAGTATGATCAATTTTCTCCTGCTGATTTTATTGGCTACATAGACTTCCACTCTAAAGATGCTCTATCATTTATCTAACCATTAAATTATTATTGGGCTTTTAGACTTTTCTAAAGTCTTATTTTTAAATGTGGTGTGGGTAGGATCATTGTTAATAAATCTTAAGCTTTTCCTTAAAATATATAAAACATGGGGGCCGGCCCCGTGGCCGAGTGGTTAAGTTCACGTGCTCCACTTCAGCGGCCCAGGGTTTTGCCGGTTCAGATCCTGGGTGCGGACACGGCACCTCTCATCAGGCCATGCTGAAGCAGCGTCCCACATGCCACAACTAGAAGGACCCACAACTAAAATATACAGCTATGTACCAGGGGCTTTGGGAGAAAAAGGAAAAATAAAATCTTAAAAAAAAAATATGTGTATATATATATATATATATATATATATATAAAAACATGGAATAAATGAGAGCAAGTTCACATTATATCTGAGACTATTTTCATACATCCCTAGAGAAATTTTGACCAGCCTCCCACATGAGTATATTAGCGGCAACCATATGAAATTCTTAATAGTCAAATATATTCTACCCTCAAAAATTGAAGTTTTATATGGTTCCATCCAATGTGCACCATTGTACACAAAACAACACTGAGTAATATGCTTTGCTTTGTCCATTTTGTCTAGGTGGTTTATACTTTTCTTATTTTTTTGTAAAACCTCTTCAGAAAGTGCATTCTCACACTGAATTAGATAAATATTTGTCCATTTTTAAAATTAGTTTATGATTCATATTTGTAAGAGTAATTCTTTAGATTTTTTAAAGTGCATTTTTGAGTAAGGTGTGTGGTACCTTATTATTATTATTTTTATAAATAGTTACGGGGTTACTCCAATAAGGTTCACGTACTACAAACTCTTTTCCCCACCAATTTTAAATGCCATGTTTACTTTATCTAGAACTATTAACTATATTGGAGTTTCTCTTCTGAATACAGAGCTTAAAAGATGCTGAGAGAAGGGTGAGACATCTCAACGTTAATTTCAAGTTTTTGTTGAGAGTAAGAAGCCCTTTGGTTGAAACAAGGACACATAGGGGAATTAATTCTCCCCTTGAGTTGATTGATTTCCACCCAGGAGGTACCCTTCATGCCCCTAAGGAATTTGAAAAACAAGGAAAAGACAAGATAGTACAACCAGCAGTAGCAAGAGACAACTGGAAATTCTTTTTTCCTTCTGCACTTCTCTGTTTAAACTTTTGTAATTTTCATTATCTTCTGACTCACTTTCTTCTTCATAGTCTGTCTTCTAACACCAGTTAAGCTGCCTTATTATTTTCTTGAGGTAGAAAACTGATATGAGTATTTTTTTAATTAAAATAATTTAAAAAATAGTTTTATGAAAAGATTAAAGGTGGAATGAGGTTGTACAAAGCTGGCTTAACTCTTCTGTGAGTTGTTTTACGTTTTATTGACATTTGAGGGAGAAAGTGAAAAGCATCACATGCAGTCAGGAAATAAAAGGTCTAATACTGGTCCAGAATTTTTCCTCTTTTCAACCATGACATTGGCAGAATGGACTTATGCTCATTTTTCCAATTTAGAACAATGCAGTTCCTAGCAAATCCACTGAAAATTCTTTGGTTATATATTTGGTTTACGAGGATAGTAATTGTATTTGTCGATGATATTTCAGTGGTAGGTTCTTAATTACATATCATTCTACTTGTCAAAAATATTTAAATTAATTATGACATAACATTCTTAAACACTGGACAGACTGCTAGTGAGAAGGCCATTAGGCTAAAAATAGGTCCTGTAACTCGTGGTATAGAAATTAGCCATAAAGAAGCAAGTCATGTTTTCTGAGAACAATTGTTTATAAGTTTTTTAAAATGCTAAGATGTAAACATAGGAGAATCATTGTAATTACAGCAGTGCAACCTATCTTCTAATCTTGTTGAACACACCCCAAAATGCATCAATTTGAAAAAAATTAACTACTAAAAAGGACATCAATAATATATAATATTGTCAGAGAGAAAATAGAGATAAATGCTCTACACCAAGAGTGGGCAAAGCTTCTCTGTAAAGGGCTACATAGTAAATATTTTAGGCTTTATGGGCCACGTGGTCTCTGTTACAACTACTCATCTCAGCCATTGTAATATGAAAGCGGCCACAGACAATGCAGAAACAAATGACCAAAGCTATGTTCCCATAAAACTTTATCTATGGACACTCACATTTGAATTTCCTGTGATTTTCACTGGGCACGTCCTTTGATAATTTTTTCCCAACCATTATAAACTGTAGAAATCAGTCTTAGGTCGGGGGTCATAGAAAAACAGCTGCAGCCAGATTTGGCCTAAGGGTAGTAGTTTGCTGACCACTATGCTACACAATAAAACTAAATGAGGGCTTCAGATGAAGAGAATGGAATTCTCCAAGGTAGGACCTTTGCCACAGTTTCAGTCCACTATTTAACTCTAGGGCATAATCACAAATATTTAAATTTAGAGTTTAAACATCAAGTATCTGAAATAAATGGAAATTGCATTGAAAAGAAGCAAAATAGGAGGGAAATCCCAATCATATGAGTGATTTGCTGTAATTAAGAAGTGACGAGAACAATTATATCCTTCAAGTGAAGCAGGAATCAATATACATGCCCCTAAATTTAAATTATCCACCTATATAAAGTCATGTGGTTAACTGAGTTAATTATCTGGTTTACACATATAAACCTCGCTCTGTTGCATTGATCTGGAGAATTAGGGCTGTGGAGTTTTTTACCCTTTCTTCTCCATTTCATTTTGTACATACTGAAAATTAATGCCTTCATTTGCTTTTACACCTAAAAAATGAAGTACTGCTAGAATTTCATTGTAACTATCCTTCATAAAAGAGAAAAAAAAGGCAGTTGCAATATATATTTCAACATATATTTATTGTCTACTTTGTTCTGTGTGCTATTCTAAGCAGTGGGATCAGAATGATAAACAACACTGGTGGCAAGAATTTTTATTTCATCTGTGTCAAGACAGACATTAATGGAAGTGGCAATAACCACAAGGTTTTGAACTTCAGAAAAGACTCACATGAAACGAAAGAGTCCACTTGGACGTCATTGTATGTTAGATTAACCAATATGATGGACTTATTCAGATGCACAACATGCAATTTATAATATTTATATGACATTGATAAACTAATGAATTAAATTGAAAAATACAAATAATCCCATATGCGTGGAGTAGGGGAACAATTTGCCTACTGAGTTATAAATAGCAGGATATTCTACTGACATCCTTCTGGACAAATAAATGTTGTGTTGAAGGGGCTGAGACTGGTTCCCATAAAAATGCATTAAAATTTCAGTGCCTGCTTGGGACATGTTTGAGTCTGCCCTGCGATATTTCAGGAGGTCATAAAAGGAAACTTTTTGAAATATGATATAGAAGACAACATATAATCAAAAATAAGCTCAGGGCGTTGGTCACTGACATAAAAATGAGTACGGAAGAAGATCAAAGTTGAAAATTATCGTTTGGCTTTCTCTAGGAGGAAATTTGTTATATCATATTTATGTTTAAATCCATGTTTAATCTTAAGATAATTTTCAAGAGGGAGAGAAAAGTCCTGCCAACTTAATTTCTAGTAAGTGCTCCAGGTAAAATTTATCATTGGATAACTTTAACTCATTTTTGTCCACTTGATCTTTGTATGAAGGTCTTTAAGGAACGCTGGGAGGCAAAAAAAAATAAAGCCAGAAAGGGTTTTTTTGAATAGACATAAAAATGGCCATATGCCATATACCTCTGAGGTCCCTGTAAAATGCTTTTCTTTTAAGTGAAATTTCTACATTTTCCAAAATTCACATCATTTTTTAATTAGCCTAAGGACTAAACTAGATGATAGCAAGAGAAATTACGTAAAAGCATGTAGAAAATATTTGGCTTTATACTGCACTTTGAAATTTCATTTTTGTTTCCTACAAGTGCATCTAACTACACTTACTCAGAGTATCTCTATGACCCAAAAAGAACCCCTTGGAAGATAATTAATACATGCACATGAAATAAATGCTGCTAACTCCTTTTTGCCTTATTTCATTAAATTTAACAACACTTGTGAACTGATACTGTCTGAATTATTTATATGTAATATTTCTTTTGAATTTGTAGTGGTCTTGCTGTCAAAGCATCAGTAATCATTGAAGAATCTCATGTTCTGAGTAAATTCCCAGATAGAAAGATATAATGAGATTGGAAATATTCACCTCATTGAAAAAAAATGTAAAACTACAAATTTGACGAACACTGTTGTCAGGCATTCTAAAAAACATGTATCTCCTTCTGCTCTTTTATTTTCATCGACTTTTATTCCTCTGCCTCTATTCAGTGTGTGAGGGGAATAAAGAAGAGTGTGCATTTTCAAAAATACTTGTGTTGAATTTTGCATTTCAGTGCTCCCCCAAATAAATATCTCTTAGGGAGGTTATATCTTTTGACATTAATTAAGGGTTGTTGATGTGCTAAACAATGAAAACTATGAACTTTCCTTTTCAAAGATGAACTGCAATATCTCCCTAACTTTCAGTTGATAAACCAATTGATTCAGGAGATTTTAAATACAGATAATATTGTGTACAAAGTAAAACTCACTCTTCCTTCCCCACACAAAAAATCCCTCCAACTGAAATTCTTGTCCTATTGGCCCCATTGATCCACTCTCCTTGCCCCCTCCAGACACAGCAACAAATTGGGAACAAAAAGAAGCATTTTAAAATACCAGAAAATTAATTTCATATGACTTAGGCCTGAACAGGATATTGAAGGTTATCTTGTCAGAGTCTTCCAAATTTGACTGATTATCAGAACAGCTGCTGAGTTTTAAAAATGTGTGCTAGTTTTAGGTCCCAGTTCAGATCTACTGAATGAAATTATACACACGTAAGAATTAAAATCTGTATTTTACAATACGTTTCCCTGGCCATTATGAGAGTTAGGAAGGTGTGGCAATCACTGCTACAACAAAGCTATTAATGAAGTGCTGCTGACTTGCACAGACTGAGCGGATTAGCTCAGACCTAGAGGGAAAGGTGAGGATGAGCGCAGCTCTGAAGAAAAGCTATTCTTTGATGGATTTCACCAGGTAAATGTGAGAACTCTCATGATTGCTGGGATTGACTGAGCATCTGCAAAATGCTAGGCACTGTGCAGACCATATGCAAATTTTAATTATTTAATCCTCACCAAGAGATTTTGAAATAATTCCCATTGTTACCTGCATTTATGACGGAGAGGGTCAAGAACTTGATGTAGGTGACAGAGCTTATTATTGCTGGTAGCAACACAACCCAGGGCTGATTTGGTTAAGCAGTATGCTAGTATGCTAGCAAGAAACCCCAGACATTAGGGGCAATTTAAACTTCTCTTCACTTATTCTGTCGTTCATTCTCCCAGGAGGAAGGAACAATGACGAAGAAGCCAATCGCAGGAAGTGGCATGGCAGGAGCAAATTGTAAAGCTCTTCTTCTCTGTCGTCTTGATTGGTCTTGTCCCCTCTTGTCTCCTCTGAGTTTTTTCATGGTGCTGATTTTGCCTCTCTCTCATCAGAAGCAGCACAAGACTGATAGAGCCAAGTGTGCCCCACAGCTGTGCTCACGTGAATGATCCTCCCCCGCCTTGTGAACAATCCTCTCCCACTGTCCTGAGATTGCCCTAGAGAAGCCAGGCAAGACCAGGGTGGGTTCTGCACAAAAAAAAAAAAACAGGTAGAAAAGCAGTCATTTATGGCTTCCACTAACACGATGATCTTCAAGTGGAGTAAGCACACTCTTGGTGGCACATGGAAACTTTCCAGGGGGTGACTGGGCACAGATGGATTGGAGGATGTCAATTTCTGAATGCTCACCATCCAGCTTTTCTTTCCTAAAATCCAGCTGCCTGATAAAGTGTTTGGGGTAGATGCATCATGCAGGTTCTGCTTCTCCACCTCCCCTTTCTCCCATTTTGCAAAGAAATGGTATACCTTTCTCCCAGCCTGAAATCTTCTGGATGCTAAACAAAGGAAAAATTAAAATACTGGTACCAGAGGCGGTTCCTTTAATAAAAGTACCATAAAACTGCCTTTGTCCATCTCATTAAGGGAATATGTATGTATCAATATCAATAATATACTTTAATGAATAAGTATATATTTGTGAAAAATTCTTTGAGAGAAGTAATATATTACTATAGTTTCTAGAAGAAAAAGGAACAAAGAAACATTTCTTTTAAAGGAGAGATTGTTCATGTATTTTTTTAATGAATGATTATGTTATCACACATTTCATTGGATATGTTTAAAAGAGTTATATTGGCAGTTTTCTATAAAACACTTTATAAATATAAAATACCAGTATTTAAGGTAAACTAGAAAGTACAACTTTTAAACTTAATGAGACAAAAAATTAGATGTCAACTTAAAAATGTGAGGAAAGAGAGTACATGTTTTTTAAACTTCTTTTTTTTTTTTTGAGGAAGATTAGCCTTGAGTTAACATCTGCCGCCAATCCTCCTCATTTTGCTGAGGAAGACTGGCCCTGAGCTAACATCCATGCCCATCTTCCTCTACTTTATATGTGGGATGCCTACCACAGCATGGCTTGACAAGCGGTGCACAGGTCTGCACCAGGGCTCCGAACCAGTGAACCCTGGGCTGCTGAAGTGGAACGTGCGAACTTAATGCCTGCGCCACCAGGCCAGCCCCTAAACTTCTTAAACAGGGTCCTTGAACAAGAATACTTGGAGACCATTACTACAGTCTAGGCAAAGATGACTTCCCTGATTTAGAGAGCAACTAAGATGAAAGAAACTTGCATGGCGTTTGGAGGAGGCCTAACAGTCATAAAAAGGATGCACTAGGTTGGGATGTCCCCTCTCCATACATCCCTTGAAGGTCTGTGACTGCAGCACACTCTACACCTGAAGACCTTCATTATGAGTAAAAAATGGCAGAAATTGTGCTTAGTCTGAAGGCTTTTACATTTATACGTAAAGCCCAAAATAGAAAGATAGAAAGATAACAATAGTAGAAGATAAATTGCAGATAAATATAAGAATAAAGCTAATCTATCTTAGAACAAGAGGTCAGTCAAAATCAGCTGCCTTACTGAAGTAGCAAGAATTAGAGGTGATTATAAAGACAACCCTTTTTATGGCTAATTTCCTAGAGTTAGGTTTTCTTATTCGGAAAGAGATTTTCTTTTTTCAGAATAAAGCTTGATTAGTGTGTTTGTGTGTGGGGAGGGTCGAGGGCATTGTTTTCTTGAGGAAAGAACCCTCATTTAATGTTGTTTTCTGCTCCCTTTGTTCATGGATTTTTGATGTTCAAAACTAATTTCTTCCTCAACAGGCAATCTTCACTTGGAAATACCCCTGTTGACCTCTGTCTTCGGTTCTGCGTTAAAATGTTTGTGTGCCATTTTTTAAGTTCACACGTCTAATTTTCTCCCCAGAGGGTGTTCACAGTTTCTTCAAAGACTTCAGGGCTTCTCTGTTGTTTGAGGTTCTTGTTAACAGGGCTCACACATTGTGCCTCCCAAGGTCTCCCCTGGGCAGCTCAATGCGGAAAAGGAGCCCCTGAATAAGGCTGCTCCGAACTGATTGCTGTTAATTAGGGAGGTTAGAACACCCTGCATTTGCAATCGGCTGTTTCAGGTCCGATAGTTTACCCAAAATCTAAATTGGAAGCAGCAGGTATCAGATCTGAAAATAAATATTTTTCATCTTTTTGATCGCCGCCTTTTTAACTTGGGGATGATAGCACTAAAAATACACTTTATTTTTTTAAAGCAGATTCCAGAATATTATAGGCTGTGATAGGACTCTGCCGAATATCACAGAAGCCCAGATCCTCATTAACAGAAGACATTTTTCCAGATTTGTAATCTTGGAACAATTTTAGCTAAATTCTGTATAGCTCAGACTCTAGTAATATTATTCATATTGCATGGATGATTAAAAAGGTCAATTATTAAAAATAACAACAACAATAACAGGAACCTCTAATACTCTGCACACGCATGAGATGCAATGCCCCAGCACATGCACCCTCGCAGCTCAGGCCTATTCTCAGCCCGATGATGTTCAGGACCAGCCTTACCATGCCCATTATTCTTACTTGTATAGTCCACCATGTTATCCTCATCCAACAGACTCTGATCTCTGCGGAGCTCTGGGCAATGTCCTGAAACACTCTCACTGTGCCTTTAGAAGGCAGTCTCCATATCGTTCTCTTCTGTGAAATTCCCTCGGCTTCTTGCTCTGCTCTCGAAAACTCTCTCCTCTGAGGACGCTGCTTTCTCGTGTCACTCTTAAGTAACGGATGCTGTTATCTGCCTCTCTTTTACCTCTGTACTTGCAAGGGAAGGTTCTTCCCTTTTGCAATTTGCAATGATTCTCTCTCCTTTATCCCTAAAAGTCATTTGCTCGAGGCTTATGTCATCAAACTTTACTACTCTCTTGCCTTGTTACAAGTCATCTGCTTACCCTTACCTGCCTCTCTCTCCATTTTTAGTCACTCCTCTTCATTTCTGAAGATTTTCGCTCATGACTCAGTGTTACTCTTGCTAACACTACCTAGGTCATCATTCTTGAAGATTTCAAAATCACTGTAGGTCGTCCTTCCAACACCCTATCTTCCTGTTCTTGACCTTCTCTGCTTCTATGATCCTGTCATCCCCTCTTCCTCAGCCACTCACTTTCATGCATGTTCTAGACCTTGTCATTAGCCATAACTGTACCCCCTTTATAATCCCATTGTCAAGTATCCCATTCTCAACCACCTTGTTCTATCTTTCCAGTTCATTAGCTCTAGTAGCCCCAATGTAGGTCCTCTTTTTTTTCATCAGCATAAACTCCATGACTTATAATTATTATAATTCCCCCCTTGCTCACATCCTCAACAACCTTACTTCATGATCTCCTCTTTACTAAACCACCAATCTTAGTTAAAATAAAGTCTTCTCCTACCCTGTGCGTGTACTCAAGCAACTGAACATGGCTGACAAAAACAACACATACACACAGATACATGATGATTGGTTTCATTTTAGATCCATGATCAATGTGAGGCCTGACTATTGTGCTATATTTCCCTAGTCAATCTCTCACTCTTAAATGAGATGATTTCTTACTTTCTTCTCTCATACAGACATCTAAAACCACTCCACCATCCTCACTTTCCACTGATGAGCTTGATCTTTATGTTATGGAAAAAATAGAGACAGTTAGAAGATAACTTTCATCTACTCTCACTACTCTCACTACATTTACGCATCTATGCCCATTGACTCTGCCCTGCCTCCTATCACTATGGGTGAGCTCTTCATGTTCCTCCCTAAGGCCAGCTCTCCATTGTGCATGATATCCCATCCATCCAGTCCACTCAGGGATGTCGCTCCAACATTTTTGTCTTTTCTATCCTGCAACTTCATTTTTTTCCCTTTCTATTGGCTGTCTCCCATTGCTATACAAGTGCTGTTTTGTTCTGCTGTCTACAGCAACAGCATCGACAAAATAAAATACAAATACCTCTTGAATACTCTCTTTCCCTTATATTTTTTCCTTTAAGATACTAATTCCTTTAAAGAGTCTCCTAGAAATCTTCTCTACTTCCTCTTCGAGCATTGTTTCTTGAACCACTCTAACGAGAATTTTTTTCTCACATCTTCACTGAAACTATTCTGATCAACTTTGTCAGTAACCTCTAACAAAGTTCCTATATCTAATTAGGAATTCTCAGATCTCATATTACTTGAAACTTCTGCAGTATTTGACATGGTTGATCATTTTATCCTCACTTGATTTCTAGGACACTTCACTAGGTGCTTTCTCTCATTCTCTTTTGCTAGTTCTGTTTCTTCTTCCTGACATTTTAACATGTGCAAGGGCTCAGTCATTAGACCATTTCTCTTTTCTATTCCCATTTACTCCCTTGATGATTGGTTTCATTTTAGATCCATGATCAATGTGAGGCCTGACTATTGTGCTATATTTCCCTAGTCAATCTCTCACTCTTAAATGAGATGATTTCTTACTTTCTTCTCTCATACAGACATCTAAAACCACTGTCAAGTGTCAAGATTTTAAATACCATGTATACACTGATCACTCCCAATTTTATAACTCTAGTTCAGGCCAAAATCTAAGTTTAAGAATCAGATATTCAACTGCCTTCTTGATATCTCAACTTATATCCTCGACTCCCTTATTTATTATCTGCATATCAAATTTATATCCAAAACTAAACTTTTGACACCAGGATCACTTAATAAAAGTGTCAGTTGACACTTTCGACAACTCTATCATCACTATCTAATTTTAGAGTATTTTTATCACGCCCAAAAGAAACTCTAAACTCTTTAACAGTCACTCCTCACTTGCCCCTTGCCCTTGCCCTTGCCCTTGGTAACCACTAATCTACCGTTGTCTCAATGGATTTTCCTATTCAGGACATTTCATATAAATGTGATTACACAATATGTGGCCTTTTGTTTCTGGCTTCTTTCATTTAGCATAATGTTTTGAAAGTTCATCCGCATAGTATCAGTACTTTACTCCTTTTTATGGCTGAATTGTATTCCATTGTATGAACTGACAGTGTGTTCCAGCTTAGTTAATGACAATTCAGTATTTCTAGTTGCTAATCCTATTGACCCTATATTGAAAATATACCCCAAATCTGGCCACCTTTATCCACTTTTAGTGGCCAAGTCACTAAAATTTCTTTATTTCTGTAAATGGCCTTTTTACATCTGTCCTTGGCCCCTTTCATGTATTCCTAATACAGAATATGGAGTAGTTTTTTGTGTTTTTTTCTTTAAGTCAAATGAGAGTGCTTAAGTCATTCCTCTTTTAATGGCTTTGCATTTCATAATAAGTGCATTTCATAATGAATCAAAACCAAATATAATGCAACTCCATAAGGCCCTGCACAATCTTGCCCTGGGCTTTTTTCCCTTGGTCCTCAACTCCTACTCCTCTCTCCCTTGCTCAGTCTGTTCTGGGCACTTAGACACAACACAGAAATAACATCATATAAATTTGATATCATTTGCATGGCTTCATAAGGTACTTCATCTGATTTTTCAGAAGGACAATCTGCCTAAATTATAGACCCAGCAGTCTAAGATTCTACCTGAGAAGCAGGCAGGTTTTAAGTAAGGTTGATCTAATTTGGTCACTGCTATGGCTATTTTTTAATGTAAACATTTTATTTGAGAACATTTTATATTTACAGAATTATTTTAAAGATAGTACATAGAGTTCTCATATATCCCATGCCTATTTCCCTAGTATTGACAACTCAATATGGTTCATATTAATATATTATTAACTAAAGGACATAATTTGTTCAGATTTTCTTTTATCCCCTATTTTCTATTTTCTTTCCTAAGAAGTACTGGAATTTGATGTTTTTCTCATAATTAGACTGGTGTTATAGGTTTTGAGGAGGAAGATCACAGTGGTAAAGTACTCTTTTCATCACATCATATTCATGGTATACGCTATCCACATGATTTATAACTGTTGATATTGACTTTGATCCCCTGGCTGAAGTACTGTTTTTCAGGTTTCACTATAGTAAAGTGACACATTTTTATCCCCTTTCATACTGTACTCTTTGGAAGGAAGTCACTATGCACAGCTCGTATTTTAGAAGCAGGGATGTACATTTTCCTCATTTAGTGAAGGATACTTAGATAATTCATTTGGAGTTCTTCTAATAGGAGATTTGTCTCTTCCCCCCAATTTATTTAATAATTCAATAATTTATTTACATCAATATAGACTCATGGATATTTATTTGATACTTTGATTTGTCACCCAGCACTATTTTATTTTTTTGCTCAAATTACTCCAGTTTTGGCCATTGGAAGCCCTCTCAGTTGGTTTCTGCATCCCTTGATCATCTGCGCCCCCATCAATAATTCCTCACCTTCTGATACTACAAGATGCTCCAAGCTCATTTGGATACTTCCTGCTTTGGGGAAATATGATACAGTTACTCCTAGAATTATCTATTTTTCCAAGGAGCTCTGGTTCCTTTTATTGGAGAATGGTATTAGAAACCAAGATCTGGACACTTGTTACCAAGTCTTATTGCTTCTAAGCCCTCTCAGTTGACAGGAAAAAAATGTATATGCAAACACTAACCTGTATGTATACACATATCTGTAAATATTTATATATGTAACCCTTCCTATTTATGTTAAGCTAACCATGAGTCCATACTGATGTGTTCTACTCTATTGCAGTACCGCAGGGAGCATTCTCACCTCCTCTCCTTGCTTATCTGTAAACTCCCATTCTAACAGTGAGAAATCCAACTCCTAACATCCAATAAACATTCACTTAAATCTTCAATTCCAGTATACATTATAGAATAGTATCAGAATTGTTAACCTATACCCTAATGGAAAGCAACTTTATCAACTAGAGTTTAACCCTTCCTCCACTCCCCTTGGTCTCCTAGAAACCACTGATCTTTTTTACTATTCTATAGTTTTGCCTCTTCTATAATGTCATGTAATTGGAAATGATACAGTGTATATCCTTTTTAGACCAGCTTCTTTCACTTAGTAATATGCATTTAGGATGCATCCATGTCTCTCTGTGACTTGATAGTTCATTGATTTTTGTCTTTTTAAATTTCTTCTATAAAATTTGTAGAAATCAGTGGTGAAAACATTTAGGCCTAATGACTTCTTTTTTTGAAGGTTATTACTTATTGATTCAATTTCTTTAATAGATATAGGGCTATTTGAGTTATCTGTTTCTCCCAGTGTCAGTTTCAGTGCTTTGTGTTTTTCAAGGAGTTGGTCCATTTCACTAAATTTTTAAGACTGTAGGAATAGAGTTATTTATAGTAGTCCTCTATTGTCCTTTTAATGTCCGTGGGTTCAGCAGTGATGACCTCTCTCATTTCTGATGTTGGTAATTTGTGTCTTCTCTATTTTTCTTTCTTGGTTAGCCTGGCTAGAGGTTTATCAATTTTATTGGTCTTTTTTTAAAAAACCCAATTTTTGGTTTTGTTGATTTTCTTTAATGCTTTCTTCTTTCCAATTTCATTGATTTCTGCTCTAATTTTTATTATATCTTTTATTCTGATTCCTTTAGACTTAAATTGCTCTTCTTGATCTAATAATATAAAGGGAAAGTTTAGGTTATTGATTTTAGATCTTTCTTCTTTTCTAGTATATGCACTTAATTCTATAAATTTGCCTTTAAACACTGCTTAAAAGAGAAGCATCCCACACATTCCACAGAGCTACATTTTTATGTTCATTTTATATTTTATGTTCACTTATTTCAAAATATATTTTCATCTTTGGCCAACATGAGTTTTAGAAGTGTGTTGTTTTATTTCCAAATACTTGGGGGTTTTTCCCTACTGTTCCATTAGTTCTAGTTTAATTTAATTGGTTTCTGTTTAAATTCCGTGTGGTCTCAGAAGATACTTTGTGAGATTTATATTCTGTTAAATTTGTTAAGGTATGATTTATGGATCAGAATGTCAGTTATCATGGTGAAAGTTCAATGCAAGTTTGAGAGGCATGCAAACTCTGCCGCTGTTGGATGGAATAGTCCATAAATGTCAATTAGATCAAGTTGATTGACAGTGCTCTTTGGATGAACTGTATCCTTACTGATTTTCTGCCTGCTCGATCTTCATTTGCTGATACAGAGTTGAATTCTTCAATTCTAATGGTGTGTTTTTCCATTTCTCCTTTCTGTTCTGTCAGTTTTTGCCTCACACATTTTGACTTTTAGATGCACACATGTTTAGAATTATGTCTTCTTAGAGAATTAACCAATTCATCATCATGTTGTACCTGTCTTTATGTCTGATAATTTTCTTTCTTTTGAAGTCTTCTTTGTCTAAAATTAATATAGAAACTCCATATTTCTTTTGATTAGCATTACATGGTATCTTTTTCTACACTCCTTTACTTTTAACATATCTGAGCCTTTATTTTTAAAGTGATTTTCTTGTAGCTAACATATGGTTGAGTCTTTTTTTATATAATCTTTGTTTTAGCCACTCTGACAATCTCTGTCTTTTAATTATATATGTAGACCATTCACATTTAAAGGAATTATTGATATCTTTGGATTAATATCTACCATGTTTGTAACTTTTCTATTTGTTACCAGTGCTTTTTTTTCTGTTTTCTTTGGTTTTAGTTGAATATTCTATATGACTTCATTTTGTCTCCTATCTTAGTGTATCAATTATATTTCTTTGGAAAATTGTTTTAATTGTTTGCTTACAGGTTTGTTATGTTTTTGGTGAGGAAGATTGGCCCTGAGCTAACATCTGTTGCCAATCTTCCTCTTTTTGCATGAGGAAGATTGCAGCTGTGCTAACATCTGTGCCAACCTTCCTCTATTTTGTATGTGGGACACTGCCACAGCATGGCTTGATGAGCAGTATGTAAGTCCATGCCTGGGATCCAGACCTGTGATTTCCAGGCCACTGAAGCACAGCGTGCAAACTTAACCACTATGCCACCAGGCCAGCCCCTGGAGTTTTTAATAGACATTTTTAACTAATTCAAGCATACTGTCAAATAGCACTTTTCCACTTCATGTGTATTGCATGTCCCTTATAATTTTTCCCTCCAACCTCTTGTGACATTGCTCTCATTCATTTTAATTATCCATATGCTATAGTCACCAAATGCATTGTTACTGTTATTACTTTAAACAAACAGATATCTTTTTTGGTCAATTAAAAATAAGAAAAATAATTTTTTAAATCTTCCTTTATTTCTACTCTGATAATCTTCATTTCTTTATGTAGTCACAAGTTTCTGACCTGTATTATTTTCTTTCTGCCTGAAAAAAATTCTTAATATTTCTTGCAAGGCAGATCTGCTGGTAGCGAATATGTTCCATTTTATTTGTATGAGAAAGTCTTTATGTTGCCTTTACTTTAGCATAATTTCACTGAATATAGAATACTAGATTTGCATCTTTTTTCTGTTGACATTTTAAGTAATTTACTCCACTCTCTTCTTGCTGTGTGGTTTCTATGAGAAGTCCACTATAATTGTTGTCCTTTTCCTCTGCAGGTAAGGTGTTTCTTCTGGCTTCTTTCAATATGTTCTTTTTGTCTTTAGTTTACCGGAGTTTGACAACGATATAGCTAGGTGCAGTTTTTGGTATTTATTCTGTTTATTGTTCTCTGAGCCTCCTGGATCTGTGGTTTGGTACCTGTCACTAATTTTGAAGAGTTTTCAGCCATTGTTATTTCAAATATATCTTCTGCTCTGTTCTCTTTCTTCTCCTTCTGGTGTTCCAATTAACCACACATTACACTCTTGAAATTTTCTCACAGATGTTGGATTGTTTTTTCCATTTTTTTCTCTTTGACTTTCAGTTTGGAAGGTTTCTATTAACTCATCTTCAAGCTCACTGATTCTTTCTTCAGCTTTGTTGAATCTACACATAAGCCAATCAAAGATGTTCTTTCGGTTATGGTGCTGTTTATTTAAGCATTTCGTTTTGATTCTTTCTTGGAATTTCCTTCTCTCTGCTTACACAGCCATCTATTCGTGCAGGTTGTCCAAGTTTTCTATTAGAGCGTTTAGCATATTAGTCTTAGTTATTTTGAATTCCCTGTCTGTTAATTCTGATATCGGCATCTATCTGAGTCAGGTTCTGATGATTACTTTGTCTGTTCAGATTGTTTTTCTTGCCTTTGATGTGTCTTATAGTTTTCTGCTGAAAGTTGAGCATGGTAGAATGTACTAGAGATAAATAGGCCTCTTCTGTGAGAATTTATGTCAATCTGGCTAGAAGTTCGGCTTTGCTTAGTATTTTCTATAGCTATAAGTGCCACAGGCTTCATGTGCCTCTAATGTCCTTGTTTTTGTTTCCCATCTTCATTTTGGGCTTTCTAAGTTTCTTCCTCAGAGAAGTGTTTGTATGTGTCTCAGCTGTGATCCACTATTATTATATTGGAGCCCTGTTGGTGTGATGGTCAAGTGTGAGGGAGTGGGAGAGTTCTATTACCTTCCAGTTAAATCTCAGTCTTTAATGGGCCTGTGTCTATGGACTGTGGCCTTCACTGTATAACTTCCTCCACTCCTACTGGCTTTAAGTGGCTAAAGGATGCTGGAGTGGAATTCCCTTCCCTCAGGTTGGATAAGACTCTGGCAAAGTGCTCTTTCCAGGGGAAAGTAGGCCTTTTATAGGAGAAGGTGCTGGGAATATTTCACAAGGATTGCTCATCTAGTCCTCCTGTCAGAGTCATGTGGTGGTCTTCCTAGGATTTTCACTGCTCAAACCTGGTGGAGTTTCTGGAGAGAAAGCCTATGACAGTGTGAGGCCCCACCTAAGAGTGTGGCCCGTAGGTGTTTCTCCTTCTTATACTAATCCAACTCAGCCCCTAGCAATTCACCAAAGTAACCGTGTAAGCTTTTCTATCATTTTTTGGCTCAAGCGGTCTCTGCTCCAGGTCAACCCATCTCTGCTGTCTCTCTGGATTTGCCTGACTCTCCAGATTTTGGCATGGCAACTTGCTCTGAACTCAAATCTCTGATAGGTCCAAGAAAAGTCATTGATTTTCATGTTTTACAGCTTTTTTGTGTTGTAAAAATGGCAGTGAACGCTTCCAAGCTCTTTATAGGAAGTCTGCTTTCACTACTACAGTTTTACTATCCTATGTAACTTATGATTTTATTTGTTGTTTCTTGTCCTTTGACTTCGTAGATAGGAGGTTTTTGCAGGCTAAGCACATCATAAGCTGGTTCCTTAACTCCTTTAAAACATGAATTTTAATACTACCTTAGAATTGAGGTCAGTAGGAATTTTATTATGATAAATAATGAATTTCAAATAATATTTCACAGTGTGTTTTGGGCCCTTTTATTTTACATTCGAGTTTAATATTTACAATAAAAATAGCCAACATTTCTTGAGTAATTTACTATGTGACTTGTGCTATGTGCAAGAGGCTTATCTTGTTTGTGTAATTCGTTTTAGATAAAATCTCTATGAGATAGGTATTTCTATCATCCCTACTTTATCCATAAAGAAGGAGATTAAGAAAGATTATGTAATCTGCTAAAGGTCACAAAGCTAATAAGAGGAGCAGGATTTGAATTTAAATAGTCTGATTTCAATCTTTGCTCTTAATGTCTACATTAGTTCCCCCAAAGTCCTTTAGGATTAGCCATATGAATTAGTCTCTCCAATGGCAAAACACAATATAAATATTCTTTTATATGCTTTGGTCATAGGTGAACAGATATTTGATCCTGAAACCAAAATGCACTTCCATCTCCCCAAGATGACAGATATCTCTTACACTAAAACCAAAGCATTTTTGCTAACCCTAAATAGCAGATTAATTCTATTTATATTTTACTTATTCACATAGGAGAACATTTTACATCTAATTTATATTAAATATGTCGTCACAACACTTTAAATTTTTCTTAGGTGGTTTATTCAAATTTTCCTATGGACATTGCGGAGAATTTTTTATTTCTTACTTAATAATGCAGTGCAGTTCAAAAAGAGCCAGACGTTTTCACTCCTCTCTCTATTCCCATCCCTCTTGCAAGGTGACTTTGAAGCTCCTCCCATGAAGAGGTGTGGTTTATTCCTTTACTCTTTGAACTTGGTCCAGGCTTGTGACTTGATTTGCCCCATTAAACATGGTGTGAGTGGCATTGTGCCCATTCTAAGTTTAGATCTCAGGAAGGTTTGCATGTTTGTATTATCCCTTTTAGAAACTTCCTGAGCCACAGTATGAAAAAGCTAACCATTTGGGTGGCGGACTACATATGGTCCAGTTAACCTTGGCCCAGTCAACAACTTGGCAATCTTAGATAAGCCAGCCTCAGCTAACTACTACCGGCCTCAGACACACGAGCAAGTCCAGCCCAGATCAGCTAAGCCTGGCCGAGATCAGAAGGACCACCTGGTCAATGTGTAGACTGGTGGCACTATAAATGGCTCTGGTTTTAAACCACTGAAGTTGGAGTGATTTAGTACGCAGAAAAATCTCCAGATACAAATCATATGCTAGACCAAATACATAGCAGGTGTACAATATGATGGAGAATTATTTTATTCATTTGTTGAATGGTAAATAAAGGTTTTTTGGGGGGGAGGGTTTGCTGAGAAAGATTGGCCCTGACCTAACATCTCTGCCCATCTTCCTCTATTTTATATGTGGGACACCTGCCACAGCACGGCTTGATAAGCCGTGCACAGGTCTGCATAGATGACCCAAACCAACGAACCCCTGGCCGCAGAAGCGGAGTGTGTGAACTCAACTGCTATGCCACCAGGCTGGCCCCAAATAAAAGTATTTTAATGGGAATATCTCAGACTTCCCTATGGTTATTCAGTTTTTTCACATAGATGCTCAATTCATAATAGTAATGGTAGTAGCAGTAGTAACAACAATAAACATATTAATAGTACTTTATATATAATAGCTGTTTAATTCTCAAAACCACCCATAAGATAGGTATATCATTTTCCCCATTTCACTGCATTCTCAGGCACAAATAATTTAAGAACTCAGGTCTATGTCAACAGTTTAAGATTTAATCCTCTTAATTTTCCTAACTATCCTTCATGTCTTCAATCTTCTACTCAGGTTTTATTTTTCTTTTTTCAGAAGATTTTAAAAGTTATAATTTTGCTTATAGTTAGCAACACAACACCTGTACTTCAGGCTCCTGCCAATATGTGTAACACCACCACTAGTTTGCTGTCCCAAGCACATCACAACCTGAGTTTAAAAAATAAGTTTAAAGAAATACTCCAAGGGAAATACTAACTGTGAGATAAATAGTTCACCAACTTCCTTTTCTACATCAGTGGCAACTGACCTTTTGGGGTCAAGGATCCTTGAGAATATAATGGAAGTCATGAATTTTCCTTCCCAAAAAAATGTGCAAACATACCAAATATGTCTTCCAATTTAGAATTTCTGTACCCCCTTTAAAACTCATCTTGGAACCTCAAAATTCATTCTAGATAAATAGAAAGGTTTGTTTTTGCATGAAACTAAAGCCATCACAGAGCTTTAGAGCTATGTATTTAGAGGACATCATTTACCTACCACTATCGCTTCCACTTCCCATCATACCCATACACTGACCCCATGCAGGACTTGTAGCCATTTTCTAAAGTAAATTTAGTAAAGTGAATTCTGCTCTTATGGCCTATAGGAAACTGTCACAAGATGCTGGATATTGTATTTTGTCTAAGAATTTCTTCCATTTCATCAATCAATGAATAGGCTTTGGGTGAAAACAGGGGAAACATTTTCAACTCTCAATGTTAGGTAAAGTTGTGCTTCTCTTAAGCAAATATTATATGTTTATATTGTGGGAGAAGTAATTTTGTAATTGTTTATGGTTGCCTTTGTGCTTTTTCAACAACCTTTATGGGGACATGTTGTTACCACATACTTTCTTCTATTTTATTTTGCTATTTGGCTACCATTTTCCTTTAATTTATTTGTGCTTTCTTCTCCTCCCATCCCAACCCTTTTTTTATCTGAGGAAGATTTCCCTTGAGCTAACATCCATGCCAATCCTCCTCTATTTTTCACTATGTGGGCCACCAGCACAGCATGGCATGTAGCAGAGCAGTGTAGGTCCACACCTGGGAACCGAACCCAGGCCGCCAAAGCAGAGCATGCTGAACTTAACCACTAGGCCACTGGGGCTGTCCCCCTTTCCTTTTTATTATATGATTTTAGCTCTGTATGACACCTCAAATCCTTCATGGAATGAAGTGGGATATAAATTCATATATATTAAAAAATAGAGAGAGAAATCTCTTGAAATATTCAAGTCATCAACATTGTTCTTGTAATTTCCAAGGAATGTGATTTCACAAAGGAATTTGCCAACCTTTTCCAGGTTTTATGTTTCTCAAAAATAAATCTTTCTACTCTGGGATTTTACAGTCATATGACATTGGTTTATGCAACATTATTTTGGAATAATACAATATATCTATGATAACAGAATTCGGATTTTTTTACTCCCAACTCTGATGCTGGCCTATCTTTGACAGGTTACCAAATCCTTATGCACCTATGTTGCCATGTCTCTGAAAGCAGAGTAATAAAATAAGCTAACTTCCTTCCTCTTGAGGAGTGTGCCTTTATATAGAAAAGACTTAAGGGTCTCGAAACAAAATCCTTTGTGTCTACAAGAATAGCAGGGACCATTATTCCCACTTCATAGAGGTTGGCTCCTCAGTTTACTAACTTGAATGTCCCTAGAGTGGCATCCATAAACATTATGAGAATGCCCCAAGAAAAAGTTAGGATGTTCATAATTCCATCAATAGTCATGTTTTGATTGTGACCTTCTATAACCATAGCTGTTTAAAGTTACTAGAGCTTGTGTGTGAGGAACAACTTGTGGGCTCTCAGAGTCTGGTAAGGCCACTTGATTAGGACCAGGAAGTAGTGAGGACTGTAGTCTCCCACTAGCCTTACTCTGTGCAGTGTTTTTATATTCCCCCTAACCCTGGCCAGCTGCCTCTTGGATCCTTATTATTTGTATTACAAAGGAGCATGTTTTCAACACCCCTCATGGCATAAAAACTTAAAGAGTAGTTGACTGATAGTCACAACTTACCTGGTGAAAATATAGGGAGGTTGGGGACCCCCAGATGGTCTAGAGCAGAGGTTTAAGCACGTGTGTCAGATGCCTATGTACACAGAATATAACTTTATGTTATGAAGGAAGTGGAAGAAAACAGAGACTATTATTCCTCTCATAAATGAGAAATCTAAGGCAAAGTAATTTTTCTAAGATCAGGAAGAAGTAATGGAAAACCAAGAAATAAAACTCAGATTTCCCAATACCCAAATAAGTCTTCTTTCTATGTCTTATAACATATTTGTTTCTCTTACAAAAGCACTGTTACACTCTAAGTCTTTATGGTTGGTGACCTTTCCATTCCAACATCCTTTCCAATTCTTAGTTTCTATGAAAATGCAATTTTGCCCATTGATGATACCTTTGCTCATGGAATCTAGCCAGAGAAGAAATGCTACTGATTTCTTTACCAGTGCCAAACAGTTTTTATTTTTATTTCTGTTATACAGCTATTTTAAATATGTACTATATTCATATTTAAATTAACCCAATCAGCTCGGTCAGAACATTTTGAAATACACTATGTTGTGTCTTGCACAATATAGAGCTTTGCATATTGTAAACAGTTAATTTTTTTCTGAGTGAGTGGATGGCTGAATGAAGAAAATAGGATTAAAATTTAAAATTAGATTATTAGTTTTATTATTAGTTTTATTGGCAGTTTGATAGAATAGTTTAAATCTATATTGAAAATAAACAAGAATATAATCATTTGATAGCTTTTGTGTTTCAGGGTAGCTTTACATAATTTTAGACAAACTCAGATTTTTTTCACACTGAAAATTTGCACAGACAAATTATTTTAGAATTATTCATTACTTCAGAGAACCAACTTTTTGATGGAATTTATATGTTGCCAAACTTGGTATTTGGATATGTTATTCACTTCTGTGTTTCTGTCTAGTATTGTATAGATGCATCATTTTTCTGTGTCTAATCATGATATTTACCATAGTACTCAAATTGTAGTTTTAGAATGTGTAAAATTCTGAAAAGTAACCTTCCCCCTAACTTCATTATATGTTTGGAGGGGCCGATATATTTCTGCTACATAAGTCATTTCTGATCTTTCTATGAATGCTGCTTAGAAATCCAAAATTTTGCTGTTAAACATTTTTACACTAGTTAGCTTGCATTTGTCTAAATTTGAAAAGATTTCTGAAGATTAATAATACGTCCTGCCATTCTTTTGGTATTTTCTGATGATTATCTGTGAGAAGTGACATTATTGTGTTAGGTTTATATCCAGAAATTATAAAGAAACTCCAAGTTTCACTCAGTTTTCACTAGCTGTAAGTTTATATTCAGTAAAATATATATATTTGGCTGTTATAATACCACCACAGATGACAATAGCTTGAAAAATATATGTCTATTTATCTCTCAGATAATAGACAGAATAATTAGTCCAGGGGCTGAGATAATAAGTCCAAGATGCCAAGGACCCAAGATTTTGTTAAAACTGTTGCTTTATAATCTTCCCTGTAATACCATTCAGCCAGCAAGTAGGGTAAAGAGAAGAAAAGAAGAGCTTTCCCCTTCCTTTAAGAGCATGTCCTAAAAATCACACATACAACCTCTTCTCAAATCCCACTGACCTTAATTTGGTGCATGGTTACTGCAAGATACAAAGTCGGCTGGTAATTCAGTGTTTGTCCAAGTATCCATATGTCTCACTATAATTTCCACAATCGTGTCAGAAGGGAAGAAGAGATACTCAAGGAAAACTAGCAATCTCTGCCCAGGGTTTAGATCCTTCGCTATTGTTCCACAACTCTTGGATACACGTTTCCAGTTTTTGTTGCTGTTGTTTTCTATTCATTTTTTCCTCTGCTTATTTCAATTTGGATAATTTCTATTGACCTATTTTTAAGTTCACTGATTCCGTCTTCTGCTGTGTCCTACCTACTGATAAAGAATTCTCCATCTCTGACATCATACTTTTTAACTCTCGGTTTTCAATTTTGGCATCTTTTACAGCTTCCATCTTTCTGCTGAAATTCTGTGATGACTATTCATGCATGTTGTCCTTTTCCACTAGATCCTTTAACATATTCGTGAATTAAAGTCTGATAGTTCCAATATCTAAGTCACCTCTGTGTCTGGTTCTGTTGTCTGCTTTATCACTTGACAGAGATTCATTTCATTCCCCTGCTATATTTGTGTATGTGTGTGTGTGATACGTTTTTATTGAATTCTGGAATCATGTATAAAAGAATAGTAGAGACTGAAGCAAATAGCACCTATGACTAGAAAGGTGCATGAGTCTTCTTTTGTCAGCCTATTACTCTGGGGAGTTGAGTCAAACCAGACAGTAGTTGAGCTGGGTTTGATTTTTCTGTGGCTGTAGTTACCTTTAGCGCATCCCAGGTTTCAATTCCCAACAGTGAGCTGCTGCTACCTTTTGTGTAGTGTGGAACGTAGGGTGTTGGTGAGATTTTCTTTACATTCCTTCTCCATGCTCAGCTTTCAGCAGACCCTGCACAAATGCACTAGAGGGGATCTTTCCATGCTATTTCCCTTCCTCCGACGGTATACAGCTGTTGTTTGTTAGTAGGTATGAGGCATGTAGTGGGAATAAGGGATGTCTCTAAGATTTTATGATCAGCCTTGTCTTAGGCGGGTCCTCTCTACCTGGGTCATAATGATGGGTCTTTCCCAGCATCCCGTGCTCCTCCATAACAGTCACACTTTGCTTTATATCTGCGAGATTCTTGATTAGGAGTTTCCTGCCCCTCCAGCAACAGAAGCCAACCTCTTTCACAGGGCACACCAATTTGCTTCTACACCTCCATCAGCAGCAGTGTCCCTTTGCCTGGGACTGGTGGCACGGAGTTTCTCTCTTTGTTCCAGCAGAAGATTTCTGGTGTTTGTCCTTTGTGGCAAGGCTTGTGGTAGGAGAAGGGGAGGTTTCCTGACCCTTTCCCAGGGTCAGACAGTTTTTGCTTCTAGAGTTTACCTTTGCTGGAGTAGAAGCGAGGTGTTCCTGCCCCTTACACAGTGGCATACAGCTTTTGATCCACATAAGAAAAATTTCAAGAAGTTAGTATGGATTCGCGCTGTGCACCATGAGGGGGATCTCTATGTGGTCTCCTCCTCTGCTCTCCTCAATCTTTCTCATAAGCACATGATGGAGGCTCAGAGTGAAGAACAACAGAGTCACCTTGTCCGGGATATTCTAAACTTGCATCCTGGTCATCTCTTGGTCTTTAAGAAAGCATGACTGTTTCAGCTGTTTTCTTTTACTTTCTTCTTATGCTGGTTTATTCTTACTCTTGCGCTCTGTGAAGGTAAAATAGTTCATGCGTCCCTTCTTTCCTTAAAAGGCTTTCATCCTTTGGAATTTACTTCACCCATCACTTCAGTTCTCAGATGGGCTTATAACGTTACTATTTTGTAGTTTTTTTCTGTTTTTTTGTTCTTATTGCTGTTAGGGTAGAAAGGATGTTTTCTTGTGGATTTATCCATCCTAAATTGAATCAGAACCTGTTCCGGGGTTTAAATAGCTCATGTTCAGTATTACCTGTTACTAAAATAGTTTCTTGGCATTTATAGACTTAGGATTTACAGTACCAGCTGTTTGTGATCCATTGCAAAACAGAAGCAGTAATTTTCAATGGGAATTTTAGTGTTAAAATTGTCTGATTTGGGGGGCCGGCTCCCCGGCCGAGTGGTTAAGTTTGCGCGCTCCGCTGCGGCGGCCCAGGGTTCGGATCCTAGGCGCGGACATGGCACTGCTCCTCAGGCCACGTTGAGGCGGCATCCCACATCCCACATCTAGAAGGACCTGCAACTAAGATATCCAACTGTGTACAGGGGGCGTTTGGGGAGATAAAGCAGAAAAAGAAAAAAAAACATTGTCTGATTTGTGTAGTAAACCTAGCCCTGTCTTCGGTAGTGTGTGAACCCAGCTGAATCCCTCAATATTTGCATCTCAACCAGTTCTCCACTGTTTTTCGTATATGTAATTTCCTGTTCTTACACGGGTTGGGTGGGTTTTTTGCAATCCTGGAAATTTTATGCTCTTGTGACGTGCATAAATTTAGCCATTTGCAAAGATTATGGATAGTGTTATTAACAAATTCAAACATCTATTCTATTTAGAATATGTAATAGACACATGACATATGTCTGGATATATTCTGGATATTCTATCTAATCCTCAACTTCATGAAAATAGACATGTTATTACAGGCGAGTGGTTTCATTTTAATGATACTCGGGATGAGAATCAGGTATTTCATATAGGTAACAAGTTAACTCAATGCCTATTTAACCTAAGAAAGTTCTTTTTATCACTACAATAGAACTATTGTGTGTAGAATGCCAGATGTAAATGTGCAGGGAATGAGTACATGCCCTAGTTAAGTGACTTCCTCAAACACTCAGCTTTTTAGCACACACGATTCAAATTTACACTTGAAAAAAATAATAGGTTAATCTGTGTCATAGATAATCATCACCAGTAGCATATCATTGAAATAGTAAATATTAAACCTACAAAGGACAAGGATCTGCCGTGCCATAAGCAACAGCAATGCAGAATCATTATTGGGGTTTAGGCTAGGATTAATTTATGTTTAAAAATGGGCCCTAGCTTAAGCTATTAGCATCTTACAAGATAAATGTCAGCTTTTTCTTTTGCACTTTCCATTTTGAAAATTACAAAAATGCAAACTTTCCTTGAAGCTTAATAAATATATTTACTTGTAGCTTAATAAATATCTTACGGAAGAGATAAAGTCAAGTTAATGATGTGTGCCCAGTAGAAATGTTCTTCTTATCAAACTATTAAAGCCATTTTTTCTCTATGAGGAACTAATCTTCATAAGCCATAAGAACTATCCATTTGACACACTCTATTAATTGTAATTAAAACACGAACATCTACTTTGCTGTGCTGTCATTCAAGAGATTTTTGATCAGCTTTCATATTTGTTCCCAGAGTGGTGGTTTGTGTGTGATTAAGACTCAATTTGAGACCCAGTACCGTGTGTCATTACTTGTGACAATATAAACTCTGAGATCAGTCATCTGCACTGTTTTTCCTTATGCTATTTTTTTTAATTGTCAATATAATGACATTCAAATACTGAGATACATTTGGAAATAAATGCTCAGCTATCCTAGTCATTTTCCATTCACTGTCACAATGTTAATCACGATGGTCTTGTGTGGCGTTATTTGGATGTAATTTCATTGTAAGATCCTACAGAATCCTCTATCTCTTGTCTGGATTTAGTCAAGTGTATCTGCCTGAGTATGTCTGGATTTGGCAGCATTCCAGTCCCTCTGATGCTTCTGTTAGAGGGATATTTGAAAAGCAGAAACCAGCGTGCAGGGAGGAGCAAACCTACCCATCAGGCAGTTTAATTCAGATGCCCTTAATCTGGTTCAGGTTCAGTGGTTTGATTTTGAAAACGGGTTTTTCTCTAACTCTTCAACTTTCCTCCTCTATACCTTAGATAAGGTCAATTAGCCAGAGAGGAAATGTTCACACCTAATGCGAAAACGCAAATGGTTGGCGTGTTGCGCTTGTGAAAGTGCCAGAAATTGCATGTGTTAGTGTTATCTTACATTGTAGAAAAAGCCAATTTGATAATTGCAAACTGCTTTCTGCAGCTGTGAATGCCCCCTTTCAAACCAATGGAAAACAACAGGAGGCCCAACTGTGAACATTCTTTTGAAAATTCTATTTACAAAATGCATCCATTAACAAACTACCCCACAGCTTCCTGGGAATTAAACAAAGTCAGACCTGGTAAAGTAACAGTGCTGCTAAATGGGCCTTGCTCTCATCAGGTCTCTTGTAGTCAACTTCCAGTGGAGTAGAATTGGCAGATTTTCTTGGAAATCTTGGAAAGATTTTATAAAATTTTTCTATTTGTATAGAAAAATGGCATAGCCAGTGTAAATACCAAAAACCAGAAGCCTAAATGGGCTTTATAATAAATATTTAAATGATACTGTGCCTTAAGGAAATACCTATCATTTGGTTCCAAATTTTTCATGGACTTATTCCAATTCACTTGAAACTTATTATTTATGTCATGTATTGGTTGTTTTTTCTATTTTTTGGAGGAGGATTAGCCCTGAGCTAACATCAGCCACCAATCCTCCTCTTTGTGCTGAGGAAGACCGGCCCTGAGCTAACATCGGTGCCCATCTTCTTCCACTTTATATGTGGGACGCCTGCCACAGCATGGCTTGTCAAGCTGTGTGTAGGTCTGCACCCAGGACCCAAACTGGCGAACCCTGGGCTGCCAAAGTGGAATGTGCGAACTTAACTGCTGTGCCACCATGCTGGTCCGGGTTGTTTTTTCTTAATTGTTTATTTCCACCAAAAGATTGTAAGCTTTTTGAGGGCAGAGATAATGCTATATACATATATATAGGTCTTACTACTTAGTGGGCTCTTCATAGATGTTGATAAATTGGTTGAAGAAACAAATTTACTAATATTACAAAATTTAAAAAAAAATTGGTGAGATGGATTTGCACAAATCTAACCTTTAAAATCAAATCTTTATTTCTCCTTTAGACAGAAATTTCACTCGTTCTTGTATTTTTTAATTTATGGATGTGAAGTCCACCAATAAAATATACTCTGTGTTTATGTTGTATTTTTCATTTTTCTTAATAAAATTAATAAAACTCTAAAAATATATCAAACTCTACTGTAACATTTAGCCAAATTGTTTATCCTTAAAAAAAAAAATGTTCTTTATGAAATAAAGGTCAGTATTACAAGGCATTTAGAAAAAGTGAGAAGGATTCTAGCTCATTGCAATGACCCCAGCAAACTACAACTAAAGAAGCTAATAGTTTTTCTTGAAAACTCCTAGTAACAGAGGGTGCATTTTCTCTATTTGTATTGTGTTTTATTTCAACGAGACTGAAATATATTTAAGGGTGTCAATGGAGTTTATTTTACCAGTTCAGGATATGGACCCTATTTCACAATCTAAATCTTTCTCCCAAATATTCAAAACGGCCCCATTCCTGAGGATTCATCTTAGATTCTATGGACATAGTAGGTGGAAAAAAATTGTTAAGCAAAAGCAATAGCAGAAGTACACACAGTCTTTAGGAGGGTGAAAGGTAATTCTTCCTGTCCAAAGAAACGAAAACAATTTAAATCTAGATATAATCTGTGAACAATTGCTTTGAGTTTCTCTCTCAAAGTTTATCTCTCTCTCAAAGTCCACCTCTCCCCAGTATAGAAAATATATACAAATAATCAAAGCAACACCAAATTATGGGTGCCTCTGAAGACAAATAAAACAAAAATACTAAAAGTGAGTATTTTTTAGCAACATATAATATATATATATATTTTTTTTTAATAGCAGATCAGTACTAGGTTTCTGGAGATAGACGTTGTAATTTTTTGTTAAATTAACATTTATTAAGTAGAGCCCTGGGGTGTCAGGATGATGAATCATGATTCAGCAAAGACTGAACATTAAGGGAAAGTAAAAGAGAGAAATTCATCACTCACAAGTCATGGAGGAGGTACACCACATGGGGAGGTCAAGGTGGGATGCAGGCAGAGAGAGCTTGGCAGGACCTGGGACACATGCCTTTATTAGAGTCCAAGGGTGGAATGCTTTGACGTTCCTGGGCTAGTGTGGGATTGGGCAATTCAAACCGAAAAAAGCTGGGTTTTGGTAAGATTCATGGGGGTCGTATCTAAGAGACCCAGGAGGAGAAGGCCCTGGGAGGCAAGGAAGAATGCTTATCACATAGGTCGTTGGGAGAGTCATATCGGGAGCTTACATTTACTTGTGACTCTGCTGGCTGTTACCTGGGACATGTGCTCAGGGCAGGAGCTATTGTCAGTTCAAGGCCCCTGCAGGGCCACACAAAATGGATACAGAGGCAGCAATACTACGTAGCTAACTTCCTACAGTCATCTAACACAGCTGGCAATGTATTGCTATTTCCTATGGAAAATCTAATCACTGGTGGCACCTGTGTGGCCTGAGTAAAGACCACTATCCTAGAAGACGAGATAAAGTCATCTCCGGAAGTCAGTTTAGGTTAGATATTAACAATTGCTAAGAGTTTCCTGGCATTTAATCCTAGAGAAGAATATTTTAATAACACAAATATTTTAAATACAAAATTGGTCTAAATATCTATCAAGGAGGAACTCCTATCTCACAGAACAGATTCTCCAGGGACCTAGAGTAAGAGAGTGTGTCAGGAAATTTAATTCATATAAATCCAGATAAAAGTGAGCCTTATTTAAGAGCATTGTGTAATGGTGCTACCTGAACCTAGACAACAGAATTTTCTACCCTCTGAAGATATCTATCTATAACTCAAGACTTTATGAAACAAGAAAGCCTTTGGTTGAAAATTACTGAAATCAAGTTTTGTAATAAGAACTATGTTATTTTTGTGATATATTAACTTGATAGCGTACCCTTGGCATGGATAGGAATCTCCATTCTTTTTCACCAAAGGTATATAGCAGAGTTAAAACTTGACCAGAACCTTTGCTTAGTAGGGCTCAAAGGTAAATTACTCAGTTTTGGTCTGAATTTCTTCTTCTTGTGCTGCATTCATCCTCAGTTGCGGAGTCCATGTGGTTCTTGTTTCACACTGAACTACCACAACTGTGGTCTCCTTTATTGATTAGGTCCATAATTCATAGTTGCAGAAAGTGTTCAGCATTTGCAGCTAAAAGTTTTCGAAGTTTTCTTCCAGGATTGAGTATCTGATCTTCCTTTCCCTCACTATGCTCTCCAAAGTAGGAATGGCTTTTAGATAAAGCCATCTGTCTCTCTCATATTTACCTTATGTATTCTCTTCCTTTGTGTTCCATTATCCCCGTCCCCCATTCCTGTGGTCAAGGAAGAAATATTAAAGAAAAAAATCCTTAAAGGTAAGAGTGCTTTCAGATTGCATTGTGTCAAGTCACTTCCTGTGCAACCCCATTACACAGCCCCACAGCTTTGGTATCTCACAGTCATTATTCATAAATTATGTTTCCTTCTTCATAAGATATGGGTTATATTGGCACATGATTATATGGGATCTTTGTATTCCCTTTTTTCTTTTCATATGTCACTCTTTCCTATTCCCGTCCTGCAGACAGATTATAAATGGGTAGAAATCATTCATGTATTGTTTTTCTTTCCTATATTCCACAGCTGAGGGCATTGTAAGCTATCAAAATGTCCCTTATTGTTTAGCTGAAATAACTACAGGTCTATTTTAAAGGAGAGATTCTATTTCATCTAAGGAAATTACTAATGGAAAAAGCAAATGGTGAATGATGTGGAAAATGTCCCATCAACCTGCATAATCCATTTATATAATGATGGCAGATTTGTCTCTTGAGGTACTTCTGCTTCTATCATTCTATAATTATGGGTAGTCGAATTGGAGCCCTGCAATAATGATTGCTTTGAGCACTCGGAGAGATTTCTGTCTTAATAGCAGGCACCTACCACTCCAACTGCATTTCATGCTAATCTTTCCCTAGATCAGGGATTAGGAAACTTTTTCTGTAAATGGTCAGATAGCAAATATTTCAGCCTTTATGGGTCATACGGTGTCGCCTGTAACTAGTCAACTACTCTTTTTTAACAGCGTCTGACATTTATTGAAAATAAGAAGTAGACTTTTGTCCAGGTAGTACTGAGGAGTTGAGCAGAGTGTAGGAGTTATTTTGATGACCAGCAGGCCTGTAACTGAGAAGATGCTGCAAATTCAGAAGAGATCTGGAATCTGGGCCACAATAACTGATTCAAAGGTGAAATGACTGGATTGGGCTGTTAGGTACTTCAGGGCCCTGGCAGACATCTGGCAGGAGTAGAAATGGTCTCTGGGAATGAAGAAGGAATGGGCTTCCTTCATTCGGCTTTCATTGAAGATGAAAGCTGGCCCCTTCAGAGGAGCGGTGAGCTGTCTGAATTGTTGTCCAAGGCCTATGTCCAGTTCAGACACCTCCTGGGCGAGTCTAGATGGCTAAAGGTGGCAGTCTCTCGGTTTGATGTGGTGGATGATGATAGCAGTGACAGCTCAGCTCTGAAGACAGATGCGGGTCTGGTAATCTTTTCCACGTCTTTTCACTCAGCTGTGCAGCGTCAAAGAGCCATAGATAGTAGTAAACAAATGGCTACAGTTGTGTCCTAATAAAACTATAAAAGCATAAATGAGATTTGGTCTGAGGTTTGCCAACCTTTGCTCTAAGTCATTATTGGCCAGCCACACTGGCCATTTTTCATTCTCTAGTTCCCCTAACAGGGAACGCTCTTCCCCACTTCAGGTGCTGTTCTACCACTTAGAATACTCTTATCACTGCTTTTCTGCACTCTTCATTTCTTTTACTCCTTTTGATTTCAGCTCAAATGAAACTAGCCTCAGAGATTGGGTGACATTCTGGTTTACCTGGAACAAACTTGGTTTACATCTGTGGTCATAGTGTAATCACTTTTAAATGTGACAAAGTTGGGATGATAAATTACTGGTCACCCTACTTGAAAAAGACTTTTGTGATGACTCTATGTAAATTAGGTCACTGTCAGAGCATCCATTATTTACACTAGAAACACTTACTAGAATTTGCTTACACACATTTATATTATTTACTGTATGCCTCTCCCTCGTAGAATGTGAACTACGGCGGGGCAGAGGCAACAACAGAAAGTCTGTCCTGTTCATGTTGTATTTCTACTCCAAGTATATTACATGCAAGATATACAGTGTACTCAAAACAGTTGAATGAGTGAGTACATAAGTATTTGCTAAATGACTTCACATCTAGGCATGGTAAAATTCTCACTATTATATATTATCCATAGTGACCAAAGACTTTTTCTTTACATTTATTGCTTATTATTAGAGATTTTCTTTCATCCTCAGCAGAGAGGTGGATGCAGACTCCTGAACCAATTGGCCTGACAAGAGTGGGTCTAGATTTTTGCTTCATGGTTCCTCCTCCAGCTCCTTCCAAGGATTTCTGGGCAAATGTGGTCTGGACATCTCTTATACTAAGACCTACTTGGATAGTCAAAAGATGGCAGTGTTGTTTAAGTGAGGCTAGTTTACTGCACGCCATCCTCCTCTTCTCCAAGAAGGGACCTATTATTCTGCTGAGAATCTTTTGAAAAATCCCTGATATCTGTACCACCTTTTTTTCGGGCATTTACTACTTCTGTAATGATAACTTTTTCTTAATATAAGGGGATATGATTTTTCACCATTTCCAGAAAGGTTGACAGAAATCCCATCTGCTCAATCTCATTAAAGAAATATAGTCATGTTCACTGTGAATAAAGGAGTTTTATATAACTAAGAAAAATTTAAAGAAGAATATAAAGTTTTCATACAGCTTCAAACTGTGGGAATGCATTTGCATCTGTAACTGAAAATACAGTAATGTATTCTTGCTAATTAAAATGAATTTTTATTAGTCTCAGGCTGCGGTGAAAAAAGAAAAAAACAGTTTCTACTTCCTTTGGAGGGGACCTAAGCAACTCGAAACAAAATTTAATAGCAATCAAAGCTTTTATTTACTTCTAAATATGTGAATATATTAATATCTTCTCTCGGCATTCTTATTTCACTTTTTGAATATGTTAATTTCTGTTTAAAAATCTCTATCTCCAAAGAAACAAATACTGCCTCCATATTCCAGTTCGGAATTAATCAAGTTGTTATGCGCTGTTTTTAATTTTTTTACAATGTTTCCTTTTTCTTAAGAGAAAACATTAAAAAAGAATTTTTGTTAAATAATAATTGATCTTATTAAATATAAATATAATTTGATAAATTATCAATGAGATATGGCCATTTTGGTAATATAGAAATGATTCCATTTTAAATCATTGAAAAAAATTAATGAATTATTTTCGATTATACAGAAAACACTATGCAGAAATAAATAGCATGTTTTCCTTAGTATTAAGTGGCAAAGCATAACTAACAAATAAGGGAAATTATATTGTGTTATGGGCTGAGTTGTGTTATCCCAAAATTTATATGTTGATATCCTAACCCCCAGTACTTCAGAATGACTGTATTTGGAAGTAGGGTCTTTAGAGGTAATTAAATTAAAATAAGGTCATTAGGATGGGTCCTAACCCAACATTACTGGTGTCCTTATAAAAGGAGGAGATTAGGACACAGATATGCACAGAAAGAAGACCATGTGAAGACACAGGGTGAAGGCAGCCATCTACCAGCCAAGGAGAGAGAAAACCACAGAAGAAACCAACCCTGTCAACACCTTGATCTCGAAATTCTAGGCTCCTGAATTGTAAAAAAATTAATTTCTCTTTTGTTGAGGAAGGTTAGCCCTGAGCTAACATCTGCTGCCAATCCTCCTCTTTTTGCTGAGGAAGACTGGCCCTGAGCTAACATCTGTACCCATCTTCCTCTACTTTATATGTGGGACACCTGCCATAGCATGGCTTGACAAGCGGTGCCATGTCCACACCTGGGGTCTGAACCGGTGAACCCCGGGCTGCCAAAGGGAAACCTGCGAACTTAACCGCTGCACCACAGGGCTGGCCCCTCTTTTTTTTTTAATGGCTGTTTAATCTACCAAGTCTGTGGCATTTTGTTAGGACAGTCCCAGCAGACTAATAGAGACGGGAAAACTGTCCTGCATCACCTGAAGACAGCACGGTCTCTGGACAGCAGGCTCCCATGTGCATTGACTTAAGGAACCACTCTTTCCCCCTAATTGCTGCAGAATATCTTCTTTGCTGTAAAAATAAAATTGAAAAATTAAAATTACTGTAAAAATACCCATGAGTCTCTGAAAACTTAGTATAATGGTCTGGTCTATTTCTAGTTATTTAAACATTCAAATAAACTGTAATTTTTGTTACATTACAATTTACAAAATACTTCCACATTCATTATCACTGTTTATTTTCATAAATGCCATATTCGATGGGATAGACAGAATCTTATTTTCTGTTTTTGTAGAAGAAAAACCAAGGCTCTGAAATTGCTCGACTTAGAGTAGCTCATAAAGTTTACACAGTAGAACTGCAATATTAATCAAGATCTTTTGATTTCAAATTCAGTTATCTTTCTTGTGTACCCCATTGCCCAATCCTTTATGTGAAAATCTTTAGGTCCTTAATAATATCTCTTAGTGCAGTATTCTTCAAATTGCAGATTATGACCTGTTAGTGACTCGTTGTCAATGTAATGTTTGGCAATTGCATCAAAAACAGCATCAAATGGAACAGAATAGAACAAAGTATATCACTCAAGATAAGGGTAAATATTGTTTCTTGACCCTCTGTTTCTGCTTTATGAGAACAATTTGTGTATCTGTGTATGTGTACTTGGTTTTAAAATAAAACGTATTTCTTACTATAGGTTACAGTAAGAAAATATTTGAAAAGCATTGCCATAGTAAATTTTTCTAAAAAGCTATTTTTAAAAACTTCTTTCTAATACTTTGGGTTTTTGTGCATCTGCTCATTTAGTTTATCGTCTAATTAGGAGGCAAAGCCCTTGAGTAGAAGGACTACTGCTTATTAGTCCTTCCTCAGAGAGTGTTGCATTGTCGGGAAACACATGAGAAATGGTGGCTGAGTGACTTGAGTATATGACTGTTAGCTCTCAGCATCATGAAAATTATTCGGCTTCTACTCTAGTTTCATTTACTGACATCCTGAAAGTTAGATGAACTTCTGCAACAACGTACTCAGGTGGTACTTTGCATGTTGTTTTGAGCACTAAACTCTTTTTCCTAGGGCCATGTTCCCCAAGGTATATTTTCACATCTATCTAAAAATTCTATTAAGTGTTTAAGGGAAAGAGTGTAAAGATTTGCTCTGATTGTATCATCAGAGAAGTACATTCTCATAAGCTGGTACGGACTTTTCTTTTATCCTTTTGCTTTCCATAGATTTGCAAGAAAATTTTCAAATCCTACTGATGGCCTGGGAAACTTAGGCCCTCTCAAAAAGTGAACTTTAAAGCGCTGGCCCAGTGGTATAACGGTTAAGTTCGTGTGCAACGCTCCTCACGCCATGCTGGGGTGGCATCACACATAAAATAGAGGAAGATTGGCACAGACGTCAGTGCAGCAACAATCTTCCTCAAGGAAAAGGAGGAAGACTGGCAACAGATGTTAACTCAGGGCAATCTTCCTCACAGAAAAAAGGAAAAAGTAGACTTTAAAACCGAAAAAAATTCCTTCTAATTTTTAACTTGCATTTCTTTTCAATTTATACATTAATATATTTGTAAATATATTGATATAAATTTATATTAATAGCTGAGTATTATATGTACATTCTTTAAAACACAGCCCTGTTTTTACAAATACACACATACACACACACACTCCCTTCAGGACTCAAACAATCCTGGAGGCAAAAATCCCTGTAGAGACAAATTGAGAAAGCTTGTTATTAGGGAAATGCCAAACCAGAATGATGAGCTTTAGATTATGATCCAAATATCAATAAAGCATAGCTATATTGCTGGAGAGAGATGGGGTTTTATCAATCAATACCTGCCACTGGAAGGAGCAAACAGGTATTTGGTGATTCAAATATTGAAGAAGTTAACTGCCTTTTTGATTAATATTAAAAGCATACTGCACAAAGACGGGGCGAGCTATATACACACACAACATACACTCAGACACACACACATATACACTTACACACACGTATATATGGATATATGGATATATACACATATGAGACCTAAATTGTTTTGAGTTTAATAGAATCAATATTTTGAATTTAGTTGAAAATATTAGGAAAACTAGAGGAAGTTTCAGAACACAAGCCAAATATAAACTCAAAGTTCTTAAAACGTTATTCCTCTAACATTTGTTTGTATTTTCTTTGTAATCCATTTGACTTCAACAACATAAAATTCAAGTGAAACAGGAGTAAATTTTTTTTCTATCAAGTATCCAATAGTAAATATTTTAGGCTTGCAGGCCATATAGCTTCTGTCACAACTACTCGACTTTGCTGTTATAGCCATAGATAATACAGAAATGAAGAGCATGGTTATGTTACAAAAAACTTTATTTACAAAAATGGGAAGTGGTCCATACCTTACCCATCCCAGGTGTAATAGAAATTGAAGTCTTTTTTAAATTATAAAACTTGCATGTATTTAATTTCTAATTTTTATAAATTGCTATCCTCTGTATGTTGAAATATGGTTTCATTGCCCTTCTTCATACATTTAATAGCGTGAAAATTGTGTCTTTTGCTCTTTTTTTCCTCAGTTATAGCAAGTGCATCTGGGAGCAACACTGTAAAGTTCAATGGTAAAAGAAAGGTAAGATGCATCACCTGAACGATGGCATTCTTCTGAAATGTGGGGTCAGGTTTCCTGGTCAAGAAGGAAAAGAGAGGCCAGCTCCATGGCTGAGTGGTTGGGATCCTGCACTCTGCTTTGTGGCCTAGGGCTTCGCTGGTTCGGATCCTGGGCACAGACCTAGCACCGCTCATCAGGCCATGCTGAGGTGGTGTCCCACGTAACAGAGCCAGGAGGACCTGGAACTAGGATAGACAACTATGTACTGGGGGGCTTTAGGGAGAAGAATCTAAAAAAAAGGAAAAAAAAAAATTGGCAACAGATGTTAGCGCAAGTGCCAATCTTTAAAAAAATAACCCGAAAAATAGTAAAAAAGAATTTGGGTTTGGTTTTAAAACCAAATTGGTTTTAAGAAAAGCCTAGTCCTGTAAATCTTAAAGATTATATCACAGTCCACAGAAATATATTCTTTGAAGTGAAGTTTACTTAGTACTAGATATGAGAAAGTTTACATACCTTTCTCAACAATAATTTGCTCATTTCTCTTGTCATAACCCATGAGGCAGTTGTCATAATGAACGATTAATTCATTATTTGAAACTTACACTTATTTAAAAATATATATAATATAATGACCTATAGGCTTTGTTTTCCACTCAAGTGTCGATATCCCAAGTTCTGTTTTCTATCAACCGGGACTGTCAAACAGGAAGAAGGAGGTTAGAGCTGCATTTTCAACCTGAGTAAAAGCTCTTTTACTTTGTCCTACATAAAATCCCAAGGAGCATTATTACTATTATTACCTTTTTTTCTTAATAATCACTTGAATGACCTTTCCAGTATGCTTGCTAATTTTCAAAGTAAATTCCTGATGCGAACTCTACCATTAAGGAGCAGGGGTACTTCATCCTGTAGTTATATTTGAACAATTTGGTAGACACATACACACAAAATTTCCTCCTCTTGGCACAGAAAGAATTAACTAGCAGGAGATGAGATATACAGAAGGTTTGCTAGGTATGGAGAACATAATAACCATAGTCAATGTGTTTCTCCAATCTCTAACTAGAAATATGTATAATTATGAATGGCATATCTATATTAGTGGGTCAGGGGGAAATATGACTCGAGGTCTGCATACACATTCTCTCACACACCAAGCACAAACACACAATAAGTATATTGCAAATAAAATTCTGCTTATTTCTATTTTAAATGAAAATGTAAGGCGACCAGGCTATTGAAACATTTGGAACTGTCATTCGTATGTTCTTTATGATATAATAAATGATACATATGCACATATATATTTATGCTACAATTTGTACAACTTGTAATAATAAACTTTATATATAGGCATCTTAACATTAGATATTGAAATAAGATTTGTAGAAATTAAAGTGAATTTGATACAAAAACTTCTTTTAGTTATGTAATAAATAATTTACTCCTTGTGGATTAGTTTCCATACAAGAGCTAAATTAAGGTTTTAAATTAAGCCTAATAATTATGTATTGGCAACATCTGATTTGATTACCATATATCCATATATGCATATTAATGTGCAAAATTAGTTTGGGGATTTGTTTATTATGTTCAAAATGGAACTACATTTTTCTACCCACTTAAGCCATTTCATCAGAGATAAGGCAAAACTAGTGTTTTTTTTCTTTCTGGAAAATGTATAAAATGCATTTTTTTAACCCTGAATTTCTAAAATGAGAACATTATTTGGATAATTACTTCATACTTTCACATTAACTTATCTGTGAAAGTCTTGGGTTGAATATTCCAAGGAGGTTATGAGAGTTGTAGGTCTAAATACCACACTTTCCTTTTTTTTTTTTTGGTGAGGAAGATTGGCCCTGAGCTAACATCTGTTGCCAATCTTCCTCTTTTTGCTTGAAGAAGATTGCTGCTGAGCTAACATCTGTGCCAATCTTCCTCTATTTTGTATGTGGGACACCACCACAGCATGGCTTGATGAGTGGTATATAGGTCCACGCCCAGGATCTGAACCAGTGAACCCTGGGCCACTGTAGCAGAGCATGCAAACTTAACCACTACACCACTGGGCCAGCCCCTAAATACTGTACTTTCTTGTGAAATCACCACACTCTAGGGGATGAGGCCAGTGTCCTTCCTACTAATTACTTAATTCTTCATGGAAAATGTATCCAAACAAAATATAATAATAATGATTATATAATATAATATAATAATAATAGTGTAAAATATAATATCTGATAATCATTCAGATAGTCCTGAATCAAGAAGGACTACATCTAATTAAGTGCATCAATGAATTACTTTTCTCCATAAAACTTTCCTTCCTTCCATTCCTCCTTCCTTCCTTGTCTCTCTGTCTCCTTATTTATGTATGGTAATGCTCAGTCTTTATATAATCAATTTCAAGCATAATTCTTCATTCTTGTCTCTTTAAGTCTCCTACCTGCTCTGGGTTACAAGAAATTTCGTCTTAGTGCAATTTTCAAAATCAACTGCAGACTTGCCGAGGTTCCCGGATGTTGAGGAGAAGCACTAAGAAATGAGAGTGCGGAAGTCCAGCTTTGTTTTCCTCTAGTTTGGCTGATGGCAGTCTCTCAGTATGGCAAAGTCAGAATCTCTGATCCAATGCCACAAGTCTGCACCCATGATTCTGGGGCTGGAGAGTAGAAAAGGAAGAGTGTAAATATTAGGTAAGTACCTTGGTTCCTTTTCTTTAGGGCACAACAGGAATTATCAACAGGGCATAGTAAGAGCCCACGTTTGGTGTTCAGATCCTGATGAAGCTTCATATTAGCTGTGAAAACTTGGACCTTTACTCTGCCTCGGGTTCCTTATCTGCAAAATGGGGCCAATAACAGCATCTACTTCCTGTTGTTATTGTGGCGCCAATTACTAGAATTTTAAAAATTGCTGTGAATTTCAGGTTCCTGTAAAAGATTTCTGGGAGTTGCTTTTATATATATATCTGGGAATTTTGAATACTGACGTTATAAGTGAGAACTTTATTGAGAATGTAACTGGGAATTTAAAATTACTTTTAGTAAGTATATTTGTCATTATGGGATTAAGATTATATATTTACCTTTATGTACATAATTGAAGATATTACATAGTGTAACAGTGTTCCATGAAAACATTTGATAACATAAGGCCTGATTAAAAGTCTGCATTAAATGTGCTAAAACATGCTTGTCTTTCACAGTCTCAGATTAGACTTTGCCCATATATCTAACAATTGAACAAAACTCTTTTCCCCTCTGGAAATACGGCTCCTCTTGATTAGAGAGCTTCTGGCTTTCTAATGCTACTGCCTCATATGTGTTTTAGGAAATAATTCTTCTGTCCTCCACTTGAGATCATCTCTGCCTGCCACAACTTTGCTGGAGATCTCCATTGCTGGCCACTGCTCATCTGCCTTCTGCTAATGATCCATTAGGGCTTCTTGGAGGAGCTATGGTCCCAAGGACTAGTCCTGGTTTGGCTCATTGGAGGGATAGGAATGCAGGTGTTTTCCGGGGATGAGGAGTGGGGGATTAGTGAGCTCTACAATTGTAGCTCATGACCATAGGCTAAGATTAATGGCCTAGCCACTGGAGTCAAAAGGCTGCAGATGAAATCCTAGCTCAATCACTTAGAGGGCTCTGCAACTTTCAGCAAATTACTTAAACTCCCTAAAATGGAGATAATAATTACATGTTTACCAAGGGTTGTCATGAGCGTTAAATGAAATAATCCATATAAACTACCTGGCACATAGTAATTGCTCAATAAATGATGATGACAATGATGATGGAAGCCTCTTCTCTGCCTTGTTGATCCTCCTGGCTTTCTACTACAGGACTACCAGCTCACTCTCAGTTTTCTCCAGAGGAGTCCAAAGACCATCTAATTTTCTGACTCTGATTAATCTCCTCATTAAATTAAAAGTGGGAATACTCATGATAGTCAGGCCAAAACCCCATTTTCTATCCCCTGATACCTAGAGCCACCAGAAAACAATACGATGCTCTGAACTTTCTCTAGGTCTGAACTCTGCAGTCTTATTCTTGATCAATTTTCACAATACAATGGAAGTTAATAACATTAAAATTTACTCTTCGATGATAGCGTTAGCCCTAAAAAAATTCAAACATAGAGCTAAATTGTACATAATTGTTGAAAGGTAGGTTTGAGGCATTGTTTCCTAAGTCCCAAATGCTTCCATTTTAGAAAGGAATAAGATTATTTCTTCCCAAATTATTCAGGTTTTCTTTATTTCCTGTTTTTTTTGCATACCTTATGGTCATTTTCAAATTAGATATGATTCTCCTGAAATTTTACTAACTAGTTACATATCTATCAGTTTAGTGGAGCAGATATTTATTTAGACAAATTTTCAATCTAAATTATCTTATCACATTTAAAATACCAAAAACCAAATTATTTTAAAGAGTATGAGAATGTTAGAAAAGGGAGATGAGAGAGATCAAATGTAATCAGCGAATGTACTGGTTTGTCTCTTCCTTGAATGTTTAACCCTCAGCCTCCATCTTTTCCCTGTCATAACAGATTCCATGGTTTTACCTCTGAATCCACACTCCCATTCACACTTAACAAGTACATCAAAACACAACTCCACCTGCCTTCTGACCCTGCAGAGGGGCCATCTCTGAACATGCACAAGAGTAGACAGAAAATAGGAAGAGTGAGGGAGATGAATTGACCCAGAAAGAAACACTTTCTTGAAATACACTTTCCATGATGATGTTCATAAACCTTTACAATACAGATTGTGCACTCTCAACATTGGTGCATGCTTTTTTGAGGATTGTTTTGTATTTGCTTTGCAGGTGAAATAACAGTTTTTCAAGTTTTTTCTGTTTTTTTCCCCATTTTTCAGTGAGTTTCAAGTTATCTCATCACCATCATCATCGTTGTCATCACCATTCCAATCATCTCATCATTAGCAATCATAGGAAGAAGACCATTTATTAATTGCTTATTATATGACAAATACTATATTAAATGTAATCAATATTTCATTTATTTCTTACAATGATTCCAATGAGCAGGAGCCAGCTCATACCTTCCTGTGAGAGCAGTTTATGTAAAGCTTTCTCAACACCACGTTTAGTGATATGATGGAAGCTTAGACTTGGGCAAAGTGGGAGTATTTATACTGTGGAAATTGGTAATGCTACACATCAAGGCTTTTCTCTCCTCGAGTGCCACTTAAACATGTACCAACATACCACTGAATAAACTTTGTGATAAAGCATTATAAACTCTGTTACATATTGAGAGAGAGAGAGAGAGAGAATATATTTACAGATAGTCATGTGCTGCATAATGACATTTTGGTCCATGATGGACCACGTCTATAACAATGGTCCCATAAGATTAGTAGCATATAGCCTAGGGGTATAGTAGGCTATACCAGCTAGGTTTGTGTAAGTATTCTCTATGATATTCACACAACGATGAAATCAACTAAGGACACATTTCTCAGAATGTATCCCTCTCATTAAGCGATGCATAAAACCAGGTAATAACTACCACTTACGAAGTGTTTACCATTGCCTTAGCCAATAGAAACATATTAAAGCATGCCATCACACAGTATGTTTAAAGTAGAGAAGACTTGATAGTCACTTTTAGGATCCTTCCTCATTTAATCCCCTGCCCTTGGGTATGGGCAGAAACTACGACTTCCTACTACCAGAACATGGCAATGGTGATGGGACGTCACTCCTTTGATTACATTACATCATGGAGAACTCCATCGTGCTAGTAAACTTGACTTGCTCTAAAGACTTTCTCCTTTGCTGGCTTTGAAGAAGCCTGTTTTGAAGCCTCTTTTGAAGCCTGTTAGCAGGCCCACATGGCATGGCAAGGAGCTGTGGGCAGTCTCTAAGAACTGAGAGCAGCCAACAGCCAGCAAGAAGTTGTGGCCCTCAGTTCTATAACCACAAGGAAATGAATTCAGCCATCAATATGAGGAAGCTTGGAAGAGCGCCTTTCTCTAGTTGAGCCTCTATATGAGAATGCAGCCTGGCAGGCACTGTGATTAAAGCCTTGCAGAGGACCTAACTAAACTGTGCCCAGACTCCTGCCTCACAGAAACTGTGAAATGATAAATGTGTGTTGTTTTAAGATACTAAATTTGTGGTAACTTTTATGCAGAATAGAAAACTAACATGATGTATTAGGTAATTTTTAGGTTTTGTTTATTTATTTACTTACCTTTTGATGAAAAAGACTGGCCCTGAGCTAACATCTGTTGCCAATCTTCCTCTTTTTTTTCTCCTCCAGCCCCAATACATAGTTGTATATCTTAGCTGTAAGTCCTTCTATTTCTTCTATGTAGGATGCAGCCACAGCATGGCCTGATGAGCAGTGTGTAGGTCTGTGCTCAGGATCTGAACCAGCAAACCCTGGGCCACCAAAGCAGAGCATGTGAACTTAACCACTGGGCCATGGGGCCAGCCCCTCTCATTTTTTTAGTTAATCCTTTTGTGTCCTAAAATATCTTTGCATATCCAAAGTTATGAAGATTTCCTTATATGATTTATTCTGGAAATTTTGATTGATCTTTTGTTCATTATTACCAATTAAAGTATTCAAAGTCCTATTGTAAGCATTTACCATAGATTATTTCTTCACAGTCAAATAATGGTGATTTGACTAGTTGATCAACTTGTATATAGATAAGTTCTATAAATATATCCACCTTATAATATAAAACTACTGAAAAAATTTCAAATAATTCATATTTTGCTTTTAAATGATAAATGTGACAAATGTGAGAAATGATAAATGATGGTTTCTATTGTAATCCATGCTCCACCTACAGTCATGTAACCCGTATCACCACGAGATTCATGAGAAAACAGTCCTGAAGGAAAGCTGCATCATAAACCACTTCACTTAGTGGTGAATACAACTAAACCTGATGAGAATTCTGTACCTAAATATAACTTAAAGTTCTAGAAATCTCTTTTAATGCCATATATGACATCTAATGTTTCAAATCTATAGTACTTTATAGAATAGGACACAATTGTGATCCAATAACAAGTCATAAAGTTATTTATTAATCAATTCTTTTAGTACGTTTTCATTGATAACAATTGTGGTCCACTTTTATTAAGTATGAGGAGGTAGGCAGAAGAATAGTTAGAGAAGCTGCAAAAGATATAGTTCATTTCCAACTACCTGAAAATATAGTACACATATAATCCTAATGATGAGAGGACATCTTAAAACTTTTGCCCAAGCACCTAGCAGAGGTCATGGAAGTGATAATAATTCAATAACTACCATTCAGAATGCACATTAGTATTTATATAGCATTTTTACAGATATTTCCTCATTTGATCCTTGTAACAACACTGTAAGATCAGTGGTCAAGAACATATTTGTTTGTTTTCTGTTAATTTTTACTTATTTATTTACTTATTTTGAGGAAGATTAGCACTGAGCTAACATCCACCGCCAATCCTCATTTTGCTGAGGAAGACTGGCGCTGAGCTAACATCCATGCCCATCTTCCTCCACTTTATATGTGGGACGCCTACCACAGCATGGCTTGCCAAACAGTGCCATGTCTGCACCCAGGATCCAAACCAGCGAACCCTGGGCCACCGAAGCAGAATGTGCACACGTAACCGCTGGGTCACCGGGCCAGCCTCAAGACATATTTGTTAAATGAAGTAATTCTAGAGATAATTTCAAGGTGATATTATGTAAGTTATAGCTGATATTTTGATACTTGTTTTTCATGTCAAAATGAACACAAAGCAAAAAGTAGGTCTCTATAGAATGACATTAGTCAGGTTGAATAATGTGCATAATATATACCCTTATTCAGATCTCTAGATAATTTCACTGGCCTCTTGAGGAAAGCCATATTTTTAAGCAAACACATAATGATTAAATTCACTGCTTCTGTATTCACAATTACATTTCATTTTGAGTACATAGAAATGTAGCTCTTTAAAAATCATCATCACAAATTTTCTTTGCAATATATTTAAAATAGTTTCTAGATACAAATAAATAGTAGCAGTTCTTTTCAAAATAACTTTTTATATCACAGGTTTCCATTTATTGTTACATAAAGGCATGGGATCTTAAATGTTTATATTTTGGGAATATGAAATTATAAAACTTGGCTAAATACAGCCATTTTGTGAGTAATTCTTGCCTCTGGGTCTCATAACCTTTCCGATCATCATTTTGATTTTATTCCACTGAATCCAGAAATACGTACTAAGTCTCTGGGTGCTCTTATTAGGAAGGTGAATGAGTTAATATTATTTTTCCCACATTACGCATGAAAAAGAAGTTCAGCAAATGAATGACTTATTCAAAGGCATAGAACTCTGTCCATATGGGAATTCGTATTTAGGATTCTTTCCTTCTGCTCTAGCTAATCTCTTTCTCTTCTCTCATTCTCCTTGATCAAATAAAATTACCACAGTATTAATGGCAGATTCCTGATATACGTGACAGGTCATACTGTAGCCAAATGAGCCCTTTTTAGCTCTAGTTAGGTTTTATACTTCAGATCCTTCTATGTTCTTCTTCAAGGATGAGAACCAGCTAGAAATCTTAGACATTGTCTTATTCACTGCTATTATCTGCAGCACTAAAATGGAACTGAGTGCACAGTAAATAGTCAATAAATATTTGTTGAATAAATGCATGATTTACAAAATAGATTTATCTGTTCTCTCCTTCTACCAAAGTCTCATCACCGCCCCCTCGCCCCCCAGAGAAGATTGTCCCATATATATTCCTCTGATGTTTACATGCTTTCCTCAATACATATCAGAGTCTCTTTTCCCTAAAGATATTGAAATGGCACTAGGTGGCACAACTAGGTATTCAAGAAAGAAATTCATCACACCGAACATAACTTATATAAATTTGCTAATAAAGTCAATTCACCACATGTATAGGTATGTTGCAATTAAAAGTAAAACACTTTGTTAAAATATAATATAATGGGAAACTTAGCACAATTCCTGAAACTCAGTAGGTGTTTAATACATTTTAATTAAGTTCTTATTCTTCCTATCCTCAGTTTAGGATACTCTTGTCATGTACGATATTATCAGTTTGTAATCTTTATGTGCATTAGCATAATCTTTACAGATGTTCTGGTGTGTTTCAACATTCAAAGTGTGGTGTCCCTGACAATTTTTATTTCATGTAAAATTCTGTACATTGGATGGCAATTTCTCCCTGACTTTAATTATTTCCATAATATAATTATTCATTCAAGCATAAAAGAACATTGATTCTCTAAGTTAAATAGCCAAGGAACAATAAAAACAAAACCAAAAGCAACTTGAATTGCATGCTTAGGGCCAGTTTTCTTTCTGTGTTTTTTCTTTTAATCTTGTGGGGAGCGATTCAAAGGCTACTAGTATATTGGAAAAATTTCTATTTTGAAGGTCATGTCAACTTTAATACACGTGCTAGGGAGTAAATAGATTCCAAGTCATCAGGATATTGAATGAACACACACGCACACACATCAACCTTGGCAGGACTGTCATCATGAAAGGCTTCATAATTTTTTTTTATAGCATTAGACTAACTTTTCCCCTTGGTTTTCCTTGTCATGAGACTAATAATGCTTATGCCAATATCAGAAAGAACTATTTTTATAAGTATCAGTAGATACTTATGACACAACTCCAAGATGTACAAGACCACAGAAGCAAGGGTTAAGCTATATCAGTTGATTTCCATTCTCACCTTATAGAATTGATTGATGGTCACTTCAGAGGCTAAATGTCTGCCATTGGTGGGCTCAAGGATTGTCTTTTGTCTGCCCAAACATGGTAATTTAGGTTGCAAAATAGTGGCCTGTGAAGTTTCACCAAGTTTTAAGTTCTACCATGGCCTACAGCTCTGTCTCGGGGCCCAGGGCCTAGTGTCACCAGAACTCAATTTGTAGATAGGAAAGTTGAGAATGGAAACCAATGATTTGTCTGGATCTAACTTTGTCCCCTCTTAGCTTTCTTGTTACTAGTTTACTCGTTATTACTGACTTATACATTTTTTCATGGTCACACTATGCTGAAAATGCTTAAAAAGGGTAAATAGAAACCAAGATATAAAGAAACTAGCACAGAAACATAGCTTCCTCTAAGAGAGACTAGGAAAACAGTTTGTATCAAGACGCCACCATTTATTAGCTTCCCCAAAATGTGAATAGTAAATAGTGTTTTAGGTGTAACAGATTTTCAGAGATTCCTTTGCTCATGAGATCCCAAGAATAAGAATGCTCTTTTTCCTAATTTTCTAGGGATCTAACATGTGCAATGAGACTAATATATTTTCTCTTTCTTTCAGGCTATTATATATGGGCTCTCTTAAAATTACATTTCCCAATTATTTGCTACCAATTATAAAAGTAAACATTTTTATATGTATTACATTTTTAATTTGTGACCTTGCTAAGTTATTACTTCCAGTAATCGTTTGGTAGATTTCTTTTTTCTCTTTTTAAATAAATCATAATCATGTCATCTAAAAATGAAGATACTTTTACTTTTCTTACTTCCTTTCTTTCTTCCCTTTCTCCTTCTTTCCTTGATTCTGCCTCACTGTAATCATTAGGGCCTCCTGTGAACATTAATAGAAATCATGAGATTAGAGATCCTTCCTTGTTCTTGATTTTAGGAAGACAGAGATCAGTTTTTCACCATTAAGGATGATGTTAACTATAGGGATTTTGTAGATGCCCTTTATCAGACAGAGCAGGTTTCCTTTGATTCCATCATTTGCTGAGAGCTTTTAACTGTGAATGGATTTTGAATTGAAATTGAATTCTTATATTAATTGTGAATTGGTGTTGAGTTGAAATGCGTTTCTATGCCTATTGAAATGGCCTACTTAGTCTATTAACTCGTGTGTCAGGTAGAACTGTAAGATGGCTCCCACATTGCCAAGCCCCTGGTGTGTGCACAGCTTCTACCAATTATTTAATTAAACACTAATTTAGGTCTTGCCAGGAAGGGATTCTGCAGATGTAATTAAGACTGCAAATCAACTGACATTAAAACAGGGAGATTATCGGGGTGGGTCTGACCTAATCAAATAAGCCCTTTAAACCTGGGTCTAGAAGTCAGACACAGAGGAAGTCAGAGCAATTCAAAGTGAGAACGGCATTTGACAAGAGAGAAATACTCAATGCTGGTGTGGAAGAAGGTGGGCGTGGTGTAGTAAGGAATGTGGGCAGTCTCTAGCTGTGGAGAGCGGCCCAAGGCTGACAGCCAGCAAGGAAAAGGGGGTCTCACTCCTACAACCAGAAGGAACTGAATTCTGCCAACAATCTTAATGAGCTTGGAAGCAGATTCTTCCCCAGAACCTCCAGATGAGTACTTAGCCTGCCCAACACCTGATTTCAGACTTTGAGGCCCTAAACAGACAGACACCCCCCCCCCCCATCCCTATCAGCAATCCAGGAAGGAGTGAAGCAGGGAACTCTGGTGGGGATAGCTTAATGCCAGCAAATGGCCTCACTGTGGCCCAAAACCAGGTGCTGAATTTGATTACTGTGTGCCCAAGACCTGAAGGATTGAACTTTCAGGATCTCGAGAACCAGCTCCAGCACATGACTGTAGCATCAATCAAGCAAGCTGTGGATTTTCTTAGCGAGGAGGGACACATCTATTCCACTGTGGATGACGACCATTTGAAAGCCACAAATGCAGAACAGCTGGATCTAATTGAGTATGTAAGATATTTTTCAGCTGGACTTACCTATTTTCACAATCTGTTCTCTCCAGCTCTGCATGTTGGCCAATTGACTTCTAGGAAGTGCATTTCGTCTATAACAGGTTTCAATTGACATCCTTTTGAGACTTAAAAAAGTTGGTTGTGTTGTCCCCCCACTACATGACTTCTGGTATGTGCGGGGAGTAAGAGCAGGTCTTGATGGAGGGGCAGGGAGCAGATGGGTCGGGATGCCCTGAGAGTCAGGGACAGCTCAGAGAAGGCAAAATCAGGCCCGAAGCGCTGCTGCGTGTCCACTCTACCCAGAGGAAGCTCGATGTAGCTGGAGTTCTGCGGGGGCGGGACTGGAGTCCTGGAATGAGAAACACCTGGTGCGCCAGGTGCCGGTGGTCGCTCATCTCAGACTCGTCCATAAAGAGTCTGGCTCATGCTACCTATCAAGCAAACCCCAATCCTGTCAACGCCTCGCCTGCCCCACTTACAGTCACAGTGGGGGAGCTTCTCGCCCCAGGCTCTGGTCCACAAGCTGTGCAGGGGCGAGCCCACCCGGCCAGAACAGGGGGAGGCACCGTGCATGCCCGGGCCTCAAATCTCCAGCGTTCCCGAAGCCAAAGATTCCAGGGCAGCAACTTGGCCTTCCGGTGAGGATCCCAGGGGCCCCAATCTTCCCTCCACTAACACCTGAGGCCATAGCAACCTGACCATGCCGCATTGTTCCTCCCAGCAGCTGTGAGGCGTCTAGAATTCATCCCCGGGAGACCATCACTGCCTGTTCCTCTAGCCGGCCCCCTGGAGAACAGCCTCAGGGCATTGGTCTTTCTGAGCCAGCCCAACTACCAGCACTGCACTGGGGGAGCTGGCCCCTTCACTCAAGTCTCTGTCAGGAAATGTTCTCTGTTGAACGCCATTCATCCGTTGATGGACCTCTAGGTTGCTTCTGTGTCTTCGCCATTGTAAATTATGCTGCAGTGAACACGGGGGTGCAGATATCTCTTTGGGATAGTGATTTCATTTTCTTCGGATAACTACCCAGCAGTGGGATGGCTGGGTCATATGGTAAGTAGTTCTATTTTTAATTTTTTGAGAAACCTGCATACTATATTCCATAGTGGCTGCGCCAATTTACATTCCCAGCAACGGTGCACAAGGGTTCTCTTTTCTCCATATCCTCACCAACACTTATCCCTTGTCTTTTTGACTATAGCTATTCTAACATATATGAGGTGATACCTCATTGTGGTTTTGACTTCTTTTCTTGATGATTAGTGATGTTGAGCATCTTCTCGTGTGCCTATTGGCCATCTGTATGTCTTCTTTGGGAAAATGTCTATTAAGATCCTCTGCCCTGTATTGTATTTTTGAAAGTTGCTAAGAGAGCAGATGTTAAAAGTTCTCATCACAAGGGAAAAAAAAGGAATTTGTAACTATTTGCAGTGATGGATGTTAACTAGACTTATTGTGGTGATCATTTTGCAATATATACATAAATCATGTACATCTGAAACTAATAATGTTACATGTCAATTATATCAATAAAAATATCCAAAAAAGTCAAAACATAATAGAAAGGGGAAATAAATCCAAAAGATGACTCTTTTAAAAAATCAATAAGCTAGATAAGATCCAATTAAACAAAAAATGAGAGGGAGCAAAAATATGTAAGATCTGGAATGAGACAGGAGCACAACCAAAAACCCAGAAGAGATTAAAAGAATAATGCAAATCTGTGACAAGAAGTTTGAAGATAAAATAAAAAGAGGGAAAATTTGAACAGACTGGTTTCTAAATAAGAGATTAAAAGGGGATTAGGGATTTACATTTAAGACTTCACAGCAGAATTTCATCTAACTTTTTTTGTGAGGAAGATTGGCCTCACAATCTTCCTCTTTTTGCTTGAGGAAGATTGTTGCTGAGCTAACATCTGTGCCAATCTTCCTCTATTTTATGTGGGATACTGCCCCAGCATGGCTTGATGATTGGTGTGTAGGTCCATGTCTGGGATCTGAACCCATGAAACCCGGGCCACCCAAGCAGAGCATGTGAAGTTAACCACTACACCATCAGACCATCAGGCCGGCCCCATCATCTAACTTTTAATGAAGAGGAGAATATAACTATTTGAAATTAACCATCCAATTACTAAGGATAATATGTCGTCAGATAAGATGTCAAAACCTTTTCTGACTTCATAAATGAAGTGATACTAAAATGTTGTCTGTGTTTTCCTTTAATGAAATAAATGTGAAAATTTGGGGGTGTCATTTGAAGTAAAATTATTCTATAGCAAAAACAGATGCTGAGATGCCTGGTCAAGTTGGGATACAGAAGATAATACCAGTCAGCATCTTTACAGGGCATTAGTCAAAGCACTGTACCTTAAGGTGAAATAAAATGAAGATGGCCAAAAAGAAAGAATGGGAAAAGACACGCCACAGAACGTGGAAAAATATTTGCAAATCATATATCTGTTAAGAGACTTGTATCCTGAATGTATACAGAACTCTAACAACTCAATAATAAAAAGACAAATAACCTAATTTAAAAATAGGCAAAGAATTTGAATAGATATTTCTCCAAAGAAGATATACAAATGGCCGATAAATACAAGAAAAGATACTCAACATCATTAGTTATTAGGGAAATGAGATAGTTTCTCACTTGAACAAACTGGATATGAAATATGTTGGGTAAAATTGAAGAAGAAATTGTTCATAAGGAATTATTGTTGATCTGTTAGTTTTGATAATGGTTTTAGGGTTATGTAGGAAATGTCCTCATTCTTTAGAGTTGCATTTTGAAGTACATATAGGTGAATTCTCTCATGATGTTTAGAATTTACTTTAGAATATTTCTGCAAAAAATTGTATATCTGTACAATTTATATATATATATATATAATGAAGCTAATATGGCAAAATTGCTGACATTTGTTAAATCCAATTATCCAGTTAATGAGTACATGGTTGTTCCTTATACCAGTCTCTCTATTTTTAAGCATGTTTAATTTTTTTCCATAATAAAAAGTCAGAAAAGGGGGGGGAACAAAAGAACTGGAAACACCCACCCACTAATGTTTGTTAAAATCTCCTTGAGATTATTCTACATATGATACATTAATAAATATAATTCCTGAAGTCTTTACCTTAGTTATAGTACGATCGTTGTACATTCATTCATTCATTTAGTAAATATTGACTGAGGGTTTGGTACTATGTGTTAGAAATTGTACTAGTGCTAAACCATTCCTGGACTGCTGACATACAGAAATGTGAACCAATAAATGGACATTGTTTGAAGGTGCTAAATTGTTGTAGTTGTTTATGGAACAATAGAAAACTAATACATATGGTGAATTACTCTGATTGGTTTTCCGGCATTGAGTCAATCTTTCATTCCTAGAAAAACCCCACTAAGTCATGATTTATTAACTTTTTATATGTTGTTGGATTTGATTTGCTAGATTTTATTAAGGGTTTTGTGACTCTTAGTAGCATATATAGTAAGATTTTGGTGGCTATATTAGTCTGAAGTGGTCTTTTCTTGTGATGCTTTTGTTTGAGCTTGATCTAAAGGAGATATTGGGCTCACAAAATACGTTGGGGAGTATTTCCACCTTCTCTATTTTCTGAAGGAATTTTGTAAGTTTCATTTTTTTTCTTTGAATTTTAATAGAACTCACCAGTGAACTCATGTGGGCCTGAAATTTTCTGGTGGGCGTGTTCATATGAAAGATTTAGTGTTTTAAATAGAGATACAGTTATTTAGGTTTTTGTATTGTCTTGGATCAATTTTAATATATTGTATTTCAATAATTTTTTTTCTCACTTCTTTGAAGTTGTCAAATTTCTTGGCATAAAATTGTTCATAATATTCTCTCGTGATTTCAGTGTTTCTAGGATTTGATATGGTGGTTCATGCTCTCAATTTTTATCTTGATGCCTCTAGAGGTTGTTTTTGCAAATATTCTCAAGGCACCAGCTCTCTCTACTGTTTTCTGTTTCATTAATTTCAGCTCTTTCGTTTCTTAATTCCTCCCCCCTCATTCTCAACTTCTTCATGCTATTATTATTTTTTATTCCTTTTCTACTTCGTTGTTGAGATGGAACTTTAGGTCGTTAATTTTGAGACCTGGACCTATAGATATAATTTTGTCTTCAGGCATTGTTTTAACTTTATCTCAAAATGTGCAACTGTTGTATTGTTATTATCCTTTAGTTCTAAATATTTTATAATTTCTTTTGAGAATTCTTTCTTGACATGTTAATAATTGAGACTATTTTAAATTTTTCCCATGTTGATTTGCTTAGTTATCTCATTACTGATTTTTAATTTGATCTTGTGATTCAAAAATAATTTCAATACTTTAAAATTTATTCAGATTTGTTTAATGGTCCAACATATTGTCTACCTTGGTGGATGTACCATGTGCTCATGAAAAATGTGTGTTCTTCATCTGTTGGGTATAGTCTTCCACGGATATAAATTAAGTCAAAATCATAGATGGTGTTGTTCAGATTGCTGTCCCCTTGCTAATTTTTGTTGTGGTGGTGGTGTTCATTGTTCTATCAACTGGGAGAGGGGGATTTAAAATATCTAATATATTCTGGTTTTTATTTCTCCATTCAATTTTCCTTCCTTCTGTAATATTTGATAATTTTTAAAATTTAATTTTAATTTATCATTTTTTGCACTATAGTCAGTTAATATTTTAACTTCAAAGTTGCTGTTTTACCTCTAGAATTAATTTACCTCATAATATTTTACTTCACAAAAAATGTAGAAACTTTGTACTATAAAGGTCCATTTACCACTTTCCTTCATCACCACTGATGCTATAAATGGTGTATGGACTATATCAACATATATTATAAATCTCATAAAATAATCCTATAATTTTTTATTTGAGCACATATATGTATTTTAAATAGACTAAGAAGGTAATTGTCACTTTTACTCAGATATTTAGGTTTCCAATGCTTTTCATTAGTATTGAAGGCCTGAATTTCTCTGTTATCATTTTCAGCTGGAAGAATATTTTCTTTTTTGTAGCATTTCCAATAGCATAGTGTAATGGTGACAAATTCTCTCAGTTTTTTTTTTTTATCTGAAATGTCTTTATTTGCCTGTATTCTTGAAGGATAATTTTTTGGCTGGGTATAGAATTTTGGATTTACATTTATCTTTTTCTTTCTTGTTAGCACTTTTAAGATGTTTTCCATTGTATGCTGTCCTCAGTGTTTTTTGAGAAATCTGTAGTCATTCAAATATTTGTTCCCTTTATGCAATGTTTCATTGGTCTCCAACTTACTTTTATTTATTTTTTTTGCTTGAGGAAGATTAGCCCTGAGCTAACTTTATGTGTGGGTTGCCACCACAGCAGGGCTGATGAGTGGTATAAGTCCATACCTGGGATCTGAACCCATGAACCTAGACTACCCAAGTGGAGCACACCAAACTTAACCACTATGCCACAGGGCTAACCCCTGACTTACTTTTATTTATTCTGCATGGGATATGCTAAGCTTTTTGAATCCATACATTTGTGTCATTTACCAGACTCGAGAAGTGTTCAGCCATTATTTCCTCAAAAGTACATGTTAACAATTTTTATAAAGACTTTATGTTTTAGAGCAGTTTTAGGTTCATAGCAAAATTGAAAGGAAGTAAGGATTTTCCCATATGCTCCCTGACACCACACATTCATGGGTTCCCCCATTATCAACATCCCCCACCAGAGTAGGTACATTTGTTATAATTCATGAACCTACATCGGCATATGGTAATCACCCAAAGTCTCTAGTTTACCTTAGGGTTCACTCTTGGTATTGTACATTCTATGGATTTGGACAAGTGTATAATGACATGTGTGCATCATTAGAGTATCATACAGTGTATTTTCACTGCCCTGAAAATCCTCTGTGCTCTGCCTGTTCATCCCTTCCCACCTTCCCAACTCCTGACAACCATTGATCTTTTTAGCCTTTTCATAGTTTTGTCTTTTCCAGAATGTCATATGGTTGAAATCACATGGTTTGTAGCCTTTGCAGATTGGCTTCTATCACTTAGTAATATACTAAATAGTTTCTGGTACCAATTCCAATGTGGTGGTAGCAGGGGTTGTTTCTCTACATCAACAAGCAATTCTCAGGACACCAGCTGGATGTGCTACAATTCTATACAATTCTACTCAATTCTGACACTATCTAATTGGAGATAGCATCAGATTCCACAAGTTAAGGGTTCACTACTACAAGACTGCCCTCCCCTCCACTTCAGACTCCAGTCGCAAGCCCAAGTTGTTACCTCTGCTTCTGACTGACTGGCTACATGTTGGGGGTTCCCATGACCCCTTCTTGGACTTCAGACACCAGTCACAAGGCTAGATTGTTACCTACTTCTGACCAACTGGTTATAAATCAGAGGTTCCCACGACCTCCTCCTCGGGTTTGATTAAATGTGCTAGAGTGGCTCACAGAACTCAGAGAAATATTTTACTTAGTAGATCACTGGTTTATTATAAAAGGATGTAACTCAGGAACAGCCAGATGGAAGGGATGCATAGGGCAAGGTATGAGGAAAGGGCACAGAGCTTCCATGCCCTCTCCAGGCATACCACTTTCCCTGCACCTCCATGTGGTCACCAACCTAGAAGCTCTCTAAATTCCATCCTTTTGGGTTTTTATGGAGGCTTCATTACATAGGCATAATTGTTTAAATCATTGGCCATTGGCAGTTGATTCACCTGCCAGCTCTCTCTCCTCTGTGGAGGTCAGGGGTGGCACTGAAATTTCCAACCCTCTGATCACATGGCTGCTTCTCCTGGTAACCAGCCCCCACCCTTAGGTGCTTCCAAAAGTCGCCTCAGTCACATAACAAAAGACACCTTCGTATTCTCAACACTTAAGAAATTCCAAGGGTTTTGGAGCTGTGAGCCAGGAACTGTGGATGAAGACCAAATATATATTTCTTATAAATCACAATATCATATATGCATTTTAGGTTCCTCTATGTCTTTTCTTGACTTGATAGGTCATTTCTTTGTAGTGCTGAATAATAAATATCCCAATGGTTAGATATACTATAGTTTATTTATCCTTTTACCTACTGAAGGACATCTTGATTACTCCCAAGTTTTGGGAATTATGAGTAAGGCTGCTAAAAATGTCACGTGCGGGTTTTTGTGTGGACATAACTTTACAACTCCTTTGGGAAAATACTGAGGAACGTGATTGCTGGATCCTTTGGTAAGAGTGTGTTTAGTTTTGTAAGAAACTGAAAAACTGTCTTCCAAAGTGGCTGAACCATTCTGCGTTCCCACCAGAAATGAATGAGAGTTTATGTTGCTCCACACCCTCATCAGCATTTGGTATTGTCAGTGTTCAGAATTTTGGCCGTTGTAACAGGTGTGTAGTGGCATCTCATTGTTTTCTCAATTGCCATTTCCCTGATGACATATGATATGGAGCATCTTTTCATATGCTTGTTTGCCATCTGTCTATCTTCTTTGGTGAGGTGTCTGTTAAGGTCTTTGGCCCATATTTTAACCTGTGTGTTTTTGTTTCCTGTTAATTTTCAATATTTCTTTGTATGTGTTGAATAACAATCCTTTATTAGATCTTCAAATATTTTTTCTGCTCTATTCTCTCTTCCTCCTCTTCTTCTGGACCTTCCAGTTACACATATGGTAGACCTTTTGATTTTGTGCCATAGTAACATAAGGCTGTGTCCATTTGTTGCCCCCAATTTTCTTTTAAAGATTTTATTTTTTTTCTTTTTCTCCCCAAAGCCCCCTGGTACATAGTTGTATATTCTTCATTGTGGGTCCTTCTAGTTGTGGCATGTGGGACGCTGCCTCAGCGTGGTTTGATGAGCAGTGCCATGTCCGCGCCCAGGATTCGAACCAACGAAACACTGGGCTGCCTGCAGCGAAGCGTGCAAACTTAACCACTCGGCCACGGGGCCAGCCCCTCCCCCAATTTTTTTATGTCTTATTCAGGTAGATGAATTCCACTGATCTACCATCAAGTTCATTGACTCTTTCTCTGTCGTTGCCATTCTGTTATCCTCCTATTAAGCCCAACCAGTGTTTCAGGGTTTTCTGATTTTTTGGAGGAGGGATGTATTTTTCAGTTCTAAATTTACGTTTGGTTCTTTTTAATATTTTCCATTTCTCTGCTGAAATTTACTGACTTTTCATTCATTATTAGTGTAATTTCCTTTGCCTAATCAGCATGATTATAACAGCCAGCTTAAAGTTTTTCTCTGACAACTTCAGTATCTACTGTCATCTTGGGATTAGCCTCTATTGATTTTCTTTCTCTTGAGAATGGATCAATTTTCCTGCTTCTTCATGTGTTGAGTAATTTTGGGTTTTATCTTGCACATTGTGAATATTTTGTTGTGGGACCTCCGGACTCTGTTATAGTACCGAGGAATATTGATGTGCTTGATTTATTGAAAACAAATTACAAAATAATAATATGTACCTTGTAAGTTTTCTATAAAGCATAAATAATATGATGTATAAAAATTGCTTAGCAGAATGTCAGACATAAAATAGGTGTTGGACAGATGGTAGATCGTTGTCTTTGGCCATAAGTTGATGCCAACAAAGTCACCACTTACTCAATTTGTTTCATAAATCTAAGACAGAAACTCTTGTTGGATCCACTGACATTGGAGTATGAAAGGGTTACTGAATATTAGGGAAAGTCTATTCAAGTTTCTTCTGGAGTATTGGCCTCCTGGAGAGAATTTTGGACTGAAACTGTACCACTGAAGAGTCTCTGTAATCCTCTAGTTCTGGTGTCTTTTCTGAATTTTACTAGACTCAGTAAACTCTCCGTGCAAATAAAGGAAACTTTTCATTGACCTTTCCATATGTCTGGGTGTTTAACCTACATCCTCAGCTTTGATTAATAGAGATCATACACTCGGTTGTGTTGTTTGTATACCCAAAAGATTCATGCCATTTTTAGTTTGTTTTGCTTTCACTTAATAAAGATTGATTTGCTTCTTAACAAGGGAGCACACTCAAAAGTGTGTGTGTGTGTGTGTATATATTTATATTCCATTCAGAGCTTAGCAATATGAATAATTTGTGAATATCCCTGTGCCTATGTGTATGTGCATGCATGCTAGCTGATACTTTTTAAAAGAATGTTTGATCTATACATCCTAAGTCCTTAATTTCAGCTCCAAGTCCCAAACTGTAAAGGAAATGTCTAATTTAATGTGAAATAGTTACATCATTCCATATTATTCTGAGGAATACTTGCTACAAAGTTTTATCTAAGTTAATGTATTCCAAAGCTAATGCATTGTAATCAAAGCAGAACTCCACATGGTAAAGATTATAGAAATTCCCTTGTTTCGTAAAGCCCTGAAATGGTCTTGGGACGTGAAGGAGATTTGTTTCGACAGAGTTCGGAAGCTGGCCAGGAAGCATAAATTGCTAAGAGATTGTAAAAAGCACATTGGACTTGGGCCAGATATTACCCCCTGAATTAAAAGACTAATTTAAAATCAGGGCACTACTTTATTTTTTAGCCAATAGCTAACATAGGGATTTCAGATAGGGAGAAAGATATTTTGGTTAATTTTGCCCTTTTCAGAGGGAACCTGGCAGCTTTGTCCTTCACAGCTGGAGTTTATGTAAGGCCTTATGGAGCAAGTCAGCCAACAGGGAGTTACAATAATCTAATCTTCATGGCCTGGGTACTGCCTTGGTGAGCAGCTTGCTTGAGTAAAGGGTTTTTCAATTCCCCACTAGGGGGCTGAGAACACAAAGGTATTTCACTGGTTTCCCTTGTGTGACTGGACTTCTCTGAGCAAGTTAACATCGTCATTTACTCTTATCTGCCTAGTTTCTTGAATAAGCTGTCTAGGGAGAAAAGCAACAGAAGCTATTAAGATTAATGGTACCTCTCTAATTATACAATAAACAGCCATGACCTTCTACATTTAGGAGAGAGTTGAGGTTGGCAATTTTTCATTGGCTTTGATTCATCCTGATTGGCACCATTTTTAATCAAATGTAGATAACCATTGCTGTGTGCCCAGGTTCATGCTGGATGCAGCCCTTGGGATTTTGCCTTAATTGTTTTAAATTTTGTGCATCTGCTTTGCTTAGCTTCTGTTTTTGGCTAAGAATAATGTAGAGACTGTGTCCGGTGTTTTTTTTTTTTTTTTCTCCCTGAGACTAACCCACAAATATATTGGTGATTTCATCTGGGATAGCATTTAAAATTGCACCAGTGCTAAGTTTACCACATTCATAGCCTCATCGTTGGCCAGTTTGTAGAACAGTACCTATCAGAGTGCATATTCTCCAAAATACTTGTTGATCGGATGAAAATTTCCTTATAATGGAGAACTATTTTGTTGTGTGGTGTACACTACGTAACAAAAATATATGACCTTTAATTCCAACACATAGCACAGATCATTTCTGAAGAAATCAGATGCCTTTCTGACGTGTATTCTCTTTGAGATACTCCATAGCAAAATGCAGTTATGCATCAAAGAGCAAAGCCATAGGGTAGAGCCATTTTGACTAGAAGTTACAGGCTATAGCCACTTCTGCTCTTTGCCCATTTCTAGCAGAAGTTCCAAATTTTCTTTAATTTGTAGCATTCCCCAATTTAGGATTTACTCATTATTATATTTAATCCTTGAAAATGTGGATAATGTTGACTTTTATGGTCTTTATATCTTTTATTCAATCTAATTATTCGTGTTTACCATTTAGATCTTTTTTCCCCTTAGAAATGAAAAAGAATAAAGTAGGCTCTTTGACTTGACTTTAAATGTTGCCTTTCCTGTACTCCAATCTAAGATCGATTTGGATTGAGCCAATAAGAAATTGTTCTATTAGCTATATTATGCTACCTGCATGACGTGCAGAATAAAACACTGAGATGTTAGCATCATCTCAAATTCTTATTCAAGAGAATCTTTCCTTGTTGCTAATGGCTTCACTCCTTGGGTCCACTGGTGGCTTTGATTATCTGAAAAACACTTGATTAACAAGTGTTTGTTTTTGTCGCTTGTTTAGTGTTGTAGAATGGGGAGCTTTTAAAATAAAATGATGGCATCAGGACAGGGGGCCCAGGAGTACTCTAATTCTACTTTCAGCAGAAACATTTCCTCCTCCAAAAATTCTCAAGGGAAAGAAAGAAACTGAGAACAATAGCACTTTATTGTTAACTAGCATTCTGACCCCAAAGTACCCTGTAGAACTCTAATGAGTGGGGTAGTCCACAAGAAAAGCTTATTTTGATTAGGCTAAGTGGCTGCTTTCTCTTCTTTATGCCAAGATCTGAATTTGGGAGCTTGCCATGATAAAGAACTAAAAGCCAACCAACCAACAAAAACAAAACCAGAACACCTGCATGGGGAATATGGTCCAAGAGAAATCATAACAGGATGCTCTAGTAACTCCAGGCAGCCTTACTAGGACTACCTCAACTCCTCTTCAACTGCTTGCTCATATAGCCTGCAACCTAGGGCCTCTGAGCTCTGGAAATGACTTCGCCAAAGTATTGTCTTCATGGAACTACTCTCTGAAGACAACCTCCTTTACATTCCATTGTTTCCCTCAGTTTCACTCTGTACACTCGGCTTTTACTCCATCAAATCCTCCAGTCTCTTAAATCTTCCATTTTCTCCCAATGTTTGCCTTCTTCTGTCTTCGTGTTCTTCATTCAGATCCAATACCATAGCCTGTCATTTCAGCAACCTTTGGCAATCATCTGTAACTTCCCCAAACCTGATGGTGTGACTCTCTTGTTTAGAACAACTTTCTGATTTCCTCTCTCTTGCCTTAGGATAAAGTACCAACACCTGGAAAAGTTTCAAAACGTCCTTTATGATGTGGCTCTTTCTGCCTCTGACCTTATCCCTTGTTACTCTGTTGTCACACGGACTTACTCCAGCCAAAATGATGCCTTTATTTTTTTTTTTTTTCCAGTTTTTCTATCATGTCCTGCCATCTCTTTCCTTCTGGCTTTTGTAAAAGCTGTTTCTTCTGCCAGCATCATTGTGTCCTTCTGTCTCATCTCCATTTTGCTAACTTCTACACCCTGTATTTTCAGCTCTGGGAAGCATTTCCTGACTTTGATCTCTCCAGCGTAGGTTAGATGCTTGCCTACTGCACCACTGTTTATCATCTACTGGTATTCATTGAGCTTCGGTGTACTGATTCTTCAACTGGCTATCTCCCTCAACTACGGTAAGCTCAGTGATGCCTGACTGTGCCCTCTAGCCTCGCACACAGCAGGCACTCAATAAATACAGTTGAATATAGCAATAAATTTGAGCGTCTCAATAAGATTATGTAATTGGTCTGACATCAGGCATCTGTGAATTTATTGGAACCAAGATGTAGACTCAGGTTGACTAACTTCAATGCCTTTGCACTTAATGGACAGGCTACAGTGCCTTGTTATTACTAGATTTTGGATTTAGCTCAATGTTAAGTGTACACTCCCATTTATAGAACTCTAACCTTCGCACTCATCATTTTTGAGGGGTATGCAGGAACCCCGAATCACAGTTACCGTTGTCCTTTGGATGTTCCTCTATTCATAAGTACCGAAAAATTCTTTAATTTTATACCCATGAGAAAAATATTTCTCTGTATTCTCATACTTCACATCAAGTATTTTCCAAACTCGAGGGTTGCATATGCAATTATCGCTGGGGCTGACAGTCCTGGGTGGTCCATGCATCCTAGAAGACTTGCCCGTTTAATTTTCTGTAAGACTAATAGCCTCGGAATTACAGTAGAGAAGTGTTTTATGGTTTAAGAAGGGCTTTTACATGCTTCTTTTATTTAATCCTCAAAACAACTCTTACAGAGCATTATTATCCCTGAGTTATAGCTGATGCTCATAGGCGTTTTTAACAACCAACTGAAATACACAGTGTTCCGGCTTCAGTTCTTTTGAATACCAAAGTACTTGTAAGGTTTCGTAATACTTTATAACTGTATTAGTTACAAATTAGATTTTTCCATTCTTTAAAAAAATATCCGAGAAGAAGATATACTATTTATTCATGGAGATAGAAGAATTTTTTGCCTTCTTATCTCTGTATGAGACAGAAAGATGAAAATGCAACTTTTCCTTTTTATAATGTTGCTTTGAGGTAATCACCTGGCACAGTTAATCCTGAGTAACAGAAGAGCATAAGGTCTGTTCTTACACTTCTGAGAGACTTACCAAACTTGCTTAGTACTTTTCAGTTCAGAAAATATGGCTTATTCTGTGTTTTTCCCCCATATCGAACAGAGAGTTTGCTCCATTAATTTTAATGAAGGGGAAATCAGCATAAATTCCACAGATTAACAGTGGAATTTTAATAGTATAAATTTTAACAGTGTAAATTTGCTCTGATGAACCGCTGTTCATTTATTATTTATAGTACAACATATTTCCCATATATTTGTCTATATTTTTCCACTTACCTTAAATATACTGAGAAAATAGATGACTCTTTCTTTACGGAAATTTCAGAAATAACATTTCAGTAATCACAGGTGACTAGAACCAATATAGGCCTGTTAAACTGCTCATTAGGGAACTCGAGGCTTCTTTCCTCTTATTTTATAGCATCATTTTTTGAGATCCAAGTGTTATAAGCTTGTACTTCCATTAGATTGTTGACAATATATTTGCCGTATATATATATATTTGCTGTGTATATATATTCTTGTTTTACTTACCACCTTACTTTATAGCTCAGCTTCTGAGCAGGTACATGTAAGTTTGGTTGTAGGAGTAGATTGCTTAGGTTTAGATAGAAGTTTCTGCAGTTGGTGAAAAATGATGCCTAAGACATTTTTAGAAATGTTCAGTGCTTTATAAGAATGATTATGCAATAGCAGGTATATCTTTATCTTTCTGCCTGTCTGTACTTGGATCTAAATCTGTATAGTATCATTCTCTATCTCTATATCTATATCTCTATATCTGTTCATCTTTCTTGCTAAAAATGGGAGATCTGCTAATGTCATGGCGTCATCTGGGAGAATGTGATCCTGTTTGTTCTGATGAGACTACCATCGTATGTTTTTGAGTCTTCCCTTTCTCTACTCACCAGTGTCTTTCTGGTCATTGAGTCTTATAATTAAATCCCCAAATCTACCTCCAAAATATTTCTTGATTCCATCTTCTACCTTCATCCTTCTAACCTTGGTGAAGTTTCTCTCTCATCAAGATTACTGCGATAGCCTTTTAAATGAATTCCCTGCTTTAAGTAACACATCTATATTATCACATTTCACATTCTTCTGAGAGTTATTTTTCTAAAACATTGGTCTGGTGGTATTAGTCCTCTCTTTAAAAACTTTTGAAATGTCTTCTGTGCCTCAGGGATGCTGAACCATCACCTTGGCAGCGACCTTAATAAGCTGGCCTCAGTCCAACTCCTTAGCCTTAAGTGCAGCCAGCATTTATTTAATGAGTATGTGCTATTCATGATTTGTAACTGTATTTATGCCATTACCTCTCTTTCAAGCCCCGTTCAAATTTAACATCCTCTGTGATATACTCCTCTGATTCCCGAAGTAGAATTTAGCATTCCCTCTTCTTTGTGAACGCAGCTATTCAAAGTTTATCATATTCATTCTATTGTAACAAGCTTGTTAGTTTGCCTGCTTGCTTCCACATGTCCTCACAGCCAGATTGTGATTTCCTTGGGATTATGGATTTTATGAAGTTCCTCTTTCTCTTCCCCATTTTCTAGTTCAAGGCCTACTTGTCATATATTATATGATCATTAAGACTGTCTGAATTACACAGAATAAAACATTGTGTATTTCTAACATTTATTCTGCATTATTCATTATCTTAAAAAGGATTACCATGGGAAAAAGAAATTCTTTAAGCAATAAATGCATTATTATGGCATATGCTTCTCTCTTTTTTTGCTGAGGAATATTCGCCCTGAGCTAACATCAGTGCCAATCTTCCTCTATTTTGTATCTGGGTCATCTCCACAGCATGGCCACCATTGAGTGGTGTAGGTCCACCCTCTGGAACTGAACCCATGCCACCAAAGCAGAGTGCACTGAACTTAACCACTAGGCCATGGGGCTTGCCCCTGCTTCATTTTCAAAAGAGAGAAAACCGTGGACCAAGAGCAAGAAGGGGATGTTAACTGAGAGAATTGTCATAATCACACAAAGATGTCAGGTGTCGATGCATGTGTGACTGGGGAACCTCAGGAAACAGGACGAAGTGGAGGGGGAAACATGAGTAAGCTGGGGATCTTATTATTTCAAGTCAAAGCAACCTTCTTTTTTAAAGTAAAACTTAGAGGTGTCTCATGGAAAGGAAGAGCAAGGATCCTAATCTTAGAAAAAATTACAAAGGATCTGGAATGCCTTCTGTTTCTGTCACCTCTACTCATCTTTGTGTGTCTGCCTTCTTCTTTTATCTCACTGCAGATCAGTTTTCTCTGTTGTAATGTGGTGATTAGCACTTCTCATTCAAGATAACCAGATTAAGGCTGGCACTGTCAAATTTTAATTTCAAATTTTTATGGGGAGCAAACTTGGTCCAGCTTGAACAAGATAACAATCCCAGGCTCAGTTATGTCCAGGAGTGAAGAACGGATCACTTTTGGTTCAGGGATGGCTGCTCCCACTCTAACATGTGGAATTGCTAGAAGAGAGGCACTGCTGTTACCAACTGAGCTTTGGGGGGATATGGACACAAGACTGTTCCTTTATCATTATGATATAAAGTATTATTTTTTTAAAACTTGGATAAATAAATCTTATGCCTTTCTTTAATGTTAAAGCAATAAACAAAATATATGAGTCACTAAAAGAGAATCAAACCAATGGGACTAACTGTGGCTCTGATTTTAAAAAGCCAATATTCTGCCAACCCCCTCTTAGCCCTTAAGAAGTGTTAGGATTCTTCTACCCTTTCCTTCTATTTCCATAAAGAAATTTTTGCTATACTCCATAGGAGAGGAACTATTGGGAAGATAATTTGACCCTTTCACTCAGTCTTCTCTCTCATTCTTCTCTAGGGCAAAGGATTAACTTGCTAATTTGATCGATGATGATGGGAAGGAGGACGTCTCTCCCTTGAGTCTAAGTGTGCACAGGGCAGAGGCCTTCTCCTCTTGCTCCTGTCCTCTAAGCAGTGACCAGAGATCCTAGGGCAATGGTCCAGGGCCATCTAAGAGACAGGGCAGGAGCCTGGTTTTTTTTTGTCCCTGCTGTTAGAGCTCAACAGATGTGAAATAGATTCTCCTTTGAGTAGATTTGGGAAGGGGTGTGTGAATGTTAGAAATACTGTTTTCCTGTGGGTCCAAGTTGCATTTTCTATTTCAACTTTGTCATTATTAAAACTATTTTTTCCTCTTTGCTCTTAAATCTCATCTGATTAGAGGTCTGATTTATTAGCATCATTAAACTCCAAAACAAGGTTCTTGAGCTAGAAAACCTTTAGAAATGGACCAAACCATTCATTTTTGGAAACAAACTAACAAGCCTAATTAATTGGATTTGTGTCAACTTTTTCCAGTTGCAGAAGTGGAAACTGTCTGTTGTTCACTAGTGACACATTTATTTTTCAATCAGTGCAGGCTTGAGCGCTAGGAACAAGGCTTTGCTGCTGACTTTGACCAAAGCAACACGCTGAGAAAGGAATCAGACCGCCAAGAAAGGAAAGGCTTTTAGTTCTGGTAAAGATTTACCTCAATAAAGGCACAGTTTCCATTAACAACAACAACAAAAGGCTCTTAGGTCTTGCTAGGTGAAACCCTGTTGACCCCCTCTAATGTAGTGTTTCTCAGATTGTGGTTCCCAGACCAAGAGCATCAGCATCATCTGGGGCCTTGTTCAAAATGCAAATTTTCTGGCTCTGGCCCCAGAGCTTCTGATTTAGTGGGTCTAGAATGAGGCTCAAGAATTTAGGGGGAAGAGATTTTGGTTTTAACAATAACTTTATAATTCTGAATTTACTTTGATCTTTAGTTTATGAGGGGAAGGTGAGGTAATGTTTGGATTTCAATTTCTGCCTGGAAATTAAAGTGTAGGCTGTTACTATTGTTGAAATTTGGGACATTTTGCTATTGTTGTTACTGTATTTCTCAAGTGTTATCATTATATTTTTCTGATAATATATGGACCCAGTAAATTATCTTGGGTGAGCTTGGGTTTGAAAATTCAGTTGGTATAATTTAAAGTGGGAAATAGTTGGGGAGTAGGGTCTCACCCTCAGGCACGGTTGGTTTGATTTAGTTCAAGTGTTGTACTTGCCCCTTCCAGAACCATGTTGAGGCAAAAGCCAATGCTCAACGGCAGTCCCAGGATCCAGAAAGGAGCAGTGGTTGGTACTGGAGTGACAGCCTCAGGGTGGCAGTCAGACTGTCTGTCCCACTGTTGACCTCCTCCTCTGAGAGACCAGCAACATCCGTGGTCTGTTGGGCCTATGGGTTGAGAGACCCTTGTTCTCCTAGACTTCGTATTTCCAAAAGGAGATAATTGTTCCAGTCCTCAAGTGATAGCAGTATTGAGAAGGTGTCTTCTGTCGTCTTCCAAGCCCTCCTGATGAAGCTCATCCACCAAGGAGGGTGAGGCGCTTATTTGATAGGTGCTATTTTGCTTAGCACGTGTGGCTCCACCTTGTCCCAACTCAATTGAGCTCTGCCTGCCCACAGTCAGTAGAAAGTTTACTGTGTTCCTGCTGCTAGGAAGGAAGCATTACTTCTAGAAACTTGCCCTGCAGGATGTGGTTTGCGGACCAGCAACATTATCATCACCTGGGAGCTTCCTAGAAATCAGATTCCTTGGCCTCACTCTAGACCCGTTGAATCAGAACCTACTTTTAACAAAACCCTTAGGTCGTTCACATGCCATTAATATTTCAGAAGCACTGATTTATTTTTCTCAAACTTCCAAGATAATAAGGCTTATATGGGGTGATTTTTAAAAATGTAGATTCTCAAGATCCATCCTGCTGCTTCAGAATTGTCTAGGGAGAGTCCCGGAGATAGATGGGAAACTGAAGCCCATCTCGCACAGTCTAGAACAGCACTTGCTGAAATTAATGTGTATTCATATCCCCTAGGGACCTTGCTGACATGCAGACTCTGATTCAATAGGTCTTGGTTGGAGCCTGAAATCCTGCGTTTCCAGCAAACTCCCAAGTAATGCCCATGTTGCTGAACCACAGGCAACACTTAGTAGCAAGGTCAGAACACCAGGGCCTGTGGGTATGAAGCAGTGAGTAGCTTTGCAAATGTGTCTGATGTGTCTGTCTTTTGAACACTCTTGGATATGATGTCCTAAGGTCTAGATTTATAGACAGCATGTCAGTCAGTCTGTTTTGAGGCCAGTTTCAAACAGTGTTCTCCTCCACCTTAAATGTATAAATAATAAAGCTGTTACTTTGATCTCCATATGTTTGACTCCTGTGTCAATTCCTAATAGAACTGAAAGTGTATCTGTGTTGATTTTGACCCAGGCAAGGTTTAGCAGATAAAATGACTGTCTGAAAGCCATTTCCAAACCCCCTCTTCTCCACAGATATTAGGACTAATATTAAATCTCTACCCCATCACCTCTCCCCGATAAGCCATTTAGTTGTACCGTAAAAGTGTCTCTGCATCAGCTAAGATTTTTACTAGATGCTTCTGAGTCTAGCTTTAACATGGTCAATGTCTCTCTCTGTTGAATCAGAGAGAGAAATAAACATTTAATAACATTTTGCAATTCCTTTGAGGAATTAGAGATTCCACCAAGAGAGAAATTCTGGGGGTGCATGTAGGAGGGGGCATGTGAAGTTACCAAGTCATGGGTCTTCAGAGCTCAATTCGGCTGTGCTGGTGGCACAGATCTGGGGACTCCAAAATCAAGGAAAAAGCAGGATAACTCTGATGATATTTTTGTATATAAGTATTAGGTGGGCACTGGTATTGTCTGTACCTGAGTGCTCAGGGAAAACAGGTGCTTTGGAGAAAAGCAGACATTTTCTGGAACAAAGGGAAAGTGCATTTCCCATATTTTTTTTCCAGAGAGAAACTGAATTGGGGTAAGCATTTGGATGAGGGGTCAGGCTTTGTACAGTTAGCTCCGCCTTTAGGAAAAGCAGTGAGGGGAAAGGCTTTAGAAGAAAATGAGCATTAACCCAGGAGTATTGAACTTGTACAATACAGCCTTTTTTAAAAAAATAAAAGGGATTCATGGTTTGAGAACTTGTCAAATATAAAATATATTCCTCAGTTATTTTCCAAACCAGTTTTTGTTGTTGTTATTGTTTTATTCAGGTACTTTTTATGCCTTGAGAATTAGGGGCTAAGCAGAGACTGGAAGCTCAAAAATAATTAGTGAAGTATGGCCTTTACTGAAAAAATTTCCAAATGAAATATATAAAAGACAAGATTCAAAACTAACAGGAGAGCTAAGGAAGCTGGTAATAGAGTAAGATAGAGGATAGCTGACTAGGAAAGCAGAAAGGAGGTAGTCAAGAACTGAGAAACTTTCTGAGCTAGTTCCTCATATGAAATAAAGTCTGTGTTGACACCTTTAGACTTCAGTTGAGATTCATGACAATGGTTTACATTTTGTACCTAGAAGGTTTTTTTAAAATGATTTAATAAAAACTTGAGTGTCATATCATTTATGTTAAAGTTCAATGTTCTTAAAATGATTAAATAAATTATTTCTAATGAATGAACAAAAATTTATTGAGAACAAATATTTGTTGAGCACCGTCAAGGTAATTTGACATGTTTTCGTCGCACAGAATCCGTTGTCCCTTCCTGATTGTACTTCATTTCCTAGTGGGCAAATAATTCTTCCTTACTATGTAGACTTTCTAGGAGGGCAATTGAGCAGGCAGTCTTCCATCATGGAAGATTAATCAGGAGCTCTCTCCCAGGAATTTGAATCTCAAGCAATTGATGCAAGTCTGAGAGTGAATGTCTGGAAGTTATTCCCTCCCCGCTTCGCCATCACCAGGCTTTCAGACACGGAGGTTTGTGCTCTGATTCTTCCTTCCTGTGCCTTTCTTTGCTTTCTGAAGCATCCACTGTTTCTGCTGAGTCCCAAGCCTGATCCTTACAGTTTTCTGTCAATTCAGTATCTCTACCCTGCCACTTCTATGCCCCAAATATTCTTCCAATAAATTTCCTTTTGCATAAATTACCCATTTTATATTGCTTGTCAACAAGAACCTATCTTGTACAACATAGGCACCTCCATTTATCAAGTCCAGTCAAGATTTAGAGTCCAAAAGATGAAATTATATTCTATAGAAATTACATACTGAATCGTTTTTGGAACATTAAATATTACATATATATTTGCCATGTGTTTATTGCGCTTCACATTGTTTCCTAAAACAAAAAAATCCAGAGCAATCAATTGCAATTTATAAAATATGAGCCACAAAATAATAACGGTATAGCTCAGTGCAAATGTGAGATATCAGATGAATCATACTTTCTTCCTGATATTTATATATACTATTCACAATTTTACAATATGTATTGTTTATATAACCAGAAAAATAAGCTATTTTATTGAAGAAATTGGAAAACAAAATTGTCAAAAAGCAGTCTTATTAATGGATATATTAGATATTAGCTTCTTGATGTATAACCATATTATCTAGCAAGATTTAGTCTACATTCCTTAAACACAGAGTGGAATTCTTAGCTCTGGTTTTTTTGTTTTTTTAGTTCTTACCTGTATTTCTTGTTCCCTCAGTTTGTTCAAAGCACACTGTAAGAAACCACCTGGGAGTTAAGGACTAAAATTATTACAAAGAAAATGCTGGTAAAATTGTTAGTGATAGAAAATTGGAAATGTGCATAGCTAGAGATGTTAAAGTGAATTGAGAGTTGCTAATTTTTTAAGGATTTGCTAGTTTAGGGTGGAATTATGTTTATTGTAAGGGCAAATACAAATTAAAATTAAGAAGCTTAATTCTCCCCATTGAAAATAAGGGAGGAGACCCTCTGCCTTGCCTTGTCTTCCAACGTTTATTCGAGAATACTTATAATTGTAAACTTTTTCTCTGTCTCTTGGAAAGGTAGTAAACCTTTTTAAAAGGTAAATAAACCTCTTGGAAGCTTTAAGGTCCAGGAATGTCTTTCTCAATGTCCTGGAATCTCTTTGAACTGTAAACATCAAGACAGGCAGTACCCCCGTCTCCCAGTTTCTATGGGAGGGTAGGAGCGAACTGAGGTGGTGTCCTTGCTCACCTTACAAAACAACCTCATGTCACAAAGATATGAGAAATTTATTTTTCATCTGGATTTGTAACCAGGTAGCCAGGAAGATAGGTAGAAAAAGGGTTACTGAGGATTTGGTTAACAATAACGGAGGCTGTGAGATGTTTTTCTGATAAGGCTCTGGAGAAACAGGAAGAACTGAACTACAGAGACTGCTTGCAAGATAAACTACTCTGTTTCAGCTATATCAGCTCTAACTCTGCTATAGTCACCTGCACTCTTAACATCTTAAATTCTCCTCCTGTGGGAGGGGCAAGGCAGCCGTTTTTTAGATCATGTAACGTATGTATGCTACACATGTGCTTTAAAAGAACATGGCTGTTAGACAATAAACTCCCAATTTCCCACCTTTTCCTTAACTGAATATTCATGAACTGTGCTCTGATATGACAATAAAAGGACCCCTCAAACCCTTGTTTGGGAAGATACTGCTTTGGGAGCTATCCTCAGTCTTCTGCATTGTTTCTGCAAGTAATAAACCTCTGTTCACCTACTTCCACCTTGGTTGTGCTTTTCAGCTCCACACTCACCAAGAGAGGAACCCATTGTATTTGATTACGGATCCAGCAGTTTGGCTAACACAGATGGGCATCTACACTGCTGAGTGAATTTAAGGATGAACTATTTGTGACAAATGGTGCTTCATGTCCTCTTACTTGAGGACGAGTTATTGTTTATTCATGAAAATATATATATAATGGGTTGTATTTGCTTGGCTATATAAAAGAGTGAGATTTTTTCTTTTGTCTTTTCAATATCTTGGCAGATTCCCTGTGAGGCATGTTACATTCTGGTTTAATGCTTATTGAATAATAAAATTTTCTTTCTCTTCCACCTTTGTGGAGAGGTTTTCTGGGTTGGGAGGAGATTTTGTTTTTAATTATATCTCCTTAAAACCATGTGAAATAGATAATCATATTTCTAGAGATTTAGAACTTTATTAAATATTAATTATATGGCTTATATTAATCAAAAAGAAAGGCCTCTGAGACATTTCAAGATCAACAAATTTGTTAGTCAGTTTTACTAATTTTGTTTAAAAATGTTCCTTTAATAAATTCTTTTAAAAAATATTTTAATGTGATGTATATATTTTTTGGTGTGTCCTAGTAATTATATACAATCTGAGAATAGGATCTCTGTTTATGCTTTAATAAATAACCCAAGAACCTACAAGCTTGTTCATTCCTTTTTGGTACCCTGAATCCTTCACTTGTGTATTGGGTAACTTATTATCTCATAAATTCCAAGAAATATTCTCAGACTAGTCTAATTATTTTGGTATTTATTGTCTGCTTGCTTACTTTGTAATCTTCTGGGATAAATTTATTATAAAGAAGGTGTTTGCAGTAAATGCTATAACTTAGACGTAGGAACATACACAGTTTCTAAATTTGGGATGCAGAGGTGGTCAGGCTGTCCCTGCTAGCCTGTGGTCTTTGAGGCTTCAATAGTAGCAGTAATCACAGTTCACTTGATTCTGATAGTTTTCATGTTTTTAGAGAGTCCCAAATGTACTTTATAGGATCCATTTGACAGCGGGTCTGTTTTCTCCTTAGTGACATGGGTCTGGAAGGACAAGGACAAAAAAGAAAAAAAAAAAACCAGTAGCTGATTTCCACAGTAAGAAGGATTATTAAATAAGTGGGAAGTTATTCTACTGAAGTTTTATATTTTTTCTTATTCTGAAAGGATGCAACAATTTCTCCTAAAATGGAAAACAATAATCAAAGCCTTTTGACTTGGTACTGTGATGTGTGAAAATGTTGACTGAGACAGAAGGAATTTGAAACCGACTGTTGTGAAATCTGTGTGCAAGGACAACAGTAGTCACTTAATAAGGAAAAAAATAATGTGCAAATACGTGTTTATTTAAAGGATCCAAATTAGATAAAGTGATAACCCTTCTCTATAAGATCATCATCTAGTGTTTAGTCCTTGTAATAAACAACAGTGAATACTTACATTATAAGGTGAAAGGAAATCGAAATGAGTTAAGAAATTTAAACAAAATAAAGTAACACATATTAATGCAATAGCGGGTGAGATCCCTGGTTGTGTTCACTTGGATTCATTTCTGAAGTTTCAGTGGCCTGTGTGCTCTGTCTGTGGGGATGTGATGTTTGCCTTCCTCAGGCAAAATTTCATGAAAACAAAGACATCTCTAAACAGCTGCCGATTTTTGGACTGCGGCTGACCAATATTAGGAAAGAGCTGTTGTTCTTAATCAGAACAGACATTGGTCTCTTTCTCATGCAAATGATTACCTCTACCAGCACTTTGAGTCCTAATTCAGCCAAGGACTGGTTCTGATTGTATGGGGTTGCTAGGAAACACCCTTCTCTGAATGTGGGGGGAAAAGATACTTCTTCACAGTACAGAGTTTTTAGAATGATGGATATTAAATTTTAAGATGATGTGTGAATTAAACATTTTCATAAAATTGAAGATAAAAGGTTTTGGTTCCTTAGAAAGATGTAATTATATAAAGAATTTCTGGCTTAACTTTTAATCTAAAATTTCTACATTTGAGTATTGAAGAAGTGAAATTTCCTCTACATGGCAGAGGTTTTGCTATGCATACACAAACGTTAGAGGATATTAATTAGCATGTTGTTAGAGTGTAAGGGATTTTAATAGCCTAAGTGGAAGAGCGCCCACATGTCCCCGGAAAATTATAAGCAGCAATTCACAGGCTATAACTGATAACCAGATGGATAAGTATGGAGTTAATGTTATTTCTTCTGGCACTGGAATGTCAAAATGAATATCTAATTAGGCTACTGAACAACTTTTAGGAACACAAAGCAAAAATAAATCAAGGAGCTGTTTTAAGACCAATAAGAATGGGAAAAAGCCATCTTAATACTGAAATAAAATCAAAAGGAATGAATGTTGGAATTATTGAATATAAAACAAATGTAATAGTTGACTTCTATACCTACCTGAATAGAATATGTGAAATTTAGTTAACTCACATTAGGTATTTAAAGCTGATTTATAAATTGGTGAAATGGATACCATGGCTACAAATTAAGGAAAGACAGAGCTATCTTGATAGCAAGAAAATAATTAGCTAAGCAGTAAGAGTAATTTTTACTTAAGGAAAATATATTCTTGATGTTTCTTTGAATCCTATAAAAGAGAAGCATTTTTTTTGAAATTTATATCAATAAATATTTATTATTTGCTCTGGGGATAGAGGTGATAGAAGCCTCTCTATGCTCAAGGATCAACAAATTTACTGAAGATGGTTGAGGTATTTGGTAGAATTAGGGCATAGAGTCCACTAATTTCATACAATAATTTTGGGAATTTAGGATGTGTGTGTGTGCATATTTATAAAACAAGCATATTGTTATTTTTCAAGAACTTTATTCTTGATTCCCCTCTTCTTGAATTTAGTTGTCTTCAAGGCTAATGATTAAATAGGCTAGTAACATACATATGTGTTACCAGTTTTAACTCATCACTTTGAAGCATCTTGAGACAATAGGTTTCATTGTTTCCATGCTGTTTCTAGTATCATTTCTTATACAATGGACAGCTTGAGGTACACACACACACACACATATCTTGATAGATAGATATTTTTTAAATGAATAGTGATCTCCAAAAGAGAATTTCCAAGGTGAGAAAGACAATAATGGGATTTTTTTTTTTTTTTGAGACATCCAAAAGAGATGTTCAGAACATTTGAAAGTCAGTACAGTATTGTAGCTAAGGGCTTGGGCTGTAGGGTCATTCAAACCTGAGTTTAAATCCACGGTCCACCAATTAATTAATGTTGTTATGCCTTTGGGAAAATACCTCTTAAATAATCAGTTTCCTTATCTGCAATTTGGGTAAATAGTATCTCTGCTATAGAGCTCCCATAAGAGTTAAATGGAAAATGAATGTAAAACCTCAGGAAATTGTTTATCACATGGTAAGCATGCAATAACTGCTAATTATTATGGTCTGGTTTACATAAACATCAATTAAACATGAAAATACCTGGGACGTTGCATACATTGCATTTCTGTCATGGCATACTTTCTTCAAAGCATCATCCTCTTTTCCTTGATCTTTTTTATCTACAGCTTGGTGCTTTTTAGTCTGTTGCTTTTTGAATTGTCAGTTTCTTGTTCACATTCTTAAATGTTAAATTGCCCTTATTGGAAAAGAACTAGCTGGAAACCCTGAGCATTGCAGCTTTTAAATTCATCCTTGAGACAACTCAGAGTCTTTGGCACCATCACTATCTTCCTTACATATGTGAGTAGAGTCAATCAACGGCTTGAAACGCCTCCTTGCACCAGTATGCCCAGTTCAACAGTACTTTCCTTTTAAACACATCATCAATATTGTCCATTTCCGCTTTTGAGAAACCAACATCCAAATTAGAAATAAACTGTTTAAGATCAGAATTTCAGTCCTTGGGACTCATCTTGTATAGTTTTAGACTAAGTATACTGGTCAATTGCTATCACCATAGCTTTGGAAACTATGATTACCTACACTAAAAACTTTGAACTTGCTTTAACTTTCCAGAACTGTTTCAGATTTCCAGTGTTTCCATACATATTGTAAGGCAGTGTGCAAGAATTAAATGTTAAAATGGACTTCTCCATATAAAAATATCTATTCAGGCCCAATAATTACATCTTTGCAGTATTTTTACGTAATGATGAAATCACATTATTCATCCATACTCATTATCATTCCTTTTCAATAACAACAGTATTCTTTGGAGTCTAAAAGGAGAAAGACAGACATAAAAGAGGAAGATATCCAACACTCTTTAGAGCTTGACAAATGTGTCAGCTCAGGTTCTCAGGAAAACCCCAAAATGGGATGAGACATGCAGGAGATTTATTTGGGGTTAAATCCTTATGAAGGAATGAAGGGAGAGGGAGCAGCAGCAATCAGGGAAAGGCTGCAGACCTCAGTATAGGATTGACCCCGTGAAAGGAAAGCCCGAAGGAAGGGGGATTGGGCAGGAAGAGCTTTAGATTTTGGTGCCTTTTCCAGAAAGACTCAGCTAGGCTGAAAAGAAGTTCCAAGAAAAAGTTACTGTTAGAGGAGGCCCACATTGAGCAGGAATGGTCTGACTCTAAAAACTCTGCCATGCTCAGTCATTGGTTTTGAGGAACCCAGAGGAAGTGTGACCTGGCACAACATGTGACAGCTGGAGGCCATCAGCCCACTATGCTCTCTACAGCAGGTCACTTGAAGGGTGATCTCAGCACTTGGTAAGTCCTCTTTAGACTCTCATCAATTTCCCTCACAGAATATCAATAATAAACCAGTACTATACACTTCAGCAATGCTGGTTCTTATAGGGAAGTGTAACTTCAAACTCACTGTAGGTCATTTTTATATGAATATCCAAACTGATAGGAATTTTTTCAAGTATTTGCAGTTGCTCTATTTCTCTAGATCAATATTTAAAAATGTGTTTCCTCCCATTCCATAGGTTGCCTTTTCATTTTGTTGATTGTTTCTTTTGCTGTGCAGAAGTTTTTTAGTTTGACGCGGTCCCACTTGTTTACTTTTGATTTTGTTGCTTGTGTCTTAGGTGTCATATCCAAAAACTCATCGCCAAGACCCATGTCAAAGAAGGGGTTAATATCCAAAATATATAAGAAACACACACAACTCAATAGCAAAAGACCAAGTAATCCAATTAAAAAATGGACAAAGGACCTAAATAGACATTTTTCCAAAGAAGATATTCAAATGGCCAACAGGTATGTGAAAAGATACTCAACATCACTAATCCTTAGAGAATGCAAATCAAAAGTACAATGAGATATAACCTCACATCTGTAAGAACTAGAACGGCTATCATCAAAAAGACATCTTGTGCTGGCCAGGAGGAGAAGAAAAGGAAACTGTTGTGCACTGTTGGTGGAAATGTAAATGGTACAGCTATGGAAAACAGTATGGAATTTCCTCACAAAATTAAACATAGAACTACATATGATTCAGCAATCTTACTTCTGGGTATAAATCCAAAGGAAACGAAATTACTATCTCAAAGAGATATCTGCAAGCCCATGTTCATTGCAGCATTATTTACAATAGCCAAGACATGGAAACAATCTGTGTTCATCAACAAAGAATGGATAAAGAAAATGTGTCTGTGTTATACATGTCTATATATATATACACATATGAAAATAATACTATTCAGCCTAAAACAGAAATTCTGCCATTTGTGACAACATGGATGGACCTTGAGGACATTATGCTAAATGAAATAAGTCAGAAAGAGACAAATACTATGTGATCTCACTTATATGTGGAATCTAAAAAGAAACAAACTCATAGAAAGATCAGATTGGTGATTGCCTGAGGCAGGGGTGAGGTGTGGAGGAAATAGGTGAAGGTGGTCAAAACGTACAGACTTACAGTCATAAGGTAAATGCGTCCTGGGGTTGTGGTGTACAGCAAGATGACTATAGTTAATAATACTGTGCTATATATTTGAACGTTGCTAAGAGTGGATCTTAAAAGTTCTTATCACAAGGAAAAACAAAAATTGTTAACTATGTGAGGTGATGGATGTTAACTAAACTTTGGCAATTATTTTGCATTATATACATATATCAAATCATTATGTTGTGCACCTTAAACTTATACAATGTTTTTATGTAACATTGTTATATAATGTTATATGTCAATTATGTCAATAGAACCAGACAAAAATAAAAATATTATAAATCATATTTATATCATAAATATAAAAGTTGAAATATAATTATAAAAATAATTTTAAAATATATGGCTTTCTGCCAACATTCTCCCTTGCTGACTGGTATCTTAAATGACCTTTTCATTTTCTTTTTAGTAAACCTGTGCAAATTCTTCTTATTACAGGAAATCATTTAGATAATACCACTTAGATTTGATGTATGAAAGAAATCCATTAGCTGTTGTCACACTGGACACTCTAAAAGATATTCCTTGATTAAGTTAGAGAAGCAGAGAGCTTTATACATGAGCCCTATACTTCCTTCTTTTTTGCCTGTGTGTGAGGAAGATTGCTCCTGAGCTAACATCTGTTGCCAAATCTTCCTCTTTTTGCTTGAGGAATGTTGTCACTGAGCTAACATCTGTGCCAGCCTTCCTCTATTTTATGTGGGATGCCACCACAGTGTGGCTTGACCAGTGGTGCTAGGTCCATGCCTGTGATCCAAACCTGCAAAACCCGGGCTGCCGAGGTGGAGTGTACAAACTTACCAGTATGCCACTGGGCTGACCCCATACTTCCTTCTTTATTGAGTGATCAATGCATGGATGGATGGATTGGTAGACTAATTTATTTATTGATGCATTCAAGTTGTTAAGAATATAATAATTAGGAGATAAACAAGAACCTGCATGAAGAGAGCTCTCACAGGCTAGCAGAGAATAAAGATTAACAAACTGGTCACAAAAATACAGGGTGATAGCTAGTGTACTACGCAATTACAGGAGGATCTGTGAGTATGTAAAAGAGGGAAGGAACTTGGGATGCCTGAGAAGAGTTCCGGGAGAAAGTGACATCTAACATGAATGTTAAAAGGAGCTTCAGGGGGCTGGCCCGGTGGCCGAGTGGTTAAGTTCGCGCGCTCCGCTGCAGGTGGCCCAGTGTTTGGTTGGTTCGAATCCTGGGCGCAGACATGGCACTGCTCATCAAACCACGCTGAGGCAGCGTCCCACATGCCACAACTAGAAGGACCCACAACGAACGAACATACAACTATGTACCGGGGGCTTTGGGGTGAAAAAGAAAAAATAAAAAAAATAAAAAAAAAGGAGCTTCAGCTGGGGGCAGGTTTATTTTAAGCAGAGGAAACTGCGAGAGTGAGTGGCTCAGAGTGCAAATGAGTAAGACGTACCGGTGATCAATTATTAGAAATTTTTTAAAAAGCCTGCTTATATTCTGTTTAAGCAGATATCATCTACATAATTGAATGATTACCACAAGAAAAACACTGCAGCAACAAGTACAGGAATTTTCCTATTCAAATATTTTAAAATTCGTAGAATTATTGTGATGAAATTGCAAAAATGACAGTAGTGGAACCGAAGTCCTCTGTAGACCTCCATGTTAATGTAACAGGCGAGAGTTGGGTTAAAAACCTGGATTTGCCTCTCAGCTCCACTTCTTATTGAGTCCTACATCACTGAAAATCGCTAACTCCTGTTGCTTCTATGTAGCTCAGTGTTACTGAGAAGACTATGAAAGTTGATGTAAAGTGTCTTATGAATTCCATGCTTTATAAATATATGTTTTTAATTCTGTTGTCATTTTGGCAAATGTCACTTGTTGCATAACTTCTAGAAGATATCAAAGTATGCAATGCTAGAAGCAGGGTTGCTATATTTAGCAAATTATTGCAGGACGCCATGCAATATTTGGAACGTACCTATCCGAAAATATCAATCATTGTTTACCTGAAATTCAAATTTTACTGGAAATTTTGCATTTTATCTGGAAATCCTAGTTAGAAGAGAAGTAGTGGTGGGGAGTGGGCAATGATAATGCCATGACAAAGACGTGTAGGAAAGTGACAGTGGTAGCTATGTTACTCTATGTCCTTTGTGCTTTCCTCCTTTTTTCCTCTTAAAAATTAGTACTTATTGTTCACTTAGAAAAATTAGGAAAATAAATATAAGCTGAAATAAAACAGTTGACTGAAGTACTCAATATCAGGTACTCTTTATTAGCATTTTTATGGATTTTCTAATTACACATAGGTATACATATCTACATAAATTTAGCATAACAAAAAGAATCACGCAATACATACTCATATAAATTGAAATTTTTTTTTTTTACTTGATGTATCATAAACATCTCTCTATGTTAACAAACCCATGTGTGCATCATGTATTTTTTAGCCTGGAGGTCATTCCATTATACAGAAGAAGATTTGATTTAACAGTTCACTAAAGATGGATATTTACTTTGATATAACCTCTATACTGTTACAGAATCAGAAGTAAGGAGTATATTTACGGAAAAATCTTTATGGACACATTCTTATGTTCTTATTATTCCCTTACTATAGATTCTCTGAAGTAAAATTATTTAGTTAAAGGAACAATTGTTTGGCTAGATTTTGACATAAGTGATTAATTTTCTTTCAAAAATATCCTATGCATTTATATTTTCAGAAATAGTATATGGACATACTTCCAACCTCTTCTGGCAAACACTCTGTAAGATGATACTTTGATAATTTCTTAAAGAAGAATGATGTTTTGTTGTCATATACATTTCTTGATAAGTGATCAAGTTTAATTTGTTTGATATATTTTGGCCATTTGTATTTGTTCTGTAATTGTCTACTGTGACAGCAAATTAGCTCACTCAACATTATCTCATTTCTCTCTTTTAGTCTGCCTTCCGTAAGATAAAGCCTGACAAACTAAAATCTATTTCCCAAACAGACCATCAGGGGTCCTCTGTCAAACACAGTCATGTGCTTAGGTTTTGTTTGTTTGTTTACTTCTTGTTTGTTTTCGTCTAATGCAACAGTATTTGGGAGTTGTAGTGTCAGATCTCCGGCTTCCTGGGTGTCTCATGGCAGTGGCAGGTGGCAGCAAGAGCATTATTTCTATTGGAATAGTCTCTTGCTGTGGCTGGGCATTACTGCTGACTGCATCACTTCTGGTTAAATAGCATTGGAGCCAGAAATTCTATACATTTACTAACACTCTAATAAATGCATTTCCATTTATCTCAGCTAGAGTGAACTCTGTTTTAAAGTACAAACTCTGAACAGTACACTTTCTTATGTCCATTAACACTTTTTTCTCCTGAGGTTCATATTTTATTATTACTTTGTAATTGCATTTTACATATTAAAGGTTACAATTTCCCCCATCACATCTATTAAGTGTTTTCTCAGTTTGTTGTTTACCTTTTAAATGTATTTAATTCACATCTAACAGTTCGCTAATTGTGAAGCAAAGTAGAAATCTTAGTGCCTTTTCTTAATATATACGAACGGGTATCTAAAGCATCCTAAAAATATGATATTTTTAGAATAATTAAGTTCATTGGAGAAGAACATTTGATAATTAATGTAAGTAATAAACGCAATAAGTTATATATACTTCCTACTTTAGATTCTAGTTTTCTGATCTTCTTCTCTTCTGCATCCTGTGTTCCATCAAATCTTTGTCACCAAGCTGGAGTAAAGGTACCAGTTAGAGTAAGATACCAGGTAGAGTAAGACTTAGTTGCATAGGAAAGAGACATAAAACTCACAGTTTTCAGGGACCAGCCCTGTGGCCGAGTGGTTAAAATTCCGTGCGCTCTGCTTCAGTGGCCCGGGTTCGCAAGTTTGAACCTGAGTACGGACCTACTCCACTCATCAGCCATGCTGTGGAGGCATCCCACATACAAAGTGGAGGAAGATTGGCACAGGTGTTAGCTCAGGGTGAATCTTCCTCACACACACACACAAAACCTCACAGTTTTCTTCCCAGGGAAATTTCTGTGGGAAGTAGGGGAGGTGAGAAAGGACAGGACAGGCATAGAGTGAAACTTACATGTCTCAGAGAAGGCCAGGTGTTAGATACCTCAAGAATTGTGCTTGAAGCCAAAGGACTTTTAAACCCATTAATAAAATTGAGACTTTGACTCAAAGTCTCCTTTAGTTTTCCTGCTCCCATAGAGGATACACCCCACTGAAATAACCTTGCTGGCACAGCAAATATGCACTCCATTAATAGTTGAAATTTTTAATTCTTAACACTCTTCAGCTGAGCTCCTCCTGGACTCAGTAGACACCTTCCTAACCCTTCCAATCTAACTTCACATATCTCAGGTGTTAGCTTTCTTAAGTTTAGATTTCCTGAAGCCTTTAGGAACTCAGTTGGCCTTGAAAGACAGTTCATTCATTCATTCGCCACAGAAAGACTCTGAAGTAACTAAGTTATGAGTGAGTGGCTTTCCATTTCAGCCACTGTGGTGAAGAAAATGGTGGCCCACAGCAGAGGCTGCAGGGAAAACTCCCTCAGATGAGGCACAGACCCACAGATGGCTACATGACAGCAAGAGCTGGGGTGAGGCCTCCTCAGCCAGAGATAACCACTGAATGCTCACAGGGCTGAGGCCCAGCACAAGCCGGGCCAGCTGTCTAACTCAGCTGAAAAGGCCAGCAGGGCTAGCAGTGCCCCGGGAGACAAAAGGTGTTGTGGTGGAGACAGATGAGTAACGGCTGTCAACTTTATTATACCTTTCACCTTAGATTTTTCTTAAAAATTGTCATATGTTTTTATGTTCTTCTATGCTAATTGAGTATTTCTTTGCCAGTTTCCAGAAAAAACCATATTGATTATTTTCTTTTATCAGAGTGGTATTAAAAATATAGTTTAGTATCTTTGTGATACCAAATCTTCCCATCCATAAGCATACTTTATATCTCTGTGTATTTAGATGTGTATACATTTCTGATCTGTTTCTGGTCCAAAAACGTATTTATCATTTTTTTCTATCATGGACACTTTATATATGTATTTTATACATTTATTTATTTGTACATTATATATATTTACATATATATATGTATAAAATCAGTATGTATTCCATGTGAAGCAGTGGTAGGATGTAGTTATAGAAATTCTGTTTGAATTACCCCACCATCTTGCCCAGAATCCCAGTGAATTCATTCTTGAATTTTATTATCTGAATTCTTTAAAACAACTAATTTTATAGCCAAAATATTGCTTCAGAGTGTTTTGAAAAGTAATTATTTGGATACATTTTGTGATGCTGAAAAATTTCAAGAAATAACATGCATAGAATTGCATCTTTAGAGAGTCTAATAGTTAACAAGAAAATATCAATAAGAAAATGCAGAAAATATGTTTTATAAAACTGAGTACATATTTAAAATGTAAGGGGACAATGTGGAATTTTAATTTTGATGAATAATATTTTTGGGAGTCATATGTATATGACATATTATTTACACTTATTTCATTAAATAATGTTTTGGATTCTGAAAGGAGGAAAATTAACTAGGGTTTAACACATCTTTATTTCAAGCTCCAATTTTTTAAAAATTTCGTACTTTATCTTCAAAAGTATAATGTTAACTTATGAATAAAATTTTACTATTTTTGCTTTGAGAACTGGATAAGCTATTTTATTTCTCCCTCTTTACTTTCTCTTACGGTGACCATTTCTTGGAAGAAAATTTTTTCAATAAACGTTTTTTTCAACTTTTGACTAAAAGCACAATGAGACTACTTTCAATAGAGCATTTGCAGCCTCTCTTATTATGATTTTTAAAATTTATCAACTTCGGCGTCAACCAGTAGTCATAACCAATAAGCTCCAACCTCTACGCTATTATCTAGTTTCATCTAAAAGACATGAATGTAACTTCTCTTATTCTTCAGTATTTAGTTCCACCAGTTTCTTTTTGTTTAGATTTATTTGGTAATTTTTCCTTCTGAGTTCATATGCTGCAAACAAAGAGCGTGGCTGGAGTAAATCTTGATTCTTCATCTGACAGCCCATTTTCGGGGACCCGCTCTCCCTCAGGTTGTTGATTTGGCCGTCACAACTGTATGCCGCGAAGAACTGCTGGAATCTGTGTTTGATTCGTTGTATTACACTGCACAGTGATCAATTGCCTGTCCACTTGGCTCTGCACTTATTATTTTCATGGAAATTTCCTTCTTGGCTATTCTTAGGCATGTTCTATTTCCTTCTGCCTTCACCCATCCAGATTCTTTGTGCATCTTAGAGGTTTAATAAATTAAACTCCAACATACACGTTAGCTGCTGAAAACATTAATAGTCTAACAGTCACAATCAAAACCATTCCTGTAAACCTGTACTGGGAAATGCTGATTGCAGGGAACTTAATGGAAGTGTCCTACTTTCTGGAGTCATTTGTTTTGATGAGAGCCTGAGTGTAAATTCTGTGCAAAACACAGACAGCTATTATGCAGTTAATTATGCACAAAGTAAACAAGTACAACTGCAAACAGCAAAATGCCACCTAATAATGGATAACTCCAGATTTATGGTATGCGTGCCCAATCTGTAAAGGCTTCCACTCATGAATCTCAAATGAATGGAACATTACCTAAATGATCCAGAATGAAGGATTTAATACATTGCTCTACCCTTATTGCTACTTATTTCTTGTCAGCAGATTTTTCATTTTGCCTTAATTTATTGTACATAAACACTATGCAAATGTCTGGGTCATATTTAAAAACATATGGCTTGTGCTTATGATTACTGGTTAGGCATTTTATTACAAATTACTTGTTAAGCAAATCACTTTCTTAATTATGCAGGTCAACATATAATCACCATGCCCACATGTACTTGTTATACAAAGCTTCACAAAGTAAACATACTGTGCATAGTTTAGGGAATGTGTTTATGTGCTGTCCCCAACATATGTGTCAAGGTTGCCTCCTGATTACTGTACTCAATGCAAATGCAATTTCTTTTATAATGAGCCTTTCAAAATTTGTATCTTCTGCTAGTATGGAAATTGTTCTGAAATTTGATACCAAATAAAATGTACTGCTTGATAGTTTTTTATCTATCCCCCAAATGAAAATGATAATTGAAAAACTAGTAAATAAATTCAAATAAGATTGTTTTATTAATTTACGTAATTCATTTGTTTTTATCCCCTTTTGTTCCAAGAAGTTAATATGACTTACAAAAATGAAAAATTGCAACAATTTGAGGAATAGCTAAATGAATATTTTATGGTTAAGAGAAAATAAAGGTGGAGGAAATGAAACCTGGCAGGATTAAGATTAATTTACAGAATACATGCTGAGAGACTTTTGAGAGTTGAACAAATAATTTGGCTTCAATCATCTTTTTGGTAAAAACAGTCACAGAAAAACAAATGGTTAATGATACGCTCTGTCGAACCAATCCACTCTTCAGAGAAGCACACTTATTCTTGGTTCTGAAACTACAGAAATGTATCCTGAGCATCCTTTTGGAGAATATGCTCTTTAAAAAAGATCTCGGATGTGTCAATGTAGGTTCATCAGTTTTAGCAAATGTACCATTATGGTGCGGCATGTTGATAGTGGGGGAGGTTGTGTGTGTAGTGAGGGGGCCAAGAGGCCATATATGGGAACTCTGTTCTTTCCACTCAATTTTGCTGTGAACCTAAAACTGCTTTAAAAAGTTTATTAATTAAGATAAGTCCCGAATAATATTCTCATAATTAATTCTTGTGACACATTGCAGGTTATTCCACATTCTAACCTTCTGTGTAAAAGGACAGCATAATTCCAGGTGTAATTGAGTAAAAGCTGCCTCCTGGGTGTGATAGAGAAGGAGAGGAAATATAGGTCGAGCCAACGGAGATTTGCTATGCAGCATGAGAGAATGCCTCCTTTAAGCTTATTCTGCAAATTGATCTGTATTCCAGATTGTGAATTGATATATATTCTAGATTCTTGTGGAGTATTTGTATGGGTCCTAACTCATTAGGCCACTCATATATAATAAATGGTTTTACAATAGAAAAATTGGCTTGAGAATCTCTTTCCTTGAGAGTAACCCACAGATGAGGCATGCACAGATAGGAGAGACAAAGAAATAAAATAATTGGGCGTGGTGGGGCAGCGGTCCTTTTGATGATGGAGAGCAGACTGCTTTATCTGGCTTGCACACCTTCTTTTGCATCAGGGCATTTATGGAATTGCAGTACACCCAGGGCTAAGTGCCTTAGTCCCTTTGAGGAAAGCGTTCAAGTTCATGGATATTTTAGCAAACTACGTCTTAGAACAAATTCTGTAAGTTGTAGCTATATATCACCTTATTTCTTTTTACCAAGTTTACATGTGCATTTCATAAGGAGAAAAAAAACAGGTAATAGCAGATCTAAGTTCTTGTTTAAATTACTATTGTTATGTTTCTCGTTTTGTGTTTTGGAACTGGAATCGGTGGAAGGCCAAGACATAAGATGTCAAAATATGAAATCAGTTGCCGTATTTGTGCACTTCCAATTTCTATGCAAAACCTATGGCTTTTCTCTTTCTTGCTTGCGTAATTACTCCCTTGCTGTTTCCCATTGCGATTATTATCAGCTTTCTCTTCATATGATTTTCTTTTGTGGGGTGAAGGGAGACATGATATTATGATGTACTCTTAAAATATTCTTCTGGCTTGGTTGCCCTGCATATCTGTTTATTCTAAAAATCAATAACTATTCTCAAAAGGTGAGTGAGATCAGAAAGAGTGAAGAACAGAAGCGTTCCAACACCTTAACGCAAAGATGACTACATAGTAGTCTATTTACTATATTCAACTTTTTGAAAACAATTTCATTATTGGTTACAAGTGTGGAATTTGGGGTATAGAAAAGAATAAAGGAAAAAGAGAATCAGTAGTGACTAAAATTAAAATTACAAACCATTTAGTTGCAAATAGCTAATAGCTACAAATAGCAAATAGCTGCAAAATTCAAGTAAGTGCATAGTTGAGTATATAAGTCAATAATGTCTTATATTTCAGGCAAAAGCAAACCACTTCATCACTTTAAATTTTCTTTGGTGATTATGTATGTTTTGGAACGTCTCCAGCTACATTTCGCCATAAATTTTACTTAGCAATTAATATTGGAATATTGAGCTAAAAGGCATTTTACCAATATATTTTTCACATGCTTCATCATGTTGATCATTGGAAATACAAAAATTCATGTTTTTTTAGTTATTCTCTTAATACTGTGAAGCTTATTTTCAGGATTTTAAAAACTTTAGTTTCTCCGTAGACTATAACTTACACACACATACACCCACACACACAATTGAATTTTTCCTTTTCGTTATCCTCTTACCCTTTGGAATAATTTTTTGAAACTTTATTTGAGGATTTATAAAATACTTCTGTTAGTACCTCCACCAGAATTGCCTTAATTCTTATAATATAAATCTTGGCATATACCTTCATAAGGACAATCTAAACTTGATGATACTCATCTATGAAAAAGAACACCTGTATGTCTTTGTGTAAAATTTTTTTTACTCCAAAGAAAACTTGTTTTGTTCTGTTTTTCTCACAAGAGATCCCACTTTCCATTCAATATGGTTGTTTTCATATTCCTAAATGCATCCCTAAGTGCCTTGTATCTGATTTTAATTTGCAATAGAAATGACTAGAGTGTTGTAGATATATGTAGGTACTTGTTTAAATTACATAGATCTGTAGGTATGTTATTTGTCACATCGCCTCCAAGCAATTCTAATAACAACTAATAAAAGGAGTTAAACATTTATATTTCAGAATACTTTCCCTCCTTACCACAAATCAAAGGAAAGCAGCTTTCCTTTGCTGGAAAAGCTGCTGTTCCAGGGACAGAAAAAAACAAAACAAATAGTAAGCTAGAATATTAGTGACCGAATCCACTTCACAAGACCCTAGGAAAAGGCAGAAGCAAATGGATGATAAGGGAGGCAAGAAAAATGTAAGGGATGCTACTAGAAATGATATGTAGAAGCTGAATGAAGAGCTTTAAATAAGAAAAATCATTTCTATAATATGAAAAAAATCTGGGAGATTTATCCATGTATATACAATTTCTCTGTAATACTATGTAATTCTGTGTACATCCATTTCCAGTTCTCTACATTTCTTTCTATAGATACATATTTCCATCTTATATCATTTTCTTTTGCCTGAAGGAGTTCCTTTATCATTTCTTGTAGTGTGCATCTGCTGGTGATGAAAACTTTCAGCTGTTGTATGTCTGAAAAAGTTGTAATTTAGCTTTTGGTTGTGTAAGATATTTTGCTAGGTATAGGATTCTAGGTTGACAGTTTTTCTTTCAACACTGTATAAAGATTGTATTCCACTCCCTTCTCACTTACATTATTACTGATGAGAAACCCATTGTCATTCTTAGTTCTCTTCCTCTGGATGGAACATTGTCTCTTTCTGTCTGTTATTAAGATGTTTCTCTTTATCTTTAGTTTTGATGTGCCTAAGTGTAGCTTTATATATTACTTGTATTTGGGGAACCTTGAATGTTTGGGTCTGTGAGCTTATAGTTTTCATCAAATTTGGAAAAATTTTCAGATTTTTTTGTTCAAATATGTTTTGTGTGTCTCTCTTCTATCACTTTAAATGGAAAATCCAATTAAATGCATACTGGCCAATTGAAATTGTGTCACAACTCATTGATGCTCTTTTCGTTTTGTAAAATTCTTTTTTTCCTCTCTATATTTCCTTTTATGTAGTTTCTGTTGCTATGAATTCAAGTTCAGTAATCTTTTGTTTTACAGTATCTAATTTGACATTAATGCCATTAATACACCTATGATTACTATTTTAGGGTTCTTTGCTAATTCCAACATCTGTGTCAGTTCTTGGTCAGTTTTGATCAGTTTATTTTTCTCTTCTTTATTGGTCATATTTTCACACTTCTTTCCATGCCTGGTGATTTTTACTGAATGCCAGACAATGTGATTTCATCTTGTTGGGTGCTTTGTTTTAGAACACAGTTGTGGAACTTCAAATAGTTTGATCCTTTTACGTTTTGCTTTTTAAGATTTGCTAGATGAGCAAGACCCTCCTGAGTACTGCATCCCATGTTCCATGAATTTTTAAATTGTCCAAACACTGGATTGAACAGATACTATTCCATGCTCTATATGATTGTCAACTACTATTCTCTCTAATCCTTTTGGGTGATTCTTTCCCTGGTTTGAGTAGTTTCCTTAGTACTTGTGCTAATCAGAAATCTGCTGAATAATTATAAGAGAATCTCTGCAGATATCTGGGTTCTCTGTGTGGCTTTCTCCTCTCTGGTACTCTATCCTGAAATTTTAGCTGCCTTGGTTTCCGTGTACACTCAGCTCCATCTTCTCCACTCAGGGAGTGGGACTGGATTCTGGCTCCTTGCACTGTGGCCTGGGCATTTTCTCAAGGCAATAAGCTCTGGAAATCATTGAGTTTATCTTGTTTTCTTCTCTTTTCTCTCAGGGATCACTGTCCTTTATTGTGTCATGCCCAATGCCTTGAATACAGTCGTTTGATGTAGTTTTTCTGCTTTTTTTTTTTTTCTTTTTGATTGTTTGTGTGTCTGGTGGTGAGGAAAAAAAGAAGCTAAATCTAGTCCCTGTTATTTCTTTATGACAGAGCATAAATCAGTATACATAGCTTTATTTTATGCAATAGGCTCTCACAATAGGTTTACTGGTTCTGTGGATAAAAGTATTTTTTCTTTTCATAGATATTGGCAGATTCTGTTTTAAAATGTAACAAATTACACTTGTGCCAACAACATGTGAAAGTAAATTTTCCTACATCACCTCAAAAATTGGTTCTTTGTAAATGTTTCCAGTCTGGTAAAAAGTTAATCATTTTTAATTTAATAATTTGAATTTCCTATTACTGAATTTAAGCATGATTTCATATGCCTATTGGTCATCTGAAGTTGCTCTTGTGAATTGCAGAATCATATATTTTTCTCACTGTTTTTCTCTTGCACAGCTGGCCATTTTCTTATAAATTTGTAAAAAGCACATGGTGTCTGAAAAAAATTAATCCTGTCTGTAACTCCGGTTGTAAATATTTCTCTCGAACATATTGTTCATTTACTAACATTTATTTATTGGTTTTGTCTTATATTTGATTTTTTTTTTAAAGATTGGCACCTAAGCTAACAACTGTTGCCAATCTTCCTATTTTTTTTTTAAGGATTGGCACCTGGGCTAACAACTGTTGCCAATCTTTTTTTTTTTTTTTCTGCTTTATTTCTCAACCCCCCCGGGTACATAGTTGTATATCCTAGTTCCAGGTCCTTCTAGTTGTGGGATGTGGGATGCCACCTCAATGTGGCCTGACGAGCGGTGCCATGTCCGTGCCCAGGATCCAAACCCTGGGCCGCCGCAGCAGAGCGCGTGAACTTAACCACTCGGCCATGGAGCTGGCCCCTATACTTGACTTTTAATTTTTAAAATTTTCATTTTAATTAGTTGATTGAAAATAGCAGATTATTTCTTTTATATCATCAAGGTTTTGTAGTATCTTGGTTAAGAAGGACATCCTTTTCCCTGGATTGCATAGGTAGTGTTCTGGTGTTCCTTGCAAGGAACCCAGGCAGAAATGGGGGAACTAAAAACAGAACATCTATTTCTATGTCTTTTCCATTTTACCATATATCTGTTACTTGAATAATCATAAGCTAGTAATTAAAATAGAGTTCAATTTCCAAGAAAGGATGGAAGGAAGGGAGGGAGAGGAGAGATGGATAGAAAATAGAGACCCTTAGACCATGAGCTTTTATTTTTTAAATTTAAAACACATGCATTCATTACGTGTAGATTATTTTGAGAGCCAAGTTATGTTGATAACTGTCATCAGCAGATTCATCAAATGAGATTCAACACATTTCATAAAGTTTTGCTTTATCAATCAAAATTTCTAAACCAGCTGGTAATAATTCTATGTGAGAATGGAATTTGAGTGTGTGTGTATTTCAGTACATAGGGTAGTGATGACAGAGAATATAAGAGTATATAGTATTAAATGTCATAAACTCTTTTAATAGCATCCTCTTGAAGATTTCATGGATCATACAAGATGGTAGCAGATTGATGTGAAACAAGTTCTGGGACCATGGTGTCTACCTGCAGGATAGTTGACTTTCAACTGAATGATAGTATATATTCAAAGATGAATCTTATAATCATAGCTCTCTTGTGTCTCTAATTGAAGAGTCATACACTAGTTCATGATAGGAAGACTTTGTCTTTTATTTTAGCTTTAAAACCAAGAGTTTGAAACTTTAAATTATTCATTTTGCTTTATTGTACTTTTGAAGCTGTCCAAATTTCACTCAGTGATATTCTTTCCTTTCCATCATAAAAAATCCGATGAAGAAAATGGACATCCAATTAACCACTCACCTGACACCACAGTTTCCTTTTCAGAATGATATCTTAGCTTTGAAATACACTGAAGCTTGACTCTCTCATCACATTTCACTATCAAACCTTCAGGTGGATTTCATTAAGAACATTAATTTTCCTGCCAATCTCTCAAAGCAATGTTTCAGAAATGTCCTGTAATACAGCCAATATTGTAAGAAGACCTGAACTCATTGTCATAACATGTAAATGTTGTTATTCAGTCTGCTATACTGTCTTAACCTGCGGCCTTATATAGTAGTGACATTTTTATGTGAAGTCTCTTTGTAAAGTCATCACATTATGCCATATTAAAAAGAAAAGGAAAAGAAAATAATTAAGTACAGTTAGAATCTACAAAAAGAAAGTAGTGTTTTCAGATATCACCAAGTGAAATATTTTATTCAGGATAAATATTATAATGTTTAGTATTTTTTTTACAAAAGAATGAGCATAGAAGTTTTACAAACTTGCTCATCGTTCCATAGAACCCATGAATTATCTGTCTTTACTATTCCAACTTCACTAATAGTCACAACAATTTTGGGGGTTTAATCTCATTTATTCAAATATTCTATCAGTTCCTCAAGGCTTGCCTTGTGATTTTTATGTGTCTTGTATCCCCCATGACTTGTATACAGCTGCATATATAGCAGAGAGTCAAAACACATGGATTTTTTTCTTCAACAATTTTGAAGCATATTTTGAATAGCCTCCAGGTAACATAAATATTAGTGAAACAATTAATACCTACCCTCAAAGAACACCTATTCGATAAGGAAGATAAGACAGAAGAATACAACACATCCACACACACATATTGGCACAGAAACCAAGTAGAAGATAGAAGAAACCATCCATAAAGAGCTAAAAAACAAATTGTTATGAGAGTTTAGAAAAGAGATTAGAAACTGATTGAGTAAAATCAAGAAAAACACTATGAGGAAGCATAATGTAACATGACTTATGAAGGAGTTTTACAATGGATGGAGGAGGAGGCCATTCTGTATAGAGAAAACAGATTCAGAAGTTTGAAGATGTAGGTTATTTTCTTTGGGAAAAAAGAGTAATCCTTTTGATCAAAACATAGGGAGTATTCATAGGAATAGAGTAAAGTATGGTATCTGAGGACACATTACAAAGGTATAACCATTGGTAAGCAGAGGAATTTATGCTTAAAAGTTGTTTGTAAGTAGATGGATGGAGTGACAAAGCAACAACCAGAAAAGCACTGGAAGGTATATTTTCAGAAAAATAGAAAGACTGAGAAAACCCTAGAACCCAGTATTGTCGATGCTTCCATAGATCTGATCTGGGCAGAAGGGGCATAATGTTAGAAAATCTCAGAAATCCCCAGGAATTAGTCATTACCTTAAGGAAGAACCCTGAGGGGAACTCTCACATCTAGCCTGCTGTGAACAAGGCAGTTTGCACAGGACTTGTATGCCTCATAAGCAAATAGGGAGATAATATGGGAAGATCAGAATGACCCAGATATGGCAGCTCAGAAAGGAAAAGCAAAACGTCTATTCTAATCATAAAGTAAACTACTAAGAATTCCAGACTGTGTCCATGACAGCTTGTGAAGAAACTTGAAAGTCAGAGCTGATATTGAAAACCCTCTTGAGCTAGGTTAGTTTAGGAAAGGTAGAGAAGTCACGTTACAATCTTTGGCTGGAGCAACATAAGAGGGAGTTCATGAGCAGGAGAGTCTGAAAAGCTACTCTGGCCCACTCATCCCCTCCAGAGAAAATGCTTATGAAGAGTCGTTTAGGAAAATGTACCAATTCAAAGACAACCAACCAAATTAAACTATATAAGATTCATACAAAAATATTATGGGACACGAGAAAAAACAGCAGTACAATTTTTTTTAAAGATTAGCAAAACTCATTAAAAAGTTGTTGGCACAAAGCAGAGACATTCCAATAAGAATTTAAAAAATTAAAAGAAGCAATTACTTCTATGAAGATAGACCAGAAAATGAATATACAAAATTTTTGAGACAAGATGGCCAAATTGTAGGATGGAAAACAGAAACATGCAGCACTCAGGAAGTAAACAGAAGAAAAAGACAAAATCATTTGAGAAATGAAGACTAAATTACAAGAAGCACAAAGGAGAATAGATCTCACATAAAACTAGTAACAGACATAAATGATGGAAATGAAAAGAAATTTTTTTTTTTTAGATTGGCCCTTAGTGCTAACATCTGCTGCCAATATTCCTTTTTTTAAATTTTCTCCCCAAAGCCCTAGTGCATAGTTGTATATCCTAGTTGTAAGTCATTCTAGTTCTTTTATGTGGGACACCACCACAGCATGGCTTGATGAGTGGTGTGTAGGTCCATGCCAAGGATCTGAACCAGTGAACCCCAGGTGGCTAACATGGAGTGTGCAAACTTAACCACTTAGCCATTGGGCTGGCCCCTGAAGAAATTTAATAAAGATGTCATTTTAAAAAGTTGAGGAAGAAGTGATAGATATAGAAGACAGTCAAGGAGGATTCAACATATGCACAACTGATTTTCTAATGCCCAAAAATAGAGTAATAAAATACAACAATAAAATGTTTGCATTGAAATTAAAATATAATAATATAGACATATATATTTTGATGAGGAAGATTGGCCCTGAGCTAACATCTTGTTGCCAATCTTCCTCTATTTTAGATGTGGCACTCCGCCACAGCACAGCTTGACTAGCAGTGTATAGGTCTGTGCCTGGGATCTAAACCTTGAAAACCTCAGGCCACCAAAGTGGAGAGTGCAAACTTAACCACTATGCCACCAGGCCAGCCCCAATAATATATCATTTTAACTGGCATTACATTTAGATTGTCCATTTCAATTTAACCTTTAACCATTAGCATCAATTCAGTTGACCAATTTCTAGCTTGGTTTTATATCAATCCTGTTCATATCCACTTTTAAAAATTGTACCCATCTTGCATGCTTGAATGCCTAGTCAATTACTACATTACTCAGTAATTTCTAGCATTCCTAGTAATTATCTGACAAATAAGATGTGATCACTTGCTTACTTAAATTTCAGAGAACTTTGAGTCTTATGACAGTGATTATAGTTTGAATTTACCTTATATGTTAATTTGATTGTTTTTGTTAGTCGTGTTTTATTCACATACAGATTTTATATGATTTTCTGAAGTGACCTAGTAATAGGTGGCATATACTTTTTTTAACATTCAATAGTTTGAATGTGCTGTTGAACATTGTAGGTGGTCAATAAGTAGTTGCTGATTTAATGAATAATGTGTAAGTATTGATGACCAGGTTAAATGATTTTTTTATGGTCTCAATTCAGCGTATAACTTTTGTCATGCACCCATGCCCTGTGTACACTGTACTTCTCACTTGCAAGTTTTGGTCATTTGAGCCACAGTAAACAAAATCATACATGTGTGTATGTATATGTATGTATGTATTTTTGATAAAATACATATATGATTAAAAAATGTTCATTCCATTCTGGTTTAGGATTGAACTTTCTATCATCTCCAAATTAACTGTTGCAGGAATTCAAGCTATAAATGTTTACGTATTTCAAACACTTCTCTCCATACCACACCTATGCCATTAATTTTTATCCTCTCTAAAGTTTGTTCATTAACAGATTCTATTTAGAATCTTTTACTTTCTAGCTTTATCCATCATTTGATTAGATAGGTTGCATTAAAGAATATAGAGATGATATTTTTTATATTAAATAATATGGGCTCATTATTTTCTGCCTCCAGATTGTCAGGTACAGAATTTATTGATGTCTCTCTGTAAATTTTTTGGTATTTTGTTTTTGTTTTTGTTTTTTTGGTGAGGAAGATTGGCCCTGAGATAACAAATCTGTTGCCAATCTTCCTCTTTTTTTTTCCTCCCCACATAGTTCTAGGTCATTCTATTTCTTCTATGTGGGATGCTGCCTCAGTATGGCTTGATGAGTGGTGTGTAGATCTGTGCCCCGGATCTGAACTGGCGAACCCCAGGCTGCTGAAGCAGAGTGTGCAAACTTAACCACTCAGTCACGGGGCCAGCCCCTGTGTAACTTTTAAATTGCTTTGCATTTTATTTATCTGTCCCATAGCGTCTTCTGCGACTTTCCTACTTTAGGGTAAATCTTGAGCGATACTGGAATACGCCTAATACTTTGACTATGCTTTCTCACTCCCCATTGCTCATCCATATGATGTTCTTTATGTTTCCTATACCTTCCAACATTACTTAGATACAAAGTTTATGCTTAAGGTGATAGCTCTAAATGACTTTTCTTCATGGGAAGGGCATATTGGATCATTTTTTCTCTGCTCCTCTTGTGCTTTTCGTATTCATCCATCAGCGCAATTGTCATGTTGAGTTCTTTTCTATATACCTCTTTCCCACTGGATTTTAAACTCTTCAGTGATGTAAGTGCTGTCATAATCTTTATAAACCCATTATTTTAGACAGTGCTTGGAAGCTAGTTGGTGCTCAATAAATGGTTGTTAATTTTTTATTTATTTTTTTCTTACGTTAAGTGAAACAACTCTGTTTATATTTTCACACCAATGAAGACTTAGTAAAGTTGTATTTAAAAAAAATTTCAGGTCTTTGGACGTGTTGCAGCATACTCTATGGTCCTCTGAGAACCCTCGTCTCAGTGGCCTTTCCATTCCAATGGATCTCTGAGTAATGTGCTTTATCTTCATTTTGTTAATTTCCTATCCCTTTTTCTAGACAGCCTGAGCAAGCTACCTCATCTCTCTGTGCTTCACTTTTGGTCTCCATAGAATGGGGATCGTAATATCTACCGTGTAAGGTTGTGAGAACTAAGTAAATTTATATGTGTAAAGTATTTAAAACAGAATGTGTCTCATATATATATATGTGCCCCTAAAATGGTTCCTATCATTATTATTACTATTTCCAGCTGCTTTGTAATCTGTCTCCTTTACTCATCTTTGACTGTGTCTGTACAGTGCCAAATGGGAAAAAGACCCTGTGATATCTCTTTGGAATGCCAGCCCATCCTGCATGTGGCAGTTCCTGAAAGTGACTCCGCCCCAGATGCTGAGAATGTTTCTGTCTGCCTACAACAAATGTGGATTTTTCAAAAGCCATGCTGCCAATGACTGGGCCATTCCTCAGAAACAACATTGATCCCATTTGTTCCAGAAGCAATTCATGGGAAATGACAGTTTGCATCTAATTGTACTTAATAAGAAGTTCCATTTTAAAAGGGAAAATAAATCAAGGATTATTAAATTATGATTATTAATGTTGTTACTTGGTAGTCCACACCTGTGCCTGTGATCTAGGAACCAAAATTTTCATGTGGAATTACTATTATGGTTACAAGTCCTTTTGAGGAAATAAACAACTTGTCTGTCAGAATTAAATATAATTTGTAAGTGCTTAATATGTTTGACAGTAAGTTATTATTAGAATGTATAGAACTTTCAAAAACTGCTGTAAATGTATATACATAATATTTGTAAATCACATTCTGAAATACATATATAAGTAGAAAATTTATTTTTAACCAATGTTTTGGTGACTAATTCTCATGTGTTAGACCTATAGATAGAAATTGAGGGGCCGGCTCCTTGGCCGAGTGGTTAAGTTTGCACGCTCCACTGAGTCGGCCCAGGGTTTGGATCCTGGGCGAGGACATGGCACCGCTCATCAGGCCACATTGAGGCGGTGTCCCACATCTCACAACTAGAAGGACGTGCAACTCAGATATATACAACTGTGTGCGGCGGGGGGTGGGGGGGTGGGGGGGGGTAGTGGTTTGGGGAGATAAAGCAGGAAAAAAAAAAAGAGAGAGATTGGCAACAGTTGTTAGCCCAGATGCAGATCTTTAAAAAAAAAAAAAAAAAAAGGAAGGAAGATTGGCAACAGTTGTTAGCTCAGTTGCCAGTCTTTTAAAAAAAACGAAATTGAATTTGTCTAGCATACTTCAGCTGCACTTCCCCCTTCGGTTCATTACAACCCTGGATAATTATGTTGCATCAATTTCTTCTACTCTTCCTGTTTTCCATCTTCAATTACAAATAGATCTTAATGATCATCTTCACTAGTTTCTGCTTCTTTGTCTTTTCATACCAGATCTTTTCTTTGAAATTGAATGGTAATTTGGATATCCTTGTGACTTGGAGAGAAAAGCCTAGGACACATTTTTTTTAATTTGACACTTTATTGGAAATTCAAAAAGAATCACATTTTATCAAAATTTATTGAAGTTTTTGGTCCTTAAATTTCTGCTGGATGCAAAACTTCAGACATTAAAATTTCATCATTTGATTCAATCAAATGCATCTTTTGATACAAAGAATATATTTACACTGTTAATAAGTTGCCTAGGCAATTGAATAGTGTGTATTATAGTAATGAATGCTATTAAAAGAAATCATGAAGACCTATATTCACATTTAGTATTTATATGAAAAAAATATTTTGTGCAAAAACAATTCAATGCACAATTATTTCTTCATTTCTTTATCACATATTTATCAATCATCTACAATGTAACAGTCAGCATTTGAGACGCTAGAATTCTTGTCAACAAAATGGGTAACAGAATCTTTGCCCTCATAGTGCTTATGTTCTAGTGCAAATGTGTTTATGTAAAAGATGTATATCATCACTAGATATTAAAATTACACATGAAAGACTGTTTTGTTAATTATCTTTTCCATAGAAATATTTTGGCGGGTAAAGAGCGTCAGTGTTTGCCTTATACCCGCTTCTAAAGATAAATTCAAATTTCTCCTTCAAACCGTCAAATGTTTTACCAATTACAGTGTTACAATGGAGGTGATCAGCATAAAGGAGCTTTGTATTATGAGCTTCTGCTTTTGCCTTTGCCTGTAATGCTCTCCTTAAATATTTTAATGAACGAATCTCTCATTTCACTCAAGTGTTTGTTGAAATTCCCTCTGAGGGCATGACTGTCACATTCTCATAGAGGAGGGACCTCTGTGCTATCTATCCCTACCCGCTTTCTTTTGAAATACTTATCACCACCTGATCTTTGTCTCATTTACCATGTAGAATGAATGTTTCATGATAATGGTGAATTTATTCCATCGCTGCCATATCCCTCATTTCTATAACAGTGATGGGAACATGGCAGGCCTTCAATAGACATTTGTTAACAGTGCATTAAGTAAGGAGGTACATAAATGAAATCTCATACTAATAATGTATACAGGGAATTTGTATCAAATGGTATTCTGAAATTGGAAAGAGTCTATTCTGTTCTTTCTGGCATAACAGTGATCTATCTACTATAAAAGAAGACTGTGTGGCTTTTCAGTTATCACTTTTAGTGTAAATGCTAAGCTTAGTTGCTTAGTTGTTTCTTTTTTTTTAAAGATTGCCACCTGAGCTAACATCTGTTGCCAATCTTTTTTTTTTTTCCTTCTTCTTCTCCCCAAAGTCCCCCTGTACATAGCTGTATGTTCTAGTTTTAGGTACCAGTGGTTGTGCTATATGGGATGCCACCTTAGCATGGCTTGATGTGTGGTGCCATGTCCACATCCAGGATCTGAACCAGCGCAACCCTGGGCCGCTGAAGCAGAGCACACGAACTTAACCACTCAGCTACAGGGCTGGCCTCAGCTTAGTTGCTTCTAATCTTATCACAGTTTGGCTTCTCGTTTTTTTGGTGAAGAAGATTGGCCCTGAGCTAAAATCTGTTGCCAATCCTCCGCTTTTTTCTTGAGGAAGATTGTCCCTGAGCAAACATCTGTGACAATCTTCCTCTACTTTTCATGTGGGACACCACCACAGCATGGCTTGACGAGTGGTGTATAGGTCTGCTCCAAGATCCGAACCCACAAACCTGGGCCACAGCAGTGGAGCACGTGAACTTAACCACTATGCCACCAGCCCAGCCCCTTTGCTTCTTTTTTAACCTTTTAAACATTCTACACAAACAACCTTGTCAGAACAAGCAGTCTACTTTTAAGACAAATTTTTGTAAAATTAATTAGAATTTTCTTTCACCATGTGGTTTTATCCAGAATTTAGTCAATTTAGAAGATAATAGTGTATTTTACAAAAGACTTTCTACTGTATTATAAAACTAATTACTGGAAAAATTTTTTAAAATGCATTCCTTCTAGGGAGCCTGAATAGTCTCATTTCTTTAAATCTCAGGTTTTCTTTAAATAGTTATTCATAAAGAAACTTCATTGTACCAGGGAAATTACATAAGGAATGTAGTTTGATTGAAATGCTTCCCCACCAATAAATTGTTTTTCACAGTTTCGTCCAGTTCAGCGTGGACAAACAAATGGGACCAACAGCAAATATTTGATACAAACGGGAAGAAAAAGACGTAGAAAGTTTCCTGTGGAGACTGAGCTCTGCCTGGGCGTGGTTAGCGCTTCACTCACTGCCGTGAGCCAGAGCAGTGCACATAATGGTCACTCAGTGAATCTTTTTTGATGAATAAAAAATATTTTCTGAATGGTATATTATGTAATAGCATTTTAGGTTTAAACAATCAAATCTTAAAATGTAAGTTTCTAGAAAAAGATTCTTGCTTTACATTTTAGCGTTAATTTTCTAGTGAATCAGATAACTGAGTCTCTATGAGAGACATTATGTCATAGTCTAAGACCAGATAGCTGAACTCTATTATTTTATAGCTGGAAAACCACATATAGAGTGAGAATAATTCAATGGAAAAGAATAAAAATGAAACCCAAAATATGTGGGCTTGAGCACTATTAGGTATTTTACGATCTTCTTAATCAAATGATATTCTTAACTAAATTTATATTTCATGAGAAAGTACAGTGTTATCTGAATACTGAAAGAATTTAAGCTAAGTCTCACCAAAAGCATTAATTTAGATTTCAACATATTTTGTAGAGGCATAAATACTAAACCACAAAAAATTAATTACTGTAAAGAGAACCATCCAGATCAGATTGATTGTCCTGATATCTAAACTTAAAAGCACTCTTACAATACTGTTTGCCAAGATAATTGGTCGTCTCTTCTTTATTATTTTTTCCTAAACATCTCTTTCTGTTTTTATTTTTAACTTAAGTTCCTGAATTTCTAAACATAGACCTATTGACAATATAAAATTTTTCATATTTATTGTCAAGCATTATGATACTTTCCTGTATGTCATTTTCAGTAGTACAGCATTTTTGCCTCATATTGAATCCTTAAAAGAAGTGATCCTACAACTTAGTGAAATGATGATTCAGTGGACCTGAAATGTCAGTCCCAGAGTGACATATCTGTCACATTAGCACAAGTATTGGCTAATAGAAGGCAGGGAGGGGTTTATAGAAAGAATTTTTTCCAGGTCTTTAATTACTCTGTGCTGTCAATTTACTACTGCTAGAAAAAAATTAACAGGGAGTTCTCAGTTAACTAAAATGCTATAAAGAGAAAAAATAGAGGGGGTAAATCAAGTTTTAATTGGTTTCTAGAGCAAGTTTTATGTTTTTTTTAGAAAACTGTCAAAAAAGAATTTCTACACTGACAGATTTTATTATAGCGCATAACCGTGCCAATCACGTGTAATGGAGAAAAACATTATGTATCTGCTAAAATATGTTGGTGACAGTTTATATCCATGGAAACTTTAGTGAAATAGAAATGTATTTTCCTGAAGACCATGTGGAAAACTATTATTTTATTTGAAATTTTATGTTTGTAAACAAACATTAATTTCCATTACAAGAATAGGTTTAGAATATTCCGAATGAGTTGTAAAATATATAATTTTTATTTCTAGTTTGTTAATTACTGAAGGGAAGGAAGACATTGCTTTTGATTTCAGGCATATGATAAACAAGAATTATCCATAAGAGCTACCCAATAATTTCTAAAGAGTCATTAATACCAATAATTTAGAGAATAATCGCTGAGGTAGAGGAATGTGTTGGAAACAATGGTAGATTGGAATCAGATTAGTGTTCTAATTCATCATCTATGTGGCTAAGGGCAAATACCTTATTTGAGAATTAAAAAGGGAGTTGGACAAGATAAATTCCTAAAATCCTGTATGCCTTTAAAATTCCATGATTCTCAAAACATCAAACAATACATTGAAGCACCTGTATGACTACTTGTCTATTCAAATTAATCTATTCCTCTGGACTCAAATTATTCCTCTCAGAGTTTGCATAAGTGACGTTGTGAAATTACACTTGAGCTGCTAAAAATTATTAAATTCTGTTTATTGGTAGATTACAAGTTATACCTCTGCTTCTAATCAGAATGGCAAGAAACTTTTCCCTTTTTCTTTGTAATTATTAAAACATACATTTCCATAATCTGTAGTTTTTTGTTTTGACGTCCCTCCATTTCTGGCCCCTTCCCTTCTACTCTCTCTTGCTAGGCTAACTTCCCGGATGCCTTTCAGCCTCCCTCTCCCTTTTCCTCCTTTATTTCTTCCTCTTTTCTTCTACTTTCCCCTCATCCTTTGTGTTCTCTGCCCTGCCTCTTTCTACCCCATTCTCTCCTTTTGTTCTTTATTCTTCTTTTCTTCCCCAAATACTTATTAAGTGGGTAATGTACTGGACACTGTACTGGACATCAAGAACACACCAAAAAGAACCATAGTCATGTGCCAAAGGAATCCAAGTGTGGGAGAAGGCCAAGAAGGCAGACGGACAGGTGCTGGTACAGTGGTGTAGGTGATGGTTATAAACAATGCCTTTGGGGGCGGAAATTTTGTGTCTCTGTTTATATATAGGAATAAAAATAATCCTAACACAACCTCATAAAGTTTCTTAAGGATGAAATGACATAATACATGTAAGGAACTTGAAATGCTGCCTGAGATACCTGAATGTTTAGTAAACCTTATTACTATAATTGTTGGTGTTAGTGGTAGTAGTGATAGTACAAGTAATAAAACGTGATTTAATGAACCAATCTAGTTCTGAACATGTAGGTTCTTCCCAAACATTTTGCTTTACTAAAGAATTTTGTGATGAAATTCTTGAAGCTAAATCTTTTTGCTCATCCTTTATTGCATTCTTATTATCATTTTTGAATGCAGAATTGCTCATTCAAAAGTTATACACTTTTAAAGTCTTTAATATTTGTTTCACCAACTTGATGGCCCAGAACATATTTATTCTCATCACAAAATTTGAAGACTTTTGATGCATATTGGGAAATTAGTTTCCATCTCATTTGTGGCAGTTTATACTTTAACCTGCTGCATGTGAGGATGTGCACCATTGCGGACTCACCTAGCAGAATAGCTTTGCGATATAAACTCTGAAATTTAGCTATAAAAGTTGGTGTTTTATTTGGAGGGTGTTTAATTGCTTGTGAAAATGTTTATCTTGTTTATTGGCATTTTTAATGTCTGCTTTCATAAAACAGCATTCCTTTCCTACACATTACAGATTTCTCCTACCTTCTCAGCTCCATCCCTTCCATCTCCCTTATGCTTTTCAGCAATATTACTCATTTATTTATTTATTCGTTTAAATATATTTTTCTGACATTTTTAGAAAATTAGGAGAATGAGAAAGAGAGGTTTCCTTGTGTTCTCAGTCTTTCTGCTTATTACACTAGAGAATTTATGTATTTTTAGTCATTTGTTTTAATGGTTAGAACTTCCAGAAGAGTTAATATTAGTGATGAGTCATGCTCTACACGTGTGCTTGACTTATGTGAGGTCTCTACCATTTCAACGTCCAGTATAGTGTTGGTATTTTAAGATATATGTTAATTATACAAAAAAGTACCTTACTATTCTCAATGAAATGTTTTTATTTTTGAAAAATATGTGACAGTTAAAATTTCTTTTCTTCATCATTAAATGATATTTTTAGCTCCTTTGACCAATTTCTCAGGCAAGTAAGTATAATCTATTTTTCTAATATTAAGCCTTTTCATTTATGAAATAAAATATCTGATAATGGTGTAGTACTAATTATTTTTTTGCTAAAGTTCACTTGGCGGTTATTCAAAAGATTTTTACATTTAAAAATTTTTATTCCTTTTGGCATCAAAATACAGACTTTGGGTATTTATTTCTTTTTTTGGCATCAAAATACAAAATTATGATATTTTCTTTCTACCAAATTTAAGTATTTCTCTATCAATATATCTCATATTATTACTTGATAACTATTTCTCATTAAAAAAACTCACTATTCAAATAAAAATACGTGTATTTAAAAAGAGAATTTTATTTCACTAGCAGAACCATATGATTACCTGGAATCGCTCTCTCATATAGAATGTCAACAATAACAATAAATGCATTGAAAACAAAATAATGCTACAAACTTAGAATAATAAAATATCAATAATAAATCAATAGTACATAAAAAGCATATTAAAATTTATTTGAGAGAAGGATAGAACTATTTATAAAAACATATTTGATCTAATGTGGTGTAGCTGAAGAACAAGATGAGGTTCAATATCAATGAGTCAATTTTAGTTTAACTTAGTGATTCTCTTAAGAATTACTGAGAATTGTCGGTTGAAAAGAATAAAATATATTTAAAAGTTTTCTTGTCAAAGGATGTAAGTTGACTTTTGTTATAAAAATATGTATTTTTACGTATACACACACACACACACACACACACACACACATACCTGAAGAAAAACATGTATATATAAAATGAAAGTATCTGGAGGAATCTCCAGAATCTATTGTTCGGAATTTGGAAAGATATTTGATAATAACTGCAGAGTGATGTTTATCTTTTTGTTGCTTTATCCACTTATTCTTGCCATTTGTTTTATGAAACTACATATTAAAACCTTTTATAATGTCTTTCAATTATTTTTTATGATGTGTAATAGTTTCAGGGAGTTTTCTGGGTTAATACATAATCAGTATTTGAATATGAAGAAATTCAGTATTTGTTAGTGGTTGAAAAAGTTAATGAGATCACCGGAATCTTGCCCAGCGCTCTGGGCACAGGCTCAGATGTGCATCGTGTGTTCAGAGTTTATTGTGTTCCAGACACTGTACTAAGAGCTTTACACCCATTATTCTTCTCACAGTTGGTATTGCGGTTGGTAGGTGTTGGTATTATTACATATCTCTTGGAGTGGAGAAGCCAAGTCTCAGAGAGTTTAAGAGATGTCACTACGTGGCACTAATGAGTGGGGAGTTAAGACCAGAACCTGGGTCCGTCCTTCTAGATCTGGGCTCTCAGATACCCTCCTCCACTGCTTCAGACGGAGCGCGGTAGAACCATGAGCTATAGAGACGTTTCTATCTCCTGATAGACTGAGCTCCTTGCACTGGGCAGCAGGCTGGTCCCAGGTGCCTGTGACTGCTTGTCCCATAGAAGCACCCAGTGCTGTCTCCTGTTCCTTGGAAATCACTTGTAAATATGGATATTATTTTGGTGTATTAATATTCCTTATTATGAGTTGAAATATTTATCAATCCTGGAAACATCTTGGCTTTGTGATGCTTTTTTTCTTTAAAAATAAGTGCTTTCCTACTCTATCTAATATTATACTTGCTTTTAGCTAAAAGGTCAGGAAGTAATATTTTCATATTAATATTGCGCATCCTGGTGTGACGTTCTCTTTGTTTGGCAGAGAGCGTGAATTATAAATACTCTTAGGCCATAATTATATTGGAAACTATCCATGATAGATTAGTAGGTTAAAAAGTAAAAAAAACTGCCCTCACAATATGAATTTCTTTGAAAGTCTATATATTTATGAACATACACATAGAAAATATTCCAAGTCTTTAAAACATTAATCATGGTTATTAAGAAATAGAAGTAAAAATTATTAAATTTTATTATTGTGCATTACATTTTCCCTATCATTAATACTGCCTAATGAGAAAAAAATAAATTTTATCTTTTACTGTTTTTTTCTTTATTTCTCTGATTCTATATTGCAGAAGACCATACACCATCTTAAAGAAGAAGTTTTGCTAATTTCATTGGTCAGATTTGAGAGCATTAATTTTACAGATCAAGGGGTCTTTATGCATGAAAAGTTCGGCACACATGTATACTGGCTCTGTGTTATTTTTGTCTTCCATGGAATAGCCACCCTTTGCAAGTTCATGAGTAAACACTTGAGGAAAGTGTTGGTCTTGTTGTGTGGCTCTTTCTCTGGTTCTTTTGTTTCTGCTGCAGCTATATGTTAGATCAGCCTTTCCAGCTTATAATGCTACCTGCTAAAATTCAGATATGGGTGAAAAAGATGGAATGCCCCATTGTATGCTCTCTCTGAAATGATTTAGACCTTGTATTAGTTATCAATTTGTTGCCTCTCAGCTCCAAATTCCTCTTTCATCGCCTTCTCTGTGACAACTTTATCTGTTCCTCCTTTGCCAGTTGGAACAACTGTAAACTTTGTCACTAGAGGATGCCAAAGAGAAGAAAGGAGCTTGCTTTCTGGGTTCAAAGTGCTCCTCTCATGGGCTCCTCAATCTCTGTCTTCTCCCATTTCTGGTTCCTTCAGTGAACAGCTTCTCCAGCCCTCAGCTTCTGCAACCCACATGGCTGGGAGCACCCAGCAGTCAAAACCTTTCTGGACACGCCCTCGGGTGGCCTCACAGTGCAGTACTGCGGCGAAGTGCTTGCCCCCAACAATGTCAGTAGCCGCTTTGGGGAATTATATAGTGATTCTAACTGTGGCATCTCCCTGTTGATGGCTTTCTCTGGAACTCTAGAGGAAAATTTCTCAAATGTTCTACTGGCAAAACACCACTGCACTGCGACTCTTACGACATCCAGTGAGCCACAGCCATTCACACACCAACAGAGTGTGAATTTTAGTGCTAGGAGGAGTGGGTGCTCTCTTCCTTTGGTGCTCTATCTCAGCCTTCTGGATGATCACTGCTCCCTATATCTGCCACTTCTGTATTCTTTAGAGCTCTCTTTACTTGTTTTAGTAGCTAATACTTTGTTGCCCCAATCCCGTTATAGTTAGTAATTCTTTGTATTAAATTTTCCTGTTCAAATCACTGTGTGTTTTCTGTCTCCTGGTGGGATCCTGACTAATACAGGCTTAATTAGCTTAAGGATGATTAATGTGGCACAAAATAGATTAACATTCTTTCATTGCTGTATGTGGCAAAAGGTATAGATATTTATAATGTGCATATTTTACTCTCATTTGTTATTGTTCAATCTTTTTTCCAGGACTCTTGAGAGAGGAGTCTGAGGAAGAGACCATTAGTTGCCTATTATAATTGTCATTCTAATTACTTTCTTAGTAAGAGTGCTCTTTTTTAGGTGGGAACATTGTCTTCTAGAACAAAAAATTTGCATTTTTCATTCTCTTTTTCATTAGAGAGTGACTATGTAGATAAATTCCCAGCCAATGCACATGTAAGACAGAATGTTGCCTAAAGGGAGATGACCTAGCTGGGAAGGACCTTTTCTGTACCCATCTGCCTTTCTTTTGCATTTTGGTCTGCAACTTGATGTGATGGCTGGAGCTAGAGTAGTCATCTGGAATCATGAGGTCCTCCTCTACGATCATGGAGCAGAAAGATATAAGACTATTTCTTGATGATATTGTATAGCAATTAAACCAGTTCTTGTACTCAACTTTTAACTTGTTTAAGCCACTACTTTTTTAGTTTTATTGTTGTTTGCATTTGAATCTAAACTTGACTAATGCAGACTGATTATTTTTGGTCTTTATTCTGGCATTTCTCCTCTGGTCTAATATTACACTAGTACACCAATGTTGTGAGAAAATCAAATAGAAGAAAACTGCACATCCATGTCATATTTTATTTCCATATTTGTCATAGTAGTCAGTCATTTTCTGAGGCTTCTTAAGCAGTCAGTCATTTTCTGAGGCTTCTTCCTGCAGGTGGAGCTGCCATTGGAGCATCACTCAGGGTGCCTTGGGAAGGTGACATCGTTATAGTTCATGGTGTTTCCACCATCTCTACTCATAACTGTGTTCCTTCATGCTCTTGTTTTCAGCAGTTTCCTCTCCACACGAGGAAGAAATTTTGCATTTGTGCTGGGATTTTTTCTACTTATTTTTCAAGGAAATGAATTCTTACACTTGAAGACCTATGAAAACATATCTGAAACATCAAAATAACATATTACTCGCTTGTTTAAAAATCTAAGAAGGAACTCCTTAAGGTTTGGGAGATTATAACATCATCCTTCCATAATATTTACTGCTGAGATGTATTTTGCCCTATCTTGGTATTACTAACAGCAAAGTGGGGGGAGTTTCACTTCCAGTTAGGGTGTAGAAAGAATGTGAAAGACTTTTATTTCTATGGTAACAATTACAAAAGGAAATAGATGAAATAAAAATCATGCTTTCTATAAAGGTATCAAAGTCCTAAACTTACAGAGGGTATATTGAACTAAATTACAAAGATAGACAAGTATTTACAGGTAACCTGTGGGAACTTCCACACCTGAGGACCGTTGCCTGATCAGGGCGTGGACAGGTTAGAGCAGCAGAGCTGCAACATGAAGAGAACTTGGAGTCTCTTGAAGGAGAAACAAGCAGTCTTTAACAACAGTATGGGTTAGAGGGATAAACTGGAGTCCGGAGGAGCCTCAAAAGCAAAACTAAATCACTCAGTTCGACAATTCACAATCTTTCTGCCTCAAATTCCAGAATTTTGCCAAGAAAACAACAGTGGAGAGGGGATTGGAAAACACATAAAATTCATGCAGTCCTGAGCAGTCTTATAGTTTGGCGATTAGGGCCATGCCAGAATCGAGTTCAAAGGAGAATCAAAACTATTGGAAACTGTAACCCAATGCTTACTCAGCTCAAATATTGACAAATATTTGATAGGCAGCAATATTGGGGTACTTGGCATTGGCGGTACAGGAGATTGAGTGTTAGGCTAGCCAGAGGCAAATTTTACTTAATTGAAGCGCCAGCCTACCACAGCTCAATTTGACTCTTGGAGAGTTTTGAAGATCAGCCCCTTACACTACTGCCAGACATAGGAGCAGCTTGCACTCTCTGGGAAAATAAAAGAAAGCAACAAATAGATTCTTAATTTTCCACTGTTCTTTTAAACCTAGTGTCAAAATAGAATAAAAATAATGAGAGAAATGCAGCGAAGTACATTCTTCACATTCTTTCTTTGTTTATAAGACCAAGAAAATAAATTTAAAATATAAAATGTCAGTGATCTGTGGGAAAATATCAAGAGGTATATAGATGTAACTGAGGGCTCAGAAGAGATAATAGAGAAAAAAATGGAGCAGAAAAGAATTGCAAGATATGATACCTTCATATGTTTTAAATTTGATGAAAAATATACTCCATAGATTCGAGAACCTCAGTATGCTCAGAATAATACAAGGAAAGCAAACCTCAGCAAAACATAGTGATAGCGTTGAAAACAAAAGATGAGGAGATAATCTTAAAAGCAACCACAGAAACAGACACATCTCCTCTAGGAAAAGAAATGATACAAGAATGATGACAAATTTTTCATCAGAACAAATGGAAGCCAGAAGACAATGAAATGACACAATACTGAAAGGAAACGAAAGAAAAAAAGAGTCACTTTTGATTAGTGTTTGGCAGGCAACAACTGTTTTAACAGATGGTAATATTTTGGTGGTATTGGTAAAGACATCTACAATACTATATTTGTATTCCACACGTAGTTTTAACTTTATTTTTGTATTCATGTAAGTGAGAAGAAGATCCTTCTGCCGCTTTAATTCTTTCTTTTCTCGTTGCATCTATTAACAGAGAGAAAACTAATCTGGTTGAGCTTGACTCTGTGACATTAATTGGTCCATTCCTATCCTTGGGCAGGGCTGGCAGAGTTGATTCTCTTTGCCAAGTCTCTCCATTCATGAGACTAGAATGGTACCAGAGCCAGGCCCTGACCCTTTTACCTCCTCTTTCTTTAGCATCTTTCCTACCTGTCTCTGTTCAAGCTGAGCTTCAGGTTCACATTCTCTCTTTTCTTTCTTTCACGTGCTTTCTCCTTTGGGGAGGTTGAGGGGTTGATAAGGCTGGGGCAGGAGCTGTCCTCATATTGGGGAAAGCTCCAGGTCAAGCTCTGTGTTCACACTGTTTTCCAGAAAACTGTGAATTGGGTTCTAACTCAGTTAATAATAAAGTGATTACTGCCTTTTTGAGGAGCTCATGGGGAATGTGGTGACTTTGTGAAGGCAGAATGTCACCATTCCTGAGTGCATTCACCCGAGAATAATAACATATTGTCATAGTGGACAGTCCATTTAATAATAGCATCAGAAACCCACAGTTACATGTAAAAATCTGTTGAATGATAAGTGCACTGAATACTTATATCCTAAGTACTGAGTACTAGTTTAATAAACTTACATTAAAATCACTTTGACAACATTGTGATCAATTTTGTTTTAATTTGGATTTTAGCTTATCCATGGCCTTCTCCCCACTGTTATTCCAGTTAATCAAGTTGTAATTAGCATTTTCATGCATCCATAATAAAGTATTAATAATAATGACCTTGAGGTATTATAAATCCTAAAGTGTTTTATGAATTTTTCTAAGAAAGATTAAGTTGCATTTAGCATAGTGTTAGTGGCATTAAGGGGCATTATACATCTAATAACATTTATTTAAAAAGAAAACTGTATTCTACACATTTGTTATTAGATTTTATTAACTATGCTTAATGTGCTGCTGATTGTCCTAATAAAGAAAATTAACTCTATTACAGATTTAGGAGAAAAAAAGCAAACAAGGAAGAGGCAATGAATAACACCTAGAATCCATAACCCAAAACTCGAAATTTTTGTTGCCACATGGCATCTTAAATGTAAAAATGAGATAATTAAGGGATTAAAGAGGAAAATAATCAAATTTTGAATAAACTTCCTTACTGATAAACCTAAAGGCACCACAAACTATCCATTTGCAGGTCAAGTAACTCAGATTATTTTCCAAACCTAATACCCATAAAAGATTCAATGAAATTAATAGACCTGTTCATTTCATTGGGAATATATTACACTGAGAATGACTTTATGAATTCATTATACATGAATGGCTAACATATCATTCTGTTCACTTCTTCTACTTCTAATGCAATAAATATTTGGTGCTCATCGAGTAGCTTATAAGAAAAAACAATATAAAACATGCCCATGTAAAAAAAAATGCTTTCTCGTAGAAGTAGATAAAACTTTCTTTAGTTTTGATTTCTATGAGTATGTTATAAATGCAATAAAATAGATACTTTTGGTTACTTGTAAGGTACGTCCACATGCAAAAATATTGCCTCAGAATTTGGAGTGCATATACACACAGTTGTGCATCACTTAACGACAGGGATACGTCTTGAGAAATGCACTGTTAGGCCATTTCATCACTGTGTGAACATCATAGAGTGCACCTGCACAAACCTAGATGGTATAGCCTACTACACACCCAGGCTATATGGTACTAATCTTATGGGACCACCATCGTATATGCAGTCTGTTGTTGACCAAAATGTCACATGTAGTACATGACTGTATTAATATTTTTACTAAATCTTGGAATATAATATAGCACACAGAAAGTCATGCCCACTAGACAGTGTTTTCTCCAAGGAGAGAGCACATATCATATATAGGACAGCCTCATGCCTGACATATAAATATTATTGAATGAAAGAGTAGTGTAGCTGAATCAAATCTACTGTTTCTTGCCTTCCATGATCTGGTCAGCAAACAAGTATAAAAGCAACACACACTAAACAATGGATTCCAGCTAGGGAGAGGTGAAGCTATAAAATTTTCCTAAGTCTCAGAATGTATTTATAGTGAGAAGCATTTTGCTTATGTCTTTGAATCCCATTAGGACTTGTAAAATTTTATAGAACTGTTTTAGAAAAGAAGGAGAATGCACAGGCTAAAAACCCACATAAGAGTAAACAAATCAGATAGTTTAGAATGTAGTATGGAAAAGGAATTTGATAGTAAATTTCCTGGAAAAAGTATGGACTGTTAAGAAATATGAAATGTGTATTCTTGCTTAAATCTTGGCAATACAGACTTATATCTGCCTTTTTAGGACATTGCCCTTTTATGTAAATTTGCAAGCTTGAATAATAGAGTGAGAATGTAACTAAATGGTATTATTATCAAAATGCAATATGATAGTATTGTGACTCACCTTATTGAAGGAATTGTTGCCAAAGGATTTCAACTATGTTAGATGTGTTAAATTCTTCACGTGATTTACTTTGAAAATACGATAGGATTTCAGAGCATTCCATCCAGTATTGAATATTCTAGTTTAGGTCTCTTTCTCTGTAAACATATTCAGAAGAGATAGAATTTAAAAGAAAGACTCATGCACAGTGACATTGGGCTATAGCCCAAATGTGTAAAACTACTCGTTTTGTATTTTAATGGCTTATGTAAAACAATAAGACTCATGTCATAGATTGCAAAAGGCCTTTCTTCATAAGCCTTCAACGGATATGGCCCTAGGGAATTCCTAAGTTCAGGCAATTCCTATGTTTGTAAAGAGGAGAATAAATGGAGATCAATAGATGTACAAAGAAAGTCCACTATTGTGTGTGTGTGCGCGTATGCTGAATCTTTATAAAATACTGAATTATATAATAAGAGAATGACTTATCTCTCTGTACAAACCTATACATTTAGATTTGCACATATTACATTGGATCAAAAAGAATGTAAAACATCTTTTGGAGATGGAATTATTAAAGCTTGATGAGAAAAGTACTTGAAAAATTTTGCAATATTAGAAGGTCTGTGATTGAATGAACATGTATTTTGAGGTTTATTTAGGTTCTTCCTCATGTCTTCAGTTTCTTCTTTAGACAGTGTTTTTTCCTCCAAGTTTCCAGGTAAAATAGCATCGTATCCTGTGTTTTACCTCTTCTCAGAAGGTCACATGTGGGTCAAATAAGAATTTCCAAAACATCTAAAAGAGTATTATGACTCCCTCTTTAAAATAAGATGGTGCTTAACCCTTTGGAAGGTAGTTTTGCCTTATTGTGAACAGAATGGATGTTAAGAACTGTGTCACATTTTAGTTTCTTCTATGTAAACTCTCTCAACAAATTATGATTGTGTTGTTTTTATTATTGGCATGTTCTTTGTTTGTTTGGGAACAATGGTAGCTCTCACCTGGCCCCCTAGCTTGTTGTCCCAAGTGCAGATATAATTAGGTGACATAGTCCTGACTGAGCCACATCGCATACAACGCAGAGGTGCCTGGAAGCCGTAATTCTGTTATGGACCCGAAACTACACAGGAAACAACCTCCAGCCAGCCCCATGCTTCAGTGACTACAACTCAGGTTATCACCAGCCCACCAGCAGCACTCAGAGACACTGAGACTTTCCTAATATGGGACAAAGATGGCCGGCAGTCTTTTGTCTTTAAAAGATCTACCCCATTCCTCCTCCATGGAAACCATTCCTAAGGGTCTATCTGACACTGTGCAGACTGGGTTCCCATTTGCCAGTAAAACATCTTCACAATGCACTCTGTCTTGTCTTATAAAGTCTAAGTAGAGACAAAGAGGAACAGCTGTAAAGACCTCAAGTGGAAAAAAAACATTCCTTAGAGACACAAATCAGTGGCTGAAAGTGACCAAGAAAACTGTTAGCCTCCTGGGGATTTGCAGGTGCCCGTAGGTCTCATTGTGTTTGGGCACAAGCTACAGGGTGAGTGGGGGGCCCCTGCTCTCTATCCCCCAGAGGCCGCGTTACTCTGGCTGACATCTAGAATTAAAATGAGCTATTGCTTCCAAAAATGGGAAAATGTGCTTTTTTCAATCTTTGGAGTTTACCATACTGAAATTTAAATTTCATATCATTTGAAAAATAGAATTGACAGAGGAGAGAAAGACAAGCTTCTGCAAATAAGAAATGGCTTGCTACAAAGTATGTGACGTATCTCATGAAAGCAGAAGCCCCTCCTGGCACTTTTCCCCTCCCCTTTATTTCAGAATTTATGGAAATACTGAGTGATAGAAATGTTTACCACAGAACGTGAGTAAATAACCAGAAGCATGTTAGAAAATAGCGCACTTTATCAAAAAGCCCAGGCTTTGAAAGTTCAAGTTCAGTGATGTCACTAACATCCTTCCTTTAAGCTATTCTGAGAGAGCTGGAATTCATGATGAATTCGTGACATGCTGTTCTTCCAAACATTGTGTGGCTCTTAGGATCCTTTCTATAGTTGCTCTGTTTTATACCCCATCTCTAAACTCTCTCTCTCAGTGAGCAGGACCTAGTTAATACCCAACAACAAAGGGAATCTGATCATGCATTTTGAGTTGATTGAATGATGATAGCCAAGCAACACAGATGCTCTTTATAAAGCATTGAGCACAATGTGTAGCTGATAGTTTCTCTTTGCGTTAAAGCCAGGTGCAATAAATCTACTTAATATCTTTGAGTTTTATGGGTTTCTCCTGACGAATTTCTCCTATATAAATGATGCCCTGAATGTGTGCGATGTTTTCTTACCTCAGACTCATTTAAGCTTTAGATTTCAATAGTGACTATCTTTTATTACTCAATCATGGATGAAAGCAGTAGCTCCAAATGGGTTTTGTGGAAATACATATTTTTGTACTGAGAAAGGCCTAACGGTTTTCCGTAACTGAGTCTAGCAGAGACGTTCTGTATTTCTGCTTTGCTGGCAGGAGGATTGAGAACTCTGTCCACTTTCTCCTTCAAATGCTGATTTAGAAGAACTGCCGGTGGTTCCTCCAGGCAACTGTCAGGGCCTTAGCTGCATCTGAAATACAAACGTATAACCAAAGCGTCTCCTAAAATTTATACAAGATTTTAATATTTCTCTCTGGTGCCCAGTGACAGCTTTGGATAAAATTCGAGCACCTCTCCAGCTTCTAGAGTATTCTTTTTAGGAGGATTCTTTAAGTCATTTGGGAGGGAAATTGGAAACACATCTGGAAAAGTTCAAAGTTTTTCTGGGGAAAATATTTAGTACCACTAGTTTTCAATATTATGAATGTGAAAGTGCTTTCCAAGCAGGAGTTAGTCTTGGGCAATCTATAGAGAAAGCGTTGAATTTATGTGGAAAGAAGCATACAATTTAAAAGTTTGGAAAATCTAGGAGAACTCCTATCTGCTAGAACTCTGGAATGTCCTTGAAAAGTCTAGATTGTTGGCCAGAACAGGAGGGAAACTCAGCTTTTCCTGCGAATATCCAGGAAGTCCAGAGAAATTTGCCTCATGCGGCTGCGAGTGGAGCATGACCAGCGCTGAGCCTTTTCAAGTGTGAAGGGCCCTTGGTTAATGTGCCCCTAATTTGATAATCCTCATAGACTGTTATGATCAGTGTCTGCAGATAGAAAAGTTGTTACTATGAATTCAATATTCTTTTAAGTAATTTTTTTTATTCATCACAATTTTATTTATATGCATTCACAAAATAGTAGTGTAACCTTATAAGCTAAATTCCCCCCAAATCTTAGCCATCTACAGTTATAAGTGAGTTCATATTAACAGTACAAAGTTATGCTTCTTTGACCTATTTGCTTTGGCTTATGCTGTGTACTTCAGGATCTCATTTCCTTCTCTTACTGCATCAATTTATTTCTAGTCTGGGTATTTCTGAGAATTTCTGTGGTTTTCTCAGATAGAGGTGCAAACAGCCCTCTCATGTTCTTCCACTCTAGGCTCTCTCTTTAATAATGTCTGTCTGTTGCTACTAAAGCAGTCACTTGGCAGTCACTCTGCCTGGTACAATCCCTGAAATAACTTCTAGACACAGACGGATCAGTAGCTTATCAATTGAAGGTCACCAAGAAATGATGGGTGTGCTCAACACAGGGCAGCTGAGTAGATCAGTAGTCAGCAGAGAGCTTCAGGAGAGCATACCACCTACAGCTCTCCTCCAGTTCTTAGTGAAACCTGGTCATTATTGGTTGGCACAAGGCTCTTGTGGCCCTTTAAAGTGGACACAGATTAGTCTCTCACGTCTCGGGCATGGCCTCCTACTCAATTCCTAGTAGCACCTTCTAGAAGGCTGGCCAAATTGTTGACCTCTTCAGAAGCTCTGTCTGTGTGTAAATTATATGGTTTAAAAAAACATAACCATTGCTGTGTTAGTGCAATAAATAAAGTTTTGTCTGTTTTTTGCCTAGAATAAGTTTGATGACTTAGTCAGGTTTTAGTTTCAATATGAGGCTTAATACGGCTTTCTCCTGCTTTCCCATATTGCCAAATTTTATGTGCTATAAATTATATTGTCCCCGAGAAAAAACATGTAATGAGAATTATTTGCAAGATAAGATTGACAGGGAGCCAAAGGGTGAAAACAGCTCACGTGCCTATCAGTGGATGAATAAACAAAATGTGGTCTATCCATAAAATGGTATATTATTCAGCCATAAAAAGGAATGAAGTACTGATACACGCTATAAGATAGGTGAGCCGTGAAAACAGAATGCTAAGTGAAAGAAGCCAGACTCAAAAGGTAACATATTGCATGATTCCATTTATATGTAATATCCAGAATGGGTAAATCCATAGAAATAGTAAGCAGATTGATTCATGGCCAGGGGCTGGGGGAAAGGAAGGGCTGGAAGGTGCCTGCTTAAGAGATGTGGAGTTTTCTTTTGGGATGATGACAAGTTTTTGAAACTTGATAGAGGTGATGGTACTACAAAATCATGAAAGTACTAAGTGCCATTGAATGGTATAATATATAATGGTTAATTGTATTTTACGTAAATTTCACCTCAAAAAAAAAAAGGATTGATAGGATATTTCCATTTTTTTTGAAAATACTTGCTTAATTTTTGAAAATAATTAATACTTTAATTATTTTTATACTACATTGTTTGGGTTGTAAGAATCTCAGCTAAATTTACATTATTTAGTTTATCCATAAAGATAGTATGTAAGAAATTCTTGTAGAACCAAAAAGCTTTGTGCTCCACACCTACCATGTCAGCCTACTTTTTGGTCAGGACATCCTCAGGACTGGTCAGAGAAAGTGAAAAAGCTTCAGTGTCACAACACTTTTTGTACCAGCCTCAGGTCTTTTACTGAGATACATAACTTTCAATGGTATCTTTTTGCCATGAATCTATTTATTAATTAGTGTATCTGTCAGGAAAGACTAAGTTATGTGTAATAACAAATGATGCCAAAATCTCAGTGGCTTAAGGCAGCAAAATTTATTTTTCACTCACACTACACATCTATTGCTGGTCAGCTGATCACAGACCCTCAGAACATCCACTATTGCTAATGGTGTTGTTGGCCTTACTAGAGGGAAAAAGATTCCCTGATGGCAGTCAAAGGCCCATAATGGTGCACATCATTGTTTTTCCTAAGTCATTGATCAAAAATACTCATATAACAGAATTGAAAGCCCAGAAATAAAACCACACATCTCTGGATAGCTAATCTTCAACAAAGGAGCTGAGGGCATACAATGGAGAAAAGAAAGTCTCTTAAATAAATGGTGCAGGGAAAACTGGACAGCCACATGCAAAAGAATGAAAATTTACTATTCTTTTTCACCATTCACAAAAATAAATCAAAATGGATCAAAGACCTAAAGGTAAGACCTGAAACTATAAGGCTTCTAGGAGAAAATATAGGCAGTATACTCTTTGACATCAGTCTTAAAAAGATCTTTTCGGACACCATGTCTTCTCAGACAAGGGAAACAACAGAAAGAATAAACAAATGGGACTTAATCAGACTAAAGAGCTTCTTGAAGGCAAGGGAAAACAGGATTGAAACAAAAAAAAAACCCCACCAATTGGGAAAAAATATTTGCAAATCATATATCTGACAAAGGGTTAATCTCCATACTATATAAAGAACTCACACAACTCAACAACAAAAGATGAAACAACCCGTTCAAAAAATGGGCAGGGGAGGGGCTGGCCCTGTGGCCGAGTGGTTAAGTTTGTGTGCTCCGCTGCAGGCGGCCCAGTGTTTCGTTGGTTTGAATCCTGGGCGTGGACATGGCACTGCTCATCAAACCACGCTGAGGCAGTGTCCCACATACCATGACTAGAAGGACCCACAATGAAGAATATACAACTATGTACCAGGGGACTTTGGGGAGAAAAAGGAAAAAAATAAAATCTTTAAAAATAAATAAACAAAATAAAATAAAATAAAGGATTTCTCTAAAAAAAAATAAATGGGCAGGGGATATGAACAGACATTTCCCCAAAGAAGATATACGGATGGCCAATAGGCGCATGAAAAGATGCTCATCATTGCTGATCATCAGGGAAATGCAAATCAAAACTGCACTAAGATTTCACCTTACACCTGTTAGAATGGCAAAAATAACCAAAACAAAAAGTAGCAAATGTTGGAGAGGTTGTGGAGAAAAAGGAACCCTCATACACTGCTGGTGGGAATGCAAACTGGTGCAGTCACTATGGAAAACAGTATGGCGATTTCTCAAAAAATTAAAAATAGACATACCATATGACCCAGCCATCCCACTACTGGGTATCCATCCAAAGAACTTGAAGGCAGCAATTCAAAAAGTCCCATGCACCCCAATGTTCATTGCAGCACTATTTACAATAGCCAAGACATGGAAGCAACCTAAGTGCCCATCAACTGATGATTGGATAAAGAAGCTATGGTATACACACACACACACACACACACACACACACACACACACACACACACACAATGGAATACTACTCAGCCATAAAAAAGGATAAAATCATCCCATTCACAGCAACATGGATGGAGCTTGAGGGTATTATATTAAATGGAATAAGCCAGATAGAGAAAGACAATCTCTGTATGACGCCACTCATATGTGGAAGTTAAAGATGTAACCAAAGAGAACAGATTACTGGTTACCAGGGGAAAGGGGGAGTCGGGGTGGGCACAAAGATTCAAGTGGTGCACCTACAACACGACTGACAAACAATAATGTACAACTGAAATTTCACAAGGTTGTAAACTATTATAATCTCAATAAAAAGTTAAAAAAAAAAACTGCTCATATAATCTCATCCAACCTCAAGGGGACCAGGAAGCACAATAGTACTTTGTGTCCAGAAGTTAAAGAACTGGAAATAATAGCAAATAGCACTAATGACTACCATAATGAGCAAGCATGGTCTTCTAGGTTGTTAGACCAACTTCCCAAATAATCTATCACATACTTTAAAACCATCTATATCTATTCTTTTGTTATTGTCATTAAAAGCCCTGCATCCTTTAGATTCCTGTGTGCATTTTCACCTACAATGTTTCTCAGAATTTATTCAATTCAAACATTTGGTCACACATGTAGAAGGATGTCTTAACAATAGTTTAAAAGGATGACTGAGATTTTTGAACATTGAACAACTACAAGAAAAATTCTTCCATTATCTCAATATTCTATGCAGTAGGTCCCTCAATTAAGCATGGTGTCACTTTTAATTAGAATTGTCTACTGCCCTGACTTCACTGTCATATCTTCCAGAAGTAATTTCTTTTTGTTGCTTGATTAATGATAAATTATACCACTTACAGTATTTTATACTTCAATCTCATCTCAATATTTTATTTTATAAAAAAAATCACTGTAAAAGTATGTATCCTCAGTTGAAGCAGAAGTAAAATTTTTACCTTAATCAAAATTTGGTGGCACACCAAGGAAGGGCACATACCACTTCCCTTTATTGTTTTCCTTTGCTTTCTTGTAGGCCACTCGGCACCAGTAATTGAGGGTTTTGGGATTTGACACGCAGTATTGTCCCACATCAAAGTTACCATATGTCCATGTTAAAGACACATACCACTGCTTAGTCTGACATTTCCTTGCCTTTTAAAATTACTTTGTCTTTCACCTCTACTTGCCCTCAGCCTCCACTTCCATCCTGTACCTGTACCTACTCATCACCCAAACCTGACACCATTACCTTTTGTGTGAAGTGCTTAAAAGTTTCCCGTCTGGTTTCTGGTCCTACAGTATGCCCCTTTCTAAAACATTCCTAACATTGCCATTGTGGGATTCTATTAAAAAATGCAGATATGATCATATCAATCTATGCTTTCAAACCCTTCACGGACAGTTGAGATACAGTCTAAATTCCTTAGACTGTCATAGAAGACCTTTCCTAACTTTCCACTTCCTCCACTTTTAAACTTCACTCTTTCATCTCTCAGCCACTTATTTCACTCTAGACCCATGAATATGCCATTAGCTCTCTTGCCTCTGGGCCTTATACCTGTTGCTCCATCTTCTGGAAGATCAACCTCCCGCCTTTCTTCAGCCACTTACTTCTTGTTCATCCATCACTTCTCAGTTCCTTCCAAAAGTCTTCTCTAATACACCAAGACCCTTCTTTCTGGCTTTTGTATTTTTTGTGTGTGCTTATCATCATCCTAAAAGCTTCTCTGTATGCTTTGTAGCTTAGCCAAAAATAAATGTTCACTTTTAATTGTTTAATAAAATCAGTGAATTCCAGCAGAAGAGTCATTTCAGCAGAGAGCCGCACAGCTGACTGAGAGAGCAGGCTATGGAGAATTTGCAAGGGAAAAAGGACTGAAATTGACTTGGGGGATTACTCATTATGAGATATTCAGAGGCTAGGGTATTTTTGTAAAATAGATTATATATAATTTAGCTCTTGTAGAAAAACATTTATTTTTCTATAATAAATATTTCTTATGATATGCTAGGGTTGGAGCATAAAGCATTGGCAGTGGACTCAGTTGTAAGTCCAGCAGAGATTTTTTTTAGACTTTAAACCAAGTATAAAAATAATGAAGCAAGGCAACTTCTTACGCACAGGTATCTCTGGTATGATGGAAACACTAGGACAAGGTCAAAGTAGTACGAACACTGAAGAACACTGAATTTAGAGTGCAAAAAATTGAATTCTGTTATTAGCTTTCCATTTTCCAGCCGTGGACCTTGGTAATCCTTCAGACTTTCTGAATCTTTAGGTTCTTATTTTCCTAAAATGGCGATAACAATGAACTATATCACCGTACCTCACAAGATGTTATTCTGATCCCATCGGACAAAATATGTGGAAGTACTTAAAAGACCACAGAGGCATGGAGACATAGAAGACAGTATAAGCATAAGTCATGTACAGTTACTTGTGATATTATTGTAAAATGAAAATAGAAATTTAAAATGCCTCCTACGTAATCCTGGTGACAACTGAGGTTCCACATGGCTTACCTAGAATCTCATATAAAGTCCCAAAACGAGGTTAAAACAAAAATAAACCCACTTTATTACATACAGCAGCAAAGAATTTTTTTCTACACTTGAGGTAGGGAAAGTAGACATTGAAAAATGTGGATATAATTTTACTCATACTGTCTTCAAAATGGGAGACTGGAAACAATTTGAAGTGAAAAAAAAAGACAAAGCTAAATATCAAAGTGTGGACAATAACTGAGTAAGTCATACTGTACTATTGTGTGTGTGTGTGTGTGTGTGTGTGAGTGTATTACAGGCTTAAGTGGCCAAAATCATAAGCTTTAGTTTACAGATCTCTGTGAGTTGTTATGATACTCATAACTAATTTAAAAATGGGGACAATTTCATAAGATTTAGCGTAACTTCACTAATCTCTTTCCTTTACTCCTGAATTTTTGTCACTTTTCAGTTGCTCACAGGCCTCTTCCTTACCAAAACCTCGAAGTTTTCCCCAACCTCCAGCCAACAGCACCTTTGCGCTCCTCAGCTCTGTCCCCACTCTCAGCCTGTTAATAGGTAGGTTTAGCCAGCACTTCTGGTCAAGTCCACTGCCTTCCTTCTGTCTCTAAATAATTCCAATTTCCCATCACAAATAACTGGATTATTGAGTGACAAAGAAGAATGAGAAAATGAAGAGAAGAAAAGAAACATTCATGTGTTAATTAATTGTGTTGCAATCACATTTAAAACCATACGTAAGGCAAAGTAGTAATGATTATAGAGACAAATTAAAAAACTACAAACATGATAACTATATTAATTAGGGCTCTTGGTTAAAGGTACCAGAAATTCAGTTCTATCTATCCTTGGCAGAATGGGGAAATTATGGGATGGATACTAAGGTGCCTCATTTCATACCAGGAAAGGTAAAATCGTGTAGGGAGCCAAGATTCAACTGGCTTCCACTACAAAGTTGATTTCTCATTCTCTGTCTCTCTCTTTTATTCTATCCAACTCCTCATCTATGCTTTTTCTTGTCTGTGTATGGTTATGATGCAGGTAAAACGTATTTCTTTAAGGGTCAGAGATATGGTTGTCAACAGCCTCCATGTTTCAATTATTATAACTCCTAATACCAAATAGGAGGAACTTACTGGTGAGTGTGTGTTTCTAATTTCTAAAATTAAAATAAAGAAAGCAAGACGACAGTGAAGAGCTCTGTTTAGCCATACCCCTTGATATATCAAGAGTGGCAAGAGAGAAGAGAACTCAAAAATCATGGTGCTTCGTGCAGGCTCATGGGTAGAGTGAAGAGAGAAAACAGTTCTCAGATGAAGAGAGGATATTTCGGCCGTTATTTTCCCAATCAAAAGAAAATGAAAAAAGCACACAGCTATCAAAATGTGATTTTTTTTAGTTGCTCTTTTATATTTTCAGAAATGTCATTTATACGAACAGCATGTTCTATTCTTAGGGTGTAATTAGTATTTGGAATTCTCATTCTCCAAGGTACTGAAAGAAGTCAAACCAGATTAAAGAAATGTAAAATGGCCAATTATTTGTTTGCTAATTGTACTTTAGGACACAAATTGTATTAGAGGATTTGGTACAATGATTATTTCTCAGAAAACAAAAGTACACTAAGCATAATTTCTTTGGAAAAGTTATCTTTTATTTTCTACCTGTTTTGTTTAAATCATTTAATTAAGGATTTTTTTTCCAATGAAATAATGATCCCATATTAGCATATAAAACTATAGCAGATTCTGTTTATTTGATTTAAGATTCTATTTCAGTATCATTACTGCTAAATGTGTAGTATAGACATACTTACATTCATATAGGATTCATATTATATAAACATAAAGTATTTCTCATTAACTTTATTCTAAAATTGGATATATTCCAGTAGGCAAACTTTTGCTAAATATTATAAATATCCTTGAAGTTAGGACCAACCAAGCGGTGTTATGGAGAAAAGATGTCACTGCAGTGCTTTGAAAGTATTCCCTTTAACAACAACAGTTAGGCACATGAAGTTCTAGTTGTCCCCCAGTGACTATCCGATGATTATTTTTAGCTGATTATGCATTTTAGATAGACAATAGGTCAACCTAATACCAAAGAAAATGGAAACCATAACTTGAAAACATTTATGTACCCACATGATCATTCCAGTGTTATTTACAATAGCAAAGAATTTATAATTTTTTTTCCTGAGGAATATTCACCCTGAGCTAGCATCTGTGCCAATCTGCCTCTATTTTTGAATGTGGATCCCCGCCACAGCATGGCCACCAATGAGGGTATAGATCTGTACCCAGGAACCAAACCTGAGCTGCCAAAGCAGAGCATGCCTGACTTAACCACTGGAGTAAAGTTTAATAGAGTAAAATCTGGCCTGATTATAATTTTGTCTGTTGCATTAGCCAACACGTCTGAACATCCACTGTTCAATAACTGCATTTAAAATCATGATACTTACGAACTCCAGGAATCTGAAGTGCAATGTGAGTTATCGACAATTAAAGCATATTTACTATGGAAGTAGAATAAAATGTATTTTACTGATTTTCTAGTTTTCTTTTCTTTAGTTTTCTCCTCCTCCTTCTCCTCATCCTTCTTCTCTCTCTGTCGCTCTCTCTCTCTTTTTCTTTTCAAATCCATCCATGCACGTGAGCAGGTAGCCTCTAGTAGTGGGAATATTAAATCAGAAGCCCTTTTCTTTGAAATAACAGCTGATCAGAAAGTTTCATTTAATAGAACACAATTGCACACTTCCTTGTCTGTGATAGGAAATCTTGTATATTCATCATGAATCCATGTCACATTTTCCAGGGAAGTATGAGTTTCTTTATTTAAAACAAATCAGATGTAATTTTGAATAGAGAAGGGCAGAGAGCAGAGGGAAAATTGGTTAGAAATCTTGGGAATTACAGAGACTGGTATTTTTTAACTTTTCTAAAGGTGGAGAGAAGAATCAGGCAAGAGTTGTGTTTAACCTGACATATAGCAGTTTTCCAGAAGGATATAATAACTTCTCAAGACTAAATGTATATTTAAGAGTTGCTGCATTAGCTTTACCAACATTATCAACATCACAAATTTTCATGCCAAAGTGTATTTGATGCCATGTGGTATTTATTTATTTTTTCAGTAGACTTTATTTTTTAGATTGGTATTAGGCTCACAGCATAATTGAGCAGAAAGGATAGAAAGATCCCATATGCTCTCTGCGACACACCCCCCCACAAACACCTTCCCCTACTATCAATATCCTGCACCAGAGTGGTACAGTTGTTACAATCAGTGATGCTACATTGATGCGTCATCACCCAAAGTCCTTAGTTTATATTAGGGTTCACTCTTGGTAATTTACATTTTATGGGTTTTGACAAATATATAGTGACATATCCACTATTACAGTGTCATACAGAGTAGCTTCACTGCCCTAAAAGTTCTCTATTCTCCACCTATTTCTTCCTTTCTCCCTAATCCCTGGCAAGCACTGATCTTTTTATTGTCTCCAAAATTTCGCCTGTCTCAGAGTGTCATATAGTTGGAATCATCCAGTATATAGCCTTTTCAGATTGGCTTCTTTCACTTAAAAATATTCATTTAAGCCTCCTCCATGTCTTTTCACGGCTTGATAGCTCACTTATTTGAGTGCTGAATAATATTTCATTGTCTGGATGTACCACAGTTTATTAATCCATGCACCTACTTGCTTGCTTCCATGTTTTGGCAATTATGAATAAAGCTGCTCTAAACATCTGTGTGCAGGTTTTTGTGTGGACATAAGTTTTCAACTCCTTTGGGTAATTACCAAGTAGTGTGATTGCTGGATCATATGGTAAGAGTATGTTTGGTTTTGTAACAAACTGCCCAACTGTCTTTGAAAGTGGCTGTACCCTTTTGCATTCCCACTGGTAATGAATGAGAGTTTCTGTTGCTCCATATCTTCGCCAGCATTTGGTGTTGTCAGTGTTCAGGATTTTGGCCATTCTAATAGATATGTAGTGGTACCTCTGTTATTTTTCATACTACTATTACTAAGCCCAGAGAATTAAACAGTTTTCAGTAGCATATATAAACCAAGTTCCAAATGAAAGCTGCCTCACAAAACACAGGCAGAACAAATAAACAGAAATCCAAGAAACTGAAAGAAAGATATTAAGCTAAGTTACTTCCTGTATGCACAAACTGTTTAGAAAGATTTAGGAATATTTGGTAAAATAGTATATCAATTTAAAAACACTAAAGAGAGACCAAAGTGGTATGAATTCTGAAATCAAGGATATAAGTTTGTGAATCTTCTGAATGATGCGGGCTGTGGGTATTGGAAGGTGTGTAATTTGCTTCAAGATATTTTAACTCAATATTTCCCCCAAGCACTCTATCAAACAAATGAAACACATACCACAATTTCAACAACAACAGCAAAAATGTAGGCAAACTTCACTGATACTGTACCTGCAGGAAAGGAAACTATGAGAACATAAAAAAAATTAGTGCTTTACACAAAAGGGATGTATTCACAAGATTTGCTTTTTTTTTTTAAAGTTGGAGGTACTTAAAGGAAACATCACGTTTACACACAGCCGTGTGTCCTATATTCTTTTGAAATTCCCATTTTATATTCTATGCTCTATGTGATAAAAACTATACATGGCTTTCTAGGCATTAATATATGAATTTTAGATATGAATTTTAGATGTCTATAGCCTGGATTCCCTTCCCCCATCTCTAAATTATTCACATTATTATCTCCATTTATGTTGAATTACTTGTCTATTTTCTCTGCATTGCTTTGGCTTTTTACTGTATACAAACTTACGTTTTTTTAAAAAAAATTTACTGATTCTCTACTAGTAATATCACAAAACCTTATCCTGAGAAAGTTTCTTCAAATTCCCTGGAGACAGCTCGAAGAAGTTTTGTGAATAAATTTCAAAATGATGCCAAGAATAAGGATTATGAAACTTTTAGATTCATTTGGTTTATAGGAAATTATACTTAGCCATTTTGACTTATTTTGTGTTCATATTTAAAGAATATATGATAAACATTCCTAAATACTAAATGTCATAAATAGTATACTAACACTTTTCAAGTAAGAAAATAATATTGACATAGAGTGTACCAAGAATTTACATGCGATAGCATTTTAATAATTTAATATTAACAATAATTTTGTGAAGAAGGTCTTATCATTCCCATTTTCTAATGGGAAAGCCTTAGCAAGAGTCTTAATAAATAGGGAACCTCAATTTATGTGTTCATGGGTTGAATGACAGTCAACTAACATACGATTACTTAGCAATGATACAGTCTAATGTCTTATTACAAAGAAACAATAGCTGTAAATTTTAGATTTTTGAATTAAATAATAATAACAACAATAAAAGTGATGATTAAGGCTTTTTATATACCAACTTTTTAGATGGTATTACTGAGAGTCATTGAATAACTCCAAATTATTTTCATTAAATAAACGTTCCCCTAATGGACACACTTTCTATTTAAACATAGTTGAGGACTCCTTTCCAAAAGGAGAATTTCCAAATTACCTCTCAATGTGCTCTATTAAAGCAGATATCCTTTAAAACAGACAAATTAAGCTTTTCTCAACTTGTCAGCTGTAGGGGAGTTACACTGTTCAGGAGGAAATAAGGTGGATATTCTAAACAGGATGTTTTGGATGCATTTCCTGAGACATGTGGGTCTTTAAAGAGAGTTTATTGTTTCTTCAGGCAGCACCCGAGGCAGCCCGAGATCTATTGCTCTGTCACTTTAAAAGCGGCAGCAGACATGCCACTTTTCCTAGGAGATCTTTCTCTTAAGGCTTGAAAATTTCTACAACCAATTGCATCTGTCATCTCCTGCTTGATCCACTGAGTCCCGCAGGCCATATCTGAATGGTGAAGAGCTATATTTTTGCTCAAAATGCTTGTTGGAACAAATGCATTTTTCGGGCAGAGACTCTGTAAATGAAAAGCAAGCATTCAGACCTGTAAACATCAGTGAGAAGAGCTCTGAGCAGGAAGGAGGCAGGCTTAGTGGGATTCTGTGAAAGAACCTAGACTCATGGCCCTGCGTCACCTGGTACAGCATCTCAGAGATACAACCTTCTCTTTGTGAATACTCCAAGGAAGGGACACTCATTATTTCTTACGGAAATAAATTTATTTTTGGAATAGAAATACTTTTAAAAGATGATCTTTATGTTACTCCAGAATCCAGCTTCCTCTAACTTTAAATTATTGTGTCTAGTTCGATACTTTGAGGATTGCTATTAGGATGACATAGACTAAACATATTTTCTTTCATCTTTGAATTTGCTGCTCAGTGTTGTTCTCTCTTCTTGTCCCTCTCCTTGAGATGTACTGGACTTGCAGCGTTCCTTAAAGTGCCCAATTAAAAATATATATAAAACGTAAAGTATAGGGGCTGGCCCCGTGGCCGAGTGGTTAAGTTCGCGCGCTCCGCTGCAGGCGGCCCAGTGTTTCGTTAGTTCGAATCCTGGGCGCGGACATGGCACTGCTCATCAGACCACTCTGAGGCAGCGTCCCACATGCCACAACTAGAAGAACCCACAACGAAGAACAACGAAAAATACACAACTATGTACCGGGGGGACTTTGGGGAGAAAAAGGAAAAGAATAAAATCTTTAAAAAAAAAAAAAAAAGTAAAGTATAAAGAAAAGGTGAGTAAAATTAAGTAGTTCTGGGTCAATGTCCAAATTAACTAGAACTCACAGACCCTTCTTTTTTCTAGGTTTTGATTTGAATTTTTTTTGGCCATTGTATTAAGGATTTATGAAAAAATAAATTGTGATTCTCCTTTCTCAAGAGGAAAGCATAATAAACATAATTATATGTCGATACTAAATGCTACATTTTGGAATATCATATACTTTTTAAGTATATATTAGAGACAAGCTTGGTGTTTGTTAGAAGATGGTAATCTCAAAAATTATTGCATATTAGAGTTACTTTTAGAAACAGCTTTACTAACTCATGGTTTTATCAGTTAAATGTGAACTTCTGCTTTTAATGAGTAGGTGTTCATATTCCTATGAATGCACCAATTAGAAATCGAGTTGCATTTCTGAAGCAGCAATTTTGGAGAATTATAGTACAGTGATAAGAGTCTGAGCTCTAGAGTCAAATTATTTGATTTGCCTCCTTCTTTATCAATTCAACTCAAACAAACATTCTTCTCTTTCAAGAGTCTGATTGTCACGCCTCCTTAATTTGATTTGCTCATATGCTTAGATTAATGAGGATAGACAACAACCACTGCTGAGACAATTGGGCCTTCCTATGTGCCTGGTGCCAGATATAATACTCAGTAATGTATTACAAGGAAACCAGATAAACAGAGGGGAACCAAATGATACTTAAGATCCAATGTTAATGCATAAGCCTTAACCCCTAAAATGGGACTGTGTCTTAGAAATGTCACATGCAAGAAAATAGACTGTGTGCCTACTGTGGTGTGTACTCGGTCCTAGGAGATAGACCACTCATACTTTAGTTCAACTTCATGTGTCCCATGCTAAGGACTACATCTTTCATTTTGTCAGTTAAGTGATTCTACTTAAAGTACAAGGGCAGTGTGATATTCCCCCAGCCTCCCTGGTAGAACACCACCTAAAATACAAGAAAATATTTAAAATTAATCAATCAATAGCAAAACAACGAGGAAATCCTCAGAAGCTGTAACCAGAAAGCTTAAATGTAGAAAAATCAGCAAGCATTGAAGAATGGATGGTGCCTTGGGGGCTCTGCAAATTGACTCCTGCTGCCTAGAGCTTCAGTTTTAAGGGCCATATATGAGTGACAAACATTGGGACATAGGTAGTGGAGAGGTGGATGAGAGATTCAGAATTAAGCCAGAAGCCTCAAAGGGTGACACATTCTGTGATTGCAATAAGAAAACAAACCTTTCTTTTGGTGTAAAATTTAAGAAATCTTTGCCTCTGGGTAGCTTCAGAAAACAAACAAACAGAAAATCTCTCCTGAGAATTCATAACCATTCTTCCTGAGTTAGGCACTAGAAATAACACTAACTGGTCCTGAAACCCACAACCAGAAAATTTATTTCAAATTGATCCTCAAGTGCCTGGTAGAAGCATATGCAAATCTTCTCTGGAGAAAAAACACATTCAACACAAACCTCAAGATAATCCCACAATAAACTTCCAGGGAACGTGATTTCTCAAAAACAAAAAACAAATTCATGAGACACACTAAGAAAGAAGTGAGACTCGCTTAGAGTCAACAGAAACACAAACTAGAGATGGAGATATTCATAGACTGGTGATACTGAAATTGTCATCACAGAATATTAAATAAGTATGCCAAATGTTTAAATAAGTGAAAAAATGTATCCAAATTATGACTAAGAGATACGACTTTCAAAATGATCAAGTGGAACTGAAAAAGAACATTATATCATTTCTAGAAAAATATATGAAACATAAAGGTCAGGCTAAACCAAACATGAGATGCAATGAAGAGAAAATTAATACAATAAAAAAATAAATCAGAAGAGACGTATCCAGAATGTGCACAGAAAGATGAGAGAGAAAACTATGAAGGACAGATTACGAAATGTGTAGAAAAAAGGGATAAATTCTCAACATTTATGCCTTCATCTAATTGAAGTCCAAAACAAAATTTAGACTAGGAATAAGCAATGGAGATAAAATCTAGAATTTTTCAGAATTAAAGGGAATGAAAACTCCAAAGTAGGATGAATGAATCTTAAAAATTGCATAACAGGATAAGTAAACAAATGTCTACACCCAGATATATGAAACTGAAAAACGCCAAAGAGAACGTAAAAGGCTCCAAGGATAAGCGACAGCTTACCTTCATAGGAAGGGAAACTAACGACTGGCTTCTCAAGGGCAATGATAAAAGCAAAAACGTTGTGAAATGCTGTCTTCCGATTACTGAGAATACCTGGCAATCTAATATTGAATATACAATGAAACTATGTTCACAAATAAGGGTGACATAAACATAATGTCAGACTCATTATCACAAGCATTTCTATTTTCCCCAAATTGATAAGTATTCAAATCCTAACAACATCCCAATAGTTTGTTTTAATGTGTCAAAGATAACTTTGAAAATTATATGGAAGAACAAAAGTTCAAAAAAAGCTAAATGAATTTGGAGTTAAAGAAATGAATGGCAAAGAAATGAAACAAGGTGTGGTGACTTAATCAGATAATAAAACATTTTAAGGTATACAAATTGAAGCCTTAATGAGTGAGGAAAATGATATTAGGAAAATAAGTTACCTCTGTGGAAAAAATAAAAATTGAGAGCCCGCCAAGTGGCACAGTGGTTAAGAGCGCATGTTCTGCTTTGGTAGCCTGGGGTTCTCCAATTCAGATCCTGGGTGCGGACATGGCACCGCTTGGCAAGCCATGCTGTGGTAGGCGTCCCCCATATAAAGTAGAGGAAGATGGGCATGGATGTTAGCTCAGGGCCAGTCTTCCTCAGCAAAAAGAGGAGGATTGGCAGTGGATGTTAGCTCAGGGCTAATCTTCCTCAAACAAAAGGTCCCTACTGCATCCCATACACAAAATAAGTTCAAATGAGTTAAGGACTGAATTATATAAGGCAATGTTTTAAAGGTTTTTGAAGAAAATTTAAGAGAATTTCTGTAATATCATGGTAGGTATGGATTTTGTCAAAATGACACAAAATAATAAACTAAAAGAAAAGGCTAAAATTCTATAGTATTAAAATTAAGAACTTCTATTTTTCTAAGTATAGCATAAAGGAAGTGGCAAAACAAACCACAAATGGAGAGAAAATATTTGCTCCATACATACTACTGATAAGAGAGTTCCTATGTGTTACTGACAATAGATTTTGTAATGGACTGAATGTTTGTGTCCTCCCAAAGCTCATATGTTGAAATCCTGACCCCTAAAATGATTGTATTTGAAGATGGGGCCTTTGGGAAGTAATTAGGTCATGAGGGTGGAGCCCTCACGAATGGGATCCGTGTCCTTATAAGAAAATAACTGAGAGAGAGGCTCTCCCTCTTGGTCATATGATGATGCAAGGAGAAGACAGCTGTCTGCAAACCAGGAAAAATGACCTCACCAGACAGTAGATCTGCTAGTATCTTGGTCATGGATTTCCCAGCCTCCAGAACTGTGAGAAATAAATTGTTGTTGTTGAAGCCACATAGTCTCTGTATTCTGTTATTGCAGCCCAAAGTGACTCAGATATATTTTTATCTGGAATAAAAAGAGACAAAGATACACACACATACACATACACACACAACACACAAATACTTATAGAACAGTAAATAAAAGAAGACAAACTAGCAAACAGGCAGAAGAAACATGGAATAGCGAATACATATATTCACACGACAGGATATACATGTCCTGGAAAATGAGTACAAAAATTTAGATCAACTTCAACCACGATATTTAGGGGTAAAAAAGCAAATCACAAAAGAATAGACAAGATGGATCCATTTATATAATGGTAAAACATCAAAACTAGACAGTGTATTATTTAGGGAAACATACATATAGCATGTAATTATTAAAAAAAATAAATACCAGAAAATTGACAATAGTGAATGGTTCACTCTTGAGGGAGGAATAGCAGTCTGGTTGGGAAGGGACATATGGGGGATCTCAAAGACATTGGTGATGTTTTAATTCTTAAGGTGGGTGGTAGGCACATGTGTGCTTTTATCAAATATTATTATTATTAAGACCATAAAATACATTTTATGCACTTTTTGTGTTTGTGATGTATTTTATGGCATGAAAATCTCCAAACAGTAAGAAGCCATTTGTTATAGTCATCTTTAAAAATGACTGATTAATCATTAATCTTTATGCCACCATATTTGGGTCTTCAGCACATGGAGTAAATAGATAGAGATGTGTCCAGATTGGTTCAATATTTTTTCTGTCTAACTCTATGCAAAGCTCAAAGTATTATCTTGTCAAATACTTAAAATGTTTAGGGTAATGAAATGCCTGTTGGCATTTCATCAATAGTAGCATAGTCCTGGTTTAATTGACTTTAGCACCAAGCTAATTTTACGCTTGAGAAATAAAAAAAAATTCAGGTTAAAACTTTGGCAATTCCCAATTAATTTCTGACTTACTACATTTAATAGCAGAAGTAGCAGGATGGAAGACGGAACCGTGTTAATGGTTAGGAGTTGTGTACAGATTATAGGAAAAGACCAGAAAATGTGTGACATGAATGGTGAGAGGGGTCAAAGCTTCAAGGATTTGATGTTAAAATGTTCCTGCACCCAGGAAATAGTATATGTGGGTCTTAGAGAAGGAAAATTAACGGGATTAAAGATGGTGTTTAGTGGGGAAAAATAAAACAAATGATGATTAATATCTAATGTATGAAATATAGTGAGCAAGCACTTGGTATTCGTTATGCCATTCAATATCCACAATGAAGTTAATATCAACAAATTGTAAATGCTAAAGCTAAATCTCAAATGTTAAGTGACTAGTAAATGTCAGAGCCATACTGAAATCATGGCTTGCTACAGAGATTGTTTTTACTTAATGGTGTGTAAGGTGCTAGGAAGCATAAACATAAAAAATGATTATTTTTATTTAATTAAATATATGCACTTCTTGTTTCTCACAAATTTTTGAGGTGCCTTAGCATTGTATGTGAATTAAAATGAAATTGAAAAAATATATAAATATATCGAGCCATGAGAAAATACAAATAGAATAGGAAGATAAGGTAGAGAAAAAAGTTGAGGAGGACATAATGAGTTTCTTCAGAAAAGTATTTCTCACCAGTAAATTTTATTCTCTCTCGTTTGTTGGTATGGTTTAAAACAAAATTAAAACATAGAATATGTAGGGAGATAAGTCAATTGAAACTTTACCCAAAAATTCTTAGTAAACATTATCGCTCTCGTGGAACTCCAGATTCTACATATGACCTGTAGGTTAATGCTGTAATTAAGACCAGGCTTTTACTGTTTCTCTATAGATATAGTTATCTTACTAATGCAGCAGTAACAGAGAACAGAAAATGTAGTATATAGATATATATTTATTTTTCTAAATGAGGAGATATCTAGGGCACCAGGATTTGGGAAAAGCTCTCTTAGAATCTTTAATTGCTAGAGAGGTCATATTTGCTTTTGGCAAAATTTGCTGTGGAAAAGCCTGGTTCTTATATTTAGTGATGAACAGATAGTCAGAATGAGACACTGCTGGGCAAAAGATTCATGTCCATGATCAGGGCTCAACTGTGTCCTAAAGCAGTCTTTCTTTTTTGAGGAAGATTGGCCCTGAGCTAATATCTGCCACCAATCCTCCTCTTTTTGCTGAGGAAGATTGGCCCTGAACTAACATCTGTGCCTATCTCCCTCTATTTTATATATGGGACACCTGTCACAATGTGGCTTGATAAGCAGTGCTAGGTCCATGCCTGGGATCCTAACCTGTGAACGCTGGGCCACTGAAGCAGAAACATGTGAACTTAACCACTATGCCACTGGGCTGGCCCCCTAAAGCAGTCTTGATACACACATATTTGGCTTGGTGGGTGTTATACATTCTTTTCCTCTGAATTCTCTTCCTTAGTCAATATTGAGAGACTGTTATTTAAATAAACTTGCTCTTTTGTAATGGATTTTAGAGACCAAAGTTGGAGTTCAGCTATGAGTGGACCTGATGCAATTCATCAGGAAACAAAGATGGATGGATGCCTATACTATATGGGGGAAGTGTCAACTTATTGTGTTACTGAGGAGAAAAATAATAAAGTCATATTTTTATGAAATCAGGTATTAAGGATAAAAAGAAGAGGAAAAACAGAGAAACTCTGCCTAAAATACATTTTCTTTAGAAAATCTGCTGGCTTCATAGAAGAGAGTGATTCCAAATTCTATATCTGAATAGAGAACTATTTTGAGGCTTTAGAAGTATAACATCAGAAATGTGGACAGGACCAGGATCATTTTTTAACTACAGGTTTTAAATTTTTAGCAAAATGTGAATTGTAGAAAAAGTAAAGGAAGGATGAGGGGGACCCTAGGCTCCAGCAAAGTGCTTCCCCTACGTAGAGTAAGAGAAATGTGGGACCAATTGCAGAAGGATGTTGAAATATTAAAAAATGAGCTTAACCCATTCAAAAGGTGTGGGGAGTACCTGAGGGAAGCGGAATAAGAAGAATGTGGAAATTGAGTTTTGCAGCTACAGAAAAAGACAGAGCAAACGGGGATGTTTGGGCCATGACAAATGACTTGAGACCTGAAGAATTCAAAAATTATAGAGAGGTCAGATTTGAGGTATGAAAAAAAAAAATTAGAGAAGACATATGGCTTTCAGTAGGTCCATAGGTACAATTTCTGGGGAGTAGCCACAAGCAGTCACTGTTATGTCTTGTATCCTCTTTCTACTGAAATCTCGAAGGGATCATTTAACTGGAAAAAGAACTTTGGCGCAAGGGAAAAGTTCTTAAAAGCAATAGTAGAAGTCTAATAAATTAGTAAATTAAAAACAGATATTGTAGGAATTACCATGAAGTGACAGATGGGAAAAAAACTTAAAACCAAAACCAAGCAAACCAAAGACCAAAAAACCTTGGAATCCTGCTGGGCTTGGTGAAATAGGGAAGAGCAGATGATTACGAGGAAAGTGTACCAAATGAATTTAACATGGGAAATTAAGTCTTATAAATGTGTGAATACCCCACTTCTAGAAGAAAATAATGTTTTCCTGAATAGAACTCATATCAAGGCAGAACTGAATGCAAAGATCACAAATGTAAAAGAAGTCTTGCAAATTAAATTAAGAGAATTCAGAGATATTTGGAAGACATAAAGGGAAGGAAGTAGCCTGGAGGAATTCCTGGGCAAAGGAAGGTGTGGGGATTTGGTTTTAAGCGTGGCACTTGTGAAAGGATGGGGGGGGGTCTCTGCACAGGTAATGAATTTTCATCCCCCCATGTACGGGGTATGGAATTCTTATCAGCACTTATAATCCTAGCTCTCTGAAGACAGGGATTTTTGTCTCTTTTGTTGAGTTTTGTGTCTAAAGTAATGCCTAGTATTTAGTAGGCACTCAGTGAATCTCTGTTGAAAGAATGACTTAATGGAATACTGCCCACCTTTACTGATTCCCACTATAGTCCTTGGTAAATCCAAATAACGCATGCTTAAAATAACGTGGTTTTCTAAAGTAAAATAGTTGTCCAATGAATTTCCAAAATTAAATTCAATTTGTTTCTAAATATTGGGAATCTCATAGAGATACAATAAATTAGTTTGGTGGAGGTAGGGGGGAGTTGGTGGAAAAGACAACCAAATAAGTTGAAACTTTAAGCTATTTTTTATCATAACACATGATGTTTATTCACTGTTTTTGAAAGACAAACAATTCACAAAAATATGACATTTGATTTGAATAAAGAAGAGTACCTCTTTTTTTAGACTGCATTGCCATAGGGCACAAAACAAAGGCATCCAAATTAGCTTCAATTTATTTAGATAGAAGATAGAAATGAGGCCAGAGGAAGAGTTTCTTGAAATTATCGTTTTACTTCTAAAAAATCATTCCCAATCATCTTGTGTTTCACAATGTTTAGGCTGCAGGTTTTGTAAAATACATGAGAGTTTCTATTGATTTTGTGTATCTGAGTCCATGGTTTTAGCCAAAGAGAAAAAGACCAAGGGAGGAAATATAAGTTAAAACAATGAGATACTACTACATACCTACTAGAATGGCCAAAATCCTGAATACTGACAACACCAAATGCTGACAAGGACATGGAGCAATAGGAACTCTCATTCATTACTGGTGGAAATGCAAAATGATGCAGCCACTTTGGAAGACAGTTTGGTGGTTTCTTACAAAACCGAACATATTCTTAATATATGATACAGCAATTACACTACTTGGTAATTACTCAAAGGCGTTGAAAACTTATGTCCACACAAAAACCTGTGCACTGATGTTTATAGTAACTTTATTCATAATTGCCAAAACATGGGAGCAACCAAGATGTTTTTCAGTAGATGAATGGAAAAATAAACTGTGGTACATCCAGACAGTGGAATAATTCAGTGTGAAGAAGAAATGAGCTACCAGGAAGACATAGAGGAAAGTTAAGTACATGTTACTAATAGAAAGAAGCCAATCTGAAAAGGCTACATACTGTATGATCCCAACAATATGACATTCTGGAAAAGGAAAAACTATGTAGATGATAAAAGATCAGTGGTTGCCAAATGTTAGTGGGGAGGGAAGGATGAATAGGTGGAGTACAGAGGATTTTTAGGGCAGTGAAACTACTCTGTATGATATAATAATGGTGTGTACATGTTGTTATACATTTGTCTAAACTCATAGAATGTATAAAACCAAGAGAGAACCCTAATGAAAACTTTGGACTCTGAATGATAATGATGTATCATTGTAGGCTGATCACTTGTAACAAATGGACCACGCTGGTGGGCAATGTTGATAATAGGGGAGGCAACGTGTGAGTTGGAGCAGGAGGTATTGGGAAATCTCTGTACTTTCTACTCAATTTTGCTGTGAACTGAAAACTGCTCTAAAAAGCAGTCTATTACAAAAGAAATAAAGAATTTATCAAAGAAAGGTTAATATCTTCATCTCATTTTTTTCTCCAAAGTGACAAGAAGTGTAAGAGTAGACTGTGGCATAAGGTTTAAGGCTGCCTGACGGCCTCCCTTCACTGAAAAGTTAGTGACGTTAGAACACCAAGCAAGAATCAAAGCTGTCTCTCAGAACAGACCTTAGATAGATCCTTGTGACCTATTAAAATAGAATGTACTAGAAATGTTTCCATTAAAATAATTTTAACATACAAAACAAAATATATCCACCAGAAACAAACAAATTCTCAGTGTATGTAGTTAACAGTTATAATTTAAGTAACAATCTCAAGTAACATAACATCTCGGTAGGGATCTTCTTGGCTGAATCAGCTACCACAGCATGGAGCTCTTGGAGATGCTGACGGCAGAGACTGAAAAACACACAGTGAAGCTAACATTGAACCCCACGTGCCAGCTGGGCCTGTTCTAGTAGGAGGCAACACACAGGATTTTGCCCATTTGGGTTGCATTACATAACGCTTGTTTATTTTTCTCTTTGCTTTTTTCTAGTTGGAAACATAAAAGTGGAAGGATCAGAGAAGTTAACAAGATCAAACTTTCAGAGACAAGATGGCATTAGGAGAAAACAAAACCAATGAAAGTGAATATATGCATAATTATTTTAAAGTAAAGCACAGCTCTAGAAGGCAACAATTTTCACAGCACAACCCAGTTCTTGGTATTACAAACCTGCTGCAACTGTATCTTTTTCTTGAATCGTCTTTCTTAGTTATCCAAAAGTCTTTGATGGCTTCAGGCTGTTTGTCCCACCAGTTTTATGCAGCTACCACTTCTTTAAATGTTTTTAGTAACAGTCTTTATTGGTTGATATTTTCTGCCTTTTTTGAGGAAGATTAACCCTGAGCTAACATCCATGCCCATCTTCCTCTACTTTATATGAGGGACGCCTATCACAGCATGGCTTGATAAGTGGTGCATAGGTCTGCGCCCAGGACCGAGACTGGTGAACCCCAGGCCACTGAAGCAGAGCACAGGAACTTAACCACTACGCCAGCGGGCTGGCCCCATTTAGGCTTTTTACAAATGCTTTCTCGTTGAAGGCCTCAACAAAATCCTCGTGCAACCAACTAGCCTTTTCATACACTACTGTCCTACTGTATCATGGTTAATTGAAACATGAGCCAATTTCAGATTTTAGTGCTCAAGTCCAAAGCTATTATTTCAAATAAAAATAACATTTGGCATGGAATTAAGAAATTATATTTTACCGAATTATATCTAATGGTTCAGTAAAATTCTGTTGCATAGATTATCATAATGTATTTTAATCAAACTTATATTGTGTTCTCAACATTATTTCTACTTGTATACCAATAACACACTAACATTCTGTAATTAAATTTTAGTTTCCCTGAATTTTCTAAGGAAATATTCTAGAATGTATTGTAGAGTGGGATTGTTGAAATACAATTATATACATTTTTATCTTTTGGATAACATTTTAGTAAAGTTCATATCTTTTTACATTATTCCATCTGTATGTCTCCATTTCCTCCTACACCTATCAGCTTTAAATAGGTATTAAAAGCAAAGCAAACAACTTGCTCCTCCAGAAGAAAAAAATCTCTTACTGTGCAGATGAAATGCAGGTTGTTAATTACATTTGCATTTTTTTCGAGAACAATGGAGGTTGAATTAATTTATCAGGAATTTAATTTTTATCATTTATAAACATTCTAATTTGGTCCTTTGAATATTTTTGTAGTAGGACAACCATTTTTTATTAGTTTGTAATTTTTTAAATAATTATGAAAGGAACCTTTTAGCATGTGTTTTTTTCTGTCATTTTCCTTTTAATATTATTTACATTTTAAGTACAGAAGTATATTTATGAGGTTAAATTGAACTGTTTTTGAATGATATCTTCCTGTTTATTCATATGCTTTTCTATACATAAAATTCTGTAAATAGCCACTTGATTTTTATTCTAATAATCCAATGATTTCTTTCTTTTTCTTTTTCATTTTCCATTTTAAATTCAGGTTTTTAAAGATAATGATTTAAGTCAAGTCATTGACTACTCCTAGACCCAAATTTCTAACAAGTTATGTTATACCTGAGAAAATGGCTTGGGAAAGTTGGCATTTTATTCCTTTCACAGTAAGAACTAAAGGGTGTTTTGGGCTTGTTACCAGTTATTTCCATCTGTTTCGCAGAAGGGTATTTTCCTGTTTTTAGACTGTTCAGAGAGGAGGGTATTAAAAATTATTATGAATGACAAAGGGATCTTCTCAAGGGATTGGTGGAGTCCTCACCTTTGTCTAGGGTGTCATTGAGTGTGTTAAACAAGAGGTCACTACTTAAATCTGGAAAAGAAAGAAAAAACAAACAACTTATTTCTTGCTAAGAAAAGGAAGCACCTCGTCCTTTGAAGCAGAGATCTACTGTAATGTAGGTTTTGGGGAATTGTGAAGTTAGGGATGAGTGGATGTTTAGAAGCAGGAGTGTTAACAGATTGGTATTTTTAGGGGTGAAGGATAGGAGCTATTTATTCTCAGATGTCTCTTAGGAAATTTTCCGGAAAGCTTGCTGCTCTGGTAAGGAGAATGCTACTAAATCTGCTCCATGTAACTGTATCATTTACCTACGTTCAACCTTCGCCTGTTTTGTTTTGTTTTTAAATCCATCTTTCTGTCAATCATTATCACCCATATGCATGATATCTATTATGGGAAAAAAAGATTGCAATTAAAAATGGACAGTTTTAAGGAGTATCTTCAAGTTATAGCGCAAATATTAGCCCATAATTCAATTCTGTACGTGTGTTAGAGAAGCTCACCTGGGCAGTCAGTACATAGGGTTCCTAGAATGGATTCTACTAACATCCACATTTAGAACTACAGGGGCCTGAGGAGATAATAAGCTGGGGCAAGTCAACTGCAAGAAAATTCCAGCTGTGCTGGTAAATTCTGAATACCTGCATAGTAAGGCCAACTCAGTTTTTCTTTTTCTAACCTATTGGATTTGCTATGAATTTTCCCCTGAATAGAGTTTAGTTTCAGCTCATATGTTTTCAATGCAATGTAACAAATATTTTCTAACGTATTGTTTGTTTAATATTTATGTTTTATTTCTAGTTTGCTTAATAGTAATTTCATTGTTGTTGTAAATTATAACTGTACCTTTTATACAATAGGGAATTTATTTAGGTATATGTGTCTATTCTTTGTTGAAAAGCTTCCAGGTATTCAATATTTTCCTTGAAGAATATTGACCTCATTAATGTTTTACAGCCAAGACCTGGAAGTGGCACACATCCCTTCTAATTACCATCCATTGTTGAGGATTTAGCCACTTATCCATACCTCCTTGCAAAGGAGGCTGGAAAACAATGGCTCTAGCTGGTTGACTATGTTTCCAACTCAAACTCCATAATTATGGGAGAAAGAAAGACAGGTTTTAGGGGTAAATTCAGCAGTATACTACAAACACCAAGAAGGTGTTAAACTCTCCATTTACACATGTGATTTGTTCAATTTTATCTTATGATTTTGTATATTTTATATCATGTCACTCAACTCATAGAGGTTAATGACTCCTTCCATCTAGCCCCTAAATAAACAGCAAATTTATGACATTGTATGAAAGCACTCATGTGCAAGGATGCACAGAGACATACCTGCATACACATTTTCATTCATAGCAAACATATACACATAACCACGCACGCGTGCACACACACAGAGATATTCAGGTAAAATGTCTAAACTCAAAGGAAAGAGAGATAATCCTATAACTTCCAGAAAGAAAAATTAGTATAGCTACAAAAGATTGAAACTCAGATTATCAGACTTCTCATATGCACCTTAACAATATCTATAGAGTTCTGAGAGTAAAAAGTCTTTGAAACGAATATTTGACAAAATTACACTTTATACATCAGGACAAGATAAAGACTTTGAGGCTGTGCAGGAAATTGAAATATATCCCACATATTCTTTCTTTCTCAAAAAAAAAATCACTTAAAAATGTACTCAGAAAAACAAAAATCATAATCAGAATAAATGATTCAAGAAAGAAAACATAGAAAATAATAGAAAACAATAAATATACAGTTGATTTAAATAGCCATTGTTAACATAGTGAAATATTAGTAAGTTACTAGGAAACATAAAATATGGAGATTTCTTAAAAGTAATAATGCCCTCTTTAAACCAAGAATATTGCTAATTTCAGATCTTGGCAGTAGGGGGTGCTAGGGAGGGACAGTAAGCATGATAAAAAGGGTGTGTGTGGTATACTTTATTTATACTGCTATTCTATAATTTGATATTGATTAAAATATTATGCTTTTTGTGGGTTAGAAGTTATAGTTACTGCTTAGCTATAATGATTTGATGAAGAAATAAATAAGTAATGTCAACTTTAAGGATCTACATTAGTATAAAACACACAGGTGCAGAACTTCCTAACTACCAGAAGTCAATAGGAGAGGGAAACAGTAAAGAGCACTCAATTCTTTATGAAAGAGCAGCAAAGAAAGAAGATAAATAACCAAGAAGAATATGTATATTCCATTAAAACGAAGTAAAATTATGTCAGGAATAAGACCAAATGTGAAATAGCAAAATAGTGCTACTAAAGTTCAAACATTCTCAGAATGAGTTAAAAATGCAAAATTGAGCTATGTGTCATTTACAAATGTCATTTACAACTAAATGACATAAAAATAATTGGAAAATAAAACAATGACCAAAAATACACAAGTAAACAGCAATGGAAATGTTATTATCCAAACAATGGAATTTATGACAAAATGAATGGAGCCAGCCCTGATGGCCTAGTGGTTAAAGTTTGGCCTGCTCCACATTGGTGGCCTGGGTGCAGAACCACACCACTTGTCTGTCAGTTGCCGTGCTGTGGTGGTGGCTCACTTGGAGAAACTGGAAAGACTTACAGCTAGAAAATACAACTACGTACCGGGGCTTTGGGAAGGAAGAAATAAGAAAGAAAATAGAGGAAGATTGGCAACAGACGTTAGCTCAGTGAATCTTTCCAAGCTAAAAAAAAAAAACCAAACAAACAAAAACAAAAAACAAAAAAAACGTGAATGCAAGTATGCCTCATGGTGCACAGACTCAGGTGAGACCAAATGATCCACTTGCAGGAATGCGGTTCTTCTCTCTGTATGGGGCTTTGGACAAGGTTCCGTATGTTAGCATCTCAGTCCAGCCTTCTTGGGCACACCACGGGCTATCTTCCAATATAAGTAACTGTACACAAGCATGAAAACTAGGCTACTCATAGAAAAATCTCCAAATTATCACCTTTGCCAGTTTCAGATAAGCTGCTAAATGTTCAAAACCAGGTCAACTAATCAGTGACAGTGGACATAAAAAGGGCAAGGATGATCAAGATAAACCATGAACATTAGAAAAATGAGTCTTTGATATGGAAACTAGAGTGTCCTTCCAAGTCAGAGGTGCTCATTAAAGACACCATCTGGATGGATAAAGATAAGCATTCAACTCCATTTGTATGCAACCACTTAAGATGTAAGTCTCTAAATGTTCAAAGAGGGATCAGAGGCACCTTGTCAAATGCCTTAAAATAAACGTGGTCGGGCAATTGTTGGCGCCTTTCTTTCCACTTTGCCTGCTGGATGTCTAGTGCTTACACACTCCCCTGGCCCTTCAGTTGGATGCAGAACCCAGTCTTTCCCCTTTTTCAGTCTCAAGTGTCTATAAGGCTAAGTTTCCCCTCTCCTTGTTTCGGAGAATTCCCTCCCCTCTCTGTCTCCCTCTCCTCTATACTCTTTTTATATTACAGACATTGCAGTGGAAAGTTTATCTGGCATTGACTAAAAGGGGATGCTGTTACCTCAGAATGAAAGCTGAAAGGGGTCTGGAGTCTGGAACTTGAATATCATGAGCTGCCCTTTTCCAAATTATTTACTTCCTCTTCTCCTATACGTCTTTCTTGCTTACGTATATATTTATTTATTTCATTTTGGCTTCCTTTTCTCTGTCTGACAATTACCACAAAGCTGAGACCTGAGCTTCTGGTACTCCTAGGTTCAAGTCCTCACCACTTTGTGACCACAACAGAAAGGGGTGTCTGGCTTCCAGATCTAGACCGAAACACTTTGGGGACAGACTCTGTGCAGTCCGAACTGTGTGCAGTCGCTGGGTTTGATTCTAAAGGCTTTGTCACTTCAGGGGAATGACTTAACTTCCCTCTACGTGTTCTTACTATAAAATGATGACAATAACAGGCCCAACTTTATAGAGTGTTTTAAGGAGTAGATAAGGAAATGCGTATTAATAGCAGTAGGCTTGCCAAAACTAAATGTTCAAAAAATGTTACTCATTGGGGCCAGCCTGGTAGCATAGTGGTTAAGTTGGTGCACTCCGCTTCAGCGGCCTGGGGTTCACAGGTTTGGATCCTGGGTGAGGATCTACACACTGCTCATCAAGACATGCTGTGGAGGTGTCCCATATACAAATTAAAGGAAGATGGGCGCAGATGTTAGCTCAGGGTCAATCTTCCTCACCAAAAAAGAAAATAATGTAAAAAACAGGTATTATTATTGTGCATATAATATAAATTACTGTATTAATGTAGATATTCTTGCTGTAATGGGCTGTTCTTGATTAGGTATTTTCCAGCATTTTGATCAGTTCCTTGAATGAAGGTGCATCAGGAATATTTATTAAATTTATACACATTAAAAAGTTGGGAAGGGTAGGTAAAGTATTCTTCCTGCCTGTGTGAAAACACATAACTAAAATGATGAACTTTAGTAAAAATATAAATTGTCTTCATTGTAGTCTAATATTGAAGCTCAAAATACGTTTGTATAAATTTAGATGTGGGGGTCAATTAAGCTAGCCAAGCATTTTATATGAAAAGGAAATACCTGGAGTTGTAATTGATACAAATTTGTTACGAATCTACAAATTTGGTTGCTTATAAATCTAATGCCAATTCAGCACAGAAAAACAAAGTATCCTCTTTTATTCTATCCCAGCTCATATTTTACTCAGAGTCTCATTATTACTTGCATCACTTTTGAAGTGGGTATTGGAAAATCTCTGTGTCCTCAGGCATTCAGCTTTGACTCTCAGTGATTTGGAGACCCTGTAGTATCCAGCAGAATGAATGTTGCTGGAATATATAACTTAGATTCATTTTAGAGAGAATTTAAAAGTTGAAATCATCAGATTTGGGTTCAGAAACATTTGATTTGCAGTCTAGCTTTGCCAATTACTATTCGTATGATGTTGTTCAAGCTGCTAAATCTCTGTAAGATTGAGTTTCTTCCTCTGTAATATGGAGATGTTAGTATTCATCTCCTGAATATAAGGGGGAAAATGATCAAATAGTTAAAATTTCAAAGAAACAAAACAAAAACATATAGCTCTGCCTCATGAACTAGTCAACTCTTCTCGTCAATGGAGATGGATGATCATCTGTGCGTCGTCCTGCTCTCATTATTCCAGAAGCTATCTGTCCATCTGGAAGTCTGTATTTCCATAAAGTGCAAAGCACAGAAATGTTTTTCTTTTTTCAATTAGTTCTATCCCCAAAGCTTTACCATCATTTTCCTTAAATGTTTGTTAGTTTTTTATTTGGAACAAAGCCATTTTATTTTCATCAACCTTTAACTAGCTATAGCTACATAGTAAAGTTTTAATTCAGTTTTCAAATCCTTTAGTGTTATAGTACTTCAAAAACACTTCATGTTCATTCAATATTGTCCCTATAGCTTATAGAAAATATTTCCAAATACTAGTACCTTTTGGAAGTAATGCCGCAAGGTTGATGGTTCCTTAAAATAAAGTGCTAGCTTTAAATGTCATCTGCATGAGCTTTTGTTGCTGATAGTGTTGTTAATTTGGTTTTTCAAATTTATATTACAAGATAATCTCTTTATTCTTTCAAAAGATCGATCCACTGCATGAAAAAATAGAGATTTTGATATAATATAAAGATGAACACATTTAATGTAATCACTGAAGCAGATCGAAGAGTAACAATAAACAAGGCTGATGGTTTTGAAAAGAAATGTCTAGTTATTTTCAAGTAATGCAGTACTGCTACAGTTGTTCTTGTCTTTTCCCCAAAAAAGACTTGGACTAATTGATTATCTAAAAGCTGTCTCTTAGTCACTACCACTTGACATACTTAATCAGAGATCTTGGAGGGCATAGATGAGTTCATGGAATATGATTATAACTGTCTTTTATGAAACAAATGCCTAGAATTTATAATGCTTCTCAATATTTCAAGAATAGTTTATTGTTATTCTGCTAAAATTAGGAGTATCATGTATGCTTCAAATTCCATTCTTAGATGGATCTATTTAAGTATTTTCACAGTGCAAAAAATTTGAGATACTATTCAATATGTCCCAAAAGTATATAAAATTTAACCATTACTCTATAAAATGGGTGTGACAGATGATCCATAAAAAAACAAATTATGTCCGGATACCAAGAGACACATGGTTTTTGGCCCTAAGTACAACTTTCAGGTAGTTTCCTGTACCAATTTATTTAGGCAGTTTTTTCCCTGACATGTGACTCTTTACTGTTATTGCTTTTTAATAGGCTACATTTATAGAACTATAAAATGAGTTTTCTTTGGTAACTTGACTTTTTCCCACTATTTTTACTTTACTAACGTTATAGGAGCATCGAGCATCCAATCATTTTTTTTTTTCCTAGCAGAATTTCTTGAATTCAAATTGGTAACCTAAAATTAGTTTTCTAACTATAATTTTGACTTTATCTATTTAAATTGTGCTTTTCATACATTAGTATGATTTAGTCTTAATTATGTGTTAACTATATGGGGGAAAGAAAATTCAAATTATAAGCAAAGAAAAATTATTGTTATCTTTTACCATGCTATAAAATGCGTGCTTTTGGTATATGAAAAGTATGAAGAAGTTTGAAACTTGGGATAAACTGTTCCTTCATTTTTATTCTCCCAGAAGAGCTCTATAGTGGAATTTGTGGAGCCTGGAGTGGATTTATGTAATTAGCTTGGTTGCAAGCCATCCTTCCCATAGGTCAAGCCAATTAAAGGATAACTAAGGGAGACATGGCCCCAAACAGTGGCATATGGCACAGTGGCACCACTGCTCACTAGGGAGGGAAAATAAAGTCACATGGATTAGAACAGTGAAATGAAACGAAATTGGATGTGGAACACTTTGAACTCAAATTCCCCCTCCCTTTTGTTTTCAGTCTATGTGCTTTTTTCTGTACTCCCTTCTTATGTTGAGGACATCCTGTGAAGGATGGCAGGGAGGTTGGAACACTGGTTTCAGTAACCGTATTTACCACAATGGGATACAGATCTTCCTCACTTCCTGGGTTTGTTCGTGGTGCTCACAAAGGGTCCAACTTTGATGGCATCACATATGCCTAGTGTGCTAATAAATCAGCTTCCTATCCCAGAAATGTGGGGAGCTGAGCCTCCAGATAAAAGCAGACATTCAATTGATAGTCTGGAAATAAGGCAAAACTTTGAATAAGTGTAAAAATAATATATAGAAAAAAGCAGCTTGAATGAATGATGTTAGACTGTATTCAATAGTGATCATGAGCAAAATGACTATCTTCAAAAATTTCCTCTAAAAATTCACGGTAAAGAAGGGAGAGTTTTAGTAATAAGAAAAATAAATGGAGGTGTGGAGTTACTCATAATATAACCAAACCCCTAGACTATGTCAATTAATGACTTTTAAATCAGAGTGTCTGGAGTGAAAGTTGGCAGACTCACAAATGTATAGATGTTTGCTGCTTATTTAAAAGCCCATCAGGTACTAGCTCAGGATTAACCTTAGATGGCAAAACAATTTGCCATCAACTGTGACGGGATTTCAATGCGTTCTGCAGGTTGTTCCCTTGGCAATGCTCCTTTGCCCATTTTAAGAACTAAATTGTTGAAACTTAAGCCAAGAAAAGGTAGAAAATTAAGCTATTTTAAGGCCTTTTCAAAAGACTTTGCATTGCATCAAAAATAGCTGGTTTGAAAAACTGTGGCTAGAATACCAGAGACTTTTCTTGCTTCTGGCTCTGCTACTAACTTGCTGTGTGATTTTAAACACATCTGATTTTACCTCTCTGTGCCTCAGTTTCCTCATTTGCTAAGCGATGGGGTCTGGGGGTGGGCAAACCGGATGATCTCTGAGGTTCCCTTCTGCTTTGAAAATTCTCTGAGTCTAATCCATCTATTTTTATTGATCAGATTTTACTCTGCAGAACAGAAAAGGAAGAGTCAAGGGTGAGACGAGGTGGAATTGTTTAACAAAAGTGAAAATAACTAGAAAGGATAAGTGAGTTTTTTAAGCCACAAATAATTGCTCTTTTGAACAAGCTAAGTAGACCGCTGTATGTTATGACATGTGGTGTGTTACCTCTTCAATCTTCCTCCTTGAGCAATAAGCTGGAAATCTCCAAATCCTTTCATCGCCATTCCATTTTCCTCAGAATGCCTTCGTTTCCTCATTTGCCACTGCCTGAATTATTTGCACCATATGGCCCTTGTTCTTTAGGGATCTAGATTCAAAATACTTTTCTGTGTGGAATCACATTTGATTTCACCCGAGACATGTATTAATGCCTACTAATGTCAGTTTCCACACACACAGACACACAATACACACGCTTTGTTTAAGTACTGCTGTTCTATGCTGACAGGCTAAGTTCTATCGAGAAGTATAGCACTTTGCTGTGAAAGATGCACAGAAATGTGAAAATAATTTTATTTTTCAAATATGCCATGGTTGACCTTATAAATCCTTGAAGTAGCATATACATTTTTACTATTCTCATTTATTGACATTTATTGACATTGCAACTTTTCAATAGAGAGAAAGTTCATGCACTGGCTATTTTATTCCCTTGTCAAAACCCATAAGCAAACATATTCTTCCTGAAAATATCTGTTTTTGGACACAAAGTTTTACCTTGTCTGTAAATGCTTCATAGAGAGTCTGAATGATACTCCTACACTTATTTTCTTTCAGATGCTACCAGCTAAACTAGAACTGGTGACAGAAATATTGTAACAGAATCATCACTTCATTTTTTAAAAATAAAGGTGGGTGTATGAGGCTTCTGTCACGTCTCTCTATATTTACAGTGAAAAGTCAATTCTAGGCAGTTTGTGTTGAAAATGACAGCATTTCTATCATGCTCTACATCAGCTGCTGCTCGCTGGAGTCAGAATCATCATCCTTCACTGGGCTGTCTTGCTTTATGATATCAATTAGCAAACAATCTGTTTTGTTGGCACATGATACAATTAGGATGGAAAACAGAGTGACTGTGAAGCAAAACATTTTTCAGGGAGAAGGCTGTTTCGCCCAAGCGTGGGGAGGGAGAAGTGGTGTCGTTCTTCTGTCTGTCAATGTTTCTTTAATTTGCCACTGGTGTCAGTTTATTGACATTAATACAACGTCATCATATTATTAGGTTGGCTATTGTTTTAATTTTTTCCTGATGTTAGTATTTGACTTTTAAGAATTTACAGCTATTAATTACTTTTTTTTAGTTTTCAGTTCTAGAATTTATGTTCAAATCCCTACTTATAATGTAGAAAAACTAAAACTAAAAAAGAAAAAAATCCCATTCCACATAAAGCAGGAGAGAAGGCACACTAGAGGGCGCTAGTCAACTGTACTTTTTATTTATTTATTTATTTTCATTTACCATTATAATTTGCATGTCTTTGGGGATGTTTTCACAGCTTAATCTGATCTATTTGAGACTACTCATTTTTCTTTGTTGCTCTTTCTCTCTCTCTTTTTTTTTTTTAAGACCAATAAGCTCATTTGGTAGTGTGCATTGACCAGGAAAGTTCTAGACCTTTAGGTTCATTATTTTGATAAGCTTTATCCCCCTATGGATTGTCTGGGTGGCCTTTATATCTTTATTGAAACCCTGCGATCTTGTCCTATGACATTTCTGTTTTTTGAAAGAGCATCTCCACAGCTGCAAGTAATTGCTACTTAAGCCCAATTGTATGGGCTTTGAGATATACACAAATCACTCCTGGGTATTTCTTTTAAGCCACATTTAAACCCCAGTCTCCAGAGGTGAAAGGCGAGATATTTAAGTAATCTGCCACCTGGCTCATTCTAACGTGATTGGTAGAGAAGACAAATTCATCTTCTGAAGAATATACAAGAACAATTTTTCTTAAAAGGTCAAGTGAAATTTATGCTTCATGCTCAAAACTTTGGCATTTCAATTAACTTTTAAAAGTCACAAACAATATAGGGAGCTCTAAAATGTGCTTAAAGAGAAAATACATTGTATTTATTAAACAAAATAAACCAAATTTAATGACTTCCTTAGAATATGTTGCTCTTGCCTCTTTATTTAACAAGATTTAAAACTTTTTCTGTACTCTGTGATAGTAGGAACACTCTTGCCTCATCTGTCTGTTGTGTTTCTGGGGTACTTACATTCTTCCAGTTGCCTTCTTTTTTGAAATATTAGTTTTTAAAGTCATGAGTAAAAAGATAAAACAGTTATTTCACAAGTACACGTGATATAGAGAATGTAGGGAATTTATAATAACACTGTAACCACAGGACCAGGAACAGAATTTGTGGCCCCAAAATATGCCGCTTTGGCATAAGAACTATTTTAGGCTGATTATTTTTAAGAAACACGAGACACAGGAAAAAGCTCTGAACACCTAGTAGAAATTACCCATTTGTAAGGGAAATTTACATTTCTAAGAGAAATCTCCATTTGTAAGGGTGCCTTCCTTTCTGTGCCAGAAAGGAAAGGATGACTAAATCACTAGAAACTTTTATCAGTAGATAAGGCAATGATTTAAATCTAAATAACAACTTTACCCTTGTTTACAGTGCTGACCTCCTCTTAACAACAGAATGTTAAAGCTAACTTTCAGGGGCGTGGAGCCAGTCAGGAGTATGCTTAGAAGAGAAAATTTTGATCTTCCAGTCAAAACTCATCCTGCCAGGGCTGCTGCATACCAACCTGCCTTCCCTAATCCCTTAACCTTATCCTATACCCTGGATCCTGGAGACAGAGTTGAGACCCTGTCCTTCTGTCTCCTTACCAATCCACTGCATAATAAATTTTCTTGCCTCGAAGATGGTGTACACAGTATCAGCTTCTGTGCCCATGGGTGAAGAGAGGCCTTGCTCAGTAACAACAGTAATAACAATGTTAATAGAAATGGGTATAGTAATATTTATTCAGTAGGATACAATTAGAACCTTGATCATAGACCAAATCCAACCTGTTAAAATCTAATATTTTACAGTAAAGCATTTCTTAGGATTTCTGCTCTCGAAAACTGTCTCATTTCTCAACTACAAAAATACAAAGACTTCCAGTGTACATCTCATGTAACACATTTTTATTCTAATATGCATATGCTATTGTAGGGGTCTGAAATTGGCCACCCAAAGATATGTCTCTTTGGCATCAGGATTATTTGAGGCTGATTGCTTTTGATAAACTGGGACAGGGAAGGAGGCTCTGAGGAATGGAACTTGCCCTTTGTTAGGACACATTTACATTTGTAAGGTAAATCTCTATCTGTAAAAGCTGCCTCCCTCTCTGTACCAGGAAGAAGAAAGGAGATGGCCTTCTCTCTGGAAGCTCCTGATCAATGCCAAAGGCAAGGACTTAAATCTGCATTTTATTGTGCTAGTCTGGTAACCTCCTGTAACTGACTTCCCTCCCCCTCCCAACGTTGGCATTTCTTTAAGGATTAAGCATCTTTCCTTAGGCTAGGAACTGATTGCTGAGCTCACCTGTGACCCCCAGCTCAAGACAATAGACTTGCCTCCTGCTACGCCCACCAAGATAGCAGACCCACTATCTGCAGTGTCCGTCAAACACTGTGCTGACAGGGCAATCTTGTGACTATTGTGGGAGGGACATTTCAATCATATGTGAAACACCCTGTTTGGGGGTATATAACCACTCTGTGCACCCCACTTCTTTGGTGCCCTTTCTTCCTTCGGGAAGAAGGGCCCCGGGCCATGGTTCCTCATAAAGCTTTGTTTAATTTTCTCTTGCTATTCTGTCTCATGTGAATTTAATTCGTTCTCCGGCCAGACGAACCCACATTTGGGAAGAGGAAATGTCTTCCTCCCCTACACTATCTTTCTCAAAACATAACACAGATGGGGCCACCTGAAATAGGACTAAAGAAATTCATCTTGATTTTTCTATCATCCTGAAATATTGTACCGTAAAATATTAAATTGATCATCTTACTCTCCACCTCACCCCCAGCCCCACATACTATGTACCATTACCATTGAAATCTTGTCTGTTGTTAAATTTATTTTTAAGCTTTGATTGGAAGGGTTTTCCCAGTTTGAGGATGGCAAGGGGAGAAACCCATAGAAATAGAACTCAGTTCAGCATGATGACATTGTTTTTTCCCTTTGCCATGCTAGTAGTTATTTTCCAGTCTGTCGTCTTTATGACCATCAGGTTAAAAAGTCATTAAAAACATAGAGTCCTCATGTATTAGATCAAGTGGGATCAAAATGAATAACTAATTTAATCGAGGTTATGCCGGCAGGCAAATGGAGGAGCCAGTCCAAGACTGAAAACCAAGTCTGTTGTGAGTTCAAGTCCAAGGCTGTTTCTGTTCCACAAACTTCTTGCTGTGTAGGAGGAGTCAAAATCTCCACCCAGACGTTTCCTACAGGTGTTTATTAATTTCCTCTCTGTAACCTTTGAATAATTATTTTAATGATTTATTTAAGATTATTAAAGGAAGTCAGTTTTTATTTAGTGAAAGGGATGACAAAATTACTTTGAAATAAAAAATGTATAAAGAAGCTTTTAACATCTGAGTGAGAAAATACCTAGCTATTTAAACATGTGTATTCTAAGGGAATACTTCCCCCCTTTTCCAGTATGCCTTTTAAAACTGAGCAACAAAATAGAAAGAGTTGAGTGTTACATTTGCAAATACAAACAAAACACTCCTGATTGCTAGAAGCACTTGATGTCCTGAGATGTTTTGTTGTCCTAGTAGGAAGGATTTCATTTAGAACATTGCATGGGGTCATATGCTTTGCTTTACAACTAATTTATGGCACTTCCAACTGAAGGACAAATATGACATTTAAAAGTAAAGCAAGCATGACTTTCATAAATGTGTTTTTTATAAAGCCACAAATAAATTGTTTAGCAATTTGAGCACACTGTCGTGATCAGTTCTATTTAAATGAAAAAGACTCATAATCAATATTAAGTGCATGCATTTATTTAACTCATTTTGGTCATTTGTTTTCTGTACTACAACCATATTTCATGCTGTCTCAATTTTTTTGTAAAATATAATTTATAGACTTTATCACTATTAGACTACAGTAAATCTAATTAGAAACACTGCAGAAATAGTTGTAGTCTTCAAGTACACATACACAAGACTGTTGTTAGGGGTCACCAATTACATTGACATTGCAGGCACACGTTTGGAAACTAAAATCACATTGAGAAGCCTACATTAACTCAACCAAAGGAAAGTCTTGGGTTTATGGTGTTTTTAAACTAGAACCTAAAACATCCTGTTTCAGATAAAGTCATGTGCTGCATGATGATGCTTTGGTCAATGACGGGTAGTATATACGACGGATGGTGGTCCCATATCAGTAGTACCACACAGCCAGGGTGTATAGCGGGCTGTACCATCTAGGTTTCTGTAAGCGTACTCTATGATGTTTGCACAGTAACAAAATCACCCAAGGACACGCTTCTTAGAACGTAACCCTGTCATTAAGTTATGTGTGACTAGAACACATGGCTAAATTTTTGCAGAAAACATGACTCCTCAAAAGTACAATCAATAGGCTTCGTTTAGGTATAATTATGAGAAAAACAAAGACCTTTATTTTGTTGCAATGTAAATAATATATCTGTCCAATTTGGAGATTACATGCATCATCCATTTAACTTGGCTCCAGTCCTACAGGATGGTCTAAAACCACTGTATAAAAAGTAATGTTGTGGGAATATGCTGCTGTGATTGGTGACAGGGGCAAGAAGTTGAATTCTGCATTACATTTTAAATTCTCTAAGAGCATTTCAACGTGACATTATGCCTCCAATTCAATAGATTCAGAATTCAGAAACATTTTTCTATTAGACACGGTTTTCAGAGATTGTAACTGAGGGCTCTATAGGAAGAAATTTCTCCTGGTCCCCATGTGGAAAGAAGGAAAAGAGGAAGGAAGAAAGGAACATTTCATGAACATCCCGCTGATAGTCACTGTGATAGTCATTTTACGTGTTGCCTCATTTCATATTCAATCAATTAATATAGACATACAAATACATTGTACATATGTATACAAATAAAATAGACACATACATAATGCAGACATACACCAATCCACCAAAGGAAGTGACAGAAGTACTTGTATGTGAAATGTTCTAACACAGTAAGCTGTGCCTAGTTCACTAGATTCATTGTTCATCAGGGAAAAGACGTATCAAACGTAGAACAATAGTCTTCTTATTCAAGGCATTATAATGTAGTATGTATGTTTGTGTGTGTGCTCACGCATGCAATTGTACATAAATGTGTGTATGTGTAGGAAGTGGTAAGTCAGGACTGGAGATGAAGTTATTTGATCATGAAATTATAAAACTAATTTAGCAAGTTTATGGGTATCTGCTTTTATTCATCTGTCTGATCATTTGCACTTTAGGAAAAAGTCTATGACCTTGTATTGGAGAGCCCCAAGACTACCATCAGGTTTGATGATTTTTAGAAGGATTTGCAGAATTCAGATAAGCTGCTATACTCATGGTTATAGTTTATTACAGCAAAAGGAAAGAAATTAAAATCAGCAAAAAAAAAGTGCATAGGGCAGAGTCAAGAGACATCAGGCACAAACTCCTGTTTGTCCTCTCACGGTGGAGATGCACAAACAGTGCTTGATTCTCCCAGCAATAATGTGTGACAACACATGCAAAGTGTTGGCAAGCAGGGAAGCTCATCCAGCCCTTGATATCCTTGGTTGTTATTAGAGATCAGTCACACAGGCATGGAACACCTGCATGACTGATCTTAGCTGCTCAGTTTCTGGGAGCCCCTCCCCAGAGGTCAAACTGATGGCCTTGGTGAACCAACACAGGCATTTATCGTAAATCACATTGTTAGCATAAACTGTCTGGTCTGATCCAAGGCCCAAGATATGCAAAGAGATGCTTATCAGGCAGGTTGTTTGAAGGACTTAGAGGTCATCTCACAGGACTAACTCAAGGGCCAGTCTCGAAAACCTTTGGGATGGGCATGGTTGGGGCAGCTCAGGCCTGCAGTTAATCCTTTACTCTACAACATAAAGGCTAGAGATATTTCCTGATTTTTGTCACCTACTGCAGGAAAGTCAATATAGCACATTATTTACATGTTATGTGTTGAAGACATACATTTCTTTATTTAAAAAACTTAAGATCATAGCCCTTGGTCAGTTTCTTTAGAAATGGCATATGTAGATGGAATAAGCTTTGATACAAAATTGAGGTCAAAATTTAGCTTGCCAGGCAAAATTTTAGCTTGTCATTCAAATTTTGAGAATATAGGTAAGATTTAGGTTACAAGTCATTGTTCAGAGGCTTCCTGGAGGTGAACACCATATGACTGCACCTCAAGAATTAAACAGAAAAATTGGAATTAAGGCGTGTCAGTTGTAAGCATGGCTGAGGTCAGGGAAAGGTCTGACTGGCAGATATCTGGAACATGGAGCTGGACTTTGAAAGAACTGCCACACTCAGGGGATAAGGCACACATGGTAGACATGATAAGCTAAGGCCTGGTGACTCATTAAGATAAAGGGCATTAGTCATCTAGATCATTAGTTTCCTGTTGCTGCTATAACAAGTCTTCACAATCTGAGTGGCTTGAAACAACATCAGTTATCTTAAGGTTCTGGAGGTCAGAAGTCTGAAATGAGTCTTAGAGGCTAAAATTAAGGTGTAAGCCAACCTGAATTTCTTATGGAGGCTCCAGGGAAGAATCTTTTTCCTTGTCCTTAACTGATTTCCAGAGGCCACCTATATTCCTTGGCTCCTTCCTCCATCTTCAAAGTGCATCAATCTAATCTTTGCTTCTGCAGTCACATCTTTTCCTTATTCTGACCCTCAGGCCTCCCTCTTTCCCCTGCTAGAAGTCTTGAGATTACATTGGACCTGCTTAAATACCCAGGATACCCCACCCCCTCCATCTCAAGATCCTTAACATAATCACATCTGACAGGTTCCTTTGCCAGTCAGGTAACATATTTACAGGTTTTATGGATTAGGACATGAACATCTTTTGTGGACCATCATTCTTTCTACTGCAACAGGAGACAGGTATCCACCGGAAGATTTGGTTCAAGAAAACTGATAGCAAATACTACTTTTCGATGTTGGGTAGCCCATCAGGTCCTACAAGAAGGTGACTGCAACCTGCAACCTCATTCACCAGAAGATTGTCATCAATCAATGGATGGACTGCTATACTCAAAGGCCCAGCACCATTTAATAGGGATTTGTCCTTAGTTTTCTGGGTCCAGAAAATCAGTGGTCAGTAATGCAAGAGATACTCCTTATACTAAGGACTAGCTCAGACTAACAAGTGTGAAAAGGGATTGATGTAATAACTACCATTTATTTTGCATTTTCTATACGGTGAATTTGTCAAGCCAAGTATCTATGTTACCTCATGCAGCTCTCACTGCAGCATTTAAAACTAGGTTTTGGTGCTCCTCGATGAGGGAAATGGATCTGTGTGCATTAACCTGTCCAAGGTGGCTTAGGAAGCAACCCGGCAGACAGAATGTGAACCAAATTGTTTCAAGGCTTAGGCTTTCTCCATGTAGAATGCCTATATGTTGATTTAGAATGTCAGATATCCCTTTCCACTGGCCAAATTTTTATATCCATAATTCAGGGTATCTCTTTTCCCACTTGCCTGAACCAACATAAGGTTAATATTTGTGATTTCCTTGTTGAGGATGGAATTAGCTCACTGGGTGAAAAACAATGGAATCCTATCAAAAAGCTAATATAGAGGCTGATGAGACATGTCTTTCCTAAAACAGAAAACACCCCTTAAGTCTCAGAAATCCTTTGTCTTGTTTAGAAATGCTAACACCATCAGTACAGTGGCAAACTATTTTGATAAACATAATTTCCTCATGCCCTTCTTTATACTATTTGAAATTTTGAAATGAATGAAATAAAACTAAAAGTAAATCAAAGTAATGGCACTTTTAGAATGTAAGTCATTTGGATTTTAGACAGCTTCCCTACCCCTTGGATTCTCTTATATCAGTGTGATTAGTGACTCTTTGTATAAGGTTTTTCTGTGTGAACTACAAGGTTTTTCCATCTGTGTGAATGGGAAGATAGAGCACATTAAATATCACACTTCTGCACTAGCTTTCATAGTGGAATTAGAGAGAGAGAGAAAGAGAGAGACTGAACTTGAAGTGAGTTCACTCGCCCATTGCACAGCAAGCCAATCTCTGACACTGGGTGTAGTGGAAGAAGGTAGGAATTTATTGCAAGGTGCAGAGCAAGGATAATAGGCAGCTAATGCTGTAATCCTGAACTTCGTGCAAAGCTACAAGCAAGGGCTTTTATTTGGGGTTTTAGGTGGGGGGGAGTACGTAGCCTTGCTGGTCATCGTTTCCCCACCAGCCTGTGTTTGGCCTTGTGAGGCTGCTTGCAGGAAGGAGGAGGAGGAGATAAGGGAATCACAGATGGATATTCTTGGTGGTCTGCTTCCATGGTGGATGGTGGATTTCAGTGCCAGGAAGCTGAGGAGTTGGGCTCTGGGAAGCTACAGCTTCTTTATATTCTCTGTATATCAGTTTCTCTGAAATAAAACTTTAAAGGACCCAGAACTAGCCAAATGTTAGCCTGAGGCCACCTGGGCTTTAACAGTTTGTAACTTCTATTGGCCTTGTGAAGTTCAGGAATACAAAGGTTTGAAAAAATTGATTTTTACATACCAATTTTTGTATGTAAATTATACCTCAATAAAGCTATTAAAAAACAAAATAAAATAATCAGACACTAAAAAAAAACCTCACAGTAGAAAAGGGCAATAATTTAATTTCTTTTGCAAGACCATGATATTTTTTGATAAGTCATTAATCCAGTGCTTAATTGTAGAATGAGAGAAAAATACACATTCTGGTAATTCTTCATTATAATGTTTTGATATTGTCAGGAGAAATGGTTTTATGAGAGTTTCTTCAGTGGTATTTAGTTAATTTTGTTTTTATTTGGTAATTAAAAGAGTATCACATGAAACTTTAACAGCCTTTAAATTACCTAGAGAATCAGGGGAAGAGGATGACTGTTTTGGTTTGAACCCCATATATGCTGGGTGTTAATGTAGAGAAACTGATATGTGGGCCGGTATCAAGAAAAACTTCACAAGTGCATAAAAAAGGAATAGTGACTGACTTGTGGGAAAACAGAAAAATATTTCCTCCCCACTCTAGCTTAAAGTTTTCCAAAGAGATATCCTCACTTACTCAGTAACCTCAGTAACCTACTCAGAACCTGATCAACCTTGGTTTCCAAATATTTTTCTTGGCTACCTTGAGGTGAAGATCGGACACCAGGAAGAATCTTTCTCCTCATAGGTCTCTAAGTAAGACTTTTAGCTCTCACATCAGGAATCTATCACATGAATTCATCCTATGGAACAAACTAGATGTAAATTTAGATATTTTCTTGAAATCATTTGCATGAATCTTTTCTATGAGTGTATCACTAAGTCACAAATAGAAAAGATATTTTTAGTACCAGTTCACTCTATTCATAACGGTACTTTAGCTCTAAGTTCTTGAAGTACGATATGATAAAAATGATGCTGCCCTTGGTCCTTGAAGTTTTGGATTCATTGTATTCAAAGTTTTAACTGTATCTGCCAAATATGCCAAGCTCCCCTGAAATTTATCTTTTTAAAAGTCTGAAGCAGTTGGTCTTTTCCCTGGTGTTCCAAAAATAGGGCAACAGCATCTTTCAGCTCATAAATCTGTGGATACATATTTCTCTCTGTCAATGAACAAACTGCAATGTGCAATAAAAAGATTTTTAATCAACATTAAAATATTCACAAAGGAATGAAAATAATCTTATTTTCACTCATTTCTTACTAATTGAGCATCGTATGGTTGAAACTGAAGTATTCTACGAGATCACCATGCAAGGACTTAGAAGCTGGTATTTATGCCGTGAATGATACAATCGGAGTATCCCAATAAAAGTGTAGTTTTCTTTGTTTAAATAATCAGAATGTTTTATTTTGACTAGATTTCTGAGAATATAATCAATGTTTACTCTAATTAGGTATGCATTTATATGTATACATGTGTGTACATATGTGAGGGTGACACAGCTTCAAATCGTCATCAGAAGCGTTAGTGGTGGTCTCCAAACTTTGATCAGCAGCATTTCTTCCACATAAGAAGAATATACACATTGTTGAATATAATTCCTTTCATCAGTAGCGAATTCAAAACAATACTAAAGGAAGTGATTAATATATTTATTACTTTGTGCTGATGGTTTCATGAATTTCATCTAAACTTATCAAGTTATATACATTAAATCTGTGCAGTTTTTTGTATATCAATTATACCTCAATAAAGCTATTAAAAAACAAAATAAAATAGACATTAAAAAAACACCTCACATTAAAAAAGAGCAATAATTTAATTTCTTTTGCAAGACCATGATATTTTTTGCTAAGTCATTAATCCGTGCTTAATTGTAGAATCAGAGAAAAATATACATTCTGGTAATTCTTCATCATAATGTTTTGATATTGTCCAGGAGAAATGGTTTTATAAGAGTTTCTTCAGTGGTATTTAGTTAATTTTGTTTTTATTTGGTAATTAAAAGAGTATCACATGAAACCTTAACGGCCTTTAAATTTCCCAATAATATTTTTCAATAATGTCAAGCTGTATGTGCTATATAATATTGTACCAAGAAGAGAAAATACTATTTAAAAAAATTAAAGTAATGTTTGCATGAATTTTAACTCAAATGCTCAGGTTGTGAGGATTCCATTATGATGACATTGCTCAGCCTTTTTAAACAAACCCAGATGGTTGGATGTCTTCAGAGAATGTTAGCTGACCATCAGTTTCATTTCTTCTGTCTGGAAGTTTAGATAGACTAAATTTCCCAGCCTCCTTTGTGGGCCTAGTCTTGAGGCAGACTTCTAGTCCATGGTATGGCTCACACCGAGGCTTGGCCTGCATGAATCTCCCACGTGACAACCTTCATGATCTTTTCTTGCTGACTAGAACAGAGAGGGCTTCATGGTAAACTTGATGACCAAGTGTTGCCATAGAATGAAAGGACCTCTTCCCTAAATTGCTTCTTGGAAGAGATCTACCCAGAAGAGCTGTTCAAGCAGGAACACTCTAGTTCTACTGTTATATTAGTGAGGGAGAAAGGTGAATAGTTGTGTTAAGCCACTGAAATTTCAGAATTGGTCTACAGCAGCTAACATTACCTTAACCAATATAATTTTGCAATTATTTCACTCCATACTTGAAAAAAATGTCCATTTTATTGGCTGTTATTTCACCTGCCCAAAAGCAAAAACAAAATGTTTTGAACAAAGAAAACAAGAAATAATGACGAGGATGCCTGGTTATTCTTCCAGAAAAATGAGTGATGTGGGTATCTGTCAGTGGGTAGTAGGGTTTTCTTCCTTTCAGTCACGCTTCTGTCTCAAGTGAAATCTGTATTAATTTTCCATAAACATTTATGTCACTGGCCTTATAACTGTTTCTATTTGATGGGGCCTAAAGCAAATCTAAGTAATCTTACTTTGACAATTATGATTTCTGTCTTGCAGTATCAAGATGAACCCTCACTTAGAGATAAAAGAATGTTAAAATCAATAAATAAATGGTAGGACTCAGTGTCTCTTTTAATGTATTTTAGCAACATCAATAGCACAAATTTTGTTTTTTAAGTATGTTTTTGTTTTAAAATTAAAATTAACTATGTTAAGATATGCAATACGTAAAACAATATAAATTTGTCATGTGCATGAAAATGTCATATAAAATAAAGACTATGCATCATATATCTAATAATTACAGACTTTACCTATTTATTTTACCCTGTTAATCTGTAACTAATGATGAAGATATTTAAAAAAAAAATAGACATTCTGAGATGATCCAAGTGGAGAAATCACCCTTGGGAGGTCGTTTCCTTGTGTGAGGGCTGAAGAATGATTTTTAAGGTCCATTCCTTCCAACTCTACACACTTCTGGTCTTGGTTTCAAACACTCAGGCATTAGCAAAGTCTAGGATTTTGAGGTATGCAGAGCAGCAGAATATATGTTCACAGACATGGTTTGACATGCAGAGTTCAAGTTCACAAGAATAAAGTGAATTTTGATATGTGCATGTAAGCAGGAGAGAAACAGCCGAGGGCAGGATCACAGGGCTCCGGGAACTGGAAGAAGGTGTGGGCAACCAATGGCAAAGCAATCATACTTTTATTCACTCTGACTGACAGACAGTGGGTGGGGGTGTGGGGTGCCCACAACAGCTCCCCTTGTGGCTGCTTTTATATAACTACTAGGCAAAAGTGGCATACAGCCAACAAACTATGTTTACATTGTGCACGTTACATAAGATATTTACACAGACAGGTTACATAAGATGTTTACATACATGGTTGGCACCTGCACTGTCCTGCAGCAGACATGCTGAGTCACATCTGCCTGGAAGCTGCACTGATTGTCCACAGTACCTCAGTGCAGCAAGATATAGTGAGTCCAGATTTAGGCATGAGAAGTAAACCCTGTCAGCGCACACCTGCCCCCGATGCCTTGTGTCTACCGTGGGGTTAAAGAGCACTGATGATTACAAATGAAGGCAAGATCCTAAAAATTTGTCTAGGAGTATGAAAAAAGATACAATCAGAATTTTGTCCTTCTGCACTCTGATTAGGCGTCTCTGGGATCATAATCTGATGACCCTATTTCTGCCTTTTGATGGTTACACTGTAAACAACGTAGTTAAAACCATGTAGACTACTGGTTCCCAAACTGGGCTGCAGATTAGAATCACCTGGGGATCTTTTAAATCTTCGCAAGCGCAGGTCACAGCCTAGCACAATTAAATCAAAACCTCTGCGGCTGGGATACAGCCTCCAGAATTGGTTGAATCTCCCAGGAGAATCTAATTCGCCAAAAAGTTTGGGAACCATTCACAGTTATTTGAGAATGTTGAAAATGATAATAGGTTACCACGCTAACTTCTCAAGAGAGCTTCTATCCAACCTGGATATATATTAGAGGATGTTCAAAAAAACACACAGCAGTATTTTAATTCAAAGGTGATAGAAGATATAGATATTTAACATAGCAAACATAAAAAGCACTGAAATTAAGTTAGTTATAATCTCACCAACCAAAGATAATCACTGTAAATAGATTTATTTCCTTCTAGATATTTTCAATCAATGTAAATACAAATAAGGGTGTGCGTATATGCATGTGTTTGTGTCTATGAGTATGAGAATAACAAAAACTCATACTATTATTCTTTTGTAGCCTTTTTCTTTAACAATATATGGAATCAGAAAATTTTACTTTTAAATGTTGCTTTATGTGGCTTTATTTTATAGTCCTTTTCAAAAGCTCTTCTGGATGATGACACCATTTCCTTTCTAATAATTACTTCTGTCTGCCCTTAAAGACCTTTGTCTTTGGGCTAAAGAGAGGTGGCCTCTACCATTTTAGGTGAGTCTTCATGTTTGTTTCATTCAGTGAAGACTGGATATTTTCCCCTCAGATCAAATTAGAAATTTAGCAAAGAGGTGTTCCTATACTTAGCTGCATTGGAATCACCTAAAGGGATAGTTAAATAAAGGGATAGTTAGTTAAATAAAGGGATAGTTAAAATATCTGAGCACAGCCACACCCTAGAGTTTCTGATTCACTAGTTTCAATAGGTTGGAGGCGGAGCCTGAGAATTTGCATTTCTAACGCTTGGCCAGGTAATGCCTGTGATGCTTGCTGGTAGGGAACCACAGTTTTAGAACCATTTTAGGCAAAGATTCTTCTTCTTTTTCTTCTTCCTCAATTTTTCTCTGTCTCATCCCATAATGTACAAGTAGTTTATATTTGCTGCTGGCTTCATAAATACCTATCTTTGATTCGAAATCTCCAAATACCTTCTGGAAATATTCAACTTCACCAAAATTGACTAGACTGAGGGCTTGACTTCTGGATAATAGTTCAAAGTTACTGATATTCTATCTTAAAAATTGATCAATTAATGTCTCCTCATATGTCCAGTGGACAAGTTAGGGTAACTCAACTCTTTTCATCTTTGAAAGAAAAAAAATGGTATTCCTACCATGCAAATGCTGAGGGATGCATTCACTATAACTTTGAGATCTCAAGAAAAAAAAAGTTCTTGCAACAAGTATAGCAAGATATTTGTTATTACAGTGTTTTTGTGCACCAGGCCGGGAAAAGCAAACTGCCGCAAACTTGCCAATTCAGGATGTGTTGTGTTTGCCTCTGATGCAGTTTTTTTAAACCTTTTTCTTTTCAAGTCTTAATTCCTCCAGTAGAGATAATCTGTTCTCTTTCATGTCCCCTCCTTCGGCAATACATTTCGAAGATTAATATAATATGGATAACATGCCTGTGCGTCTTGCCTAATTCAAAATGCTGAGGATATTATTTCTGGTTTAGGGAGTTTGGAGAAATTTATATCTAGGAGGGTCGGGATGCTCCGTTATCACAGAAGTATTGCTGCATGTCTGGCCCTGGCAGCTTGCCCACGTTTCCAGCAGGTCGTTAATAAAGGCTACAATGGCCCTTACATTTAGATTTGCCTCTACACTGACTCAGCAGTTGGAGCTGTCATCTTACACTGTCATGGATCATTAAGAAGTTTCACCTGGCATACTTTTAAAAGATGTTCTATTTCTCTTTAGGTTAGAGCTGTTTTTCTACCCTAACTCAACTTTCAAACTGGATTTTTTTTTTTTTAAACAGATATCTGGGGAAAAATGTTTTAATAAACAGCTCAGAATACAGGAACTAATGGTTTCAACTTCCGTTCCTTTGTGACTTAAAAAATCAAGTGTTTATTTAGAAAATGCCTTCAGCAAGAGTACAGTTTGGGATTTATTTCATGTCACAGATTAAATTATTGCTTGCTTACTTCCTTCACTTGAAATGCATAATTAATATTTCACAGCAAGTTTAGATTAGTTGTTACGTTTTCTCCTTTACTTAATTTTCAAAGTCACTTAAAGCCATCCGAGCTCTAGTATTTCTACATCACAAACCATAAATCAAGTTAAATGTTGGAGTCAGGGAGCCTTACTGCCCCACTTAAATCCAAAGCACTGGTAAACTATAGTTTATCTAGCTATATTACAGGCTGTCACCCAGCAATAAATAAGCTCAAAAGTTTCACAGCTTTTTTGTTAGAACAGCCACAATTCAAGAATTGGAAAGTGCTGCAACAAATTAATGATAAAATTGTAAAGAATATGAAAACTCTACTCTTGCTACTTCCATTATAAGACGTTGTGTTTTGGGGCTTTATACCAGAATTTTAAGACCATAAGCTCTTCAAAAAATCATCGTATAAGCATCACCTTGAAGATATAGTCATTTTAAAGAGTTAAAAAATGGAGCAGGACAATGTCTATTTGTGGGGGAAGTTATAATGCTTCCAACTAGGGAGGCCATATGATCTACAAACCGTAAATCTGTCTCCTTGTGAGTGACTGGCGTGGGAAAAAGTAAAAGGTAATATTGAAACAGTCCTTTCCCAGATACCTTGCACTATTAGAATAACAAATGAGCAACAAATAATAACTATTTAATTGTATTTTGAGGATGTTCTGTTTTCTCCTTGGTCTTTTCATGTAAAAGTAGCAAAGCAAAGCAAACAAGTAAACAAAATAACATAATACAGAATAACAAAGTTAATGTCCAAGCCGTAACTGGGGAGATGTGCTGGGCTTGCATTTCTGGAGGGAGTGCCGTAGGACAGAGAAGCAAAGCCGGCTCTTGAGTCACAGATGCGTTGACCCTTGACTCAGCCACTTAATTGCTCCGTTGCAACAGGCAACTTATTTAACCTCTCTAAACCTCAATTTCCTCTACTGTTGAACCACAATAATAATGAGGTTAATAAGACCTAATTCTTATTGTCTGTAAGAATTATCTTGAAATAAGGTATGTAAGTAATAATAGTAACTCTATTGCGATTAAATGAAATGATACATGGCAAGTTTTGTATGTGTTTGGTGTCTGTCATGTGAGTGTGTGTACAGGACAAGACAGTTGCCTGTCTTACTCACTTAAGTGATAGCTCCAGCACTTAGAACGTGCATGATATGTAGTTCATGCTCCATAACACTTAAATGGGTGTGTGTGTGATGGAGGCATTTCTAAGATGTATGGAGCCAGTGAGTGTCCCAAGACATTGCTGAGTACCAACTAAGAGAAAATTCAGGAATGATCTCCATATACCTAAAAATATAGGATACCCATTTAAATTTTCATTTCAGATAAACAATGATTTTTTTTAACTGTCTGTCCCAACAATGCATGGTATCACCTAAAATTTTTTTTTATTTATCTGAAATGAAAATTTAAGTGCATGTGCTGTATTTTAGCTGCTAAAAACTCTCAGTTGTTAAGAACAAAGTCATTCATGTGTAATCAGTTAATTATGATAATAAAAATAACACCTCACTTAGCGTAACTTTCACCTCTTCTCCCAACTCTTTACAGCACAACCACAGCGGTCTTGTGTCAGTTTCTGGAAAATACCAGATTTTTTCTCATGATAGGATATTTGTGATTTCATCTATCTGGAAGGAAGCAGCCCCTCTCTCCAAGCACACCATCCTTAGACTCTTGGCTCAGGCATCTCAGGCTCCTGGACACTTTCTCTGACCCGGAGCCCCCTTTCCTCACCCTAGGTTTATTCTCACATTCTCTCGTACAATGGTGTTTGTTTCTTTCTCAGCACTTATTTCATTCTGTAATTATGAATTAATTAATGCAATTATATGATCAATACCCATCTCTACTAGATTGTAAACTCTGTGACAACTCTTCTTATCTCCCAGTTGGAGCCACAGCATTTAGCATGTGGGGTCATATTTTTATTATGAAACTGTACTTCATCTCAAATTAAGGACGCTCAGCTTTGTGATTAAAGGCACGGTCCTGGTTGCCCGGCCTTTGTAGGATTTGATTAGCAACCCTCCCCCCATCACATTCTAATTTTGTGTCCTCAGGGTATGTATTTAAATTCTGTGATCCTCTCTTTTTTCACATTTTAAATTGGGGCTAGCAATATTTCATCCTCTTGTTGTTCTAAGGATAAACAAAATGTTTGCAAAGCATTTTGTGTAGGCCTTGAATCTAGCAATGTTCAAGAAAAGGCAGCAAAGACAGTAAAACAACGAGAGGCAAAGCCCATCAGTAATGGTTACGATTTAAAAGGGAATTTATTTCCAATTTTGTTGCTCATGGAAGGCTTCTCACAGGAGGTCAAACTTCAGCTAGGTCTTGAGACAGGAAGGGGTTTTGGAAGATATTGGAGGAGAGGCTGCGGCAGTTATTTCAGGCATTTTCCTACAGCTCAAAAGTAACACCTGAGGGTTCAGCGTCTCTATGACCTAACAACTCAAAATACAGTCCAGCGACATCACCTGGGAGCTTGTTAAAAATGCAAAATCTCGGGCCCCACCTACTCTTAAACTATTGGATCAAGATGTGGACTTTAACCAGATCCCTGGGTGACTTGTGTTTACATTGATCTTTGAGGCCATGCTCCATAGACAACGGCTGCAAAGTGTGACGGCCAGGCCAGCAGCATCAGCATCAGTGGGGAACTTGTAAGGAATGCAAATTTCCGGACCTAGGTTATTAGTCTACCTGAGCTGCCATAACAAAGTACCACAGACTGGGTGGCTTGAGCAACAGAAATTTATTGCTCACGGTTCAAGAGACTGGGAAGTCCAAGATCAAGTTGCCAGCAAGGTAAGGTATCATCCTGAGGCCCCTCCTCTTGTCTTGTAGTTGGCTGCCATCTCTTTATGTGCTCACATAACCTCTTCTTTGTGCTGGGTGGGGGAGCGCTCTGGTTTTTCTTTTCATAAGGGCACTAGTCTCATTTAATCCCACATCAGACTAGGCCCTACCCTCAGGACCTCATTGAACCCAAATTACTTCCCAAAGGCCCCAGCTTCAAATACCATCACATTTTGCGTTAGGGCTTCAACCCTTTAGTAAGAATTTTGGGGGACACAAACACTCAATCCGTAACACCTACTTAATCAAAAACCCTGAGATAGTGCCCAGAGTATGGCCCAGCAACCTGTTTTAACAGTCACCTCCAGGTGATTCTGATGCATGCTAAAGATGGAACCACTGCCTGAATATAGAAATCACCTTGGTGCTTCCTTGGTGTTGATGATGGTCTGGTTGAAGCCTGGTGACTTTAAAGTACAGCCAAGTTTGAGAACCATCCATAAAGATATTCTCTGCCCAAATATATACATATATAAAATATATCCTAAACTATTCCGTATATTTGTCTCGGAGCAAGAGTAGAGAATTTTCTGGATAGCAACAGTCAGTCGCCAATCACTAAGTATTGATTGAGTAGATACTATGTGTCCTGTATAAGTAAAACAGCAACCGCCACATCACTGTGTCATTTGCTGGGAGGAGGCACTCCAGTATTTAGGACTTTCTACATATTTAGCATTCATGTTGCGTGATTACTTTTAATGTCTGAGTGAGGAACTCTATCACCCTTGTATTTGAGAGACTTGTTTTTACCTGTGGTATAATTGATTCCTTTCCAAAGCTATGCATTTTATAAGCGAGTCCTGCTGAGTTTAAAGAAAAGTGCTCATGGGATCACAATTGCCTGAGGTAATTTCTATCTTGGATATAGTTTCGCCCAGTGTTATAAGGATATACAAACAAAAATATCAAAAATTGACCCCTTGTACTTTTTTAATTGAAATAAATAAGCTTCCAGTGGCAGACTTCCCCTGTAGCCCTAGGCTGCTTGAAGGCATTCATCTTTCTGATGTCAGCACTTAAAATCATCAAGTCACGTAGATGTCTTTGATACAGGCACAAAATAGAAGCAGAAGGAGTAAAAGCTGAGGAGAAGTGGTCTACAGTTTGTATTCATGTTTTCATGTATCTCTCTTCCTTTCGGAGTTCTCAGAAAACAAGAAGAAGAAATATTTATTTGTCCCTCTTTCCTGATAAGAAAGCAAGCAAAGCAAAGCGTGGTTAACATTACAGAAATTTTTTTGTTCTGAAGATAACTTCTGCTTTAAGGATTCATTTTAGGAATAACCTTCTTCTCCCCGCTCTCCCATCCCTTCCCTTTCTTGGGCTATTGGCATGTGTAATAGATAGCTGGAGTGTCAAGTGTTTTCAGGAACTCTGCTTGATATAGACCAATGTCATATAACCAGTATGAATCCTGCTGTGAGTGAATTGTTTGTCTGCAAAGACCTCTTACTTTGTGGTTTCCATTTCATTTTGGATTTCCACTTGTGTTTGTTTAAAGCTGCTGCCACCTCTGTGATTGTGTATACATTTCATCCAGTCAGCTGTAGCCCAGCTAAAAGAAATATAGTGCCGTCCCAGACTTTAGTGAAGATCTGTGTTCTTACAAGTAGGACTAAGAGATTTCTAACCACAAAAATAGGCATGTGTTGAAGCCATTTGATGTTGCAGAAACCACGAGAAAAGCTTAGCTTAACATACGTTAAAATCAAACCCATTAACTTTTATTGAACCTCACTAGATAGAAACATTATATTGGGTTTTATTCAGTTTTCTGTTCTCAATATCACATTCAAAGTTAGATAAGAAGTTGGCCCAGTAATTGATCCAGCAATTGCTAGGATACAGCAGGAGAGTTAATATGAAAATCCTGACCCTGGCACAACAGTAAGATTGAGCAAGCTAAGTTCATCCAAGCTGGCATGAAAGTGAACCTAGTGCAAGATTCGGAAGACTCAGCATGGAGAAAGATGGGCAGAACAGATGGACTGGATTCTATGGCAAGCAATCAGCCTTGGGTGCTGAAATTTTAATGCTCTTTGAGAAGCATGAGTTTGTTCATGATGTTCGCTGGCTAAACTGCTGTCTCCTAATTCCTAGCCTCAGACTTCTGAAGCCAACATTTAGGGTCCTACTCTTGATCTTTGTTCTGGGATGCAATTATGTTACTTGGAAACAGTTTGATCTTTTGGGACTATGCTTTTGTGATTTGTTAGGAGAATCTGGAGCAGTGCTCAGTTTAGGCTAATTATTTCCCTCTACTGAGGCAAAAATTTCCAGAGTACTGCATCCATGGTCCATGAATTATGCATCTTGCTGGTGGAAACACACATTATTCCCAGCCCTATGTGGGTGTTGGACACCATTCTCTCTAATTATTTGAGATGGTTCTTTTCCTGGCCTCAGGTTGATTCCTCTCACACATGTGGTGACCTGTACCCTGAGGAATACTTCAGAGGACCCGCCTGTAGACTTCTGGGATTTTCTTCCTGTGCAGGTCTCACTTTTTTTGTACTTTGTTGTATGACCTCCGGTTACCTTGGTTTCCCCAGAGTCTCAGCCATATCTCCTCAAATTGGAGAGTCTGCTGGGCTCTGCCTTAGTATCTTCTCTCTGTGCCATAGCCTGGAAACTCTCTCAGGGCAGCCAGCTGGAGCTGTTGTAGTGTTCACTTCATTTGTTTTCCATCTGTGATGGTTAATTTTGTGTATCAATTTGACTGAGTCACAGGATGCCCAGGTTAAACATTATTTCTGGTGTGGCTATGAAAGTGTTTCTGGAAGAGATTAGCATTTGAATTGAGTAAAGCAGTTTGCCCTTTCCAGTGTGAATGGGCATCATCCAATTCACTGAGGGCCTGAGTAGAACAAAAAGGTGGAGGAAGGTTGAATTTTCTCTCTGCCTGACTGATGAGCTGGAACATTGATCTTCTGCCCTTTGTGCTCCTGGTTCTCAGAACTTCAGACTTGGACTAGAATCTACATCACTGGCTCTAGGGCTCTTAGCCCTTCAAACTATATCACCCACTTTTCTGGGTCTCCAGCAGATCACAGGCCTTCTCTGCCTCCATAACAACCTGCGTCAGTATCTGACAATAAATCTCTTTCTGTGTCTATAACCACTGTCCCTACCATAATGCAGATTAGTCAGGGTTCTTCAGAGAGACAGCAGCACTAGGATATATATTGATTTCTGTATGTTTATTTTATAACCTGCAACTTTGATACCAGCCCTGATATCAGTTCCCCTACATTGAACCCAGCATATATGGGGTTACAACAAAAAGCACACATCCACGTTGTTACACCCATATGTAAATATCTGTTTCTTTAACCTTTGACTCCCTGAGCTTTACAACCAAATGGAAGTTACAAACTGTTAAAGCCCAGGTGGCTTCATGCTGGGCTCACACTAAAGTTTTGGTTAATCATGGGTCCTTGAAGTTTATTACAGGGAAATTCATGTCCAGAGAATACCAGAAAACTGAAGCTTTCCTGGCCCCAACTCCTTGGCTCCCTGGTGCCAGAATCCACCATCCACTATGGAGACAGACAACCAAGGATATCTAACTGCAGATTCCCTTATCTCCTCCTCCTTCCTTCAAGCAACCTCACAAGGCCAAACACAGGCTGGTGGGAAATGCTGACCAGCAAGGCCACATGCCTCCTCGCCTACCTAAAACCCCAAATAAAAACCCTTACTTGTAGCTTTTTGGGGAGTTTGGGATTACAGCGTTAGCTACCCATTCTCCTTGCTCAGTGCTTTACAATAAATTCCTACTTTCTTCCACTACACCCTGTGTCCGAAATTGGCTTGCTGCACAACAGGTGAGTGAACTCACTTCAGATTTGACATCAACTTTACTGAATTTGTTGATTAGTTCAATTTTGGATTGAGTCTTCATGATTTTCTATGTATGAGATATCTGCAAATAATGATGGTTTTACTTCTTCCATTTTGATTTAGATGCATTCTATTTCTTTGTCTTGCCTAATTGCTCTGGCTGGGACTTCCAGTACTAGGTTGAATAAAAGTGGTGAGAGTGTACATCCTTGTCTTGTTCATGATCTTAGAGGAAAAGCTTTCAATGTTTCACCATCAAGCATTATGTTAGTTCTGGGTTAGTCTTATATGGCTTTTATTATGTTGAGGTATGTTCCCTCTATACCCAATTTGTTGTGGGTTTTATCATGAAATATCTTTTGTGAACTTGACTCAATTTTAAGGCATTGATAAATATACAAAGTGAAAAATTAAAAAAAAAAATCTTTGCCTCACTTACCTTGATATTTCATTCTATTTGTGTATTTTTTTCTGGGACATAATTACACAGTTTAATTTTTGTCATGCTGACCTTTTACTGCACCTGTAGACAGAGACTTTTCCCCACACGTATTTTTTATGCAATGAGGAACTGAGGGAATCTCCATATAATTTAACTATGATGCCAATGACCACACAAATGGCAAACATAAAGTAAAATACCGTGAATAAAGTGCTGAATTCCTTTTAGTATTTAAAATGAATGAGCTTTATTGCCTGCTCTTTTACTGCTCTGATGCTCCTAAGAATGCATTGTGTTGAGAATTATGTCGGAAACTTGTTTACAGAAAAAAGAAATAGTTTAAGCTCATTAATATTAGTAGGAGACTTAGGCACAAAAGCATTCATAAAACAGTGTTTTCTTGTTGTTGTTCACATTTTTGCATTTCTGAAGTTAGAATGGTTGTTACGTTGATGTCAAAAGAAACTTGACATTCTCGAGATAGATGAATAAGTTCTAATGTAGTTGTTATTACTTGTGCTTGTGAGAATTAAGCCACAGCTTTGATTTTACCTTGACATTATACTGTCTGTCTGAAGAATGCTAAGGAGGTCCAGACTGGGAGCATGGATTATGAAAGCAGTGTCATTCTGTTGCTATGCATAACTACAGGACACTGAAAGCAAAATAGGACTCAGAGTGGAGAGAAGGTTTATTTGTATAAGATCATAATTATACTTCCTTACAGGGACATGCATCCCTATAGGGAGAAATTATGCCCTTTGAGCTAGGTTTTTTTCCTTTTTTAAAAGTATCTTCTATTAAATGGTATCTTAGGGGCTGACCCCATGGCCGAGTGGTTAAGTCTGTGTGCTCCGCTGCAGGCGGCCCAGTGTTTCGTTGGTTTGAATCCTGGGCATGGACATGGCACTGCTCATCAAACCACGCTGAGGCAGCGTCCCACATGCTACAACTAGAAAGACCCACAACGAAGAATATACAACTATGTACTGGGGGGCTTTGGGGAGAAAAAGGAAAAAATAAAATCTTTAAAAAAAATGGTACCTTAGATTCAAGAAAATATGCTGCATAATTCACAAAAATATTTTCAGAGCAATTTGTACATGTCAGGCATTGATTGAACTATGATTCCAATGGGCTCTGTCTATACATACAGCGAGAAGTCAGAATATGACAAAATTCAAATGTGTAATTATGCCCAAGAAAAAAATATGGATACACTTAAATATTCAGGTAAGTGAGGCAAAGCCTTATTTATTTATTATTTTGTTAATTGAGATTATAAGAGTTTACATCATTGTGAGATTTCAGTTGTACATTGTTTCTTGTCTGTTACCATAAGTGCTCCTCTTCACCCCCTGTGCCCACCCTCTGCCCCTCTTCCCCTGGTAACCACTGAACTATTATCTTTGTCCACGTGTTTGTTTATATTCTGTATATAAGTGAAATCATATGGTGTTTATCTTTCTCAATCTGGCTTATTTCCCTGAGTAAAATACTCTCTAGGTCCATCCATGTTGTTGCAAATGGGATGATTTTGTCTTTTTTTATGGCTGAGTAGTATTCCATTGTATATATATACCACATCTTCTTTATCCAATCAGCAGTTGATGGGCACTTGGCTAGCTTCCATGTCTTGGCTACTGTGAATAGTGATGCAATGAACATAGGTGTACATATGTTCCTTTGGATTGCTGATTTCAAGTTGTTTTGGTAGATACCCAGTAGTGGGATAGCTGGGTCATATGATATTTCTAGTTTTAGTTCTTTGAAGAATCTCCATACCGTTTTCTGTAGTAGTTGCACAAGTTTGCATTCCCACCAGCACTGTATGAGCGTTCCCTTTTCTCTACATCCTCTCTAACATTTGCTGTTTTTTGTCTTGATACTTACTGCCATTCTGACTGGTGTAAGGTGATATCTCGTTGTAGTTTCGATTTGCGTTTCCCTAATGATTAGTGACATTGAGCATCTTTTCATGTGCCTGTTGGCCATTTGTATATCTTCCTTTGAAAAACGTCTGTTCATATCCTCTACCCATTTTTTGATTGGATTGTTTGTGTGTTTTTTGTTGTTGTTGTTGAGTTGTGTGAGTTCTTTATATACTTTGGAGATCAACCCCTTGTCTGATAAATGATTTGCAAATATTTTCTCCCAGTTGGTGGGTTGTCTTTCCATTTTCTTAATGGTTTCCTTTGCTTTGTAGAAGCTTTTTAGTCTGATGTAGTCCCATTTGCTAACTTTTTCTTTTGTTTCACTTACCCAAGTAGACACGGTATTCGAAAAGATGTGGCTAAGACCAATGCCTAAAAGAGTACTGCCTATATTTTCTTCTAGGATTTTTATGGTTTCTGTTCTTACATTCAAATCTTTAATTCATTTGGAGTTAATTTTTGTGTATGGTGCAAGATAATGGTCTACGTTCATTCTTTTGCATGTAGCTGTCCAGTTTTCCCAACATCATTTATTGAAGAGACTTTCCTTTCTCCATTGTATGTTCTTGCCTCCTTTGTCAAAGATTAACTGTCCATAGATGTGTAGCTTTATTTATGGGCTTTCAATCAGAATTTAAACAGATCAATTGATCTGTTCGTCTGTTTTTGTGCCAGTACCATGCTGTTTTGATTACTATAGCTTTGCAGCATGTTTTGAAGTCAGGCATTGTGATGCCTCCAGCTTTGTTCTTTTTTCACAGGATTACTTTGGCTATTCAGGGTCTTTTGTTGTTCCATGTAAATTTTTGGGTTCTTCATTCTATTTCTGTGAAGAATGTCATTGGGATTCTGACTGAGATTGCGTTGAATCTGTAGATTGCTTTAGGTAGTATGGATATTTTCACTATGTTTGTCCTTCTGACCCATGAACATGGAATATATTTCCATTTCTTTATGTCTTCCTCAATTTCTTTCAGTAATGACTTATAGTTTTCAATGTACAGGTCTTTCACCTCTTTGATTAAGTTTATTCCTAGGTATTTTATTCTTTTTGTTTCAACTGTAAGTGGGGTTGTATTATCGATTTCTTTTTCTGCTAGTTCATTGTTGGTGTATAGGAATGCAAATGATTTTTTAAAATTGATTTTGTACCCTGCAACTTTGCTGTAGTTGTTGATTATTTCTGGTAGTTTTCCGATGGATTCTTTGGGTTTTCTATATAAAGAATCATATCATCTGCAAATAGCGAAAGTTTCACTTCTTCCTTTCCAGTTTGGATTCCTTTTATTTCTCTTTCTTGCCTAATTGCTCTAGTCAATACCTCCAGTACTATGTTGAATAGGAGTGGTGAGAGAGGGCACCCTTGTCTTGCTCCTGTTCTCAGAGGGATGGCTTGCAGTTTTCCACCATTATGTATGATGTTGGCTGTGGGTTTCTTATATATGACCTTTATTATGTTGAGGTACTTTCCTTCAATACCCATTTTATTGAGAGTTTTTATCATAAATGGATGTTGGATCTTGTCAAATGCTTTCTCTGCATCTATTGAGATCGTCTTGTGATTTTTATTCCTCATTTTGTTAATGTGGTGTATCATGTTGATTGATTTGTGGATGTTGAACCATCCCTGTGTCACTGGAATGAATCCCACTTGATCATGATGTATGATTGTTTTAATGTATTGCTGTATTCAGTTTGCCAATATTTTGTTGAAGATTTTTGCATCTAAGTTCATCAGTGATATTGGCCTGTAGTTTTCCTTCTTTGTGTTGTCCTTGTCTGGTTTTGGTATCAGGGTAATGTTGACTTTATGGAATGTGTTAGGAAATGTTCCATCTTCTTCAATTTTTCAGAATAGTTTGAGAAGAATAGATACTAAATCTTCCTTGAATGTTTGGTAGAATTCTCCAGAGAAGCCATCTGGTCCTGGACTTTTGTTTTTTGGGAGTTTTTTGATTACTGTTTCAATCTCTGTACTTGCGATTGGTCTGTTCAGATTCTCTGTTTCTTCTTGATTCAGTTTTGGGAGGTTGTAGGAGTCTAGGAATTTGTTCATTTCTTCTAGGTTATCAAATTTGTGGGCATATAGATTTTCATAGTATTCTCTTATAGTCTTTTGTATTTCTGCAGTATCTGTTGTAATTTCTTCTCTTGCATTTCTAATTTTATTTGTTTGAGCTTTCTGTCTTTTTTTCTTGGTGAGTCTGGCTAAGGATTTGTCAATGTTTTTTATCTTCTCAAAGAACCAGCTCTTAGTTTCATTGATCCTTTTTACTGTTTTTTAAGTCTCTATTCCATTTATTTCTGCTTGGATTTTTATTATTTCCTTCCTTCTACTGACTTTGGGCTTTGCCTGTTCTTTTTCTAGCTCTGTTAGGTGCATTTTAAGATTACTTATTTGAGATTTTTCTTGCTTGTGGAGGTGGGCCTGTGTTGCTATGAATTTACCTCTTCTGACTGCTTTTTGCTGCAGCCCATAAGAGTTGCTATGTTGTATTTTCATTTTCCTTTGTCTCCAGTCATTTTTAAATTTCCTCTTTGATTTCTTCAATGATCCAATGGTTGTTCAATAGCATGTTGTTTAGTCTCCACATATTTCTGACTTTTCCAGTTTTGTTCTTGTGGTTGATTTCTAGCTTTATAGCGTTGTGGTCAGAAAAGATGGTTGGGATGATTTCAATCTTTTTGAATTTATTGAGGCTTGCCTCGTTACCCAACATATGGTCTATCTTTGAGAATGTTCCCTGGGCACTTGAGAAGAATGTATATTCTGCTGTTTTTTGATGGAATGCTCTATATAGGTCTATTAAGTCCATCTGGTCAAGTGTTTCATCTAAATCTACTATTTCCTTGTTGACCTTTTGGATGATCTGTCCATTGAAGTAACCGGGGTGTTGAGGTCCCCTACTATTGTTGTGTTGCTGTTAATTTCTCCCTTTAGGTCTGTTAATAATTGCTCTATGTACTTTGGTGCCCCTGTGTTACGTGCATATATGTTAATGTGTTATATCCTCTTGTTGTAATGTCCCTTTTATCATAAATTACTGCCTGTCTTTTTCTTTCATTGTCTTTTTTTTTAACTTGAAGTCTGCTGTGTCTGATAAAAGTTTGGCAACACCTGCTTTCTTTTATTAGCCATTAGCTTGGAGTATTGTCTTCCATCCCTTCACTCTAAGCCTATGTTTGTCTTTGTAGCTGGGGTGAGTTTCCTGGAGCCAGCATATTGTTTGGTCTTGTTTTTATCCATCCTGCTACTCTGTCTTTTGATTGGAGAGTACAGCCCATTTAGATTTAGAGAGATTATTGTTATATGAGGGCTTAATCCTGCCATTTTATCTCTTGTTTTCTGGTTGCTCTATGTTTCCACTGTTTCTCTTCCTTTGTATTTCTGACTGCCATTTCATTTTGTTCGTTTTCTGAGAGGAATTTCTCAGTTCTCTCTCTTTTTGTGAATTGTGGCTCTGCTTTGATGTTTTTGTTTAGTGGTTACTGTGAAGATTGTATGGAAGATATTGTTGATGCGATAGTCCATTTTCTGATAGCTTCTTATCTCCATTAACCTAAGCAGGTTGCTTCCTTTTCCTCTCCCCTTCTGAGTAATTGCTGTTACACATTGTTCTGTTTTGATTTTGTGAGTTTGTGGCTAAGTTGAAGTGTTTATCATTACTTTTGATGCTTTCTTTCCCTTTCTCTTTTAAGTTGTAATTGAGCCTTTGCCTCCCTGTTCTAGTAGAGAGCTGCAGCTTTCTGATCATGTCTGTCTATTTATCTCTTTGCTCAGAGCTTTGTAGACCTTTGCCTTTTTGTTGCCGCTGTGAGGGCATCTTTAATTATTTCTTGTGGAGGAGGTCTAGTGGCAATGAACTCCCTCAGCTTTTGTTTATCTAGGAAAGCTTTTATTTCCCAATCATATCTGAAGGAAAGTTTTGCTGGATAAAGTATTCTTGGCTGAAAGCTCTTGTCTTTCAGTATTTTGAATATATCATTTCATTCTCTTCTAGCTTGTTGGGTCTCTGCCAAGAAATCTGCTGAAAACCTGACAGGGTTTCCTTTGTAGGTTATTTTCTTCTTTCCTGCTGCTCCTAATATTCTTTCTTTCTACCATACCTTTGCCATTTTTACTATTATATGCCTTGGAGAGTGTCTTTTTACATTGATAAAGTTGGACCATCGATTAACTTTATCTGTAAATCCGAAACCATCTCCATGTTTGGGAAGGTCTCAGCAATTATTTCTTTGAGTAAGCTCTCTGCTCCTTTCTCCCTCTGGGATACCTATAATCCTTATGTTGCTTTTCCTAACTGAGTCCAATATTTCTCAAAGAATTCCTTCATTTTCTCAAAATCTTAGTTCTGTCTTCTCCTTCACCTGTAAGATTTCTGCATTTTTATCCTCAAAAGTGTAATTCTTTCCTCTATAAGATCAATTCTATTTCTTAATGATTCTAGATGTTTGTTTATTTCATTAATTGCATTTTTCATATCCAGAATTTCTACTTGATTTTTTTTTTAAAGTTTCAATCTCTTTGGTGAGGAGATTCATTTTATTGCTGAGCTCGTTGAACTGTCTTTCTATGTTTTCTTGTAAGTCATCGAGTTTCCTTATGACAGGTATTTTGAGTTCTCTGTCATTTAGGTTATATAGTTCTGTGTCTTCAGTGTTTGTTTCTGGAGAATTGTTGTTTTTCTTCTGGTCTGAATTGTTGCTACAGTTTCTCATGGTGTTTGATGAGCTAATCTTTTGTCAGGGCCCTTGTGGTATTCTTACCTGTTACTGCTAGGGGGGAGCAGGAGCAGTGTTTCTGGCCCCACCCCATCTTTTGGAAGCTGTGGGAGTATTATGAGTGCTTTCCCCCGCCTGGGCTGCATTCAGGCACTTGTGTGGATTGTCCTTGTCAGGCAGGGTTTCCTCGGTAGGCTAGGGCCACTCTTTGGTGCAGCAGGGATGCTCTGAGCTCCCTGACCCCACCAGAAAGTGATCACCAGTGGGCTCAAAGCTACCACACCCATTCCTGCAGTCGCCTGGGACACATTCCTTCTTTGGGAGCACAGCTGTACTGTGAGTGTTCGTACACACCTGGGAAGTGTTTGCCCCAGCATGGAAATCTGCTGAGGTCCCTGTTTACCATCTGCAGTCTACAGGACCACTGAGCTTGGCAGGCAGAGCTTCCCTGCTGGGACCTGGGCTACCCTGGCTCCTTTACGGCACAGGGGCACAGTGGGCTCCCTCTCCACCAGGTGAGTGACCGTGAGAGTGGGCTAAGAGTTACTGCCTCCTCCTCTTACGGTCACCACACTGAGTATTCCCACTTTCCAGGCATTTGCATCAGGTTGGAAAGTGTTTGGGTGCATGCATAGGAGAGTCAGAGGAGAGCAGGGTGTGGTCACCTATCTCTGCCACTTCCCGGGGGGGGCCGTCCATCCACCCTCAGATGTATAGCTGCATGTGTCTCTCACACATCCTGTTGTGCTGTGTGGGCTTCCTCCATTGATCAGTGTGTGTCTGTTTAGTTGTAGTCAAAAAGGGGGAGAAACAAAGGGAACAGCTCACTCTGCCATGTTGCTGCAAAGCTTTTTTTAAAAAACTAATTTTGTGTGATTATCAGTGCCTTCAAAATCAATCAAGTTCACACAAGATAATCAAGAAAATAATACAATTCTAAAATATCACTAATTTAAAATAATCTGAAGTGGGACTTGTATTCTTTTCCAGTCAATGTTAGCTGCCAGTGGTAGGTTATATTTACTGCCGTGTGGCCTGCTGGGGGTAAAGGGGCCTATTTCTAAGGTGAGGAGGAATTGGAGGAAATAGCAGAACCACGGGTGAAAACCAGGACAGAAATGACTTTCCTGGAGAGGGGGTTAACAAACCAATTATATTCAAACAGAAGCCTAGAAAAGCAACATATTTCTGTGCTGGGTTTTGAGAACTAAAAGGGATTCAACAGGAAGGAAGTAGGGCAGGGGTCTAGTTTTGAAAGCACAGAATGAATATGGTGGCAATGTCTGATGCAGAGCCAGCTATTTCCAAAATTCCATCTGAAAAATGATAAGAAGAACAGGCTTCAGCCACCAAGAAATAAAGCTGAAAGGAATATTGAGTCCTCCTCTGAGATACACGGCAAGTGTCATTGCCCTGGGGAGTGTGGAGAATCACATAGCACAAAAAGTCTGAGCAGAAATGGACCAGGGAAGCAGATATGCTTTCTCACAGGAGCGAGACTCCTTTGGGGACTTCTCTATGGGCCATGTGTCAGAAGGGCCAGGTACTACCAGACTTAGCCTTAGAGCAGTAAATACCATTTTAAATCCCTCTTGGTAAATATAATTCCTAAACTGTCTCTCAGTGAAATGGATAAAGGAGGGATCCCATGAGAGAAAAATGGATAATTATGATGAATGGGGTAGCATTTGAGCAAATATACATGAGGATGAACTAATAAACTAACATACTATTTATCTAGAGGTAGTAATATTTTGAATAGCAGAACTAGCCTTTTTAGTAAGATTTTCATTACATTTTTTTCTTCCTTTTTTTTTTTTTTTGAGGAAGATCAGCCCTGAGCTAACATCTGCTGCTAATCCTCCTCTTTTTGCTGAGGAACACTGGCCCTGAGCTAACATCCGTGCCCATCTTCCTCTACTTTATATGTGGGATGCCTACCACAGCATGGCTTGCCAAGCGGTGCTGTGTCCACACATGGGATCCGAACCAGCAAACTCCAGGCTGCTAAAGCAGAATGTGTGCACTTAACCACTGTGCCAATGGGCTGCCCCTCATTAGCTTTTTTTTTTTTTTCTTTTTTTGATGAGGAAGACTGGCCCTGAGCTGACATCTGCTGCCAATCTTCCTCTTTTGGCTTGAGGAAGATTGTCCCTGAGCTAACATCTGTGCCAATCGTCCTTTATTTTGTATGTGGGTTGCTGCCACAGCATGGCTTGAAGAGCGATGTGTAGGTCTGTGCCTGGGATCTGAACCCATGAACCCCCAGCCTCCAAAGCAGAGCACACAAACTTAACCACTATGCCAGTGGGCACGCCCCCTTCATTAGCATTTTTAAGAGCTCTTCAGCTTGTAAACACTGGGTAATAATCATAAGAAGAAAGTGGAAAAAAGTGAACTTCATACCATTTGGCATCTTTATTTCGTAGTATTTATATTATAGAAAATGGGTCCGATATAAGGATATTTAGAAGCTAGGGCTAGTTCTATACATGTAGTGATTTTGAAGAATACATTAAGCATATCAAATATTCTTAGAATGTTTTTGCATAAAAAATGCATTTCAAAAAGTGTTCAGAAATGTCTTTCACTTTAATCAGGAGAAACAGACATCTGCTGCTCGTGGACCTCTCTGCCACTGGATGAAAAAGAAAAGAAATTTTACATAAAGTTCAGGTATTATACATTATGGGTCCCCTACATCTATAAAAAGATCTGACCATCTGTCACTAGATATATTTTAATTGGGAGCCATATTCACTTTTAGTACATTAGTGTTACTGTTACAGATGACAGCTCTTACCAGTTTGCTAAGGAATAATCAGATATTCTGAAAGACAATTATTACTTCAAGTTGATTTTGAAGAAGTATTTTTCATTCTCATTTTAGTTTACAATTCTAAGAAATAACAGAGTCTGGATCTATATTGAACCAATTCATTAAGAACAAGTTTTACAGGGGAGGGAAATTCCTTTAGTTTTTAGATATGTTAAAAATAAAAGGCCTTTATAGTTGGGATTCTAGCACAACTGATGTTATTAATTTTTGTTAATTATGGACTGATTCAATTCATGGGATAGGAAAACACCCAGCATTTTATGATTTAGTCTTTTTCTTCGGTAATCTTATGTGGAAACAATCTATCTAAATCAAGTGCAATGTAGTTCACTATTCAATTAATTTCATTCAAGAAGCATGTTGTACACGTATTCTGTGTAGAGCACTATGCTGAAGGTCAAATATCTGATTGCATTTAAGCAATAAATTAGAATGATATAAATAACCAGGAGACTCATCTACTTTTGGGAAACCTAAGTTTGTTAATGAACCAGTAAAATGGTCACCTACCTACCCTCTAGGTAGATATGTATTTAAAAAAACAACAAAAATTTGTTGGGACCTATTACAATTTTCATACGATTTGACTTAGGAATTTGTTTCTTCATGCATATCATCATTTACTTCTTCATTCAACATTCAGCAGGGATTCATTCAGCATCTACTATTATCCAGAAACCATACCAGGCATGAACATCCAAGTTAGTCTATTCTCTTAAACTGCTCATGACCTAGAAAGAGACAAAAACACAGAAAATGTCTATGAGAATTATCCTTTTACAGTTTTGAGAGTGGAGCTCAAGAAGAGTGTCTTAGAAGAATGGACATCTAAATGGAATATGGCCTGAATAATAATGCATTTGACAGACTAAGTGAGTTAGCTGTCATTTGCATTGCCATCTTTTAAGAAGCTTGAATATGAGCAATGTCTACACCTGTCACTTCCTTCTAGTGACTCTGTGCATAATTGGCCTGCTTATACCACATGATCCCATTATGTTGAACATAGATGGTTAGATTAGAAATGGATGAACCAAAATCAATGATCTATCAACTGGACAGCAGTCCCTTGAGTGGCCTCACCAGAGCACTCTGTCCAAAGAGACAGTCTGCTGGATTATGCCTTGCCAAACAATTAGAATATGTCTCTTGAGATATTTAATTAATTCACTCACTGATTCATTTATACTTTCAACAAACAATTTATCATATGTGCTAATTACTGGTATATGGAGATGAATATGACAGATATGGTCTCTGCCTTTTAGGAATTTGCAGTCATATCAGATGACTTAGGCAAACATACAAGCAGATGACGATATGGGAATTCAAATTTTGGTGAATCAATTATAGAGTGGCTCCCTTGAGTACATGGGACTAGTGATTTAATGCACTGCTCTGGATTTAGGTGTCCATGGGGATGCTCGAGGATGCATTACAGTGAAAATAGTATCAAATCCAAGGTTAAGAAGGAGGTAATCAGATGATTAATCAGACATTCTATTTCAGGAAGCTTTCTTGGGATTAAGGTGGAGCAGAGAAACTGCCATAATCTGAGAAAGAGAGTAGTTTGTCCTTGCTAAGGCACAGCATAGCAATAGGTGGTGGAGTATTTTCAGAAATACTTCTGAAATGGTAAAGAGTGCCATTTAAAGAAGGGCCATGAGTCATAGTATGGAATTTGGGGATTATTCAGAGGATAGTGGGGAGCAGTTAAGCTTTTTAAGAGCAAGAATAAAGGAATAAGATTTTCATTTTTAAAATGGTATTTGAGTTGCGGCTCAGGATATGGATTGAAGGGAGCATCAAATAAGAGTGTAGTAGTCTCCCAGTAATTTGGGGAAGAAGTAATAGTGTCCTGAACCAGGATGTTAGCACATAAAAAAATTGGTACAATGATATTCAAGAGATAGAACCAATGGTGATTGATTAGATGTGGGTTAAGGATGAGAAAGAAAAGCCAAAGATTTTGACTAAGTTTCAAGATTGAGAAATTTGGTAGATAGTAAGAATTACAGAAAATGGAATACAAGGGAAAGAAGAAGTTTGGTTTTGGACTTACTGTATTTGGTGTGTTTGAGGATTGCCAAGTTGGGCTATCTGGAAGAAGTTGGATGTAAAGCCAGGGAGCTCTGTAAGATCAGGTCTCAGAATTTCTCTTTGGGAGTCATCACTTTATAATTAACTGAAGCTATGGTTCTGGATAAGATCACTCAAGATAAAAAGATAGATAGTACTGTGAGAAGCGTGCATAGAACAAAAACCTGAAGGGCCCCAAAACATGAACAAAGTAAGAAAAGCCTAATACTAAGGAGCAGCAAAAAACAAGAGGACGATAAAATGGAGGAGTATGTTGTCTCAGAAATAAAAAGCATAGACTGTCTGAAAAAGAAATGAGTAGCCAAAAGTGCCAAGTAAGAAATGGAGGATTCTAATGGATTTGGTCTCGAGGAACCTTCCTGAGGAGCCACTTCACATCCAGCTGAGGAGTGAATAAGTTGGTGTTTAGAAGCTAGATGAGGAATACAAGGGAGGGAAGGAAGTGAAGACTGCAAGTATAGATCTATTTTCCAAGGTGTTTTGATGTTTTGCTTTGATTTTGAAAGATAAAAACAGGGTTATGAATAGAAGGAGGTATATTAAGGTATAGGAAGCCCCCTCCCCATGGAGTAGGCTTGACAGATTTTAATACTTAAGGGCAGAGGACAGTAGATAGAGAGAAAACTGAGGATACACAGGAAGAAGGACTAATTTTAGGTAAGAGAAGGGGCAGTTCTTAAATATAAACGTAGGAAAGGAGACAAGAATGTGTGGACTTCCATTACTCTGTGGAGAGGAAAGCAAGGCAAAATGCTGAAATTATGAAGGAAAATGGTCAGAGTCACATTGTTCAGGACAGGGAAAAGTCTTAACAGTAAATAGGAGGGGGTGCTGATTAGGAAAACACAGACTGCTGTTGAGGCTAGAAACAATGAATTAGTGGCATTAATTTGCATGGTTGTGTGATTTTCTAGCAAGAGTATGGATCGATTCTAGTTTTCAATGTTTCTGGCCTAGAACAACATGGGAAAGTTGGATTTTTGGAAGGAGCATTCTGAAGGGATGGGTCATAAAACTGAAACTGGGTGGGTAAGGACGGGAAGCAGTCAAGTTACTGGTAGATTAGAAAGAAGTAAAAGGAATAATGTGTTGAGTCTTAGGAGTCTGAAGAACAGATATAGTGGTAAAACTGTGAGAGGCACATGATGGCAAGGGAATAGCATATTTGGATTTATTATTTCAGAGATGAAGGAGTCCTGGATTTTAATCAGGTTTTCTTGTAGCAATATGAGTGGGTAATTGAAGGGAACTAGAGATTCAGTTTATTAAAAGTAAGGGGATCAAAGATGCAAGACGGAACACGCTGAGACTGGTGATTCCTATGGGCATGGGAGTTATTCAGGGACTAGTGTAAAAAGAAAGGCTGTTGTGGCCTGTAAATTTTCGTTAAGGGAGAGCCAAGGCAGTGGGGTACAGCTGAAAGGCAAGAGCTTCTAGGGATCTGTTGTTTTTATAAGAAGCTGGAGGAATAATGGTTAGAGGTAGTACTGGAAAAGAAAAGTCATGCTGATCTCTCCTCGAAGTTATGAAATTAATGAGCTGCAGGACTTTCTGTGGGAGCTGGGATCAGTTCAGTTCATGCATGGTAGTGAAACAAATATTTGGTGAAGATTGTAGGAACAAGGGAGTTTTTATATCATAACATAAAACTTGAAGAGGACTTAGAACATTTGGAGAATAAAGGAAATAGTTTGTTCAGAGAAGGGAAGAAGCGAGGGGTATATGTGTAATAATGATGGAGATAGGAGAGTATCAGAATTGTGTGGCTCTTGGTGCTGACCAATAATGACAGTCTAGGTGGGTGGCATGATGTGTTGTGCCAAGAGAATCGGTGTTGCCAAGGAGGATTAAGCAGACACTCGGTCTTCTTAGGAGTTGCCTGTGGCTTTGGTTGAACACGCTGTCTCTGAGCATGATGATAGCATGCCTCCCTGGGACAGATGGAGAGTCCTCACAGGTGTTACTTTTGATGAACTCTGAGGCTGTGAGCTGCTTAATTGTTTTTGGTGATCTCAGTCATATCTCTTCTGATGCCCACAAAATATAGAATCTGGGTAAAAACAGATTTTTTCCTTCTGAGCATGCACCTAACTTTCCTTATGATGCTTTCATAGGGATTCGAGCCATAAAGAGTGAGTCAGTTTATTCAATCCCCATGTGATGCTTAGCCAGGTATTGGAGCCACTGGATAAAATTTGGATGATAAATATTCTAACTAAGCCTATTTAGTGACATGCAAGGGAACTAGAATATGTGAACAGTGGGAGTTGGAGGAAAAATGTCTCTAAACTTTCTGTGGGTTCCTTAGAAAGCTCTTTATCTTGTCTACTCTCACTCCAGGTACTGGATATTATTTAGAGTTTTCTATTCTCGCGTTTCTAGCCTCAGTAGGATTCCAAGGCTTCCTCTGCACCATGCCATAGCCAAAGCCACCATGATAGCTCAAGACTACTTTTACAAAGTGATGGCTTAACCAAGCAAAACGTCTCCAAAATACTAACTCTTCTGCTACGGTGTCTACTATGCATTCTTTCAGGCCTTGCTTCTCATACTTTCTCAATGTTTTTTACTTTAAGAAATCAATCTGGAACTGCCTCTAGTTAATTATGAATTTTTATTCCTTCCATGTGTTTATAAAGTTCAAATTTTGACACTTTTGCTCTTATTTCTCACAATTTTCTACTACCTAGAAATAGGCTATGCCTGCTAAGTGATCTGAATTGTGTTTGAGTTAATTATTTTAGGAGGCAGATGGAAAGGTTTGCTATTCTTTAGTCTGGGTTGTCTTTAGCCAAGAGTTCACATCATAGCCCAAGCAGAGTTCACCTTTCTCTCTCTCTCTCTCTCTCTCTCACTCTCGCTCTCATCTTTAGTGTTCAGAAGAAGAAAGCTTATTATCATTCTTTTAAGTCCTGGAAACACTGGACTTAAGTGGTGATTCAACCTTTCGTCTCTTGACTTTGCTATGCCCCCTTGAGTGGTTTGGTAAACATCTAGCCTTCAAAAATCACATATAGAGGCTGGCCTAGTGGCTTAGTGGTTAAGTTTGTGTGCTCTGCTTTGGTGGCCTGTGGTTGGCAGGTTTGGATGCCAGGTGTGGACCTACATATCGCTCATCAAACCACACTGTGGTCGCATCCCACGTATAAAATAGAAGAAGACTGGCATAGGCATTAGCTCAGGGAAAATCTTCCTCAAGCAAAAAGAGGGAGATTGGCAACAGATGTTAGCTCAGGGTCAATTTTCCTCACACACACACACACAAAACATATATTATATATATATATATAAGATGATATATATAAGATCTAGATAATCTTTAAGAACAGCTCTTCATGAAAATTTATTCAATTAAATGTAGTGTTTAAGCCTCCCAAACTCTTTATATGGTATTTATAAACTAAAGAGTCTTTTATCAATTATTATAAATGTTAATAACAAGAACTTATTCCATAAATAACTTGCTATTTGGAAAGAACAATGAATTTTTCTTAACACAGCAATTATCTTTGAATTTTTAAAATTTTGTTTCAGCTACAATGAAAAATATTTTTGGTTATAACCTTTCTCTGATTTTAATAGAATGTAATTTCCTCCTCAGTGTTAAGTTTTGGTGTGATCTAACATTAAACAGTACATTGTGACTAAATGAAAATAGAAGAGAAGACAGATCTTATCCAAAACAATTATTCAAGTAAAACAATGTCTTGTTTCACTGTGGTTGTACCTTGCCATCTGCAGAACCCCTGTTCAAAGTCAGTTTACAGTATGCATATTTGTACTTGCCAGATTTGTAATCAGATCACCAAAACAGCATGAAATTAACCAAATATGTATTTCCTCAAACTCCAATAAGAACTATAATTTGAAGCCATATCTTTTCTTGATTATAAGATGACTAAAACATTTAAAGTGTAAAAATATAAGTACATCATTTTACTAATATTATTTCTTTAGAATTCATTACACAGTTTTGTAAAGCATATTTGTTTTCAAATGAGCTTCATCTTTCTTTCCTCCATTTCCATCTTTCATTGTTAATATACTTCTGGTGCATCTGTCTGATCTTTTTATTCATAGCAAGGCTAGGATTACAACATGGTAATGGTGAAAACTTCTGTACTCAGCTATAATATTTATACTCAAAGTGACGTAATTCCTACATATAAAATGTCTTGTATACAGATAGACACTCAGAAATTATAACCATGTCCAGAATGGTTATTAGTTAAATTGTTTTTTTGTAATATTTACTTGAAAAACATTTTAAAAACACTCAAAAATCACACATAGTCCCACTATTTAATGAATATATATATAGTAAAAAGAGATCATCTCAGTCCCCACCCAGACAATCCCCCTGACAACCACCCATACTATCAGAAGAAACACAGCTGAAGTTGGGGGTACATCGTACATTAAAATTTTCGTTGGAACCAATGACTTTCTGTGCCTGGAAGTAATCACTGAGCTCCAAAGAACCTTGGAAGTAGCAGTTGCTGGAATCACACCATCAGGTTTATAGTCCATAGATGGCTAAACAAATGGAGAATCAGGTATTTTGGAACTTTCTGCACTGAACGCATTTAAAAGCCCATAATATATAGATAAGAGAAATAAGCAGATGGAGCCCAGGCCTAGGAGAGTCATCTTGCCCTCTCTACCAACTTGCCCTCTCTACCTGTGGTGCTTATTTCCATGTTTCCTGTTTTTAGTTGACCCCTGATTTTTCACCTCTAAACTCCCCTCCATTCTACCCTAGCACAGCTTCTTCAGTGGGGCATGCTCATTTATTGGCTGCTCTGGTTATCAACTCCTTTCTCTTTTCACCATATTATTTTTCCTAAATGGATGTCTCCCCAGTGTTTACTGGACAGAATGCCTGCCACTGTCTCAGGCCTTGCTCTTTTTCTAGCAGTTTCCACCCTGAGTCCTCTTTCAGGGATCTCTTCCACATAACTAACAACATACTTCTCAGTCCTAATTTTCAATTCTGGAGTTGGCACTTGTCCCCATCTAACTATCTATTGCACAGTATCTTGTAAGCTGGTCTCTCAAGGCACTCCCTATAGTGGAATGATGGGGAATCATTGGACCTTCAGGCCCGCTCTTCCATAAAGCTGGACTGGAGAAACAAGATAATAGTATTATAGATGAGAAAGTAAAGAAAAGAGAAAAACGTACATTCAAAAGAGCTGAGAAGTATAAAGACACTTCTAGACCTCAGTTCATCAGACTGTTGTTGCTGAAGGATTACAACGTAACCTAGTTGTCAGACTTTGCAGTTCCAGGTGTGGTTGAACCACCCTAACTATATGTGGTTTTCTGTCCTTCACTTTCTACTTGATTGTTCCACTTCTCCAGGGTTTTTGCGAGAAGTGGCTGAGACATGCCTGACTGTAGCCTTACCCATTACTTGATGTAACCTAGGTGAGTCTCTCCACTGAAACCAAAAGAGGGATATAGTACTCCTAACTCACCAGCAACTGGGCCTTTCAACTTGCTCCCTGGGGGATGTACATGGCTTAGAAAAAGTGTGTAAATGAACCCTGCCATTCAATACTCTGTAATCTATACCCCTCCTACTTGTGTCTACTTTAGGACGTAATCAACAAGAAAGGGCTCCAGGACATTAATAGATTATATTATGTATAAAGTTAGAATCTATTGGATTTTATCAACAGATACCTGCCACGTGATTTAAAAATATAGTCTGTATTCTAAAATTTTTTGTTACAGTGAACTTTCCCGAAGTGTGCAAGAGAGAGGCTGACAATTGCCCTCATGGATAGCATTCAGATTTGTGCTTCAGTACTGCTACTTCTGAATTTTAGTTTTATCTTAAAAGTTAAGCTTGGGGATAAAGAGCTTAATGATGTGTTATAAAAATCTTGGCTTAATAGAAAATGTGAAGTAAATTTTGGCTGTCAGATGAGTAACCTAAAATCTCTAGCTACAGAGAGATTTCAGATTCTGAGTAATCTGTCTAGACAAGGGTAATTATAGAAAGTGAATGTTACTTTTCTAGTGTTAAGTTTGGAATCTGATAACTAAAAATGAATATTATGTATTCAGATGCACCATTTCAAGTAACATACTCGACCAAGGGTCGTGCTTTCACATCCATATATGTATCCGACCCCCTACCCCACCCCAGATCTAGAACATTCGATGCACACTCTGCTCTCTTTCTCTCTTTAGGGAGAAGCAGGGAGTTGAGGTTTTTCTCCTCTTTGTCCCACACTGAGCCAGGGCAGGGACTATGGTGAGTGAGTGTGGACTAGTCCAAACTCTTCCCCTTGTTCTCATTAGTGCCCAACCTGATGTCATTTCCTGTCAGTACTTAGATTCAGGCAAGACAGATACCAGTCCCTCGGGCAGCCTCCCAGAAAGTCTTCACATTGGATAGATCCTTCCTTCTTCTCTTTCTTTCCCCAGGGGGAAGCTGGAAGCTGGACATTTTCTCCTGATCATGCCGCACTGAGCTAGTGGGAGGGACTATGGAGAGTTAGCACCACAGCTTTTCCTGCTGGCTTTGATGTAGCAGGTTTCACTCTCTCTTGAAGTGTAGGAGCCTCTTAATTGTCTCCTGGATTTCTCACAAAGGGAAGTGGTCCATGTATTATTGTTAAATCAGTGTTACTATAAGAGGAATAAGGGACTGAGGCTTCCTATTCTGCCATCTTGCTGATGTCCTGTAGTGGACATTTCTATTTGTATATTCCATAGGCACCTTAAACTCAACTCCAAAACTAAAAGTTTCAGATAAGCTACCTGAAACTTGTTTCTGCTCCTGTAGGTGCTGTCTTACTCCCAAATCTCAGTCACCGAATCCTATGGATTCTACTTTCTAACTGTTCCTGAAATTCCTTCTATTCTCTCCAGCTCAGTTATTACTATAAAACTACAAACCATCTCCTGCCTGGATTTCTCCATTGACTTCCTATTTTTCGTGCTGTCCCAACCCTTCCAATTCACTCTCCACTGCAGACAGAGTGTTTTTTCAGAACAAATACTTGATTTTCATCTTCTTGACTAAAATATTTTAATGGTTCTCCACTGATTTTCAATTAAAATTTTGAACTTTTAAATTATTTTTCTTAGCATAATCTTGGGCCAGCCAATGTAACCAACATTATTTCTTGAAATCTCCCTTCAAAGAACTTCTCTTCCTTCTCCTCTTCCAACTCTATGATTCTATGACATCTTGCCATCATACGACCCAACAGCACTAGCTGTGTCTGTCTGGTCTAGAGTGAGCCACCGACTGAAGCTGGAGCAATCTCAGCACTTCTTTAGGAGCCTGGGGAAGAGATTGGCCTAGTTTAGTGGGCAAAGCTATGGAACATGAGATACAGGATTAGAGCAACCATGTTTCCAGTCCTACAGAAGAAGCTAGTCTGAAAGATTCCAGCAGGCTTTCAGAGGAAGTTGGTGAAATATGTAGAGACTGAGTTCGAGAGGCATTTGAATTCCCTCTTGTTCCTGTGACTCAGTAACATCTTCCCATGATTTGGTTTCCTGAGTTGACACATTCTTCTTTCCTTAAGGTAATTCAACTTGGAGTTTTGTTACCCCTAACAGATCTGATTAATATAGATGCCAAAATTAAAGAGGCGATTAACCTAAACTAGGGTTCATACATTAAAATTATAAGAGAAGATTTGAAATAAATCTATGGCCCACCCACAGAGATTTAGTACTTCCCTAAACAGGAGGAAACAAGTTAGATAAAGATGTTAAAAAGAAAGCCCAATGAAATTTTGTTGAGACTTCTATTTTAAGGGTAATTAAAATAAACAGGACAAGAAAGAAATGATCCTCTACAAAGGGAGCCAGGAGAGTGATTTCAAAGTATGAGAACATCACAGGGACCCTCCGAAGCCTGAACCACAGCAAATGAATCTTGTTAAAATTTCAGAATCATGGCGAGTTTGATTGCATTCATATGGTACTAAACCAAGAGGATACAAACCTGCTTGGCCTTTCATCTCTCAGAATTCTGTGTGATTACTGAGGATGTTCTATCACAAAGAGTTAAGACAAATTGTATGTCAAAATGGGGGCCAGCCTGGTGGCATAGCGGTTAAGTTCACATGCTCAGCTGTGGGGTCCCAGGTTCGCTGGTTTAGATCCCGGGTGTGGACCTAGCACTGCTTATCAAAACATGCTGTGGCTGGCATCCCACATAGAAAGTATAGGAAGATGGTCATGAATGTTAGCTCAGGGCCAATGTTCCTCAGCAAAAACAGGAGGAGGACTGGTGGCGGATGTCAGCTCAGGTCTGATCTTCCTTAAAAAAAAAAAAAAAAGAAATATGCCACTCAGTTATTAACTAGGTTGGTTCTTAGCTATTATAAGTCTATCTAGTACCATTCCCTTTATCCAAATCCAAACTGTGGTGTGTTTGACTCTTTGTGGCACTGCTACACGAGTAAGTCATTGGCTTGTGGCTTTGTAAACACTATACAAATTCCTTGTATATCTTGTAAACTGCCCTAGCTCTGGTCCATTGTCTATATTTGAGCTTGAGGGATTTTAAAAAAATATATAAATCTTATTTTTCACACTGCCTTGCTTAAATGTGGTCAAGGATATCATTTGTCCTCAAGATAATGTACAAACCATTAGCAAAAATCACAGCATTTCTGGTTTCCACTTGGATGTGACATTTTTTTTTTTCTGCTTTTTCTTCCCCAAATCCCCCAAGTACATCATTATATATTTTAGTTGTGGGTCACTCTAGTTGTGGCATGTGGGATGCCACATCAGCGTGGCCTGATGAGCGGTGCCATGTCTGAGCCTGGGATGTGAACCAGCGAAACTCTGAGCCACCGAAGCGGAGCATGCAAACGTAACCACTTGGCCACAGGGCCGGCCCCAGATGTGACTTTCTTTAGGGGACTTTCCTTAGCTCCCGATACTAGCCTGGATATTGTCTCCTTTCATTGTAAGCCTATGTCTCCAAATAAATACTCTGTTTCTCACACTTCCTATAAGCAATTATAATTGCCTAATAGTCCCTGGAACCCTAGTAATATAGAAATCTTTGAAACTGGAGATTTGGGTTTTTTTCATTACTGTATTCACCATTTGTCCATTTGTCATACACAGTGCCTGAAACATATTGGACACACATAGAAAATATCTTTAATAAGTAAAAGTTTAAAAAAATCACATTTTTAGCAAGTATAAAAAGCTTGGTTAGGCTACCAAAGGGTATGTTCAAGTTTTCCTTTGCTTTTCAAGCTAGAAGATGTTAGGTAATATAACTCTCCTACATTGTTTAAGGAATTGATAGTCATCTGATAAAACTATCAGAAAACCAGTAAGGGTAATTAAAATTCTCTGTAGATCTTGTCTTGAAATTCTAATCTCTTCTGAAGTGATGTAACTATTATATTGCCAGTGAATTAAAGAAGAGAGATCATTCTGTAATTTTAAGGTTGCAGCTTAATGCATAAAGTTTAATTTTGTACTTCCCTAGGTGAGGGTGAAATGATGTGATTACATTTCATTCGAAATCTAAAATTAGCTCAATCCAACATGTTCTCTTTAAAAGGGTAAAAGGAAAATGATGTAATGTTTTGTATGTCACATTTAATTCTGCTAGTAGTCTTTGTAATGACATATCTTGTGATTTTGTGTTTGAACTTTTACAAAAGGAAATGGAGCATTGAATGGGCTACATCCAGTTAATTTTGTTAATCAAGCGGGTGAAAAGAGTTTAAACCTAAGAGAAAATATATATTCTTCATATTTTACTATGAAATGGAATAATAAAACTCTCAAAAATATGCATGATTATTTTTGGTGATTTGAAATGATGTGTGAAATAACCTGATTTTCTGCTATGATGTTGCACCTGAAATAATAAATGAAAACAAATGTGAGTAACAGGATCATTCAGCTGCTTGCACTCAGTTCGGGAAATTGATATCTATTCATGACATTAATATATCAAGTCAAATGATGAGGATCTGCTAGTAACAGAATTTTTAAAAACTAAAATATAGAACCCAAGTCAAATAAGATTAGAACTTCTCTTTTTCTTTAATTGTTAAATTTGAATCAAATTAAGAATAATATAGTTTTTAATATTATTCTCCAATTTGATATGATGCACCAAATGCTACATTTATAACTTATTTATTTAGTCATTTTTGAGAATTGAAAATTGATTGTTTCATCAATAAAAAATGTTTTATTACTATAATCAGATATGCAATGTGAAATATAGAGAGTGGAATTTCTGAGAAAATTCTGTCCTTAGGTAGCTAATATTTTCTAAATATCTATGGGGGTAAGGGGCTTGATTAATGGTTTTTCGTGAGTAATTTCTGTCAGAAATTGTTTTTAATGCGTTTCATTTACTTTGGGTAGGTGAGTAGGAAGAAGAGGGAGTAGAAAGGCTTGGAATATGAAGAAGATGCGGGGCCCAAAAAGAGGAGTGAGCCAGCTCCTTGAACACCAGAGGGTCCGTTTCATGCCAAAGCCCTTGAGTTAGTATTTTTTCAATTAGACAAATTTCAATTGTTTAACTGGTATTACAGTAAATTCACACGTAGCTGTAAGAAATAATCCAGAGAGAGTTCCATTGTACACTTTGCCCATTTTCCCCCAGTGGTAACATTTTGCAAAACCATAGTACAACGTCACAACCAGAATATTGAGAATATTGACACATGTCCAGATCCCTGAATTTTTATAAAAGTCTGGAATGTAATTATTTTATTTGGCAATTTATTTTCTCTTTCATATATTTTCCTGCTGTGGGACCAATACTATAACTGAATGTAAACAGTGTTTATAAAAATCAATATAATTGATAACTTGTAATCATTTTATTCATTTAAATAATAGTACTTATATTGCCACTACATACCAACCACAAAAAGCAAAAATATTTTTCTCTTTCATTCATATATATATATGTATATACACATATTCATATAATGATGTGTGTGTATATATATCTATATACACATATAGTTTCTAATGCCACTTGATAATTGAACAACCTGAGTGGAGGGTGACAACAGGACATGTCATTCATGCTCAAGATGGCATGCAACATACACAGTGCAGTGTTCAAGAAACAGAGAAAGGGATATTTGACAGAGATGATAATCCACATACCCATCCGCTGGACATCAGTCACAGCCCCAGTGTAGATAGACCCAAATACTCTGTTTGATAATTGTGATAATTGGAGTATTTCTTCACATTTATGAAGATCATTTTGCACTTTGAGAACCCCGCCAGCAGATCTCAGGCACCTTTGTGTTTGTGAACTTGGGGCCTATTTTATTCTTCTCAAGAGTTCTTCTTGCTTAACACTGTGGTGCCAGTCTTCTTTTTATGTAAAATATTTTCATCGATTTATTTTCTTTTGCATTATAACTTCAAATGTATATATTTATATATGATTTATTATTTTGTATTTCAATAAATGTGTAATATTCATTCCCATGAAAATTACATTTTCAACTTTGATAATTTGTCTTATATGGATTTTCTTTCATAATGAATTAGTCTATCAGGACTATTCTCAACCAGAGTCCAAAGGTCCAAAATAAGTGCTCAGGGTATTTCTTGCAACACTTTTGCCAATGAGATTGAATAACTTTTCCAGTAGACTTTCCACGTGAATCTGATGAATAATTAACTTTATTCTTGTCTAGGAAATATTGCTACTACCATGCTCCTTATGCTTTCCTCCACTAGGTGAAGAAGAAGCTAGAAACATGACACATGGCTTTTGAAGAGTTATCAATCCTTAAGACATTATTCATCTTTCAGCAACATTGTCGCTACTGAGCACAGAACAGCTACAGGTCCTAGCATTCTCTCAAGCTTGGCTGCATTTTATTACGAGAAGTAGGAAAAAAAATCATGTATAATTATAGGTTTACATTCTCCAAGTACAGAGCTGAATCTATGGAAACTATCAAAACATGTTTTCTGCTTCATTTCTTTTGTGCAAAATGATGCCAAGCAGCAAACTGTTACACAGATATTTTTGGGATAACACTAATTTACAATGTAGTATTCACATTCTTTATGTATTTCTAAGAGAATAGAGAATTAGGATATCTTAGGTTCAATATTAGAATATGTTATAATATCTAAGATCTAGGACATTCCTGAAAAATGGAAAGCAAGTAGAAATAAGATAAAACAAGGAACCACAGCCCAGAATGTGGCATAGCGCTGTTGCTGCCTCTCAATAGAAAATTATATGAAATTTCTATTTGGAACCTAAGAGTCTATACTTAACCAAATCATATCCACTGTGTAGGAAAAACAGACATATTTTCACATATGAAAGTTTATATATAGATGGACTCTGGAAATTTATTATGCGTAGAACCTCTGAAATAATTCCTAGAGGATATGTACAGTAGAGGGGAAGACAATACGTTATCTAACAGGAATAATTGGGAATCAATAATTATTTACAAAATATTTATAAACTTATCACAAGTATAGAATATTTAGAAGTATTAAATTATAGTGGTAAAGAGCATGGGCACTGAGCCAAACTGCTTGTTGGAATACTAACTTTACAACTAATTATCTGCATGACTTTGGGCCCATTTCTTAACTTCTTTCTGGCTCAATGTCTTTATCTGTACAACGGAAAAAATAATTCTGTTCACCTCATGAGAGTATTGTGTGTATTAAATAAAAGTATTTATAAAGTGCTGAGAACAATGCCTGGCAAATGATAAACATTCAATAAATGTCAATTATGGTTATTTTTATTTTTTTGAGGAAGATTAGCCCTGAGCTAACTTCTGCCTCCAATCCTCCTCTTTTTGCTGAGGAAGACTGGCCCTGAGTTAACATCTGTGCCCATCTTCCTCTACTTTATATGTGGGATGCCTGCCACAGCCTGGCGTGCCAAGCTGTTTGTAGGTCTGCATCCGGGATCTGAATCTGAGAACCCCAGGCCGCTGAAGTGGAACATACGAACTTAACCACTGCACCACCAGGCCAGTCCCAACTATGGTTATTTTTTTTTTTTTAAAGATTTTATTTTTTCCTTTTTCTCCCCAAAGCCCCCCGGTACATAGTTGTATATTCTTCGTTGTGGGTCCTTCTAGTTGTGGCATATGGGATGCCACCTCAGCGTGGTCTGATGAGCAGTGCCATGTCCGCGCCCAGGATTCGAACCAACGAAACACCGGGCCGCCTGCAGCGGAGCGCGCGAACTTAACCACTCGGCCACGGGGCCAGCCCCTCAACTATGGTTATTTTTAATGTAAAAATTAGCAATAAATTTGAACTAAAATTGCAGATATTCCAAAATAGGGTTTATTTAGGACACAGAATAAGTTTAAGTAAATTTTTCTAATGTTTTATATTGATATAATAGATGACATGAATGCCTCTTGATTTTTCTCATTGCTAGAAATATATCCATTTAGAAATGTAAGTTAAAATCAGAGTTAGTTTCTGTTTTCTGCAACTGAAGAACCTGGTGCAATTTTCTCCTTGTCTCTCTCTACAATTATTCTTCCCTTTATTGCCCATTCCTCAGTCAATTGTCTCTAAAACTTACTTGGGGAAAATAAGTGACATCCTGGAAAGCTTCTCTTTGTGTGTGTGTTTATGTGGGAAAAAATTGTACTCTTTTGGGAAAGTTAATTTAGTATTGATTCCTTTTCTGAGTCACAATATTCAATTTATTAAAATAAAATGATATTAAGGGACATGTGATATATTTATTTTTTCATAAGAAAACTTGATTTTAAAAGACTGAGAGTACTAGATTTTTACTTTATAGATCTTTAAAAATTTATTTTCCTGTAAGCTAAAATGCAAAATACTTAGCATAGCACATAAAATTCTTCAATTAATCATTAGCTAATTTCCTAGCATCCTCTACTGTCACTCTCTTGTAAACTTCAGTAGGAAATTATATTAACCTGCCCTGCCATCTTGCTTTTGTGCTTTTGCTCAAGACACTCATTCTGCCTAAAAAGCCCACTCCCTTTCAAATATAAATAAGAAATGTGCATATATGTATGTGTATACATATGTATTTCTGTATGTATACATAGATAGGCAGTTATAGAAAGTTAAACTTGCATGAATGAAGGAGCTCACTGCCATCTTCTCTAAGAAAGTTTACTAGATTCCCTGCCATCAGGAATTGGAAATAAGTATATGGGCTTTGGTGGTGGGGGGAGTGAGGGGATCAAGATTTATAAATTGGGCATTGTGTACCCCCTCAAATTAATTAAATTGTTCCATGCACTGTGTATGAATTCAGACTTCACTAACCAGATCTGGGCATGTCCTGCATAGAGATGGTCCCTTAGAGACTGGACAGACACCAAAAGACTATTTGTCATTCAATGTTATTCTCTTTTCCCCTTTATCATTGTGTCTTAGTCCTTTAGCTCTTTCTCTTTTCTTACCTGCTCAGTCTTTACTTCTCTATTCCGAGTGAAGGACTTTCCCCCAGAAACTGATAGTTGCCTAGTCTACCCTTGGGACTCGAGAACGTTTGTGGACTCAAGTATGGGTTGAGAGTATGGCCATTCTCTTCTTTTCAAGTTTCAGTTTCTATTTATTCCCCAGGGTCTTAAAAAATGATACATCTAACTTTGAAAGAGTTAATCTCCAACAGTTCTTCTCAGGATCAGATATGAGATTAGTATTCCCTCTGCATGTATAAGAGACAGTGCTTCCAATTTTTAAAAAGTGCCTCTCTCATTCCTGATTTTGAGTTCTCTTGTAAATCCTTTTTGATTAGCTTACAATTAAGAGATGCTATCTTTAATCATTTCTCTCTTCTCTATTCCCGGGTTTCATGCCACATAAAATTTTACTTCAAAACTGGACCATGACTCTTTTTGTATTCTTCTTTAGTTATTTTTCTACCTGCAGTTATTGATTTTCTTTGTTTTATCCATTTTTTCTTAAATTTATACTTATTTTCCATTCAACTTTATTGCATATTAAAATTTTGGATTTCATTTCAGTGCATTGGAGTTACTTGTTAAAAATATGTGTCTGATCTGCTAGAAAGCCTGTTTAGTGTATTTTTAATGTTTCTGTAACAGCTCTTCTTTTCTATCATAATGAGAGAAAAAAAGTAGACCTTAGCATCCTCCTATATCCTGAGAAAGCAAAACAATCTGCCTTGTTGATAGTGTACACCAACAGTTTCTGTGGCGTTTTGGAGGGGAGAAGCGCTCCCTACCAACTGCCTCTGAGATTGCACACATCCTCAGAGACTCGCCAGGCTGTGCCTCAGCTGTTCTCCAGTCTGAATGGCAGTTGGGAAAGAATGGCCAGTCTGAACATCTATGACTCTAAGATACCGCATACAAAAATCAGTTCCAGGATTGAGTGGTGTGAGGGCACATCAGGCAGAGCACCGTCTACCCAGCTCTGTCTCTCATTGACTCTTCCTGGCTGAGCTACATTTCCAAGATGCATGGCAAGGGGCAACTGCCTCACGCTACAGGCAAAAGATGTTCTCTGAGACAGAAAACATGTCAGAGAGGTTTAGGTTTATCAGAACGAGCACTGGCATTGAAGAACTGGTTTAGAAAATGATAGCTACCTCATGCAAAAAATGTTGTGGATAGTTCTTCTTTAATAAAAATAAAAGGCAAACGCAGAAGAGAAGACCATAATTGCAAATCTGTTGTGTCAATTACAACTGGAAGCACTGGCTGACTCATGAAGTGATTATTTTATGCTGGCTGTGGATCTGAAGTCGGCGTATGGAATTTCCAACATTTGTCATGCTCTTCAGTTATTATCCTGTCAATGTACTCAGCACATTATAAACCAACGGGTGACAGGAAAGCAATTAGAAATTTAGTGTATATTACTCTGTACTGTGCTTTGTTTTCATTTTGCTTTTATTTGTTTATATGGCAAAATAAGTACATAGCCTCTCAAATGCCGATCTACTACATAAATGGTGTGAGTAGGTGATTTTTCTCTGAGGTAGTACAACTGTTACTGGTGTTTTTATTTTAGCACATATTTTCCAACCACTTTGACTTGTGTACTGATGGATACGTCTCTGGGTGAGCACCCACACTCCCTCACTTATTGCTAGGGCAAATCGAGATGGAAACTTAACGTCAGGGTTTTAAATAAGGAAAAGTAGATAAAGAGAAGAAATTTTTTTAAAAGTGGCAAAACTCTCTGTCCTCATTTCCTTATATTTTATCCTTGGCTTCAAGGCAGGATGATTTGAGGACTACATATTTCTTTTAAAATGAAAATGTGCTTAGGGATTTTAAAAGTCCATTTACTGGTCTCTTAACTATAGGCACTGAGATTGAGTTTAGGTTGGGGGACCCTGCATAGACTGACTGGTCTCTGGGCAGCATTTAACCAGGTAAGTGTTCTCTGAAGCAGCCAAGCCACTCACAGGGAGCTAGCCCGCCCATGGTGCTCCTTCTTCCTGACTTCCTGTTCATGTTACAATGGGTGATTCCCAATGTTCCAGTTCCCGCAAGGCTGATGAATCAGAACGAGAAGCTTATTTCTCATGGGAGGAATTTCCTCAAGAAACTTTTAGAAGAGTTGGGGTTACCTGTGGCATTTTGCTTAGGAAGATAGATAGGTTTCAACACCAAAGCGCAAAATAATCTGATAGCCAGGTCTTTATGATCAGTTCAGAGTACTTATTTGAACAATATATTCTAAATGAATGGAGAGCAAATATTAATCAGTAATGGGGCTGCAGGTGAATTTTTATTCTTTTGATTTTCTTTTATGTTTTATAGTCCTATTGAACACATAGAGTGATAATTTGAGACAGTAACCAGAATTTTCTGCCTCTTCCCTCACCCTGTCAACCATCCATACACGGGCCATCATTAATTTTAGGGTGAAGCTGATGAGGACTCTTTTGGACTGGTTACTTTTGAAAACTGCAGACAGGGAAGGAGGCTCCGAGGAGTGGAATTTGCTTGCCCTTTGATGAGAGAGAGATATTTGCATTTGTGAAGGAAGTCTCCATCTGTGGGGATGTCTCCTCTCTGCACCAGGAGGAAGCGGGCATGACCTTATCTCTAGAAACTCTTAATGGGGAAGGCAAGGACTTAAGTTGTTTACTGTCTGGTAACCTCATGTAACTGAACCCCCCCCCCCCCAACCTGCACCAACATCCTCCTTTGTCTTTGCCTGAAGATAATATTTAAGTGGTGGCGTCTGCCATTTACTTAATCCGGTTTGATTCTTATCTAAAAGTTATAGGACCACCCAATAACCAGACCCCACCTGCACTGAAACCACTTTAACAACTTTTTTAGATATTCTTTCCTTTGTCTTGTAAAGAGATAACTCACATACCTATGCCTTAAATTTAGCCCTACTCTCAACCCATGTTGGCAGCAGCAGCTCTGTCTGCCCATGGGTCCTGTCCCCATGCAGCAGCAGCTCTTTACTTCCCATGGGTCCTGTCCTCATGCTATCCCACACTATTCTCTAAATAAAAGAACACTACTGCCAGACTTTGAGAGTCCATGAAATCTTTCTTTTGACTCTTTCAGCTCGCCAAACCCGCATCAAACCTATCAGGCAGTGTTGGAGAATAACAGCACAAAATCCTTTACTTTTAAAATGAAGAACCTAAGCTTTAGGTACAAAGCCCAAAACTTTTATTGCATCGTCAGAGAAACAGTTATTTTTGATTTCCTACTTTCTAACCCCCCTCCCCCAACACACACAAGAGCTATGTTATCCTCTGTTATTCAGACAGTAAATACAGTGAATGAGATGTGATCAATTTGCAGCCCTTCTCCTCACAAAGCAACCACATGACTCAGAGTAGATAATCCACTCTAAATTTGGGATCTGAGGGAAGAGAGGCCTTGTTTCTCTCTCTTGAGGAAACTCATTGACCTCTAAGATCCCTGAGACATGAATGTGTGAAGTGCTAGCATTTCCAGAGTGGCTGTTTAAATGTGAGAAGGCCAGAGGCTGCCTGTGCAACCACCATAGCTTCAAAATGAAATGGGAGGCCATTCAGAATTTTCTATGGGTCCACGAGCATGGCATGTAGGTTAACTGAGAAAGCAGGCCATAGGTGGGTAGGCATAGCCAGAGACCTTCTCAAATGTGACAGCCTTCATTAGGTTTGTTTCAGCAAACCCCGGGAGTTACTTCAGTCTGCTCCCATTTCATATTTTTTTCCTATATCTTCCTTCCTTTTATTATAGTTCTGTTCAGTTTTGGCACCTGAAAAAATTTGTGAACAAATTTTTATTGCCTCTCTGTTTTGGAACAACCTCTTGCAAGAGATGAAATACAGTTCAATTGGTTTTGATACTTAAAAAAAAAACCCAGTTTTTTGTTTTGTTTTTTAGCTCTTAATACAATACACAGTATTTGAAACAGAAAACACCTAAGTTTTTAAACTACAATTTTCTCTTGCCTTCCCTTCCACTGATAGTTAATGGCCACACAATGATGCATGAGGTACATTTAAAATCTAGTAGGGAGACAGAAATGTGCTATACCATACAGTGTGTTTGATAAGAGATGTTATGAGAGAAGGATACAGAAACTCACAGGAGAGGTACCCGACTCAGACTTTGGCGTTTATGAGAGATTTCCTAGAAGAAGTAACATTTAAGGTGAGACTTACGGAATAAATAGGGATTAGCCAGGAACAGAGAGGTTTTTAGTTAAGATTGTTCTGCTATGAAAACACATATGAAGCCTGGGAGATAAGAGAGAGCTGAACATATCAAAGAAGTAAGAACAGGCTGGAGTCCCTGGTACCTAGAGAACGATATACAAGAGCCATCTGGAAAAAACCTCATGTGAGCCAGTCAACACTATTGAAAGGTTTAGACTTTATCCAAAGGAAAGGCTAGATTTTTTTTTTCATATTAAACAAAAACAGCAGCATTTAGTTTTTTCCCCAAATCAAGACACTGACACTAGTCTGATCCCCCTTACAGTGTTATTTTCTATAACAGAAGCTAGGACAAAGATACAAACACAGCCCATTGAATTGGGAGGTGTGGGGTGGTGGTGGCAACATTCTGTTAGAAAGGACAGTAATTTTAAAAAACCCTCCCCTCCACCCATGTCCCTGTTCACCTCCATAATGAAAGAGGCAAACATGGACATTCCTCATCCTGGCAGATCCTGCTGGGCTCACACATTCAGGAGAGCAAGCATATGAGGAATATCCACAGCAAAGGTAACAAGAATAGGGACTAAGTGGGTTTAGAGGACCATTGGGGTTTCAAAAGCTGATTCGCAGCAATTCCCTAGTCCTGGAGGAGTGACCTGTCCAGACAGTTTGGCAAAAGAGTTATTTGGTATAGAGTGATTTAGACGACAAATTTTTAAGGGATTTCGAAACAGCCATTTACTTGTGGATAATGAAGGAAAATCTGCTAATCTGTAGCACAAAGAGATGAAAGTTATAAAGCATCAATTGGAACAATTCTTTTTATTGTTCTTTATTTAAGCATTGGACTCTTCCTGCCTTTATTCATTAGACATCTCTGGCAAAGTTCATTCATCTCTTTCAGAGTTGAGTGAAATACTTCAACAAATCAAATTGAAGATGAACTGTCAATTACCTGTGTATTTCACAAATGAGTTTTCTGTCTAATGAATTGCCTGATTAAAAAAAGTAAATATGGAAAAATCACTATACTTTATGCCCTCCATTTCATAATGATTAAAAATCCTCTCAGAATTAAGAAAATGGAAATTTTATTAATATCTTAGCATGATAAAAAGCTCTTAAAAAGCATACTTTAAAACTTTTTCTTCTCTGAAAATTAGTACGTTATTTTTATAATTACTAGTTTCCTATCTGCTAAACTGCTTTTTAATTACCACAAAAAAGCCCAGTTCCTCAGGCATTCAGGGACCATTATGTCTTGGAAAGTACAATTAGAGAATGGGGTTGATTAAAAATTCAAATAATGGAAATGATACCATTTCACACAATGATCTTACAGGGCTCTTTTCCATAACTTTTATTTTCCTAATTATTTTGTTTCCTCTATATTCTCGTTTTATCTTCTAAACAACCACCACCTTTGTGTCTTCTGCAAGTGGGTTCTTTGGCTGTCTCCATATCATGAGGCAAAACTGGAATAACCCTATACTGAGACTTGAGTAAGTTCTTTTCTTTTTCTTGTCCATTTAGCCCCACCTCCCTTATAATTATTGTTAATGCCTTACAGATTTCATCTTGGTAAGCCCAACTATAACTTGCCAGTTATATTTTTTATGTTGTATTTTGTTATTTATTGTGTTTTCTGGGCATTTTCAAGAGAGGTTATAGGCTGCTAGCCATAATTGATTTCATGTCCTGTTTTTATGTTTATTGAAAAAATATATCATGTGCTTTCTAAAGTACTATGTTTTCATTGCTAAATCTTTAACCAAAATATGTTCTTCTGTATTCTCAACACGTTATCTCCCTATATTGCTTCTCACAATTTTTTCACAGGCCTCATGCTATTTTTCTCTCTTTCCTCATCTTTTAATGAGAGGAGGTCAGTCCAGGCCTCATGCTTCCCCAGAAGCAGTGCCACCGTGTTCTCCTCCTGCCCCCACTCTTCACCTGCATCCTTTTGAGTCCTTTTCTCAGATCTTATGCTGACGCCTACTGATGTACACAGAGTGAATCTATAAGGCCGAGGACAGCGTTTCTGTTCTCTCTGCATAGTCCTCTGATTATGCAGAGTTGAATGCATCTCTGGAAAATTTGATGCAAGCCGTGCTGGCTCTGTTGACAGAAGGTATGCAAAAAACGCAGAAGTACACAGCACCTAATGCCCTTCCATTCTCTAGCCCTTCCTAATGATATAGCTCACCTTTCCATAACCAAAGTGCATTTTTCTGTCTGATGCACCTTCTTAGTCTGTGGCATGACTGAGAAATAGAATCCTGGCGTTGTTGATGAAAAGATAACTAATTAGAGAGAGGATCTTCAAACAGCTGGATCACCTCACAAAGCAGCTCCTCTGTGCAGTAAATCTAACATGAACCCGGGTGAAGGTGTATAGCCGGGAAGAGTAGAAATCATTGACAGTTTTCATTATATCTCAGGCCCTCGATTCTGCCTCATCACTCATTCACATACACTGGCATCCACAGAAGAACACGGCTAGTTCATGGAATTTTGAACTCGTACATTTGTTTCTATATTTTCATTAGATTTCCAATCAGAAAATAGAGATGAAGTGAGGGACAAGTCACACCGATTAGGTATCACCATCTCTACTTGAAAATAGTCTGAATCCACTTTCAATGGATTTTCATGTTGTTAAGTCACTGTAAAAAAATTATGTTGACTCTTGCAGATTCAGTTAGTGGTAATCTCAGCCATCCTTATGATTATAGTATTTATTTGGAAATAACTACTAAAAATATATATTCAAGAGTTTTTATTGGAGGTTTCATAGTTGGAGGCTATCTCTGTAGTGCTCATGCAATGGTTGAGAATGACTCTAAGTCTACTTGTTCCCTGTATAAACTGTCCCACTACCACTGTTAGAGTGACTGAGTGATTTTCTCTCTCTGTTGGCCCAGTTACCTTAAGCAACTACTTAAACTTTGTATGCTTCAAGGTTGTTTGTTTGTTTACTTGTTTTTATCCGATCTGTACTATGGGAATGATGAGAATACTCAAGGATTAAATGCATTAACTTTTGGGACATGTGTCATATAGAGTAAGCTTTTGACAAATGTCAGTTTATATTAGTTATTATGCTGCCTAGATCTGTAGTCTGTTTTGTTATATATCAGATTGTTTTCCATAAAAATATACTAAGCACACATTTAACTACACGTTTTACTGGGTAAACATATTTGTTAGATGATTTGATCATGTATACACAACTGTAAGTGTTTATGACATTAGATGAGAGTTAATCATGTGGATCTATTTGAAAAATTATTATTGTGGTGGGGCTAATTAATTTCTTTACGACTGTTCTCTTTCAATCATTGTGTATTTTGCATACATTTTAATAGTGAAAGGCTTCTTTATTTTACTCGTAAACTCTCTAAGAGTTAGTACACTTGCATTACAGAAGCTATGTTAAATATATATGCACACAAAAATGGGTACAAGAAGTTTACCTATCATATTACCCATCCAAGCCAACAACCCTTATGAACTATTGTCCTTGAGTGTCACAAAAATTCCGTGAATAAAGAAATTTACTTTATTCAGGTTCACAAAAATAGTAAAAGATTAAGCCAGGATTTAAATGCATGTGTTTTCTCTAAAGCTGATAGCATTTCTATCATGCCATGAGGTCTTCCTTTTGATTTAAAAACACAGATTGCCCCTTGATGCTAGATAGTACTTAAAAATATTGACAGTGAATAAATGTCACAGTTCTCTCCTAGTTGTTGCCTACTTTGGAATGACATAGAATGATAAATATACTTCTGGGTTGTTAATTTAGAGGTGAGTTATGAAATATACACTATACCAGGCTACTTTGAAGCATGTCACATTCCTCTTTAACTCATGGTGGTTACCATGCGTGTGTGCGTGGGTAGAGAAGAGGCACATACGTAGACATAAATGATCAATTTATATAATGTAACTCATGAAAATTGGCTGAGGATCACTTTCACTGGTGTGGGCACCCAGGAAAAGATGTGTTGTTTTTTGGCAGAAGACACATCACTGTCCTGCCCTAGCGGTGGGAGGATCAGGAGGCATAGGAAATACACAGGGAACTCTAATTGAATAACGGATTGACAACAGTTACTCCCTGTTCAACGTCTCAGCATAGGATAAAATATAGAGGTGAAACCTCTATCAATTGTCTAGGAAACATCTTTCATTTTTTTAAGTGAATAATAAAGCCTTTTGTGTTTTGAACTTGCTTGTATCTTTTCTTACAGCAGTGTTTAAGTGGTCACCTATGGGTCAGTCTTTTTAAAAGAAGTTCTGCAGTTTGGTGCTTTGATAACATCAGTGGCACAAGATTCTGAAAAAGCATTTGAAAGATAAGCAAGGAGCTTTAAGATGCCTTTTTTATAGTACTCGTGTGTTAGAAAGGGAGAATTGAAGGTCTCTGGAACATGTGGAGATGGCGAGTGATGAAAGAGGGCAGATTGGAGGTCAAACAGTGGAGAGAGGGCAGTATGTCTCATGATAGCATCTATTCCAGAACTGGAAGAAGAGCAACCATTTATTGTGTTAACTTGTGTTAAGTTGCTTTCAGTGTTCCAGATGCTGCCTGTACATTATCTTTAATATTTTATCCTCAAAAACAGTCTCATAAGTAGATATTATTTCCACTCTCTTTTTTTTTTTCTTTCTGATTGTCTAACCAGGCAGGTGAAGCTTGATTTAACTAAAATGAAAATCAGGCCCACCATGTTACAGGTACTTACGACATTAGCTTTGTGATGCTCTTACAGAACAAGTGTAAATGTTTGACTCAAACTTCAGAACACCCCTCACCCACCCTGTGAATTTGGTTCTTTTTAAATCAAGTTTAGATTTTAAAATACCAGTGCAAATGTATACATACAATTTTCAGCTTCATGCGAGATCAGTGCTATTTGCCTCTACACCCAAAATAATTGAATAGTACTAACTACTACCAAACAGTTAGGATTTATGGAGAGCAGGTTATATGCCAGATATAGTAGTAAATGCTTCACATTCTTTATCTCGTTTAATGCTCATAATGATACCATGAAATTGAGGTTATAGAAATTAAGAAACTTGCCTAATGTCATAAATCTAAGAGGTGTTTCTGTCTGTCTTTAACTTTTTATATGATTATTTAGCACTACTGGATTTAAGTATGCCAAAATAATTATGACATTTCCAATAAACAAAAAATATGGGATTCTGATCTATTGGAAATTAAGGTACCATTTGCTTTGAATATAAGGCCTTATTTAGTTGTATCTATTTTAATGTATACCCGTATTTATATTTCTCATTGTTCAAGTTTACTGTTGTTAGTGCTATCGAGTCAATTCCAGCTGTTGGTGACCCTGTGTATAGTCTGCATGATCTTTTTGTGCCATATTCTCACCTTCTGGCTCCACTGCTATTCATAGGGTTTTCATGGCCAATTTTTGCCAAAGTGGGTGGCCAGGTCCTTCTTCCTCATCTGTAAGCTCCACTGAAACCTGTCCACCATGGGTGACCCTGCTGGGACTTGAAATACTGGTGGCATAGCTTTCAGCATCACAGCAACACACAGCTGCCACAGTATTGTTACCCTGGCCTGTGGCCTCATAAGACATTAACCACAACCCTGTTCAGAACAAGCCTAATGTGGTGTCTTTAGCCTACAAGAAACCACAAAGAGAGGAAGGAGGAGATGGCTGAGACATATAGTTGAAACCAGTTAAAACTGGTGGAAGGCAACATGGCAGTCTGACTTGACCTGATGTAGACCCCCACAACTCATTATATCCTCACTGTAATACATTACCATATTATGGAGCACACCCACTGGTGCCATGACAGTTTACAACTGCTGTGGCAACAGCAGGATACAACCACATAAGGAAAGAAAAGAGGTGGCCCCCTTGTTCCCTCTAGAAGCCTGCCCAGTTCCCTAAATACCTGTGAATATTTCTCCCCTTCATTACCTAGACCCCTTACAATAGCTGCTTAATCACCCCAGGAGCTGAGAAGTTGATTTGTGAACTTAGTTCCCACTTCTCCATTCTTTGGCCATTGACTAAAGCTTGTGCTATTAAACGCTCAGCTTCCGTCTCGTTTCAAAATTGTAACGCTGATAGAGGAAGAACCTCAACAGGAAGGGCAGGAGACTCTTCCTTGGGTCTCTCCCCAGTTGGGGAGAGAGTTCAGTTGGTGACAATATGACAACTGAAAGAGGGGTGGCGTGGTTCCCTGACCGGGAAACGAACCCTGGCCACCAGCAGTGAGAACATCAAATATTAACCACCAATCCACTAGGGCTGGCTATTGTTCAAGTAACAATCTGTTATTTTATTCTCTGACTTCTCTTCTATGGCTACTCCTTTATGGATGTATTCACCTGGATTCAATTATTATCATCTGTTTATCTCAGTATCACAGGCTTGGAAAGCTTATCTGTGATTATATTTTAAAGAATCACAGCTAGATGGCTTCCATTTCAATCCCTGATTTTATATCTTGTTTTGGACCTTCTTCGACTTTTTTTTATAGCATCTTGCCACCCAGGTCTGACAGTTAAACTGACCTACTCTGAAATAATAACTTCCCCCTAAGGAGCTCTTCTGATCAACTCTCCATTCCTACTATTTATACTACCCTCTTCTGCCTCGTCTTTTAGGCTTTCATGCTCAAAATTATTTCTCTCTCTCTCTCTCTCTCTCCTTCTCTAGCTCTTTTTCATTTAAAATCTAGTCATTAACCTTGTCTAGTCAATGCATTCTCTGAATGCTGAGTTCTCTGCAATAGGCCTCTCTCTGTATTGTTTCCCTTGATGTTCTTCCTACCAGGAATGAGAGCTTTTTCCAACTAGTTTATATATCCATGGGTTCATGTATCCATAAGATGGGTTTTAGCATCTCTCATATACCTGTTTTATATATTGATAATTATAGGGACAGAATGACCATGTTCACGTAAAATAAGTGGCTGAAAATAGAATAATTTAGATATATTAATGTCACTCGATTCTTTGACACTTTCTCAGTTATAACCCCCAAACTATATATTTTTATTTAAAAAAAATTACTATCTGATAATTTGAATAGTTTCCCATTTATTTTGGTGAAGTCATAGATTTAGAAACACTTAAATACTAAAAGAGTTTTGTTACAAATGCATTAGATTTTATCACTTTCTTCATTTCTAAAATGTACATCCAAGAATCTTTATCAGGGCTTAACAAAAATTATTAATTTTACCTGTTATTCTTTCATTTGTTGGCACCTTATTTTACATGGAAGAGTTTGGGAAACGTTTGTATTTTGCATTCACATCTTATGTTTTCATGAAAGTTTTCATGAAAACTGAAAATTTTCCCATCTGGTTTACAACAATACCTTCCATGTAATCTAATTTAAAATGCCAGTCCCTATTGTGAAACCAGTCAACAAAATCAGACTTATTTATTGCATTGTTAGGACAAACATCTCTGCGTACCTTTTTATTCAAAAAAACTTTTTCATGCGTATCCCCATGATATTCATCTCACATCTGAATTTAAAATCTTAAATAGATGGGAAAAAGATTGATATTGTCAACAACTTTATTGAGGTATATTTTATATACATAAGAAGATTCACCCATTTCAAGTGTACAATTTAATGACTTGGTAACTTTACCAAGTTGTGCAACCATCGCCATAAATCAGCTTTAGAACATTTTCTCATTCCTCCCCTATAAGTTGCCTCATGCAAACTTTACAGTTCCTACCCAAGCCCCAGGCCCAGGGAGCCACTAATCTACTATCTGTTTCTTTAAGTTTACCTTTTCTGGAAATTTCACATACATGGAATCATATAATATATGACTTCTGACCGGCTTCTTTTCCATAGCATAACGTTTTTGAGATTCATCCAGGATGTGGTGTCAGTAGTCTGTTGTTTTATTATTGCTAAATGGTATTCCATTGTACGGATAGACTGCGTTTTGCCTATCCACTAACCAGTTCATGGACATTTAGGTGGTTTCCAGATTCAGGCTATTATGGATAGTGCTATTATGAACCTTGCGTGTAACCTGATTTGTGTGCAGATCTTTGTATGGGCATACGTTTTCATTTGTCTTGGATACATACCTAGGAGTGGAGTTGCTAAGGTTGTATGGTAGTTTTGTTTTACTTTTTGGGAACTGCCAAACTGTTTTCCAATGTGACTGCACCATTTTACATTCCAACCAACAACTTGTGAGTAGTTCCATTAGTCTGTGTGCTTGCCATCATTTGCTATTGTCTATCTTGTTTATTGTAGCCATTCTAGAAGATATGAAACGCTATCCCATTTTGGTTTTAATTTGCATTTCTCTGATGACTAATAATTTTGAGCATCTTTCATGTGCTTGTCAGCCATTTGTACATCTTCTTTTGTAAATGTTCATATCTTTTGCCCATTTTTATTGGGTTGTCTTTTTCTCATTAAGTTGTAATATTTCTTTGTAAAGTCGAGATATAAGTCTTTGATAAGATATGTGCTTTGCAAATATTTTCTCCTTGTAATCATATTAGGCCCTGTCATATTTATTTGTTTCATTGTAAGTTGTGGGGCCTACTATAATATAAACTGTATAATTAAAGACCTTTTTAAAAAATAAACCTTCTATCCGTATATCTGGAACAATTATCGTAGCTGTGGAAGGGTCCTACAATGCAAATATAAACATTTGTGCATTGGTCTCCTGTCATGCCTCCCTATTATATTTTACCCTACACATATGTAGTTGACATAGGCAATTGTCAACTGAGGCGTGCTTCAATAGGGAAGTGCTTCTTGACCCTTAGAGGCTCAACACTTATTATTTGAATGTGAATAGACTTATTTGCTTCTTAATTTGTCAGCATGAGGTGTGCAATTATGGCTTAGAAAACAAAGTTTGAAAAGCTCCTTTCTTTTTTCATGTTGTTTAACAGGAATATGGTTGAATGTTCCAGCTGTTTGCCACATTGTTCTCTTTGTAAGAGTAGCCCCAAACAAGCGGTAGGGAGGAGTTAGAAAATGGTTCAGACTTCCATTAAGCATTTCCTGGGACTGTAACTGCTTACCTAATTTCTTCTAAAAGTATATGCTTACAGTATGCTAATTTTCCTCCTAATACAAACTACAGCAGCTTTTTTGTGTGTGCACTCTATTTGGAATTTTTATAGTGTTCAATATGCATGCATTTTTATTGTCTTTTTTTGGTTAAGGAAAGAAAAAAATACAGTACCAAAGGTAACTTATTTTAAAATTAGCTTTAATGTGTTAAATACAACCTAGTTAAAATTGTCCTTATCATTGAATATCAAATACAGAAAATTTGGTATTGAATAAGGCGCCAAAAGATAAACTTAGGCTGGTACAATGTTACCTTTAATTTAACTTTTTTTTTCTATTAAGAAAAGCATATGCATGCTATTAAAGTGAAATACAGTAGTATTATAGCCTTTCAGAATACCAAGAAAAGAATTTTCCTAGCAAAGTAGAAGCTAGTAAGCTATAAACAATGTGTTGCAACTATGATTCCCAGAACAAGAGTCCGTACTACTTGTTGAAAAGACAATTTTTTTCCAGAGTATTGCTTTTGTTCCTTTGTCAAAAAAGATCAGTTGACTATATTTGTTTGGGTTTATTCCTGAGGTCTCTATTCTGTTCATTGATCTGTGTGTGTATTCTTTCACCAGTACCACACTGCTTTGATTACTGTAGCCTCACAGTATATCTTGGAGTCAGATAATATTAGGCTCCAACTCTGTCCTTCTCTTTCAATATTGTGTTGGCTCTTCTGGGCCTTTTGCCTCTACATATAAACTTTCAAATCAGTTTGTTGATGTCCACAAAGTAACTTGCTGGGATTTTTATTGGGATTGCACTGAATCTCTAGATTACATTGGGAAGAACTTATATCTTGACAATATCGAGTCTTCCTATCCTTTAACATTGAATATCTCTTCATTTATTTAGTTATTATTTGATTTCTTTTATTAGAGCTTTGTAGTTTTCTTCTTGTGGATCTTATACATATCTTGTTAGATTTATACCCAATAATTTCATTTATAATTTCAGATCCCACTTTTTCATTGCTAGTACATTGGAAAGTGATTGAATTTTGAATATTAACTTGTATCCTGCAAACTTACTATAATAACTTATTAGATCTGGAGTGTTTTTGTTGATTCTTCAGATTTTCTACATAAATGATCATGTCAGCCGTGAAAAAAGACAGTTTTGTTTCTTCATTCCCAATCCATATACTGTTTATTTCCTTTTCTTATCTTACTGTATTGGCTAGAACCTGCACTGTAGTGTTGAAAAGGTGTGATGAGAGAGGATATCCTTGCCTTGTACCTGATTTTAGTGGGAAACTTGGAGTTTATCGCTATTATGTATGATGTTAGCTGTAAGTTTTTTGTATTCTTTATCAAGTTACAAAAATTTGCCTCTATTCCTAGTTTATTGGGATTTTTTACCATAGACATTGGATTCTGTCAAATGCTTTTTCTACATCTATTGATACGATCACGTAATTTTTCTTTTTTAACCTGTTGGTGTGATGGATTACTTTATTTCATTGTCAAATGTTGAAGCAGTCTTGCATATCTGGGATAAATCATGCTTGGTCATGGTGTATACTTTTTTTGTACATTGTTGAATTTGATTTGCTAATATTTTATTGTGAATTTTTGGATCTATGTTCATAAGACATATTGATCTGTAGTTTTCTTTTTTGTAACACATTTATCTGATTTGGGTATTAGGGGAATGCTGGTCTCGTTGAATGTGTTAGGAAGCATTCCCTCTGCTTCTATCCTCTGAAAGAGGTTATGAGAATTTGTATAATTTCCTCCTTAAATGTTTGATAGAATTAACCAGTGGATCTGTTCAGGTCTGCTGCCTTCTACTTTGGAAGGTTATTAATTAGTGAGTCAATTTCTTTAATAGATGTAGGCATATTTAGATTGTCTAATTCTTCCTGTGTGTTTTGGTAGATTGTGTCCTTCAAGGAACTGGCCCATTTTATGTAGGTTATGAAATTTGTGGGCATAGAGTTGTTCATGGTATTATTTATTGTCATTTATTGTCTTTATTTATTATTATATTTACCTTTATTATCATTTTAGTGTCAATAAGATCTGGAATGATATCCCCTTTTTCATTTTTGATGTAGTAATTTGTGTCATCCCTCTTTTTTCTTAGTTAAGCTGGCTAGAGGCTTACTAATTTTAAGGTGTTTTTTTCCCTCTGGCTTCTTTCAGAAAATTTTCTTTATCTTTGATTTCTGTAGTTTGAAACGGCGTGCCTACGTATTACTTGGAGGGGCATTTATCCTTCTTGGTGTTCTCTGAGCTTCTAGGATCTGTGATGTGATGTTTGACATTAATTTGAAAAACTTCTCAGTAATTCTTGTTTCAAACATTTCTTCCGTTCGTTTCTCTCTTTCTTCTCCTTCAGGTATTTCCGTTATGTCTACGTTATACCTTTTGTAGTTGTCCCACAGTCCTTGGATATTCTGTTCTGTTTTTATCAGTCTTTGTTCTCTTTGCTTTTCAGTTTTCTAGGATTCTTTTAATATATCTTCTAGCTCAGAGAGTTTTTCCTCAACCATGTCCATTCTACTAATAAGCCTGTCAAAAGCATTCTGTTACGTTGTTTTTCATCTCTAGCATTTCTTTTTGATTCTTTCTTAGAATTTCCATCTCTCTGCTTGCATTGCCCATCTGTTTTGTCTCCTTTATCCATTATATTAATCACAGTTGTTTTAATTTCCCATTCTGCTAATTCCAATGTCCCTCCTCTGTCTGCTTTTGATGCTACTCTGTCTCATCACATTGTGTTTTTTCCCTTTTGGTATGCCTTGTAACTTTTTCTTCATAGCTGGTCATGATATACCAGGTAAAGGGAACTGCTGTAAATGGGCCTTTGATAATGATGATGAGATATGGGGAAAGGTGAAGTGTTCTATAGTCCTGTGACTAGGTGTCAGTCTTTTCGTGATCCTATGCCTCTGGACTGTGACCTTCACAAGTATTTCTGTTGTCTTCTTCCCCCTTTGGTGGGACAGGATGGCTAGAGTGGGCTGGATATGGATACTTCCCTTCTCACAGATCAGTTGGAATCTCATATATCCCAGAAGTCTAGGCTCTGATTAACTAATTTCCCCTGATTGCAGGGCTTATTAAGAACGGAGTGATCTGGCATATTACAAAATGGTTTTTTCCTCTCCCTTTGCCAGAAGCACAAAGGAACTTTTCTCTGATGTTTCCAATGGGAACCTGGTCTTGTTCCAGAAAGCAAATCTCATAATATTGTGGGGTCTCCCTATGACTGGGTCACTTTGGATTTTTTAACTCTCTGACTTGTCCACACTAAGCCACCAGCAATTCCTCAGTTACAGTTCAGGTTTTCGCCCCCTGGCACTGATTCCCAAGGTTGTTTCTGCTCTCTGGTGAGTCTCTGTTCCAGTAAGCTGTGACTCCCTGTGTTTGCCTGTCTGTCTCCAATCTTGGGGGTAGTGGTTTGCTCTGTGTCCTCCCCTCTCTTTTGGATCCAATAAGAGTTGTTGAGTTTTCAGTCTTTTCAGCTTTTTTACTTGCTGTTAGGTTGGAGTGTCTACTTTCAAGCTCCTTACATGCAGAACTGGAAACTGGAAGTTGCCTTGCTGTGTAAACATGAAGCACACCAATCATATGCCTGCCTCATGTCTTTTTCGCTTCCTCTTCCTCTTTCTGGATGTGCTTCCTTCAAAAATTTAAATGACTTGCTACACCTTATGCTTCAGAGCTTTGTGGAAATATATCTTAGGTGAAATCTCCCTTGATCACCCTTATTTCAAACCAATTTTCTCTCACTACACTGCCAATTTAAAGCAAGAATCCTTTTTTGCTTTATTTTTTTCCAGATCCCATGTGCCACCTAACCTACTTTTTAGTTACTCTAGTACTCGTTTGACGCGAATAGGGTCAGTGGTCTTTGGCTTTGGCTTGATAATCAAACTCATAACACAACAGGCTTCACCAGCATCAAGATTATTTAGCTTTAAGAAAGGATCAGGGCAGAGAACAATATAACACACCCAAAAATAGCCTAGCAAGTATCTCATGACTCTCAAGCATGGCTTCCTATATCCACATTCAGAACACGTTTAGTCACAGGAGAAGAGGCTGAGTGGGCACGGGTCAGCAAAGCCTTTTATATGTAGCTAGTGGCATGTGCCCTCAGGGGTGGGTGACTAGTTCCCATTCTCCACTGATGCTGTATCTCAGTAGTACCGGCAACTCATTTCTCAATAAACATTCTCATCAATAAGGCACAGGTGGGGGCCGGCCCAGTGGTGTGGTGGTTAAGTTCGCATGCTCTGCTCCACTGCCTGGGGGTTTGTGGGTTCGGATCCTAAGCGCGGACCGACAGACTGTTTGTCAAGCCACGCTGTGGCAGCACCCACTTACAGAAAATAGGGAGAGATTGGCACGCGTGTTAGCTTAGGGACAATCTTCCTTAAGCAAAAAAAGCGGAAAGATTGGGTTCAGATGGTAGTTCAGGGCCGATCTTCCTCACCAAAAGAAAATAAAGGACAGGTGCTTGTTCTTATATACAGTCTTTGGTTGAAGTCCCAGTTATCTTGGATCTGCTATCATGTCTACCCATGCACTATTTGAGTTAATATTGCAAAGAAATTGATTAAATGTCAAATAAGATTTCCTGAGGCCATAAATACATAGAAAAGCCATAGAGAAAGTAGTTAAATCTTTCCTTCTACTTTTTATAGGTTTATTGTTATTTGTTTATATTCTGTCTCCCCTGACATTTCTAAAGTAGGAGTATATGACATTATATGGCCTTAGCAGTGTACAGCATTCATACAAGCTTTAATGACATAGAGAGCTTTGACCTTAAAATGTAATTAAACCTTAAGCTGAATCTTGAGTTTAATGTGATAGTGATTAGATGTTCATTATCTCAAATACAGATTCTAATTTCTGTTTTCTTGTTTGTTTAGTTTTTCCAGTATGAGAGCTATGTCATTTATTCTATTCCTTTCATTTTTGTCTGGTTGTCATAAGGCTCATAGTTCTATTTAGAACTCTGAAAAACACAAGCCCTTTTGGTAATCAGATTTTCTTAACTTTTTCCTATGATCTTGATTTTCTATTGCAATTAAAAAACATTGTTTAATGTCTTTTACTTTAAGCTGCCTCAGATTATTTGGTAATTATCCAAATATGTAAATGACAGAGAAATAAAAATAAACAACATTTGTGGGTTTGATTTTTGTTTTTAAAAGCGAATTTGTTGTTAAACAGGCTTCTCCTTGATTAGAAGTTTTCTAGACACCACCAATAAAGGCTTCTGGGTTTCTGTATGTATTTTAAATATATGTAGTTATAAATGTTTAAAACAATACTTACCAATGTGGGAACAACTGAAAAGAATCAGCGTTTTTGACAAAATATTAATAGTTTAGATGGTCTTAGAAAATAAGGGCAAGCCATTAAGGGAAGGTCATTCTAGATTATTTTAAATGAGAGGTGAAATATTTGACAGGGCTTTTTTTTAAAAACAATATTCTAGTTTACAGTTTAGGTAAAATGACTATTTTATTTGCTATATAGAATAATAACAGTGATAATAATAATCTATTTTTTTGCTCAAATGATAATTGTAATGGACACGGAGCTAGATAGGTTGAGATACCAAATCTAGTGAAAACTAAATTGCTTAAAGGTAACAAGAAGGAGTTGTGGCAAATCCAAAACTCTGGACTACTATAAAGTCAGTTTCTACTTATTTCAAAAGATTTGGATGATACATTTTGAGATGATTTTGGTTTCTTTGAGCATATTTTTCTTGAGTAGTAGGAGATTGCTGAGCAGACCTACCTTAAACAGTGCAGAGAAATTGGCCTGAGATTAAATTTATTGTAGGTTCACAAGGCATGTAATTTGTTTGCAGATAATCTAAATATGACTGCACTTGGCAGTCTTTATTATTTAATTCATTATACACTTGAAATATAAAGCTGAAAAAAATTGCTTGGCGCTTCTGAGAAACCTTAGGGAAAGGAGGTTATTTCAAGTAAATATGATTAAGAATATTCTAAAGCAAAAGAGATAGAAAACAAGGTCAGTACTTGCCATTTATGATGTAGGAACTTTATTTCTGATCCACTAAAATGAACTCATTAAAATAAATAATTGCAATCCTCTAGGAAATGTCCTTGATCAGTTTCATTTATAATAATCTAGGTAAATTTGTAAAGATTGCCAGAACATTAGCTAAATCCCAAAGTCATCATGTTTATACTGGAAGCTCCAGGAAAAAGTTAAAGACTGATAGAGGAGAGATGTTTTCATCACATTGGTTAAATATAAAAGCACAGGGTTAGTTACAGAGTTTGGTCAGAGACAGAAAGAGTCTCTATCTAACTTCATATGATTAATATTTGTCAGGCATTAAAAAGGATTGGAAGAAAAAAGTTCAGAGTTAAGTTAAACAATTTGGTCGCAACATCATTAAAAATAAGCTCCCACCTGCTTCTAATTTTCTTGTTGATTACAAAGGTCATTGGCTGTTTGAACAGTCAGGAGAAAAGGAGCTTTTAGAAGAACATGCAAATGGAAGCTCAAGCAAGGAGTCGGTATGTTAATGAGTGAGGGGCGTTGATCAGTATGCAGTTGCAGACTCTGACTATGATAAACATGCTTGAATATCTTTCAATTCACAAGGGCACTCATTTATGTGTGCAAGTCAGCAGCATAAATCCATTATTTGAAATTGTAGTAAGACCTTCAATTACCTTTGTGAGAATAGGTGGTATTTTTGTATTTTGTAAGATTTGGTCTAATGGTCTTAAAAGTAGAGTTAAAAATTCTACCAAAATTACAGATCTCATTAAAATATGATACTAAATTACATTATCTATGATCTCTTATAAACACACCATTTCCTCTTTTTGTGTATTTTTTCAACCTTCCACAAGAACAGAAAATGATAGTAGCCCTCATTCATTGAGTACTAACAATGAACTAGGTATGCTTTGTATATTATCTCCATTAATCATCACACCTACTCCTCTTATAAGGAATTATTAATCTTATTTTATAGAAGAAAAACTGAAGCTCTTTTCTCAGTCTGAAGTGACAGTCTTCAAATTATTTCCTTGCAGCTATACACTCCCTCAATATTCCTATCACAGGGTTTCTTAACAAGGAGTGCTTATCAATATCACCTAAGACATTTTTGAACTTACGTAGACCTGGGCTTCATGTTTAAAACTTCAGTAGGTTTTTGGTGACGTCAAATCTCTGTGTCTTATTTATTTATAATTTTAAGGGGATCAACAGTGATGCTGATGTGCATGCCCAGTTGAGCATCACTGTTATTTGCCATTTTATAGAATACAGTTACTGAAATACTGCCGTCAGCCGTCACTAATGTGTAGATACAAATTGGTGGTCCTAGACTCTGGGTTCTAGAGAAATGTTTTCTATGTTATTACTACTGACTAACATTTATTGATCTCTTATCATGTGCTTGATACTATTCCAAGCAATTTATGTCTAATAACGATTTAATCCTCCAGTAGTGTTACTGGATAGCTACTGTTATAAACTGAGGTATTTGCACAAGGAATTTGCACAAGATAACAGAATTCGAATGGATCCCATGTGATTACAGAGCCTTTCTTAAAATATTCCCTGAATATTTACAAGTGTCTTAATGTCACTTAAAGACTCTCTCTTTTATATTATGAAACATTTCACATATCCAAATTAATATACATATCATTGATAATAGATATATGAAATAATAATAAGAAAATGCATATTTAACTGTCAAGATGTAGAACTTAAGAATTTTACCCTCACTTTCTATGTGGTTTTGCAGCGTATTTGAAATAAAGTCAGATTGGTTTGTGTCTATTTGTATTACATTTTAGATTTTTTCCATCTTTGTTGATTTTTGTATTTTTAATGTTTTTATGATAAATATATATGTAGGTAGAGAGGTATACATACACACATATGTAATTTCCCTTACTTTCCTTACACATAAGTGGGTTTTTTGTGCTTTGCTTTTTTCACTGAGCTGACAGTATATCCTGGAAATCACTTCATATCTGTTCAAAACATCTTTCTCATTCTTTTTTTAAAAATAATTTTGTAGTACTCCCTTATGTTGAATACCATAGTTTATTCAATCAATCTCCTATGAATGTGTATTCAGATTGTTTCTAAAATTTTGTGATTACAACTAATGCCACAATAAACGTGTGCACATGTATTTTTAATTGAGGTATAACTTAAGGATAAATTCATAAAAGTGGATTTGCTGGGTAAAAGGGTAAATGAATATACAGTTTTGTAATGTATTGCCAACTTCTTCTCCATAAGTCTGCACCATTTTTTATTTCTACCAGTGTTATATAAGAGTTCCTGTTACTCCACAGCTTTGTCAACAGAAGTGTTGACAACTTTTAAATTCTTGCCAATCGGGTAGGTGATATATAATATTTCAATGTAATTTTAATTTGCACTTTTTTGAATATATTTTCATATATTTAAGAATCATTTTTACTTGATAATTTTGAGAATTATGTATTCATATTTTTGTCCATTTTTATTTCAGATATTTTAGTCTTTTTTTTGAATGATTCAACATTTATTAGGGAAATTTGCCCCCATCTTTAATATTTGTTTCAAATATTTTTCTTATTTTGTCCATCTTTTGACATTTCCCTATGACACCCTCTTCTAAGTACTTTTAAAGTATATGCAATTTAATTTACTATTTTTTTAATTGCACATGTATTTTTGACTCACAGTAATTTGCAGTCTTACTTAGTGTTAACAACTCTCAGAGGGGAATGCCACTTCTACCCCTATCCACCAAGGAAGAGACAGAAACGTGACCTTGTTTCCACTGTGGAAGCGGACGTACTCCTGGCTCTCTCTTTCAATCCGGGTCATCTTTCAGAGGTCACAGCCTTCTGTGTGAATCCCGGAGTCAGTCCCCCACCATGTGGATTCTAAAACTGAAACTCCATACACAGACTTCTGGATTGTCAGTTTCTCTCTCCTCCTCCCTTCCTCCTCATTCTTCTTCTCTCTCTCTTTCTCTTCCTTGAGGGATTTCTCTAAATTCCTTACCATTTTCACTAATAATTTAAGACAAATTTATTTTAATGTGTACTTTATCTAGCTTGGTTTAGATGTTTATATTCGTTGGTTTCTCAGGATATCTAGTTCATAAATATTGCTATATTATAGAAAGCAGAAGTATCAGACATTCTTTTTCAAAACTATGAAAGACAGGGGCTGGCCTCGTGGCTGAGTGGTTAAGTTCATGCGCTCTGCTGCAGCAGCCCCAGGTTTCAGCGGTTCGGATCCTGGGCGCGGGCATGGCACCACTCATCAGGTCATGCTGAGGCGGCATCCCACATGCCACAACTAAAAATGCACAACTATGTACCGGGGGCCTTGGAGGAGAAAAAGGAAAAATAAAATCTTAAAAAAAAAAAAACTATGAAAGACATTTTTTGATAACGTTGACAAATCTGAATGAAAACTCTATCCAAGGCATTCCTCTAAAGTTATTGTGTATGAGGATGCATGACAGGAAATTTTGTACAAATATTATTTTGTGCACTAAGTGTTTGTCCTCAAGCTACAAAAAAACAATCATAAAGAAGGGAAAGTACAGATGTGAAGACAAACATAGAAAACCCAGGAGATTAATTTTTATCGTTAAGCTATGCCCAAATAGAAGATTAAAATGGTTTATTCTTCTTAAGTGTTTGTTTTTATTTACAGTTTTTCTCCATGAAACTTTTTTCAATGACTTATTATTTAATATTTAATTTTATAATCAACAGACTCAGTTTATATAAAAATCTGATGAAACGGGATTGGTTTGGGCCCAGTGGTTTCTAGAATCTATTTTCAGACCCCATTCAGGGTACCTTCATAGAAAATATTAAAAAGCTTATTAAATATCCAGATAAATAGTAATGCATGCAGTTTACAGATAAGGAAATGGAGGGTTAAAAAAATAAATTGCCTAAGGTTCTACAGTTACTATCTGACAAGCAAGTCAGTTGACAAATATTTATGTCTAAAGATGCCAACATTGGGCATCTTCTCTATGACATTTGTGTCAGCCTTCTCAGTTCCTCTAATTATCTGTTTGTCCATCACGAGGACAATGCAGCTGAATAGCGTGTGCTATTTGGAAATAGCCTGAATTTATTACAAAGTAATATCATTTCTTAAGTTGTTAGAATGTTCCAAACCAAATAGAAAATTAAATACTAAGAAGACTTGGTCAGGATCAACAGTTTAATGTGCTGTATGTTTACTCCTGAAATTGGTGTCACAATAAATTTTGTGGTGAGACAATAAATTTATGTGAACTAGAATAAACACAAATTTCAAATGCAAATTTTTTATTTAGAAAATAAAAGTGTATCAACAATTTACTTATGATTGATGTTAGACAATTCTGTTGATTACATATTTCCTGGGGTGAATATGAAACAGTGTAGAGAACATTCTGTCAGTCTCCATTCTCTGAAGGTCATTCCTTAAACCAAGTGAAGTGGAACCTCGGTGAAACTTAAAGGGTACACAAATACCCTCCAGGGAACTTAAAAGATGTAGAAAGGGGTTTGTCTTATATTTGTTTTTAATTTTGAAATGGCAATCTATATGAATAACTTCTTCAGGTTCTTAGCTTCTCTTGCCCCAAACTCCCCCTGCTCTTTTATTCTCTGAAGACACAATTTATGAAGAAAAGATATCAAGATGATCAGGAATGTTTAAGGAAAAGAGGTATATTTAGCTGACTCTTTCAATATTGCAGCTTTAAGTATATTATTCCATGGAACCTTCCAGATAGAAGCCCCAGATTCATTATCAACAAATATTTATATATCATCATTAGTAATAAAATGTATACCTCATTGAAAAAACTATTTGTTCAGTCGACCATATGCCCGCAGTCATGTGCTGGTAGAAGCGGTCAAATATAAAAAGTTGAAATGATATAGGAAAAGAGGATGAGAATAGCTTCAGGAGAAAAGCAAGGGAGCATGAGCCCAAAAGGACAAAAAACCTAGGAGTTGGACTGGAACTGCTGATAGTTAGCTCTCCCCATCCCTGGGGAGGAGGCTTGAGTTCTGTTGAGACACCGGCTAAGGAAGCATTTTGGCTGCAGGGCTGGGAGAATGGACACTACCTCTGACAAGGTGTCAGGGAGGCAGGAACACAAAACATCTGCTGAGGCCACAAAGCCCTCCTCAAAATGTCTGTCATGTTAATAGGGTGTCAGTTGGTGTTACAGGGCACACAGAGTTGCCGGAGTTTCAACTTTGGTAGGCAGGACAGGCTGCTGAGCTGGAAGGTCAAGACATATATCTCCAAATCACAGCCCCTGGCAGCTGGGGACCCTAGCCCAAATCAGAGAGAAGATAAAGCAAGCTTCCTAACTCAGCTTAAATTATCTTCTTATTTTAATTTAGAGCTAGCACATATGTCTTGATTAAGGTTGTCTATGCCCAATTTCTCTTATTCATCTACAGTAGCTTACATTCTAGAGAATTTGGTTCTAGGTTTAAAAAATAGCCATTTATGACATGACCCTTTGAGTGACTTCAAATCAGTAAAGACACATAATATGAAAAAGAAATTTTATGGGCTGGCCTAGTGGCATAGTGGTGAAGTTCTCATGCTCCACTTCAGTGGCCCAGGGTTCACAGGTTTGGATCCCGGGCATGGACCTACACACCTTTCATCAAGCTATGCTGTGGCAGCATCCCACATACAAAATAGAGGAAGACTGACACTAATGTTAGCTCAGGGACAATCTTCCTCAAGCAAAAAGAGGAAGATTGGCAGCAGGTGTTAGCTCAGGGCCAATCTTTCTCACCAAAAAAAAGGAAAAGAAAAGAAAGAGAAATCTGAAGAATGATCTTGGGTTAAAAACTTGATTTGGGCCCTATAAAGTTATCTACTTTCTTCACAGTCACGGCACCTCAGCAGTCATGGATCACAGTGGCTTTGGATATTGTCATCATCTATGTCAGCATCTGAACAACAAGGTAATATCCTAGACATAGTCAATATGAAAAATAAAGTCTCCCTTCATCAGTAACAAGATAATCCTAACATGACCAAGTCTCTTAAAATATTCATAAAATGTATTTTTGTCACACTAACTGGATCACTTTGTGTCAAGGCCCCCGGTTCATACGATGATTTGGAAATACTACTTTCATGCATTTCAGGTTAATTTATCATATCTGAATTGATCTGGTGATTGATGACTAAATTAGGATGTGCCGTTTCACGATAACCATAGCCATTGTGTTATCTCAATCCATAACTCTTATACTGCTATGCTTACGGTGCTTGCCTAGTGAGGTGATCTCCAAGTTACATTGAGAAATGGAAGAGAAGTATGTATGGCTTTCTATCAGTTGTCTTTGGTCTGGCTGACAATCTAAGATGTTGGATGACTCTTCTATGGTTCTCTTTTTAAGGTTGGTAACTCTGGCTCATATCTGTTCCTGTTTCCTCCTTTCTATCCCACTTTAGGGCACATCCTAATATACATTTTCCATCTTGACAAACACAGCCCAATATTTCATGTACTACAACCAATGGACAAAGGCCAGAGAGAGCTAAGATCTGGCCTATATGGGATTCTCTTACTCAGTAGAGTAATATATTTCTGAAGATTAGATTTTGGGTTCCTTCAGAGAAGTTCACCCCGTTGTACTTACCAGGTGGTCAAAATGCTGAAGGACATGATAACAAAGACAGGTGAAAGCGCAGAAAAAAATACGATATGGAAAGCTATTAAAAAATCTGAGCAGGTTTAGTTTATGAAACCAAAGACTTGTGAGAGTGTTATAGCCAAGGAGCACAAGGGAAGTTCTGTCAAAGGGGAAAATAATTAGTTAGCTCCTTTTAGTTCTTGATTGCAGACTATGATAACGAGCTCAAAGTTGCTTCCAGAACTAAGCAGTGGTTCCCAGTTACTAGAAGTGTCCAAGGAGGGAACTGGACTCTAAAGAGCGATTTCATTATTGGGGTGAGTTCTGAGGTTCCTTTGAAACTCTGGATTGAAATGTTAGATTTCTTTTCTATCTGCCTAATTTGTTCTCCTCATTTGCTTCTACTTTATGCAAACAAACCAAAAAAAAATCCTTGCTTCCTTAAGACTCAGCCAAAGCTCCATCTCTTTGATATGTCTGAGACCAATCTAAAAGAGTCCTCTTCCTTTTCTCAACTCTTTTAGTGGCACCTCCTAAAATGTGTAGGGAAGAAGAAGCGTTTACACAAAATGTTTACAGATGTTGTGTTCATCATCAAAGCAATCTGGAAAATATTCTGTTAAATTTAACAGGCTTGGTTAATATATGAATTTCGAGATTGAGAAATGTAGCGTATTAATGTGAATTATGAGCTTTCAGAGTGAAGTGCAAGATGACAAATTTCAGTTAGGTTTAATCTCAAAATAATTTTTTCGGTATGATGCAGAGCTAGTAAGTATTCTGTGGATCACTTGAGAATCACTCTCATCCTAAGGCAATTTTTATCTGAGACATTTCTTCTATACTTAATTATATATTACCTTCAACTTTCCATATGTGTATATCTTTTCTTGAGGTTAAGGCACATGAACTAAAACTTTATGAATACTGTCTTCTCTAAATTACCTAGTGCCTAAGATGACAATGAGTAGCACTGAATACTTTTTTAAAAAAAATTAAGTCTATGTGTTTTCAATACGGAAAGTCTCCTTGCTAGTTTGTCCACATGTTCACCACACTGTCAAACACCTATATTTTTTTTATATGAGTCTGTTTTCCCAGTGGACCATAGATGTCTTATTCTATTAAAGCATATATGTCACCTATGTCAATTTGCCAGAAATTTAAAAATGTCATATAATATTGTTGCAGATGATACTTAGAGTTTTTTCAAGGAGGAAGAATGATAATTTTCCAAAAAATTCTGTATGTCTATCTCTACTTCTATCAACTACATGTATGTGTATCTTACTTTCTTAATTAAAAAATTGCCCCCAAACCAGATTTTCCTCATTTGAATTCTCTTTTATTTGTAAATTTCCTTGTAGAATGGAGTATTTTTGTAATGAAAAAAATCTTTCATTAAACTCACCTGAAAAATGTCGTGAGTTAGAGTGATACCCAGTACTAGATATTTCTTTGCATTAATGGGCACATCCTTATAAAACAAGTGGCAGTAATTCCTACCCAACGGTTCACTTTTCATTAGAATAACCCTTTTTATGTTCCCTAATTGGTGATCTTCCTCATTTCTGTCTTCCCTCAATCTTAACAGTTAGTACATTCTTAGTGACATGTAGCCCTATGAATTAGCTCTTCCTCACCTTAACTATGGATATTATTTCCATAAATCTCAATAATTCTGAGCTCTGATACATGTACCTCCTTGCCATGTTGTCAGTACACATCGTTTGATCTATAATGCAGGTCAGTCTACAAATTCCTTAATCAAGATTTCAGGTTGAAGGAAAAAATTGAGAATAGAGCATGTAGGAAAGTATTATATTTTACCAAAAATTGGTCTCTTTGAAACACATCATGAGTCTCTTTTTAATTCAAATTATGCTTTTGTTAAATTCTTGGCATGCTTATAAGCTGGCATTTTGAAACTTGACATATTTTCCATTGAAGTGAAGAAGACAGTATGTCATAGACCTGGGCAATGATCGATAGTTCACAATGTGGATTTTTCTTATAGAAACTATCGCTTACATTATTATTAAATCTTTCATCCAGGTGCTGACAATGCAAGGACAATGTGATTTTTACATAGTTATACTTTCTAAAGTTTAATGAAGAAAAATTGGAAAGTTGGCTTTCTTTTTGAAGTGACTCATAAGGTTTACATGTGAAACCACCAACTATCCTAATGAGAAAAAATGTGAAGTGATCACCACATCATTTATCTCACTGTTACATAAAATGTTGTGTATTCTACTATACTTGATATGAAAGAGTTTTGGATCTGAACCCAGTCTTGAGGGAGCTGTGTGACTTTGTGCCAACTCTATGGCTTTCTTTTTGCTTCACCTTCTCCTTTTCTAAACTAAGAAAATGATATCATATCAAGTTAGGTGATATATTTAAATTTTTTTTTGAGGAAGATTAGCCCTGAGCTAACAACCATGCCCATCCTCCTCTATTTCATATGTGGGACACCTGCCACGCCATGACTTGATAAGCAGCGCTCAAGTCCAGACCTGGGATCTGATCTGGCAAACCTGGGCCGCCAAAGCGGAGCTCATGAACTTAACACCTACACCAACAGGCTGGCCCTTAAATTTTTAATGTAGAAATAAAATTGTTCCCTAAGTGCGGCCTGACTCTTAATTTGAGAAGGACAGATATAGTACTGGCATATCCAGTGCTCTGGTGATTTTGGAAAAAAATGGCAACTGTATGTTACCTTTCTGTCTGAAGTTGATTTCATTTTTCTTTAAGGATTTGCTCAACCCGAGAATTCCACTGGCATTTTAGGTTAGTTTCTTCTGGACATGTAGGAGATGATCTTGGAGGATTTTTGTTTGTTTGATTCAAATTTCTGGATGTTCTGGCATGGTTAGTAACTTCAATGAGGTTCCATAGTGAGCTTTGAAGAGTCCTTCTATTTGTGAGTATGACCTTTCTTCCCGCCTTCTGGTTTAGCTCTGACCTATCTATCTGGATGTTATGTTTGACATAATTAGTAAATTTGTTCCTGAACTTCTTGGTGATTTGGGGTTCAGAGAGTGGGCCAAATTAGGTTACTTTATAAAGAATATAGCTATTCTCAGTTAATAGAAATGAGGATAATTGAGTTTTTAGAGGAACTATTTACCAGGATATGCAAAAGCTATATAAAAATAGGTGACAATACTGGAGAAATTTGGAGGAAAAAACTTGTCAATAAAATGAGCTGCTTGAGGGGACGCACTGATTAGCTCTCTTAGTTGTGTCCCTAACAGAAATTTTTTTTGTTTTCTTGTTAATAGAACCCAGTTTTGTTAAGGAATTGACATGGATGTCCTAAGGAAAGCTGGGCCCCACCACAAACTTTAGGATTTCTTGCCCTTATTTCAGTCATGGAGATCTTTGGATTTCTCCTCTTTTTTTAGACACTAGTTTAGAGTTGGACATCTGATACAATTTAGTTTAATGAAAAGTCGAGGAACTCTGCTGGGAACTGATGAGAGATTTAAAGGAATCTCCCTCCTCCTTTTCTTTCTTCCCTTGGAGTCATGCTCGGAGTAGTGACATCTATCTTGCCCACATATGGGGAAACCAAAAGCAGGGCAGAGCAGCTGATCTAGAACCCTGACATCAGGATTATCTGAATTACCTAAGAACAGATTTACCACTTTCTGAATTTTGTCGTGTGAGAGAATGAACATGTGCGGTTCAAGCCATTTTTAATTTTAAAAAGCTGAAATTTGAAAGACTAAATGTTTTTAGTGTGTATATGTGTGTGTGTGTGTATCTGATTAAAGAATTTGAGTCTTCTAAAATAATGTAAGGTTATGTCCCTGATTGACTAAAGGGCCTTTTTAGCTAATTAAGTAGACATAAATGAGTGCACATCTTGGTTTTCAGATTGTCCTCAGTAGAAGGCATAAGCTGGTGGCCCACAGCCTTCAGATACGCCTCATGGGTCTGCATAGTATATACACTCTTTTGTTAATTTTTGCCACATCCCTGTTACGTACTAGCCCACTCTCCATATTTACATGATCTGATTGGCTGCTGTAGTCATATAACTTGAGATTCCTGGTGAAAAGACAACAAAATGAATCCTTGAAACATTTATGTAACCATCTTAAGGTTTTGAAAAGGAACATCTGGGATATCCTCCAACATTTTCTATATCAATTCCCACGGTAAATATTTATTCTAAGAAAATAAATGTACTACCTATGTGCAAAGATGTGTCTCATTTTTATAATGGTGCTAATTTTAGTGAAAAAATCTGAACTAATAATATTGCAAAATCTGTCGATTAAAATACGCTACATTCAATCATGAAAAATAAGTTATTTTTCTTTATTCGTTTTTCATATTTGTCCCAGTTTGACCTATTTAAATAAAGACAAAATGACTGATCTAGCCCCTGAGAAGAAACACTTATGAATTAAATAAAACAATTTTATATAGATATCAAGCAGATGTATTTTATGATTTTTGGTGAACATCCATAAGCCTGTCATGGCCATTTACATACAGAATAAGCACTTGATCTCAATTTTGTGCTTATAGAACTATATTTGTGGAAGATTTCTTGTGGAAATTTGCATATTTAAATGGCAAGCCAAATAAAGAAAAGACTATATTGACACATTTGAGGATAGTAAAGGAAATTGTGAGCCACTCAAAACTTTGCCATAATTTTGTGAAACTATCCATCACTGATTTATCAGTTTAGGGTAAATTTTTATTAAGTAGCATAGCAGTCTCCACCACTTTGAGGCATTGGAAAAGTGATATGATTTCTTTAAATTTAAATTACATTTTGATGGTGATTACATCTGCCTCTACTTACCTTCAAGCATATAAATATACATGATAAGAATGTGTCTCAGGGGTCTTTGATGAAAAGGTGATATTTGGTAAAATAGCTTAAGGTATTTGAAAAATGTGCTATTTTGGTTTAAAGACTATTGATATTTATCTGTAGAGTATGCAAATACATGAAAATCTTTTGAAAGTGAAATACTAGATAAATTGGCTTCAACTTTGCATTTTTATATTAATTTTGCTACTGTTACATTTATCTTTAACCTCAGCTAAGTGTCACATTCATAATATACTTTGTGAGTGAATTTTAATGAACTTCATAAATTTTAAATTTGAATTTTGCTTACGATATTCCAATAAGGGAATAAGCTATTACTTGTAGGATGGAAAGGCAAGCACTCACTAGGCCTTTCATTTCTGCTTTCTCTTTACTTTAAATCACACCTAAGTATCCTAGTTTTCAGTAGATAGTGTTCCAACCAAGGTAAGCAAGAACTCTCTAGAAGTTTATGCTTTTCAAAATAAAACAACAAAGCAGATAGAGTTCTAACCTGCAGACCTACTCATCCATGCCAAAGAGGTGTGCAACAAATACGAAAGATCCCATCATGGATATTTACATGCATATTTTCAGCTTTGTACGGTATTTTTTGGATGTGAGGGTTTTCAAATGTTTTTAATGACTGGATGCTTTGGATGGAAGACTGAGAAGATGCCATAAAGTTTGGAATCAGGAATGAAAAAAATTGAGAAAGAAAAGTTTTTGTTGGTTAAGAGGAGAGTTTCCATAACTCATGACACATAAATGAGATTGTAATACAAAAAAAAAGAAAATGGAATTCTACTTTCTATGTTTTTGGTTATTGCAACCTGATTAAAATGATGGGTACTTTTTGTTTCCTACTAATTTTGCCTTGGTGACAAAATGATGGTGAACCCTAAAAATCAGCCACTGTCAAGTAGGGTTAGCTAGTTGAGTATGAATTGTAGAAGAAAATGTTGTTTAGAACAAAGAGCTTATTAATTAAGAACAAATTGATTAACTATCCAGATCTTAGTTCCTTAATCTCTATGATGGACAGAAGAAGAATATTTACCAAAAGATAAGAAAATCTGTAAGGTGCTTAGGCAGCCTTGTGTAGAGCAACTGAAAGGTACCCAGTTATGTCATAGTGGTAATAGAAGTGGGGAGGAGTCGGAGAGGGGACAGTTGAGGTAGAGGAAAAGGAGAAAAAACGTACTTAGCAAGGACAGGAGGAAGAAGAGGGGATGGGTTGCTGTGAGGATTGTGTAGTCCATTAAGAGTTCGTACATTTAAGAAAGGATGCTGTTCATGTGCCCACAACAAAAAGTGGAGAAATGGAGTAATGCATGGTATTTGATGTAGAAAAATGTAATTCTCATGAAAAAGAAGCACGAGTATTGAAAGGAACAGTCATATTGGCTAATTTAAAGCAAATATGTAGTGATAAAGATAAGAAAACTTCTATGTGGTAATGGGTGAGAGACCTGGAGTGACCATCAGTAATGATGGCCGTATTTGGTCACGGCAGCAGATGACACAATGGTCAAACACATGACTCTGAGTGTTTTCAAATAAAAAGTATAGGGTTTCATCTTTTGAGGAACAATACTCTGCCCTTTTCTTTACCTGAAACAGCCTCTGTGATGTCGCAGGCACTCCAGCAGTGTCCTGCCTTCTATCAAAGGAGCCTCACCATTTACTCATTTATTTAATGATGTGGAATAAAATCCATGCAATGGGGTTCTTTCAAATGATTTCTTAGGAGAAAATATTAGCTTTATGTTGGCTATATGGTGTGATTCCCATGAAAAGCACTGAAATATCCATGGTTAAATGAAAATAAATCACTAAAATTAACAAATCTCAATATTTACTCCTAGAGTTAGGTGGACAATGCTAAATTTCACTTGCTTGAAAATCAGATTTGACAAGATTAACATTTATTCAAGAAAAATTTGGAGAAATAGAAATGCTTTTGTATTGTCTTAGCAGCAAAATTCACAACTTTGTTTTTTGTTCTTAGAGGCAGCTGTTGAACAGAAACATTCTGTGTGTGTATATATAATTTTGTATATTTGGCTGTATGAAGGCAAAGCTGAAGCCGCTTTATTTGATGTGATAAAAAGATCCAAAATCATGTCTTAAAAATTGAGAGATTATAAATTTATTATTTTCCTCTTATGTGAAATAAATCTTAAATCTGTAGTCCACTATATATTTTAAAAGAAAGTGTTACAGCTTCTACTTATCCACTAAAGACTGATGAAGTTAACATGTAAAGCTTCATTAAATTCTATTGGCAAGTCACTTGCTGGTGACTGAAATGATTAGGCAGTTTGAAAACTGGCAAAATATCTATCTATGCTCTCTAATATTTGGTTATTATATAGCTGTTCTTCTAAAAGCATGAGGATACATACACAGACTGTATTTTGAAATAGATTTTTGAAACAAGTATGACATTATATAAACCATTAAAATCCTTTAAGGCAAGCGTTATATTCACAAATGGTATTTTACTCATTCTGTAGAACACAGAACATAGTTAAGTTTATCCTAAGCATACTTACCTCATCTAAAAATAACAGTAGGAAAACTTGCTCCAGAATTTTTTCTAAAGTCTTATGAATATCATGACCCAGAGATTCACGCTAAATCGTTTTGTTCCAATGAATGAGAGAACATTTCCAGAAATTTCAGGCTTGTCAAAAACATTAGTCACCTGTTTAAAAACCCATTACCATGAAATCTAACTTTTAAGGAAGAAATACTTTTGTCAGCATCACTTGTACACACTAAATGTTCTCCTAAAAAAGTTGTCTTGTTCCAACAGCACAAATTAGGAATATTATTAGTTTTATTTTTAAAGTTTTGAATTTATTCTGATAAATTCAATCAAATTTATTAATAAATGATTTTTTAAGATAGAGAATTGTTTGCATTTTGAGCCACAATTTAAGGTGTAACATAAAAGGTTTTGTCTTCAAGAAATTTTTTCTGACATCGAGAGCGAGTATGGCAGTACCAAGGGATCAAAGGATTGCCGTAGTTGGCTCTGACTCAAGTGGGGACTTTCCTAAAGGTGAGGGCTTTTGTTTTGAGAGGTGGTCCTGGACTGACTGCTAATTTGTTAACTGAACAATCAAATCGATAAAGGAGACCTGATATCACCTCTATTCTCCTTAAATGGCAATCATTTGTCTTTACTCTGAGTTCTCATGGGTAATTCTGTACTATAACATAAATATGAGCTCTAAAATGCACAGTCTTAGTGGATTTATTCTTGTATATGCTGTGTGCTTAAAGAATCTTTTCTATACCTCCAACATTATAAAGTTTCAATTAACATAGTAAATAGCATAAAAAAAAGATGTAATGAAATAGGTCATAGTAGCTTTTCACAGACATGCCAAATAGATGGATAATGATTGTATTTTCAATCCTCATCTTAGTTTTAAATCACATGTCTATCTCAATAAATATTGAGCAATAGGTCTCAGACCTGCAGTCCAAACCTAATTTCTGTGCGAGATTTGAAAGGCCTGTGTTTTTCTATGTGTGGAATTTTTTAAAAGTTCCGCACTGGCATGAATTTAGTTTGTATAATAGCACAGGCTGCTGAATTTATTTTAAAAAGGGAGGAGGTAGAATACAATTAGGAAGTACTGAGGATTTGCCTGCAGGATGAGGTGGCAATTCACTATTTTTTTCTACTCTATTAATGATTTTTAGATTTTTTATTACTTCAGCACCTTGAAGTTTACAAATTTTTCCCCCAAATATTCTCTTATGTGACTCTCACAAGAGTCCCCCAAAAGACAGGACACATGCCTTTATTTCTCATTTTCCACATGAGGAAATTAAAGATAAAGCCAAGAAGAAACATCTCAACCTGGGGCAGTCAGAGTGGAGCAGAGTCTCCCACTCCTGGCTCAATGCTTTCTCTCCTCATTGCCTTCCTGCTTTCTGGACTTCTGAGGAAAGAGTGTTGATACAATATTTTGGATACAGTCTGTGCTGAGTTTTGAGTTGGAAAAGAATACATAAGGTAAGGGAGACACACTAGAAGTAAAATTCTGGAAATAAAAATGTGCATTATTTATCTCTCTATCATGTCAGGCTGTCTTCATGGTTCTCATTTCTAAAATTATTCAAACAAGGAAGATGAGATCCCATTGGAACATCTGCAGACTCTTTTGAAGTGTTTATCAGGCACTAGAGAAAAGTTTTTTTTGATATTGTGAAAAATTCTGTTTGGTCTTGGAATCTGCATAGTGTTGAAAACTTGTGAATACTTGTACTCTCCCTAGGTCAATGGAGAGTTAGAGACATCTCACTTTAGCTAGAATACCTGCTCTAATAATAGTTATTCAAAGAAATTTTATGTAAAACACAAGCCAGAAAGAAATTAAAATGATGACTAGAACCAAGTATTATTTTAATAGATTTATTTTAAAACATTATTTAAATAGATTAAATTTTGCTCTGAAAAGTTGTCATAAAAAAAAGTGAGACATTTTGTCTTAAATATTTTTGTTTTATTCAAACAAATTAAGAAAAAATATTCAAGCAGCATACTGTATTTCCTCCAATGATTGAACTAGCATTAAATTTTGCAGGATTGAACATTTACTCTTATTTAGCAAAAAGTGGGGATAGGGGATAGAGACCTATATACTGTTTTATGTGTTCCTCTCAGAGAACACCACAGTGCCTGGGACAGTTTTCATTTCACATCTAGAAAATTCACTTGGTTTTAAATATTGCTGAGACTGTAAAGAAAATGTGAAAGAAAATAATGGACCATGGAATTAGCTGTGTAATAAAATTTCATAGCAAATTCAAGTTCAAAGTTTTATACTAGATCATCATCCTTAAAAAAGACATTTCTATATGAGAGTCTTTGCTGTGTCTGTGTAGGCATGGGGAGACCAGATGCGGGAGAAATGTGTGTGGCTGTAAGATAAACGATGAAGGGAATACTCAGCAAAACATCCAAAATTGATTGGCGGTGGAAAGAGGGGGCAGGATAATACCTGTTCTATCTTTCATCTTTAAAAAAACAAAATTGTTTTAAGTAAATTAAAACACATAGCTTGTACTTTGGCAAAAATCCAAACAGAGGATCTTGTTTATGTGGTTTTTTATAAGGCATCTCAAAACTCTTGAATTCAAGTTCTAGAATTTGTCATGTGATTCGTTGCTTTCAGGGCACACGGTTGATTCTGTTCTAGTATAGAAATGGATTACTCATGGCTATATGGAATATCCAATAGGCGACCCTATTGATTTGCTTGTTTACTTCTCTGATTTCCTTGGTTTTGAATGGTGCTAATATTCGTATTTTTAAAATTATGCATTTGGAGAATCTGATACCCAGAAAATTTCCTTCCTTTTTATTGTCCTTTCTATTTGCAACATGCTTTTTTTTAGTCTTTTGAGATCCACTCTTTCCTCCACTGTCATAAAGTAGTGATTTTTCTCAAACTATTTTAGGCTTTAGGGAGATCTGTCATCTTCTTAACTCAGAAGATTTATTATTTGTGAACTATTTATTTAGCATTTATTCTTAATTTGAATATATTTTATCTAGTATTGTTATTTAATTTTCATTTGAAAGTTACTTGTATATTTATGGCTTATTTCACAACCAGATAACTAGCAAGAACAATGTTTCATACTTTTCTGTATCATCTTTTGTATCTCACCTTCATTAGACACAATAAATTTGGATTCATAAGTAAATTTGGCTCGTGGCTTCACATGCAACCAACTTTGTCCATTCACCCACGTGCCATGCAAGTATTATTCTTTTGTGTGCTATTACAGGAATGAGGTTGCAGGTGTGTAATATGTTTCTTTGATGAATTCATTTATCCAAGTAACAACATATATTCATTATTCACTGTGAAGTAGGGACTGTGCCTTTGGTAAAAGCTCTTTGGCTTCCTTCAGACACAGTTCAAATGTACCTTCCACAGGGTAATTTTTTCCTGGGTTAGATCTGGTTCCTCTATTTTAGTTCTTTTGCTTAAAACCTTTCTTTGGTCTTAGTAGAACATGCAATTTTTGTTATTTGTAGAAAATCATGATTTTAACTATAATTAATTATATTTTATAAGTATTACATATCATTTAGGTATGAATATTTTCTCTTTCATAGATTGGTAGTAACTCAATCTGTTGTTTACTCAAATTTATGTTCACTCAAAATGTGCTCATTTTTCCTTAGGGTTGTAAGCACTTTTATAACATCATCTTATTCTACGAATCATCACTTACGTACATACAACTGGCATTTAAAAAATTTGTTTCCTTTTAACTTTTTAAATATTTGAAATGAAAAGGCAAAGCTATGGAAAGGATCAAAAGATCAGTGGTTGCCAGGGGTGAAGTGGGAAGGGCTGAATAAGCAGATAACAGAGAATTTTTGGGCAGTGAAAATACTCTGTATGAAATACTGATGGATATATGTCATTACACGTTTGTCCAAAACCATAGAATGTACAACACCAACAGTGAACCAAAAAAGCTAACTGAGGAAAAGCTAATATTTTCTTCTTTTAGGGATAGGCAAGAGAGAAATGGAGGGAAGAATGAGTTGAACAGAAAAATAGGAAGTAACTCAGACTTGGAAATCTTTCCAGTATTCTTTCGGTCTAATATCTCTGGATTGGGCCCATGAAACTTGTTCCAAAGCATTAAGAGGATCTCAGTTAGCCACAGAACTTAGAATTACCCCTGTTTGGTATTTAGCCTGAAGAGGACAACTACCAAAAGTTGCTGCTACCACCAAGGAATTGGGTCATGCAGTAAGATGCTGGAACTCTTGAGTTGGGGCTAAGACAGTCTCTTCCTGGTCATTTCATTAACTTGAAATAATGTGACTCAGTGTTTTGCATGATTAAATTTTATAGACTCCTCTTACTGTATCATAGCAGGGCCTTACCATAATATATGTTATGTGTTTATGTCAGTAATACAGCTCTAACATTATTTTAACATATGCCTTTTGATTCTGTAAAGATTTATTTATCTTTTTGGCAAATATATTCATAAACAATTAGTAAGTTTTTGTATGCGTATGTTAATCTGTTATTCTTGTTTATCTTCAGTACCTAATTTATGAGAGCTCATACAAAAATTGAAGATTTCCATCTTTCTTTTGGGCTTTGGGTGAGTGTGAAAAAATAAGAGGAATTGCCATTTTTTTCCCCACATTTTAATATTTCCTCAATCAATATGCCATTTATGTATGTTCATTTAATGCATGGTTTATTTTTTCTGTCTTTCAGAATAATTTAATCAAACCAATACTACTTCCTACAATCACTCATTTCTTAGAATTAAGGAAACAGGGTATCACTTTTTGGAGGTTTGGTACAGCATGATATGAAATCTAGCTTTTGTCTGGGTAGATCTTTAATCACATTTTCAATTTCTTTTATAGATGTTAGTCCATTAAAGTTTTTCCTCTCTTCTTGGATTAATTTCCTCATTTTTATGTTCTTAGATATTGACACATTTTGTCAAAGTTTTCAAAGTTTATTGGTATGATTTGTCTATAATAATGTTTTTAAAAATTCTCTTCATCTGCGCCATATTTTTCTGTAACTTTACTGCTCTTTCTTTTGATTTTAGAAGTTTATATGTCTTATTAATCTTTTTAAAAAGTCAAAGTAATAGTTCTGAAAGATAAATTGCTTTAATTAACTCTATACCTGAATGCATACATGCATAGTCAATTGAGTGATAATTTGAGTAAAATTTCTGTGTTTAAAATTATCTTCCTTTCAGGATGCTTAGAAATTATATTATCATTCTCTAATATTCAGCCCTGAGAATTTTATTGCTGGTTAGACTCTTTGCTTTATAAGATACTTGATTTTTCTCTCCGGATGCTTGTGCAGTCTTCCTCCTTTCAAGTTCGGAAGTTTTACCAGGAAGCATATGATTTTGTTTCTTCTTTCAATATCCCTGTCTAACAGTTAGGGGGCCCTTTTGCTTTGGAAAAACTGAAGACTTTCAACAATGCATATGGCGGATTTGTTATTAGGACATTGGTTCCTCTGAGCTTGGAGTTTCTTCCACACCTCTATTGGTTAATACTGTCTATTCAGTTATCTTGCAATCTGCTCCATTGCCACAGAGATGAGGGTTTCTGAGCTCTGCCTAATTTTTCCTTTAGTCAGAAATTATTGAAATTGTTACAGCCATATGGAAAACAGTATGGAGGTTCCTCAAAAAATTAAAAATAAAACTATCATATGATTCAGAAATCCCATTTCTGGGTATATATCCAAAGGAAATGAAATCAGTATCTGGAAGAAATATCTGCACTCCCACGTTCATTGCAGCATTATTTACAATAGCCAGGATGTGGCAACAACGTAAATGTTTCTTAAAGGATGAATGGGTAAAGAAAATGTGCTGTGTATATACACAATGGAATATCAATTAGCCTAAGAAGAAGGCAATCCTGTCATTTTCGACAACATGGATGAACCCGGAGGACATAATGCTGAGTGAAATAAGCTAGACATAGAAAGACAAATACTGCATAATCTCACTTACATGTGGTGTCTAAAAAAAGTCAAACTCATAGAAGGAGAGTAGAATGGTGGTTGCCAGAGCCTAAGTGTGGGAATAAATGGAAAGATGTTAGTCAAAGGATAGGAAGTTTCAGTTATGCAGGATGAATAAGTTCTGGTGATCTAATGTACGATGTGGTGACCATAGTTAACAATACTGTGTTTTATTCATGAAAGTTGCTAAGAGCGTAGATCTACTGCACACACAAAAAATGGTCTCTAGGTGTGATGATGGATATGTTAATTATCTTGATTGTGATAGTCATTTCACAATGTATAGATATATCAAAATGTTAAGTTGTACACCTGAAGTATATACAATTTTTATTTGTAAATTCTATCTCAATAAAACTGGATAAAAACAAAAACAACCAGATATCATTTTCACTGTATTTTCCAGAGTATTACCAATGTGCACATTCAGCTGATTGAATCATTTCCTCTTTGATCATGAATTTCTTTTCATTTTTTCCTTCTTTCTTTTTAGTGGAATTTTGTGAAGGGGAATAAGTGAATTCATAGGCTGAATGCTTAAGCTTAAAGTGGAAATGAATTCCTCTTGATTTGTAAGAGTTTTTAAAAATTTATTAAGGGTGTTAAACCTTTATCCCTGATCTTTATTTATTATATTTTATGTATTATACTTGTTTTAAATTTGAGTGTTTTTGATGTACCAAAATATAGTTTGTACCAAAATATATTATTCCTATTAATTCTACTTTTGCTTTCATAATATGTAGACCTTTTCTTAGTATTACATAAATATCATAAAGTTTCCCCGAGTTTTTTAGGTAGATAAAAGTTTCATTGTGTCTACACACTATCTATATAACTATTTATCTATCTACCTATCTATCTTCTATTGAGAAAGATTGCTTTTTAAATAATACAAAGTATACTTTTATTTATTTTTCAAATGATGAGTTATTTATTTCAAGACCATCACCTACTGTATGCTACAAATTATCTTGGGCCCTAAAAAGATGAAGGTGACGGGATCGATAAATTCTCAGCCTTAAAGGAACGTAAAGTATAAAGTGGTGCATCAGGCAAACACAGGAAGAGGTGTGGTCAGGAAGATGTAGTCAACTATTAACAGCTGTGTTTCTCCAACTCCTGTGTACATGCTCGTTGAATTTGTTGTCCTTGTCTTCCCACTAGGCCAGACTATGGCTTTCCTAAGAGAAGTTGTAAAGATGAGACCATAAAGCAGGTGTCAAATTTTTGTATTTGACATGATAAAATTTTTTTTCCAAGTTGAAGACAGGAGCTTTGAGGAAAATTTCTGAATCCAAATGATTTCTCAAACTAGATTTAGATCTTACCAATAAAAGCAGAAAACATATATATGGGAAGAAATATAAATTCAGCTGCTGGGGCTTTCCAAACAGCCTTATTTCCTAAATTGTTAAAATCATATCCCAAGTTGCATACTTCAAAGGGGAGTAAGTAAAACCATTGAGTCAGCTATAGAAACATCCTATGCCCTTCCTTTGAACAGGTTCCTCTAAGAGATAGCAAGCCCCATAGACATTCTCCCACACCACTATGGTCCGGGGCAGTAGAGTAAATAGAAGTGTAGAGAGGCATGAGGAAGACTTATTGAACCCTTGGATTCTGTGCACACTATCGAGGCAGCCAAATATTTTCCCTTGATATTTCAAGTACAGTGAATATGATATTATTCCTGTGGCCTAGGGGAGTCTTGCTGTGTTGAAGCAACATAAAAACATGATGGGAAAAAAAAAACGTGGTGCAAATAAACATGGACAGTGGAGGCGAAGACAAGATAGAGATGTCTGAGCCTCTTGGAAGTGTACATTAAAGTTAAAACCTGGTGGAGAAGAAGCAGCAAGCCATGAGACTTTTGAAGTTAATATTGTCCAAGGCAGAATATTTGCATGTTCAAAAAAGCTGGAGGTATATGAGGAATTGAAAGCTAGTGGGCAGGGGAAGAGGGTAACTGGCTGCATACAAGTTTGAAGAGAGTGCCGGAAAGCATACCATGCAAGTCCGTAATAGGTCATTGTTAAATTGCTGTAACTTGGTAAGACTTTAAAAATATCTTAGAGAGCAATTCTCGGCACATTTCTATACTATTTCAGTTTTTTCTCTCTTCATTGATTTATTATTCCAAATAAAATTTAATATTTTTTCAAATTCTTAAATAAAATTTGTTTTAGTTTTCCCAGAACTGCATGTTAGAGAATTTAATTTAGATAAAATTGATCATTTTCATTACTAAGGCTTTCTATCTATGACGATGTTACTTTCCTTCATTTAAAGAGTTGCTATATTATATGCTTGTGTAGATCATGAAATTTCTTCAGATGGGTCTAGAAAAATTATTTTCAGGCTTGTTAATTTTATGTCTGTAAATGTTTTGATGTAATGGTGAATAAAATCCTTTAAAAATTATATTTTCTCAATATCTACTGCTCTTGTATATGAAATATATTGATTCTTTGTTTCTTTATTTTGTAGTCAGCCAATGCGTTGCTGCTACTGATGAGTTTCCTACGTATCTTTGGAATCAGTTGAGGTTTTTAGGAAAGCCTTATATCTGTAAAAACGTAAAGAGGTAAATTGTCCCTCTTTTTTCTGTTTGCATTTAAATTAATTTATTGAGTTTTAGTTATCTTTCCTAATTTTATTTTTGAAGATTCTCATAGTAATGAAAGAGTAATAATGATTTGAGTGAGGGACTTTAAATAAAAGTCCTCCAATATTTAATATCTTACCATTGAGGATAATTTTTATTGAGATTTCATATAAATGTTACTCATCGTATAAACCTAGTATCTAATAGTTAATAATTTACCAAAAAGGACCTCTTCCCCTTCAGGAACAGAGATTAGATTTCGTCATCTTTTATTTTTATTGAGGTGTACTTGGCATGTAACATGATCTTAATTTCAGGTGTGCGACGCAATGATTCAATATTCTATATATTGTAAAATGATCACCTCAAGTCTAACCCTCTGTCACCATACAGTTACGAAATATTTTTTTCATGTGATGAGAACTCTTAAGATCTACTCTCTTAGCAACTTTTAGATATGCAATACGGTATTACTAACCATAGTTATCATATTGTACCTTACATCCTCATGACTTATTTATTTTTTAACTAGAAGTTTGTATCTTTTGACCCCCTTCATTCATTTTGCCCACCCCCAACTCTCTGCCTCTTGCAGTCATCAATCTGTTCTCTGTTACCTGTGAGCTCGGTTTTTTGTTTTTTTTAGATTCCACGTATAAATGAGATATACACTACTTGTCTTTCTCTGTCTGACATATTTTACTCAGCATCGTACCTTAACGTTCATCCGTGTTGTCACAACTGGTAAGATTTCATTCTTTTTTATAGCTGAATAGCATTCCATTGTGTATATGCCATACCTTCTTTATCCATCCTTCCATCCACAGACACTTAGGTTGTCTCCATATTTGGCTGTTGTAAACAATGCTGCAATGAACATGAGAAGGCATAGATCTTTTAAGATAGTGTTTTTGAGTTAGTACCTATTTTCTTCAGATAAATATCCAGAAGTGGAGTTGTTGGATCATATGGTAGTTCTATTTTTAACTTTTTGAGGAACCTTCATACTATTTTCCATAGTGACTGTACCAATTTACATTCCTACCAACAGTGCACAAACATTCTCCTTCTCTACATCCTCACCAAGACTTATTTCTTGTCTTTTTGTTAATAGCAATTTTACAGGTGTGAGATGATATCTCATGTAGTTTTGATTTGCATTTCCTTCATGATTAGTGATGTGGAGCACCTTTTCATGTACCTGTTGGGCATCTGGATGTCTTGTTTGGAAAAATGTCTATTTGCATCGTCTGCCCATTTTTCTTTTTACTTTTTTTTTCTTTTTTGCTGAGGAAGACTGGCCCTGAGCTAACATCCGTGCCCATCTTCCTCTACTTTATATGTGGGACACCTACCACAGCATAGCTTGCCAAGCGGTGCTATGTCTGCACCCAGGTTCTGAACCAGTGAACCCCAGGCCACCGAAGCAGAACATGTGCACTTAACCGCTGTGCCACCGGGCCGGCCCCATCTCTGCCCATTTTTTAATTGGATTCTTTGGTTTTTTGCTATTGAGTTGTATGAGTTCATGGATTTCATCACCTTTTAAGATGACGTTTTTAAAAATTGAAATTATTTTTTGGCATTTTAATAGTTCTCGGTAATAAACTGCTGTTTCACACACAAATTTAAATATAAGCATACATTACAGCAGTACTGCATTCAATGTACCAATGACTATATTTAGCAGATTGTACCTATACAAAATTGTGCTCTCTCTGTCTGGTTAGTGATATTCCTTCTTTGTGTGTAATTTCTATAATATCTGCTCTCTTGCCTTCATCCCGGATTTGTATTATATGTAAGTCAGGTATCTGAATATCTCCTGTCCACCATTATCTTTTTTTCTGATGTTACTATTTTGAGTTTAGGAGCATTTTCTGAGTTTGTCTTTTAGTTCTTTGACACAATCTTCAAACGGTTAATTCTATTGCATTTAAAATTTAGTAATCACATTCTTCAACTTCCCACAAAGATTCTTCCTTATCTTTGTTGCTCTATCTTCATTGCAATGTTGACACTGGATAGATGATAGCACATTTTTGCTTGTTTGTTTGTTGTTTCATTTTTCTTTAATGATAGGAGGGTGTGTGTGTATGCTAAATTAAGCTCCTTCGGGTCTCCAGAAAATCTGTCATCTCCTTCTGGTCCCCTGGATTCTCTAATAAATTCTTGTCTTTACTTTGTAAACTCCATTTGTGAGTGGAAATCCAGTCAAATAGGAATTAAAGTCAGTCCCACTGACCAAGATTGTTCTGGATACTTAATTACTGCTTTTAAGAATGGTCCTCCAAGTTCAGATCAGGGGCAAAAATAGGTAAATAATAGTGGTGGTGGCCTCATGTCTGGCTAGGATAAATGAAAAGCAAGATTAAGATGGGCCAGAAAAACAAGCAGGATCTTGGTGCCGTAGATATTGATGCAACCCTAAGGAAAGCCTCATTTTGCCCCTTACTCTTTTCCAGAGGTGGCCATTTGTCTGTAGGATATATGAGGGACTTACCATTGTATTTGCTGGATCTTCTCCTTTAATCAACAAATGCAAGAAGTGTTCTTATCCCAGTGGTTCTTGAGCCTGTCTCAGTGATACTCTAGTCACACCCTCTCATCATCTCTCTTATACTGGAAGTGGGGCCGGGGAGGGGGGATCTGTAATCTACGATGGCTTTCTCTTAATAAGGTTTAATAGATGCTCATGTTGCCATGTTTTTGGAAGTTATCTCCTGTTAACTTGTATCTTCACTAAGCAGCAGACACCTACATGGCCTGCCTGCTCTACACATTCATTCCCTATCCCATCACTCGTGTTGCCATAGGAGAGCTTTTACTTGTAAGCGCACACGCATACACACAATTTTTAGAATACCGATTTGTATAATTAATTTTTGTGATATTTTCCAAACACTCTTAGCATAAAATTTCCACTTCTTAGGATGGAGGTCTTTGCCAATGCCAATTGTGGTTTATCTTACAGTTTTCAAATATTCATTGCTCTTAATAATATGAAGCTTTCACGTCTCTAAGACCCTATTTGTGCTGTTTCCTCTGCCTGGAATGCCCTATTCTGATCCTTTCTTCCTCAGTACCTGCTGTTTACTCTTAAAGGTTTTGCTCAGCCTTTAGCTTCATAGAGAAATGATTTCCTTCTGCCTCATTGTTTACCAGTTGAGCTCTGTGCATGTCCCGCTGTATTCTGTCATCGCTCTCCAAGCACTTATTATGCTGCGTTATAAACACTGTCTAATTACCTCCATCTTCTACTAATCTGAATACAAACAATATGACGCATATCCACTTCAACAGAAGTGTTTCGTATGTAAGCATTTATTGAAAGAATAAAAGAATTATTTTCTGTCTGGATCTTTAAAAGAAATACCAAATTTGGACATATTTGGTATTCCTTATCACTGAGAAGGTATAAAATCTTGACCTCTCTGCTTATAGTCATCTCTCCAGGAGTCACAGTTATTTGTAAAATTCCTCCTGTGTGACTAGAAATTTGCTTAAGTGACAAGAAATAAATATCAACATTTTAAAAATGATTACAATTTGTGAATGAACTGGTATCAGTATCATCCCTAAAAACAGAAATTCACTACCAGCTAGACAGCAAAAGTATCAACATTTTTGTGCTCATCTCTAAAGAAACAGTCTGAGGATGAAGTTTCCAAGGATTCAGGTCTAAGGTTGGAATGAGAAAAGAAAACTTAAATCTGTTTTCTCTTGTTGCTCTTTCCATCACCTTAGGAAAGATGCTGAAGTACCCTTGCCAGCTTCCATCGGACATCTGACCTTTTTCTCTACAAGCTCCTCTAGGTAGAGTTCATCTGAACCCACGGAAATAGAAATCACAGCAAGCAGAAGAAGGAACCTGTCTTTGTAATCATCTACTTGACACTATTTTCTTCCCCTCTTCATTTTGTTCCAGGACTGCTTGTTGCTAACCTGCTTGCCTTGGCCTTCATCCTGCACTCATGAATGAGTTAGATTGATGGACGATTTCATTGCATTGTTATATCTCTATAATGTGTGTTTTGTCCTCTTTAGTCAGCATATACAAAATCTCTGAATATAAAATATTTCTAAGAGTAGTTCTGTACAGAGTCAAGATCATGAAATGGTTACGTTGCTTGCCTTGAGGAGTTTTCCTTCTGTCACTGCCCAAAGCCTTTGCTCACCTGCACATGGACCTTTTTTCGGTTTTATAGCAACTCTTTAGATGAATGGCACAAAGTGGAAGCAAGCGCATGGTTTGCACAGCTGCGCTTGTCTTACAACTCAAAGCTTTTTATCAGGAATCTTTGACGGCCAGGTCAATAGATTTAAAATCAAACACAAGGACTTTCTAGAAGGCTACTCAATTAACACAAAGAGCAAAACTACAAGGAGCTGAAGTACAGACACAAGATTGAACTTGAAATGTTCTAGATTTACGAGGACAAGCCTAAAGTCATTCTGAGCAACCTTCATTCCCACTATTCCTTTCCATTTCCTCTCCTGTTCTTTCTGTCCTCCTCCTAATTTGGAAGCTTATGCATTCTTTCTGGAAAGAATAAGTTTAACCAATTTTTCTCTGATTTCAAATTGTTCACTAAATGGATCAGCCTGCAGCATTCCTTTGCAAGAATTGTACTCAAGCACTCAAACTGCAAATATTTACTTGAATATAAATTCCAGGAATTCTGGTATCAAGTTCCGAAAGCTCTCTTTCTACCATTTTTTTCCTTTGGACATTGTTTTTGCATAAACGTATTCCTAAAGAAGAAAATTGTATTATGTTTCAGTTAGCAATAAATTTTGCACTGTACAGAATAGTCCTCCAAACAATGAATTTATGTGTTTATTTAGAAGATCTAGATTATGGCAAAGCTTATACTGTGACTTTTTCATCTTTTTTTTTCAATTAATGAACAGCATAAAATGTTTCCAGAAATCAGAGTAAGACCTTGGCAATTCCTGCAGCAGCTATTTTTAAAATATACTGATTTTTCTAATTCTTTGCCTATTGAAATGATTGTTATATGTCAAGACCTAACTCAATTGTCTCTTTTTATCAAAATATATGTTGCTTTCCTAGGCACAGTTAATCAATTCCTTCTGTATTTCCAAAACACTATATGATAACTACCCTGTAGCAATAACTTTTGTTTATTGGTGTCTATCACACATCAGAAAGTCAGCTCCTTGGAAGTAGGGACTATGTTATATTTCCTCATTTGTCCAATGCCTAGTTTAATATCTAACACATAGATATTTAACAAATGTAGAATGAATGAGTAAATGAATTAATTGCCATAACAAAATTTAGTGCTACATTAAGCCCATTTTAAAAATTAAACACGTTCATTTATTAAACAAATATTTATCAAGCTTCTACCAACAGGCAGGCCTTGTTTTCAGGCCCTGGGGATATAGGACCTAAAATAGACAAAAATAGGCTAAGTAGACTAAAAGCCCTGCCCTAACGGAACTTACGAGGTTGAACAATAAGAAACTGTAGAAATTGGACTATTTTATCTACAGAATTGACAATTGTGTATTTTTCAAATGAATATAGTTTAGTTTGGAAGTGAAGTTAAGAAACCAGATTCAAAGCTTCTTGAAGCAGTGACTATACTTCCTTTAATTGTTAAGTTTCCCATGGTGGTTGACATCAGGACTCCGTCAACCAACATGACAGCTGCTGAGTCTGAGTTCCCGTCTTCTCCTACCTGGGTAACTGAACTAGTCTCCTAATGGTCTCCCTGACATCTGTCCTCTTTCCGTCTGTTCTTCTCAAACTGCCCAAGTGACTCTTAAAATGTCGAGCAATGGATCATGCCCCTCCTCCTCACAAAACCCTCTGTTGTCTCCACATTTCACTGTGAGAAAGCGCTCACTTTCTTACAAGGACCTACAAAGACCTTTATGTTCTAGAATCCCAGTTTTCTTTCCCTTTGGAATCCCTGCTTCATATTGCACACACACTTGCTCAAGCTGTTTCAGCCACACTGGCTTCTAGAATATTCCAGTTAGGTTTCTGCTTCGGGGCCTGTGCGCTACAGCTTGCTTCTGCCTGGAAAGCTCTTCCATCAGGTACCTACATGGCTAATTCCTCCTTCACCTTCTAGCTCTAATGTCATTTTCTCAAAGGGCCTACCTTAATCACACTTTCAAATATGTTACCTATCATTCTGAATTACCCATATCTTTTCCTATTTTTCTGTTTCTCCTAGTCCAGGGATGTTCTGTTATACCACACAAATAACTTATTTATTATATCTGTTGTTGATTGTCTCTCTGCCCTGCTACACAGTAAGTTCCATGAGGACACTGATTTTTTTTTTTAATATTGTCCACGAATATCCCAATATCCTAGAACAGTGCCTGGCATACAGTAGGAGCTCAAAAAATATACAGATATGTGTTTTTAATGACTGGATAAATGTTAGCCATTCTGAATTAAACTATATAGTCCCATATTATTTGAAAAATAGAATATGCTAATGCTCCTTCTACTCTAATATTGCGCATTATGTTCCAGAAGAAAATGAGGGTGAGGAACCGAACATTTATTTATTACCTAATGTTTAGCAGGCAATGTGCGAAGGGACTTACCTCATTATACTTTGTTTGACTCTAATAACTCTATAACAATAACAATTTTACTTTTACTGAATAGGAAGCTGAGTATGAGAGAATTAATGTAATTTATGCTCCCACCTTGGAAGTGTTAAAATGTCTTAGCCCTTGTTCTTTCATTTACATTTCATAGCCAGCCTAATGAATTTTTTAAATAATTGGTGTATTTTCCAAAACGAATGTCAGTAAGTTGTGTAAATCCTCTGAAAATCAGAAAGGAGCACTTCCATCACTATCATATATTGACTTGAAAGGGAGGTGAGTGGGGGCTGGGTGGGATCTAAAATTGATTAGATTCCCTAATCTATTTGCCTGGTCCTTGGAAAGCCACTGCTACTGTTTCTGTCACATTGCTGCTAATATATTCTTCACCAAAGAGGAAAAAGTATTCTAAAACTTCTATTAAAAAACCTTGTTGTGACAGCCAGTTCAATCAAAAAAGCATTAGAAATGTATACCACAGAGTTTTTTATAGGTTCTTCTGATTTCTGACTTTATAAGAAAGAACTAATGTTCTAAGGAGTTAAATTTAGATGTTATATTTTCAAATGAATGGAGACTTTTATTTACAAATGTATCTTTGGCAATCTTTGCCAAATATTATGATCTTGGAAATGCAATTATGAGTATCAAAAATTCTTTGCATTGCTTCATGTGAACAAGAAATACATTTTTTTTTTTGACAGACGCTCAGAGGGGGAGCTCTTTCTGGCTACTTAAAGATATCCTAATGTAATAGAAATTGCCTACAAGCTTTATGGAAAACTCAAAACTAATTTTTATATGGATTTGAAAAATTATCTACCTGCCTACCCAAACTTTTCATTAACAAAGGGCTAGAATTCATAATTTGTCCTTCTTTAAATTGGGGAATTCCAAATTAGAGTAAAATCAATTGTCGCCTTGGTTGATCCAGAATATTTTTTTCTCTTGCATTATGAAATGATACTCTCCATAGTATGTTTGAATGAATATGCCCATTTGACCATGAATTATATCCTTTTGACTGACTTTACAATATAATTCTATTATGGTGTGAGATAGTGGACCAAGAATGAGATAGTCAAGACTGCTAAATAGGAAAGAAGGTTGACCAGTTCCACAGTATGTCCCACTATGGTTATTCCTTTTGTTCTACTAAAGTGTGTATAGATTCAGAGTGAAGAATGTGTGACTATGTTTTAAAGGGCAAACACCAAAAATAAATGTTTTACACTGTGGCAAGTGAACCCCATTTTCATATATGTAGAGGATGACCTTTCACATATAGTGTAAGACATCTGTGGAAAAAAGATTAGTGAATTGTTAGATTTTAGTTTCTTCCTATAAAAATCTTGTAAGTAATGTCTTCTGGATCATGAGTCTTACTCAACTGAAGACACTTTCTAAGTACTTTTATTTACAATTACCCAGTTCTTTGCATTATTCCAAGCCGTTGAAATTAGTTGAGGCTTTCTTATGATCCAGCATAGGGTTTTGTATTGGTAAGTGTTCCATGCATACCTGGAAAAAACGTATATGTCATTGTTGGAAGTGTTCCATTTCAAGTAGGTTACATTTCCTTACTGTGTTGTTCAGATCTTCATCTTTACTAATTTCTTCTTCCTGGGTATTCTATCAGCAATTGAGAGAGATGTTAATGTCTCCAACTGTGATTGATGAAAACCCATTGCCGATGGGGTAATGAGATATTTAAAAGTAAAATCTACCCCTGAGAAAGGGGTAGTAATACAGGCCAGGCCCCAAACTACAGGCAAGGAGGAAGAGGAATACTTAGGAAGACCACAGCCCTGGGACCCATTGACACAGGAGATGCACATCTGCCTTGCCCCCTGACCCTCAGCTAACACTGAGAATAATTATGGCATACCTAAACATAAGCTATTGCTAGCACAATTTGAGTTATTAATTTATTATAATTATCAGCTCTAGAATTCCCATTTGTTCTTGTGCTCTAGAAAGTTATCAATCTTTTAACTATTTCCTTGAACACATTAGCACAGTTTAATGTTAAATTCATGGGTGATAACTCTTGGGTCTGTTCCTCTTGATTTTTCTATCGTGTCTCCTTGTCTCAACTCATCCTTTTTTGATGGTTTTCAAATAATGTATATTTATAACTTTAGAAGGGTAATGATCTCTTATTGAAAGTGTATTAATTTGGTCTCTAGGAGATAGAGGAATTCATAGATCCAGAACAGTTTAATCTCACTGGGAATTTAGATCGTGCAAAGCTAGGCTTCCCACCCTGTGAGTTTAGGCCCATTTCCAATTCACATTTTTCTGAGAATATAACCTTTTTGGTTCCTTCTCAAAGCATGTTTATTTATGAGCCTCCCCCTCCTTGTCAAATCCTCAACATTTTTTTTCTCCCTGGTCCCATGTGTTTGTAGAAAGTTGCATTCAACTGCTCAGCCTCTCAGCCAACTCTTGAAGTTGGCAGAAGACTTTTGAGCGAAATATGGCCACACAAGCCAGGCTTAACTGCCTGGATTTTCTTCCTTTCCATAATATTCACCCTATAGATCTGCACTGCATTGGTAATTATTTCTATTTAATTGCTACTTGCCAGTCAGTCCTAATTTCCTAGTTTACCGTTGCTGCTCTAAATGTAGTTTTACCTGCATTTGCGATATTACAAATGAAGTTAAGCATTTTGTCATAGGTCAACATTCCATGTGCATTTCTTTTCTCATGAATTGTCTGTTTACATACTCTTACTTATGATTAGATTGAGGATGTAAATTTTGCTGAGAATACCACTGAAATGAGGTACCCTTCTCTGTGTATTCTATCTGAAGGCACATGACATTGATAATTTTATTATCAATGATGTTAACCTTGATCACTTGATTAAGGCAGCCTCTGCCAGGTTTCTCCACAGTGAAGTTACTGTTTTTCCCTTTGAAATTAATGAATACTTTGGGGGAGATACTGTGAAGCAATGCAGATCTCTTGACTCTCCTCAAACACCTGCTCATTGATATTAGCACCTGTCTCAACTGTTCAGGCAGCCATAACAAAATACCACAGAGGAGGTGGCTTATAAGCAACAGCAATTTATTTCTCAGAGTTCTGGAGGCTGGAAGTCCAAGATCAGGGTGGGTGCAAGCATGGTTGGGTTCTGGCGACTGCCTGCCTACCTCTCCTCTGGCTATGTCTTCATGCGGTGGAAGGGGCTAGGGTGCTTCATGGGGTCTCTTTTATAAATCACTAATCTCATCGATGAGGACTCTGCCCTCATGACCTAAGCACCTCCCACAGACTCCACCTCCTAATGCCATCTCATTGAGCATTAGGATTCCCTCTTACGAATTCTTGGGAGACACAAACATTCAAACTATAGCAGCACCCATCCTTGGATGCAGCTTACAACAATTGTTATTGTAGGGCTTGTCTAATGGAAATTTTCTATTTCTCTCTTTCTTTCTATATTTATTAATGAAATCTTTCTATCCCTTCTCCCCCATTTATTTATTCATGTGGTCCTTTATTTATATTAATATAGATTCATTATATTTTACCTGCTGTTTTGCATGTGATCTGTCCTTTCCATCAAACTGTTCTTAAGATATTTTCCTTGTATCTGGCATTAGTAGTTAACACTACAATGAGTTTATGTGTTGATTTCTTTTTTATTTTTCCTGCATTATATATGCTTTATCCCTGGATCTGTGGATTCATGTTTTTCCACAGTTCTTGAAATTCAGTTCATTAAATATTGCCTGTGTTTTTTTCCATTTACTTCTTCCGGTATTCTGATCAGATATATGTGAAATGCTTTGTTATATACTCCGTATTGCTGAACATTTTTTTCATGTTTTCCTACATCATGATCTCTCTTTGCTGGTTATATTTATATTTACACACATACCCATTATAACATTATTCATACCACCAGGCAAAGAACCATGGACATCTGAGCAACTGAGGGGCTAACTGAGGGCAAAGGTAATACGGAATGGATAGTGAAAGAAGGTGGTTATAAGAACCAGCTATGAGCACATGACCAGTTACAGAAATCAGTGATAGTTGTGAATATTTATTTTTTATACTCACATAAATATGTTTACATGTATAGTAACCAAATATCTTTATTTTTTCCCTTTCATCTCCTTATCACCCAACCTAAAATGTATTAAGAATAGTTAACTCTATTTCTTAGTACTTAAATTGTAGGATATCAAAGACAGTGTAAATCAGCTAGAGAAAAATGAATATCATCTAAGGACGAAAAGGGACTTTGTAGCCTCTTCTGGGGAGAGTTAGTATGTTTTGGGTTATATGTAGGATAGTTTTATCAGATTATGTAGAAATATGACTTTATTATTGTCTTTATTTAGAGGTTACATATGGTTTAAGGAGATGTGTGGGGCTGTCAAGTTTTCAAGGGGTGGCTTGTAATATGTCTACTAGGCTAGGCTGAACTACATTTCCCAGAATCCCTTTCCTTGTACATTTCTGTTTAAGGTGGGCCACAAGGGAAATTATTGTGAGATTTGGATGGTGATAGGAAGAAGGATGACCTTTTGTAGCTAACACAGGTCGTTGTTGATCTACTGACTTACCTTGTTGGCTTGGAGCAACATCTGGGCTTACAATTGCTCTACCTTTCCCAAGGTCCTCTCTCAGCATTTCTAACTTCTGGGACAGATAAGTGTGTTTGGTTCCATGATCAGAGGTTGGCATATTCTACAAAACACCCTTGTCACCAGGGACAGAAACAATTCGAATGGACATGGGTTTAGTCCATCTTCATGGAGTTCTAGCTTATATTCTTGGAGTTTCATCCTGCTCATGACCTTCTCTTCCTGACTGTCTCTCTTACGTCCTGTCAATTTTGAGTTCCAGCATTCAGTACAGAAACATGGCCTCAAAGAGACCACTACATCAGCCTCTGCCATTGCATAAGCCAATTCACTGCATAAATTCTATGTCAAAATAATCCAACTTGAATGGGCTCCCACTGGCCAAAGCCGAGAAATTTTGCACAAAATAATTAAGAGAATAAAAGAATATTCATGGGATAAAATACTGTACACTTGCTTTTAACCCTCTAGCAATTAAATTAATTTTAGGGACAAAAATAAATGAATAATATCTTCCCTTCAAATTACTTATTAATTCAAAGGGGCATAGTAATTTTGCATTAGAGAAAGCTAGCAGACACTATATTTAAATAAGCAATAAAAGATTCTTGTTTGATCCCATGAATATTCTATCACTCTCTTATTTATTTTGATGCTCAAATTTTCCCAGATTTGACCAATGGGAGCCCCTTCAAGCTGGTTCCTGTGTCCTTTAGTTATGTTCCTTTCATTCTTGCTGCAATTTCTTCTTCTGTATCAGATCAAGATATTTTAGGGTCATGTTGTATTTTCTTTGCCTCAACCCTGGAATCTTCCATTTTCCAAGGATCTCTTGTTCCTTTAAATGGAGAATATCTTGGATTAACTGTGTTCATTGCCATTGGGTTGTATGTATTTCCAGGGCTTTTCAGAGAACATGGGAAGGAGATATAGGTATATAAGTATGTACATTCACAAATACATATCTGTGTTTGTACAGACACCTAAAATTCCCATTCCATACCATTTCTGGATCTTCTGGATTGTTGCCTTTCTATACTTTGGCTAACTAACTGTAAGGTACTACACAGAGATCAAGATAGAAATTTGAACTGATTATTTACTACAGATGGGTAGTCCTAAATTAACGTGATCTTGTGCTTTCATATTTTAAGATGATCATAGCCCAGAGGAATTCACTTATTCAATTAATATTTTCTGTCAAAAAACCATCAGCATCTTTCTTGCACAAAACAAGCAAGTACTTTATGTTTTACAAATATGATAGAAGTCATGGCCTCTCTAACTTTGATTTAATAAGGAGTTTGAGTCTAAAGATGAATAACCAAAATAGTCCTTGCGATTAGATAATACTTGTTTGATCATATTTCACACTTGTGAGTAGATCATAAGTAAGCCTTAAACAGTAGACTTCCAAAATAAATAACGATTTAGTGTTTAAAATTCCCCGTGGCAATATCCTTTGAATGTATACATTGTACAGATAAGCTATTGCTGCATAAAACCCAGTGGCTTAACACTAAATGACATTATTATGGCTCATGTGACTGCAGATCTCTTGCTAATAGACTCGTCTGTGCTCTCCTGGGCTGGGCAGCTCTGCTAATTTAACCAGTCTTTCTGACACACCTGTGAGTTAGTTGGAGGTCAGCGATGTAGGCTGAGTCGGGCTGGGTTTCGTGTGTCTCTCATCGTATGGCAATGACATAATTAAGGGGGATGCAAAAACGCACTGAGACACTTCAGGTCCAGGCTCAGTAGGACTCACCATTAACTGCGAAGTTACACTGTAAACTGTGAATACAAGAAGGGAAGAAGTATGAAGCCAATAATTTCACCTGAGTCCTTGCTGGGCCAGCATCGTCATCATCATCATTTCTGAGGGGTTGATTAGTCATACAGAATTCCATGTGCTTCCTATGTATATTAAAGGTGGAGAAGAGCTGATCTAGGAATGTAGCTATCATATTACTTGACTGACTCTCTCCCTTACTTAGACTTTTTGCTTCCCGAAATCTGCAAGTATGCTCTTGGCCCGGAGCCTTTGCTGTCACTATTGTCACTGTCTAGAACATTTTCACCTTATATATACATATATATATATATATCCATGTCATCTCCTCCCTTAAGTGTCTGCTCAAATGTCACCTTATTAAAAAGACTTCCTGACCACCTGACCTAAAACAGCAGTACATCTCCAACCTATCACTCCCTTTCCTTCCATCATCCTTTTTTTTTCCATGATAGCACTTATTACCATCTGTCCTATTGTGTATTTTTTGCCTAATTTTAATTTATGCTCATTAGAATGAAAGCTCTAAGAGAGGAGGGGCTTTTATGTTTTATTCACTGTTGAATCCCTGGTACCTAGAATGATCCTGGCATTTAATATGTTCTCCTTAAATATAAGTTAATAAGAAATAAATTGAAAGAAATATTTATGTAGAGTTAATTTCTTAATTGAAAAAATATTCATTGTATAGCTATTACCAATTATCAGACTTAACCATTTATCAGAATTATGTTTGGCTACGAGTTGTAGAGACAGGCTCATCTTCTCAAAGTGACTTAAACAACATGTAAGTTTATCTATTTTTCTTGTAAAAAGATTGTCCATATTTTATTAGTTCAGAGATACTGTGGTGGCTCTGTAACATCAGGGTGCTGTTTTTCATCTCTACCTTCTTTTAATTCTGATTCATATTCTCAGTTTTGCATCCTGTTTTGAAACGGCCAGTGCAACTCTAACCGTCATGTGTGATTTCCAGGTAGGAAGAAGGAAGAGGAGAAAGAGCCACAAAGTTATTTGTCTGCTGATTCAAATCATTTTTTAAGACACTTGTCTAAAAATCCCTTCCTATAATTCCCATTAATGCTAATGACCAGGAATTCTCAAATGACCATTCCTTGCTTCTCTGGGAAATGCAGCTTCTTCTTTGGACATTTCGCCACCTCCAACAAATTATGGTTCTATTAATATAGAAGATACTCTGCTATTGTGTGTTTGCTTATTCCTTATTATTTGTATATGTGGTCATTTGAAGTTTTGCTCAGACAAGATTTTACATAAAAATGAATACATTTTACCTTTTGTTTTAAAAGAAAGTTAAATTTGTTTTCTGAAGAACAAAGAAAACACAAGAATAAAAACACGACAAAGTAAAAGCATTTGTCGTCAGAGGAAACTGATGGATACCAATAGACATTAGAGTCATATACTGTTCTTCAGTCTTTGTTATGAAACTGGTTTTATAAATTATATAATTTTCCATTTCTTTCAATTGAGTAAGTTTTGGCCAATCTAGAAAAATTTTAAAAACATAAAAGTTTTGTGAACATTGATACCAGGCAGTGTAATTGCTAGCAAGTCACATCTAGTAATTTTAAAGGTTAGTTTTCTGAATTCCTTATTCAGCAGATACTTTCACAGCTCTCTAGTTAAAAATTGGCTCTCTCAGCTGAGCAGTCCTGAATCAAGGTATTACTCTAGGATTGGAATTATGTAACAAATCAAAAACAAATTGAACTTCCCTGTGTTGTTAATACGTATTCACTTTGGTTCCCTCATTCTTCCAGAGTGCCTCATGGGGCTCATTTAGAACTTTGAAGATAAGGAAACTGACTCTCTGCAAGTTGTCCAAATTTTTATCTTAGCATAGCCTCATCTATCTGGAAATAGGATGCTATAAATTGTTTAACTAGTGGTGTGGTAGCAGCTGCTTTCAGGGGAGTGCAAAGTGGCAAAATGCGTGCTTCCCTTGCTGGCCACATGTCTTTGTCTTCCTAAATTTCCACAAGGGGCTACGTTGTCGTGTTTTTACTTAGTGCTTACGTCAGACCACTGTTGGCTGTAAGAACAGAAATATCAGCTCTTCTTCCCTGAAACGTTTGATTTTATCCTTCTCTTATTCCTACAAATAAAAGTATGAGTTAAACTGGGCTCAAATAGAATGAAAATCAAAACAGAGATCTTTGTTTCCTTTGAACTAAAGGCTTTCCAAATTTTTTCTTTGCAGTAAAGATTTTTCTTTGCTGAACTTTTCAGCAAAGTTCGCTGGGGTTTAGTATTTGTTCGTTACTGGCTGGATAGGGTTTGATAGTGGTGACCCAAGGATACCTAAGAATGTAATTTTGAGTTCAGATCTTGAGTGAGGGATTTGAGCCAGCCCCAAATGCAAAGGGAAGACACATATCTGCTCGGCCTCCTCTGCCTTTTCCCCTTCTGAACCCCAGCATTCCCTCACTTCTGCTTTCATTCTCCAAAGAATCTCACACAAATTTCTCTTGGTTCTCCTAACACTTCAGCCAGGTTGGATCCTTGTCTAGATACGGAACTGTCTTTCCATTCATTGCCCCTTGTATATTCCATTTCTGCAGAGCTACGCCCTGGTAATTTTTGTAAGTTAGAAGGGGTACAGCCTTCACAGAAAGGCTCCTTTTATTCAACATATCCTTATATTATTAGTAATTCCTAGGGGATTAGAAAAGATTTGAATGGATACTTACTTTCCAAAAAACTTCAAACCACACTGCCACCAGGATGGGCCTGACCCTTTTGCCGTCAGTGACATGGAGCATGGCTCTGATTTTATTCTAAACCAGCATTTTGCAAACTACCTCTGGTGAAAGACTGTTAGAAAGAAATCCAATTCAGGGCTGGACCTATAGAGTAGTGGTTGAGATTGCACGCTCTGCTTTGGTGGGCTGGGGTTTGCAGTTTCGGATCCTAGACGCAAACCTAGCACCACTGTCAAGCCATACTATGGTGGCATCCCACATAAAACAGAGGAAGATTGGCACAGGTTTTAGTTCAGGGCCCATCTTCCTCAGCAAAAAAAAAAAAAAAAAAAAAAAAAATCCAATCCATTGAAGATCAATCCATTTGTAAGATACAAGAAAAATTTTGCAATCATGTCAAATTGTTATGAAAATTTCTAAACACTCATGCACACTTTCTGTCTGTATGTGTCCTGGGCTGCTATTGATTTCAGTTTCAGAACTGGCATCACTTGAGAGACATTTTGACTAGACTATAACTTTAAACTCTCTTCTTGTCTTTATTTGTTCTTTGTATATTTTTTAAAAGCTTACAGTAGTCATTTTAGATAACATCTTTTATTACTTAAGATGTGACTGTTTCATTTAATGTTTAACTTCACATTACACTTCTCTAATAGTAATATTTCCACCTATTTTTTTAATTTCATGTGCATTAATTACATTTTCTGCACCTTTTGCTTTTGACCTTTCTAGGTCAGTATATTAGTAGTTTACCTCCTTTTTGTTACTGAGCTATATCCTTTGTACCTTAATTGTAAGATGTTTGAGTTTAATTTTATTCCTAAATATTATACCTCTGCGTTTTTTCACATGTTTCTACAACTCTCAACTCTGGCCTGTATGATATGTCATTGACCAATACTCTGTATTTCAAACATTCTAAACTCCCTTCTGTGCATCCAGAGCCACGGTCTCTCCTACCAGTCCCGGGATTCCATTCCTTGGTAATGCAATTCCTACTCCTTTGATCATTTTTTACCATCCTCCCCAGCACATTTAACATGGAAAATATATATGTATCTTTCCAGATTTATCTTAAAGCCAGTTCAAGAGATCTTTTCTAAACCCTAGAAAATATTAGAAGTCCCTGATGTGTGTCTACATAGCACCCTATACTTAACCCTTCCTAGCACTCATCATCTTTTGTTGAAAAATATGTGCAATAGAAACTTATAGTGGTTTTAAATCTATGGCTCATAGATAAAAGACCCCTCTATATCTAAGGTCAGAGTGTCTCTACTGCTTGGGGCCAGTCATCGCTCACTAGCTTTACAGAAAGAAACCTCTCTAATGAAGTTTTCACTTCAGTTACTATATGTTTCAACTCCACGATTTCTACTTGTTTCATTTTTATATTTTTGTCTCTATTGTTATTCTCTCTTTGATGTGACATAGTTTTCTTTAGTTCTTTGTATGTGGTTTCCTTTATCTTTTTAAGCATATGTAAATAGTTGGCTTAAAATATTGTTATAGTGAATCCAATGTCTAGAATTTCTTAGTATAGTTTCTATTAATTTCTTTTCCATCTTTCTTGTATATGAATCATACTTGTTTGGTTCTTTCAATACTTAATGCTTTTTTGTTGAAAACTGGACATTTTGAATATTGTATTGTGACCACTCTGGAAATCAGATTCTCCCTACTCCCAGGATTTATTGTCTCTGCTTGTAGTTACTGTTTGTTTAGCGACTTTTCTGAACAAATTTTGTAAATTCTGTATTCCATCTTTTTTTTTAAAGATTGGCCCTGAGCTAACATCTGTTGCCAATCTTTTTTTCCTTCTTCTCCTCAAAGCCCCCCAGTACATAGTTGTATGTTCTGGTTGTAGGTCCTTCTAGTTGTTCTCTATTCCTTCTTATGTGTAGCCAACCAAGTCTTTGTTTTATTAGCTTAGCGATCAGCTAGTGATTTGACAGATTTCCTTAAACGTAAGATTTAGGGTTTTTAAAAATTATTATTAAGCATTCACCTTCATGTTGCAAACTTTTGATAAAGGTGATTCTGACAGTTTTTGCCATTTTAGTCACTGCTCTTGTGGGGAGATGGGCCTCTGGAGCCTATTCCACCACTTTTCCTGAGAAAACTCCTATTTTTTATCTTTTAAAAATTCTTTTCATCCCTGTTTCCGTGTATCCTCCTTTTTATAAGTGCAAAACCTTACTCTGACTTTCCTTTTCAGGTCGTCCTGTGGTAGGCGTTAACAGTCTTCATCAAACATATCTGACTCCTCCCTTCTGGGGTAAGGTAAGTTTGCATTTTCTCTTTTTATGGTTAGATGTTATGAAAAAATTTAGTCTTTTGACTTGAGAGAACTGGTACGTTTTAATTTTAGGTCAATCATTTTATTGCCTGTTGAGACCCGACACGTCTCTATATTCTCCCCTAGCCTAGCAGAGATCACCATCTGAGCTGATGGATGCTTGGGTTTTTGACTGACTGCATTCATCAGGGCAAACTTGCCTACCTATGGATAGCATAGAATGTGAGTGAGAAATAAATCTTTCTGTGTTAGCCACTGAGATTTTGAGAGTTGTTACTATATCATAATCTAGCATTGGTTTTCAATATTTTTGCTCTCAGAAATCCATTATACTCTTTAAATGTTATTTATGAGCCCAGACAGCTTTGGGGTATATAGATCATATCTGTTGATATTTATGATATTAGAAACTAAAGTAGAGAATATTTTTAAATATAATTAATTAAAATAACAATTATAAACCTTTTACGTATCACTATAAATTATACAAATTACTGTTTTCCAAAGCAAAAACATTTTAAATGAGACACATGGCATTATGCCACATTTTTGAAAATCTCTTTTATGTTTGACCTAATAGGATATTACTGGATTCAACATGGTAATGATGTATCATGTCATATAGACTCTACATAACTCAACTGTACACTCACAAAAGAATGAGAGTGAGAAAGGCAAATAACATTTTACTATCGTTATAAAAATGGTTTCTACCTTAAAAACCCTGTGAAAATTTCTTGGAGATGCCCAGGGGATTCCACAGCACATTTCGAGTTAGTCTAATAAATAATTCATCCCAATTATCAGCCCATTGAGATTGGTTCAAGAATGAGCATTTGTCCCCATCAGAACTAAATCAGAACTACAGTGGGAGAGAATATAAGGTATATAAGAAATAGAAGCTACCACCAGTTTATACTTACCTTATGGACCCCAAGAAAGAAATCAGTACAACAGAAGTCTGAGCTGTGAGATCAAACTCTATTGACAAAAATATTTGAGCCCAAAATCCAGTCATGACTAATGTCATACCTGCTTCTAGATTTTCGGTCATGTTATACAATGAAGTATCTTTTCTGCCTTTGCAAATTTGACCTGAATTTTCTTTGAAAGTTGTAGTCAAGAATAATAACTCATACAGAGCCTTTCTTAACAGACCAACCAAACCATAAACACCAAAATTATCTATGGCTTCTTCTTAGCCTCAGGATAAAGTCCAAATTTATAAGGCTTATTAATGTGTGATCACTATTCACTTTTTCAATGCCATCTGTTTCTTCACTATTCCCTCTCCATGACTCAACCATGAATTCATTTGAGTAACTGAGAGTACCATTGTCATTTTCAACCTCGCTGACTTTGCTCTTGCCTTTTCCTCTCCCTGAAACCATCTTCCCAATGTCCTGGCAAGCCATAATCATCCTTCAACTCTTAGCTTAGATGTCACTTCTTCAGGAAATATTTCTCTGACCCTTCAAAACTGACTTGGATTATTTTACTTATTCTTTTCATAAAACTAATCATATTGTATTACAGTTGTCTGTTTGCCAGACAGTTAACTCCTAAACGGTGAGATAATTCATTGATTTATTTGTCCATTCATTTTTGTACAAATATTTGTTGATCACCTATTGTTCTGGATTCTAGGCAAATATTGAAGGGCAGGGCAGATATACCTCTTGCCCTTAGGAAAAAGATTTGCATATTTAATATTTTCTTTAGGAGACTTACCCCAAAAGATAAATAAGGAAAAGTTTTATTTCTCCAAATTCTGCATCCAGCTGGGCATATCAAACCTATTATCACCACTGAATAGTGGGAAAACTTAATGAGAGCCCAATACTCTTCTATAACTTTAACCTATAGAATGAATTAGGGATGAAGTTGGACCCTTATCTCAAACTATAGACAAATATTAACTCAAAATGTATCAAAGACCTAAATTTAATACTTAAAATTCTAAAACTCTTACAAGAAAACTCATAGGAATAAAGCTTCATGGCCTTGGATTTAGGAATGGATTCTTAAATATGTCCCTGAAAGCACAAGCTGCAAAAGAACAAATAGATAAATTACACTTAATTAAAATTAAATACTTTTGTGAATCAAAGGACAATGTCAAAAAAGTGAAAGACAACCCACAGAATGTGACAAAATATTTTCAAATTATATATCTGATAATGGTCTACTATCCAGAATATGTAAAGATCTCTTACAGCTCAACAACAAAAACCAAACAACCCAGTGTAAAATTAGCCAAAAGACTTAAATAGACGTTTCTCCAAATAAGATATACAATTAGCCAAAACACACACGAAAACATGCTCACCATCATTAGCTATTGGAGAAGTGCAAACCCAAACCACACAGAGATACCACTTCACACCCACTAGGATAGCTATATAAGAAAGAAAACAACGAGTGTTGACAAGGATGTGGATAAATTACAACTCTCATAGATTGCTGGTCAGATTGTAAAATGATGCAACTGCTTTTAGATACGTACCCAAGAGAATTCAAAACAAGTTTTCAAACAGACACTTGTACATCAATGTTCATAGAGCATTATTCACAGTAGCCGAAAAGTGGAAACACCTCAAAATGTCCACCTACTAATGACTATATAAACAAAATGTAACATATCCATACAATGGAATATTATTCAGCCATAAAAGGGAATAAAGAACTGATAAGTGCTACAACATGGATGCACCTTGAAACCATCATACTAAGTGAAGTAAGCCAGAAACAGAAGGCCACATATGGCATGATTCCATTTATATGAAATGTCCAGAATAGGCAAATACATAGAGACAGAATTTGGAGGTATATGATTTGTAGACAGACAGTTGCCAGACTGAGAATAGGGAGTGACTACTTAATGGGTATGGAATTTCCTTTTCAGGGAGATGAAAATGTTCTGCAATTCGGTAGTGGTGATGGTGGATCTACCTTACAAATATATTAAAGCTATTGACATGTACACTTTAAACTGGTCAAAATGGTTAATTCAATGTTGCATTTTACCTGGATCAAATTTTACCTCAAACAAATAACATAATAAATAAATGTTAAAATAAACCAATGTTCACTATAAAGTTATTTATGGATATTCATTTTAGTACTTTCGTTCTGGTTTCAGTGTAATAAAGGCAGTAATCACGTAGGGATATTCAGAAATCCAGAGAAGACTAATTCTGACCTAGGAGAACACGTTCGGAGAGACATTGAGTGAATAAAGAGATCTTGGAGAAAGAGAATCAGATCAGCTGAATTTGATGATTGAGTAGATGTGGGTTCTCCAGTGTGTATTTGACTTGCAGAAGAGTGGATTACAATGCACTTCATTAAGATAATAACACAAGCACAAAAAAAGCTCTGGGGTGAGATCATCATGTCAGTTTCAGACATATGGAGTTGAATATTCTATCAAGCAATAAGTGGAGGCAATGAAGTGGGTGCTGGGACTAGAGATAGATATCTGAAATATGTAAGTGTATTATTGGCAGTTGAATCCAAGGGACTGAGGGAGATTTCTTAGGCAATGTGAAAAGAAGAAGGCCCATGACAGAGCCCTGAGGACACCAACAATTTAAATATAGGCAGGAAAAGAGTGGAAAAGCACAAGAGTGTTACCATTGAAAGCCAAAGAAAGATAATATTCCAAGGATAAAATAGACAGAATTAATGAAAAGTACCCATTTGCTTAAAGGAAAAATACATTTTATCGTAAGAGATTTAGACAATATCGGTTGGGTTTAGTTCACTTATACTCCTGAAATAGGAAGTGGGGTAAGCCTAACTTAATCCAAATGGATTTTCAGATTTTCAAATTTCATTTCACTCACAATTTACTCACTTACCAAATGAGTGAGTGCACATGCACATTTGTTCATTTATGTCTTGACTCAAATTTCCTAAAGAACAGTTGCAGTAACCAATTTGGAGAAAACTTACGGAAGCAATAAATTCAATTATATTCTCTTGCATCATGGTTTTCAAGGTGAAGCAAATTAACAAGGCTAGCAATTTTAACCAAATTGCAAGAGGATCACTTTTAATGTATAGGCATGTGTGTGTGTGTGTGTGCGTTTGTGTGTGCACATATACAGCTATTAAGTGGTGGAACCAGAATATGACCCTGGCACTTTGACTTCAGAGCCTGTGCTATAACCACTGTCCAACACTACCTATACAGATTCACAGATGGAGGTTGAAGAATACTGAGTTACTTCACTAAACAGTCAAGGGTAGGGACATGTCAGAGCCATTGCATCTGGCTTCACGTAGCTAACCAATGGGATTAAATGGAGCATTCTTTTCAAGTTGGAGTCCTAGGAATAAAGCGGCTATGGTTAGACGGCGGGTCATGGAGCAAGTGTCTGAGCCAGCGGTGTGCTTGCCATTTTTAGAGACTGTTCTACAGAAGTAGGAATTGTGAGCTGAGCAGGCACTCTAACTGGTGTCTGCCACAGCATAGCTTCCAGGATCAGTGCACTTACGCCCCCGGTGAGGACAAAATCTGTGGAGGAAATCAGAACTAGAGGAGTGACGCTGGAAGCTTCGCCTCGGTGCTCCTTTTCCATGTGTCCTGTGGCTGTTACAAAACAAACTCTCCTCGGGTGGCCTTTGTTGAGAATAAAACATTTGAAATTATTCTAACATTATTTATTGTATGGCTCTAATCACATGCTCCTACTTTCAAGTTGCTTGAACTGCCGCGGATCTGTAACGGGGTGCTAAACTCTCTGATGACAATTGTGTTTTCATCAATTTCTCTTTTCATTTCTATTGGATTTCGCTTTATACATTTTTCGTGAAATGTAATTTGGCAGCAAAAGGTTCATGATCATTGCAGGCTTTTGTGGATTTTTATCTTTCTATCAGTATAAAACTACTTTTTTTTTATCCTAGTAACTTCTCTTTGCTTTCTCCTTTGTTCTGTCTGATACCAATTTTTTACCACGTTTTCTTTTTAACATTTGCTTGATGAATCTTTGCTTGTTACCTTACTGTTAGTCTTCCTTTGAAATTTTCTTTTTGTTCAGATTCTTTTTAACAGAGTATTGCTGGGCGTTGTTATTGTATACTACCTAGTAAACTTGCCTTTAAAAGGAAGGTTTATTTGTCCACATTTTGACATGTATTTTGTATTGTTTGTTGGTTCTATAATCTTCTATTATGTTTTGTAGCCATACTCACAATTTATTTTTAGTTCTGCATTTTATTGTAAAAGCAAATTTTTTGTTTGCCATTATTTTCTGCCATGATTAGACTCTAGAGATAGCACTGTTAACTATTTTCATTTTTATCTTGAAGTTTTAGAAATCTAATCTTAAAATTATACTTAATAACTATCATGACAGGAAATTATTTCTTTCAATGTCATTTTTGTAAATATATATTTAGGCATTTCTCCTCTCTTTACAAAACTCCACTAATTCTTGTTAATCTAGATTGAGGTCATAAATACAGTACTTAATTCATCAATTCGTTCTCTTTTTCATTTATTTTCTCTCTGCTTCCCTCCCTCCCTTCCCTACTCCCTTCTAGCCTCCTTCAAACTTCTCTCTAATTTCGGACATCTCTGTAAGGGTCAAAATAGTTACTTTGGTTAGCAATTTTGAATAATATTTAAACACATTTTAAGATCATTCATAAGATAATTTTGAGAGTTCATCTCCAAATATTTATGGTCTCAATTATTTTGTGAATATTGGATTTTGCTTTTATTGTTTTGGCATAGGTCTTTGAGTAATTTGTCTAAAAAAAGTATCTGTTTGGGGGCCGGCCCAGTGGCGCAGTGGTTAAGCTCACATGTTCCGCTTCTTGCTGGCCTGGGGTTCGCCGGTTCAGTTCCCAAGTGCCAACATGGCACCGCTTGGCAAAAGCCATGCTGTGGCAGGCGTCCCATGTATAAAGCAGAGGAACATGGGCATGGATGTTAGCTCAGGGCCAGTCTTCCTCAGCAAAAAGAGGAGGATTGGCAGTCTTAGCTCAGGATTAATCTTCCTCAAAAAAAAAAAAAAAAAGCATCTGTTTCTTTAGTCTGTACTAATCTCAAGATGCTTCACTTTGTATTGTTTTCACATTCCAGCATTAAATTACTGTGTATATAATTTCAATGTGTGTGTGTACTTCAGAATTATGTATATTTTCAAATTCTATAGAATTGTATATAATTTCAAATTCTAACGTTTTAAAACTTATTCAGCTATTTACTATTCTTAGAAATATTTGAGATATTAGAAAAGGCTTTGATGAATTACATTTTGGTTTTACGATAATATTTTGATTTTTTCTTGGACAATTATACTCTTTTATATTTGAAAATATCACCAGATTATTCATAGTTATGATTTGACTTTCAATTATTTTTCATAACCATAATACATAATTTCAGTTTTAAGGCCAATATTTTTCATATATCAGGATTTAAAAAAAAAATTTGCCCTAAATAATTTGCTTCAGCTACATAAGCTAAATAATTTGCTTCAATATGCTCTCTCTTTTAGAAGTTTCTTTTTATTCATAAGCTTATCATTTGGATATTTCCTGTATGTTTCAAAAATATTTTTTTCCTTTTTGTGTTATTTAATATGATTTCCATCAGGGAACTTATGTCCCTGCATTTATCTTATCTTCTCTCAAATGTCTTCCTTAGTTCTTTAAATATGGAAATTGGATTTTTCTTCTTCTTATGGTCTTTCCACATTTTAAATTGGTTCTTCTTCTTAATTGATGCCATACCTTAAATTTTATTGGGAACACAGTTAATATTTTCTAACTTTTCATCTGTATATTTTTGTACATCTATATCAAAAGAAAGCAGCTCACTTGATTGCTCAGGGTTTGAAGTTTATTTTGTTTGTATATGTCATAATTTATATTTTCGGAATGTATCTTTAGAGAATGATATAGGACTTCCATTTATGATACTGCATAAGAATTTAGGATATTGGCCTAATCCTTCTCAGACCAAAAACTAGATCTTTTAAATACTCTAAAAGGCTCTGAATACAAGTTGGTAACCTACTATCAGGCAAAAATGTCAGTGAAGGCAAGAAACTACAAAAGTAATCAGAGCTTTAACCCTAAGATATTTGCAAAAATCTGTGGAACGTGAGCGTACTTTTACATGACTTGAAAGGATATGGAGGAAGGAAGGTGCAATTTGGGGTGTAAGGTGGCCCAGAAATAAATCTGACTTTTTCCTACATGCATGGAAGTTTAAACAAAGAAAATTGCCTTGGTGCTGAGTTATGGTGGAGTAAAAAAAAAGTCCCAGAGGAGTTATACCTCCGAGATGGCCCTCCCACAGATTTGTACACATAATTCACATTAGCTGCTGGTCAAGAAAACCTCAAGCTTTGAATGTAATTGAGAACGGCCCTGAGGCAAGAGTTCTCCTGTGTCTCCATTGGCAACAAACTCAAATTCCATCTGTAGAATTGCACCTATATTCTAGACCTTGAAAATTCCCCAAAATTATGCTCTAAGTTAAATGAGTAGGACACAGAAATCACTAACTCAGCAATGATATAAGGTACTATATATGTGAACGAAGCATAGTTTGTCAACTCACAATTATCAATTCACAAAAATATCTTATGTTAACACCACAAATTATAAACTAATATGGATCAGTATATTTGAAAAAGTGCAAATAAACTTTGAAAATCTCTATGGAGAAAAAGAAACAAAAAATAGATTTTTGAAAATTGAATTTTTAGAAATAAAAACTAATACAGAAATTAAAAATTCAATGGAGAAACTTCCGCTCCCAGTGATAGTTGGTACTAGACGTGACTTATGAAAATTAATAACTAGAAGCTGGGCAAAACTATTTCCAGATATCAAACTTGAAATAGCACAGGGCTGGGTTTCCGAAGAGAAGTGAAGTATATGGCATGAATTAGCCTCATTTTTTTCTCAAGACACTTTCCAGAGAGGGTAATATAAGCAGAAATACAATACTGTTCCACTAATTGAGATTGGCGATCTGGGTGACTGAAGCTACTGGAATTTGTGGGAAAGAATATCAGAGAGGAAGGAGTTACACAAATGAAAAGAGCTCTGTAAATCCACAAAGAGGTTAACTTGAATGTTTGGGTAAATAAAAATCTGAAAATGTATATGGTGAAATTGTACAAGGCCAGGCAGAAAACATATAGTGGGACAACCAGAAGGACCTACAACCAGGATGTACAACTATGTACTGGGGGCTTTGGGGAGAAGAAACACGACAACAACAACAACAACAAAAACATATAGTAGGGAAAAACAACAACTGAGAAACTGAGCTGAAAAGTTCCAGGGCTCACACAGGGCTGAGAGATATGTGAGTTTCAACTTGGCAGAGTAGAGAGACATTGTTGACTACCTGATTAGTTAAGGAGAGACCTCAAAAGTACTGCCACACACTCATAGCCCTAGAGTATGCATGTCTAACAAAGCTAGAAAATAAGCCTCTAATGGATCAAAGTGATCTGCAAGCCGCTTAAATGCCTGACAAAGCATACTCTTCAATCTTTAAGGGAAGACGTCAAAATCCAGATCATCAATAGTGTAATATACCCTAGGTATAGTGTTAAAGCTAAAAGTTCTAGACATACAAACAAGCAGGAAAATGTGACTCATAGAGAAGAGAAATGTCAAATCATAGGGAAAAAAACACAGAGATAATGAAATTAGTATAAAATAACTTCAAAACAGCTATTGAAAATACACTCATTGATTAAAAAATAATGGAACATAGTGAAAAAGGAAATGGAAAATATAATAAGGAATAAATGGAAGTTATAGAGCTAAAGAAACAAAATCTGAAATGAAAAGCTCACTGTATGAGTGTAACAGAAGATAGAAGGGGGCCTTAGAAAAGATCATGAAGACGTTGCACTAAAAATTATACAAACTAAAACGTGGAGAAAATAACAAAGAATGAAAAAGAAATTAACAGAGGCTCAGGGACCTCTTGGAATCTACCAAGCAATATAGCATAGATGTTATTGAATTCCAAGAAACGGGGATGCAGAAAAATATTTGAAGATGGAATAGTTGAAATCTTTCCAAATGTGAAGAAAACTGTAAGCCACTGATCCAGGAACCTCAATGATACTCAAAAAGAATTAATTTAATGAAACCCAAACCAATACATATTTTACAAATATTATAATCAAACTGGTGAAAATCAGTCATAGAGAGAAATCTTGAAATCCATCAGAGAGAAGGAAAAAGCCTTTATTCTTTTCCTGAAAGCTGGACTTGTATAGGACAGCAAAAACTGAGATAAATAATTTTATGCTTGCAGGTGAACATACCTTTCCTTCTTCCACACCTTTATTGTGGTGGTTTGTGTTGGTCTGATTAAGAGTTGAGCTGGGTTTGACATTTGTTGTTGCTATAATTACCTTCAGTGTGCCAGAAGCTTCAAATCCTTTGAGCCATACCTTGTGTTTATGGTGGGCACAAAATTTCCGGAGAGTTTTTCTTCATGTCTGCTCTCCGGTTTTTGGTCTTTCATTTGTGCTGCTCCTCAGAAAGCAGCTGTGCAGCTGGAGTCCACTGCTGATTTAGCACGGTGCTGGAGAGGGTCCTCGGGGCATTCTTTGATGTTCTGATTAAGTTTCACTCTTAAGCAGGTACTGTGAATGTGGGTCTTGGGAAGTGACCTTCACAAGTCTTTCTCTCCTTCATCCAGACATAACACTGGACCTAGCACTTTTTCCCATCCCAGCCCCAGCAATTTTCCCTGTTTACCTTCCCCAACTCCAGTGGATCTTTACCTCTTCCTTTAGGTGAATAAGTTTTTCTGCCTTCATCCCTGCACATCAAGGCATTTTACCTCATGGGATACGGGGAAGGTGGGTCTGAGCGGAGTTTCAGTGTCTTTGGGGTACCACCTCTGCAGCTGCAGTGGGGTTCCAGCAGTATTCTCAGGCTACAGTTTTTGTTTCCCTTCCCCCTACAGAATAAGGCTGTGTTCAAAATTGGAGACAGGGGAGATGTTTCTAGATGCAGTTTCAGCAGTGCCTGCTACTCTCCTTCCACTACCAGCATCACCAGGAAGCTGTCTGGATTCTCATATATTTTCCCTGTGTGAGCCTGGTGGCGTTTCTGGAGGAAAAACCTATAAGTGAGCGTGAATTCCATGTATCTGCTACCTACAGGGACTTCACATTCTCATATTAGCCCAAACTTGGCTTTTAGGAATTTGTTATTAGTAACCAGTTGAATCTTCTTATTGGCTTATATGATATTCATCAATATCTGTCCCAGGTAAGCAAATGCTCAAGTTCTGGATCTCCCTGGAGAAACCTGTCTTTATCTGGATTTCTGGTTAATTGATTGCCCCGGACCTCAGCTCTTTGATAGGTTCAGGAAAAGTTGTTAATTTGAAGTTTTGTATTAGTCAGGGTTCTTTGGAGAAAAAGAACCAATAGGATTTATGTAGATATGTATAAAATGAGATTGGCTCATGAGATTATGGAGGCCAAGAAATCCCAGGACCTGCTGTGTGCCAGGTGGTGAACCAGGAAAGCTGCTGGTGTAATTCAGTCCCAGACCCAGGGGAGCCAATGGTGTAAGTCCAAGTCTGAAGGCCTGAGGACCAGGAGCATTGATGTCGGAGGACTGGAGAATGTTGACGTCCCAGCTCAAGCAAAGAGAGCGAATTAACTCTTCCTCTGCCTTTCGTTCTATTCAGGGCCTCAGTGGATGGAATGATGCCCTCCAACATTGGTGAGGGTGGTCATCTTCACTCAGTCCACCAATTCAAATGCTAATACCCTCACAGGCACACACATAAATAATGTTTTACCAGCTATCAACTTAGCCCGGTTAAGTTGACACATAAAATTTACCACAACAAGTTTATACAGCCTTTTTCTTAAGGTGGGAATAATGCTCTTTACAGCTCTCTATATCTCTGAACAGAAATTGGAAGCTGAATTCCATCTCACATCTTTTAGATATCTTTAAGATATGCTTCCAGGGAGCAAAATTTGTATTAGTTATTTATTGCCACATAGCAAATTCCTCCCAAATTTAGTGGCTTAAAACAACAAGCATTTGTTATCTAATAGTTTCTGTGAGTCAGGACTCTGGATGTGGGTTAGCTTGGTGCCTCTGTCTCAAGGTCTTGAACAAGGCTATAATTAAGGTGTCAACTGGGACCATGGTCTCATCTGAAGGCTCAATGAGGGAACTTCCTTCATGGGGTTGTTGGCAGGATTTAGTTCCATATTGGTCATTGGACTGACAGCCTTCATTTCTTACTTCTAGCTAAAGGGGTGGGGGAAATTAAGACAGGGAAAGGGAGAGAGAGAGAGTGCACACATGGTAGCAAGACAGAAGTTAATCTCTTATTAATCTAATCTCTGAAGTGACATCCTACTACTTTTGTCCATTCTACTAGACCTGCTCTATTGGGTACAATACACAATCAAGAGGACGAGATTACACAAGAGTGTGGATACCAGGGTGCACAAACAATTGGAGGCTAGTTTAGAGACTGCCTATCACAAAACAGAAGCAGGGGGATAATAAAGATATGAACAGATATCAATGAAACAGGGCATAAACAAACAACAGAAAAATTAATGAATCTGAAAGTTGGTTCTTGGAAAAAAATAATTAAATTGGTAAATCTATAACTGGATTTGCCAAGAATAAAAAAAGAGAGATACAGAAAACAAAAAGAAATAAATTATATTGAGAAAAGTAGAGACATACCTATAAATTTGACATACATTAAATGAATAATATGGAAATAGTCTCTAATTTTATGTCAATAAATATTATGGCAGATGAAATAGACAAATTCCTTGAATGACAGAAATTACAAAATTGAGCAAGAAAAAATAGAATATTTTAAAAATAATCAAAAAACCCTTACAGGCTCCATGGAAAGGTCTACTCTCTCATTCCCGATATTGTTAATTTCTTTCTTCTTTTCTTTTTCTGATTCATTGTCTAGAGGTTTATAATTTGTACCAATCTTTTCAAAGTAAGTTTCTTTTTCCTTAGGAAGATTCACCCTGAGCTAACATATGCTGCTAATCCTCCTCTATTTTTTTGTATGTGGGACACCTCCACAGTGTGGCTGGTGAGCAGAATAGGTCTGTACCTGGGAGCCAAACCCCCAAACCCAGGTCACCAAAGAGGAGTGCACAGAACTTTAACCACTCGGCCACAGGGCTGGGCCCTCAAGGTAAGAGATTTTGATTTCACTGATTTTCTTTCTTGTTTGTCTATGTTTTATTTCATTGATTTTTATTTTTATCATTAATGCATCCTTTTATTTGCCTCAGATCTAATTTGTTCTTTTCTTTTAGCTTCTTAAGGTGGACAGTTAGCAACTGGCTCCTGCTCCATGCTTAAGGTTGTTATTGTTATTTCTTTTTTTTTTATTGCAGTAACATTGGATTATAACATTATATAGCTTTCAGATGTACATTGTAATATATTTCAAATTCTGTGTAGATTACATCATGTTCACCACCCAAAAACTAATTATAGTCCATCTCCTCCCATGTGAGCCTAATCCCCCTTTTTATCCTCCCCTCTTCCCCCTTCCCCTCTGGTACCCACCAATCCAATCTCCATTGCTATGTGTTTGTTTGTTGTTGTTTTTATCTTCTACTTATGAGTGAGATCATACGGTATCTGACTTTCTCCCTCTGACTTATTTCACTCAGCCTAATACCCTCAAGGTCCATCCACGTTGTCACAAATGGCTGGATTTCATCATTTCTTATGGCTGAGTAGTATTCCATTGTGTATAAATACCACATCTTCTTTATCCATTCATCTCTTGATGGGCACCTAGGTTGCTTCCAAGTCTTGGCTATTGTGAATAATGCTGCAATGAACATAGGGGTGCATGGATCCTTATGCATTTGCATTTCAAGTTCTTTGGATAAATACTCAGCAGTGGAATAGCTGGATCGTATGGTAGTTTTATTCTTAATTTTCTGAGGATACTCCATACTGCTTTCCATAGTGCTGTACCAGTTTGCCCTCCCACCAGCAGTGTACGAGGGTTCCCTTCTTTTCACATCCTCTCCAACACTTGTTTCCTGTCTTGTTAATTATAGCCATTCTGACTGGAGTGAAGTGATATCTCATTGTAGTTTTGATTTGCATTTCCCTGATAGCTAACGATGTTGAACATCTTTTTATGTGCCTGTTGGCCATGCGTATATCTTCTTTGGAGAAATCTCTGTTGAGATCTTTTGCCCATTTTTTAATTGGCTTGTTGGTTTTTTTGTTGTTGAGATGTATGAGTTCTTTGTATATCTTGGATATTAACCCCTTATCTGATATATGGTTTGCAAACATCTTCTCCCAATTGTTAGATTATCTTTATGTTTTGTTGATGGTTTCCTTTGCTGGGCAGAAGATTTTTAGTTTGATGTAGTCCCATTTGTTCATTTTTTCTTTTGTTTCCCTTGCCCGGTCAGACATGGTACTTGAAAATATGCTGCTCAGACCAAGGTCAAAGAACGTACTGCCTATGTTTTCTCCTAGAAGTTTCATGGTTTGAGGTCTTACATTCAAGTCTTTAATCCATGTTGTTATTTCTATCTTCAGTATCCAGTTTTAAGGAGCATCCCTACATTGGTGCATTCTATTCTTTTGGCAAAGGGAAAGAGCAAGAGAACTGGTGGAACCATAAAATGGCTTTTAAAGCATCTGCTTCATTTCCACTCACATTTCAGTGCCTGGAATAAATTGTATGGCCAGGCTATGCATTGATGGGAAGGCGAAATATGCCTCCTATTGGGGATGCTCTAAGTCACGTGGCTGTGGATAAATAACCCTCTAAAGGAAGTGGGAACTACATTCTCTGAACAGAACTAAAGCCTCTGATGATGTCACCCTTGTATTAAAACTGCTTTCAACATATAAAGAAGACCTTTTCAGAAATTAATGAGGTATTTCAGTGCTCTGTTTTCTGAACTTCTCTGCATACTTTGTCACTGTTAAATGTTAGCTTCTATTTGAAACTTTCTGTTTTCTTCTCTGATTTTACGATTCTTCACAATACTAAGATTTCTGCAGTGTGTCCATAACTTTTCAACAGTTTTAGCTGTATTTTCTCCTCTGGTTATGCTTTTCCTCCCACATTCCAAACACAGTAGTTATTCTTAGTTACTTTTTTTTCTGGATACAGAAAAAATTTTTAAATAATTAATTTTTCTACTCGTAAAAATAATACATGCATGGGCTGGCCCCATGGCCGAGTGGTTAAGTTCGCGCGCTCCGCTGCAGGCAGCCCAGTGTTTCGTTGGTTCGAATCCTGGGTGCAGACATGGCACTGCTCATCAAACCACGCTGAGGCAGCGTCCCACATGCCACAACTAGAAGGACCCACCAGGAAGAATATACGACTATGTACCAGGGGCTTTGGGGAGAAAAAGGAAAAAAATAAAATCTTTAAAAAAAAAAATAAATAAATAAATAAAAATAATACATGCGTAATGCAGAGTTCTTGAAAATTAGAGAAACACACAGATATACACATCCACAGAAAACAAATAAAATTACTTCTGTTCTCTTCCTATACTAATAATCTCTATATACAGTTAAAGTTTGATTAATTACAAGTTTACTATTTGTTTTAATCTATGTGGGCTCTTTACTAAAAAACTCATACTATGTGTAGCCTACTTTTTCATATATCAATATAGTCATTTTTATCTACATAAAATAGTTCTCAAATGTTATTTTAATATCTTAATATTATTCTATTTTAATAGATTTTTTATAATTATTTACCAACTTACACTTGTACATTTAGGTAGTTTCTTGGTTGTGTGTCATTATAAATGACATTGCACCACACATAATTATTTCACATATCCTTGCTCATGTACGCAACCTTACTGTCACTGTATGCATTATTATTCTAATTAATTTTAGGACATATTTTAAAATATAGACATATTTTTGAAATATTTAGTGTATGTAGCTAATTTCAATAAGAGAAGGATACAATAGTTTACCCTATCAACCAGTGTTTGAAGATTTCTATATATTTGGGTTTTTTACCACATTAGATAATATTGTTTTTTTATTTTTATCGATCTAGGAGATAAAACTTAGTATCTCATTTTAACACATGTTTATTTGATAACAAGTGATGGTGAACCTATTTCCATTTTTAATTGCTCATTTATTTTTTGGAATGATTTTTCTGTTTATTTTTTAAAAATGCATTGTTCACTGGGCTGTTTTTTTTCCTTACATGTGCAAAAAACATAAATATAAAAAAGTTTTCCCTTTTAGTTCAGTTTTTGAATTACAAAAGTGACAGAATTGTATTAGAAATAATTCAACTTATACTAAAGTGTTCAAAATAATATTACTAGTGGGGATTTCACGGAAAATTTGACAGAGGAAACCTGAATCTCAGGGACTCCCTTCCCTAATGAAATATAAGGAAAATGGTTGGAAAATATTTCCAACAGCAGCAGCAAAAAAAAAGACTAATTTCATGTCATAACTTTGAAAACAGGAAGCCTAGCTGAGACCAGTATCAGAACTAGAAATCCCAGCCCTTTCTTTTCCCTCCTAATAATCTCCAGAGAAATTAGCTCTATCAACAGAATCATGAGAATTTTCTCTAATGTGAACGGGTAGAAAGGAGAACAAAAGTCAAGGAAAACATTTCAAAAAAGAAAACTAAATAACTCTAGAGAATCTGAAGAGGGATAAAAGAGGCCGATGGTGTTTGCCACAGTACAGGGAACCGCACTGAGTTTGAGGAAAGAGGCGAAGCCTGCAGGAATGGGAAGTACTCTCTCTGGGTGTGATATATTCTAGTATAAATTATTAAATAATCTTAGGAGAGAAAATAAAGCCTAGATATCCAAGGGTACGTGGATTCTTAGCAACAATCTTCCCTTTTATTGTCCTAATCCTAAACTCACACAAAAGGTGCTTAGACTCAAGGTTGTGTTAGTTGATATAAAATGGGTGAAAAATTGTATAATTGAATTAGAAGGAGAAGAAAGAAAATAAGGCAGAAAAAATATTTGAACTAACAATGGCCCAAAAATTCCAAAATAAAAACCAGAAATTTGCTACAGTATCCTAAATGAACACTGAGCATAATAAACACCAGGAAGCACATGTCATAGGCATAATTCAGTAAACAAAAGATGAAGCCGCAGGTGGGGAGAAAAAATGTTGCAAAATATACATCTGACAAAGGATATGTATCCAAAACATGTAATGAATTCCTACAACTCACTAATAAAAAAGACAAAATATTTGAATAGACACTTCAGAAAAGAAGATATATATGATGCTGATGAAGCACACGAAAGGATGTTCAATATCTCTAGTCACCAGAACAGTGCAAATTAAAACAACTGTGAATGTTCTGTTAAGAATGCAGAGAGCTGGAAAGAGGGTTTCCCCCACATTTAAAAAAAAATCATCAAAATAGCTACATAATCTACAAAATCACAGCTTTTCTTCAACCCATCAGAAAGCTCACTTTTAGGGCAGCTAACAACCTGAAATCTAAGGAATCAGAGGGTCCTCTGGGTGACACAGGATGTAATGGTGTACTCCTCTGGGACAGATGTGAGAAACTGTACAAATTGGTAAGAAAACTGGGAACATCCTTCTTCCCTCGCCACCTTACCACATTACAGCCCCATCCTAAAGACAAAGTAATGCAAGTGGATTTTGTAGATTGTGTGTCCTCAAGGGTCACCGCAACAATCACAAAAGCCAAACTCTGATTTGCTCATAACTGTGTTGACTCAATCTCTGCGCACTAAAGGCCCAGCAAAAGAAAAGTTCTGCCCATTTCCAGGCATAAATGCTATGGACCTCAGTGTCTCTCCTATCCAAACCAGATGCCTAGCTTTTTTTTTTTTTTGAGGAAGATTAGCCCTAAGCTAACATCTGCTGCCAATCATCCTCCACTCTACATGTGGGACCCCTACTACAGCATGGCATGCCAAGCGGTGAGATGTCCATACCCAGGATCCAAACCAGCGAACCCCAGGCCGCGGAAGCAGAACGTGTGCACTCAACAGCCATGCCACTGGGCCGGCTCCAACGCCTAGCTTTGACAAGAACAAGAAGAACACGATAACAAGACACAGAAAGAAGCAAAGAAAAAAACAACAAAACATAAAAGGACAGCACAATCAACAGAACCAGAGTCAGATATGAAACTAGATTGAACTTAGATCATTGATTTTAGATTTCAAACTTCTACATTTATTGTGATGTCTAATGACCCAGCATATGATCTACCTTTGTGATTATTCCCCATATACTTGAAAAAAATATGTATTCTGCTGGTGATGGTGGGAGTAGTCTATAAATCAATTATGTCAATTTGTCTGATAGTGTTGTTCCAGTATTTTATAACCTTACTAATTTTCTGCCTTCATCTTTTTTCAATTACTGACAGAGAAATGCTGAAATATCCAATCATTTTTATCAAATTTGGATTTTATTCATTTTTTTGCATCTATATTCTCCTCTTAAAAAAATGGAAAACTTTTGGGCATTAATTTTGAAAGTATTTTTTCTACTTAACCTCTTTGTACTGCTTTCCCAGAGTTTTAATCCCACGTGTTTTAGATCGGTTTGATTTTGTCTCACATCACTGATGTTCTGTTTATTTTTTTCAGTTTTTTTAATACAAGTTGCTGATATTTTATTTTTAAATGTATTTTGTCGTTTTTCATATCTTCCATTTATATATTCTCCAAGTTTGTGATTTTCTTTAAAATATATCTATTTTTAATACATTAGCAGTCCTTTCCTGCTAATTCCATGATTTCCTTAATTTCATGGTCTTTTTCTCTTTATTGATTCTCCTTCCAATTATTGTTCACATGATCCTTGCTTCTTTGCATGTCTACTAATTTGACATCTGGACATTATGAGTTTTACATTATTCAGTGCTGGATTTTGTTTTCCTTCTTCAGAGACAGTTTAACTTTTTTCTCTCAGGCTGTTGTTGTCAATTAGCCTGATCTTTGTCTTTAAGTTTTGTTGGAGCCAATCTAGTTGTAAGTAGCCACATTATCATGGTGTGTCCCTTGTGGGGGTCTCTGTCTGATGTCCAAGTTGTTCCAAATTATTCTACACTGTTGTTGAAAGCAGTGGAAAATTCTCCAGCTCTGGATAAGCTCTTCCAATTGTTCGTCTCACAGCTCCTGATGGTTCTTTGCTCAGCTTCCTGCAATTTCACTTTGTATGTGTTCAGCTTACGGTTCATTAACAGAATCAGTGCAAACCCTACTGCAAAGTTCTGCGGTTCTTCTGTGCAGCATCCTTCTTTCCTGTACTCTGCCCTCCAAATTACATAATCTCCTTGAACTCCCATCGCAATTGCCTCAACTCAAGGAGGCTGCCGTGCTCTGCCAGAGTTCTTCCCTCCACCACGGTCCGGGATGTTTCTTCAGGCCTAAAGCTGGGGCACTTATAGGCCTCACCTCATTTGTTTCTCTTCTCAGAGAACACAGTCTGGTGCTGCCTCTTTTCTGGTCTCTGAAAACAACTATTACAAATATTTTTTTCCTAGATTCTAGTTTTTTAAGTAGGAGAGCATGTCCAGTCCCAGCTACTTCATTGTGACTAATATAAAAATCTGTAATATTATTTTAAAATATGACTTTTTGAACCACAAGGAAATACTTAAATAGAAGCAACATAAACTTCACTTAGGACACTTAAAACAAATATCTTTTGGAATTCAAATACTTTAAGAAAGTGTCAGGGATACGCACTGTACTTTGTTATTATTATATTACTTTATTATTACATTACTATTATATTACTATTTTGTACTATTATCTTACTGTTACTTCATCTGTGAAAACAGAATGGCACCGCGTTGAATCTAGTTTACCCGATTCATATGCTATAACGGGTACAAGTTTTAAGCGAGTAGTTTTACCTCCTGCTTCCTAAGGTTTGATGAGTCTACACTTCCTGGCCTAATGCTCTGTGTTTCGAGTATCTACTGGGAAATATTATTTGTTGTGAATATAGATTATTTACTTGCATTGAGACAGGAGATGTTCATAGGTTTTAATCCTACATACACCACATATTATTGAAGCTGCTCAAAGCTTTCTGCTTGTTGAAGGTACTCTTCCCCGTTTCCTAGCACTGTTAGATGTGTAAAAGCTCCTTTTTATATCTTATTTGCCATGAGGCCTTGCAGCTAATTAAGATGCTTGGACTCATGCTTCTATCTTGAAGTAAAAGTCTTCTATAGATTTATTAACTGATGGAATCAATAAATACCCATAAAATATAAGCATCAAGAAATAAAATTAATACCAAATCCATGTAATAATCTAAATCTGTAATTAGTAGACAGAATTTATGACATTTATTACATAAAGAATAATGGGAAGCATGGCATTTCATAGAGAAAAATATAGTCTCAGTAGCAATTAAAAAGATGCAAATTAAAACAATTTTAAGCTACCATTATAATCCTATTAATCTTGCAAAACAAAATAAAATGTAAATACCACATATTGGCTTTTGGAGTACATGAATTTATGTCTCCTATGGTACTTAAAATTTGGTGTGCTCTTTTTTCTAGAGTTAAATTTCACAATAAAGAAACAAACCAACAAAACTATGCACATACTTTAAAATTACATTTTTCTTTTAGAAATATTCTCCCAGGAAAGTATTCCTCAAGAAGAAATTTCAAAGTAAATGAGGCAAAGTATTTATGGTCTCAGTGCCACTGTAAAAAAGTTGGAAATGAGCTAAATGTCCAACAAAAATATCATATCTACCAAAGTATACAAGATTAATATAATGGAATGCCGTGTATAATTAAAATGTTAAATGTGTATTCCATCTCAAAACATGGAAATGTTTGCAGAAATTACTAATTAGTGTGAGACACAAAGTATTTTAGACCCAATGATGTTAAATCATTTATATATCTATATAAATATTACAATGCTTTCATTGTATATTGAAGGCAATCAAATAATCCATGATCAGTATTCAAAAGATCCATCAGTTTACATAATTTCTTAATAGTGTACATAATTTATTACATGATTTACATAATTTATTGCATAATTTCTTGATATAGTTTTCTATTAACTTTAATATAAGAAGCTTTTATGCAAAAACTTGAACTTCCTTTTAAACAAATTTATCTTACATGCATTTTAAGCAAAATGATATGAATATTTAAACAACAGCGGCCTTCTTTGAATTTGTCATTTTGAAAATTTAAAAAAATATGTTCAGAAAAAAAATAATTGGATAAAATTTCATGGAAAGAGGCAGAAGCAGAGTACAAATCTTAAGAATTCATCACACTGAGCTGCTGTGTAAGGGAATCATTGTGGTGTTTCACAGACAATAGACTTTCTCTTGCAATTACCATCATTTTCCCCAGTTTCTGATTATTTGCAAAACAATAACCATTTGGGCAGTGGTTAATTGTTTCCCTTCAAACATTTGACACATTCTTCATTACTTTTAGTGGATGTGAGTCTTTTACTAAACCACAACTATAATTAAGACTGATGAAATCATTAGGCTGGTTGTAAACATTCAGTTTATCCAAATAGAATTTGGCAACATTTTAAAGGTCTTCTGTCAGGTTCATTCAATGTTTAATTATTTGCTGTTGATGTTGAATTCCAGCATGATTGTTGTCATTTGTCATTATGCTCTATTGGAGTAAGTCAACTAATTTTACTTATAATGTTTCTATTGGATATATATTGATATACTTTTAATATTTATATTACACATAATTTATACATAAATATTTATAATATATTTGCATTTAAAATAACAGCAAATATTATTTTTTGAAAGCGTTTATTCGTATCTTCTATTATTAATATACTGGATGCCAAGAACTGTTGTATTCTATCCACTTGCTGTTTGAGTAAATAGATATTTAGCATTTGTTATGGACCAAGCCCCTGTGAGACCCAAATTAAAATAAAACATCATCCCTGACCTCAAGGCTCTTGTATTCTAGGGCACTGATAGTATCACACAAAGTGCTATGAAAAAACCAAGAGAACTCTACCTAAATCCCAGTTAGGTCAAGGTTTTCGAAGACAAGGTTTGCTTCTCTAAGTTTTTATGGTTTATGTTGTGAAAATAGATCAAATGTTTTTTAGACAATTAAACTTTGTGTTTGGAAGGTCTGCTTGCATCTTGGCCAGTCTCTGTTCCTGGTGAATCTTTAAGGATTCCACAAAGGATATGCAAACTTGCTAGAAAATCTTCCTTCTTCCTTAAACATATCCAGTCAACAAACTGTGGTAGATTTAACTTTAGAAGACTTTTGCCTTAAAATATTTTCAGACAGGCTGACTGGCGGGTTTTATGACTACCATACAGTTTCTGACATTTAAATACTGAAAGGCTTTTATTCCATTTAGTTTGAAGTAAAAAAAAAAAAAATGATGATAAACATGCGACCAGTCATTCTGCTTCACCAAAGCCTAGGATGTTTGGTGAATTTGAGAAATTTTTGAAGGTGGAACTTCTCACCTCCACTCTCAGCCAGTGTTTGGATCTTTAACTTTCACACAAGAGATTATAGCCTGGGATGACATTTCTTAGTTTCATTTCAGTGAGTGCATGATCAGTTTTAAAAGTGAAATTAAAGACATTATTTAAAATAGTTTAAAATCTCTTTGATGGATTAATTCTTCCAAAGTACACCTTGGTTGAAACAACTTTTCTATTTTACAGTTGCCCAAGACTTTTTTCAAAGACCTTGTCTGAAGAAACCAAATTATTTTGTTATTAAATTTACAGGGGCAGCATAAAATGTGTTTTATGTAACTTACTGGCAAATATTTATTTTTAAAAGTAAAGGCAATAATGTTATCTAAAACTTATTGTGGATCAGATAAGATGTTGGTGCTCATTGTGGCTACACCTTACTATCATCTGGAGAATTGTTGAAAAAATACTGAGGCATATACTCAACCACAGAGCAATTAATTCAAATTTCTAGGGATCAGGCCCTGACAAGGGTCTCATGAATTTCTCAAGTGTTTCCATGCTCAGTCAGGTGTGGAAACCTCTTTGGTAAGAGCTGGCAGCCCTTGTTAGGCTGCAGACAACCACACTAAACCTTGGGTTTGTAGAGTGAATTCGGAGAAATGTAGAGTCTGCGAGATGAAGTACCAATTTAGGAGAGAATTTTAATCAAAACTATTAAAATTAAGTTTAAAAATGAACATCATTGGTCATTGTATCATCTTGATCACTCCCCAAAGTGGGAAAATCAGTAGTTTTTGGTTTTACTAAAGAACCACAAAAAGATTGTTTTAACACCATCACATTAAGAAAATTAAGGAGCTTTACCAGGCTTCTAAAAATAAGCTCATTGAAGACTACAATATGCACAATTTAACTATTTGCAGTAATTTTATTGACAAAAATTTCCTCTCAAACATTAGTGATTGACACCCAGGCCCTTTAAAGTGGAAATTCTACAAGAAGGGGAGGTGTAGTAAGAAACTATACTATTAATATTGTTGCCGCACAAAATTGGGGTTCTCTGCCAGATACACATAAACAAGCCAGTTAATCATGGCGCCAGCCTTTGAGGGGAGAAATCAGCTTTATTCTCAAAGATTGATCTGCAGGGAGCCGGGGGGTATGTACTCTCAGATCTGTCTCCCCGATTCAGAATTTGGGGCAAAATTTAAGAGGTTAGGGAGAACATGCTGGCACACAGAAATGCTGGTGGGACAGGTTTTGATTGGTGGGCTTCAAGCATTTGTGGTAAGGATCTAAACATTTGTGATAGGGTTCTAAATATTTTTGCATGAGATGGAGAAAGAATTTTAACATAGGATCTTCCTGAATGAGGGACCCCTCGCTTCTGATAGGAGTCCAGCTTTCAAGTTCCAGTCGTGTCCCAGTCCTCGGGTTCTGTGGGAAGGAGGATCTTTGTTTCTGAGGTCATTTCAGGTCACGATTTCTTCTTTTGTGCGCGCCCTGGCTACGGGACTTTGCAGTTTTTTTGAAAGACAATCCTTAATCACTTTGTTGATAAGAGATGGAGATCTGTTCAAACTGGCTCTACGTGGACCTGTGGTTATAATATCTAACACTAAATACAAAAATTTTAGAATTGTTTAGGTTGTCAGAGAGTTAGTAATAAAAATCTTATATATATTTATATACATATATGTGATTCTTAGCAGTTGACTTATTTTTGTATGGTCTTAGACAAGATTAGTGCTCTACGCTATTTTCCCCAGTATTTTAAGTAGTCATGAATGAAGATGTTTACTGGGATATACAAATGGTAGTAAAGTTCTCTTCCATTTTCTTGTTCTATAAAGGACACAACTCACAAAAGTCCACATGGTGGTGTGTAAATTGCATGGGCTTTGGAGGCAGACAAGCCTGCATTTTAATCGTACCCCTATTTGCTAGTTATGTGTTGTATAACAAGGTTCACTGTTGTGGTTTAAGTTCAATAGTTGTAGTTGCTTCTTCATAGCCGCCATTCTTCTTCTTTCATTTCCCAACCCTTTAAATATCAGCAGTCTTAAAAGTTTGTTAATTTCTTTCTGCCTCTTCACATTCGGCCCGTTACATTCACTTGATCTTCTGGCTCCAGACAACACCGCTAAACTCGAGACATGGTCATAGTTTGGCTATAACCCCAATGTCTTTATTGAACTAGATATCTGATTGTGTCCTAGACACATCTCCTAAGTCTTTTCCAGGCATCTTAAAGCTCAACATATCCAATATTAAATTTGTCACTGTTCCCCTAAACAATTCCTTCTCATGTATTCCTACCTCAGTGAGCAGTACTTCTAATGGGATTCAAGTTAAAAATCTGAAAAAGAAAAATCTGCGTATTCAACCTGATCCACAATATTCAGTCAATCACCAGTTCATGTCAGCCTTTCACCTAATTTGTCTTTGAATCTTTGATTATATCCACTTATACTCCATTCTTATTACAGCTTTCTTAGTTTAGGTTAAACATCTAAACCTTAATTTAGGTTAATTCTTACAAAGGCACTCTTAATGATTTTGCTGCCTCTTGACTTGCAAATCTTCAGGGATTTTTGCTTTGTAACCAGAATTATCTTCTTAAACACAGGGAAGGATTTGCCCTGACCTAACATCTGTTGCCAATCTTCCTCTTTTTTTCTCCCCAAAACCCCAGTGCATGGTTGTATATCCTAGTTGTAAGTCTTTCTATGTGCCGCTGCCACAGCATGGCTACTGACAGACAGGTGGGTGTGGTTCCATGACTAGGAAATGAAGCTAGGCTGCTAAAGCAGTGAGAGTACCAAATTTAATCACTAGACCACCAGGGAAGGCTCCAGATAGCTATTTTTTAAGTTCATATGTTTCTGGATAAAGAGGATACAGAGCTGCATCTGGATCCAGTTTAGATCACAGTATCCTGAATTTCAAGCCTGAGGCCATAACTGAATGAGATTTTCAGGGTCTTGAAATAAGGGTGAGCATATTTTGCTGGTGAGAAGAATGTAAGTAGTTATGGCCAGAGAACAGGATGTTAGATTATAAATGTTGTCACAACAGTTTGCACCCCTTTTCAACAAAAAGGTAGAGTCACCCCTTGAGTTTGGGTTGGCATTGTGACTAATATGACTTGACCAACAGAATGTGGTAGAAATGAAGTTATGTGCATTCTGAATTTAGGCCTGAAGAGGCCTTGGACCTTCCTGTTGCTGCTTCTTGGGACCATAGGATGACATGTAAACAAACAGGACAGCCTGCTGGAAGATTAGAGAACATGAGGTATTCACATAAACCATTTAAGCTGAGCAATGCCACCACCTCACTGACTGCAGCCTCAGGAGTGGAACCTGATAAATAAATGACAGGCAATAAGATATATTGGAGCATGTGAGGAAGCCATTTGGTTTAAAACTAATACGGCCTTTGTTTTTCCAAAAGGGCCTGATGTGTTGAGCATGCATTGTACATCTGCTTTAAATATTTACTATGTCCCAAAGACAAGAATGATGCTCTTAAAGGTAGGGATGTAACCCCGCCCCCCCCATATTGGTATTTCTTTAAGGATAAGCATCTCTTCCTGAAAATAAGGATTAATTTTCGACCTGCTGTGCTCACCTTGTGACCACTGACCTGTTGACCACCGACCTGCTGTGCAGCTAAGCATCTCATGATGGTAGTAAAAGTTATGTTCCTATCATATGTAATATAAGCTCTTTGTTCCAAGATGGTGTATAACCACCCTGTACATTCTACTTCTTTGATGCCCTTCCTTCCTTGGGAAAGGAAGGCCCTGGGCTGTTGTCTTCAAACCTGGCTCATAATAAACTCACCCCAATTTTGATTTATGATTGACTATGGATTATTTGCATTAGCAAACCATTCAGGACCAGTAGAAGAATAATCCAGTTTAGCCTGGCCAAGTTCAAAGGAAAGATCACATCACTCCTCAGTTCCAACCTTTGCAAATGTTCTCCATCTTACTCAGAGTAGAAGCCATCTTACCCAGGATCAAAGATTGATGTGACTAGTCCCCTACTATCTCTCTGACTCTTCTTTTTCTTGCCTCTTTACTGTTTATTTTGGCTTCATTGATCACTCATCAAACAGGCCAGACAAGCAAGTCTTTACCGTGGCTATTACTTCTACCCCTAATACTTTTCCCAGTAAACCACTTAACACGCTCACTTGATCAAGGCTTTGCTTTAATATCATCTTCTCATTGTGGACTACAGTGATAAAATTTTGCTTAAATCTTCAGACTTTTCAGTGTCCCTTTCCTACTTTACTTTTTCATTTTTTCCACACAGCACTTAGAGCTTTCTTACGTAATATATAATTTATATATTTCTATAATTTATATTTTTCTACTCATCATAACATAAGTTCCACAATGGCAGAAAGCTTTATTTGGTTCATGGAGGACTTCCATGCAACCAGGACTATATAAAGTGCTCAGTACATATTTGTAGAAAAAAATAAATTTATATAAAAAGGGTACCATTTTATGCATATAGTTTCTTATTTTTTCATTTAACATTGTATTCTAGAGATTTTGCTACGTTTTAAAATATTCTTTAAGCATTTTAATGAGTACAACAATATTTAACCAATCAGTGATTATGAGTAAAGTTTTATTCTATTAGATATAATGTATGACTGAACATCTTTTAAATGAGTTTGTGTTTTAGAATAAATTCAATAAGGAAATATGACTGATGGGAGGATACAAACATTTTAAAATCACAATTTTTTTTCTAAATGCAAATATAATTAATGCTCAATATGAATCTCTTTTTAAAAAGTGAAAATTAGATAGCAGATAAGTGACTCTGTGACTCTGTTTTATAATTTGTCGACCACATAATAAAACAAATACAATCATTCATATATTTTTATGACATTTATATATGACAACAAAATATATATGAACATCTTTGCGTAAATTTGTGTAGTTATGGGGCAGAATTTTGATTCAGTTCTGATATCAGCACTACATTGTAGACAATAAAGCCTGTATGTAATTTAACATGTTCCATAAAATAAGGAGCTGGGTTATAGGTGGGATTCTGCACTTAGTAATATTTTGATATAAATATATTGAAGATAAGAAATTGGCTCAGGGGCTGGCTCCATGGCCAAGTGGTGAAAGTTCCATGCACTCTGCTTTAGTGGCCTGGGTTTGTGGGTTTGGATCCTGGGCGCAGACCTACTCTACTCATTAGCCATGCGGTGGAGGTGTCCCACATACAAAGTAGGGGAAGATGGGCACAGATGTTAGCTCAGGACCAGTCTTCCTGAAGCCAAAAAAAGAGGAAGATTGGCAACAGATGTTAGCTCAGGGTGAATCTTCCTCACCTAAAAAATAAATAAATAAAAAGAAAAAAGGAAATTGGCCCAGAGGTAAAAATTAATGATATTATTATTAAGTAACCTTTAAAAATGTTATACGATTGTATGGTGAATACATCTTTCCCTACAAATTGCATTGGTTGCTTTTTCCTCTAGGAACAAATAACATGGGTTGAATAATGAATATTTTACTTTAGCTTATTAATCAAAATATTAAAATATGCACTGCCTAGAATATTTACCTGACAATCTAGAAAATGTAGTCGTAACTGATCATCTCAGCTTTTTTCTTAATTGCAAGACAAAAACTATTAAAGGATAAACAGGAAAAAATAGTCCGTGTTTAAGGATAAATGTGAAAACTTTTTTATCTTATTGTTCTTATCCATAGTTTTGGATGCTGTACATTTTCTGGAGATTTTCCTTTTTAAAGAAATAAAACAATTTTGCTCATCTTGCCCCATCTCCTAATTTTTGAGGCAATGCTGGAAGGTGTTTATGCAAAAGAGTTCATTTCTCTCTGATGATTTGATTCACATTGATTTCCTCTTTCAAAAGCTCCTTTTGTAACTTTTGCCTGAAACGTAAAATTAGCAACTCATTACATGTTTTCTCGTTCAATGCTGGCTCCAGGCAAAACTGTGAGTTCTCAAAGATTGTCTGAAGTCCTCCTCGCCTCTCCTTTCTATGTACTTTTTCTTATTTGTAGGAGGCCACTACCTCAGATGCTCTAAAATCTTTCCAAAAAATGGTTCAGCATGAGTGTGAATTATTATTAAACAGTTATTTTCCTCTGCAATTGTAGAGGAGGAAGACAATTCCTCTACTCTCTAGGTCATCTGGCTGGTCTAAGAATTAAATTGATATGAGACAGAATAACAGGAGAAAATCAAACAAAGTTTAATAACTTGTAAACTCAGAAGAAACCCAGGAAAACTGAGTAACTTGCAAAAATGACTGAAGCCACCAACTTAAATACCATCTTCAGCTAAAGATAAAAGAGAGTGTTGGGGGTAGTGGTTTGGGACTTCAAAGGGGAAGTCAATTCACATGGAGATAGAAAAACAAATGTTTGATAAACAAGTGTTTGATGGGCCACCTATAGACAATGTGACATGAGAGACAGAACTTTGATAAAAATGGGCCTGCTGGTAACTTTCTATCTCTCCTAGTTTACATTGTACCATAGTTATTTTATGTTATCAGCTCCTTCATGGAACAGGCCTTCCATCTTAAATTCTTTTAAACAGTTAGGGAGAAGCTCAAAGTTTCTTTCAGAGTCTTTTGTCCTTAAAAATAATCAAGGCAAAGAGACATATTTTGGGGTGGCCAGTTCTGACCCCCACACAATAGTCACCATTTTAGCTTTATCTTTATAAAAGTTTTTGGGTAGGGGCCGGCCCTGTGGCCGAGTGGTTAAGTTCGCGCACTCCGCTGCGGCGGCCCAGGGTTTCACCAGTTTGGATCCTGGGGGCAGACATGGCACCACCCATCAGGCCACATTGAGGTAGCGTCACACGTGCCACAACAAGAAGGACCTGAAACTAAGATATACAGCTATGTACGGGGAGATAAAGCAAAAAAAAAAGAAAAGAAGATTGGCAACAGTTGTTAGCTCACGTACCAATCTTTAAAAAAAAAATTGGAGGGTAAAATGTTCTGTTGTCTAAAAACAATAACCCCACATTTTTAAGTGGGAAATATCCGGTGATCCTAAAAATCCTAAGGCAGAGCTTGTGTGTTACTCCTTCTCCATAAACACAGATTTATAGACCAAGTATTTTCAGATAGAAGTTTAGGTGTAGTATGCACAAGTTACCTGTAAGTAAGTTCATAAAGAAAAAAGAGTGTCTGTCTGCTTTTGTAAGCCCTATAGCACCTCGTACAATGTAGATATATGTCAGGAACCTAACAGACATATACAGGTGGACAAAGAGTATATTGATGTATATTATTTTATTTCAGTGAATTAGGCTTATCAGAGGGAGTATATCTTCTGATTTAGGTAAATATAATTCTAGACATCTCTCTGTGTTGATATGCCAATAAAAATACAGATAAATATTTGGATAAAATATTTTTATAGAATTGTGACAATAATACACAGTAATTGAGGTTTTCATAATATAAAGTATTGTTACTGCCCAAGGTGGGTCCTCTGCTAGCTGCAATACATGCCAACAGTCAGGAAGCAAGGTGGTAGGTGTCGACGAAAATAATCCATGACCAATCTATAAATGAAAATTTGGGTGAGTTTATTCTGAGCTTAAATTTTAGGATTATAACCCGGGAGAGTCTTTCCACAAAGGAACAGAGCACTCCAAAGAAGTGGGGGTATAAGGGTGGTTATATACCCTCAAAGAGGGTGCCTCACATATGATTGAAATGTCCCTCCCACAATAGTCACAAGATTGTCCTGTCGGCACAGCACTTGATGGACACAGCAGGTAGTGGGTCTGCTGTCTTGGTGGGTGTAGCAGGAGGCAAGTCTATTGTCTCCAGCTGGGCGGTCCTTAAGGAGACGCCAACGTTGGGAGGGGGACTGAAGTTGCACCTTTATCTCAAGGGCCTTTTGCTCTTGCCATAGGGAATCTCTAAAGCAGATATACAATGCATGCTCAACGGCCTCGGTCAGGCCCCTTTGGAAAGACAAGGTCAGGCCGAATTAGGTTTACACCAAAATGGCTTCCTCATATATTCCAATATATCCTATTACTTGCCATTTTTATTTGACATAGGAGAGAAAGGACATTATTACAGCTTGCTAGCAAGAGGGAAGATGGCCGACCCCTGTCTGAAAGAACCATCTTACAGAACAAAGACTACAGGCCAGTTATATATGGGGCTGGTCTCCAGGTGGGTGAGGTGGCTGGTCTCTTGGTAAGGGCAGACATCTGATCCCAGTTCCTGATAGCCCTTTGTTTTACTGGATATGCATCAGAGACTGGAGTAATGCCCTAGCCATACACCCTGATCTTTCAGTTATCATTAACGATGCCTATCAGCATAGGCTCTCTGCCCGGGGGTTATCACATTCCTAAGGAACTCAAAAGAACAAAGTTATCATCTTAAAGCAGCTGGGAGGGGCCACAAAATCTACAGAGCATGTCTGGGCCAGTTAGTCAGAGGGCACTCGAAGTTAGAATATGGTTTCTTTTCTACAATATGGCTTCCCTTATGTCAACCTTGTGTTGAGCTGGTATCAGTATTAGTTTTATTTGTATTCGATTTGAACAGGAAAAAATCTGAATTGAGAGAGATTGTGGAACTTGATATAATTCTTCATCAAAACAATACTATTTTTTAAAAGGCATTCTGATATTCTTCCCATTGATTTATATGGCCTAGACCTTTTCTTAAGACTGGGAGAGTTTGTGAATGCTTCAACTTACAGAGTATGGCAAGTTTAATGCTATATTTCTTCTGAGGTTAGGTCATAAAAAGCCTTACAGCTTCTACCTGTTTACCTGGGACTGTCATTCTGAGGAAAGTCAGTTGCCATGTACAAAGTCCGTCAGTAGACCAGCTAAGCACAGCCCTCTGGCCATCTCCACACATGGGAGTGAAGCCCTCCTGGATTGCTCAGACCTGCCCATCCACCAGCTAAGAACCACTGAGTGATTACAGTCCTGCCACAAGGACCAGAATCACTCAACTGAGTGCTGTGCAAATTCATGACCTACAGAATCTGCGACATAAATTAGAATGGCTGTTGTCTTAAGTTTGTGATAGTTTTTTTAACATAGCAATGTATAACTGGACTTGCTTTCAGAATGAAAATATTCAATTTTTTGTGGGGAGGAAGATTGGCCCTCAGCTAACATCTCTTGCCAATCTTCTTCTTTTTGCTTGGGGAAGATTGTCACTGAGCTAACATCTGTGCCAGTCTTCCTGTATTTTATGTGGGATGCTGCCACAGCATGGCTTGATGAGTGGTGCTAGGTCTGTGCTTGGGATCTGAACCTGTGAACCGTCAGCTGCCAAAGCAGAGTGCATGAACTCAACCACTATGCCACCTGGCCAGCCCCCAAGATGCTGGATAATTTTAACAATAAGAAGGGATATTATAACACTATATATTTAGGAAGTAATTACTGCCTGCCACCTTCCTGGCCTTATTCCCTTTAGCTTTTCTTAGGTATATTTATTCTTTTTAGGGAAAATATCTAATAACAATAACTATATTATTTTCCTCATAGGACAAAATCTATTTTTTTAATATTTTTCTAAAGCGAATGATATATGTTTATACACATATACACAGAACCTATGTACTGTTTAATAAAATGAATGTTAATTATATTTCCATGTCTTTTGTTTGGAGATACATTGTTTTATCTGATAGCCACAGAAAAAGCTGAAAAATTGAAATATTGTTAATAGCAATGCAGCATGAGCAATGCAGTATTTTTTTTAAATATGTTTTTCATATCACCTGCTTTAATATATTTTTGTCAGAACTTTGAAGCTGTAAATTTAGTCCATTCAAGTTGTGGGAAAAGGCCAGTCCTCCTTGGTGAATCTATCAGCCAAATCATTCTGTTAGGAATAAAAGTCTGACTTTGCTTTTCAGTTCAAATTACCACATTATTGTGCATCCCAGTCATACCTCGAGCCCTAACTTCTGAACTCTAACATCAAAAGATGAGACATGCAGGCACCTCTGCTTCCACTGTTTCTTAGGATGCTTTGTTTGTTTTTGTTGCAAATGACTCACCCTTAGATGTTCCTCATTATTTGACAAGCGAGGGACGGAAAAGTTAAATTTTTCAGAATATTCCTCTGAGAAGCAACCAGATGTTTTCATACTTGGAGGCAATGCATCAATTTAAGATTTAGGAGTCTTCCAGTGACCGCATTCTTTTGTGGGAGTGGGAGAAGGCTGGCTGTGAAAAATGAGATGGAAAAGAGAGCTGCCTGGTACCTGCATGCATTGTTGGCACTTTCTCAAGCAGATCAGTTTTAGAAAGGAATAGATTTATAAGTTGAAAATCTATAAGCTGATTTGCTTAAAACTCCCTCCCCTTACCCACCTACTCTTGAAAACCCAGGTTAATAAATCTTTTATTTAAAGAACACTGACTTAGAATACAAAAAACACTCCAGATTTTGTATCGATTTAATACAGTACTTAATGGCATGTAGATAGCAACATTTACTATTACTATTTTGTTTATATTGATATTTTATTTATGTTATTAGTATCATTTACTATTTGGACTTTACTCCAAAGTCCACTAAGTCTATTGTTATTTATCACTCATTAACTCCATCAGTGTGAGAATGAGTCTTGAGTAATTTAGAAGTGCTCTTTATAAATTCCCAGACCATAGAAAACCAGCTGTGATCAATTGGTCGATATTGACACAAACCATTGATAACATCTTTCATGCTTTATCTACATTACTTAATTTGTTGCAAAAAATTAATGAAAATGAAGATTATATAATTTTATTAAAAATAGTTCCATGGTTTTTGAAAGGGTATATTATCAATTCCTTCATAATACTTTTTCCTTTCCTTAAAGTCATATGACCAATCTCAACTTCATTATGTAGTAAGAGCTCAGTTGTTTACTCATCATATTTCCACTGTTATTTTGCAGAATTGCTCATACGCATCTCATCATTTGGGCCAGCCTCATTACCATTTTAGTCCAACGTGTAGTTATGTGTCCTAAAACCATTTCTATTTTGTTTGTCTCTATATTCCCAGCAATTAACCTAATGCCTGATTTTTAGGTGGTTTTCAAAAATTTTTTGATGAGTTATCTAATGAAGTAACAGAAGATTGGCAGAAATTTGTCTTTGATTAATATTACTAAGCTTGCCATTTATTTCCCAGGTTTTTGTTCAGTTATTCTTAGGGAGAAGATAAATTAGCAGCTCCAATGTAATAAAATCCTATTATCTTGATCCATGAAGCAAGTAGATGATGGCATCTTGGCCAGGCTAACGTTAAAGAATTTGCATCAATATCAAAAGCTTAGAACGTTTAAAAAGAAGGATGATATCCATAATCTTAATAATAATCACAAAATAATTGCCCTAATCTATTCAATAGCTGTGGAACTTAATGTTTATAAGATCCAAATGTTTACTTATTTCATAAATTCATTGTTCTTCATGATTATGCAGATCTTCAAAATTATGCAGATTTTTTCTCAGTTTAAACATTCCTTTGATATATGTTTTTTATATTTTAACAGATATCTTTCCTTTGCCATTACTTTTTAATAATTTTGGTATAAGTGGATTCCTGTTTACTTTGAAAAATATCAAAAATTTCATGCAATGAAGTATTACTTTAATATATTTGAAATCTATTTATCATATTGAAGATTTAGTGGTCATTCTATTCTATTATTATTGTCATTTGACCATTTTTTGTTTATAAGTTCTATTTATCCTTTTGAGAATAAGTTTCTTAAGTATTCCTTGACTAATATCAGGTGTATGCATATTTTTCTCTCACCTATTTTTAAAGGATTTCATTTGGAATCCTTTTTGTATAGTTTCTCATTTTTGAATGATTTTATTTCCATTAAATAATTGAATTATATTTATGAGCTTCTGTCTGTTTTTATAACCTGCCTTATTAGAGTACTCAAGGGGCAAACTTTTAGTTGGCCAATAATATTTCATTATTATTGTAAAATTGCTGACCTGTATTTAAGGCACTTGAAAAGATAATTCTCTGTTCATTTGATATTTCTTCTATAATAAATTCTAAAAATTAATTCTCGGGCTAAACATGTTGATTACTATCCAACTGTGCTTGGTTAAAAGACTAGTAAACAAATTCTTTTTTATAGTGTTCTCTGAATGCTCCTCTTTGTCCAGCATCTTGAAAGCTACTCCATCTCCTTTGACATGGGTTGATCTAGATTGACTTTGCTCATAATGACCTGATAATTTATGACTAGCTGTCTTCAAGTTAGAGCACTATAATTCTATTTCACAGCACTTCTATATACTTCAAGGAGACGCCAATGCCAGGAGGTAAGAAGAAAAGAGCATCTTCTCTGATCCTATGATCACAAAAACTATAAATTTCACTGTAGTCTGAGATTTTTATCTGAAAACTGAGATAAAATCTTGAAAGCAAAACATCCAATCTACTGCTAGGTTACTGAATTGATAGGTTTTTGGTCAAACTTGCCTGTAAAACACCTTAGCAACTGTTTTCTGCACAGATATTTAAGTGTACTTCAGTTTGGTAAATTAATCTTTATGATAAATTGAAGGCACATGAAGAAGCTGCCTAGACTCTAACGCTTCCTAAACTAGAAGAGTCATCTGAAATGTGGACAACAGTCTGCATTCGGCGGTGCAGTTCTTTCGTGCAAATCAGACCCTGGAGAGCAATATTAAAAGATGTCTCACTATAAGTCAATAGAAATAAACAATAATTGCCTAATTTTCAAGATTAATTTTTATCATTCGCTTTCCCAATATATATTATGTTTTCTAATTTTGGATAAATATTCTAAAGAGCAACTAAAAGAAAGAAATAGAATGTTTAGCATTTCCTGATTGCCTAGTCTGTGTCTGTGTGTGTTTTCTTGAGAACCTGAGGAGAAAAGTTATAAGATTCTACCAATGTTGTCTTCATAATTTACCCAGTCATGTTTTGTCTCATGTAAGATTACACTTACAATGGATACTTTGATCTATCACCTCCCTTTTTTCTCCTTAAATAGCCATTATTTTGTCCTGTTTGCCATTTACTTTCTTGAGTAAAATCCAATCCTCACGTTCTGAACAGGGGCAGAAACTGCTGATGATCTTTTCAACGTTAATCCCACTCATATTAATGATAACATTGCATCCTTTTCAATTGTTCTTGCCTCTCATGCTCTTCTCTCTGGAAACATGTAAATGATCCCAGAGTGCAGACCTTCAATCTGAACCTGAAGTCACAGTGAGCATCTCTGGATTTCAGGTTCATTATTCTTTCTGGAAACACTGTCTGCACCTTTTTGTGAATGACACGGGGGCAAACTTTCTATTACAGTTAATTGCTATTGAAAAAACCAATGTCTTTTTTTTTTTTTTTTGCTTAAGGCTATTGATAGCAATCAGCCCCCATTTATTAATAAAAAGCTCTATTTCTTATTTCAGAGGCACAAGTGGTGCACTGTTAAAAGTATATTTAGATTCTTTATACAAATTCTTTGTAAAGCCTCATTGAGTGGTATTCTGCTCATAAATAACTTATCAAATTATCTTTCTATTATACTAATTATCATACAATGTCAAAGGTTCTTAAACTATATTTGTTCTCTTACAATTACTATTTCTCAAAAGTTTTGCTTAGCTGGATTTTACATAGCAATGCCAACCTAACTGACCTATTCAATGATATAGCCAACTGAAATCCATTTTAAAAATCTTATTTTATTGATACTATTTTACTGTAAATTGATGAGCAGCTTTTCTTTTACCTTTTAGTATTTATGAGCCTCAAAAGTGTTGTTTATTAAAAGATATGTTACTTAGCAATAGTTGATTTGTTTTTCTGAAAATGCAATAATATTAAATTTTTTAGAAAATATCATATTGATTGTAATTTGTGTGCTGAAAAAGAAGTCCTTGTCTTTGGAAATACTGATTATCTTAATTAAAAGGTAACCAGTACTTTCTTTGAAATGAGTCATTTATTCATAAATTTGTGTTGACCACCTATGATATACCTGTCATTAGGGGTAAATAAGAAATAGGGTTAATATTGCATTCTCTGAAAACATACTACTGAAGTGTCAATCACTCCCAGCCTCTGAATTAGTAAAGAAACTGTCATACCCTGGGTAAGTTACTTAAAAGAGCTGCTTGAGCTGCCTCATCAGTAAGTGGGGAAAATAATAATACTTTCCTCATTGTGTTGTTGGACTAAATGGCCTAGAATAATTCCTAACACTACACATAAGTTTTCTTATTATTGTTACTACATTTGCCAGAAATAGAGAGCTAAAGAAGTTAGATGAGGTTCTTGATGTCACAAAGTTTACAGTTTATTTTAGGACACAGATAAAAAAATAATTTAAACATTAAATTAGTAAATAGACAAGTGAAGAGAATAAAAAGAATAGGGAGTTTGTGAGGAAAAAATAGCATAATGAATAGGCACCTGGATAAGATATGGACTTCCCCTGAAGGAAACATGCCTTTTAGCAGGGAAGCCATAATATCACACACGCGCCTCGACTCTAAGTTGGATGCCATAAAAGAAGACTGGGCAAAGAGCTTCAGAAGCAGAGGAAGATCATTTCCTGCTATTGGAATCTGCGACAGTTTCATGAAGATGTTAGCCATTGAACTGGATTTTATAGGGTTGTAATGTTTTAGATTTGCTGTGTGAGTCAAAAAAAAGGAACTCCAGGCAGAGGAAGCAGAATGAAGCAAAGGCGTACTATTCACAGTGTGGTCTGAGGACCAATATTGACCTAAAAACTGCTATCAGTCTGTGACAAGTATAGAAATCGAAATTAGGCGGGTACCATAGCTTTTCTCATCACTCTTGCATAATAAAAAGTCCTCCAGATATTTTCCATCTAAGAATACTCTTAATGTTCAGGGTAATTATCAAAACATAAAACATGTTTGTTACAAGTCACATCTTTTTTTCCCTTCCCCTAATTTACTCCAGGAAGGCTGCAATGGGGTAAGGGATCGTGGGAGACTTCTGCTCTATTTCTCCAACTCGCTTTTGTATTTCTTCTCCTCTAGGTTACCGTGGTCTCTGACCTATCTAGGGTTGGTGAGAGGAGGAGAGAAGAACAAGAGAAAGGACCTGTGGCCACTTATGTGGCCACTGCTGTCGTGTTTAGCTGCCAGTGCTTGGCAGATATTTAAGTTCAGCCTTTTGCAGAACATTTTTATGTTTTCTTAGAGACTTCCCGGGAATATTCAAGAGCAGTGTTTGTGGTATGGGCCCAGCAGCTTCTGACACCAGCTCTCAGGTTTTGTGAGCTGCAGCTTGAATGATAGGACACCACAAGGGGATTCTTGCTTGTACTTCACTCTGTGAGGTCTGCCTCACTAGGCTCTCACTGTTGGAGCCCAGAGCCCTGCAGCTAGGCTTCGTGGGCAAAGTCTTTTCTGAGATGACTTTCAGTGAGTGTCATCAAAGGAAGAGCAGAGCATTCCCAGTGCATCCCCTTGCCTTGGATCGGCTGTCTCGGGCAAGCGGTCACTGTCTCCCAGGCTTGAATCAGACTTCGATTGACTGACGTTCAGACTCTTTGGGACACATACAAGTTCTCCAGGCGGTTCTTTTGAAGCCCTTTTTACTAGACCTGAGGGAGAAGAAAGCAATTGTCTCCTATATTGATAAAGAGAGGGAAAATGTTAGTAATTCTATATATTTTTGAAAGGAATCATAAGCCACAAATGTTTAGACTCTTTAGATGGGCCACGGGCTCAGGGTGACTAGGTCCGCTTTAGGCAGCTCCTTTTACAAGTTCTGTATCAGCGGTCTAGCAAGTCTAGCGTCTCACTAAGGCAGTGTGAGGTTAACTTGGCACCCCTTGCATTCTGCTCAACCTTGGAATTATTAGCTAAAACTGATCGAGTCTCAATCTTATTTTAACGGGCAGTCATAAATTATCACTATAAATAAGGAACAAATAATGGAAGAGAATTTAATATTATCAGTGGGAGGGAATAAAAAATGAGATTTTAGATAATACAATAAAAAGACAAATGGAGGAAAGAGATCATAGAGAGAAGGCCTAAAGAGCAAAAAACCTGCAGCATAAACAAAAGTATGATTGGTTAACTCAAACCTATCTTTATTAATTATTTACAAAGTATAGGAGAAAGTAGGGATGAAATTACCTAATTTTAATGCTTCATTATATTTTTAATATTTTGAAACTCTAAAGCAAAGGAATGAAAGCTAAAATATAATTTAAACTGTTTTTAAGAAAGTTAAAGATGATTATAATATAAAGATATTTTTTTAAAAAGTAAAGAGACTAGCGTGTTTTAAAGAGAAACTGACAGAGCGTTTTGGATGTCTTCTAATGTCTAAATGCAGTTAGACATGACTCCAGTCTGATTAAAGGAAAGCATAAGGAAGTATGACATTGGGGTTTCCTGTCTTGCAAGTGCAGTATTACTGACAATTTGTTTTGGTAAAACATGTTATTTTCAATGACTGAAAGTAAATATTATGAATCTTCTTGTTAACATGTTTATTAGCACCTTTCATCAACTGACTAAGGTTTGAAGAAATTTTTTAAAGAATGAAATAATCTATATTAGGTGTAATTTTTTATTGTCTGAACACAAATATCAAAGTTTATTTGGATCAGCAATCTGATACAATAAATAGAGATCAAAGGGAAAACTATATTTAAAAAAATAGGAGATAACGATGTAGCTTCATGTTGAAAGGTTAAACAGATAGAAATAGCCCGTTGTCATGTGTTTATTTTTTGACATCAGTAATCATGTTCTTCACTTGAAAATACAGACTTGTTTTCACTAATTATTTCAATTTTTCTATGTGATTTGTATCAATGATAGTCAATATCAAGGACTGAGATCATCAAAATGCGTGGCTCAAGCAAGACAGCTGTTGCAATAGCTGAAATTTGTTGAAAACAGACCTAGTGTACAATTTAAAACAGGTAACACTGGTTTTACTTTGTTTTGGAAATCATGGGTGAGATCTTTCTTAAAAACGCAACTGAAGCCAAAGTCAGGTGTTTCTTTTTTTTAAAATTTTTTGTTGTGGTCTAAATAGTTTATAACATTGTGAAATTTCAGTTGTACATTAATATTTGTCAAACACCATATAAATGTGCCCCTGCACCCCTTGTGCCCACCCTTCCCCCAGACCCCCTTGTAACCACTAAGTTCTTCTCTTTGTCAGTGTGTTTATATTCCACATATGAATGAAATCATATGGTGTTTATCTTTTTCTGTCTGGCTTATTTCGCTTAACATGATGCCCTCAAGGTCCATCTATGTGGCTGTGAATGGGATGATTATGTCTTTTATTATGGCTGAGTAGTATTCCATTGTATACATATCACATCTTTATCCAATCTGCAGTCACTGGGCACTTGGGTTGCTTCCACATCTTGGCTATTGTGAATAATGCTTCGATGAACATAGGGGTGTGTAAGTCTCTTTGAATTGTTGATTTCAAGTTCTTTGGATAAATACCCAGTAGTGGGATAGCTGGGTCATATGATATTTCTGCTTTTAATTTTTTTTAGAAATCTCCATACTGTTTTCTGAAGTGGTTCCACCATTTTGTATTTTCACCAGCCATAGATGAGGGTTCCCTTTTCTCCACAACCTCTCCAACATTTATTATTTTTTGTCTTGGTGATTATAGCCATTCTAACAGGCATAAGATTGAAGTGCATTTTTGATTTGCGTCTCCCTGATCATTAGTGATGTTAAGCATCTTTTCATGTGCCTCTTGTTCATCTTTATATCTTCTTTGAAAAAATATCTGTTCATATCCTCTGTCCACTTTTTGATTGAGTTGTTTATTATTATTATTTTTTTTTGTAGTTCAGTTGTGTTAGTTCTTTACATATCATGGAGATTAACTCCTTATAGGGTATATGATTTGCAAATATTTTCTCCCAGTTGGTGGGTTGTGTTTTCATTTTGATCTTGGTTTCTTTTCAAAGGCAGGTGTTTTTTAAGTGCATAATTAGTCTACTTAGGTAATCTGGAAAATTAAGCATCAAAATGCCAAATGCTATAAAATATAATTATTGGAAAATTAAGATGAAAAACTTTGAAGAATGGCAAAAAATCCCCAAACATACACAATACAATTGACATTCAGATCGCCCTTATTTTCATAATTGAAGAAGAGGAATGCTGCCAAGTTATAAACATACTATGAATCTTGAGAAATCCAGAAGAAAAAGTATCAACAGAAATGTCATAAGCTCCCAGAAACACAATCTGGGGTTGGAACTGAGTGGTAGAAGCCAATATGGACACTCAAGAAAAACTTCAGTCAGTCTAAACTCATTTGCTTTTCTGATAAGATTACTACTCTCAGATGTGGAAAGTAGGGCAGGCAACTTGTATCTATATTTTTCTAAGCCATTTTAGAGTTTCTTTCTATATATTCAAAAGTTTGTGGCATGCTGTGCTTATCAATCTCTATCTGGAGACAGGTGACTAATGGAGCTATTTAAGAATTGAAATGTATCTGTCCTGTTGTTTTAGTTTTAAAATAAGAATTTATACAAACCCATGGACTTGTGAATAAACAAAAGTTCAAAGAATTGAATCTGATGAAAGAATGAGAAATAATTTTTTGACAATTTTGAACGATGGACAGACACAACTAGAAGAATTTTAATAATTTCCCTTATATTAGAAAACAGTAATCAAGAACAAAACTTCAGATTAGGAATCTCAACTCTGTAGGTGATTTTCCTTTAATTTTGACCTAGAATTCCAAAGTTAATAAAGTAGATGTTGCAATACATAAAATGAAAATAAAACCCACAAATAGATTATTTGAGTCCATTTAAAAATGTATTTTTTACAATATTTTTTGAGTATACCTGTTTTATAACGTTCTGCAGTTTGTTTGAGGATAAGACATAAGTTATAAGGAAATAGAAATTTTAAAATTGTGTTGTTATTAAATCCAGTTTAAATTATTTTAAAATGGTTAAGTAATATATAAATGTCCTTTATATTTGTAGATTTTTCTTAAAACATTCAGAATACCACAAAGAGAATAAGCAAAAGTAAGAATTATCCTTGTGGGTTGAAAAGATGATCAGAAATGTTAAAGTGCTGATAGTGCAATCTTCATTTAACCAATGTATGTTCTCTTTTTCTTTTATCATGATGAAGCTATCTACCTATCTGCAGGGGATTTTATAAAGATTAATTACTTCATTTTTCCAAGAGTTCATAAAGTTTAATAATACTAAATAAAAGGACGAATGAAACATTGAGATAAGAGCTATTAAACACTGTTACACACCCACCCATTCTTATTACTTTTAGAGATGAAGGTCAGCGTTTAGCTTGCACCATCTGTTCATGTACAGTCAGACAAAACACAATAAAATTTTATTAAAACTTTTAAGAATCTACTGTATACATTCTGTGTATAAACAGTTTATGAAGGTTTAATTAAACCTTGAGGAATTCTACTCTTTTCAATACTTACCATCCTTTTCTTTCATGACAATGTAGTCTGCATCTTTTTCTAGCTGTATGACCTTTTTTCATTATTTCACCTTCATTGGTATCCCCTTGATAGAAGGTATTTCTCAGTCTCCTAACATTGGGAATTTATCTTAGAATTTATGCATTCTTTGGGGGTATCTCACCTACCATCTTCATCTGACTGACTTCAAAATCTATATTTTTAGGCCTTAAATATCTTTTTATTTCAGACACAAAATCCAAAATAAGTTAACAGTTCCACATGCGTTTACTCTACGGGTACCTCAAAATCAACATATTCAAAATGGAACTCCTTATTTTACTTCTACAGCTTACCTTTTCTAAGGACTGGATCCATATTAGAGCACAAGTTCTGGAGCCATGGTACCTGGGACTCTCTTATTTGTTCTCCAATGACCAGCCGTGTGATGTTGTGCCAGCCACTTATCTTCTCTGGGCTTTAGCCTCCTTGTCTGTAAGGAGATGTCTAGGAGATGATAAAAAGTCGGTATGAGAATTGAATGAGTGCATAAGTGTGGCATGTTTTAAATAATGCATAAGTCATAGTAGGCGTGTAAAAATGTGAGATATATTGTCATTTCCCTTTTCTTGGTAAGAAATCAAGTACTTGCTTCTTGGTCACTAAGATTCAGAAACATCCTGGCCACCTTCACTTCTTAATTCAGTAAGTTACTTAAAACAAAATAAAACCACACTATTAAACCTTTATTTACACATTACTTGTTAGTCAAGACAATGACCATTAATCTTTGACTCATCTCATGCTATCATCATGTTCTTACCTCTGGAATTTTCTTCCTGCACTCATTCTGCTGTGAAACCCTGGTTATCCTTTAAACCAACATGAGGGGTCAATGGCTTTGTTAAGCCTTCCTTTACCTTCTATCCTCCACTCCTGTCAGACGAAATGTATTGCTCTTTCCTATGTTATTGCTACTTAAAATATATATATATATCAATTAATGCATGATTTATTCATCTATTTACTACTATATTTGACGACACACTCTAGGAGGACATGGGCCAAAACTCGCATTGAATGTACAGCAGTGTCCAGTATATGGTGTTTAGGAAATATTTGTTAAATTTCAGTAATATTTAAACTCTCCACAAAGCAAATTGGAACTTTTCATAATATCACCTTAACAGATCATTTTAGTCTTATCTTCCATTACCTCTTAAGTGACGAAAAGGGAGAAAAGAACAAAGCAAGAAGAAACAGTGTATTTATCATTTCTGTGCTACATTTTATCACATTAACACAAATTGTTACATAAGACACATAAATTGGTGCACCTATATTGGAACATTTGTCACAATCTGCCTGAGTTGGAGTTGTTAATTTAGAGTAGACAGATACTAAATTGTGGGCTTAAGAAGGACCAAAGATGTTTCATTCTTGTGGCTGAAAAATGTTAGTTGAACTGACTTAAACTTGTATAAACTAATAAAAATGGCTTTTTGTCTGAGGTTTTTAAAATAAGCATTCAAAAAATGATGACAACTCTATGTTGTGTGTGCCTGTGTGCACGCACAAAGAGTGAGTTTTCCCATTCAGGAACACAGGAAGGCCTAGCAATTTAGGTCAGTTTACTGAATGATAATTGATGTCCTCAACAGAGGATCTATTTTGAGGTACAGATGCTTTTTTTATATTCAAAGGGAGCCCTGGTATAACCTTGGTGAAATCTAAACTTTGTGTATACAACTATAGGATATATTTTTTCAGTATGTTCTACTTTAAAAGGATAATGATGTTTCCTTTACAGGCTTATTTGAGTCATTAAATTGAATCATGCATGAAATGTAAGTGGCAGAGCTGAATTAAAATCTCAATCCTGGGGCCAGCCCAGTAGCGTAGTGGTTAAGTTTGCATGCTCTGCTTCAGTGGCCCAGGATTCACCGGTTCAGATCCTGGGCATGGACATTCACACTGCTCATCAAGCCATGCTGTGGCAGCATCCCACATAGAAGAACTAGAAGGACTTACAACTAGGATATACAACTATGTACTGGGAGTTGGGGAGGACAAAAAACAAAATGGAGGAAGATTGGCAACAGATGTTAGCTCAGGGCCAATCTTCCTCACCAAAAATTATACTGTTAAAAACAAAAAATCTCGATCCTGAAGAGACAACCAAGTTTATTACCTTAGTTTCTTCCTCCTACCTACTAGCCTCTCAGTATGTCTGATTCAAGATTATACTTAAGAAATATTGTAAATTATTTAATTTTTCAGCAAATATAACTGAATCTGTATTTTATTCTAGGCCAAGAGACATCTCTGAGACAATAGCATTGAACAGGAGAGATAAAGTTCCTGCTCCCATGGATGCTTATGTCAACTGAAAGAAATAGGAATTGAACACACAAACACAAAACACTATATAATTCCACTGATAAACATTATAAAGGAGCATACAGAGCGTTATGAGACTTTGTAACAACAGTCTTTGCTATCTAATGAGAAGCTATGTTTACAGTGATGAATATCACGGAGGAATTGATATTTAGGCTTAGACCTGAAAAATTACTGAGAGTTGGCCATGTGACACGGATGATTTATTCCAAGTAGGAGAATCCGCATGCTTATGAATCAGCCCAGTGAATGAAGACTCTAGGATTTCTTTTCAATGTTCATATGGTTTGCTAGAGTTCAGCTAGGAGAATTTAAGAAACTTTTCTGAGTAACTTGCATATGATAGAAAGTTTTCAATACCAAGACTTGTCAATAGACTAGAATATTTGGCTCACACTGATTTGAAATCTAGTGACTCTCTTAACACACCTATATTAAGCTCACACAAGGTATTATGGACTGAGAATTAATCTCTCAGACTGATTTACTTGTAAAAACTTGTATAGGCCCATGAAATAGCAATGATAACAATTGTGAATTTTCAGATTCTGCCCTGATTGGCATAGTTCTGTGCTTATTTTTCTACCCCAAGATATCTCAAAATGTAATTCAGTAAGGCAAGGAGTACATATTGTGGGGAGTGATGTACGGAAGATATGTAAAGAAAAGACTTTTCAATTAGACATATCTCGGTGACATCACACCTTCATTTTTCTGTATCATGGCAAGTTATTTAATTCCTGTGTGCTTCATTTCCCTTTTATTTAAAATACAACTGATAATATCTCTGGAAGCTCCTCTAATTAATACTGTTAAGCCTTTGACAAGTTAGTTGTTTTGGCTATTAGGACCCATTCTCTCAGTGATCACAGTGCTTTTGTGATCCTGATGCAATAAAGAGAATGTTGTAAAGACAGAATTTTATATTTTATTAGTTACAATATGTTTTGCATGTCTGGGATTCTGCTCAGTGCCAGTAATAGTACAACTAAAAAATATTTCACAATTCTATTATAAGCCAAAATTCTCTATTTCTCTTCCTAAATTTTTCCACCTCTAACACAAAAACATAATCGCCAGTATTCTATGATTGAGTGAGAGGCTACTGAAATGAGCAATGGATTTACCTGTATCCTTTCCCTTTGTTCTGGGAAGTATTCTCTTGCAGTATCCTTCTAAAAAATACCAAAACAAAAACTTATATTTTTTCATATTTGTCATTTACTCTTAGAAAACTCAAGAATCAAGAGTGGTTTAGATATGTTCATTTATTTTATTCCCTGTGTCCATAATTAATAAGTGATTAAGCCAAGATCCCAAATTATTTAAAGTCTGTAGCTCAATCAATGGAAAGTGAAAATGAGTGGTTTTCATGACTGAATCTTCTCAATAAATAAAGAAATGCAAAGAGAAGTATAATATTACTTATTGTAGGATGGGATGGAACTAAACCATTGCCTAAATCGGGAAGGCCTATGGGTTCCAATGCAAGAATTTAAATTGGAAGTGCAAATTACTTTTTCAGTTCAAATAAAGCAATCCTAACACAAGTGACCTAAGCATTTGAGCTTAGTTTTCTCACCTGGAACCTGTGAAATACCATGTCTATCTATACATCTATGGACCTATACCTATCTCTATATCTAAAGCCGTATCTAACCCTATATCTATATCATCTCTATATACTTAATAAGGTTTGTGGGTTTCAGTGTGTATGTGTGACATCCTGGAAATGGAATAACGGATATAAACATACATACTGGAACACAATGAAGCCTTTCTCTTTGTAGATTCCAGCTTTTGTTTATTTTAAGAAGTGTCCTGAAATATGAGTATATGTTCTGGCATTTGTTCAGTTATCATCTGAAAGTTCAGCTACCTTGAAGTGCTACTACCCTTCTCTGTTTTAGGTCATTCATAGTTCAGCTAATACACAGATAATATTATCAGATCAGACTGATATGGATCAGAGAGCTCATCCAATATCAAGTTTTAATAATTACTGTCAAGGATATGAGAAATCAAAAGGCTCAAAGCAGAGAGTTCTGAGACATCAAGGGTAGCTCCTCAGAGCCTGTCTTCCTGCATCGGATATGCACCTCTGTTCCAGAACAATAGATAGGATCCACAGGTAAGGATTGTAGCATCGTCTCCCACTGTGGGAGCATTTCCATTCTGAACTATGTCCATTTTCAACCCCAAAGTTGTGAGGCTCCCCAGGGAAACATGCCTCAGAGATTCTAGTATGATTCACTCTAGGGAATTCTTGCTCAGGGATATCTTACTAAGGGCAATTCAGGGATAAAGTCTCCTCCTCCTAGTAAATAGCATTACTTTATTTTCCCAGAAGCACAGTTGACACAAAGATTACACTGGGCTATCTGCTTATTTCCCCGCTGGGGGCGTCACTCCTATGAAAGATGTGACTGAATCCCAGACCAGAAACTTTAACTTCTTCCTGCCAGTAGTTAACATCATTTTTCATTCTCATTCTGTTTGTTATTTTTCCATGAATTTTGTAAGTTTCCCATGACTATTCTGCAGCTCAATGTCTCTATTTATTGCAGTGCTATATCTGCTTCTGATACAAATTAAACATTGCTATTTGAGTTCTCTTCAGTTTTTTCAGGAATCTTTCCCTTCATTTCTATGGATAATCATCTTTTTCTCCCCCAGTCTCTTGAAAAGATTCCTATATGCTCTATATTAAATTTCCTAGAACTGATAAGACAAGTATTACTTCCTCCTTTTTCCTCACCCTTCTCTTCCTTGAATGCATCTTCTCCCAAGCAAATTCTTTGTTCTCTTCCATATTGCATCATTGCCTTTTAATTTTTTTCAGAATTTTCACACAGGCTCCATAATATTTTATTTTATGGTTAATTGTATTTTAAATTGATTTTATTACTTTCCACAGTATTTTATACAAATAGTTTTAAAGGTCAAATGGTCTAAATATCTTATAATAAAATTCACTAGTATCTCTCTTTCTGGGCTGAGTCCTACCCAAAAAGGTTAAAAACTTGTCACTGATTTTGGTATTTAACTTCCAATTTTTGAAATACATGTTTGCTTAATCTATCTAACATATATTTGCTATCTTATTATTTTTCATTTTATATTATATCTATTTTCATTATTACTTTCATTTGTTATTATTTCTGTTTATTAATTCACTTATTATGTCTGATATAGTATCTCTTTTAGGCAGTCCTTTCTTTAACAGATTGCATGGCCTGACTATCTAAACCCATGCTTATCATATTTTCTACCTGTATTTAGAAGCTTTTATGCCTCTTTTGAGTTCTAAGTGAACTTCCTTCCACTTCTCAAGTTTTAGTTCCCCATCAAAACCTTTATTGTGATGTTCTAAAATGTCTTTGGTTTATGGTAAATAAATCTGTTTCCTACAGTGGCAGTTACGATGATTCTGTAGGCTAGCCCTTTTGGGCACCCACTGGAGGAGGATATTTACTGAGCTGGAATTTGCTAATTGCGGGTTCTGATTAATTAGATGAAGCTCAGAGGTGTAGGTTACTTGCCACAGTATCTTTCCAGACTTGGTGGTCTCTCTCTCTAGGAGTAAGATGTGCATCATTGACTTTCTTTATCTTGTGGAGGCCAACTCTGTGAGGAAGCTCTTCTCCTACAGCCGTGTTTCGTGTGACTACAGCTCTACCTTCTAGGATATAGAAGGAGCCAAGTGCTTTATCTGCATTAAAAATAACACACAACATATCCATAAGGTAGATACTTTTCTAGTGATTTCAATTTATGGATAAGAAAACTGAGATTAAAAAGCTAAATTCAACTGCCTAAGTCACTGTTTGTAAACAGCAGAGTTTGGACTGGAATCTCAAATTGCCTCATTACTGTGTTCTGAAATAGTAGGGGTTCTAATAGTTTGGTTGCAGGTTGGTACCCCTGATTCTGTGAGCAGGGGCGGCGCGTGGGCGTGGGTTTCTATGACTTAGATGATTGTTCATTAGTCATCCATCTCCCAGGAAACCGTGCCCTGCAGGCTTTATGCTTATTGTAGTCATTTTCTTAATGGAAAAATCTTCACAACAGCACTTGCTGGTTGCTGCTTCTTATCCTACATACCTCAGGGCTGCATTCACACTTCCAAATGAGGGTTCAGAATATTTTATTAAGGTGTCCTTCCCTTATTTCCCAGGTTTTCTTTCACTGGAGTGAAAAATGGGAGTTCATCCTGTATCTCTTCTAATCTGGCCCTCTGTGCATTCTAAAAACCAAATAATTAATATTTCTGTCGTGTAGATGAGAATATCCCTATTTTCTATGTTAATGAAAACATGTCCCTATTTGTATATATAACTAATTGATCATTTCATGGGCATCTTTCAATGGTAAGGTTAAACACCAGTTTTTATAGCATTATTAATTAATCCATTACTACCTAATGTTTGTTTCATTAGGATTGGTCGAAATAGGCCAAGAAGGCACATAGACTCCTGATTTTGCCACCTTATTTACCTCCTTTTCTCATAATTTTCAAACACAAACACTCTAGTAAACAGGTCTTTCCTATAATGCTAAATATGCCTCAGTGCTTTTGTCATTTGTCACTACTATTCTCCTAATTTTTAATATCTCCTTCACCCTTCTCTGAATTTACCCAAATCCATTCACACGATCCAGCTTAAGTCATACATACTCTATAAAGCCTTCACTGGTTACTCTTTTTCACTCAGATTTTTTCTTTCTGATAATAATGATCATTTTAATTTTTTTCACCCTATAGGTTTTTACATGAAGTTCAAAGCAATTTACATTTAATTTTGCTCTGATTGTTTTGCGTCTTTTAGTTGTATCTCTCTACATTATATGGTCACTAAGAAGGAGCCATACCTCTCACACTGTCTTTGTCTGATATGATCCAGCCTGGAAGTTCTGCTCCCTGATTGTGCATTAGAATCATCTGGTAGGGGGTGGGGAAAGCAGGGTGTTAAAATCACCTACACCTGGGCTTTACCCCAGGCTAGTTAAGTTAAAATCTCTTAGGGTGGGGCTCAGCCATGGAGATTGTGTTCGTCCCCAACTGATTCTAATATGTAGTCAAGTTTGAGAACCTCTGCCCTAGCATCAGGTTGAGAATTTGACAGTGTTTAGTACACATGTGATTCAGCGCGCATCTGAGACCATCAAAGAACATCCAGAGATAAGAAAAGTTTCCAAGGAAGCAAGTTTCAGACTTCAACATGGATAAATGAGCCATATAGTGTGAATCATAAAGGGTAGCTGATTGAAGCAGAAGTAATGATTTAGAGATAATTGATAGCAGAGGTACCATAATGGAGACTTTCAAGTTTTTCAAGTAAGAGAAGTAAAATTAAAGTGGATTTTATAAGCATATGTAATGTAGGGGAGGAAGACATTTCCTCTTCCCAAATGTGGGTTCGTCTGGCCGGAGAACGAATTAAATTCACATGAGACAGAATAGCAAGAGAAAATTAAACAAAGCTTTATGAGGAACCATGGCCCGGGGTCTTTCTTCCTGAAGGAAGAAAGGGCACCGAAGAAGTGGGGTGCACATAGTGGTTATATACCCCCAAACAGGGTGTTTCACATGTGATTGAAATGTCCCTCCCACAATAGTCACAAGATTGCCCTGTCAGCACAGTGCTTGATGGACACAGCAGGTAGAGGTCTGCTGTCTTAGAGGGCGTAGCCGGAAGCAAGTCGATTGTCTGGAGCTGGGCGGTCACAGGTGAGTGCAGCAATCAGTTCCTAGTCTAAGAAAGATGCTTAATCCTTAAAGAAATGCCAACGTTGGGAGGGGGAGGGAAGTCAGTTACAGGAGGTTACCAGACTAGCACAATAAAATGCAGATTTAAGTCCTTGCCTTTGGCATTGATTAAGAGCTTCCAGAGAGAAGGCCATCTCCTTTCTTCTTCCTGGTACAGAGAGGGAGGCACCTTTTACAGATAGAGATTTACCTTACAAATGTAAAGGTGTCCTAACAAAGGGCAAGTTCCATTCCTCCTTCCCTGTCCCAGTTTATCAAAAGCAATCAGCCTCAAATAATCCTGATGCCAAAGAGACATATCTTGGGGTGGCCAATTCCAGGTCCCCACATTAAGCAGGTACAAAACCATCGATGTAAAAGATAATTCAGACTTTGTCAATTTGGATTCATCCGAAAAAGGGAAACGGAAATACAGCAAGTTGAAGAGCCAAAGATTGAAGTGTCAGAGTACAGAAAAAGGTCTTTGATAATGACGACACGAAAATAATAAAGTAGTGTATAAGTTGTAAAATGAAGAGTCTATTTAAGATAGCTGCAGGCATCTTCCTCCCCTTGGAAGATGGGTCGTTTTGGATGTTGGAGGGAGTTAAATGGAGCTTAAATAATTGTAGCTGAAGGAAGAATCCAGTCCTGATCTTACTCTCTCTGTTGAGTTGACAGGTCCAGCTACTGGTAAGCAATAGGATGAAGAGTTTAAAAAGCAAACTTGCCCAAGTGGATGAGGAAATCAAGAAGCAGACTTGCTCTGGCTTCAGGCATTTAGGAAACCAGGCTAAGAGTGAAGGGTTAATTAGTGACCTCGCCAGAAAGAAGCAACAGGACTTTGTGTGTCCCTCCTGCATTGTTCAGGATAGTTCAGGTCCTGGGAAGCTGTGCCTGGCCTGTCTGCTCAAGGATAGAAAAAAACAGAAGTTCGTGTGTTTTTAAAGTTAGTGTGCTTGCTGGCATGCAAGTCAGGGCACAGTGATGCGAAGGAGCTATGATACAGCTAAAGGCAAACTTGTCTAGAGAAATCCTTGGGAAACAACATGAATAAATGAGCAATACGCTATCGTTGCCCTTGATACTGCCAATCTTGTTTCACAATTACACGTCTCATTTCTTGACCTGTGGATGGTCAAGTGTGATTCAATATGTTTTATTGATACTCCAAGTTTGCATAGATAAGAAAGGAATGTTAAGCTATCAGAAAATTGATAAAGATGTATGATTTAATATGCATTGTTAGGAAAGCAAATTTGAATAAATATTTATATGTGTTAACTTGCCACCCACAGAAACCTGAAGAAATTTTAGGTAAAATTTTAAAATCTAATTATGGTAATTGAGAAAAATATCCTCATTTTATATATAAAGACCCTTGAGTACGTTGATTTGTAACAAAACAGACGAACTAAGGTTACTTCAAGGAATCTTATAACAAGCTCTAGTTTCTAGAACATTTTTTGGTTCGGTGTATCATAAAATAAAGCTATGAATTAGTACATTTCCATAGTTTTCCTAAGCACCCTTCTTTAAACATCTTAATGAAAACTGAAATAGGAGTTGCCTAGTTCTCTGAGAACTTAGTCATTATTCTTTTACTTCAGTGGCACGTTAGAAGTTGCCAATTTTAAAACTCTGATAGAGAAACAGCTAAAATATATATGTGTATATGTATATATATATACATATACACACGTATACACATACACACACACATATGTACACACACAGGCACACATACACACTTACTCACTTTTTACATTTACTGGGCAGCAATCCGCTTTTGGAAGAATAAAAAGGCTTTCCCCCTGTCCATGAAATCTGCTCTCTCTACTCATTGTCATTACATTCTGCAACACACTGATTGTCTCCACAGTACAGCCTTAACTAAAGAACAAACCTTAGGGGAGGAAAAAGGCATTAGAAATATCTACACATCTGCTGTCAGCCTCTCCATTATTACCAGGAATGTTCTAAATCACCTTGTGTCTGATGACATTAAATCAGAGGGAACAGGTAAAAGAGGTCATGTCAGCAGTCTGATAATGCAACCACTGTACTGTCTGGTCAGTTTATATTTTGTCACTTCCCATTTAAAGAGCACTAAATAGAGCAATTTTTATCTAGGACAAGTTTGTAAAAGTAATTCCACTTTTCGTTTCTTGTCTGCAACAGCAATTAGTTTATAATAACAATTGCAATATCATAAGTGTCTGAGATTTTTTTGTTGAATTCGTTTTACTGTATTTACTCCTTTCTAACTTCCTTTTAAGCCTTTTAGAAAATGCAGTATAAAACTGGGATGATTCAAAAAATCTCCCAATGTAAGTTTTTTAGAATTCAGATTCCCAATATGATTTAAATATACTGGATATATGTTTATTTTCTTGGCTTAGGAGGGTTTACTAATGCTTTCTCAAATTTGTTGTGTTTTCAGATTTCAAAAGTAATGCATGTTTGTTGTAGAGAATTTAGACAACACAGAAAATGTACAGAATAAAATAAAGAGCACCCCGAAGCCAAGCTCTTTATCCAGATTATCCGGAAATAATCACTGCTAATTCTTTCAAATGTATCTTTCCAATCTCCTGTGTGTGTGTGTGTGAATAATGATCCAGTCAGGAGAAAGAAACCACACACCAATCTGAACAGGGAACACTTACTATCAAAATTAATTCACTAATTTTAGGCAATGAGCTACTAAGAGAGAATAAAAGAGAACTTGAAAGAAGAGCCTAGAGCTGAGGGAGAGCAGCCAAGGAAGGCATAAACTTGAAAGCGGCCCCCTGTTTCTAAGGATGGGATTCAGACTCCATTGAAGAAGGGAGGGCTGCAATCTACTAGAAGGTGAAGAAGTTTCTCGGGTTACCCTGGGATTGAGCTTGTTCCCAGAGGGTGGACCAAGACTACTGTACCACTGGAGGTGAGCACCACTGAGCTCCTGTGGATTGCTGGCTACTGAGTCTCAGAGGAGAAAAGTGAGAGAAGACACACTGGAACCAGCAAGAGAGACCTCTTTCATCCTGCAGCATCCTTCCAGCACTTCTACTGGCAATAGGAAGATATTTATAACATCTAGCTCCATTGTGACAAGTAGGGCAATGATGGGTGGCTCTGGAGCTGAGAGACAATAAATCGCAATAACTGACATGGTGTGTAAACTTGTCTTCTTTTTTTTTTTAACATTATACTACATATTCTTTACTGAAACTTGCTTTTTCTCAGTCATCAATTTATATCAAAATGTTTTTATACCTTTCTTTTATAATGGAATTTTAAAGCCTGCATAGCCTTTCATAACAAGAATATTCCATGAAAATTTTGTGCACGCTGTGTCTGTGTAGTATAGACAGGGCATGCTTTAGCAACTCATTTAAGTAATCTCTGTGAGGAAAGACTGTCTTTTTTCTCCCTTTCTTTTTTGCTTTGGCAATTCCAGTTGGTCCTTTTGTCTGATGGGCTCTTTGCCATTGCTAATCAAGATTGTCCTCATATTTGCCCTTGCGCTTCTGGGAGGGAAACTCATTCACTACAAATTCTTAGTTCTGAGGAAGATACATCCTAATGTGGGATGTTTTCTTGTATTTAGATCACAAAGTCACAACCGTCTTGACAGTACTCTATTTCCATATTTAACAGTAATTATAACCTTCCTATGATAATAGGGTCTTATACCAGGCACATTTTTTCAAATGGGAATTGTTAAGAACTTGAAATGGAAATATTACCAATATTTTCTTCCTTTACAATTTAACTCCTTTTATACATTTTAAAATTATTCTCTCTGAGGCCTTTGGTTACTGACTTGTTACTATCAGACATGGAGAAAAATAAGCCATCTGTATACATCTCAACAAGGAAATAAATGTACTGAATGAGTTTTGTTGCTTCTTAAAAAATTCTTTCATAACACTGTATCTTCAAGATATCAACAAGGTAAATCTATAGTTCTTTCACATGATGTACAGAAGCAGAATTTACGTTTAATTAATTTAAGCATTGTAAAAGCAGTTTAACAGTAGCCATGATAAAAATTTTTGAAAATTTCAACGATGTGATTTTATTTATAAGGGTCAGTTAAAAAAAAAAAGCAAAACCAGAAATTAATCTGATCTCATTTAATTAGTGTTTTACACAACTATTTATATCTAATATCATGAAATGAATTCATATAAAAGTTATTGTAGGGGAGGAAGACATTTCCTCTCCCCAAATGGGGGTTCGTCTGGCCGAAGAACGAATTAAATTCACATGAGACAGAATAGCAAGAGAAAATTAAACAAAACTTTATGAGGAACCATGGCCCGGGGCCTTTCTTCCCCAAGGAAGAAAGGGCACCGAAGAAGTGGGGTGCACAGAGTGGTTATATACCCCCAAACAGGGTGTTTCACATGTGATTGAAATGTCCCTCCCACAATAGTCACAAGATTGCCCTGTCAGCACAGTGCTTGATGGACACAGCAGGTAGTGGTCTGCTGTCTTAGAGGGCGTAGCCGGAGGCAAGTCGATTGTCTGGAGCTGGGGGTCACAGGTGAGCGCAGCAATCAGTTCCTAGCCTAAAGAAAGATGCTTAATCCTTAAAGAAATGCCAACGTTGGGAGGGGGAGGGAAGTCAGTTACAGGAGGTTACCAGACTAGCACAATAAAATGCAGATTTAAGTCTTTGCCTTTGGCATTGATTAGGAGCTTCCAGAGAGAAGGCCATCTCCTTTCTTCTTCCTGGTACAGAGAGGGAGGCAGCTTTTACAGATAGAGATTTACCTTACAAATGTAAAGGTGTCCTAACAAAGGGCAAGTTCCATTCCTCAGAGCCTCCTTCCCTGTCCCAGTTTATCAAAAGCAATCAGCCTCAAATAATCCTGATGCTAAAGAGACATATCATGGGGTGGCCAATTTCAGGTCCCCACATTATGATCACATATAAGAAAAGTTTATAAATCCCAGTTTATGACCTATTTTATGATGGAATAAAAAGAAAAATAGATACTATAAAGTAATTCTTAAAGAGTATGAATGCAAGAAAAAGGATGGTACCTATTGCAAGTATTATCTTTTAATTAAACATGAAAGGCAAGTATATTGAGTATCTTGTTAATAATAAAATCTCTTAACAAATAATATTTTGAAATATGAGAAATTTGATGTATGAAAAATATATGATTGTGTGTGTAGTTATACTATATACACAATGATGTCTAACTTTATTTTTCTTCTTTCTTCCAGGAAGGCTCCTGAAATTTTTCAAGATTTAGGACAATTTGGCTCAATTTCTCCAAATCTATGGTTGGTAAAAGTCCACTTCTTTTCCCTAACAGCACCACCTAATCCAATTTCCCGTCATCTCTCCTCAGAGTTTAGCAGGAGCCTTCTGATTGATTTCCTTGAATAACTCTAACTCCTTTCCCATGTATCACCAACATATCAGCTACAGTGATTTGAATTGTTTTTTAAAACTTAAATCTTTTCATGTCCCCCTTTCTGTTTCAAATTGTTCAACTGCTTCCTGATGTTCTTTGATGAAGATACACTCCCTAAATGGGCAATAGAAATTCCATACCACTTTTCTAGAGAAGATAAGAATCGTTTTTATCTTTCTCCTGATTCAACTCCTAAGACCAGCAGGCTGTCAAATAAAAAGGTCATTGTCAAGCCTGATACTCCAAATGACAGAGCACCTTGTCCACAGGCTGCCCCATCACCATGCTACAAGCAGGCAAGGCCCTCAATCTCCTGGTCCTCCTGGACACCTAAGTGACCAGTGACCTGGACAGTTCAGCCAGCTAGGATAGAACCTATTGTTTCTTTAATGGGTGTACGTTCTCCTTGCTTACTAGTGTGATTTCCAAACTATACCCCTTTCTCCACCTTTAAATGTTCCATCTCCTTTGAAGTTCATACAGTTAGACTTTGTCATCTCTGTTGCTATCAACTCCCTAACTCTGCTCATGCCTCTCACTAATTCTTAATCATTTTAGCACTGGCCCTATTCTTTTCATCTTTGCTTGAATCACGTCACCATTATTGACAATTTCAATAGCAACAGTTCTGTGTCTTAGTTCCTTTACTTGAATTACAATGATATTTTCTTCCACCACTCCTCAGCCCTGATTGAAATACTAATAATTTCTCTCCTTCGAAAATCTCTGACCATCAACTCCTCTTCTACTAGTTGATTTCTCTCGTAAATTCAAGTCCAGAAATTATACAACCAAATGAAGACATCTAATTTATTGACTCATGTTTTTCACCAGTCATCCTGCCTCTTATATTGTCATTATCTCTTATGTACGTTAGATTTCTTATTACATAATACTAATTTCATACCAATTTCTTAAAAATGTAACCTTGATCTATTTGCTCCTTTCTGCTTGAGTCCTCCCAGATTAACAATGACCTTATGTGGTTAAATCTAGTTTCATGCCAAAACCATAACTGCACCTCTGTGCAATTGTAGAGAAAAAGGCACATGCTGACTTTTAGTACTTGAAATCCACAATCATAAATTCCAGATGGAAATTTAATATTACTTGACAATATTTTTATGCTTCTCTATATGTTCACTTTCCCATTCTTCAAAACAAATATCATAATTATTTCTTCTACCTTCAGTCTCCTACAGATCTCTATGCCCCTGTCATCTTTATTCCTCACTATAAGTTGATGTCCTTTCTATAGAATAATTAACAAATGGGAGCTGGCCCAGTGGCACAGTGGTTAAGTTCTCATGTTCTCCTTTGGTGGCCTAGGATTCACTGGTTCAGATCCCAGGTGTGGACCTTGTCACACGATGCTGTGCCAGGTGTCCCACGTATAAAGTGGAGCAAGATGGGCATGAATGTTAGCTCAGGGCCAGTCTTCCTCAGCAAAAAGAGGAGGATTGGCAGCAGATGTTAGCTCAGGGCTAATCTTCCTCCAAAAAAAAAATTAATATAGAAAGGAAGTTCGTTGATGTCCCACCAGCAAATCTTCCACTCTATCTACATCTGTCTGTACTCATTCTTTTACTTTCCCTCTTTTCTTCCTCTTATAATGGATAATGTATGCCTAGACTTATGAAAGCCAAACCCCTCCATTTTTGCTCTGTATTTTTACCTTCCTATATACTTGCTCCTATAATTTTCTCCTTTCCTACATCACCAATTTCTATTATACTGGTTGTTACTAGCAGCTCAGAAGCATGCTCAGTATTTGTTATGTGTAATAAATATTCTCTCTTGAGCCTTTATTGTTCCCAATTACTGCTCTATTTCTCTGTTCCCCATAGAAGCAAAATCCTTGAATGAGGTGATTTTAGTTGTGTCTAAAACTTCACACTTCTTACTTGTTTTTTCTTTAAAAAATACTTTCATCCCCATATGTCTGCTGAGAAACTTTTTGTTATGATCACTGATAGCATCCATGCTTACAGATCTAATGGACTAATCTTCGGCTTTGTCTTATTGATCTTTTCTGCAGCCCAAGCAATTGTTGACTTTTTTCCTTCCCTAAAAGCACAGATGTTTTGTTTTTCATTGGCTTCTGTTACTCATTAGTGTACTTTATTTCTCTTTCCTAAATGCATTTCGGAATTTAATCATTCTGTAATCATTTATTAGGAAATTTATGGCAAAGTTGTGCCTAAGATATTTCAGCGGACAAAGGAGATGAAAACCATCTGGGTTTTATGTTGCAGTATATAAGCTACATGAGAAAAAATAAATTTACAAATTTCATAGTGTGTTAGAACTCTTAAATCTTATATAAAATAAAGCTAGAAAATAAATAAACATACGAAAATTTCCTCAACATTATTTGTCTCTAAGGAATTGCAAATTACAACAAGATACCACTACACACATATTAAGATGGATAAAATGCCAAAATCTGACAAAAAACAATTGCTGATGGGGATGCAGAACAATAAGAACTCTTGTCCATTGCTTCTGGGAATCCAGAATGGTACAACCAATTTTAAAGACAGTGTGGGAGCTTTTTACAAAGCTAAGCATGATTGTACGATACAGTGCAGTAATTGTGCTCCTAGATATTTAACCAACCAATTTGAAAATAATGTCCACACCAAAACCTGTACACGAAAGTTTGTAGCACCTTTATTCATCATGATCAAAAACTGGAAGCATCCAAGTTGTGCTTCAGTAGGTGACTGGATACATAAATTGTGGTACATCCATATATTGAAATATTATTTAGTGATTAAAAGAAATGACTATCAAGATGCGTGAAGACATGGATGAAACTTAAATGCATATTGCTAAGTAAAACAAGTCAATCTGAAAGGGCTAAAAGTTATATAATTTTAATTATATGAAATATGGGAAAGCTGAAATTATAAAAATAAGAGAAAGATCAGTGGTTCTTAGGGGTTTGGGGGAGGGAGAGTTGAACAGATGAAGCACAGTTTTAGGTGCTGGAATTTTAGAGTGGTGAAAATATTTTGTATGATCATGTAATGGTGGATATATGACAATATTCATTATGAAAATTCATAGAACTTTGCGGAAGAAAGATTGAACTATAATGTATGCAAATTTAAAAAAAAATAAATTTGCAAGTCAAGGGATTTCAGGATGGAATACAATGTGTGACAAAATTATCTAAGTATATTAAAAATATATGAAATTTCCTCCCTGAGGGGATGGCAGAAAATGATGCTGACCAAAGTATCTTTGGAAATGAGTGGAGTCTACAAGAATAAGGACAAGGGAAACTGTATATTACATACTACAATCTAGTTATAAAGTTGTTTTCTGTGAGGGTATGGGTTAACATTATGATTACTGCTAGAAATGCATACTGAAATTGAAAAACTGAGTAAGTATATGGCAGATGGTGGGAGTCAGGGTTTTCACTGTTGGAATGGGAGCTTACAAATGAGTCTGGGAGGGAACCTAGAATGATCCATGTGGTAATGGGTTAGAGTTGGAAACATTAATATGAACTCAGGATTAACTTAATATAAATACAGACAGCTACATAAGTAAATATTTATAGCTATGTGTATGTATATGGGTTAGTGTACACAGATATATTTACTTGCTCTGTCAGGGAGAGAGCTTAGAAACAAGATCTTAATAACAGTGAGCACACCTAGCACTCAGATCTTGGTTTCTAATACCATTCTGCAATAACAGGAACCAGGATTCCTTGGAGAGATGGATGGTTCTAAGACACTGGGGCAGGAAAGTTAAATTATGAGCCTGGTACATCTTTGGGTGGTAGAAATTAAGGAAGTGCGTAAAAAAAAAGGAAAAGACAAGACAAGGATGAGGATATGTCAAAGAAAGAGACATGGAGCCCAACTAAAAGAGTTCCCAATGGCGAAGGCTAGAGCAACTTGAACACCAAAATAAATAAAGTAGTACTGGAATATAACCCAAAGCATAAAATAAATATCCATACTACATAATGATATAAATAAATAATCGTATTTATAAATAAATAAATCGGGGAGAAAGGACTAATCTGTGCAGAAGAATTCCAAGCATTTTAGGTAGATACTGCACCCTCAAGAAAGTGGAACATAACTCCCCAAACCTTAAGTGTGGGTTGCTCATAGTGATTTCCTTCTAAAGAGTATAAAACGGAAAGGGAGGAAAAATAATTTTATGGTGAATAAATCTCACAAACACTACCTTAGCCATATGAACAAGGTAATATCCACAACGATAAGTCATGTTGACAGTATATACCTTTGATATGATGTGATGAAAATGGCATTTTACTGCTACGGTCTTTTCCTAAAAGTACATAACTCCAGTCTAAGAACGAGAAAAACAACCAGACAAATTTCAATTGAGAGACATTCTATAAAACACATGAGCAGTTATTCTGAAAATTGTCAATGTCAACAAAATCAAGGAAAGTCTGAGAATCTGTCACAGCCAAGAGGACCCTAAGAAGACATGACAAGTAAATGTAATGTGGTATGCTGAGTAGATCCTGAACAGAAAACTTAACCTCAGGCTTAGTCATGTAGCCATCACTGGTGACATTGGTAAGAGCAGTACTGGTGAAATATTGTGGGTGACAGCCTGATTCACATGGTTTTGTTTAGGATGGGGGAAAAGGAATTGTGAAGAGAGAATTTGATTGCAAATGAGAACAAAGAAGTGGCATGGTGTTTGAGGAAGGAAGTAGAGTCAACATTTTTTTTAATGAATAGCGAGCATCTCTAAATTCAATGAGAATGATTTAAAAGAAAGGTAAAATTTGTAATCTAGGAAAGAAGATAATTGCTTAAGTGATGTCGTAGAACATTTTGTTAAGAGTGTATGTCTAGTCACTAAAGAAGTGGAAGAATTGGCTTTGGATATGAGCATGAAAGGCAGACTGAGTGCGAATGGTGATAGCTGAGTAGATGTGTGGTCGGGGATGTGGGGAGTTCTCTTCAGATTACCTCAATTTTTTTTTTTTTCATGAAGTAGAAATCAAGGTCATCATCTAAGAGTGAAGAAGGAGCAAATGAAACCGAAAGCTTGAGAAAAGATTAAAACCTGTGAAATTGTATCTCGGATGGCAGGAGAGTAGATGCACATAGGAAAGTATAGATTTTACCAGGAAACATTAAGGACTATTTTAGGTTTATGATTATGAATTTATAGTGAAGCAGTCAATGTAGTTGGATATTATTCTTCTTTTGTATTCATGTTGCACCAATTTCAGGTGTATAAAAGGCAGAAAGTTGGCTTAAACAGGCTTATGACGTTACTAGGTGAGTACAACAAAATTAGACATGGCCAGCGAGTCAAATGTGTGTGCAAAAAGGATTACAATAATAGACCATGGTATTTGAGTTAGTTTAGGAGCAGGGAGAAAGTACCAAAGATCTGAGTGACAGGTGACAATTATAGGATAAATAGATTAGAGGAGGGGGGTAACAGAGAAAGTGAGTTAAAAAACCGATGATCAAAGAGGGAAATGCATGTAATTGTTATTACGAGGGGGTTGCCTTTATTGGTGATAATAAGCCCCAGGATAAGATCACGTGAATGTGACTAAGGCCCAGTGGAAGGCAAGATCATTGGAAGGTAAACTAAGGATATAAGGTGCCTGGGGGTTATCAGGATCAAGTACGTTGATACTGAAATCATCAAGAATTGACACTAAAGTAGTGTAGAAAGAGTGACAGTGACCCAAACACAGCCATCTTTGGAATACACAGGTTGAATATCTAGGATCTGAAAATGACAGTAACAAATGAACAGTGGTGGGTGAAAATCCATGGATGTGAGATTCAGAGCTGGGTGTTTTAGGGAGACAGATTGTAGAATTTTATAGAAACAGCAAAGAGGGGCAGGACGACAACTACCACACTTCCCAGTCCAACAATCACAAAAATATCTTCCACCAACTTAGAGGATCCCACCCCCACTCCTACCATCAGCACACACTCTTCAAAGGCTTAACACCACATTGAGAGTACAACTAAGTTCCTTACCCCAGGCTACAAATCCCTGTGTGATCCAGCTCCCACCTCTTTCTCCTGTGTCGCATCAGTCCACTTTCTCCTGCTCATTATGCTCCAGCCACATTGGTCTTTTCCCTGTTCTTTGTAACTTCAGCTTGTTACTTTCCTAAGGTCATTCACAAGCTGTTTCTCTGTGTGAAATGATCTTCCCTTTGTTCTCACCATGAATAGCTCTTTCCTTCTTTTTCTTTTTTCGCCCCTCATTAAATGTCAGTTCTTCAGGAAAGCTTTTTTTCTTGAACATTCAATTTCACTAGAAAACTTGCCATATCCATCATTTCAGCCTGATTAAACTCTCAGAAAAGTAGTTAATATTACCTGCCATTGTCTTGCTCAGAGAAGTTTTCAATTATGTTCGCTGCTCTAGTCCCGACATTTAAAATATATCCATTGAACGAGGGAGCAAATGAATGACTGATGAATGACAGTCTGGCCTGACTACCTATCTCGCCACATTTTCACCCACCGCACTCCAGCCACAGTGGGCTTCCTGTCATTGTATGTTGAGGTGTTAGCGCCCTTCTGTGTCAGGGCCTTTCACAGTGCGGTTCTCTCGGCAGGTAACACTTTTCCCCTTTCTCCACTCCTCATCTAGTGAACTTGTGTTTCTCCTTCAGATTCCAGCTCAATTATCTCCTCCTCAGGGAAATCTTTGTACTCCATGACAAGGGGAAATTTTCTTTATAAAGTTTCATAACATCATGTGCCATTATTTTGAAGGACTTATCTGAGCTGTAGTGAATTTTTTCAATTTTTATTCTCATATTTCTCGTCAACAAAACTGTAAGCTCCTCAGAGTCGGAACCATATCTGTTTTTGCACTCGATTATATCTTCACCAACTAGGCAGGTGTGGTCTTGCTCGAAGGTTTTACTTCGATCTCTTTATCTCATTTAATTGTCTAAACAAAAATGAAAATTTACAATCCCATAAAAACAATCAATAAGTATGTCTTCAGCCAGAGCCTACCTATTTCCCTCCACAAACGGTGACTGAACTAAGTCAACAATTAGAACATTTTGAGCTCTAATGGACCATGGAGAGCAATTGCTTGGTCTAGCTATCAGCTCCTCAAAAGACAAGTGGAGGGCAAACAGTAATTAAATGGCAAAGCTATACCAACAGTTCAGTAATCCTGTCCACACCTGGGTGCCTCCAGTAATAGCTGACAGTAAGATGCTGGAGGTAATCAGACTGAGCTGCCGTGCATGTTGAGGTCCCTATGTTCATTTTGGTGGCAGGCTAAGAATTTCTAGGGCATAGAAATTTTACTCCTTATGATGTTTCTTTAGTTGCCAATAACTTAGGACAAATGTTTCTATCTCTGTCCCTTATTCTATCCTTTGTTTCTTGCTCAAGCTGTATTTTAAAGAAAACTCAGATTACAGTGGAAATGGGAGGTCTGCCTATTTTCCAGAACATGCTGTCTAGCAGCTCCTGATTCTACTCCATTCTGATGGATTTTGTTACTTTTAATGAAATGTGATAATTAATAATTAATGTCTTTTAAAAATATCAGTAAAACTAAATTAATGTTTGACATAGTAGATTTTTGCCACTTTGATTTTCTTTAAATCATTGTAGGCTAGGAGGATAAAAATGGAGGCAAACTTCTATACACATTGAATAGCTCTGGAGACCTGTTTAGGAATTCCGAGTTATTTGAGCTCTATTTGGCAACAAGAAATGGGTTTGGAATGAGTCAATAACTATTTTGTTTTGAAAAAAAAAATTGGCTTTGTCCCACTTCAAAACAAAATATCTATAAAATGAGAACTCCACCAGATGCCAACATTTTGGTGCACCCAGCATATGCCAACCACTATTCCAGGCACTCGCCATGTGTTACTTCAGTTAATCTTCACAACAACTTTATATATTTGTATTTTTCTTGTAACAAATTTGAGGCCCAGGGAAAATAAATCTCTTGCCAGAGTGAAATCTGAAGTCCACATCAATTTTTCTGTATGAACAGAAAATCAAAAGAAAAACAAGTTAAAAACACTGATTAAACAATTACCTTTGCTAACATAATTTACATCTGTTGAACAACAAGAACAAACAAACAAATATGATAAGCAAATGGGAGGATTAAGGGATTTATTTCCAAGACAGTCTCTTGGTACACCTGAGCTAGATAATTCCAATTTAGCAGTTACAATAGCCAGAGAAGAGTTACTGTTTTCTTTACTTTGCAATTCAAGAATACTTGGGGAATAGAAGATCAGATGTTCTGACTGTGAAGTTTATAAACATCCTGTTGTTGTCAGTTGAGAACACCTTCACAGTTGATTGTAACATCTTCATCCCTCTGTACCTAGATAATGTTGGACATAGGACTTATACTCGGCTATTGGACAACAATTTGCTTGTAGTTAGCTGTTAAAACTCCTGCCAAAGATAAACTCTTAGGGTAAAAGATAGTGAATAATAGTAATAGAGATTGTCATTCAGCATGCATTTTGTTTGATGATGATTCATATGAAATCCGCTGAGACGATTCACACTTCTGTGTTCTATATCCTCCTCATAACTGGCTTTAATGCAAACAAAATGTGGTCGTGAACCTGGGGGGACTCCAGGACTAACATTGACTCTAGGTAAGATAACTCTGTGTAGCACTAAGTCATCTTTAAAATTTCTAATACTGCGATATTAGATGTTACAGCTCTACAATGCATTCAGTAAGCAGTTAAATTATGTTTGGAATTATTGTGCTGAAATATAACTGATGGTTTTGGTGGAATGATTTAGCTTTAAGAGAAGCATAAAAAAAGAAGGCTTTAATTTGCATATGTTTGAGTCTCAGAAGCTCTTAAGAGTGTAGGGTAATTTTGTTCATGCCCTTTGGTTATTATTTGCTTCAGTTTTGAATAAAAGACTTTCAACCTAAATATAAAAATATATTATACAAGTTTAGGAATTAAAGTAGATACTTACTGGCATAGGAATTGGCAGACACATTGAAGAAACAGAACAAAAACTTCTGAAAGAGATGAAAAACAAATAGGAATTTAATGTATGATAAATGTTTTGTATATGGGAAGAGCTCCTACAAATCAATAAGAAAAAGATGAACAATATTTAACCTCAGTAATAATTGAATATATGCAAATTAAATCTATCAAATACCGTTTTTACTTGTACAACTCAATACAGATTTAAAACTGTGTAACACATTGATAAAGCTATATGGAAATGGACACTTTCATATCCTACCAGTGAGAGTATAATTTGGTACAGACTTTAATTTGGAATAACTATCAAAATCCTTAAAACAAGTATAATCTCTGACAGATTTCAGTTGACCCAATGTTTAACTCTGCAAACTGGGTAGACCCTAAGATAGGGAACAAGATAAGGAGGTCTGCTCACACCACTCTTAGTCAACGTAGTGCTAGAAGCTCTAGTCATTGTAATAGGCAAGAAAAAATAAATTAAATTCATGTGGTTTGGAAAGGAAGGAATGAAATGACCCCTATTGTACATGGTATGATTGCCTATATAAGAAATCCCTAGGTAGCTACGAAAATACTCCTAGAACTAATAAATGAGTTCAACAAGGTTGCAGAATAAATAACAATAGACAAAAATCATCTGCATACTGACAATGGACTTTAAGAAAATGAAACTAAAAACACAGTGCCATTTACAATTTCTCTAAGGAAATGAAACGTTTACATATTCTTGTATCAAAATATCTACAGGATATGTATGCTGAAAATTAAAAATTGCTTACACTTATTCTAAAATTTGTATGGAATGGGACAGACCATAGAATACGTAAAACAATCTTTACAAAGAAGAATAAAATGGAAGGAATTCTCTACCCAAGATTTCAGATTATTCTGTAGCTATAGTCATCAAGGCATTGTAGTGTGGTATTGGTGGAGGTATAGACAAATAGATGAATGGAAAAAAATGAAAAGTGCAGAAATGAACTCACACAAATATCCACAACTGATGTTTTTACAAAGGTGCAAAAGGAATTCAATGGAGGAAGGCTAGTCCTTTTAACAAAGGGTACTGGATTAATTAGGCATGCATATTTAAAACAATTGTTCTAATAGATAATTTAACTCAAAATGGGTCATAGATTTAAAAATATAAAACTTTTGGAGAACCATTGGCAGGTTCTTATAAAACTAAACATGCAATTACCGTACAACCCAGCATTTGCAATCTTGGATATTTATCCCAGAGAAATGAAACTTGTGTTCACATAAAAATCTGTACATGAATGTTTATAGCAGTTTTATTTGTAATAGCTAACAACTGGGAGCAGTCCAGATGTTCTCCAACAAGTGAGCGTTTAAACAAACTGTGTAACATACATATCATGGAATATGAGTCAGCAATAAGAAGGAATGAAGTATTGATACATGCAACAATTCGAATGAATTCCCAAGGAGTCATGCTGAGTGAAAAAAACCAATCCTATAAGTTTAGGTACTGTGTGATTCCACTTATATAACAACTTTGAAGTGACAAAATTTTAGAAGTGGAGAAGAGATTAGTGTTAGCCAGGGGTCAGCGACAAGGTGGAATGGAGAGAGGTGGAAATAATTATAAAAGGGCAACTCAAGAAGTCCTTGTGATGATGGGACTTTTCAGTAAATTTACTGTGGTGTTTGTGTTACACAAACATACACATGATGAAATTGTATAGACCTAAATACCACAAAAATGAGTACAAATAAAACTGAGAAATCTGTATAAAATCAGTGGGTTATATCAATGTTAGTATCCTGGCTGTGATATTGTACTGTAGTTTTTGCAAGATGTTACCTTTGGGAGAAGCCAGGGAAAGTGTGCAAGAATATTTCCACATTATTTCTTACAGCTCTTTGTGAATCTACAATGATCTCATTGAAAATATGAATTAAAAAAATCATGAAAGCATGTCAAAAAGACACAGGAGCTATTTTTAAGGGACTGCTACTGGCCAAATCTAGGACAATATGAGCATCAAAAAAATCATTATAATAATGATCAAAACTCATTGAAAAATATAATTACCCAGGAAGCATATTGATACAAATACGTAGGGAGATGGAAACGCTTTTCCTTATAGTAGAATGCCAACTAATAAACACAGAAATTATGGATGCTGAAACACATGGAGGAAATTCTTCTAAGGAACATGATATTTGCATGATCTCTTCCTAAATTACTTATTAGTTAAAAATGGAAAATAGTAACTTTATAGTGGAGAGACCTGGAGGATACCACTGAAAAAAGTCAGTAAACCTAAAATCACCAATGTGGGAACAAAATGACATCAAGTGACTTCTTATAAATGCACGTAGAAATACACATCACTTCTTCATTATTCCTGCCAGCAATACAAAATCTAAATTTAATCACAAGGAAACAGGCAAATCCAAGCTGAGGATCATTCTACAAACGAAGTGTTCCTAACACTGCCAAGTGTCAATGACAAGAAACAAGGAAATGCTGAGAACATATTCCAGAATAAAGGGCTCTAATGTGCCAGGATGACTAAATCCAGGGTTGGTCCTGAATTTGATCCTGACTCCGGAAAAGACAGCCATAAAAGAAACTATTGGAACAATTGATGACATTATGATTTAGACAATAATTTACTATCATTGGAATTTTTATGATTTTCAAAACTGTACTTGTTTATGAAAGGTAATGTCTTTATTCTTAAGAAATACACATTGAAGTACTTAGGCACGAAGGGATGTGGTTTCTCTTTTTCTCAAACAGCTCAGCAAAATATAATAATTTGTATATATGTAAACGTGCTAGTGTATAGGAGGAGAGAGGGAAAGAGATAAGGACAGAGGGGGAAGAGAGGAGAGAGATAAATAGAGAAATTTGAACAATTGCTAATATGGGTCAAAGGTATATGGGAATTCCTTATAGTATCCTTGTAACTTTTCTGTATGTTAGAAATTGTATCAAAATAGGAACTCACTAAAATATGTGAGATATTAGTCAATGGAATGTTATAAAAGTATTCGAAGTTCTGTTGTGGAAATACATCTATTGGCATGGACATGTTCTCAAGTATATTTTAAAAATGAAAGTTACAGAAGTATGCTATGGTATGATTCACATACAAAGTTTGAATACACATATGTTTTTCATAATTTTGGGTAAAAATGCAGACTTTTATTTCTTTTTTCTTTGCTTATTTCTCTATGATTTCTCTGTAAGAAACATATTTTGCTTTTATAATAAAAAATATTTTAAAATTATCTCAAAAACAAAACACCTTTTTAGTCTACATATCCTAGAAACAAATTATTTTTTAATATGTTCATTTAATCTGTCATTTTAAGTATGGAGCCCGTCAAACTTTAGAATGGAGACCGTATCCAGTTGTGTGCCATTGTTAACTGAGTGACTTTACCCTAGTGGCTATTATCTACTCTTCTCCTCAAATATTATGTCTTCTTGACTGACTAGGGCTATGTCGGAGTGATATTGAAACAGGAAAAAAAAAAGATTGTGCTAACTCTAACATAAATCTCCATAGAAACTCAACCATAGAAACTAGGATTACAAAAAGATACACACACAAATCAGAAATGAATTTAAACGATTTATTCCTGACGTACAATTGAATAACTTAAGGGCTTCTTAAAATTCCAAACTCTCAAACTAATATATAAACAAGATTAGTGTTTATAAAAGAAATTTTGCCTTGTTCAACAAAATAGTTAATTACCTGGAATCTCTCAAGTATACAAATTACACAATGTTAAAAGAAGTCCCAGTACCAAATGGGAATGGAATAATCATTTTGGGGGTAAATGGAATAATAATTCGCTCATTATTTTTTATGAATGTTCACAAAATTTTAACAACCGCGAATCCCTTTTATAATGACATGTTTTAAGTCAGCTGGGTATAAGAGCATATGATAAAAGAATGCCGTCTTCTTACCAGAAGGTCACAGTTCATCCCCAGTGAACTATTATCCTTATCAATGCATTAAATGTAGTAAGTTATAGAGCTATCAAGGCACTCAGCTAAGAATTTACTTATGAAAATGTAAGAGTGGCAGTTCACTAAACAGTGGCAGAATTCTGTAAAGATATTGATCGAAATTGTAAGTTTATCTCTAGAGAACCTCTCGAAAGTGCAGTTTTACGCAATCAGCGTAATCTAACTTTCATAACTGGTTCATGCGAAATATTTATACTCCTTAGCCTTCACATTAAATTATTCTTTTTCCCACCAGGTAGTTCTTAAACTGAAAGTTGCTACTGTAATAATTGATATAGGACCCTGTACTTTCTCCCTTTTTGCTGTTGCTGAGGACAGCAAACTAGAATTGCTATTTGCTAGCAATAAACAACCTTTTTCGTTTGACTTTCTGAACCAATTAGGCAGTGACCTTGTACTTGATTTTCTTACAATAATTATTTCAAATTATGTAGAAGACAGAGATGTATCTATATCAGAGTATGCAAAACACACACATGAGTGTGCGTGCACATGCACACACAATAATGCCCATTCAAGCAGAGTAATTGGAGAATTAATCTGATCCCTATATTTTTCATACATAAGTAAGTAAAGTTTAATGACTTTAGTGAAATAAAAAGACTTAAAATATCATTTACTTTTAAGCTAGATGATATAGGAGACAGGAAAATTGAAAAGTGAATCAGGTTAATAAAATAGTGTAAAAGAGAAACCTATTTTACAAATAAGCTATGTGGTTAAATATAGAATATAGGAAGAATAGTTGAAATTTAATGTGCTTTCTAAGCAGACTGAGATATTGAACTCATTTTTATCTTCCCTTAGAAAGAGAAAGAAAATAAATCTAGATTATAAGAGAACCAGTGAAAATTATCATCATCATCAACTATTTATTGAACACTGTCTACGTGCATAGATTCACAATTATAGTCATTGATCAAAAGCAAGTAAGGTAGTGTTGACCTTGGCAAATTTCAACATAGTGAAAGAAATTAGTAAACAAACAACTACAGGTTATCTTTTGTGTTCAAACCCACACTTCAAACAAGGCATTTTAGGGAGAGGAGATAAAAGGGGAACAGAAAACTTTGTTTAAATAGCGAGTGCGTGATTAACATATTTGGGGGGTATGAGATTATGCGTGGGGTACAGCTTCATGCTGCAGACCAATTTCAGATTCTGTTTCTTTGTCTTATATTCTTATCAACATTTTTACTTACAAAGGATGATTGTATTTCTCTATTCTATTGAGAGTCATTTCCTACTGGTTTTTACCATCTATTTCTTGCCTTAATTATTCAAAAGTATTCTTACACATGTGTGTTTCCCTCAACCTGCTTTTTAATGTGTGAAGCTATTTTATCAGATGGCAAAATTTTGTTTTCCAAATTAGAGTAATAATCTCTTAGCATTGGAAGGTGATTTCCAATTCCTTTCATATATAGAAATTTCTTCTATAACCTAATAATACTGTTTAAAATGTTACTACTCCTGATAATTATGATTCCCCTTAATAATGGCATCTTAGTACTGTAATTCTCAGTGGGTGATGAGAAAATGATTTTTCTTTCTCAAACAACATCTCAATTAATCAGAATCATTTATTTTTAGGATGGGAGTATAAGAAACAGTATTAAAGAATCAAGTTACATGAACATAGAGACCACTTCATTTTTTTAATCCAAAATTAGAAATGTAATTTTGTAGTTTTCCTATTCTCTATATTTCCAGTTTTTGTACATCTTTGAATTCCATCAAAGTGTAGGATAGATGTAAGGATCATTGGCATATTAGCTTACCTATGCATTTATCAAAACTTGAGAAAAATCTCATCTCACGTGTATAAAGATCAGAAATTTCCATTTTTCTGTACAAGTACTATCATATACTCTTATGGAAGGTGAAGAAATTTGATTTTGTTCAAAGCACCTCATTTCGTTTGCTCTTAAAGAGAAAGCACTGTTGAAATTTTTTTCACATTATTTTATGCTTTTCCTAATATTGTTTGCAGTACACGGACAGTTCTTACATTTAATTCTGTTACTAAATTCTTTTCAGCCACTAAAGCATAGTAGCCCATAGACACCCTAAGGCCTTCATACTGTGAATAATTGAGTTCTAAAATGTCGTCTTCCATGATAATACATTTTTATCTATTGCAATGCTAGAAAGTACTCCAGAGACAAACTTTCATTTTACACATGAACAAATTTGGCCCCAGAAAAATAACTTGCCTAATGTCATAAAAATAATAAACTACTGGTCTCTCTAAGACTAGAATTGAAATGTATTGACTTATAGCCCATTGTTCACTCCATTATACCAGTATTTTCAAAACATACCTAGCCAAAGCTGGAAATAAATCCCGACTCCATCTTTCTTGGTTTTACATTCTTTAGATTTTCAGAGATGCTCAATGCTAGTTGTTTAGAAATGCTTTGAGGGCCTAGGAAAAGTATGGATGTGCCTCTCCGGTTCTTTCTAGCTTGGTCCAGTCTGCAGACACTTTGGGTTTTCGGAGCTTAGATTTTATTCTGAATTAAATGGGAAAGTATGGGAGGTTAAAGCAGGTGATTAATGCAATTATATATATATATATAAATTATATATATTAGTATCTAAATCCCCAGGAGGTTCTAAGTTGATATGGATTCTTTTTTTTTTTTTAAGGTATACTTTTTGGTGAGGAAGATTGGCCCTGAGCTAACATCTGTTGCCAATCCTCCTCTTTTGTTTTCTCCCCAAATATCCAGAACATAGTTGTATATCCTAGTTGCAAGTCATTCTAGCTCTTCTATCTGGGACACTGCCACAGCATGACTTGATGTGTGGTGCTTGGGCCTGCGCCCGGGATCTGAACCCGTGAACCCTGGGCCATGGAAGTGGAGCACATGAAATTAACCACTTGGCCGCAAGGCCAGTCCGTGAATTCTTTTAAGAATAATCACCTAGAGATTCAAGATTGTCTGGGAGTGAGGTTGCAGAGGAGGACCCGGAACGGTAGTGCTTGGCAAGCTCTACCTACACTTAGGGCCAGCCTTGTGAACTTCCAAGGGAGATAATTATCCACTGTGGCCACCTAAAGAAATCTTCCTGACTCTGGAAAAACAAGTTGTACCCACACAGATTATTCTCTCACTTACAATATATGAAAATATCAATGGTTTGCTGTTTTGACAATGGCAAAGATTATAAAAAAGTGGTGCCAGTATGAGTGACCCATTTCAAATATACTTTATGAAGTTACCAGCTTTTGAGTAATAGGTTCAAAATAAAAATTCCATGAATATAAATGTGCTTATAGTAGAAATAAATTATATAAAACTTTGAGGTGATGGCTGTGAGAATAAGGCTTAAAATAAAATAAAATAAAACCCCAAGGGTTAGAGGAATAATAGGCACGCAAAGAAAGGAGAGATGCAACACTCTTAATCAGAAATTGCATATAAATTAATAAGGGGTCATATAAAAATTATTTGCTTTATACAGTGAGTCTTGTTAAAAAAATTCAACCAAGTAAATTTGAAGATCTAATTGGCTTTATTAAGCAGTTCATGAAATGGGCAGCATCCCATCTAGTCTAGCAAGTAGAAGGGTACTCTGCTCTGGGAGGTTGTACAAAATGGAAGGTTTTTATAGGAAGAAGGGTGGGGCAAGGGAGCTATTAGCAAAATAAAAGAAGGAATTGTTTTTAGGCCAGGCCATCTCCTTTTTCAGGAGGAAGGGCACTGGCACAGATTTGATCATGTAAATTGCCTCTTCTCCCTCTAAGGGATGGAGAAAACCTACAGGACAGATTACCTTACCGATGTTTGACCAAGACATACCAGTCTGGACAATTAAGATTACATTTCTGTGAGAGTTTGAAACTACAAGTAGATCAAGCAGTAAATCTAGGGTTAGTATCATGGGCTTTTGGCAGATGTGATGCCATTTTGGGCTTCTGGTTTTCCTTTTGTTTTTAATCTTCATTTTCTTTTCTTTCTTTTTTTTTTAAAGATTGGCACCTGAGCTATCGACTGTTGCCAATCTCTTTTTTCTCTTCTTCTTCTTCTCCCCAAAGCTCCCCATTACATAGTTGTACATTCTAGCTGTGAGTGCCTCTGGTTGTGCTACATGGGGCACTTACAGTGGTGAAAAGAGTTGACCCCTGCCTTCATGGAGGTTTCGTGGTGTTGGGAGCATGTGACAATAAGCAGGTGAAAATATTGAATAAATAGGGATTTGATGTAGGAATAGGTATTAAAGTTGGGCATTGGGTTAGAGAATAACTCAGGGACAAGAGCAGGCAGTGCTTTAGGTAAGGTTTTTAAGGAAAACTTCTTTGAGAAGACAGTTTGTGACTTAAAACCTAACAGTCAATAAAATATCATGGAAAATAGAGTTTCTGGCAGAGAGAACAGAAAGAACAAAGATTCTGAAGTGAGAATGAGGTGGTATATTTGAAGAACACAATTAATGCCAGCTCTGGAGAGCAGCCATGAGGGAGAGGGAATGTGAGACAAGACAGAAGACTAGATCTGGTTGTGAAGGATGCATCACTCCATCATGGAGAATTTGTTTAGACTGCATTCTAAGCAGAATTACACCTTAAATAACTAGACCCAGTTTCTAATTAGAGGATTAATAATGTCAAACTTGATTAACTGAAACACAAATCTTTAGGAAAAATCATCAGATTCTTACCATTTTTCATTTATTTTTTAGCTCTGAGTCCTCCATCAGCAACGTGGACAACAGCCAGTCTGTTCACAATGCTGAGGGTACCTGTGGTGAAGTGATAGAATATGTTCAATTCTCTATTTCCCCACTATTACATAGATTGCCTGGAAGAAGTTATTGTGTATTGGTTACTGTATTTACCTAAACATCAGTGACTAGGGAACCCCATGAACTTCAAAATGCCAGCAGCTATAGCCACAAATATAGCAGTTATTGGTACTGAAGCAATGGAAAACAAAGGGATAACTGATAGACATGAGGAAAGGAGATTCCAAAAATAGTCCAAAGTTATTCATCAGAATACACAGCGAGACAATTTGAGAACACTGGCTGCATCTAGATGGAGACTTGCTTATTCTAATAGTGGATGAGAGCAAAGGGCCTATGGCCAATACTAAAGGGGCTGAAGCAGCCTAGCTTCAATGAACATTCAAAACTGATCCACCCAGGATCTCTTCTAAACAAGGTCCCCTTCACTGGGGAGAAATTGATGGAAAGAAGAGTGGGGAAGAGGAGCAGAACAAGGAAAACTCAGAAAGCAAGATGCCGTATTTTTTTAATACTACACAAAAACAATAGAAAAGTGGTTTCTGTGAAGTAGTAAAAGCTCTCTGAGCCAAAAGCTTCCTTTTAAAATGAGTGTCAAAGAAGTATTAGTGTCAAATTCCATGCAACATTTCCATAGGAAAAAAGAGATTATGAAGCAGAATGACATCAGTGATGAGGATTTTTAGGCTGGTTAGTTTTAAAACTACAGACGAGATTCAGGCTCCAAGGAGTGGAATTTGTTTGCCCCTTTGTTGGGAAACATTTACATTTCTAAGGGAAACCTCTATCTGTGAAGATGCCTTCCTCTCTGTGCTAGGAAGACGGGGGGATGGTCTTATCTCTAGAAGCTCTTAATCAATGCCAGAGGCAAGAACTTAAGTTGTTACTGTCTGGCAACCTCATGTAACTGACCCCCCCACAAATCCTCCTTTGTCTTTAGCCGAGGGTAAAATTCAAGCGGTGACTTCTGCCATTTACTCAATCCGGTTTAATTCTTATCTAAAAGTTGTGGGACCACCAAATGGCCAGACCATAGGGGCACTGATACCATTTTAACTTTTTTACATATTCTTTGTCTTGTAAAGAGAGAACTCACATACCTATGCCTTAAATTTAGCCTTACTCTCAGCCCAACTTTGCAGCAGCAGCAGCAGGAGCTCTGACTGCCCGTGGGTCCTGTCCCCACGCACCAGCTCTGCCTGCCCATGGGTCCCGTCCCCATGCCAGCGGGGGCAGCAGAAGCGGCGGCAGCAGAAGCTCTGACTGCCCATGGGTCCTGTCCCCATGCTACACTATTCTCTAAATAAAAGAGCACTACTGCCAGATCTTAAGAGTCTAAGAAATCTTTCTTTCGACTCCTCGGCTCACCGACCCCGCATCAATCAGTACAAGATATATATTCTCAAGCATATCAAAACTCTAATAGTTCAAAACAAACAAAGATATTAAGAAAATGATCAAAAACGTGAATGAACAAAGTACATAAGAAGTAGGAAAACACTCAGGAATGAGGTGATATAACTCATAAAATAATTTGAAATAAAAGAAAAAATCATTTTTGACTTGAAGACTAAATGAACAGAACCTAAAAAGCAAATCAGCACAACAAATAATGCCTTAAGAAAAAAAAGATGGGCAGGAAAACATTTTTTAAATCACTAATAAAAAGAGGTTTGTAATACATATTGCAAGAACATACCTTATATTTGAGAATATCTACCAGCACAAAAATAGTAAATTTGGGACCAGCACCGTGGCCTAGTGCTTAAGTTTGACATGCTCTGCTGTGGCAGCCCAGGTTCACAGGTTTGGATCCTGGGTGCAGACCTACACCACTCATCAGCCATGCTGTGGTGGTGACCAACACATAAGATAAGGGACGAGACTGGCACAGATGTTAGCTCAGGGCTAATATTCCTTAAGCAAAAAACGAGGAAGATTGGTAACAGATGTTAGCTCAGGGGTAATGTTCCTCAGCAAAAAAAAAAAAAATAGTGAATTTACTAAAATAAAAAAAACCCTCAATGCTTTGAGCATCTGTCACAAAGGGCTTGCAACTTACAAAGGAAATAAAATTAGATCATCAAACCCTTTGGTAGCAACACTTTATCCCAGAAAAATATGAGATAGCATATTTAAAATACTCAAAGAAAGAAAATGTGAAGCAATGATTTTATATCTGAAAAAACTTATGTTCAAGTATAAAAGGCATGTACAAACTGTTATTAACACACAAAATCTCAAAGAATGCTTTTTTCATGAGCCCTTTCTATGGAATGTAATAGAGAACAAGAGTTGGATAACAAAAATGACTACAGAAACACCAACATAATTAGTGCTGGTGTGCATTAAATATATAATTACTTGTAGAACCAAGACAAAATGAAACTTTAAAGGGAGAAATTAGAGCATATAATGACTATATAATTTGACAATAGGGAGAAATTAGGAATGATTAATGTAAAATAATTTAAAACTATTTCTAGTAATCAATTGATTGGAGTAGCATTGGTTTTGTTAGCCTGAGACTGTTGTATGGCAAATAAACTAGTTACGAAATATTTCTATATTATCACCCTCCCTCTTCTTAAGAATCAGTATTCACTGTATAGAATAAAGAAGGTACAGCTGTAATATACAAGAGATTATGTGGAAACCCTTTAGTCTTGAACTAGAATTGGAGATATTAGTATGATCTTACAGGGCATTTAATCTTGTCTGTTGAGGAATTCTAGAAACAATTCCCAATAAGCATATTGTGCACCTGAAATAAAATTTCCCATTGAAAAATCCAGAGCTTCCAGAGAAATGGCTGATGACAGATCTGGGCCAGGAACAAATTGGCATACCAGATAGGAAGGACTATCAGGGACTTAGTAGGGCCATGTCAAAGGAGGTTACAATAGAGTAAGAATTGAAATGAACCAAAGCCTATCAAATGTGCTTAAATCCATGAGTTCATAATAATTTTGCAAGAAAATTAATAATTGATAACCTCAATGATAGGTAACAAATTCATTATATCAAAAACTGGTTAAATAAAAGAGTCAAGCGTTTGTCTATGCTTTTCTATTAACTGTACCATTGAGTAACCAAATAGTAACTAGAGAAACCATCTCCTTATAAATTCATTCCAGCTATTGAATAAAAACAAAATAAGAGAATTTGAATATTAGCATTTTAGAGCCCCTGATGTTGAGCATCAGTGGACGCTAACAACAACAACAAGAGTGTGAAACAGACATTAATTATGTACTTCTTGATGAAAGAACATATCACCACTATGGTTTTGGTAAGAGAAGCAACCCGAGTCTGATCAAGCATCTGGATCCAACTGCCAATTTGTAGGAAATGTAGATGACAAAGGAATATATTGAACTGTGAAAAACTCTATATGTTCAATTCCCTAGTTTCTTCAAGAAACTTATTGTAAAGGAAAGAAAGGGAAGGAGAGAGAACCTGTAGATTAAAAGAGACTTAAAAGTAATATAAAGTTTTAAAAAGTGGGCATGTGCTGTTGGGTTATAAACTCATAATGAAAAGCAAGGAAGTGATTATTATAAAATTCAGAATAGTGGGTACTTTTGGAGGGAGAGGAACCATGATTAAGATGGGACAATGGTGGGGTTTCTGGGATGGCTGTTACAGTTCCATTTCTTGACCTGGCTGATGGTTATAAGATTAGTTACTTTATAATAATTCATTAACCTCTACATTCATTATTTTGCTTTACTTGGGTTTTATTTTACAATGAAAGATTCAAAGAGCCTTATGAATATAGCTGCTAAATATATATGCTATGTAGTTTCTTTCTGGATAAACTTATGCTTATATGAAATAATATGCCCTAACTTAGATATTTTTTGGTGGGGGGACAGTGAAGGAAAATAATTGATAATATATTTTCTATTTTATACACTTGTTTTATGTTTCAATCTATTCTTTAAATCAGATGCACATATTGTATAATTAAAAGAAAATATTCAAACAGAAAGAAAAAATCTGTTCTAGTACTTGAAATGTTGACAATTTATAAAATGAAAAGAAATAAGTATCTGTAAATCTCAATGAAAAGGTGAAGGACATTGCCCTCGGCTGTCTATTTCCTGGACTATTGTGCAGGTTACTTTATCTCCATTGATCAGTACAACTAGATTAAACAACCAGATCAAATACTTTCCATTTAATTTTATGTAGCTTGGAACAGAGAAAAACAAAATATTTAAAAATCGTAATTTTAGAGAGAGGATAGACTAGAAATTAAATTCTGAACTTCAACTTGTTTATAAAATTTTAATTATGATCTTTATTCTTTTATGAAATATTGGTTTCAGCAAAAGGAAATGCATAAAATAACACTACGTGCTTTGTTCTTTTCAGTAGCTCAATTATCACACTTCTTAATGTTAAGGAATCAAGAAGGAACATGCTTGTGTAAGTTGAAAAATTCAGTTCCACGTCAAGAAAATATGTACATGAAAACCATTGTACCTAAGTGACTTCCAAACAAAGCTATTTTAAATTCTCTTTTACAATGCAATTTAAAAAAATTGGCTTGACCAACTCTTATTCTTCCAAAAGGAAATATCTTACATTATACTTTTTAGCTGTTAAGGGTTGTCAAATGTTAGTCAAGATTATGTAGGTGCTGACCTCCATTTCAGGATGTCATCTTAAATGATGAATTCCCATTTTAAAATTATTTTCTTCTCTGACTTCAACAGTGGCAAATGGAACAGGAACTCTATGTCTTACTGGGGTTTTTCAATATTAAGTAGTACTATAGACTTTATTCCAAGAGAATTAATAGAGCCACTTAAAGAGGAAAAAAAGGAAATATTACTGACTATTTCCACAGTGCAAATGGAATGTGCTCATAATGAGTCGTTTTTAATAGAGAAGGAAAATACAGTTCTAATATAGATTCAAAGAGTAGGAAAAGAATTTCTACCTTGCAATTCAATTCTGATACTGTTAGGACAAAAGAGGCCAATAATTTATAAGCATTCTTCAGGAGCTGCTAAGCCTAGATTTTATAACATTTGAATTCAAATGTAAGTAAAATGTATTCTTTCTGCCATTTTTTTTTAAATCTAAGAGTTTTCTTTATCTATGACAAGGCAACAACATATGTTTAAAGGGAATTTTGAAGTTACGTAGCACACTCTACTATTTTTCTGCTTCTCAAACTAAGATTCAAATTCATACCCATAGAATATTCAGTAAATGCTGGGGTAAATAAAACCTCAATATTAACACAACTTATTTTCCCATAATGTGATTTTGGGTGTTTAGTAGCAATTAATTAAGTAATTTTATTTATACTATTTGTCATGTGTCTTCTTCATGGGTGCTAGTGTGCTAAGTACTAAGGATATGCTATTTCAGAAGGGCCATTGCCTTTAAAGGCCTTCCATTCTAGTAGATGATACAAATAGATGAGTAAATAAATTAATAAGATAAATTTCAGGTTGTGATAAGTGTCATGAAGTCAATGAAAAGGATGCTAATATCAAGTTTGGGCATTTAGAGGGAGTATACCATTTAATAAGCATACCACTGCCATTTAAGCTGATACCTAAAGAGTGAGGAATTAGTCATGGGAAGACTTGCACAAAGAGGGCTCTAGGGAGAGGAAATGGTTGTGAAACGGCTTTAGAACAGTGAGATTGGAGCTTAGTGAGCAAGGGGAGAATGTTGTGATGAGGAAGGAGAGTCATAGACAAGATCATGTGTGATCTTTTCTCTTGGAAAGCTCTTATACCAAGGGAGTGTGATATGACACTGCTCTCTCAAAGGACAGTGGCTCAGTCCTAGTGAACAATAAATTATTGTCATACTTATGCTAAGATGTCATATTTTTTAGGTAATAATTTATAAATGATTCTAATAAGTAATTGTTTACTATGGAGGTAGAGATTGGGTAAGCAACACTCCCTCACTTATCCTCCAAAGATACCCCACCACCAGACACACACATTAGCCTTTGGACAATATGGATCCCAATTCCCTTCTAGAAGGGGTGAGTTGGCAATCCATTAAAAAGTATATATCTAGCGTTTCTTAAGTGACAGGCACTATTCTAGATCCTGGGAGTAGAGCAGTGACCAAAACCAGACCAAAATGGTAATATGTTTTCTCTCTCATGAATTAGTAAAATATATTCTCTCATACCATTTTGTATACATATATTCATATATTCTCACATACATATATTCTATACACTTTATTCTATAGAGCTCTTGGGATAGGTCCGGGATGCAATATAAATTGAGGTTTATCAACTGATAGATGGTATTTATCACCAGGAGACTACATGAGATTGCCTATTGAGTAAATGATGGTAGCAAAGAGTTCAACATCTGAACACTCAGGCATTCTAACATTTATGAATCAGAATCGTAGAGTTGAACCAGCAGATGAGACTGAGAAAGATGATCCAATTCAACAGAGAAAACCAAGATAAGACATTGGGAGAGAACTGAAAGAATGATCACCTGTGTTAAATAGTCAAAAAGATAAGGACTGACCATTCACCTTTGAAGTTAGCAAACTACAAGTTAGGCAATGTAAAGAAAATAATAACTTCTCAACATTCCACAATAAGGTTAAAGAGAATAGGTTCATGGTCTAAAGATAGCCCTCTTGCCCTGACTTCCCAGAATTGTCATAATGAAAATATGTATTTGTCTGCCTAAGACAGACTTTTATACATATACCACAATACAGGGATTACAAATAATTTGTAATAATTTGCACTCATCCAAGATATCTTTCTAGGGTATCCAAACAAACTACAACAACAAAACAATGTCGTCTGTCTATACTCCTTATTAAAGTAGGAAGACTCACTAAGACGATCTCAACCTTTACCGTTATTCTGTTTAAACCTAACATGAGAAAAATTTTCCTTGGAGCATTTTCTCCTCTAACCAATTACTTGAGACTTTTGGAAGAGATGCATTAGTGTTTATTGCTGTTGTAACAAATTCCAACAAACTTAGAGGCTTAAAAAGTAAAACAAATTTATTATATCACAGTTCAGTGGGTCAGAAGTCTGTGTCAGCATCGCTTAACTGGTTCCTCTTCTTCAGGTATTTCAAGGCCAGTATCAAGGTGTCTGCAGACCTGTATTCCTTTCTGGAAGTTCAGGGGATAAATCTGCTTCCAGCTCATTCAGTTGGTTGGCCAAATTCAGCAGTTTGTGACTTTCGAATGAGGTTCTCATGTCCTTACTGATTTTCAGTCGTAGATCGTTCTCGTCTTCTAAAGGTAGCCCTCATAGCACGTCGCCCCCTTCATCCTCCAACTCAGCAATGGAGAGTCGAGTCCTTCTTACACTTTGAATCCCTCTAACTGCCTCTTCCCCTATATCTTTCTCACACCAGTGAGAGATTTCTCTGCTTTAAGGGCTCATGTGGGTAGGTTGGTCCCACCTAGATAATCCAGAATAATTGCTCTACTTTGAGATTTGAAGCTTTAATTCAGTAATACAGTATTTGTCCTTTTTTGACTGGCTTCTTTCACTTAGCAGAATATTTTCAAGGTTCATTCATGTTGTAGCATGTGCAGAATCTTCTCCCTTTTTAAGACTCAATAATATAACCTTGTATGTATATATCACATTTTGTTTATCTATACATTTGTGGACCTTCGGGTGGCTTCCACTTTTTGGCTATTGTGAATAATGCTGCTATGAACATAGATGTACTGAACCTCTTTCAATACCTACTTTCAGTTCTTTTGGGTATATAACCTTAAATGGAATTGTTAAGTCATACAGCAATTCTATGTTTAAGTTTTTGAGTAACTGTCATACCATTTTCCACAATGACTGCACCATTTTACATTTACACTCCCGCCAGCAGTGAACAAGGGTTCCAATTTTTCCACACACTTACCAACTCTTTATTTTCTGTTTTTTTGTTGTTGTTGTTGTTCATAATAACCAGCCTAATAGGTATGAAGTAGTATCTCATGATTTTGATTTGCATCTTTCTAATGATTAGTGATGCTGAGCATCTTTTCGGGTGCTTATTGGCCATTTGTATATCTTCTTTGAAGAAATGTCTGTTTAAGTCTTTTTCCTATTTTTAATCAGATTGTTTTTTGTTGTTGTGTAGAGTTGTAGGAGTTCTTTGTATATTCAGGCAGCAATCTCTTGTTAGATATGTAATTTGCAAATATTTCCCCTCATTTTGTGGGTTGCTTTTTCACTCTGTTGATAGCGTCTTTTGGAGCACTGAAGTTTTTAATTTTAATGTAATCCAATTTATTTTTCTTTTGTTGCCTGTGCTTTTGATGTCGTATCTAAGAACTCACTGCCAAATCAAGTGAAATTTTCTCTCATATTTTCTTCTAATAGTTGTATAGTTTTAGCTCACGTTTAGAAAATTTCCAATCTTTTTTGCATGTGAATATCCAGTTTTCCCAACAATATTTGTTGAAAAGGCTGTCCTCCTATTGAATGATCTTGGCAACCTTGTCAAAAATCATTTGAACATATGTGCAAGGTTATATTTCTATCCTCTCTGTTATATTCCATTGGTCTCTATGTCTATTTTTATGCTAGTACCATGTTGTTTTGATCACTGTAACTTTGTAGTAAATTTTGAAATCAGAAAGTGTGGGACATCCAATTTTGTTTTTTTTTCAAGACTATTTTGGCTATTTGGGGTCTTTGAAATCCCACATGAATTTTGGGATGGATTTTTCTATTTCTTCAAAAAACATCGTTGGCTTTTGAAAGGGAAATATATTGATTCTGTAGAATGCTTTGGGTGATATTAACATCTTAACAATATTGCCTTTCACTCCATGCACATGGGATGTCTTCCCATTTATTTGTGTTGTCTTTAATTTTTTTCAACATCATATTGTAGTTTTCAGTGTACAAGTCTTTCTCCTTCTTGATTAAGCTTACTTCTAAATATTTTTCTTTTTAATGCTATTGTAAATGGAATTTCTTTCTTCCTTTTCCTTTTAATTTTTTGGTGAGGAAGATTGGCCTTGAGCTGACACCTGTGCAAATCTTCCTCTATTTTGTATGTGGGATGCCACCGCAGCATGGCTTGATGAGCAGTGTGTAGGTCTGTGCCTGGGATCCTGATCGGCAAACCCTGGGCTGCCAAAGTGCAATGTGTGAACTTAACCACTATGCCACCAGGCTGGCCCCTGGAGTCTCCTTCTTAATTTCCTTTTTGGATTTTTCATTGTGAACATGTAGAAACAAAACTGATGTTTGTGTTTTGATTTTGTATTCTGCAACTTTGCCAAATTGAAGAATTGGTGCTAACATTTTTTTGTGGAAAGTAATCCTTAATTTATTTTTACCATGTGGTGGCCACTTATTTTCAATTAGTTTGCCTCCCCCTTCCCTCTAAGGGAATATTTAAGTTTACACACCTATGTAATCACTGCATTTGAGGAGGAAAACTCGATCCTGGTTCTTGATGTTCCCAGCAAAGAAGGCATCCATTGGAGCACTATTGGAGCTGTTTCCACTCAAAGCTAAACAATTTATTTTTTGCATCTTGTTTTCTGTATGTTGGTTAATTATGTTTGTTTATTTTTGCCACCTGTCAGGCTTAGTTCAGGGAGCAGAGTGCATGTATCTTTTCTTGATGGCCAAACAACTTTTCAAAACTCACTGCATCCACCTCTAAAGAATACTTTCTGTCCACCTAAGGGCTCAGGCCATTAGGAGTTTCCTGTATCTCTACTTAATTGCCACTATCTCACCAGAAAATAAAAGCAGACAACCATGGGGCTGGCCCCATGGTTTTGGAGCAATCCATTTTGGTGGTGGCCTGGGTTCGGTTCCCAGGTGCAGACCTATACCAATCTTTGGTGGCCATGCTGTGGCAGTGACCCACATACAAAATAGAAGAATTTTGGTACAGATGTTAGGTCAGGGCGAATCATCTTCCTCAGCAAAAACCCCAAAAAACTAAAAAGAGACAACCATGTTTGGAAAATGCAGAGTAGGGGAGAGGAGTGGGACAAAGGTAGAAAGGAAAAAGTAGGGAGTATCCATTATTCCAAAAAGATCTGCCTCACACTTATGCTCTACTTACTCAGATAGTTAAACCAAAGCTCATTTATTAGAGTATTGGACAAAAAAGAGTATTCAAATTAAAACTTTTTATTCTCTGATTTGTCCCTCTTTCTCCATGAAAATGAGCATGTTTGGCACCTAGGGCTTATGGTAGGGGAGCAGTGACATACCCTCTCTCTCTGGATTTGGCTTGACCTTGTCCAAAAGTCAGCGCTAGGAAAATTAGAGATCTGAGTCAGGGCTTAGGTGAGCTCTAGGCCAGCAGTGTCCGATAGAAATATAACGCCAGCTATGTATGGAATTAGAAGTTTTCTAGTAGCCACATTAAAACATGCAAAAATAAAAGGGTGAAATGTATTTTAAGACAATATGTAATTTTACCAAGTTTATCCCACTATTATCCAAAATGCAGATTCATACTTGTCTCTCTCTCCTTTTTTTCTCAACTCTCCTTTGGTTCTCCTCATGCAGAATTCCAGTTTCATCCTTCAATGCAACTCTTGCACTGTAACTCCTCTTTTAAAAATCATCTCATACTTGCTTCTTACCAAACAAGACTGAAACTATTCAGTTCTCATCTTACTTAACCTTTCCATCTATAAATCTCTTCTCTGTGAAACCACAATCCTTCTTGGTTTTCTTTGGTACATGTGTCTCATTCATAGCTGTTTCCTAAGTATGTTTCAGCTTTGTCTTCATCCACACTTCCTACTTCACTTTGTGCAGAAGGGAGCCTTCATCAAGGAATCACATGTGAAACCTTTTAAAAATATGAATCTGTTGATATTTCTGGAGATTTTGCTTCAATACGACTGATATTGAACTTAGTTATTTGTATATTTAAAAAGACTCAAGACTTGGGGCTGGCCCAGTGGGGCAGCAGTTAAGTTTGCACATTCTGCTTCAGTGGCCCAGGGTTCGCTGGTTCGGATCCCGGGTGCTGACCTACACACTGCTTGGCAAGCCATGCTGTGGCAGGCATCCCATACATAAAATAGAGGAGGATGGGCACAGATGTTAGGTCAGGGCCAGTCTTCCTTAGCAAAAAGAGGAGGATTGGCTGCAGATGTTACCTCAGGGCTAATCTTCCTCAAAAAAAAAAAAAAAAACCCAGCTCAAGACTGATGTTAGTGCCCAGGTAGGACTGAGAAACACTGATCAAATAAAACCAATTGCGTATCTACTTCTACCCTCACCAAGCTCTTTCATGCCTCGGATATTTGTTCATAGTGTTTCTTTTGCCTGTAATTCCTCAAATCAGACACTGTGGATATTTAGCTGGACTTGGGTTAGTCTCAGGATGCTTACGTAGTTTCAGCTAGCTTCAGCTCCAACACCTAATTGAAGACTTTTGATTTGAAAATGCTCTCATTTTTAACCAGAAGATAAAGGGCAAATATCTCATGCTTGGACATGTATGGTTTCTAATGATTCAGATTAGGAGCCTATATTTATTATTTTTATAAAAGAAAAGTTAGTGGCAGTAAACATTACAGTAGGGGCCTGCCTGGTGGCGTAGAGGTTAAGTTCGCATGTTCTGCTTCTGGCGGCCTGGGGTTCATCAGTTCGGATCCTGGCTGCGGACATGGCACCACCTGGCAAAAGCCATGCTGTGGTAGGCGTCCCTCATATAAATTAGAGGAAGATGGACATGGATATTAGCTCAGGGCTAGTCTTCCTCAGCAAAAAGAGGAGGATTGGCAGTAGTTAGCTCAGGGCTAATCTTCCTCAAAAAAAAAAAAAAATTCCAGTATATTTTTGTTGAATAAAAATCTCTAATGCATTTGTATTGTTATGCATTTGGTGTCTCTGGAATTTTTATGCCATTATATACCTATGCCATTTGTATCTGATTTGTACCAGCTTAGAATTACATAAACATATTCACATTAGTATTTCAAGTTAAAAAAAATGAATAGATACCTCTTGAAATTACTCAGTTTAATTTTTTTAATCAAAGCATTGGGTATGTACCATAACTCTAAAATAAATCTTTAGGACATGTCACTATGATCACATTATAACTCAGGATGTGTGCATTGAGAATATGTTTCATGATTCATTTATAATTAATTACCTTCAAACATTTCCCATATAATGATGATTTAACTTTCTAAGATATTGAAACCAGTCAATATAATTTTACCTCATAATACTCAACTAGTTCTATGAAAATGCAAATTAAAGAGCAGAATATTAGGCAAATCAAATTTGCATGCATATGGTGTATATACATAAAATGATTCAGAATATTGGATATCATTACCCAATCATTACACTCATAGAGCATAATAAGGAACAAGAAGAATTTACCACATAAAAGACATTAGCAAAATGGAAAATTTTACAGGCATACAATTTATATCCTAAGCCCTAACATGGACCTGAATGCCAAAATCTATATAGCTAAGAAAATAAAGATGAAAGCAACATTGCTTTCAGCATTCTGAAGAATATCTCTATAGGGAATAAACTTAACGAGGCTGGATATTTTCTGGACCTCTTCAAAAGGACTTGAAAATACACCACTATTTTTTTTCTAGTTAAATATTGGGATAACTCATTAAGTGAACACAAACATATAGGATAGTAATGTAGGGTTAAGAACAAATCTTTGAAATGAAATAGCTGAGATTTGAATTATGGATTTGCTATTTACCAGTTATATTATCTTGCAGGCATTTCTTAACCTAAATTTATGCTTTTCGTGTGCAATATAGAATTTAAATCATTTATTGCAGTAATGGTGTTAATATAAATACTATAAGCATGAAAATATTAATATAGTGAGTGTTAAGTATGTATAACCTATTATTTTTTCCATAGAAACAAACAGAAACTCACACTTTTATCTCCTTTCAAATGCTTTTTTAAAATATAGGCTAGGCTCATCTTAAATGATAAAGCAATGCTTTCACTGGAAAACATTCATGTATCATCATCAAACACAATACATTTCATAATTGGGATATTTAGAATGCTTGCTAAATTCCACTTTTAATATGTTGGGAAGGAGAAGTATTGGAATACCTAATGCTAGAATACAAAGAAAGCACTGAATATTTGTTATTCAAAAATCAAACGTGGAAAAAGATCCCCAGCAAGTTTGAAGAGAAAAATGTCAAATTCGGATCCTGTCTTGGAGTCTCAAGATGTGAGCCTTTAATTTCAGGCTCTGCCTTTCAGCTTTTGTCTAATTTTGAACCACTCGCTAAACCTCTTTGAGGCTAATTTCCTTATCTGTAACACAGAAATAATAGCAAATTCATAGGTTATTATATTTTTTAACTTACTGAGGTTAATTATAGAAAAATACTTTGTGATGTGAAGAGAGCTCCTTAAACATTGCTAACATATACTTTAATTTGCTTATTGGAAAATGTAAGAAAGTACGGATTCTTTGCTTGGTCTACAATTTACTTAAAATGGAAAATAATAAAAGAAAAAACAAACATAATGTTGGAAGTCCCTTCTGAAATGGAATTATATTTCATTTCTAACTTAAATTTTTCTAAAGGCTTTGTATCATAACTGTTTCAGAAATTCAAAGGAGTAAAAATATTTCTCATGTAATAAGACCCAGCTTGAAAATATATCTGTTTATGGAATGTTAGAGATTCCTAAGAAGGACTTGGAAAAATATCTGAACTATTTGTAGGTAAAAAAAAGAAAACCCTCAGGTTTGCAGAATAATATCTTCAATATGAATCCATCAATTTAAATATGCAAGTTTATAAAAATATATATTTATGCCAATGTAGAAGAAAAGAACCAGAAGGAGATACACCAAACTACCTCTGAGATAAGGAAGGAAAAGTGGGCCTCATTAAAAAAAGATTTTCACGTTTTACTTTACATATTTCTGAACTGATGAATCTTTTCAATGAGAATATTTATATGTATTGTTTGCATAACTGAACACCAATGAAGAGAAAAATATAGTTAGTATTTATTGAGGAAGAATAGTCACTCATAGTTAATATCTACTATTGGAATATCAAGCTCAATTTCCAATATTTGTCAGATAAAAATCACTGATTGGCTTGAAAAATCTAACCTCAAACTTCAAATCTGAGCAGTCAAATTCAAAATTTAAACTCAAGAGTTCAAATATTTGTTAATATTATTAGCTAAACCAGTATCAGGTCTTAAAATAGAAATGACTAACTGATTTATTCTTTTTCTGTGTCCACATGAGCACTGTAGCTGGGGCCGGAAGCTATTCAGAGTTGGAACTATCAACATTAACGTTATGTCTACTTGCAAATACTTTCTTAAACCCAAAAAAATTACCACCGTAAAGATAAGTGGGTAACTGGTTTACTTTGTATGTGATGATCTATCAATTTATTGAAATTAAATATAATTGAGGTTTTCTGCCCCATGATCTTTCAATTTAATATATACATGTTGTTGTATATGTGATTAAAGCACATACATGATTTTGAACTTTAATGTGCTTGTAGGAGTGGAAGCTGAGGTAGGAGACTGAGGAATCATAGAAGAAAGAGGAATGGCTTATTGGATAAGAATATGAAAATGATACTTTATTAAATTTATAGGTTGATATATAATTTTACCTACAGATTAAGCAACTAGAATAATTGTATTTAAGTAAAAGCCTGCTAGAGGTAGTCTCCTGATAACTAGGGAATTGTGGAGCTGACACCATGGCATATGGTGAAGAAATTAAAAATTTCCAAGCTTCCAGGAATCTCTCCATACTCCACTGAAACAGACCTGCAGCCTGTTTAAGTGGTAACAAAATATTTTGATGACATTTTTAAAACAGTGATCAAGTTAAATGCAATTTGATTTCTTATTCTTCCCAAAGCACTTTTATCAAAGTTTCAGAAATTAATTTCAGATATTGATAGTCTTCCTATTTGTGTTTCTCATATTGATTCATCCAAATATTTATTTTCTTATCCAATCTTTAACATAAAACATATATTTTTGACTGTGTTCCTGTGCTAAGAACTGCTTTACTTCTTGTGGAAATTAAAATAATTAAAAAATCTCTGCATTCTAATAAGGTTAGACAGCCACTGACTATAATAAATGTCTGAGTTATATAGTAAATTAAAAGGAGACAAGTGCTAGGAAAACCCATAAGATATAAAACAAACTAAAGAGCAGAGGGTAGACAAGGAGTACTGCATTGCAACGTCAACTGGGGGGATGAGGACAGAGCTCCACAAGAAAAGGTGTCAAATGAGCAAAGACCTGAAAGAGGTGAGGGAGCAAGACGACAGCTTATCTGAAGGAAGTCATTTCCAAGCAGAGCAAGAAGCCAGTGCAAAGATCTTTGAGACTGGAGCATGAATGCATGTTAAAGGAACTCAAAGAGGCTTGGTAACAAGTGTACTGTAAGAGGAAGGAAGAGTAGTAAGAGTCGGAGTTAATAAAGAAACTGGGAGCTAGCTAATGCATGCTGTTTCAAGCCATTTTAAGTACATTGGCTTTTACTCTTGGAGCCATTCTAGGTTTTGCACGAGTGTAGTATGATCAATTTATATTTTGAAATAAATACTTTGGTAGATAGTCTGAACATAGACTGTAAGGGTTCAATGGTGGAAAAAGGGAGATTAGTTAAAACACTTTGGGGGCGACGCTTATAACTCCCGTCATAATGGCTGAGTGCGGTGCAAGCGCATCTCCTTTCCTTTTCGGATTCTCCGCTGGGTCTGTGCTGCAGCTGGTCCTCGCTGCACCGCCCCAACCTGCCCTGGCCATGGTGAAATTGAGCAGAGGCCAAGCAGATGCTGCAAGCTCTTCAGGGGCAGCCAGTATGCCATCCACTGGGGCTTTATTTCTCTTGTGATTTACCTGGCTTACTTTGGGGATAAAAGACTACGTATTTAGTCATCTGGATTTGGAAGAGATCAATGGACAGGAACAACACGCAAGGTGTGTGCTCTGGCTGGGAGAAGAGGTGGGACATCGTTCAGAAGTTCACCAGCTGGATGGCACAGGGCACTTATTTCACACAGCATTTGTGGCAGAGTGGAACTTCTGCTGACTTGTTTATGGTAGACTGTATGGAAATAAACGTTTTTAACAATGTCAAAGAAAAAGGAAAAGGCTTTTGAGGTAATCCAGGGGAGACATTATGTTAGGATGGAGCAGGAGGTTAGCGGTGGAGTACAGGAAAAGTAGTTGGGTTCTGTATGTATTTTGAGGATAGAATCAACAGAATTTTCACTTGGATTTTGTGTGGATTGTGAAATAAAGGAAGGCAAGGATGACAATACATATTGGTCTGAGCAACCAGACAAATGAAATTGCCATTAATTGAGATGAGAAAGACTGTAGACAGAGCAGAGTTAGAGCATAAAAACTAAGATTTTGGTTTCAGTAATGTTAAGTTACGTAGTAACAGAATATGTTGATACTACTTAAATGTAAACTAACTCTGTTGAGGAGGTAGCTACATATATGACTCTGAAGTTGAAATGAGAGACCTTGGCTATAAATCAAAATATTTTTGAGTGTTGCCATATGGGTAGCATTTTAAAACCACAAACCACGGGAGTGAGAGCTGATAGAAGAGAGAACAAGTCAAGGATTGAGTGCTGAGCCCTCCACATTGTGGATGTGATCACACTAAGAGTAACCAACAAGAGAGGTCAAGGATGAGCAGCATTGGGAGAAAAAATCGGGAAGGTGAGGTGTCCTGAAAGCCAAGTGAAGAAAGAATGTGGAAGGAGTAAGAGGTCCATTATGCCATATGCTACTGAAAGATCAGAACTGAGAACTGATCATTGACTTGGGCAATGAGAATAGTATTGGTGACTCTTAAAAGGGCAGTTTTGGAAGAGGAGTGAGATAAAAAGCCTGATTAGAGTAGGTTAAAGAGGAAACAGAGAGAAGGAGTTGGATTCAGCCAATATAGAAAACCTTGTCAAAGGATAGAAAACCTTGTCAAAGGATAGAAAAGGGAGCAGAGAAATAAGTGTATAGCTGGAAGGGGATGTGAGAATTAAGAAACATTTTCTTTTGGTAATTTTTTTGTTTTTGTTTTTGGCAATTGACAGAAATGATCCAGTAGAAAGAGAAAAATTGACCAGTTGGGAGAATGAAAGATTGCTTAAGTTATGTTTTTTAGTTGATGATAAGATATAGGCTCTATTGAATAGCTGAGAGTGTTGGCCTTGGGTAGGAGTATGGAAAGTTAATCTGTAAGACAGAAAACAATATGTGTCCACAATGCTGACAATTGTCTAGATTTGATGGAGGGAGATAATATTCTTTTTAAAGATTGCTTCAATTTACTAATTGGATTAGGAATCAAAGTCATCATCTAAGAATCAGAATGGGCTGGGAGATTTTGTCTGTTTGAGGAAAGAAGAGAGGATTTTACATTATGGTCCAGAATAGGAGTCAGCAAACTAACTTTAGGCCATAGGTTAAATCCAGACAGTTGGCTGTTTTTGTAAATGAAGTTATATTGGCACACAGCCATGCCCACTCTTTACACATGGTCTATGGCTTAGTTGAGTAGTTACAACAGAGGCCATATAGTTCACAAAGAATAAAATATTCAATATCTGGCTTTTATGGAGAAAGTTTGTTGACCCCTGGTCTAGAAGGTTAAAGAGAGAGTAGACCAAGTCAAAGAGAGAGTAGACCAAGGTAATCAACCTCATGGCCCTTCTTGAATTCAGAGTGAGAATGGTTCACATGGCTGCAGGTTTTTTCCAGATTCGTCAGCTATACAGGTGCACATGCAGGGTAGAGGGGGAACTGGATTTACTCAGGACTGTGTTTATGCCAAACAAGTACAATGAAGCAAGAGAAGGCCAAGGAGGGATCAAACAATGAACTGTGTCACACTGTTACCTGCTTACGTGGTCACAGGGTTGTGGGTGTTACGTGAGAACATTCTCTTGGTAATAATTCATCAAGCTGCACACATATGGTCTGTATGTTACGGCATGCATGTTATAATTCAACAAAAAGGTAAAAATGATTAAACATGAAATTTAAGTTGGGAAAAGAGGGAAAGGAGAAAATCAGGGAGATGAGGACAATGTGATCAATAGATGTAGGTCATAGTGGGGTTGAAAAATCCTTGGAGACTGTGTAATAAAACAAATGTGTGGGAAAGATAGGAGATTGTAGATATTGTGTATATTTGTTTGCTGGGGCTGCCGTAACAAAATACCACAGACTGGATGGCTTAAATGACAGAAATTCATTTCCTCACGGTTCTGGATACTGGAAGTACAAGATCTAGTGACTGGCAGGGTTAGTTTTATTCTGAGGTTTCTTTCCTTGGCTTGCAGATGGCCGTGTTCTCCCTCTGTCTTTTCATAGTCTTTTCTTTGAGGACACAAATGTCTGTGTTCTAATCTCTTCTTATAAGGTCATCATCATATTGGATTAGGGCCCACCCACATGACCTTATTTTACCTTATTTATCCCTTTTAAAGCCATATCCAAATATAGTGACATTCTGAAGTACTGGCGGTTCAACATATGAATGGGGTAGGAGGGGCATATTTCAGCCCATAACAGTGTGGGATGCTTGAAATTAAGATTGGAGGAAAATTACTATATAATGGCAAGGTCTGGGGCATGACTACGGAGAGAATAGCTGAGGTAGTGTGCAGAGAAAGACCATTGGAAGAGAAGTATTCAAGGAATGACTATCTTTGTGTATAATGATATCACCTATAATTAATACAGTTGGAAGAACTGACAGTTATCAGGAAGCTAAAATATAAATGCGAAAAATCCGTGAATATAGAAGAAAGTATTATTGAGGTGTAAGATATGGACCAGTGACATAAAATTCAATGTTGTTTGCTTTTGAAAGTAAGGAAGGGGAATGGTCTAAAAGCAACAATGGAAAGCAAGGAGGACACTTACCCCCCACTCTGGGAGCATGAGTATATGAACTGTGGTGGAAAAATGGTCCACCAGTTGAGAACGCTACAAGTGGGAAGACTCAGGGAGGTCATGTACCAAAAGGTGTTGGAAATAATCAGAGAAGTGACTGAGAATTTAATGCTATTGAGATGTTGTAGGAATACTCTAGTAACACTGTAAATACTTCAAAATATATGTATATAGAAACATACACACAGACACATACACATATGTATTAAATGAATTTATATGTGTGAACCAGAATGGACAGTTTTTGAAAATATCTTACCTATGTCCCTGTTGTAATTAGATAGTATAGCTAAAGAGCTTCAAGAGGAATATTAACTATTGAGCGCCTTTACAACTCCAGAAAATACTGAGGTGAGTTGGCATGCAATGACACTTTTCTACAGAAGTCTGTTATGGCTTTTTGTTTCTTCTCGCTCTAACCCCTTATATCTCTGTTACTTCCCATGCGTGCCACCTCACTGCTAATATGCTGTCAACGCTAGTTTCCCTCCTCCTTTTGAAATGTAGGGAAAAACTAAAACTTAGAAAGTTAATAATAGAGAACAGACGACTACACCTTAGAACTGGGGCAAATTCAAGAACAACTCAGACCCGGCTTAGACCTTCTCATAGTAAGTGAAGTCCAAAAAGATTGTGGCAGCATTTCTCATTTTGTCAAACATTTAACTGTGTTTCCCATCTGTTTATTGTGAAGTTTTCAGATCTTGCTTGTTTGAGTTTGCTATTTGACCCCTGGGTACTATTTAAATCAAAACCAATGAAATCATAAATTAATATACATGTTCTGAAAACAGCATCAGTGAAGTGAAATATCTCCTTTAAAATCAAAGCCAATTAGGGGCCGGCCCGGTGGCGCAGCGGTTAAGTTCGCACGTTCCGCTTCTCGGCGGCCCGGGGTTCCCTGGTTCGGATCCCGGTTGCGGACATGGCACTGCTTGGCAGCCATGCTGTGGTAGGTGTCGCACGTATAAACTAGAGGAAGATGGGCACGGATGTTAGCTCAGAGCCAGGCTTCCTCAGCAAAAAGAGGAGGACTGGCAGCAGTTAGCTGAGGGCTAATCTTCCTCCAAAAAAAAAACAAAAACAAAAATCAAAGCCAATTATTTCTTATACAATTTATATAAAGCATAAAAAGAAGGAAAAAACAGATCAAAGGGGAATATTTCAAATATTCAAAAATTATAATTCATATTTCAGTTAAATTGCTCTCAGGAAATAATATGGATATTTTATAGGACCTCTTTACAGAGTTTTTTAAGGCTGTAAATTGTTGCTTTTTATGTCAAAATATAATTATTTGAGAAGACTAAGAGTAAATATTTTTCTCTTGTTTTAAATCCTGTATTACAGAAAATGTTTATAAGGGTATGTATATTTTATAACTAAAGTCAATAATGCATGTCATTTTAAGAATATGATACTTAACTTTTTTGAATTTAAGACCACTATTGTTTGACATGTAATAAGGAGAAATCTAGTGGAGACTGCTAAATTTAAGTTCTTAAAATTTTAACTTCTTTGACAATTTATATCTTTCCCTTGCTTAACCAGCACTCTAAAATTGTTTTTTTCCCCTGTTTCTCCTCTTCACATGAACCACCTGAACCCACTTGCTTTGTTTTCTTCTGTTTCCATATCTCAACACAGAAGCAGGCCGCCTTGTGAAGGACAGATGTTCTCAAAGTAATCGTGTTCCAGAGGTGTAGAGGACAGAGAATCTCAATGGATTTGAAATATTTTCTAAAATTGGATCAGACACTGTTTTTTAGCACATTTTAGTCTTCTGGAGTAGAAGCTTAAAGGATTGAATATAAATCCACTTGTCTCCTATCCTATTAAAATGATGGAATTCCTGTTGTGCTAAAATAATATGCTTTGTTAAGCTGAAAAATTAATTCTGTTTGTTTTGTTTAAAAGAATACACAGAGTCAGAATACAGAGCTCTACTTTCGGTACTCATTGGGAATTAGTGTAGTAGAAGAGAAAAATGTGAACAATAATGAATTAGTTTTGGTATGAATCTTATCAAATTTACTTTAGCTGTTTTCTTTGTTTCTTGCACAACCTCTACCTGGCTCAAGCTTACTTTTACCTTTATTTTTTTTATATTTTTATTTTTTGAGGAAGATTAGCCCTGAGCTAACTACTGCCAATCCTTCTCTTTTTGCTGAGGAAGGCTGGCCCTGAGCTAACATCTATGCCCATCTTCCTCTACTTTATATGAGGGACGCCTACCACAGCGTAGCTTGCCAAGGAGTACCATGTCCACACCTGGGATCCAAACTGGTGAACCCGGGCTGCAGAGAAGTGGGACATGCGCACTTAACCAATGCTGCCACTGGGCCAGCCCCTACTATTACCTTTAATTTCTAAATTTTGTTTATTCCGCTTCTTGAATTTTGTTTCTAGTTTTGGATGAATTTTACTACAAATCATATTGCATATAGTTTCTTTTAGTTTTGCCCAAATATGTCTTAAAATTTGAAACTATATGTGTGCGTGCATAACTATCCCAAATGCTTTTTCCTATCCTTAAGTCATCAGAAAGATAAGTCAATAATCCATACATACAGGCATACTTCATTGTTTTGCATTTTGCTTAATTGCTCTTTGCGGATATTTCATTTTTTTTACAGCTTATTGAAGGCTCAGACGATGGTTAGCATTTTTTAGCAATAAAGTATTTTTTAATTACGACGTGTTTTTCTTTAGACATAATGCTATTGCACACTTAACAGAGTATAGTGTAAACATAACTTTTATATGCACTAGGAAACCAAAAAATTCATGGACTTACTTTATTGTGGTGATCTGGAACTGAACCCACAATATCTCCGAGGTATGCCTGTATTCGTTTCTATATTAGCTCTCTTCTTTTACTTGTGGTGTTAGAAAAATCTGCTTATACTCTTTACTTCCTTAGGAGTTTTGACATGTGAATATTCTTAAATAATATCTGAATTGACCTATGGAGGATTTTTGGAGGAGCTCATTGAGAGGACAAGACTGCTGGTTGATGCACAAGCTGGACCCAGGCAATTAGAGGTTCCTTACCAGCCCCACCTTCTCCTTGGAATGGATGTTCTGCCCACCGTTCCCATGGAGCCCTTTCCAAGGACGCAGCCTTGTGATAGCAATGTGTTGTTGAGAACTTCTGGACTGAATACACGACTGAATCCAGTTTTAAGGCCTTTCTGTAATCTTTTAAGATTTTTATGGGTGGGTTTGGAGATCTACTCATCTTGCAGCCACCCAAGACAGGCCTCTTAAGTAAGTTTCCTTGCTTATTAAACCTGCCTCTGACCAATTGGGAGTGGTCTGCCCCTTCTTTTGGTCTCTCCTTGCCCTCCATGTGTGGGGACCAGTTTGTGAACCAACAAGGATAACTACCAGATATTTATGCATCAGTGGGGTGACCATTAGAAGTGGTTTTCTCTGCTGATCAAAACAGATACCTAAAATAAACCTGTGTTAACAGAAGTGCAGCATGCTTAAATCCTTTGCCTTGACTCTTTCTCACCATGATTTTTATTCAGTTTACATGATAATAAGTTGTATATTTTATGCTGTTGTAACTGTTTCCCAGCCTTTGTCCTGTGTGTATGTTTTGTCTTTCCAGCTGATGTATGTAGAATTGGGAAACTTGTTTTTTCTCCCCAAATCCCCTCAGTACATAGTTGTATATTTTAGTTGTGAGTCCTTCCAGTTGTGGCATGTGGGAAGACGCCTCAGTGTGGCCTGACAAGTGGTGCCATGTCCACGCCCAGGATCCAAACCAGCGAAACCCTGGGCCGCCGAAGCGGAACACGAGAGCTTAACCACTCGGCCCTGGGGCCGGCCCCTGATGTATGTAATGGAAGAGAAAGGCTATGTGTTAGTCTTTGCACCCTTAGAGTGTCCTCAGAGGCATTCAATAGATAGGGCTGACTCTACATTTGTGTTTTTAAATTTGCCTATTAAAATTTCTTATTAGTTATTGACTTCTGTTGGTAAAAATCATATTAATACTTCTTAGGAAATTACAAACTCTGAAGCTGTCTAAGTAGAACTATGACCATGAAGGAGAGTGTGCGATGGAAAAGTCCCATCTCTGTAGTCCTCTCACCTAGTACTCAGTCTGCTAGTGACTAGCAGCATTACTACTAACTGAAAAGAGTTCTAAACAAAACTCTGGTACTCTCAAAGAAAAATAATCCTTTTCTGAGACAAACTTGACAGTAGGAGGACATGTGGACTATGTAAATACTAGGAATACTCAGTATTAGACATGCTCTTAAACCATGTGTTTATATCATTTAAATTGTTGTAACGTAACATTTTTCATGGTCCAAAATGATTTTTAAATCAATATTTTATGTTTTAAGCCTGTTAAAATTAGTTATATTTCTATCTGCAGCATCTGAGGACCTGTAGGGATCTGTAACTGCTTGTTCTTCAGTATTCCTGGAACCTAAATAATATGCACAAGTCAAAAATCAATCCTACGGGCCGGCCCGGTGGCGCAGCAGTTAATTTCAGATGTTCTGCTTTGGCGGCCAGGGGTTCACTGGTTCGGATCCCAGGTGCGGACATGGCACCGCTAGGCAAGCCATGCTGTGGTAGGCGTCCCACATATAAAGTAGAGGAAAATGGGCACGGATGTTAGCTCAGGGCCAGTCTTCTCAGCAAAAAGAGGAGGACTGGCGGCAGATGTTAGCTCAGGGCAAATCTTCCTCAAAAAAAAAAATCAATCTTACAATGTATTTATGCTACTTATTATGTATATGTACATATGTAATATATATTAACTTGTTTATAAAATCATTTCTATCAATAGGCTATAGTAAAAATATTGAAAAATCTTTCCTAAAAACAATGACTTCTCTTGGGATGTGTACAAAATAGTTCATCAGTAATTCTGTTTATATTTAGCTCAGTTGTGAACTCCGTAACCTGAGTCAATTATACAAAAAGCAGCAACTTCCCGGATATAAAGGACTCAGCAACTCCAGCTAATATAGTCATATCAGAAATTAACTATAGGTCCTGTTCACTTATCCCACGCCATCTACACGCCTCATTCAAGAGTCAGACGGAATATAATCATCATTCTAGATAGTTACAATCAAGGAAAATAAAATTATAGCCACTGGAGAAACCATGCCCCCTCTCCAACTGCCACCAACCGAAAAGATATCTCTGATGTAAATAAACATAAATTGTAGTTGGTTAGAATGGATTTAAACGTAGAGTCGAATTTTTGTTAATGTGAAGAATGGCTCAAAAATGTTGATTTTTAGGGAGGGGAGGTTCAGTCTGGAGTGGAATGTAGGGAAACTGACTAGACTATACTGATGGTGCTGGAGGAAAATAGCCCATGAAAGGGCCCAAAAGGGCTGTTCTGCAGGTGCTGGTATAGGAGAGATGCTAGAGGTCTGGTGTGGCCTAAATGTTTCATGAATGATCTGGTAGTCAAAGAAAATGTACAGGCTGGTTTTAGGAAAACAGTGCGCTCAGAATTATGGAGAGTTGAGGGAATGCAACTCAGACTGCTAGGGGAAGTGCCTTTTAAAAGCTAGCATGGTATCAGGGCTCCTCTAAAGTAACTGGCATTCAGACCACAGCAATCGAAGTGAAGAAGAGGAACAGTAATTAAAAACAAACAAATGAAACGGAGAAACAATGCGAGACAGCGTCAGTCGTTTCTCAAGTCCCTGGGAGTGTCGTTTCAATGGATGTATTTGGCTCCCTTACCTTTAAATAAGGGATATTAAGGTAGAATGGATTGAAATGAAAACCCTGGAGCTTCCCTTTGCTCCCAACTCGGTAAACCTGATACCATAACATGTATCTGGGAAAAAAGTAGAAACAATGCAAATCATCAGTGACTGGAGGCATGCAGCTGTGGTGAACCAATCACATTCCCGCTTAGCTCATCATTTTTTTAAATTCAGAAGAGAAACAGGTCCTGGAGAATGACGACACGTTTTTGTTAATTCAATAATATCAATTAAGCATGTATGTGCAAGTCATAGTTTTCTGGGCTGTTTAAATAAAAACAGCAAAGACAGACAAGAAACCATAATATAAAAATAAGGAATTTGTATGTAAGCAGATAATAAGTGCTATGGAAAAACGAGAAGTAGATGGGATAATAAGTATTAGGAGAGTCAACTGTGGGGGTTGATGGAAAGATTGGTTTGTAAGTTTTTAAAGAGTGGATATATTACATAATGATGTTTAAAAGGTATTTTTCATGACATAAAATCCTTGTAGAACATTTAGAATGCATAGGAAAAGAAGAAATAAAAATAAAATTATCACAAGTTCAGATATCCAAAGACAAGCTTCCTGTTGTCTTTCTTGTTTGTTTGTTTTGGATTAGAAGATATGATTTATAGTCTACTTTTTACAAACTCTACAAATATATTTTATTGGACTTTCAATGTTACAGATAGAATTTTTTATTATTAATGTAACATTGGTTTATAGCATTATATAAATTTCAGGTGTACATCATCACATTTCAGCTTCTGTGTAGACTACATCATGTTAGTTACCAAAAGCCTAGTTTCCACCCATCACTATACAAATATGTCCCTTACCCTTTTGCCTGCCCCAACCCCTTTCCCTTTGGTACCCACCAATCTGCTCTCTGTATCTATGTATTTGTTTGTTATTATTATTTTCCTTTATCTTCCACATATGAATGAAATTATATGATATTTGTCTTTCTCCAATTTTTTTACTATGGGATATTTCTTTTCTTATAAAACGAAACAAGTTATAATAATGTAATAACCAAGCATTTCATTTAAAGTATTCTTCTCCAATTTCCCCAATGTCCTAACTTACAGTCCTACTCTCAGACGTGACCATCGTTATTGGTTTCCTATATATCCTTTCAGAATTTTTCTGTGCATATTCAAGCGTAATATGTATAGTTTATATTTTTAAAAACATAGATGGTATCAGATTGTATCTATTATCATGACACTTTTCCAATCACTTAATATTGAAGAATTTTGAACATCTACAAAAGTATATAAGATAGTATACTGAAGCCTAATATAAACATTATTCCATTATCATCCATTCATCTCTCCTCTTCTCTTATTATTTTGTAGCATATCCTAGATATTATTCTATTTTATTTATAAATATTTCAGCATGTATCTCTGTAAGACAGAGATTCTCTCTCTTTATTTTTTAACACAAAGTCAATACTATTACTGCATCTAGAAATAACTGAACAGGGAATAAGTAAATCACCTATTATTTAGAAAATTAAGTGTAGATTGACAATTGGATCACAATTGTCATATATTTTTTACCAGTGAATTTTAAAATTCAATATCAAGGTAAGGTAAATACAGAGCAATAGACTGATTTTGTCTATTAATTCATTAAAAATTCTAATGGGTTCCACTCCATCTTTTATTGTTATTTTTTTAATTTACTAAAGACAAGAGACCTTCAGTATTAATTGTAACAAGTAGTAGTATTTGGTAGGTAGAGTCTTATACAGATTTTCTTGGTCGAATCACCATTTTGTAGTTTAATAAATTATTCTATGTCTTTATTTTCATTAAATTGATATTTGATTCTAAAGGCTTGGTGATGAATCAGTTCACTCTTCTATCAGGAGGCATGTGATGTTTTGCTGTCCCTCATTTTGTGATATTAGCAGTTGTTGATATTAAATACCTAGGTCCATTATTTTATTAGGTACAGAAAATTTGTACTGTTCTAATTCCATCATTTATTTTTCGTTTATTAGTTGAAGTATTTCTATAATGAGAAATTTTCCCCATCTCCTATTTGGCTATGTAGAAATACAGTTTATAAAAGGAAAGATTAATAAGTGCTTGATTCTTTCATTTACTAGTTTTAAAAACAATTAGCTATTTCCCCTGATTCCTCCAACTGTGCCCAATTGGTTGCTGCTGTTTTAAGAATTATTATGAACTAAAAATGTTAAATACTTAATGTATTTTAATCCGCTAGTTATTATTCTTATTGATGCTCAAATAGTACCATCTTTGGTCAGTAGGAATCACTTCAAATTGACTTAGTCTTTTGATGCAACTGTAGTAGTTTGTTGGGTTTTTTCTTTTTTTTGCTTAATTGCATCTGCTATGAAAACATTTTCCAAGTTTATCTGGTACATATCATACCCTAGACCTAAAATCAGCCATTTCTGCAAGGAACTCTGATTCTGCTTAAGAGGATATTGCATCTGGAGGCCACAACCTGGGAACGGGGCTGATTATTGCTTCTTTATTGATAAATATTTTTCTTAATGGACAGAAGTAGAAATGATTTTTAAAGATAAAATACTTTGTGAATTCATACTAAGACTTCTAATTTTAAATATGTATTTTTGACGTGTATATAAATAGAAAAAATGTACAAATCATAAAAATCATGGCTTAGTGAATTTAAACAACTTGAGGATAACTAGCACATATTATCAAGAAGCACCACAGCCACCAAGCCAGCACCACAGAAGCCCCACTTTGGTCTTTCCCAATTACTAACTCCCTTCAAAGAGAAGCACTAACCTGAAGTGTAACATCATAGATTAGTATATTCATACTAACTACATATAAGTTCTGCTAACTATGTACGTACTAAGTAAAGTTACACTTTCTGTATAAAATTAGAAGTTTTTTCACCCTAAACTGGAATCCTAAATGAATATTTATAGCTAATGGTTGACTTTCTTTCTATCTAGAGGTCAGAGATCCAGGATCTTTCTAAGTTACAGCTCTACCAATTTCAACATGTGGCCTTAGAGACAGCATGGTCCTCTGGAATATATCCTGGGGAATTTTTATAAGTGGGCCTGCAAGTGGTACACATTACTTCCATCTCCATTACACTGGGCAGAACTCAGTTGTATGGCCATCCTTAACTGCATGGGGGCCAAATAATAGAGTTCAGTTGAATGCTGAGAAGGAGGGAGACATGGGCAAGTTAATCATTTACCAACGTCATCCACAATCGTTCTTCTGGTTTCCAGATATGCAATTTATTCTTCTCTTACATGTAAACACACTCATCTCCACCCAATGGGAGAGAATCCAAGTCCTATCCTATCATTGCATCTGCGTGAAATCCAGAGTCTCTGGGGAATGCTGACAGAGAAGACAACCATCAGATGTAGACATTTCTCTTCATATCTGACTTCATATCTGACTTCATATCTGTATCAACTGCAAAGATGAATTGTCTTCCCACACACCCTTAATGGTGGCCCAGAAATAGGATATGGCATTATACGTTCAAGCTGGATGAGCACGTTTATGACATTATACATTCAAGGTGAAAGAACAATTATACCATCTATGGTATCTTTATATTAAGATTTCCCCCAATTGTGTTTTTAGATCTATTTCATTTTATTTGAAAAAACATTTATTTTAAAAAATGTATTTATAATATAATTATTTTGTAGGTCCACCAATATTGTAAATAATTTTAGTCAGTAAATATTTTAATATATGTGATTTATTTTGAAAGCATAACTATATAATTTATAAAAATATATATTTAATTAATATTTTATGTTTATAAAATGTATAATTTATAAAAATATATAATTTAATTCTTTTTAGTGCATAATAAACTTATTTTATTTTCATTCTAAAAGTTCTGTTTGGACGATAATTAATACAAAGTCTTTACCTTGAACAACTGGGGGGATGAGTCTATCTTCTACTTATACAATGAAAACTATGGTGGGCAGATTTGAGAGGAAAAATCAGGTAATCAATGACTAATGTGTTAATTTTGAAGTGTGTATTAAATCCATGAAGTGATATTGAAGTGGCAGTTAGATTTATGAGTTTGGCATTTGACAGAGTGGGAGGTATGATCAGATATATAAATTTGGTAGTCATCAGCAAATAGATGGTATTCAATATCATGAGGAATGATGCATTCACCAAAGGATGGAATATGGAGAAAAAATGGCAGTCAAGAAGTGAGCCATGATGCATTCCACCATTAAGAGAGGGGAGAGGAAAAATTATAAAGGAGAAATTAATGAGATGAAACTGCATTTATCACATTTATTAGAAGCAAGTGAAAGAAATTTATCAACAAGGAGGAAACAGTTATATGAAATAATATTGATAGATCAAGAAAGCAAGAATTTGGAGTAAACCATTTGATATAGCACATGGAGTTCTAAACAGTAGTTTTAGTGAAATGATGGGAAAAAAAACTTGATTGTTGTAAGTTTGGACAAAATGAGGGAGAGACAAGGGAAACTGCAAAGAAAACAGAAAATGGGGATAGCAATTAGGATGTGTAGAGCAAGATAAGCTATTATTTATTGATTTATTTATTTAATTGCGGTCATAGTAGTTTATAACATTGTGATATTTCAGTTGTATATTATTTGTTGGTCACCATATATATGTGTCCTTTTACCCCTTATGCCCACCCCCAGTCCCTTTCCCCTCTGGTAACCACTAATCTATTCTCTTTGTCCATGTGTTTGTTTGCATTCCATGTATGAGTGAAATCATGCAGCATTTGTCTTTCTCTGGTTTAGTTCACTTAACATAACACCCTCAAGGTCCACCCATGTTATTGCAAATGAGATGATTTGGGCTTTTTTTAAGGCTGAGTAGTATTCCATTGTATGTATATATACCACATCTTCTTTATCTATCCATCAGCTGAAGTGTACTTGGGTTGCTCCACATCTTGGCTATTGTGAATAATGCTGCAATGAACATAGGGGTGCGTGAGTCTCTTTGAATTGTTGATTTCATGTTCTTTGGATAGATACCCAGTAGTGGGATAGCTAGGTGATATGGTATTTCTATTTGTTATTTTTTGAGAAATCTCCATACTGTTTTCCATAGTGGCAGCACCAGTTTGCAAAAGCACCAGCAGTGCATGAGGATTCCCTTTTCTCCACATCCTGTCCAAGATTTGCTGTATTTTTTTGTCTTCATAATTATAGCCATTCTAACTGGTGTAAGGTGATATCTCATTGCAGGTTTGGTTTGCATGTCTCTAATGATTAGTGATGTCGAACATGTTTTCATGTGCCTGTTGGTCATCTGAATATCTTTGTTGGAAGAATGTCTGTTCATATTCTCTAGCCATTTTTTTTTTTTTGAAGAAGATTAGTCCTGAGCTAACATCCACTGCCAAACCTCCTCTTTTTGCTGAGGAAGCTTGGTCCTGAGCTAAATCTGTGCCCATATTCCTCTATTTTTATCTGTGGGATGCCTGCCACAGCATGGCTTGATAAGTGGTGTATAGGTCTGTGCCTGGGGTTCAAGCTGGCAAACCCTGGGCCACTGTAAACTTAATTATTTCACTACCAGGCCAGCCCCCTCTGCCCATTTTTTGATAGGATTGATTGTTTTCTTCTTGTTGAGTTGTGTGAGTTCTTTATATATTTTGGAGATTAACCCATTGTCAGACATATAATTTGCAAATATTTTCTCCCAGTTGGTGAGTTGTCTTTTCATTTTGTTCATGGTTTCCTTTTCCTTGCAAAAGCTCTTCAGTCTAATGAAATCCCATTTGTTTGCTTTTTCTTTTGTTTCCCTTACCCAAGTAGACATAGTATTTGGAAAGATCTTTCTAAGACTGATCAGAAAGAATGTGCTGCCTATATTTTCTTCTAGGAGTTTTACGGTTTCATGTCTTAACTTCAAGTGTTTAATCTGTTTTGAGTTAATTTTTGTGTATGGCAAAATTAACTGTCTACTTTCATACTTTTGCATGTGGCTGTCCAGGGTTCCAAACACCATTTACTTAAGAGACTATCTTTTCTCCATTGTATGTTGTTGGCTCCTTTGTCAAAGATTAGCTGTGCGTAGATGTATGGTTTTATTTCTGGGCTTTCAATTCTGTCCCACTGATCTGTGTGTCTGTTTTTGTGGCAGTACTATGCTTTTTTGATTATTATAGCTTTGTAGTATATTTTGAAGTCAGGGATTATGATGCCTCCAGCTTTGTTCATTTTTTTCAGGATTGCTTTAGCTATTTGGGGTCTTTTGTTTCCTCATATGAATTTTAGAATTCTTTGATCTATTTCCATGAAGAATTGGGATTCCGATTGGGATTGCACTGAATCTGTAGATTGCTTTAGGTAATATGGACATATTAACTATGTTTATTCTTCCAATTCACGTGTGTGGAATATCTTTCCATTTCTTTATATCTTCTTCAGTTTCTTTCAATAATGTCTTATAGTTTTCAGTATATAGGTCTTTCACCTCTTTGGTTAAATTTATTCCTAATCAACATGTTACCATTGGAACAATAAAGAAATCAAAGGAGATATTACAAAAACCCAGAGGCAAATGAAAATACAACATACCAACTCATATAAGATACAGTAAAAGTGGTTATAAGAGGGAAATTCATAGCACTACAGGCCAACCTCAACAAATGAGAAAACTCTCAAATAAGTAATATTTAACTACAGCTAATAGAACTAGAAAAAGAAGAACAAACAAAGGCCAAAGTCAGGAGAAGGAGGGAAATAATAAAAATCAGAGCAGAAATAGATGAAATTGAAACAAAAAAGACAGTAGAAAGGATCAATGAAACTTTTAGAAGATAAACTCTCTCATCTTTTATTTATCTAGGAAAGTTTTTATTTCTCCATATCTGAAGGATATTTTTGCTGGATAGAGTATTATCGGCTGAAGGTTTTTGTCTTTCAGAATTTTCACTATATCGTTCCATCCTCTCCTAGCCTGTAAGGTTTCTGCTGAGAAATCTGCTGAAAGCCTGATAGGGGTTCCTTTGTAGGTTATTTTCTTCTGCCTTCCTACCCTTAATGTTTTTTCTTTGTCATAGGCTTTTGCCAGTTTTATTGCTATATGCTTTGGAGAAGGTCTTTTTACATTGATGTAATTAGGAGTTATATCAGCTTCTTTTACTTATAATTCCAGCTCATTTCCCAGGTTGGGGAATTCCCCAGCTATTATTTCTTTGAACAATCTTTTTGCCCTTTCTCTCTCTCTTCTCTTTCTGGAATACCTATAATCCTTATAATGAATTTCCTAATTGAGTTGGATATTTTTCAGAGAATTTCTTCATTTCTTTTTTGTCTTAGTTCTCTCTTCTCCTCCATCTGTAGCATTTCTATATTTCTGTCCTCTACATTACTAATTCTGTTGTCCATAATATCAGCTCTGTTATTTAAAGACTCCAGATTTTTATCTTCTTCATTCTGTTTTTCATCTCCAACATTTCTGATTGGTTTTTCTTTATAGTTTCAATCTCTTTTGTGAAGAATTCCCTCTATTAGTTAATTTTATTCCCCATTTCATTGAACTGTTTTTCTGAGTTCTCTTGTAACTTGTAGAGTTTTTTAATGATGGCTACTATTTTGAATTCTCTGTCATTTAGATAGTAAATTTTTGTGCCTTCAGGGTTTATTTCTAGGTGTTTGTCTTTTTCTTTCTTGTCTGTGGTATTAATACACCTGTCTATACAATTTGATGGGATGGTTTTGTGCCTTCGCATACTGATAGAATCTGGTCCCAGATTCCACCTCTGCCACTGGCATGGGGTGGGGAGGCAGGAGCTGTGTATTCGGAGCCTACTGTGACCCCTGGCAGCCATGCCTGTCTAAGCCTAGGCCACTCCTTGGGACCACAGTGGCACTATGGACTTGCCACTGAATGGAAAAGTGATCACATGAGGGCTTAGGGCTGCTGCCGTCTGCTCCCACAGTTCCACTAAGGCAGGCCCCCACCTTTGGGGCTGCAGTGGTACTGTAGTCATTCTTGGCAGCTTGGAAGTCTTCCACCCGGGCATGGAGATTCACCATTGCCTTTTCCTTGGTCACATCAGCTCTTGTGCTTGGTGGATGGGCCTCCCGACTGGGTGCGAGCCTGGGTCACTCCCTGGGACTGTGGTGGCTCTCTGGGCTCTCCCGATGGATTGGAAAGCAATTATGCGGGGCTCAGGGCTGCTGTCACCTGTTCCCACAGTCACACCAAGGCACACCTGCACCCTCAGGGCTGTAGCATTACTGCGGGTGCTCCAGCCAGAAAAGCAGTAACACACATGCACAGGGCTCCCAGGAGGCTGGAGAGTGCTCACCTAACTCCACCACCTTCCCAGGGGTCATCCATCAACCTTCAGATGTATAGCTGCACAGTCTCTCAGGTGTCCTGTTATGCTGTGTAGTATCCTGCATAGATCAATGAATGCCCATTTAGTTGTATTTCTAACTGGGAGAGATAAAAGGAACAGCTCACTCCACCATATGACTGATGTCACCCTGAAACAGTAATAAGTTGTTTTTTAAGATGAAAAAATGATATTACTTTTTTTGGTTAGGGAAGTAATTATGTAGACAGCAAAAAAAAAAAAAGGAAAAAAAGGAATTATAGGAGATATAAGGATAATGTTGTTGAGTTGGCAAAACCAAATAAGATAAATTTTAAAGGGAAGGGATTGAGATCTGAACAGACATCTCACCAAAGAAGGTATATGGATGACAACCATATTAAAAGATGTTCAAATCACATGTCATTAGGGAAATGCAAATTAAATCAACAATGAAATGGCACTACACACCTACTAGAATGGCTAAAATCCCAAACACTAACAAACCAAGAGTCTCTGAGGATGTGGAGCAACAAGAACTCTCACTCTTTGCTGGTGGGAGTGCCAAATGGCACAGCCACTTTGGAAGACAATCTGGCCGTTTCTACAAAGGTAAACATAGGCCTACCATAAGACCCAGCAATCTCATTCTTAGACTTTTACCCAAATGAGGTAAAAACTTACATACTCACAAAACCTGCACATGACTGTTTACAGCAGCTTTATTCATAACTGCCAAAACTCGGAAGGAAACGTAGTGTGTATGAAACTGTAATGGTGCATACAGGATGCTATGCATTTGTCAAAACCCATAGAACTGTACAACACAAAGAGTGAACTTTATGGTAAACTATGGACTTTAGTTAATATTAACGTATTGATGTTGTTTCACCAGTTATAACAAATGAATCATACTAATGCAAGATATTAAATAGGAGAAACTAGGGGGAGGTGGTGAGTGTATATACAAACTCTCTGTAATTTCTGCATATTTTTCTGTAAACTAAAAAGTGGTCTTAAAAATTAGTATTGAAGGATGAAAAATAAACATAGAATTATAAAAATGTTAAAAAGAAATGGAAGGATTATCTTCTGATACAAGCAGAGATATTTGATAACAGGCAGGAAGTCTGCATGTTCAGGTGTAGATGCTGGTAGCTGAGGAAATAAGAGACTGAGAGACAGTGGAAATGATGTTTTGATTGTTTCAAATGTCTCAGTAAAATAAGAAGAAAAGTTTTAATCTCAGAGCCAGGATATTTAAATTTTAGAATTTTGAGGTAAGAAGAGAGTGTGTGAAATAATCTCCTAAAAGAGTAGAAAAATTAATGCATTAGGGACATATAAGATAATTACAACACAATTAAGTGTCCAGTTGACGTCTGTGGTTTTAATTTTAAAGCAAGACCAGTCAATGTGGTTTTGTATGCATTTTTTTCTTTCTGCCAGACTTACTCAGATTTATGTTACATGGGTGGAATAGACAGACATTGGGTTTAACCACAGTTGTGGTTTTGCAAAGCAAATATGATAAAAAAAAAAGTGGGGGGGAAGGAGAAGAAAATATATGAAAGAGAGTAATTTTAATGAACTACCATATGTATTAGCTTGCTATGGCTGCCATAACAAAATATCACAGATTGGGTGGCTTAAACAGAAATTTATTCTTTCAGTTCTTGAAGCCAGAAGTCCAACATCAAGGTATCATCAAGTTTCATTTCTCTTGAGGCCTGTCTCTTAATTTAGCCAGGTTCTTTGACACTGTGTAGCAAAGATTCCCTTCATTCAGTTTCCAGTAACATGTTCTGCATTTCTTTCTGAGGTTTCACTATAATCACCTTTAATTTCCATATTTCTACCAATTGTCTCTTCAGGGCGATCTGGGCTTTTTTCTAACATCAACTTAGAACTCTTCTGACCTCTACCTATCACCCAGTTCCAAAGCGACTTTCACATTTTCAGGCATTTGTTACAACAGTACCCGACTTCTCAGTACCAAAATCTGTATTGCAGTGCTTGGGCTGCCATAACACACTCCCACAGACTTGGTGACTTAAAAAATAGAAATTTATTTCTCACAGCTCTGGAAGCTGCAAGTCCAAGATTAAAGTGTTGGCAGGTTTGGTTTCTCCTGAGGCTTCTCTCCTTGGCTTGCAGATGTCCACATTTTTGCTGTGTATTTATATGGTCTTTCCTCTGTACACACACATCCCTGGTGTCTCTGTGTGTGTCCAAATTTCCTCATCTTATAAGGACAACAGTCAAGTTGAATTAAGGCCCACAAATATGATCTCATTTAGTCTTAATCACCTCTTTAAAGGCCCTATCTCCTAATACAGTTGCAGTGTGGGGTACTGGGAGTTAGAGCTTCAGCATATGGATTTGGGGGGAACACAATTCAACCCATAATGCCATATAATTTAAGTTTGGTGAGAAAAGGAGAAAGGCCATTAAGTGGAAGAAAGACAGTGAAAAAAGTAATAGGATCCATGGATTGGAAGTCTTTTTTTTTTGAGGAAGATTAACCCTGAGCTAACTACTGCCAGTCCTCCTCTTTTTTGCTGAGGAAGCCTGGCCCTGAGCTAACATCCGTGCCCATCTTCCTCTACTTTATATTTGGGACACCTACCACAGCATGGTGTGCCAAGCGGTGCCATGTCCGCACCCAGGATCCAAACCAGTGAACCCCGGGCCAACGAGAAGTGGAACTTGCGAACTTAACCGCTGCGCCATGGGGCGAGACCCTGGAAGTCTTCTTAATGTCAAAGGATTGGTGCTTCGAGTTTGGATACTTAGAAATGAGATTATAGAGTGTTTACAGTTCTTGATGCTGGCACAGTCTAAGATATTTCTGTGGAAATGAACAGCTGACAGAGAAAGACCAGATCAGTGGGGGAAAGAAGTTCAAGGGCCTGAGAGGCCACGGTCTTTGGAAAGACCACTTAGGCTCATTTTGAAGTAACAAGAATTTAAGCAGGAATCATGTAGAATATAGTGTTGGTGAGCATGAGATAAAATCATTGAGAAATCAGGACTAAGATTTTAGGGACATATGTATGGCAGCAACAATGAGGTGTATTCGATGACTCAATTTGATGACGTGAGATTCAAAACTGGGGAATTTAGAGATAAAGGAGGGAGAACTGCATGAAAGAAGCAAGGAGAATTAAGGAGGACACATCATACTGACAGGCTCGTGGAGGCCTGAGAGCTGTGGAGGAAATACACAGTTACTCCTGCAGAGAAATCAGAGTCCTCGGGGAAGAATTAGGTTTCATTTAGATCAGGAAGGTATAGGGAATATTTAGAAAGGCGTTTGATGATGAAGATGTATCATTAATTCTCAGTGTTTTAGGAGTTGGGACAGGGTAAAATAATGGGGCTCAATAGTGTTCTACTTGAAGTGTTTCAGAAATTGAAGAGGGGTTGAAGGGTTTCAGGAATTGGGTGCTATTGACTCAATAGGAATATAAAAGGTCATATGGAGATTAGTGTGAAAAGATGATAAATGTATTGGAATTCTGGGCCTTCCTGTGATGACTAACAAACAGATTAAATGTCCTATTTAAATTAGTCTCAATAGATTCAACGTTGATTGTGGCAGCAAGATTGGAGTTGTACGTAGAACAGATGACTTCTGTCACTCTCCCTAGACATTTATTAATAGAAGCAGAGATGTCTGGGAAAGCATTGTCTTAATCTTTGTGCTCAAACCTGATACTGGAGATGGAAGTTCTAAGGGAGGCTTGTCTTATTCCCAGTATGGGCTTCATGTTGTTTAGTTGGTCATTAGAGTTTCAACTCCTGCTCTAGATAAGATCTCTGTTCTATAGCAAATCAACAGCTCACGTCACCAGGTAGACAGCTATTTATCTGGAAAATGTTTTCTTTTTTTTTTTGAGGAAGATTAGCCCTGAGCTAACATCTGCTGCCAATCCTCCTCTTTTTTCCTGAATAAGACTGGCCCTGAGCTAACATCCATGCCCATCTTCCTCTACTTTATATGTGGGATGCCTACCACAGCATGGCTTGACAAGTAGTGCCTAGGTCCACACCCAGGATCTGAACCGGCGAACCCCAGGTTGTCGAAGCAGAATGTGCACACTTAATGACTGTGCCACCAGGACAGCCTCTAATGTTTATTTCTTTACTACAAAAAAATACAGAACATCAAAAACAGATACTGGCCTGCCCTCGACACAATAGAAATGTGCTTTCTCTCTCTTGTTTAATAAGTTTACAAAATTCTCTGCTTTCATGCTTCAATTTAGTCGGCAGATAAACTGATTATTTTGCCCTACTAAAACATTATGAGCATCAGATATATTGATAGATATGACCTGAGATTCAAATCTAGGGGGCTTTAGAGATATATTGAAAGACCCCGAAGAGCAAATCTCAGGCTCTTTAAATGCCTTGATAAAAAAATCATGTAAAAGACAAGTCAATATTCCTTGTATCCACTACCATGCAGACAGGCATGTTCTCTGGTGGATTTTCCATGGATTTTGAATGCAAAATATAACATGTTTGGGTATATTTCCGGAACTTTTTTATTGCGTGATCTCAAAGTGTGCCTGTTTCCAGTTGGGCCCTTGGTAAAGACTACAAACTGTTCAGACTCCATTGCAAGAATCCCTGTCTTTTGACCCTTCTACCCAAGTGTATCCAGTGTTCCAGGAGGTATGCGGTTCAGGTCAAGAAGCTGTGTGGATCTTATGGCACATTTTGGTAGGAGAAAGACAGGAGGAACTCATTGGCTTTAGGACACACAATCATATTTTATTTCAGTAAATAACTTTTTCTTTTTGAGAAACAGCTCTTAGTCTGCTGGAGGTTCCTATACAAATTGAATGGCTAACCAAAAAAGAGCAAATGCCCATGAAGTCTAAGGTGCTCATTATATGGTGTGTGTATATGATTTTCTGAATTCTGTGTAATATTTGAAAACACTTCATCCTCAAGTAAAACTTGTATTTACATGTTTCTCTATCTCTATCTCATAAGACTGGGGACTATCAGATCCTAAAATCATCTGTTGATATTATGCTATGCATTGATTTATTGTCTTTCACATAAGAAAGGAATCTTCGTGAGAACCAGAACTCTGTCTTGTTCACTATTATATGACCCATAACTAGAAAAATGTTGGCATATAGAAATAAAATTTTTAAAAATCTCTCTCTCCCTCTTTCTCTCTCTCTCTCATCTATCTTGTTGAAGAACTCAGTGAAAGGGGATTACTTAGAACCAATGTTCTGGGTATAGATTGCCTGCATTCTCCCAGTAACACTTCCTTTGCAAATCTCTAAGTCCCTCTTGCTCTTTGCTTTTTTGGGTGTTTCTTTGGTGAGGAAGATTTTCACTGAGCTAACATCTGTGCAAATCTTCCTCTATTTGTATGTGGGATGCCATCCCAGCATAGCTTGATGAGCGGTGCATAGGTCCACACCTGGGATCCGAACAAACCCTGGGCCACCAAAGCGGAACATGCAAACTTAACCACTGTGCCACCAGGCCAGCTTCCCTCTTGCTCTTTTATTACAAATATATTTGGTAATAGCTTCAAAAGTCATTCTGTCTAAATATAGTAATGAGGGGGGAACGCTGGGAGAGAATAATGAAAGAAACAGTGAATAGCTCTTTCTCCAGAGGGAGTATTTCTAACATCCTCTAAGAATCAAAAGGAGACCCAGACTCATTATAATAGTCTACATAAATATTTTCACATTCCTCTCATCATTATGCAATATAAGTGTTTTTATCTAGAATTTCTAATATGCTAATATTTTATAGTACAATTAATATGTAGTTTTAAAAATTTCACCCTTTATGAAATTGCTTTAGGTTGCAATTACATGGCTTGTGTAGAGTAATTAATTAAGCAGCTGCTTTTGAATCCATATCATATTATTTGACTTTAGAACCTCTGATAATGATGATTCTATTACCTACCATGAAAAATCTTTTCTCTAGGCCTAATTGTGCCTTTATTGAAATTTACTCTAAGTTTTCATTATTGTAATGTACCGTAAGAACAAACAGAAGATCAATTTTCATTATATTTTTTAGTAACAATGATAAAACCTTTCCAGTTTTTCAAATAACATAGTCAAGGAGTGCTGTACAGCATTTTTAAGAGGAAAAAAGCTGCTATGGTAGAATATGATATCATATTCAAACAGCTCCCAGAATTTTCTTTCACTATGTTCTGAAATACTGGCCTTATTATTCCTTTTGAGCCCTGGTGAATTCTTTCAACCAGAATGTCTTCCCAGGGCATTCGGGTCCGTCTCACAATATCTAAAGTCAAATTGAGCTCACAGGGAGTCTGTCACATGGCTTGCATTCTTCTGGTCTTTCAGTAGCTATATCTATAGTAAATTAGAATAATAGCATCAATAATAATATCAAATAGCATTTCTGTGAGCCAGCCAAATACCAGGTGCTGTTAAGTATTTTACTTTTATCATTTTATTATAACACCTACTATGAAATAGATATTGTCTGCATAGTTTAGGGAAGTTCAGGAGCCTATGATCGGATAGCCAACAAGTCATATAAATTGCGTGAAAACTCGAGTGACTCTGCTCTGTAATTACGTTTATTAATTACTAATTTGTCATTTATACATATCACAGACTAAAACTTTGCGTCTTTCACTGAGTCTGGGTAAATTACTAAATTCATCTTCACAATTATAAAGTACAGATTTGATCATTACTGTCATGATTAATCACAGACTACATGGCATTTTAAAAAATGCATGGAAAATGTTCTAGGGCATGAATTAGTCCCTTTCGTAGCAATGTTTGGTATCTTTTAAATCTCTCTTTATTGCACAAGGATGGTAGTTAATATCTCCCAAGAACTGGTGTCCTGACTTCGTTTCTATCATTCCTCCAAGCGTGAGGATGCTTGAAATAATCAGACATGACCCACCACTCAGAGTCTTCAATGACTCCAATTCAAAACAATTCTATCATTAAAAAATGAACATTGGGCTGGTTAATTTTATATACTTCATTCCTGTCATGCTTGGCCACCTCCAAAGAACGAAGCCTTTTTTTCCCTATCTTTATTCTCACTTCTACTAGACAAGAAACATTCTTGGAGAAAAATCACATAAATATACAGATCATCATGTCTGTACTTGAATGAGATTCTCCAATTATGTGTTTCTAGTCAGCTCTCTTTCACATTTTTTAATGCCATCCTCATTTTCACTAGATACTATGAAGACATCACATCCAATCATTAAGTGAAATTACTTTCCATCCTCATTTTTTTGAAGAATAGTTTCACTACTTCCTTGTCTTGCCCAGAATCTGACTCTTCTGCGTGGGCCCTGCCTCCCCGGGGCTGCTCAGTGTGCTGACACCGTGTAGTAAAGGCTTGATGCAAACAAGGTGTTCTCAGACTACTTCTTTGCTGCTTCTTGCTCTTTGTGCTATTATTTACCAACCACTACACTGCTTGGTGACTGCCATCCACCTCCTCACCACTGCCCTGCGTTTTGAAGACTTTAGTGTATGGCTCATCTTTTTACACATAAAGTCCAGGGAACTTAATGCTCATATAAATGAACTTTCTTCCATCTATCACTCATAATTTCTCGACATTCCCTTCATTATCCTTACAAGGAGGACAAGTGCAGATAATGTTCTCTTCATAAAATTGGTTATTAGCAGAGCCATTAGAAAACTAAACACATGGAGAACAAAACCTTTCAGATATCTGGTTTGAACTGACAGATAAGGAAAAGGAGATAGATTTTAAAAACCAATCTTCCTAGCAGTTGCTGCAAATTATTTTTTTAATTTTTGGACTCCAAATAGTAATCATTAAGCCTCTACTATATTAACACTTTCCACTTTACCAGCAGAAACCCTTGGCCATATGTGCATCTTGTTGTTAATTGAAATGCTCTACTTTGACAGTAGTTTCTTCAACTTTTAACCGCTTGCTATGTGAGTGGTCTTGGCTGCTTACTTAACCCTTTGTGCTTCAGTTATTTCATCTGTAAAATGCGTTTTAATAATGGCACCAACTTTATATGTTTGTCATAAGGATTGAATAAGAACAGTTCCTGGCACACAGCAATCACTAAACAATTCTTAGCTATTCACATTAATCATATTATTCATATCATCATTATCATTCTATTATTAGTTTATCTGTTTTCCCAATTAGTCCTTTCCTCATTTCTCTTCCTTCCTCAACTAGATTCTTCAGTGTTTCCATGCTCTCTTCCCTGTGTGTTCAACTGCTCCGTTCACTTTACCTTTTCGTGGACCCTTTAGCAAAATGCCAATCATAAATTAATCTCATAATCACATTCTCTGTTTCTATACCCACACTTCTAAGTGCTGCTGAAGGAAAATCATGAACAAAGACTGCTGGAGTCCTTAGAAATTCATGGTTCTGAATATCAGCTGCCAGTTCAACACTTTTTGGCAATTTGGTTATAGGTTACTAGTTAGCATCTTCGTTATTCCCTTTGATGGCTATTAAAAATCTCCGCTGTGCTCCTCAAGGCTCTTTTTCCACCTTTCCCCCCCCGTTATCCAGAGATGATCTTGTTTCTTATTTCATAATATAAAATAAAAACAATTAGGTGTTGACTTCCTGAATTTCATAGCATCTCTCATTTACAAATCCATCTACACTTGATCTCATGGATATTTCCTATTTTCCCTGAGATGGAGGAAAATTTGCCACTCCACCTAATGAAGTCTAAATTATCCACCTGGTTTTATTTTATCCTGGCGTCTCCTACCTCTTCTGGGAAGCTACGTTATCACCCATGTTTGACTCTGTGCCTCAAGATAAATAGACTCCAATGTATTCCACTAGGACAAAGAGAAAAGAAAATCCCTTTAACTATTTCTCCTTCAAGCTCTTACTCGTTCCTGTTACAGCTGAACTCTTAGCAAGTAAAGTGTCTTCTCATTGTCTTTATTTTCTCAGGATCTTATCTGCACCTCAGTTCTTACCATTCTGTCTTCTACTTGCCTGTTCCTGATTCTACTTTGGTAAATGAGTTTATTGAAGCATTATTTATACTGAAGACTAACCTGTGATAAACTTCATGGAATCTGTGTATCTATATCTATCAATCTATCATGGGCCTTGACCTCTAGAAGTTGTTCAACTTCATTTTGGGAGACAAAATGAAAAGTCTATAGAGCAAAATTACAGGGTGCTATATTATCCAGCCTGTCTTCTTTCACTGCACGGAAGCTCAAGGGCACCCAGGGATGGTATAATGTTCTCATCTCAATCAAATGTGGTGCATGGGGACTGATGCTGCTTTAGTAAACTGGTAATTTTTTTTTCAGATGATAGCATTGATTTTCAAAACTGTATACATTAGGGGAACTTTCTGTCGTGTGGTGGTCCCATTTGGCTTATTCATTGCATGTCATTATGGAATCTTGTAATATCATATAGTGGCTGTCAGGCTGTTCCACTGGGCTTGTGAGCCCCGTTAACCGCTACTGCAGCAGAGAAGGGCCACAAGTAGAGAATAGGGCTGTGTGAGCATCTTTTCTATAAACCCCAGAAGCACCAGCTTCAACCAGAGCTATTCCATCATAAAATATAGTCCAAATCTGTTCGGCTTCTCCATAATTTTTGTTCATAGAAAGGTTTCCATGGCCAAATCTAATGGACTGCACAGGCTTTGGGGTCAGACCTACCTGGGGTTTAGTTTTCTTTCGCCCACTTTGTAGCTCAGCCAAATTATTTTTTGAACCTATTTCCTTGTCCATAAAAAAGGACTTATAGTTTCAGATTTCAAGGTCGTAAAAAATAGACCTAACACATATAAATAATAGCAATAATTACTTTTGTTTACAAACTTATAAGGTAAGTAACATTATAATCTTCATTCTATAAATAAAGAAATTGTGGCTTTAAGATATGATGTACATGCTGAAGATGAGTCAACTGGGCATGGATGGAACTGAACCCAGAACCATCTGATTCCAAAGTCCATGCCCTGAAACAAGATGTAGTACTTGGTACTTTACATAACACAGTGAGTGCTGGGCCAAAAGGAAGAAGGAATGTCTTATAAAATTTTTGTTACCTAATACAGTCTTAATTATAAGTATGTTTCTTACATTTATAAAATGGCTTAAATTTTACAAAGATTTTCTATGGTCATGTTTTGATTTGAAGCTTAAAATACTCCTATAATGGAGACAGAATAGATAATGACATCCCCATTTTTCAGATAAGCATACAGAAATTTGTGTAACTAAAAGGACTTACTTGAACATAATTAGGAAGTGGCAAAATTATTTGAGTTTTTACATTTTTCCCTACAACATCAGAGTGATTTATAAGAAACAGATTTTATATTCTACTTGTAATGCAGAATAAGAGCAATATTATAAAATATATAAATAAAATAGTTCAAAACATTCTTACTTAATACCACTTAAGAGTATTAACCTGAGGAGCCGGCCTGGTTGTGTTTGCACGTTCCGCTTTGGCGGCCCGGGGTTCACGGGTTCGGATCCCGGGTGCAGACATGGCACCGCTGGCACGCCATGCTATGGTAGGCATCCCACATATGAAGTGGAGGAAGATGGGCATGGATGTTAGCTTAGGGCTAATCTTCCTCACAAAAAAAAGAATATTAACCTGAGAAAATCCTACTCCATCTCTTTATTTCCCTCTAGCTTTAAACAAAATTTTCCTTAAAAACAGTTCCACAAAAGAAAGAGTAATACATATAGGATGTATTGCTGTCTTTGAACTGGAAGATTAGTTCTTTTAAAAGAAAAAATTGAAACAGAACACTGATTTTCTGTGAGAAGTTTGAGAATCTGATTGATGAGCTGCCCTTTAATGTCTGTAGCTATAAATGCTTCAGATTGCTTGTTTCTTACATGACCCATCATAATTATAATCCAATATGAGCTAACTTTCTGGTCCAGAAGTTTTCTTTAAAAAAGAAAAAAAACAAAACCTGAGAAACAGACCACCTAGTAGTAGACAAATGTCAAAACACAAGTAGCTGGAGCTGTTTGCATTCTTATAAGCTCCTTCTCTGAACATTATTCCCATGGGTGAAAGTGGTATCTCGATAATAGCAAATAATAGCAAATTAAAAAAAAGAAAACACTTTGCCTTATGTTTAGAAGACAAAAATATAATTGCCCATATACAATATTGAATATTACAAGAAGATGTAAAAGAAAATCTTTTTCTGCTAATACTATGGACATTAAATTATATTTCTTTTTGGAAAAGCACAAGGTACAAAGGTGTAGATCGAGAACATAGAATCCCAAATAGCAATGATCAGCGTAACACTACAAAAATTACATTGATTGTTAATTGCATGTCAACATATTGTGATTTCTTAAACTAGATTTCCTATGAGATTTGAATATTCTTATTTAAACTCTCTGTGATTAGGTGTATATGTGTGGATGTATGTGTGCATGTGTGTTTTTTCTTTGCTCTCTCATATACTGCAACAATTTAAGGTTGAAATGCTGCATCAAAGTGTTAAGGATGTCACACCAAAATAGGAGACACTGAGTGTCCTGTTTATGTTTGAAAGTTTAGAGTATTAGAGTTTTAATTTTGGGATGCAAGAATAATCAATCAATTACTAAGAGCTATCTCCCTCCTCCTATAAGCAAGGTAGTATTATTACTGCCCAAATGGGGTTCTCCTACCTGATGTACATAAAAAAGCCAATTGATTACGGCATCAGCTTTCAGGAAAAGAAATCAGCTTTGTTTTGTGAGATTGATGTGTGAGGAGACAGGGGGCATGCGCCCTCAGATCTGTCTCCCCAATCCTGGGCTTGGGGCACAATTTATGTGATGAAGGGCAAGGTGGTTTGAAATGTAGAAATAGATGATTGGAAGTAAGGTAATTGATGATCTGTGCAAGCGTAGTCAAGATTCACGCCTCTTTATGGCATGCATGTTCACAAAATGGCAGTGTTACCATGATCTGAGGATGGAGTTTTAACTTCTTGACGTCAAAAAGGTCACTTATTGAGCATTTGTGCAGGCACAATTGATAGGTTGGTGGTCTCAGCCTGCCTGGACTAGACAAGGGGTCTCAGTTCTTGAAAAACCACTCTTAATTACTCTGCTGATAAGGTGGGGTCAGTTGAACTGGTCCTGGAGGGCCTGCGGTTACAGTATGCTAGTGGAAGAAAGAGTGATGCCTTAGATGAGTTCATGCCATCCAAGAGCAGATGTTCCCATTTTCACTCTGGAATTCGAAAAACTAAGGAATTTATTTAAACATGTGCAAACACACATTCAGGGTAAATACAGCACAGTAGTTCCAAATTTGAAATTTACATTTTCATAACCTAAAGATTCAAATCCCCTTATTCTGGGAAAGGAACTCAACATCTCTGTACCTTAGTTTTCTTGCCTGAAAAATGGAAGTATGAATATGATTGTTTTATAGATTAATTAACGACAAGTTCTTAAAAGAGAACTTGGGACTCTTTCCTAACAATATGGCTATAAAGTGTTCTGATTTTGTTGTCGTGTTCTGCTGCTATTACTTTTAAGTCTTTCATTTTGTTTGCACTTTACCCCTTCACAATACTACATACCTAAGCCAGAAAAAAATGACTATCTAGTAAGCGAAATGGTGTTGCTTTATATTTTTTACTTTTATTTGCATTTGATATGTTGCATTGCAATGTCCTAGGCTTGCTTTCTCAGAGATTCACTATCCAGAAATACGTGCATTGTTCTTCCTTCTTTCCAGCTAATTTTCAAGGCTGCTTTCGTATTGGCTGAATATTCCATAAAATAAGCATGATGTTCCTGGAAAAAGAAGTTTAGATCACACTCAATCTATAAATAGAGCTTTATGTATTTATTTATTTATTTACAGAAGATTATTTAAATGAAAAATGCTTCACATAACCAGGATTGTTTTTTTAGATTTCCCCCCAAATTTAAAGTAAAATAAACAATGAAAATTTAGTGTAATTTTAAAATTAATTTAATTTGTATTTACTATTTAGATCCTTCAGTAGGCTAAGAAACAACTCATTTTGGTTTCTCAGTGTATATTCTTTGTGGTTTCTGTGCATTTGATGACTTATAACAATAAAAATATTAGCTTGTTCTTAAGGCATGAATTGTTGCTCAAGTGTTCACGGGTGAGATTTCGAAAAGTGGCAATAGAAATCAAAAAGAAAGGCTATGTATTCACATAATAGCAAATGGTGTAACAGGTACCTTTATTAAAATAAGGGAGATTTTCTAGCATTAGGTATTACATAAAGAATTGATTCCCTTACCTACAGATTTGCAATAGGAAATACTTTTATGTTGAGCTTGCTATAATAAGCTTTACTTATTTTATTCACTACAAAATGTCAAACTGTTTCAAAACAGTAGAACTTTGGAACAGACTACATTAAATTGTTGATTCTTTTATTTTGTGAAAATTTAGACTAATGGGAATAACGTCCATCATGTTGATATGTACCACAAACAGACGGTTGGTGGTTATCAAACATCTCTGCTTTGTTTTGGCATTCTATCACCTTCAAGAGCTGTCTGTTGACTCATATATTCAACTACTATAAACATAATGCCTTATTTAGAAAATGCATTGTGACAGAAAAAAATGAGAGCAGTCGTCAAAGAGTGATTTATAGCTTGCAAGGGCTTTATCATATAATTCAGTATATAAACACATTGACATATCTATGTTAAATAAGGAAATGTTGGGAATTTGCTTTTTAGTTTATTTATTATACTGTAAATTATACAGATAGATTTAAGGATATGTGTTTTTAAGTTTTCATGCAATATATAACTCTAGGTCACCTACCATAAGATTTCATTCTCCCACATGTCTCTATGATGTCTCTTCATCCTGTGGTGATTTACAAGAGAAAATACTTTAGAGGTCACTTTAGTGTCATGAGGGATCTTTGTTATTGTTGAAAAGTTAACAGTGTTATTTTGATGCATTTTTTTTGTATTTTATTATTAAAAGCTTTAGCCATTCTCATATACACAGAGGCGCACAATGAAAAAGAGATGTTTAATTGAGAAATTTATAGGCCTTGTATTTGGTAGGAACCCTGAGAATGTTTCAGACCTTTCTCTTAAATGCTCCATGAGACCCAGATGTGAAGGTGAGCTGGTCCTTGGCACCCTGTAATCAACAGAGAATCAGACCTAAGGACAACAGCAAACCAGCCCCAGCCAAAGGAGGTTCTTCCAGGTCAACAGGGTCTATACAAATAATATTTTGTAATTTCCTCTGAATGATTGATTAATTTTTACTTGCTTCAAGTAGTACTATGAGGATCTTATTCCTTCTGTCTGATATATGACACTTCTGTCATTTAATTATCACATCTGCTTTTCAGTCATCATGGAAGAAAGTAATTAACAACAGCTGTCATAAACAGTCCATTATTTGTCTCACCAAGATTTTTTTTGTTTTAAGTTCTAGAAAAATAGCAAATACAGAGCATCTAATTTCTTGTGCTACAATTTCACCTTAAAGACGCCTCATAGCCTGCCTAGCACATATGCTTTTAGGGTAGTTTTTTTTCACATTAAAGCCTACAAAAAATCGGTGTATCCTACTTAAAGTCTATCAAGTGTCGAAAGTTTTGAGGTGAAAAGAGACTTATGCAATGATACATCTATGTGACACACATGAAATATATGATTAATTATGATTATTAAATATTTATTCTTTTTATTTTTCATGCTTTTATTGTTCCACCTGTCAAAACCATGTTCTTCTTGAAAGTTTAAAAAAACTTTATGTAAATTTAAACATCCTGAAAAGTTGCAAAAGTAATATAGAACTCTCATATACCCTTCACCTAGTAGCACAAGAAATTAGCTGCTCTGTAAACACACTAAAATATGTTACATAAAAATATTATATTAATTTATTCAAGTAATGTTTAATTAATATATGCAATGTGTTTTGTTAATATATCCTCATGTAATTGCCATGCACTTTCCTGGTGTGTCCAATATTGATTTGCATAATTTATGTCTAAATCACAGAGATTGACCCATGTTTCCAAATTGAATAATTGAAATATAAAATTGATGGAAAAATAGTAATAAAAAATCTATAGGTAAAAAGAACTTTGTAAATACTCATAATAAACATACTGTTGTGTTGACATGGAATGGGAATTCTACTGGGAAAAAGAAATGTAGCTGATGCCTTCAGTGCTCTGCCAACGTACCCTCAGATCCGCTTACCATTTCCATGTCTGTCAGCCTGATTGCTGGTGGTCAACCCCTGCGTCATGGTCAGAGTATCACCTCTGGGTTGCCAGAATATGCTTTGCCTATGAGCATGTTGGAATAGGCTAAGATTCCATGTTCCTTTGGAAGCAGCCCTTAACCAATGAATGACTAATGGGTATAAAACTATAATTCTTCCAGCTCCCTTGCCCCAAGGTAATTTTAAAGCATGGATTTTATATCATTTCCAAGATACATTCTTATGTATTGTTGAAAATGGAAAGAAGGGGCCCAGCCCTGTGGCCAAGTGGTTAAAGTTTCCCATGCTCCACTTTGGCAGCTGGAGTTCATAGGTTCGGATCCCTGGCATGGACCTACTCTACTCACCAGCCGTGCTGTGGTGGTGTCCCACATGTAAAAAGTGGAGGGAGATTGGCACAGATGTTAGCTCAGGGCTAATCTTCCTGAAGTGAAAAAAAAAAAGAAGAAGAAGATTGGCAGCAGATGTTAGCTCAGGGTAAATCTTCCTCAGCCAAAAAGAAAAGTGGAAAGAAGGATTTTATAGTTTTTTTCACATTCTTTATTTAACATTCTATCTTTGTAAACAGGATATACTTTTAGTTGTTGATAAATGAGCTTCTGAGATTTTTAAAACTCCGCTGTCATCCTCTCTTGAATGGCTATTGCTTAATTTATGGTAACCTGCCATTCTTTATCTAACAGTGTTATCTAACATTCAGTGTTTCACTTAATGGACTCCATTTAGCTCAGGAAATTTATATTTCACATTATCATGGGCTTTGTTTCCCTGGTAAAACCAGCATCAAAATATCATAAAAGAGAGGGAGAGGAAACAGAATTCAAAGGGAAAATGTGCTTGCAGTTCTGAAAGAGATTACTGGTTATATTTCCCATCCCATAATAAATAAAATGGCTAATATTGTCTTAACTTTGGAGGTGACCTTACTATACTTTAAATAATGAAAGGGAAATGATTTATGATGATGCATTTTATGCTATTACATTTAGACATGTATAAATGATGTGCAGAATTTCTATAATGTATCAATTTACCCGTGTTATCTCAAGGCACAGTACCTTTCTCTTTTTGGCAGACTATGTACTTTTGCTGTATAAAAATTATCTTAAGCCATACTCAGAACAAAATATCCTCAATTTACATTGAAATATAAATATAACATGAAAAATATATATTTAATTTTTAATTAAGTAAATCTTCTGATATGTAGCTATACTTCACATAAATATTTAATAAATGTAGAAAAACAAGCTTCTGTCTGCATGAGATATTTTCCATAGCTTGGTTATTATCCACATGCTAATTTTATTTTCATATTATTCACGTTATTTCATAGTACTCATTCTTAGTAGCTCAATTAAAAATTTTACTTCAAGGATGGCTCTGTAGTAAGGTTTAAGCAAAATATCTTCATAGTTTAGGTAATTTCTTATATTTCTAGAACAATAATATATGCCAGTATATATTATTGTAGTATATGCTACACTGAAGACTCATGATTTAAATTAGATCTAAGGTAACATGATATACAGGCAACTGGGAATAGTCATACCTATAACACTCAGGCAGCTTTCCTCTGTTATTTTATAGGATAAAATGACTATTACCTGGGATAATCTAGGGATAGTGAGCATCACCACACCAGAAGAAGGAATAGGACTTAAATATTCTCACCATAAAACAGTAATGGCAATTATGTGACATGATGGAGGTGTTAGCTAACTCGGTGGTGATAAGCATGTTGCAATATATAAATGTGACAAATACAAACATGTATGCCTTAAACTTACACAATGTTATATTTCAACTGTATTTCAATAAAGCTGGATAAAAAGCAAAGAAAAATCAAAGAACGCTATAAGGGTCAGGACTCAAAATCATTATTGCTTATAGTTAGTAATAAAGGGCTAATTAAAATCTAATTCCACATCAGCAAAGCTGATTGAGCTGACAGGATTAGAAATCTAATATTTTTGAATGTGTGGATCTCTTGCACATTTATTGATTTAGGTTTGTTACTCATTTACTTTAAGGATATGAGTTGGAGTTCTGAAAATGTGTTATTTCACTTTTGGAATACTCGATTCTTACTCAGACTGAAGAACAAAGGGTTGGGTAATTAGGTCTATGTGAGAATATCATGGAATCCAGATGCAGTAATATAGCCTGTGCTCAAGGGAATTCGAAAACTCAGCTGTCTCTGCTGGATTCACTTTATTTCTTTTCTTTGCCTTTCTGCCCTCAACTCCATTATTCTTTCTGTAACAGGATTATATAGATTTTAAGTTTATTGCTTGACATGTCTACTCACCACTAATTTGGCATGCATATGACTTTGGTATAATGTGCTGTACTCTGGGATGGTCTTCTGGATTTAGCATCTAGGATTAACTGATTAGAGTTTCCATGTCTTTTCTTAAAATTCACATTTGTTCAAAATAATCTATTCAGATTCTGTCACCCTGTGGATTGATTTCTCTTAGTTTGGTTGAATATCCCCAGTCCATTCAGCTGTATTCTGGTCAGCTCAAGTCATGTGTTTGTAGATAAACCTGGATTTAAGGAATATGTTTTATTTTTCTAGGTGCACATAATGGCTACAGGTATCAGGCCATTTTTTTGTTTGTTTCTGGTTGGTTTGGTTTTGTTTTGTTTTTTAACAAGAGTAGATTATCAATCAATGCACATCCAGTCTATAACATTGTAAAGAAATTGTTTTAGTTTGAACTGAAGGAAAGGATTAATGAGTGTGCAATGAAAAGAAGTCTTTTACAGACAGGAAGCAAGCACAGAAAGATACTCAGTTGCAGATTGGGTCACTCGATATAGAAAAGAAGGGATTACACAGAGTGTGGAAGCAAAACCCCAGAGTACAAAGTCCGGAGACATGGAGAACTCTGAGAAAACACAGATAAGCCCTAACCAAGGAAGTGGGAACATGATCCTGGCTGGATTTTAGAATTGCTGTGGACCAGTGACTACTGTGTGCTTCCAATTTCCCCCATTTTTGAAAAGGAATGTGTAATGCACTGAATTATGCCCCCTCAAAATTCATATGGTGAAGCCCTAATCCTCAATCAGACTGTATTTGGAGATAGCCCCTTTAAGGAGGTAATTTAGGTTAAATGAGGTCAGAAGAATGGGTCCCTAATCCAATAGGACTTGTGTCATTATAAGAAGAGAAAGAGATACCAGAGATGTGCACGTACAGAGAAAAGGCCATGTGAGGACACAGTGAGAAGGTGGTCATCTATAAGCCAGGAAGAGAGATCTTACCAGAAACCAACCCTTTTGGTACCTTCATTTTGGATTCCCACCTTATAGATCTGTGAGAAAATAAATTTCTGTTCTTTAAGCTTCCTAGTCTGTGGTATTCTGCTATGGCCGCCCAAGCAGTGCATAGAATACCTGTGGTTGTTACTCTATGCCTGTCACACCATTGCATGCTGGCTGTAGGTGTGGTTTACCAGAGGAACTACACTTGAGGAGTGTCTTCCACATGTGGACCTGACACAGATCGTGAGTATCTGAACTTTGCACACAGAGTCTGTGAGCTAATGTTGTAATGGACTGAGACTGATGGTCTCGGGGGAAAGAATGCATATATTTTGCGTATAGAAATGATGAGACTTGTGGCCAATAAGCAGACTATGGCAAATTGTATTTTTCATTGATGGTGAAAACAAATTCTGCCTTTCCACATGCGTTTCTACAATGTAAGTTTTATAGTTTTCCCATCAACAGGTGGATCTGTGTTGTGTACCCTTGAATCTTGGACAGGCTTGTTACTTCTTTGTAACCAATAGAATATGGAGTAAATGCTGTGCGTTGCGGCTAGGTTGTAAAAGGTGATGTAGCTTTCACTTTATTTGCAGGTATACCTCCTTTTGGAGCCCTGAGCTGACATGTAAAAAAGAGCAATTATCTTGGGCCCAGACCAAAGAGACAAGGCATTCCTTTTCCAAACTCTTTTATCATGGATTCTGCGAGAATAAAAAATTATTTTATCAGTACATAGTAATTTACCACAAAAGTTAGTAGCTTAAGATGTAAGTAATAGGACGAGAAAGAGATTTTTGTACAATATGAGGAAAAACAACTGCTTGTATGTCAGTACAAGGGAAAGAGTCATGTGATTTTAAGTGCGGATAACTGAGACAACTATAATATTACTAATAGAAATAGAGAAATTGGGGTAGGAGAGTAGTATTTTAGGTAATTGAATTTTAGATGATGGAAGGAGATGCAGACGTTAATGTTAGTTCTTAAGTTTAGGATGAAAGTATGAAAAAGAAGTGGAGACGGAACCTGAAAATTAGTAAGTCATCTGTCAGAGTAATTTTAGAAGCCATAGAGTGGCTTCTTGAATTTCTGCTGAGAGGGTACATGCAGAGAGAAAAGGGGAAAGTGTATTTGTAGAATGGTAACAGAAGAGTAAGCTGTAGGAAATTGGAAAACGAGGAAATTTACGCTTTCTTTGAAAGTAAGAGAATAAAGAGTTGTAAGAAAAGATGCATGTTCACCAGTGTCAATATAAAAAGGGCACTTTTATTTATTTTACTGGCTGATTCAAGATAGCAATACGTGATGGTAAATTATCACATATCTTCAAACACATAAAAGTCCTATAATAAGGCAAGTAGAAGTAAATGATGTCTTTTTATGGTTTATTGCAACCAATATTAATATTTATGTGCCAGTCACTTTGATAGATACTGGTGTTACAAAGACAAAGAAGATGTTATCTTGCCTTTGAAGGATGTACATTTAATAGGAGAGAGAGATTTATGAATAAGCAAATCTAATAAATTGCATAGGTGAGATAGTACAGCTATGTAAGTCATACGGTAGTATATATCAGAGATGGAATTCAGAAACGACTGAAACACGAGACTGTTAAAGGAACGTTCTTCCTCAGAAATTGCTTATCAATTCAGAAAGTCTCACTAAACATTCAGGGTTACAACAGCATGCAGCTAGTTGAGAGGGTAAGCATGTAGCCAGAGTTTTCCAAACATTTCAAATGAATCTGAGAGCAGCATAGGGAGATAGCTCTGAGAGATAGCATAGGGAGATTTGTGAGGGCCCTGTCACAATCTTTGCCCCAAGTGAGACAATTTCTATGTTGGCCCCTCCATAGGGATTTGAAGACCTGGGATGTTTTCATCCTAATCACATAAACAACCACACTTTCCACTCTGTGTGGGCACCTATGGGTAAATGGATAAAACACTTTACCTTCATTAAAGAAATTTTACATGTGTTTCTTGGTGTTGCATGTGTCTATTGGTGTTTTGCATCAATGACTCAACTTTAACATGTCAAAAAACTATAGCTAATGGGGAAGGGAATTCCTTTGGAGCCAGATGTCAGGATAAGTTTGATCAAAAAGGTGACTTGACCTGAATCTTGAAAGGTAAACAGCTGTTTGCCCTGTGAGTGGGGAGGTGGTAGATCTTTCTGGTTACAGGTGAAGTGTGATTAAAAATTCAGAGATATCAATAGGTTGACATTCCTATTGTCTGAGAAATGTCCAGTATAGCTACAGCATAGGCAGAAGGACAAGAGGGCCATATCAAACTTCTTTACATAAGTGGACTTTGACCCAGGAGACCTTTGCAGTGATGTGATTAGGTCGGGATTCTGAATTGTGTTAGAAATTCCTCAACAGTCCCAAAGGTTAAATACCTACCTCCGAGTTGACCATGAACACATATTAGTAGAAGAATATTGTAGCCACTGAAGGTTCAGGCTAACCAGATATGACGATTTAAATATTACCTCTAGAATTGTTTCAGGATAGGTTAGAGGATTATAATTAATAAAAGTGCTTTAGTTGCTTTTAGAGACAGAGAGCCAGACCAAACATTTTCTTTAATTCAATCTACCTTGCAGATTCTATGATTTCTTTAACTACATCCGATTATAAGATTAATGTTTTCATCACTAAATGAAAACAAATATTTTACTTTGAAAAATAATTCTGGATTTTGATTCTTATACATGATTAGGCATGTGCTTGATTTTTTTTCTGAAAGCATATAAAATAAAAGTACTCTTAAATGGTAAATAAATGCTAGGTGAGAAATAAATACTAGCTTTCTGGGTGAAAGCTTATAGACTGTTATTGAGAAAACTCAAGCTCTTTAAATATATAATGAAGAGAGAAATCTATTTTAAAAATAAGATATTCCTTATCTTAACAGAGTTAGGAGATTATGTCTTGTGTCCAAATTACCTCTTGTTATAAACACTTAAAATCTTTCCTTTGCATGAAGTTTTCTTTTGCTTATGGCTTTGTTTTAAGTTAATTCACTCTGTGATCACTTGACTGTGAAATCATACAGTCTGTGCTGAAATGGGTAATCAAGCCTGTTTTATTGTTCACCAAAGATGTCTCTAATGTTCCTAGGTTAATGGTATGCATTACTTTGTGGTTTATTATCCTATATAAAAGTTTTAAGGAAAGACAGCTAGCCTAAGTGTAGAAATTTGTTGATAGAAATATATCTATTCTGAAGGGAAGGAAAAGTGTTTACTAAGAAAGCTGAGTAGTGACATAAGAAACAGAGAAATAAAAACTTAAAAACATCATTTACTCTAATATTTCTCCCAATGTAGAAATTCATTCTTCTAGGTGCCAAGAAGGCAGTGTGCTTTTCAGGTCTAAATTCTTCCATCAATGGTAAACCCTCTACTGTGTGTATCCACTCCTTCTCATGTCAGCAATGCCGACCTCATCCAATGAACCAACTCCTGCCTCCCTATAACTTCCAACCATTGGCTGTTCTTTGGAGATACACAAAACAGGACTAACCTCCTCTGCAGAGCATTACAACACAAGGAAAATAGGTTTTATTTTGGTGAGATTTTTGATCAAGTTCAACTGTATTTCCCTTTTCATAAGAAATTGTTTTGTGCATAGTTGTACAATTTATTATCCCATGTTTTCTGAGGTAGTTTTCTCCTCCTTTCCTCCTTTTTCTCTTCTATAATGTACATTTTTGCATTTTATCACTTACTATTCTACCTGTCTTGTAATTACGAGATTGGTTTAATTTTTTGTGTGCATGTAAAGTAAAAACAATTATACGTGCATACATATGTGCATATACCCACATATATGTCTGTCATCTATCATTATCTGTATATCATCTACACAAACACACACATGTATCAGAACATCTTTGCTAGTGTCTAATTTTTCCTCTTTTACTATCTCACTGGTTCAATCATCCTACAAGGTCCTCCTTTCAAACCACTCACAACGTGGGTCACCTTCCTGGGGAAATGTTGTTTGTGGAAGCCATGTTGTAAGGAGGAACAAAGGTAAGAAGGAAAAATTTTTACCATAAATGAATAAGGAATCTGTCAGCTTTCATTAGCATTGTGTAATGAATTAATTGTTTATTTGTCTGTCTTGTCCAAATCCTTTTCCTACCTCCACCTCAAATTACCTGCGTACTTACAAACGAGAGAGTTTTGTAGAAAAACTCAAAGAATTATTATGAAATGTACCTATGGCACTATTAAAGGGACTACCTTCATTTTCAGAGGATCCAGTCTCGGGAAACTGAAGTGTTTTCCTACCAGGGAGGGAAGTCAACAGATGGGAATAGTGAAGAAAAACCTGATGGAAGGAGCAGAGAAATTGTTGGTGATCTGAGGCCAAGGGTAGGTGAGTTTCCTTTATGTAACAGCTCTTCTGATTTTGCTTGAGACACTGCCTTTTATTAGGAATTTCTAGAAAATAAAAATTTAACAAGGTTAAATGTTTCTAAGAAGCAGATAAGGAAATTAATTTAGTGGACCTAAGATAAGACCTCTAATATGACTTTATCTGGGATCCAGTTCCTTAAAACAAGTGAATTCAGGAATTCACTAATGTTTGCTAGTGTAGTCAGGAATTACCTTGATTACAGATGTGATATGTTCACTGATATAACGTATTTCCCTCTTTCTAGTGTAGTATATAGCTCTAATTATTTCAGTAAATGTATATCTCTGACCTAGAAGGCTCTTCTGAATTTCAAATATCCAATTGCCTATTCATAAGCTCTTCCTGGATGTATTCAGCCACAAATATTCACCAAGGGCCTAATATGCAGGATTCTGCTCTAGGTGCTGAGGATACAAAGGTGAACGTGATATAACTAGTTCTCTATTAAAAAGCTTACGTTTCAGGGCTGGCCCTGTGGCCATGTGGTTAAGTTCACATGCTGTGCTTTGGAGGCCCAGGATTTCACCAGTTCGGATCCTGGACGCGGTCATGGCACCACTCATCAGGCCATGCTGAGGTGGCGTCCCACATAGCAGAGCCAGAAGGACATATAACTAGAATATACAACTATGTGCTGCAGGGCTTCGGGGAGGAGAAGAAGGCAAAAAAAAAATGCTTACCTTTCAATGGAGAAAGTAGGAATGTGGAACACCTATCATACAAGTAAAATTATTGCAACTTGTAACCAGTGACATGATGAAAACAATAAGAGACTGAGAAAATAATGGAGAGATCTTCCTTAGTTCCTCAGGGAACTATTTAAGTAACATTTAAGCTGAACCTGAAAAAGGAGAAGGAGCTAATCATAAAAAATGGTACAAAACATATTATAGGAATAATTCTTCATATGCCCAAAGTATTTAATGAAGATGAAGATGATTTCTGAATTAGAAAGAGGTTGAGAGTGGATAAAATGAAGCTTGTGGTAATAGGCAGTGGTAAGAACATGACGGGCCACAGTAAGAAGCACAATTTGATTTTAAGTATAAGTGCAACGAGAAACCACTGGAAGGTTTTAATTAGTATGGAATGACGTGACTTGATTGAGAGATGAGGTGGTTGGTATTATTACGGTCTAAGTTAGACTAGGGGAGAAAAGATGTGGAAGTTGGGAGAGAGGTTATTTTGTGTAGCGATCCATGGTTAAGCCCTAGATGAAGCAGGCAGCAGTAAGGAAGAGGAAAAGGAGATAGAACTTAAATAATACTTTAAAATAGGATCAGGACAAAAATACTATTTTTGATGCTGATAATTTATGTAGATTTTCATCCTAAAGAACCACTATAAATTTCAGCCACTGATTCTTTTCTTTGGAGATACACAAAATAAGACTTAATCTCTCGCCCCACCCCACTGTCTGTCATAAAACTCCATGATACATTTATTTAAACGCCATGATATAGAAAAAATTACTGTTTATTCTGATGACTGTGTGGTTGGATGAAGGACTCATGGATAATTCAATTCTTGGGTTTCTTGCTTGAATGGATAGTGGTAATATTTAACTTGATGGGGGAAACATGAAGTAGGAAACAGGTTGGTGAAAAAAATCAAGATTTCTGTTTTATACATATTACACTTGTGATGTCTGAATTGTAATCTCCGAAAGACGTCTGATTGGAGATGGCACATAGTCACCTGGATATTCATATTTTGAGCTCAGAGGAAAGGTTTTGCTTGAGGATGTGAATTTGGCAGTCATCTACATAAAGACAGTATTTAAATCTTTGGGAAATGATGACATTCCTTAGTGAGACTATGTGGTGGGAGAGAAGAGTTCCCAGGCCAGTCCCTGAGAAACCCAACATTTTCAGGCAGAATCAATAAAAGAAACTGAAAGCATTATTTATAGTAGAAGTAAATCACTAACTGTGACGAAAAGGCAAAACATCATTTCTCAGCCAAACTTGTCCAGCCACTTCTCCTTCATTGTCTACTTTAATATTAGCTCTTTAGTCAAAGTGTATGTTAAGTAGATTCTAGCGTAAATCCTTGTGTGAAAACCCTCCTGGGCTAGGCTGAATGGCTCTCTGGTAGGCATTTCCTTGAACTTAAATGATGAAGAACACACAATTGTAACATAAAATATCACCCTGGCAATCTCTGGACCAACCAGAAATCCTGGGAAGTGGGAAAGAAATCTCAATGGTACTTCACTCCTTGTTATTCCATCTGGCTTGTAAAAATCAGGTAAGGCATATTCCACTGTAATAGAAGAATACGGAAAGCAGTTCCTCTTCTGCTATTAGCGTATTTCATAGTTTTCTGATTTTTTCATAGGTATTGATTTCATGCTCTGAACTCAGAGGTGATAGTTTACTGTGAAACTAGTCTTAAACCATTCAAGTTAAGATAAAAGATGAAAAAGATTTTTTCTGTGAAAAACTATGAGAATAAGGTTGAAAAACGTAGGTCGAAAATAGAATTTGTTCTTGAGACATCGATGTGTGTTACTGTTATCTGGGAAATGATATATTTTATTTTATCCTCTGAAATTTCCCTTACACAACTTTTCCACTTTTATAGCTCTCCTGTTCCTTGGATTCCCATGGCTTTTGTTTGTACAAAATTGGGTTATTTAAATAAAAGTAGGCATAAAATTAATCTGAAAAACAATGTTTTAAGTAATTTAGCTAAATGCCAAAGCAACATAATATGACACTGTTCCTATTAATATTGCATAATGTAAGCAATGTAAAAACTTCAAAGCCTACTTCTTTTAGAATATAACCTGGGAGAGGCTTCAGTGCTGTTTAAATACGAGCTCATTAAAAGTCAAGAATATTGGTTGTAAAATTGTTCTGAACAAAATTTTGCCACTGCAAAATTTAAACTTTTATTTTAGTAGCTGAAGCCATTTATGATAAAATCTACTCTGTGAAAATGTGCTGTGCAGCAAACAGTAATTCATCATTATAGCATTACAGACTACAAATAAAAAGCTGAATGTCCTTATTTTTAAGATAAGAGAAAATGTACTCTAAAACTGTTCAGTATTTTTCTTTCATATGAAAACTTTAAAAATTCTACAACATGAGGAGTACATAGTTTGTGTTATAACAAAAAGAGACAATGTCATAATTCTTAACTAGTGCAGATTTACTTCTGCTTTTAGCTATTTACATGTGGTAGAATAAAATGTTCCAAGTCAAACTCAACGTTATTTATGTTCTTAATTAGAGAGAGAATGAGAAATTGCTACGAAGTAAATTCAGTAAGAAGAGAAGGACATACTAATTATTATTGTAGCACTGGGTTTAAAATTAAGTAAAGTTATCATATTATCCCAGTTTTGCTAACATCTGTTGCCAATCTTCCTCTTCTTTTTGTATGTGGGACGCCGCTCCAGCACGGACACCAAGAAACGGTGTGGGTCCACGCCAGGCACTGAACCCAGGCTGCTGAAGCAGAGTGTGCCGAACTTAACCACTAGGCTACAGGGTTGGCCCCATTATTCTATAGTTTTGTTAGCTAATTTCTCCACTTTTAAATTTCAAGATATCTTGCTTTCACTATCTCCTCCCCTATTTATTTCCTGGAGAAAATATCTTTCAAAAAGAACTACATACATTCAGAGAAGCAAAAAAAACAGAGACTCTGCCCTCATCAAAATTGCACTAAAAATATTAAAGGAAGTGTTTTAGGCTATTTGGAAATAGAATTGACTTATTCTATCTGCTCAGAAAACCTTCAAAAAGGGGCCAGCCCATGACCAAGTGATTAAGTTCACGCACTATGCTTCAGCAGCCCAGGGTTTACCGGTTCAGATCCTGGGCGAGGACTACACATCACTCATCAGGCCATGCTGTGGCAGCATCCCACAGTGAAGAACTAGAATGACCTACAAGTAGGATATACAACTATGTACTGGGACTCTGGAGAGGAACAAAAAAAAGAGGAAGATTGGCACATTAGAAGACTAATAGAAGCACATTAAAAGAAGAAGGAATGCGAGGGCACAGGAAAGGGTAAATATCCAGGTAAAGGGAAGTGACTATTAATTATTTAAAACAATAACAATAATATCTTGTAATGTGCAAATACCTGCAGAATTAATATGGATGGCTAGTGGGCAAAAGATGGGAGAGTGGCAAAGGAATTAAAGTGCAATGAGGCTCCATGTGGGGAAGTCACAGAGGTAGTGAGTTAAAGTGACTGTCACATTAAGGATGCAAAGTATAACCTCTAACGGCATCTCAAAAAGACTAAGTTACAAGCTACTAATGGAGAAATAGGATAATAAAAAGACTTGATTAACCCAGAAGAGGAGGAGAAAAATTGTTAATATACATATATACTAATACAAATAGAATACATTAATAAAAAGGATTCATTCAGGCAATATAAAGATATTCTACAAATAAATATGAGAAAAGATAGGCAATACTAAACCCATCATGCTAAAACTGGATTATTTGCTCTCAGGTCATGATATGTTAGGGTGAAAAGAATAGCAAATTCCAATTAATTGTATCTAAGTAATTTCTAAAAACGTAAAAAATTAGATTCTTTGTTTCCTTTTTCTTCTAAATTTCTTTCATACATTCTTCTAAAAATTGGTTAATAAAATTAATTTTCCACTGAGTCTTCTTTGAATTAAATATATAGACTTGATAAAATTAGATTTTACTGTATTTTTGTCACGATTGATTGTATTTTATCTGAAACAAATCATGTGTAACATATAAATGAATATATATAATCACAAACATGTCTAATGTGTACAGTCTTATATCAGAAAAAGACAGAGAGAAGGAGGAAAAGAAGGGTTTATAAATAGAAATCAAATTTTTGTGAATTTTTTTTTAATGCTTTTTGGTGAGGAAGATTAGCCCTGAACAGTTGCCAATCTTCCTCTTTTTTTTTGTTCCTCTCCAGAGTCCCAGTACATAGTTGTATATCCTACTTGTAGGTCATTCTAGTTCTTCACTGTGGGATGCTGCCACAGCATGGCCTGATGAGTGATGTGTAGTCCTCGCCCGGGATCTGAACCGGTAAACCCTGGGCTGCTGAAGCATACTGTGTGAACTTAATCACTTGGTCAAGGGCCTTTTTGAAGGTTTTCTGAGCAGATAGAATATGTCAAGTTTTAGATCCAATGGATTTTCAAAATAACAGATTTTCCTGAAACACCAAAATATGTGAAATGATTAATTAAAACTAATTTTAACATATATAATTGAGGATATAACTTAGAATTTTAAAATTATTATTCATATATTAAAATTCAACCAAAATACAATAACCTGACATCTTTTTTTTTCCCCCAAGGAAGATTAGCCCTGAGCTAACTACTGCCAGTCCTTCTCTTTTTGCCGAGGAAGTCTGGCCCTGAGCTAACATCCGTGCCCATCTTCCTCTACTTTATATGTGGGACGCCTACCACAGCATGGCTTGCCAAGTGGTGCCATGTCCGCACCCAGGATCTGAACCGGCAAACCCCGGGCCGCCAAAGTGAAACGTGCTCACTTAACCACTGCACCACTGGGCCGGCCCATCTTTTGTTTTTTAAAATGGAATACACTCATGATCAGAATCTTCCTCTCTCTGGAATGAAAGTGTAAGTTTCAAGAAAAAAACTTTGTAATACAGAAGGAAATAGGTCAGAAAGTAAACAAGCACTGAAGATGGCCAAGTGTGTATTTTTGAAGATAGTTATAAATATGCTTTTCTGGGTAATCCTTTTTACACTTAGTGGAGCATGCCAGATTATCATGTAGGTTTCTTTGTCATGGCCTGATTAACTAAAAGACTCAGGGGAGAATTCCCATTTTAAATCATTAGCATAAAATGGGAAAACCAGATAGTACATTTATAGAAATAACTGGCTCAGTTATTGGCTTTCACATTTCTTGTTTTATAGAAGTTTCTATCATTTAAGCGTGTAGCACATGCCTCTTTACCATCCACAGAAGAATAGCTCTTAGAGATTAATAAGGATAAGTTAAAATACCTAGTTAAAATGGGACAAAGATAAAACTAGGCAGACAATAAAAAGATCAGTGGTTGCCAGGGGTTGAGGGGGATGAATGGGCAGAGCACAGAGGACTTTTAGGGCAGTGAAAATACTCTGTATGATATTATAATGATGGATACATGTCATTATTCATTTGTCCAAACCCACGGAGTGTACTACACCAAGAGTGAACCCTAAGGTAAACTATGGACTTTGGGTGATGATGATGTGTCAGTGTGGGCTCATCCTTGGTAAAAAGTATACCATTTCGGTTGAGTGATGTTGATATTGGAGGAGACTATGCATGTGAGGGAGTCGGGGATATACGGGAAATCTCTGTATTTCCCTCTCAATTTCGCTGTAAACCTAAAGCTGCTCTAAAAAAATAAAGTCATAAAAAAATGCAAAAAGAATATGAATGCTTCACAGAAGAAATGCAGCTTTAAATCTGATCAAATTGGTTAGTATGTATATGAATGCAAACTGAAACAATAGGATGTCCCTTTTAACCTCTTAAATTGGAAATAGTTTGCAAAAACTGATATTACTCAACATTGGAAAGTACATGAGAAAATAAATAATTTTATATATTAATAATGGGGGTATAATTTAGCTTTGCTCCTTATATTTTAACTTGTGTGAGTTCTGTGTTTACACATATCTCTTATATACACTGTAAAGCTGTGCTATGGTTTCTTTTTCAATATGATCACTTTTTCTTTTAATGGGTTAAAGTCCATTTAATTTGTTGATATGGCAGATATGTTTGATCAGACTTCTTCCATATTAATTCTATGATATAGTTCCACTCTCATATGGTGCTCTGATTATTTTGTTATTTGAGTGCATATATTTTCCGATATTTAGCAAAGTGTTTTGGGTCTTATAGTCACCTTTATAATAATTACTATATAAGGGTATTTCCTAATTTTCTATTTCTATAAGGATCATAACTGTTAATTTCTTATTAGAAAAAAAAGAGGAAAAAGAGAAAAAAGTGATTCCCTTGGTCTGTCCTTTACATTCCTTTATTTCTCTACTAATGTGAGTATACACAATTATATTTTCCTGTGTTTACCTTTATACTGTTATACTATCATGTGATTTGTAATCACAGAGTGATGCTTTTGATGGCTAGCTTTTATAGATGAGGTAATGAGTCAACCTTCTCTACATCTCTTCTTATTTATCATTTCTTTCCCCTTCTACATTCCACTTCTACATTGTAGAACATTTCATTCTAATTTTCCCATCTTTTAAAAGGTTACTTATTAATATCCTACTTAATGGTGAGAAGCTAGAAGCATTTTCACTAAGATTAGGAACAAGGCAAGAATGTTCCTTCTCACCACTCCTTTTCAACATTGTTCTGGAAGTCCTAGTTAGTGCAAGAAGACAAGAAAAGGAAATAAAAGACATAGAGAGAGAGACACAGAAAGTATAAAACTGGCTTTGTTCACAGATATCATAATTTTCTATGTAGAAAATATGAAAAAATTGACAATAAAGGAAAAAATGACTGGAACTAATAAGAAATTATAGCAAGGTTGCAGGATGCAAGGTTAATATACAAAGTCAATTGCTTTCCTATATACTAGCAATAAACAAGTGGAGTTTGAAATTAAAAACAGTATTGACATTAGCACCCTAAATTTAAATACTTGGGTATAAATCTGACAAAATATGTACAAGATATATATTAGGAAAATTACAAAACTCTGATGAGAGAAATAAAAGAACTAAATAAATGGAGAGATATTTTATGTTCATAGATAGGAAGACTCAGTATTGTCAAGGTAAGTTCTTCCCAACTTGATCTATAGAGTCAATGCAATCTCAGTCAAAATCCCAAGACGTTATTTTGTGGAAATTAACAAAGTGATTCTAAAGTTTATGGAGAGGCAGAAGACTGAGAATAGTCAACACAATATTGAAGGAGAAGAACAAAGGTGGAGGACTGACACTATCAGACTTCAAGACTTTCTATAAAGCTACAATAGTCAAGACAGTGTAGTATTGGTGAAAGAATAGACAAATCAGTGGAAAGGAATAGAAAGCCCATAAATAGGCCCTCATAAATATAGTTAACTGGTCTTTGATACAGCAGCAAAGTCAATACAATGGAAACAGAAAGTCTTTTCAGCAAACAGTGTTGGAACAACTAGACATCAACACGCAAAAGATGATTTTAGACACAGACCTTACACCCTTCACAAAATTAACTCAAAATATATCCTAGACCTAACTGTAAAATGCAAAACAATAAAACTCTTAGAAGATAACATAGGAGAAAGCTTAGATGATCTTGGGTATGCTGAGGACTTTTTAGATATAAACCCAAAAGCATGATTCTTGAAAGAAATAATTGATAAGTTGGACTTCCTTAAAATTAAAAACTTTTCTCTGTGAAAGACTCTGTCAAGAGAATAAGAAGACAAGCAAGAAACCAGGAGAAAATATTTGCAAAAGGTGTATCTGATAAAAGACTGATATCCAAAATGTACAAAACACCCTTAAAACTCAACAACAAGAAAACAAATAACCTGAATAAAAAATGGACAAAACCTCTGACCAAATGAATAGACATCTGACGAAAGGAGATATACAGATAACAAATAAGCATATAAAAAGACACTCAACATCATATGCCTTTAGAGAATTGCAAATTAAAACAAGAATAAAATACCACTACAGACCTATTAGAATGACCAAAATCCAGAACATTGACAACACCAAATGCTGGTGAGGATGTGGAAAAAACAGGACTTCTTATTCATTGCTGGTTGGAATGCAAAATGGTACAGCCATTTTGGAAGACAGTTTAGTGGTTTCTTACAAAACTAAACCTACTCTTAGCAGACAGTTCAGCAGTTATGATCCTTGGTATTTACTCAAATAAGTTGAAAACTTATGTCCACACATAAACCTGCACGCAGATCCTTATAGCAGCTTTATTCATAGTCACCAAAATTTGGAAGCAACCAAGAGTCCTTCAGTAGGTTAACGGATAAGTAAAATGTGGTACAACCAGATAATGGAATATTATTCAGCACTAAAAAGAAATGAACTATCAAGCCATGAAAAGACATAGAGGAATATTAAAAGCTTATTACTAAGTGAAAGAAGCCAGTCTGAAAAGGCTACATACTTGATTCGAACTATATGACATTCTGGAAAAGGCAAAACCATAGGGACAGTAAAAAAACCATTGGTTGCCAGGGGTTGGGGGTTGAGGGGAGGGAGGGATGAATAGGCAGAATATAGAGGATTTTTAGAGCAATGAAACTATTTTGTATGAAAGTATAGACATATATACATGTCATTATATATTTCTCCAAACCCATAGAATGTACAACATGAGTAAACCCTAGTGTAAACTATGGACTTTGGTAGATAATGATGTGTCACTGTAGGTTTATCAATTGTGATAAATGTACCACTCTGGTGAGAGAAGTTGATACTGGAGGAGGTTCTTAGTTTCTGAGGCCAGTGAGTATATGAGAAATCTCTGTACTTTCTATTCATTTTTACTGCGAACTTATAATTACTCTAAAAGTAAAGTCTATTTTAAAAAAAGATACATTTTGTCTTTTACCATAATTCTACAAATAAATATATAAAATACTCTTTACTGGTTCTTTGACCCTAAAAGTTTCCTTATTAACAATATCATATAGGTTCTTGTATATTTATAAATATTTGAGCTGTAGCCTTTATGCTTGTGATAGCTTATATAGATAAAAAATATAAAATTTTTTTTTGTGTTTTATACTCTTGATTATTTTATAGGTATTTTTATTCTCATTTAATTCTAACATTGAATATTACTTTGGGAAAATTCTGAGGCCAGCCTGGAAATTTTTCCATCATAGGTGATTTATTTTGTTTTGACTACTCCAAAGATTCTATTTTCATAATTTATCCATGTATTTTTATATATTTTTAATGCTTCTACAATGTGGTGATTTCATTGGGATAAATTTTGGTCTGAACTATATTTTTCTCTGGGATGTGCTGTGTTCTTTTAAAATACACATTTAACTTTATTTTAGAAAAGTATCTTCATCATATGTGTCACACATATAAATATTTGTTTTTGTTCCCATTGTTATATCTTCTGCATTTGGGAAATCCAAAATCTATGTCTTGAAACTATTTTGCCAACTCTTGCTAGTATTTATTTAAAATTTTTTCAATTCTGTTTCTGTTAGCTTTTCTTATTGATAGCACTATGTCACTCACGTAATTTACTCAATGGCTATTTTCTTTTATGTTAATTTGTAATTCATCTTTTTTCCCCTGGTATTTTCTGAGTTTCAATAGCTCACATTTCTTCCTCTGATGTTGTCACATTATATCTTATTTATTGTATTCATCATTTGTCTTCTCCTTTGTGTAGGGAAATAGGTAAATAATGATATCAATCTCTCGGTCTGTCTCGTATCTTTTGATTTATGCTGAGCCAGACTCATGTTTGTTACTGGTCATGGAATCAATGGGACTCTCCCTGCTATTTGCAGAGATCTCCTGTGGATGAAGGAGGAGCCATACGTTCTTCTAGGCTTCATGATTCACTACTCCACAGTAAACTTTATTGCCTTAGTGGAGCCACATTGCTATGCACTACAATGGCTCCTCCCTGTGTTTAACTCTCTGCTTAACTGAATGGAATCATTTCCAGAATGCTTCTGCTGCCAGACCAGGTGGCCCCTTTCATTGCTAGACCCAAAGGATTTACCTTCAGGTTGAGACCCTCTTTCTCAGGGTGACTTATATCTTTATATCTTCAGGACCGTTTTACTTTTCTCTGTATATTTTCATCATGTCTGCATATGCAAATTTTTGAAAATTAATGCCATTGTTTAAGAAAGAACATTGAGTTTATATTTCTTCCCTTTTGGTTCATTTTCTGTATAATATAATTTCAAGCCAAGAAGACAACTGGTTTTTAGTAATTGGTCTTAAATGCAACTATCTTGATGCTGTTACATATATGAAATATATTTTGAAAAACATTATTGAGAAAAATATTGTTCATGGAAAAAACAACTTGAAAGTATAGTTAAAATATTAAAATTTACAATGAAAGCAATCATTTGGAACAAGTGACACCACAGGGGAAAAGTTGATTACTGAGAGCAAGATAAATTGATTTGGGGGGAAAAAACCCCTAAAAATACACGAAGTAAGGACAAGGATTTGAAGAAGATTACTTCCAAATAAGACCCAAATCACTGGGAATTATAAATAGAATAGAAGAATTAAGATGCAATTACTGAATATAAGGAATAAGACAATCCTACACACAGATCATAATTTGATCTCCCTTAGCTTAAGAATCTAATTGAAAATTGCATTACAAATTTATATGACATTATTAAATTGCACTTATGAAGATTCTCAAAACTGATAAATGGGACTATTTGGGAAATTTGAGATTCATTATGTATTAACTAATTAGATTTCCTGGATAAGATTTTATTTTTTATAGTCAAAAGAAAGGAGATTATTGAACAGAGAAGAAAAGTGGTGAGTATGCTATTAACTTGGTTACATTGTTTTCACTTAGTTAAATTGAAACATTGACAATGCATTTTAAACATATCACTGCCCCTCATTCTGGTGTATCTCCATTGACACATTGCTTGTTAGTTTATGGAGTAACACTTTCTCCTAAAGTACATGAATATGTATGTGTGTGTTTACAGTGACTTGCACTATGAAAAATGATACAAATTCAGTCTATGTGTTATAGAAACATGTATTTATTAATAATTATTTGTTAAATAGCAGGAAATATTTACCAGCTGATAATTTTATAGTGTTTTAGTTCACACTAGGATATGAATGCCCTCTTGAAGGACTTTAGTAATATTAATTATTATTACTATTATATAATATTGTGATCAATAAACATTTATATTTGAGAACAGAGTACATATAGTTTTTCTGAGTAGCATAAACAAGAGTTATTTTCCCTGTGAACACGTGTGTGTGTGTGTGTGTGTGTGTGTATCAGTTTCTTTTGTTTTGTTGTTTGCAATGATTAATATTCTGCAAAATCAGGCTTTATTTCTCTAATTGAATCTGTTACTTGGAGTTAAAAACACCCAGATGAAAATATTTCTTTAATTAGCCCAACTATTTTTTGATCAACTTGAAAAATGTATTGTTAATTCAGATTTCCTTAGAGTAGATAAAGCGTTGCCCACTCCTGTTTTTGTTTTTGTTTTTGTTTTTTTTGAGGAAGATTAGCCCTGCGCTAACTGCTGCCAATCCTCCTCTTTTTGCTGAGGAAGACTAGCCCTGAGCTAACATCCATGCTCATCTTCCTCTACTTTATATGCGGGATGCCTACCACGGCATAGCTTGCCAAGCGGTGCCATGTCCACACCCAGGATCTGAACCAGTGAACCCCGAGCCGCCAAAGCTGAACGTGCGCACTTAACAGCTGTGCCACTGGGCCAGCCACTGCCCACTCCTTTTTAGCAGCATTACTTGAAGCTCCTAAAATGTTAAAATGTCACCACCAAAAGGAATATAATATGCCTCTGATGTATCAAAGGGAAAAAAGAACCTTGCCTGGTATTAGCCTAGGAATGTAAGAATGATTTACATTATCAAATATATTAACAGACTAAAAGATCATTTCAGTATATGCTTGGCCATGTTTTATTAAAATTTAATATCCATTCATAATAAATACTCTTAACATACTAATAATTAAGAAAACTTCCTTGTCTTCATGATATGTAATCTAAAATGACCATAGAAAAAGACTATATAATAATAATATGTCATTTTGTATAAAGTGAACTTCTGATAAAAAGTGTTAAATTTATGTAAAATTAATCCAAAAGTCATTTAAATGGAAATAGGTTAAAATCATGTATATTTTGAAATGCAATTAATAATAAATGTTAGTTTATCTTCACTTTATGATATATTTGTGTCCTGACTAAATGCTAAGGGGTTTTAGAGATTGTGAGTCCTATGAATTTAAGTTCTGAAACCCAAAAATGTTTTAAAAATTCAAACGCAAGCCATACAAAACATTTTCACAATTTACCTAATATTATAAAATTAAGAAAGGTGATATTGTCTTTCAATGTTGATATATTGTAATTTTTTGTTCAATTATAGTTTTATTCTTTAATGTTATTATTTCATTAATAGAAGGCTGATTGGCATACAGTTAGGCAATTAAATTAAACTCCTATTTTATAGGTAATCATCAGAAATGAAAAGTCTATTTATGTTTATGTAAAAGTTATTTCAGATTAACTAGTGGGGACTAGAACCTGTGTTATCTTGGAGATTTTATTGCAAATAATGGCATTTGCATTTATCTACAACTAGCATTTATAACATTATAGATTGAATAAAAAGATTACTAGTCATTTAGAGATATATAACTAGGACAGGGGCAAAATCCTGAGATTTCTTTTCCTTTATAAAATATCTTCCTGCCAAAGTTTGAAGGGAAAATATAGGGAAACGTGAATCCTCTATAGGATCCATGTGTAATGCTTAAAGATTAACAACTTATATATTTTGTATGTTTTTGATAATCAAATTGTTTTTCTTAATGAATTATTACATACAATTAAAATAAACAGAGAAACAAGTACTTCTCTATTTACTGCATTTTGACATTTCCTTTTTATTTCACTAGTCTTGATCTGATTTTAATTTCCCAAATATTTCCAGAACGCTTAAATTGTGGCAATCTAGTTATTGATACTTGAGAATGAAGGACTGACCTGATGTGCCATAAAGCATATGTCAAAATCCCTAAACTCAAAGAGTGAGATTCATAAATAAAATAACCAGTTTAGTCTAAAAGACACATGAAAGTTCAGCCATTAATTATAGCTATTATAATGATTAATTTCCTGAAGATGTTCACTTTATACATAGTTTAATAAAAAATTTTCCATTTTTCATATGTATTTTGTAAGTATGCTAAAATTAATTCTTCGGTAGTTAGTAAAATCTTTTAGGCTAGAGCTCTGCCTTCATTATTTATGCTTTGCTATCCCAAGTCACCCAAACTAGTGAAATGTGTTTCTCTGCCTCTTACAAGGAATAAGAAATACTGGGCAAATTATAAATTCAAGAGGTTTATTGAACAAGAAACACAAGAGGCAGGGCAATGAACCAGCCCAAAACCTAAAGAGAAACTTATGCCCATATAGAAGAGAAGCAAGCATAGCCTTATTTGGGATCTGTGGGATAGATGCAATCAGATGCCAGTAAGAAGAATTCGGCAAGCTTGGTTGATGGATTGATGGAGGTCAATTGTGCAATGCAAGAGATTATTAAGTCATAGATGCTGCATAAATTGGAAGCTGTGCTCTCATTACGAATTGCATTGTTGCAAGATTTAACTAAGTAATGTGTGGTGTGGACTTATGGAAATGGGAGAACAGCCACAGTGGGAGGGGCATGAAACTCCCAGGGAGACTTCTCCTCTGTCTTACTTGTGGAACAAGTCTTTATCTGCAGGGGAATGACAAAAAACACTGTCACCCTTACTGGCAGAAACCTGCTGGAGCCTGTGGAAAAGAACAGAAAATAACCCTCCTCCTAAGGCAGGAACGTGCGCCAGACCTAGAACCTACCTCAGGGAGAGGGGCAGGAATGCTGAGGAAGCCATACTGCTAAGACACAGGGACATTGTGCCTTCCAAATGTTGAGTCTTGATGAATAATAGTGACAAAGAAGGCCTCTCTAGTGCCCCATCCCTCCCCTGAGACTAACAAGTTTGAGTAACAAATAAGAGCAAAATAATGTGAGAGAGGCACAGGGGAGGGGTAACAGAATGGAAAGAAACCGTCTCTGAGGCGCAGTGCAAAGGAAAGACCTAAAGCCAAGAGTGGAACAAACATCAAAGGGACAAAAACAATGATAAAAACAAACACAAACCCTTTGCAATACCAGCCCCTATCTTGACACAATGTATTGCTAGATGAATTACAAACTTGTGGTGCACTGAGCATGACCGTATTAACAGCAAACCTCAAACCCAGCTGAACCCTAATACTCGTATTAAAGACGTTATAGTGGGAAAGATGTTCCCATTTCCAGTCATAAAAACTGGATACCAAATCATTGACTGCTCTACTCAATGCATCTGGCTTTCAATAAAAAAATCTATAAGGAACACAAAAGGCAAGGGAAAACAACGCATTCCCGAGAGTCAAAGCAGTTATCAGAACCAGACTCAGATATTACACTTCTATTGGAACGAACTGACTTAAATTTAAATATGTTTACAGTAATAAAGACTCCAAAGAAAGATATGAAAGATCAGGTGAGTTATTTCAGCAGAGAGATGGAAACTATAGAGAAGAATGAAATGGAAATGCTGCAAATGAAAAGTCAGGAACAGAGAAAAAGAATAATTTTGGTGGGCTTGCTCATCAATAGATTCAATATAACTGAGGAAGGAGTTAGCAAACTTGAAGATAGGTCAACAGAACTTTTCCAAACTGAAACACAAAGAGAAGAAGTTACAAACAACCAAGCAAAAAACAGTGCACCCAAGACTAGCAATAGTCAAGATATGTATAGTTTAGAATTCAGAAAAAGAAGTAAGAAACAGGGCAGATAAAATATTTGCAGAAATAATGGTCAAGAATTTTCCAAGTCTAATGACAACTCCCAAACCACAGATTAAATTAAAACAGACAACACTAAGAAGGCTAAATAACAATAACAAAAACAATAAACAAACAAATACCTAGATGTATCATATAGAAATTATTGAAAACAAAAGGTAAAGAGAAAATCTTGAGGACAAAGATACATTACATAAAAAGGAATGAAGATAAGAATTACAGCAGACTTCTTGTCATAGACCATACAAGCCAGAAGATGATGGAGATGCATCTCTAAGGTATTGAAAAGAAAAATAAAAAGTAGAACAAAACAACAAAAAATCCTTTTCAAGCCAGAATTCTATAAGCAGAATAAAGAACTTCAGTAAAAAAGACTGAAATCTGAATATATTCTGTACTTTAGTTAGTAGTAGTATATTAACTTTTTTTGCTTTGATAATTTTATATCATAATGTAAGATGTTAACCTCAGCAGAACATGGGCAAAAACACACTAAATTCTCTGTGCTATCTTTTCAACTCTTCTGTAAGTTTAAAACGATCTCAAAATAAAAAGTTAAAAAAATGAATGAGTCATTCAAAATCAAATGGCCACCCACTGGTCAGTTTGAGAGGGAAGACTATTTCAAATTTTTAGTTACTACCTATTTTAATTATATGTTCAGTTTGAAGGAATTCTTTACCATATGTCTTTAGCTTTGGAGGGTAGAGTTATTTTTACTTTGGAGAATTTCAGAAGTCATAGTGGATTTTGGCATGAGATTGCTTTTTTTCTGAATATTATATATCGTTTCAACAAGGAACTTAACACTTGCCAAAGATAAACTTGTATGGCTTACAAAATAAGTGATTTAAGTGTAAAGGTTTTAAAATATAGACTGATGGAAATAAATTGTAATAAGAAGAAAAGTGATATTATTAAGTACTTTTTTGGATTCTAGGACAAAGATATTTATGTCCAACCAAGGGTAAATCCATGCTTTCTTTAATCCTGAGTATTTTAGCTTGGAATTCAAGTTTCTTTCTTTTACTATCTTTTCTGTATCTTTCTCAAAATACATACTCTCTATTGGATGTGCTTGTTTTCCTTTCCTCTCTGTTCTGTAAATCCAATCAACTGTTTAATTATTATGACACCTTCTAGATTGTGTGTGGTGTGTATGTACATGGGTGTGTGTGTTTCTCCCCTACTTTACTAAACTTGTATTTGATTCTAAAAATTTATCCATGTATTAAAGAATACATGATATCTTTGTCTTATTTCCATTTTTTCCAGTAAACCTTTACTTTTCTCATGTCTGCACCTATACTTATGCCACATGAAATGCCACGAGTTCATCTCTGGCTAATGAAATCCAACTTAATCCTTTGTTAATGTTGTTAATAATTTCCTGATCACTTCTGATTAGAACTTCTTAGTTTTTATTTATAACATCAGGTCATTTAGCATTACATGCTCATTTTATAACCAATGTTTTATTTTCACATTATTTTTTGTAAATTTTTTACCTATTTCTGCTATCCTATGGTAGACAAGGAAAAATTAGTCTCTCGGTTGCAGAATATTCCTGGGACAAGTAAGAACATTCACAGACACAGCCTAATTCAGTTATCTCTAATATATCCTCAGTTT